>NW_026126638.1:6415000-7615000 GCF_943737965.1 Phodopus roborovskii
CCCAGTACTCGGAGGGAGAGGCAGGCAGTTCTCTTTGAGTTTGAGGCCAGTCTGGACTACAGAGTGAATTCCAGGACAGCCAGGGCTACACAGAGAAACGCTCTCTCAAACAAAACCAAACAAATGTCGAGAGAAACAGAGAACAATTCTTTCCATCCTAGGTTGGACAAGGGAAATGAGGTCTCTTTGTGTTTTCTAGACTGCAAGGACCCCACAGAGGGTTCCCCGGATCCCTCCTTTAACTGGAGGGGCGGGAGGAAGGCTCCAGATCTCTCGTGGTCAGTTCAAGAAAAGCACAGCTTGTTCTGTTTTATTTCTTCTACATCTACATTTGATTTCTGCGATGAGTCTTCTTTTTAGACAGGATTTAGAATGACCTAGGGGGCCTCGCTTCTGGATATATCTGTGAGGGGATTTCAGAAGGGGTTAACTAAAGAGAGAAGACTCAGCCTGACTGTTGGTTCAGCCTCCTTGGGTTGGGGTCCTGGACTGAATGAAAAGGAAGAGAGGAAAGCTAGTTTTCAGACCTGCCACTTGACTGTGGACACAATGCAACCAGCTGCCTTATGCTTGCGTGGTCATGCCTTCCCTCCACCATGGGCATATCCGTTCCGAAACTATGAGTCGAAACAAATCCTTATTGCCTGCAGCAACAAGAAAAGTGACTAACACAAGTTCTTTATCAAAACCTTTCTACTATGATATATTTTGGGCTGGGCTTTGGTGGTTATAGAATTTATCTAGGGACACATAAGGTCTGGGAGCTTCAGCTCCCTTCAATCTGTTTAAAAAAAAAATTCCGTAAACTTAGCCCAATATAGTGATGCGCTCCTTTAATCCCAGCACTCAGGAGTCAGAGGCAGGAGGATCTCTGAGTTTGAAGCCAACCTGTTCTACATAACTAACTATAGGACAGCCAGGACTACATAGAGATAACCTGCCTCGAAGAAAAACATAAGTCAACACAAATCCCCCAAGCCTGTACCTTTAGCACTAACTTCCTTCCTAGCACCTGTCAAACCCTTCCATTCCCTCTTTTCCATAGCACCCATTTTAGAACGTTTGAGGGCTCCGTGATGCCTACCGGGTAAACTCCAACCTTCAACAAAATTCCTCCTATTGCTCTGGGTATCTCCTACCACCCAGTACCCTGCCACCACCCACAGACACGGTTGGGGAGCAGTTCCAAGTCTGCGGTGTTTCTACACTTCAGCAGAGTCACTGACAAACGCTGTCCCAGATCTCCTTTCAAGAATATTTGTGCAGCGAACGACGTGGGACAATAAGGGTAATGCCTCTCTGCAGATCAGGAGGGAAGATTTGTTTGCTTTTGGGTTTAGGAAACAGTTGGGTAGGTTTATGTGCCATCCATTGTAAACCACTTAGGAGGAATCTCCTAAGCTTGGAGATTCTCAGTCATGGTACAAACTCACTGGGTGAACATCCAGCAGGGCTAAGGAATAGATGCAATGAAGAAACTCGGGCTGCTTGTCTTACCATGAGCAGCCAAGTCCTGTCTCTGACTCAGGAAACTCCACATCTTCTGCCAACTCCTGCATAAACGAAGCAGAGCAGGCTAAGGTGCCAGCTTCTATGTGATGAAAAACCCCGCACACTTAGTAGGTGTCAGCAGTCATGACAAACTGAATCCTGTCATTATAACAAATGACTCCAGATCTTAGCACCCTAGAACAAAACATGGCTTTCTGCTCATCCTTTGTGTCCCCCACAGATCCCTTGGTTACCCCCATCCTCATCTGATGAAATTTCTACCCCTGCGCATTGTCAGTGGCCAAAAGCAGAAGAGGATGTGTCAAAACATTCAAAAGCGCCGAAACCTTTTGCCTGGAGGTACAGACTTCCCTCCTGATTACCATCATTGCTCACATCTAAACTCGGGTCTTTTAGAAAGAGCAAGGCTACCACATGCTCAGAAGAAGAGAGACACAGAATACTGCTAACCACCTCTGGTGACTACCAGAGCACACAATATTCATACAGTGTGTACTGCTTGCTTGTGACTCTGCAGCAGATAGGGAATGCCTCCTTTCCCACACGTGCTCACTCTTTCTCTCTCTGCACACGCCTCTTATGACACGTACAGCTCCTACCTATGTCGAGGTGCATGTGTGTGCACTGGGTATCCACAATGCTAGGGGCCCAACACGGGGCTCCAGCATGCTAGGCATGAGCAGTGCCAGAATCCCACCCTCAGCTCCCACGCCATTTACCTAGCTCAAATGCTGCTTTCTTGAAGCCTTCTTTGACTTCTCACACAGAAAAATATCCTACATCCTTCTACCTTCCCGGAGCTTCATATACAATTACAACAATCACACTTGTTTATGAATCTCTTACGAGTCAAGATCTCTTGGTGATGAAGAATACAATGGATGGGTCCTCGGTTTTATTAACCTACCTCATACAAGTCTGACATTATTCTGCATTTTGATTACAATATTTTCAGCGTGGGGTTGGAGTGATGGCTCAGCAGCCAAGAACACTGGCTGCTCTTCCAGAGGTTGCAAGTTCAGTTTCCAGCACTCACGCGACAGTGCCCAACTGTCTTCAACTCCAATCCCAGGAGAGCCAACACCCACTTCTGGGCATCCTGGACATACATGATGCACATACATACATGTAGGCAAGACACCCATACACATAAAATTAAATGGAAAGTCTTTAAATAAAATATTTCAGCTAAAATGAAAAGATCCTTAGCACAGCCTTCAACGCCCACAGTGATTAACCCTAGCCTCAGTCTCTGCTGGTTCCCTCCACCATCCAACCCCACTGGCTTCTGTGGGTTTCATGAATCCATCATCCAAACTTCCATGACATCTGTCCTCTTCCTGAATCTCCTCATCCTCTATCCCTCATCTAATTAACCCTTCTTTGTCATCTGTGCAAAGATAGCATCTCCTCAAGGAAGTCTTCCTACTGCCCACCTACCACATACTGCCAACCTTGGTCAAATCCCTGATACACAGTTGACTTCTGCATTTGGGGTCTCACTCCACACAACTAATATTTTACTATTACTCATATTACTATTATTTATGTGACCACTTTAATGTGTTTCCCTTGCCATACTTAACCTTGAGCTACACTCTACTTTTGTTCACTGTTGGATGACTAGCTGTTGCTGTCACATATTCGAACTCAATAAATACAGGGTGAGGGGAGGAAGGAAAGAAGGAAGAAAGGAATGAAGGAAGGAACAAAGGATGAAGCCAATATGGATGTGTTCAATGGGAGGATCCCAAGGAGAAATAACAGGATGGGGAAAAGGCATAGTTTATATAGTTTTGTATACAGGAAAAATATGTTTTGCAAATAAAAAAAGGAGCCTGGAGGCAAATACTAATTTTCACATATCTCCCAGTATTTCATCTGTTTAGAATATAAATTACCAAGGATCAACAGTAGATGTTGGGCTTCCAGGAGAGTTTGGGGACAGGATTTCGTTATACGCCAACCTTTGTTTCTACATGTCATTCAAACCACAAGTGTACTGCAATCATTATTTAACATTTATTTATTTGTGGTTTATAATATGTTTTCCCTTATGCTGTCATAATTAACATTAAGCAGCCTATATTAATTATTTTACCTATGCTATGACAAAATACCTAGCAAAAATAAATTAAGGAATGTTTCTTAGGTTTGAAGATTGAGGGTGCAGTCCATCATGGCAGGGCCTGCACAGCTGCACAGGCATGAAGTAGCTGGTCACACTTTGTCTTCCTCAGGAGGCAGAGACTCATGGGACTGTGACCTAACAGTATTCTCTCTGACTTTGCAAAGTGCAAAAAGACTAAATGTTATGACTGAGTTTCTTACTTGATAGCTGTTTTGTTGTATATTATTTTACTATGTTAAAGTTAAAACCCTTCCTTTTCAATTAAACAAAAAGGGGGAAATGCTGTGGGATACTCCTTTTGTATGCCGTGAAGAATTGTTGGTTTAATAAACAAGCTGACTGGCCAGGAACTGGGTGGGATAAAGTTAGGCAGGAGAGTCAAACTGGGAATTCTGGGGAGGATAAGGGTGGAGTCAGAAGTCACCAGCCAGATGCAGAGGGAGCAGGAGATTAATGTGCCACGCTAATAAAGGTACCACCACGTGGCAGAGCATAAATAAGGAATATGGGTTAATTTAAATGTAAGAGCTAGCTAGTAATAAGCCTGAGCTATTGGCAGAGCATTTATAATTGATATTAAGCCTCTGAGTGATTGAGAGCTGGCAGGCGGGAGAGAAGCATCTGACTATAGTGCCCCACTCACCTCTCCTCTTGACTTGGTGCAGGACCCCACCTATGGGGTGGCACTGCCCACACTCAGGGTTGTCTTCTCCCTTTCGTTAAGTCTCTCCAGAAAGACGCTCATAGACATACCCAGACATTTGTCTCCTCAGTAATTCTAAATCCAGTTAACAATACATCACACAGCCCTAACAATTCAGATTAAGAATGGGGATGTTGATCAGTGGTAGAGCATTGCTGAGGATTCGTGGGGATCCACATTTAATCCCTACTACTGCAGAACATTATAAACAAATATGGGTAAAGTAATAGAATCCAAGTTTGACAGCTTTGCAGATTTTTTTTTTCAAATTTTTGTGGACTAACCCTATGTCAAATAAAGCAGAGAAGAAGCCCCCAAAAGGCAAACAAATAATGGCACAGGAAGGTGAGAAGACGAAGAATCAGAGAGGGGTGACAAGAACAGGGGAGGAAGAGCTACAGAATTTGAAGTTAGCCTCGCTGGGTTGTGAGAGTGGAGATACAGAAGTGTGTGTGACTAAGAAATGCATGGGACTCCAGGTGAGGGGAGTCCCTAGGTGGGGTGACGCGGGTGTCTCTAAGGACTCCACTAGAACCTAAATTTACTAGTAAGAACATAAAGGGATCAGGGTAAGGTGGCACATGCATGTAATCACAGTGCTCAGGCAAGACATCATGATTTCAAATCCTGCCTAGGCTATATAAAGCCTAAAGGGGGAATAAGAAGAGGGAAGAGAAAGGGAGGGGAGGGAGGGGAGGGAAAGGAAGGGAAGGGAGAGGAGGGGGAAGAGGAAGTGGAAGTGGATGAGGGAAGAGGGAAGAGAAAAAAGGAAGGAGGGAGGGGAAATTAGCAAGGAGGAGAGCAATATTGATTACTATCATTAATTTAGGAGACAGACTTGAGAATGTCTTACATGAATATAAGTAGCTAGATAGTGGGCTTTTATTCAAATGAGGAGAACGGGACACAGTAATGGATCACAGAAAGCGGCCGTCAGTTTGCTTCCGGGATTCTGGGTTGGTCCAGGTGGGCTGAGCTGAGGAAAGAAGCTACTTGAGTGGGAAGCAGCCCTGGAAATCGGAACAGGCTGGCAAGATGCAAAGAACTCAGCATCCTCCCTCGCCGTTGCCCTGAGGCATACGTCCCCAGAGGACGGTACTGCCTACGGGATGCTTGGGCCATGAGCTGCCTGCAGAATCTCTCGCGCCTCCACAGCTTCCAGGACTTGTGTGACCCTCCCATAAGCAAGCCTGCTTGGTCCCACATAGAGTCCCCTGTACGGCCAAGCCCAGAGGATCAGCATCAGCAGCCACCACTGCCCGTGACAAACCTGGTTACCCTTGTTCTTTCCCTACTTCTCCTAGGTGGGCCAGGGCTGCTTGCACAGTTCAGGAGACAGCAAAGCATGCCCTGGCTCCTACCCACCCCGTCTCGCCTCCTTCCTAACTTCCTTCCCTTTCCCTCAGCTCCTTCTGCACTGATTCACCTGGTTAATCCCTGATCTTGAAGCCTCCCCCTGCGCCTGCCCTTCCTGGGCTGAGCTAAGTGGTTCTACCTCTGTGCTTCCATAGCAACCTGTAATTACCAAAATCAGAGCATACCATTTTCTACACGGTACAGTATTCTGCTTTTTTTTTTTTTTTTTTTTTTTTTTTTTTGTAAACTTGCCTGTCCCTTCATTTAAATAGGAGGCTCTCCACACAGACTGAAATGCTTAAGGACCCTGTGAAAATGCCGGGGCTGTGACTCAGTGGATAGGAGCGCTTTAGCTGCACAAGCAGGAGTTCTGATCCTCGGCACCCACAAAATGCATGGTTGCAGCAAGCCTAATGCTGCCAGTCAGGGAGACGGATGTATCACTGGTGTCCACTGGACAGCAGCCTAGCTGAATGTGGTGAGCTCCAGGTTCAGTGGGAGAGCCTGCTTCAAGGAGATAACATGAAGATGTTTTCCTCTGGCCTCTGCACATACATAGACATGGGTACACACATAAACACACCACACCACATCACACACTCACACACACACACACACACACAGGTACACATACACCACACCACACAGAGGCATACACACATACACGGATACACACACACCACACCACACACACGCAGAGGCACACGCATACACAGGTATAGGTACACACACAGCACGCACACACAGAGGCGCACACACACGCACATACACAGGTATAGGTACACACACAGCACGCACACACACGCACATACACAGGCATGGGTGTGCGTGCACACGGGCACACACACACACACACTCATGCACACGCAGGTGCTAGTGCTGATTTTTAAGGTGGACCTGGCCAGGAGTGTTTTTGAAGTTTCTAGCACTGGGCAGACAGGCATGGGCACCGTTGAGAAAACTGTAACTTCGATATAGGCTGCTTTTGTGTCCTTTGCCACAGAAACAGCCCAGCTTGCTTTGTGGTTTGTCCCACTTTGGTCTGTCAGGTAAAATCTCTGTAGGGCAGGTGAGGAAGACATGGGCTTGTGAAGCGGCTTGCCCTAAGAAGGACCAGCATCCACCCCTGACCCCTGACCCCTGACCCTCCCGCTGCCCCCAGCACCCACTCCTGACCCCTGACCCTCCCGCTGCCCCCAGCACCCACTCCTGACCCCTGACCCTCCCGCTGCCCCCAGCACCCACTCCTGACCCCTGACCCTCCCGCTGCCCCCAGCACCCACTCCTGACCCCTGACCCTCCCGCTGCCCCCAGCACCCACTCCTGACCCCTGACCCTCCCGCTGCCCCCAGCACCCACTCCTGACCCCTGACCCTCCCGCTGCCCCCAGCACCCACTCCTGACCCCTGACCCTCCCGCTGCCCCCAGCATCCACTCCTGACCCCTGACCCTCCCGCTGCCCCCAGCAGCCACTCCTGACCCCTGACCCTCCCGCTGCCCCCAGCACGAAGTCCCTCACCACTGTGCATACAGCCCAGAGCATGTGACACCCAAGTGGCATTCTGTCCTTTCAGAAACACTTTGAAGTGGTCCATGTTTCCCATTATGGAGAGAAGTGCAAATTCACAAGGACACACTTTCTTTACAGAGACCTTTAAGAGACCACAAGGAGCTTGTCACCTTAAACCTTCCCTAGAACAAGGTAGAGCAGAAATCGGCAGGTGACTCAGTCACAGAAGCAGCTGGCCTCGTGGCGGACCAGCTAACCCTATAACACCTACCCACTTCAGTGACAGAGCAGGACCACGGCATCACTGCCTTCTAGTGTTGACAAGGTCAACACTTCATGTGGCCACCTACAGAGGACCGGAAGAGAAAAGACAATTTTGTAACTCAATGAGTTATTTTTTTCATAATTGTATCATGCATGCCATTCCATGTTCGAAGAAGGGGAAATTTCCTAGAGACTCCAGCACCCTGATAAATATGAGAAGACAGGAGTTTTGCCAACAGTGTAGTGTCTGATGCACCCACGCCCTCCAGCAGACGCCCACATAAGTTTCTCTGTATCTTTACACCCCTCGGCCATGTGTGGGGCAAAGTCTGGGCCAGGAGGTGATGCCTGAAGCTATATTAAGCTGTATTACCTCCAGAGCAAGGCTTGGCACTTCAGGCTCAACTGCTGTGTTGTCTTGGCTATGGTACTTCCCAGCTCTGGATGCCAGGCAGGGAAAGGTAGTGAACTTCGACACTTGCCACAGAGGAGCTCGGGGTACTCATTATTGCTGCCATTCTTGTTGCCAGGGCTCTACCTAGCAGTTACACTGAAAACCTCTCATTCCTAATATGCAACAAAAATTAGGGAAGCCAGCGATGGTGGTAACTACTGAGTGAGACCGAATGCACTGGCCCTAACTGTGGCTTGCAATGATCAGCATTCGCTTTAAGGGCACCTTGGTGGGGTCAACAAGGCTTCAGGTGACTGCCAGCAGGATTTTATCCCGTCTCATCTGACCAGGTAGCCTTGTGCACTCAGCCACCCAAGGCTGAGTCTGTGGTTTGCTGTGCCTAGGACACAAGCATCCCAGATCATTTCCTTCCTGCCTGTCCCCACATGCAACGGCTCCTGAGAAAGGGGAACCAAGCACCATCTGCTTCACCCTATCAATAGCCAACAAGGTTGCGTTCCCACCCCAAGCAGCAAGGCTGAGCACATCCTCTCCACAGTGCTTTACCCCAACAGTGAAGTGAGCGGGCTGGAGGGAAACACGCAGCCCATCAGCCCTGCAATCAAGAAAAGGGGTCATGTGCCTTTAAGATGAAGATGGTGGGCAGCCATCCATCTTCCCTAAACACAGACTCGCCTTGTTCTTCCATTTCTGGCTGAGTGATAAAAACGTTAAATGTCACTTCCTGTATCAGTGGTTAACCACTAGATGCTGGATCAGAGATTTACCAGAAGTGCTGAAGTTAAGGAAAAAAAAGAGAGAGAGACCTGCTGGTTTTCAATAACCCTTTCTTGTACCCTGTGGGAACTGTTTAACCTTTGGAGGAGAGCTGTGAGGGGGTTGCTGTGTCTGGCTCTAGAGAAACACTTAAGGCTAGATTGGCCAAAGGCTTTCTTGCAAGGAGAGGTGTGCCCTAACCATCCTGCATCTCTCCCTCACAGAGAGTGGGTAGAGGGTCTGTATTGGGGAAGCCTAAGGCGCAAGAGCACGAACCACCCACGCCTTCTCTGACTGACTCAATTTCAGGGTGCCCACAATCACTTGGTTTCAATGACCTGAGTTTTTTTTTTTTTTTTTTTTTTTTTTTTTTTTTTTTTTTTAAGAGAAAAAGCAGTCTTCCCTGAAGCAATGCACTCGGCTTCCTGTAGTGTACCCTGCAGTGACAGGAAGGGGGGAAGGAATTGCTCCCCAGGAACTTCTGTTTAGCAGTAGCTGTGGTTTGAGGGCTGGAGAGCCCAGGCTGTGTGTCCTCCATTCATTTCCTTCACTCCCGTAATTGAGTGCCCAACGTGAAGTGGAGGACCCGGGCTCAGCTCCAGAAAAGGTGGCTGGACCTGCTGCAGCCACCACATTGTCAAGACCGTTGCTCTGTCATGTCCAGCTGCCCTGGGTGACCTTCCTCGGGACCAAAGGGACCTATCTTGGGCTCCTTCCTTCTGCCTTGAAGTCCGCAAACACTTCTCAGCTGTTGCACACATCAGCTTAGGAGCTGTGCCTTGATACAACAATTGGGTTTCTTCCCATGTACTAGCTAGCCATTTCCTTGTTGCTATGAGAACACGCCTCACCGGAATAGAGGATACTTCAGTTCGCTCATGGTTTCTGAGGTTTCAGTCTAATAGGAGAATGCTGCCCACGCTCCAGGCTTATCTTTTCCCCTTAGTTAAGCCTCTTTGGAAACACTCACAGGCATACCCAGAGGCATGCTTTAATAATTGCCTGGATGCTTCTCAATCAAGCTGACGATGGAGATAACAATCAATCACAGGCATCTAGAATGTTCTGTGGATACCAAGCACCGAGCACTCTTGCAGGGTAAGTAGCAACTCTGGTCTGCCTGGAACTGATGAGAATTGTGCTGTTTAACCATGGTTTGTCATTAAAATAAAGCAATTCCCAGGAAAATTGAAACGAGCTAGACACATTCAATAGATACAGTGGCGTATAAAGATGCATAGACATTCTGTTCCAAAAACTGTGGCCACGGGTATAGAGGAGACCCAGCCAGGCCAGAGTGCAGAGCCTTGACACAGTGTAAGCAATTACTTGGGGAGGATGAAGCTCACTGCGCCCTACTCATCCTGGCCCTCACCTAGAAGTCATCTGCATTAGTATCATTAGGAAATTTGAAACCAAAGTCAGAACAGGGAAGGAAAGACATCTCAGCACATCTGTCACAGGCCTCTAAGGCTGAATGAAGCTCGAGATTTCCCTCCTTGCAATTTCAGACAGAGGTATCACCAGCCCCCAGCTACCGAGAAGGCAGAGAGCTGCACCCTGGTCTTCACCCCTGCCTCAGTGCTGCCTCCCTAACAAGCCCTGGCTCTCCTGTCCTCTCCTCTCCCTGCTTCTGCCTGGCTTAGGGTCCTACTGTTCCTCAACCGCCTCTACCCTCAAAACCTCCTTCTCCCTGGTCTGCACCCTCTGCTCCCTGATTTGCTTTAAAGCCATCCAATAAGCATTCATTGGACACCTGGTCAGGAGGGTGTCGTAGGTACCATGCCTGGATTTCACATGATGTTAGACAAGTCACATGGATACCTGCCTGTTAGAGCGGCTCAGAACAGACCAAGAGCATCTCCTTAACATTGCCAGGAAGAGCTGAAGCTCTCTGTCCCTTACCTCCGCTTCATCTTGCCCTCTATCCCTCATCTCATCGATGTAACTACTATTTTCATTTCCTTCTTTCGTCTAGCACTGAAACTCCTAGTGGATTTATTCTCTTGTTTCCCTAGAGTCAATCCCAGATCCTTACAGGTATAGCCATGAAATAAATATTTAAAATGAGTATGGGGACTGAATGGGAAAATATTGGGTGGATACTATAGTACTCCACAGTTCTGTAGTCATTTGAACGTATAACATTCAAAGCCTAGGCTGGCGGTGTTGTTCAATGGTGGAACATTTGCTTAACATGTGTGAGACCCTGGGCTTTGGAGAGACGGAACAAGTGATGCAGAGTCTCACTCTACTCTACAACCCAGGCTGGGCTCGAACTCCTAGAAATCCTCCTCCCCCAGCCTCCCAAGTGCTAGGATTAAATAATATATCCAGTTTGAGGCCCTGGGTTTGATTCTCACAACTACAAAAAGAAGGAAAGAAAAGAAGAGAGAGAGAGAGAAGGAGGAGAAGAAAGAGGAGAAGGAGGAGGAGGAGAAGAAGAAGAAGAAAGGAGCAGAAGGTAATGTTTATAGTCTGGCTAACTTAGAGAATAATCCATAGCTGAAAACCATGGGAGTCTGCGTTATCTTTCCGTTCATCTTGACTGACTAGAGAGACGACAGTAAGACATACTTCAGGGTGCCTTTGGGGGACATTCCCAGAGATGACTGTCATTTAGGACAGCAAGTGTGGAAGTAAGACCTACCCTGTATGTTCTAGAATGCTAGAATTAACGTTCCCAAATTATCTCAGCCTATGAGACTGATGATCTCAAGCAAGAAGTGACAAATTCACACTTAGGAATGTAATCAGTCAAGTGGCTGCAGTGCCAGTACAGCAGGGAAGATCTGGTTGTCACACAAAAAGTCCCTGAGCCAGAAGACTATACTCTCAAGCTTTTTTTTTTTTCCTTAAACACTAGAGCATGTTTGTCTATTAGAACTTCACACTGAGGCTCAGGATGTAAAAGGCACCTCTCTCTCTCTCTCTCTCTCTCCCTCTCTCTCTCTCTCTCTGTGTGTGTGTGTCTATGTCTCAATGTTCCTCTACACGTGTATATGTGTGTAGTGTAGTGTCTTTGTATGATATACATATGTGTTGATGTGTGTATGTGTGTTTATGTGTGGTGGACACGCACACATTTGCCCATGTGGAGGCTAGAGGTCAAAGTCAGATGTCTTCTTCTATTGCTGTCCACCTTATTGTCTAGATGGGTTCTCCCCCCCGAACTTGAAGCTCACCAGTTGGCTAGACTGGCTGTTCAGTAAGCCCCAAAGATCCCATGTCTCTACCTCCCCAGCATTCACACCTCAGCAAGGTTTTACATGGGTGCTGGGCCTCTATACTCAGGTCTCATGCTTTTAAGGGCAACTTAGAGCCCTTAAGAGATTGTAGCCATGGTAGAGAAAGTGGTGGAAGCATCTGGACCTGGGAGTTTATCAAGCATCTTAGGGGTCTCCGTGAGATAGGATCACTGGGAGATAACCTGAGCCCCGACCACAGTCTGGGGAGAAACTTTGAAAAGGCACAGCTCTGCTCAGGACTAGGAACACAGGTCACCTCCCAGAGGTGTCCTTATCTCTCCTGGAAGTGAATTGCGTATTTTACTATCTCTCCGAGGAATTCTGGGGTCTGTTTTTGACAGGTGTATTCCTGGTGCATGGAGCCATTTCACCAAACATCTGCTGGGAAAACAAGTAATAGAACTGGAGACAAACCCAAGCGTCATGATTTCCAATCCCAGGGGCTTTTCCAACACCATGACTATCCCAGACAGACAGTCACTGAAGTCAATATCACACTAGATTTATGGGCAGTAATCATGATGATAAAAAATGGATTCTAATCATTGTCTAGATCTACCTTCCCCCCAGCCAGCCCCACCCCTCTGCCTTCATTCCGTGGGTGTCTGACTACCACTTCTCCCAGACCCATTTAGGACAACAATGGGTAGAAAGATGCTCTGAGAAACAGTTGGAGAATTCACAAGGAGAAAAGATGCTGGAAGATCAGAGGAAGGAGATCCACAGAGAAATGTGGACCCTTGGCTATAATGAAATGGCTACAAAGACATAGCACCAAGCCACACACTACCACTGTCTCGATCATCCACAAAAGCTCCCAAAGACAGTTGGGAAAGAACATGCATATCGCGGTTAAATAAGGATCAGGATAAACAAATAGGCCGAATAGATGTTTATTGTGGTCTGCTTTCTGCTGTGATACAACAGTCTCACCAAAAGCAGCTTAGGGGAGGGAAGATTCATTTCAGCCCATCATCGAGGGAATTCAGGGCAGGAACACGAAGCAGAAGCCATGGGGAACGCTGCTTGCTGGCTCTCTTGCAGACTCATGCCCATCTAACTTCCTTACACGGCCTAGGACCACTGGCTGAGCATACTGTGCTGTCCGTAGTGACCTGACCCCCCGCTGCATCAACTGAAACAACCAAGCCATTCCCCTACAGAAACTCCCACAGGCCAATCTGGTCTAGGCAAGTTCTCTCTGGGTGACTCTAGGCTGTGTCAGGCTGACAGTCGATGCTAAGACAATTTATACGGTCATCCTCTGATACAATTTTATTTGTGGTTATCAAATTTTGAATTTCACATCACTTTTCCAGGCCATAGAAATGCTATTCTCGTTTTAATCTTTTGAAACATGAACACTGATACAAAAGCAGGCAATGGGCTAGATTTAGCCCATGAGTCACAGTGTGCCAGTTTCTGTTTGTCTAATCCAAGCCCTTCCAAGGATGTGAGAACTCTACTCTGAGGCGAGGCGGTGGCTGGTGAGTCCGTGCTGGATTAGAATCCACACACTGAGGTTCTGCTATTGTGCTCTTTCCTCTGTGGAAACTATGGCAACTGTCCCTATTTAAATCTCTCAGTCTCAATGTGTCTCGACTTCAAAGACAACAGCCTTTTGAGCATGGCTCCAAAAACCTGTGCCATCTCTAAATCTGTCCACGGGATGACCTCGGGCAAGACAATTACCTTGTCTAGACCTAGAACCTAGACTCTGGCATCTCTTGCGGCAGACCCCAGTCGCTGACCACTCTTCCCATAGCTCGGTCCAGCTCTTTGTCCTCCCCTCTCTTGGAATAGCTAGATACTGACAGGCCTGGCACCCCATCCACTTGGCACTGCCTGCTGCTAGCCAGCAGCAGTCCCTTGGAGTAATTATCTCTGGTGCCACCAGAAGATAATGACTTCTGGGCAGGAAACTGGACATGGAAGCAGATGACGGGTCTATTTTCATACAGATGAAGGAGTGGGTGGGCGGATGACTCATGTGCCGAGTGTTTTCTGAATAGCATGTTTCCATCATTTTCTGGAAAGCAGTAGGTTAGCTTCCTCTGAGGTGTGGGTGAGGATGTTGTTTGGGGTTCCCTCTTTGAAAGGGAGGTTTGGTTTGATTTCTGTTGCTGTCTGGTTGGTCTTTAAAATATTTGTTTTGCTGTGTTGTGACGTGTCCTAATGAGAAGGTAGAGCAATGGGAAGAAAAATTCTAGAGGAAAGAAAAAGCAAAACCCGTACACAGTGCTTCCAGGGTTCCGGCATAGAAAGGTCAAAATAGTTCAGCCAGAGTCAAATACACAGGATCTGCCAAGACCAGATGTCCCAGTTGGGAAATCAGTGACAGCCTGGCATCTAGGTTTTATATGGTTGCCATCCAAAGACAAGGAAGGGAGAGGAAGAACCTTGGCCGGGAGCTCCAAGCATACTCGGAGCCCTGCAATTGTCCCTGCACTCACATCAAAGAATGTGGCTGCTCTGTCCCAGAGCAGTTCCCTCCAGTTACACCAGGGTGATAGGAACCAGATAGGAGCCAGGAGTTGGGACAGAAGGAAACTGGTCACTATCTCCCAGAGAATCACTCAGTATTGGGGCTCCTGGGCTACCCTTGCGCTTACAAAAAAAAGGCCAATTAAGCTGAGAGTCAAGGTGTTGCAGCAAGGAAGGTGACTATTGGGAAACACTGCTCAATGAGAAGAGATAGGGCTTATGTCACATTCAGGGACGCAAGAGGGATACAGGGAGGGAATGGAGGTACAAGGAGGCAGTAGGCGGATGGCAAGGGTTTTATCACTCAGGATGAATCTCTTCTTTGTTCTCCATCCATGGACTTCTTCCTACAGCTAGTTCACTGAGGACCAATAACAAAGCCAGCAAATGACCTGGGTTCTGTGAATCTTAAGACTTAGCTGTTAACGTCTTCAATGCTTTTTTTAGCTGGGTATCTTAGCATAATTCCAGCACCCAGGAGGCAGAAACATGAGGAGTGCAGAACAAAGTCTACCTCAGCAACTGAGGAAGACCCTGTCTTTCAAAACCAAAAAGGAGGGGTCTGGAGAGCTGCCTCACAGCTTGACTAGCAAGCAGGAGGACCAGAGTTTGGATCCCAAGACCCACATAAATGCTGGCAGGAGTGCCCCTTGGCTGGCCTATTATCCCAGAGGCAGAGCTGGGGGAATCCTGTATTGGCCAGCTCTGAGTTTGACTAAGAGACTCTTCCTCAAAGGAGAAGGTAAAGGAACATTCAGGAAGAGTCTGTGCATCACCTGTGATCTCCACACACACACACATGCATACATGTCTGCACATACGTGAACATACATACACACACACATACACACACACACACCACATACACATGGAAAAAAGAGAGAGAGGAGCCCTTTGGGTCTGGAGAGATGGCTCAGCAGTTAACAGCATTGCCTGCGTTTTCAGAAGACTCGGGTTCAATTCCCAGCACCCTCTTAGCAGCTCACAACCATCTGTAACTCCAGTTCCAGGGAATCCAATGCCCTCTTCTGGCCTCCTTAGGCACTGTGTACATGTGGTGCATAGACAGACATGCATGCAGGCAAAATGTCCATATACACAAAATAAAGATAAATCTTTTTTTTTTTTTTTTTTTTTTTTTTTGAGAGGAGCCCCTGAAGGGTTAGGTAGGGCTAACTCTCTGAAGAGCTACACTCTTCCATTGGCTCTCCCTGTCACACATTCTACGGTAGCCAACACCCACAGAGGGAGCTGCTTTAATGAGAGCATTGGGTCCCTAGATATTGTTGGAAGCATTGGGGACCTCTGGGAACTTGAAGAGAAGCCACTCCAGGGACTGGTCTGAGTCCTTATCTCATTAGCTGATAATGTGCTGTTCAAAGCCTATTGGGTAGCTGTCCCTGACCCTAACAACTCCGGTGCATAAACACTTCAGCCTCAACTGACATCAAGCTGCCAGTTGAACAGCATGGCTTCACAAAAACTAACTCATAACCAGTTACAAATGACCCAGTTCTAGTATACTACAGCCCTGAACCCTGTGCACCCCAGAGAGAGTAGAACTCACAGCAGGATGTCCAAGCTCCGCAATGTACTAGGAATTCTGATAAAGCCGCACTTCTCAATTGAGGGAGGCTAGAAGATGGGAGGGAGGAGACAGAACCCCTTAATGAGAGGCTCTAAGAACCCACACAGCAGGAAAAATATAGAGCAGGGACAATCGCTAGAAGCTACAAAGGCTGGACCCGGGGCCGGGGGTGGGGGGAGTAGAATAGAACAGAAGCACATGATGCATAACATTAGGATCTGGGTTTGGACACCTAGCAGCCACATCAAAAGCTGGGTTTGACTGTGTAGACCTGTAATAGTAGCACTGGGGAGGTAGAGACCGGGGTCTTAGGGCTGGCTGACCATGCAGCCTTGCAAAACTGGTCAGCTCCAAGTTAGGTGAGAGAGGTTAGGTGTCTCAAAAATCATTCCCAATTTTGAAATGCAGGGATGGGTCCGCAGTGGAAGCTCCCTGTGCTCTGAAGAGAGAGGAAATCTGCCAGTGGGTCACCGTCAAGTCTAAGTCAGTACTCAAGCGTTCAGCTGTTGCATCTCAGAGGGACTGACTCTACACCCCCCAAGCGCCCTGTGACCACTCACCATGGCTCTACTTTGCTCCTTTTAGCTGTGTCTATGGGGCCACTTTCCCTGTCAGTTTTATACAGTTAAATGTTTTCTATGAACACAATAAATTAATCTACTCACTTATGGGGTAAGAGGGAAAAGCAATTGAGAAAGACATTTACCAACCTCTGGCTTCCACACACATGCACATACGTGCATGTGTGTGTACATGAACCCATATGTACACATTAAATAAACTGCAAAGCCTTGTGAACGATCAAAGCAAGTCAAGTTTTAAACTGCACCTCCTCTACTCCGGAAGACTTCCTGTTTCTGTCCACCTTTCCAGAGAAAGCCTCACTATAATTCTCAGGCAGCAGCCACCCATAGCCAGTCCTGAACAGAAGTGCCCTGCCTTTGTACTGTACTAAAGAGGAGAGTCACTGGCATCAACGAATCTGTCCCCTGGCAGGCAGCAGTACTGTCCTCCTGGCCGGACCCAGATTGAACCCAACCAGGACCACCCCAGAGGGAGACAGAACTACCAGATGTGGGGAAAGGATCCCAAGGAGATCATGTCTGCTTCGTAAAGCAAAATAAGCACGTGAACGGGTACCCGGGGCTCACATACAATCCTAGAGCTAAACATGCATCAGCTACAAACACGCTCCACTCACACAAAAGCCAATGAGAGCCAGCCTCCTGAGTGCCTGCCCTACCCCTAGTTTTCAGAGCTGTCCCTTGAGCTGCCTCCCTCTGGGCCCAGCTATCCACTGGTTAGGAGGAGCAGATAGTCAGAGTTTGAGCTTGATTTGCATAGAGGGCCTGACACTGGCCAATCAGGCCCTGGCACTCTTTGGAAGTCAGAATCCCTTATTTGCATGAAAAACTTAATCCTATTTTGGGAATTCATCGCATATTGCTCCCGCTACTGCCTGACCTGACCCTTGGTCAAAGCTTAGTCTCATGCCATGCTCAAGCGGATGGTCTCCAAAAGCCTGTGTTCCTCTGGATCTAGCTCTATTCCGGCTATTTCCAGATTTAGTAACAAGGTGAGTAAAGACGGGATCTTGCTGCCTTTCTCTGGCTTCCGCGGCCCTTCCCTTGTTCCTAGCTAGTCCTTCCTAATGACGCGACCTGCTGAGCTAAAGGAGAACTTCATGCCAATGGTTCCTTAGACGTCCCTATTGTCTAGCCCTGCTCATTTATTGAGAGGGTAGCTAGGGATTTGTGGATCAACCAGGGCCTCTTCCCTTGGGCAATTTCACCTTAGCGGGCGGGCATTCTGGGAATAGAGCCAAACAGTAATTCATAAAAGACTCCATTCTGAGCCTGGCTTTCCTACCCAACGGCTAACAAGCAAAAGCCTCGCTGCCAGCTCTGGCGTCCCTTCCTTTTCAGAGCATGCTCACCTGGTTGAGACCCACCCACACCCCTCAAACTGCCCGACTCCCTCTTGGGGAGACAGAAACCCTGGATACTAACTAGTATTTTGTGGATCACTGGTTCAACACTGTTAGAAGCTATGCTCCTCATCTGTAACACAAAAATACCTGGGCTTCAAAATAATAAGAGATCCGCAAAAATCATTTGGATTTGCATAGAATTTACAAAGAGTATATGATAGAAGTTTGGCTGTTAGACTTTTAGGAGTGCTTTGAGCCTAGAACTCAGACAGGCTGGGAGGTATGTCCTGGATCACACGGTAGCAGATAACCCAATCACGCACAGTTGGTTCCCTAATGTGCCCTCACCATACGCAAGCCCAGGGTGAGGCTGCAACTGGAATCTCAGCTTCCCTCTGGATGTGATGCAGCTTTACAGTTGACACTCGCACGCCTGTGGCTCAGTAGCTCAACTGCCAGCTGCCTTCCAGGCAGCTTCCTGTTCTTAGCTGGGTGACTGCGTACGTTCAACACGGAGCAGGAAACAGGGCCTCCTCCTAGGCAAAGGGTCCCTTCTGCATGTCCTCTCACCCCCGCCCCTAATTCCACATCCGGGCCTTTGGAGCATAGCTCACAGCACTATCTTTAATACTGTCCAGGCCCTTCCAAGAGAGAACACATCAGCCAAAGGAACCTAAACTGCATTCCCTCCCCATCTCCTACAATAAAACCTGGCCTGGTATCTATCCTTCCACAAAATGGAAAAGAGACCCCCTCCCCCAACATATGGATATCTTCCCTCTTTATACATAGTGCTCTCTCTCTCCCTCTCCCCCCCCCCACATCAATCTACATATCTGCATCTCTCTGTGTCTTGTGTTACCCTTACTGTCTTGGGTGGGGGTGAGGGTCACCTGACCTGAGTCTTTTCATTATTTCTATACTCTGCCTCGTCTATTGTATAGCCTGAGCCCATCCATGCCCTACCCTCACGCATACACAAAATGAGGTAAAGACAAGAGGAAGAAACAGAAAAAGAAGCAAATGACTATCATTCACAAAGCACTTTGTCATAATAATACCTTACAAAATGCCCCGTAATTTCTGAGAACCGTCCGTTGAAATAGGCATTGTTATGTTCCTGCTGACATTACAGACTCAAAAATTTCATAGATCCTTCTAGAAAGCAAAAGAACCAGACTGGGAATCCATGTCCATGTGATTCTAGAGGCAATGGCATGATCAGCCCTGCCCCCCAAACAATCAGATAAGAAGCTTCAGAGATGTTTTTACAGCATCCATTGCCTTGAAGCCAGAGCCTCAGAAACCAACCAAAGTTACTCTTGGGAGCCACAGCCAACATCTGCTGATGTGGCCTTACATAGGACCTGTTGGGTTTGGAAATGTGACACCAGTAGTGATCAGAAAACCAGATGAATGCAGACATACCAACCTCATAGACCTTGGTCAGGGTGACACTAAAGTTCCAGCCTTTATAGGGAACCACACATAGTCAGAGCTTCTCCAAAACTGTCCCAGCCCTGGGAGTAATCCCATGTGGAACTGTGTGGGGTTCTCTACAGCTTGAGGCAGTGATCCCACATGGAACTGTGGGCGTTTCTTCTACCACTTGAGGCCCATGAGGACCCTTGTTTTAATTTGTTATGGATGAACTAAGTACAGAGGGCCAGACCTCCCTAGAAAAGAGAAGTAAGTTCAGACCATCAGAGAACTCTGTCTTCATCTGAAAAGGGGGTCAGGAGAGCATAGGAACTTTCTGGTGACTCCCCCAGACAGGCCACATCTAAGAGACCTTGTTCATAAAGACATTAGAATTCAAAATGAGACTTGGTGTGGTACTCCACTAACCATCTTGGTAGAAAAAAATTATTGTTGACTGTTGTGGAGTTTCCTGGGAAATAATGAAACTGAATTGCTAGCGGGAAAAGTCTGAGGTATTTTCCTACATTTTTTTGTATTCTATACAAAGACCTGCCAAGGGTGAGGCTCAAAAGATCAGAGGAAAGTCCAAATATTCAAACATCAGCATCTGCTCAAGAGAAAATGTAGACATACATGCTGAAATAGTAACCAACCTTCTAAAGAGGGAAACTCTGCCATCGGTAACAGCATGGATGGACCTGGAGGACACTGTAAGCAAAATAAGCCAGACCCAGGAAGACAACAAACTACTGCATGATCTCTCTCTAGTGTGGGATCAAAAACAGAGCAGATAGGTGGTTGTCGTGCTCTGAGAGGAGACAGAAATGAAATGTTCAAAGGTACAAAGTTTAATAGGCAAAATGAATTAGTTCAGGAGATCTATATGATAGTATGTTGACAAGTTAATATAGTATTATATACTTGAAATTTTCTTTGGAAGTTAGCACTCTCTGCACAATAAAAAGAAAAGAAAGCAAAGCACACTGCTGTGATCCGAATGAGAAATGTCTCCTACAAGCTTGTGATTTGGACACTCAGGTCCCAATTAGTTATAGCATTTGGGGATGTTATGGGATCTTTAAGAGGCACAGCCTCGATGTGGGAAGTGTTGCTGGGGATGGGTTCTGAAAGGTTATAGCCTACTCCACTTCCTGTTCATGCTGTCTGCTTCCCAGGTGTGGATAAAGATGTGATCATCCAACTTTCTCCTCCAGCCATCTTGCCATGCCTTCCTGGTCATAATGGACTCCCTCTGGACACTTCTCTACGTTGCTTTTGGTCATTAAGTTTTATCACACACAGCAACAGAAAATTAACAAACACAGTTACTATGCGGATGGTAAGTATATTAATAATTTTTATTGAGGTGGTCACTTTTGATGATACTGTGGCTCTTAGTAGGTCCGCCATACTTCAGTGGATGATACCACACTCATAATTATATGGAAAGCATAAACTGGACTCAGGATGGTATGGTATTTTTTAATGTACATGAAGTTGGGAGTAAGTAGGGAGGTAGAGAGGATGGATCTGGGAAGGAGTTGGGGGAAGAAGGAGGGATGAATATGTTCGAAATATATTGTGAAAAATTCCCAAAGAATTAATAATTAATAAAATATTACACTTTTTTTAAAAAAAGTAAGAGAAACTATATTTCTTGCTGTTACTAAAAATGATGATGATGATGATGATGTTGATGATGATGATGTTGATGAATGGCTATGGGAAACAGTTTCGTGAATAGGGTTGTTTGCCACTGAGCATGATGAACTGAATTTGATCCTCAGGACCCACATGGTGAGAACGAAATCACACACATTGTCCTGTGGCCTCCACTCACACACCATGGCACATGCACCCACATGAGCATACACATGTACACGAAACAAACACGCATGTACATGAAACAAATACACATGTACACAAAACAAATAAGTGAAATTATAATTTTATTTTTAAAAAAAAAGGAAGAAAGGAAGAAGAGAAAGAATGGAAAAGAAGAGAAAAACCTACACAACCTCCAAAAGGAGTCTGGAAAACAAAAGCATTTATATAAAACATGCCTCGTTTTCACAAAAATTCAAGAAGGGGTGGGTGGAGGAGGAAGAGGAAGATTTCCAGAAATTGGGGAAAATCATAAACAGAAGATGGAAGAGAAGCGATACCCCAGATGGGAAGAGCACTGGGCTGAAGATGTTTGCTGGCACACGGGTGCCTGGTTAGCTACCAAAATGGCAGTTGAGCCAGGGGATTGACACTGCTTATATACAGAAGAGGACAGCCGCTATGACACAGAATAAGAATGATGCGCCACTCTCGGTTTTGAAGATAGTAGCCAAAAGCCACCTCACAAAGATGAGCGGTTTGGTGGGGGGACAGCAAGAGTGGGGGGGGGGACAGAGAGGGTGAAGGTTTGGGGGAGGGTTGACAGCAGAGGTGAACTCCTGTCAGACAAGAAGAGGCTGAGACAAAAAGGAGAGCTGAAGGAAGACCGGCCTCTGGCCCTCCTGGCAGACAATGTCTCTCTCACAGGTTGGAAAGTGATGAAGAAAATAATTATGAAATGTAAAAAACCCCAGGGAGGTTTCTAGTTTCTTTATGGTTGCATAAGGAAATTAATGACGCCAGGTGTGGTGGCATACACATTTAATACCAGCACTCGGGAGGCAGAGGCAGGTAGAACTCTTTGAGCTCTAGGCAAGGTCTACATAGTAAGACCATGTCTTTAAAAAAAAAATGGAAGGAAAGGGGCGAGGCTAATAAAGAAGTATTAATGACTGAGTTCGTTTGCAGGCCCCATGTGGAGAAGAACTGACTTCTGCAAGTTGTCCTGCATGCTGTCACACACACACACACACACATGCACACACACACTCTCATGCACGCTCACACCTACACACCACACACATACACACAAACACACTCTCTCACACACTCTCATGCACACTCACACACACACTATATATACTCACAAACACTCACACACTCTCATGCACACTCACACACACCATATACACTCACACACACTCTCATGCACGCTCACACATGCACACCACACACATACACACAAACACACTCTCACACACTCTCATGCACACTCACACACACCATATACACTCACACACACTCTCATGAACACTCACACACACACACACACAAATATATGTAATGAAAGAATTTCTTGAAGAAAGGAAAGGTTGTGGGGAGGATGATGACTCAGTGGGTAAAGGCATTTACCATTTACTGTGCAATCCCGATGACCTGAATTCAGTCCCTAGAATCCATGTGTCTTATATTGGTTTCCTCAAAGATAAAACACTCCATCTTGAAGAAGCTCTGAGGAAGACTCCTTAAGACCCAGGATATTATAAGATCCCAACAAAAGCTCCTGAAAACTCAGGAAGTAAACAACTTAATAGTTTCAGGAAGTCCCTGAAACTGACAAAATTCACTAGGCTTTTCCCTCTCTACACATATATAAGCCGTGAGGACTTATATATGTGTAGTATTGAGCAGTACTGCCAGGTAAGCTGAACTGCCTGAAAGAGGCATTCTAACTTCTAAGCTCCCTGCAGCTGTCCAATATGATACAGGGTTCCAGATTTCTTTCATGGCTGCCACCTTTGCTGGGGTGGGCTTTTAGTAACGCAGCTATCTTCAAGTCATGTCTACTCCTTAGTAACCTTGCAGCTGTGCATCTGTAAGCCACCCCAATAAACACATTGGTTCACCACGCTGGACTCAGGTGATATTTTCACTTTAGCCTGCCACTCTTCCCAGGAATTGTGTGTTGTGCAACACCACATAAAGATGGAAGGAGAGAAGTGGGCCCCACAAAGGTGTGGTCTGAATTCCACATGCCTACCATGGCACGTGCGTGCACACAAGCCCAATGATAACACATTTTCAAAGTTTTTGTTGAAGAAAAAACATAGAGAAATTGGATGCAAAATTCTAGAGCATGCTAGAAATGTAAAGGGAAAAAAAGAGCAACGCTAAAATTAAATGAGAGGAGTGGATAGATTTATATTGGCATGGTTAAATGGATAATAAAGGGACTTTTATGAAGTTGTTTCCAAGAGAAATATAGAAGAAGAAAGTTAGTGGGATGGCCAGCATGCCAAGAATAATAAAGGGATGCATGAATTATCAGCCAGCAGCCCATAGCAAGAGGAAAGCGTGTCCAAGCTGTATGTGGAGAAGTACTCCAGACTGCCGAGTCCGCCTGCTCATACCTTCAGGCTTGGCTCCTCCTCCGGCCCCATGAGCACCTGCTCTGATGTCTGTGGGCAGGACGGTGACAAGGTGTATGGAACGGCACGTATTTCTCCTTTGGTCCTATTAACAAGCATTTCCAGAGATAACTATGTGAAAAGCTCATTGCCTGCCGCTAAGAAAATGAGAAAATAAATATGGAGCCTCACTAGATACTTTGACAAAAGCAGAAAGGGGAGGCTGGACACTAGACATGGAGAGCTTGCCAGATAAGACGGAGCAGGCATGAAATCTGAAGACAGTCTGAAGCCTTGCAGACAGGGACAACATGAATTATGATGGAATTGGAGACATGGAAGCAAATGAGACATTTATGAATATTCCAACCCGGTATGGTGATTCTGGCCTGTAATTCCAGTTACTTGGGAGGCTGAGGTAGGGAGATCACCAGTTTAAGCTGTGCCTGGACTACAGAGCAAGTTCAAGCCTAGCCTAGGCAACTTAGCAATGCCTTGTCTTGAAAGAAAAAGTTTAAAGGTGACATGGGGTGGGCTTTATGGACTAGGAATAGAGTGCCCCCCTGGTGGAACACTCCTCTAGCATGTGGGAGGTCCTAGGCTCAATCCTCAGTACCAACACACACACACACACACACACACACACACACACACACACACACACAGCGTTAATGGGCGGGAATGAAACAGAGAAGGGATCTATTCTGATTGTCTCCCCAGCAGGTTATGATATGTCCTTGTGGTGTTTGAATACTCTGAGCCTCATTTAGCTCACCTATAAAATGGGCAGATGACAAGGTACCATCTGATTGTCACAGAGTAAGGGACATCAGACTCACTCTTCTGACATCAACAATAAAACAAGCCACGTACAAATGACACAGCTGTTTTAGGCGGTCCACCACGGATGCATGGAGAGGAACCCTTTCAAAGAAGAAAGCCCTCCTAGGAGGAGAAGCCTTCCTCTACTCTGTAACCACGCATGGGGAGGCAAAGCCCACAGAGGAGATGGGAGAAAGGAGACCAAATGTCAGGGTGGCTCTGAGGATGGATACTGTAGAGCTGCAGGGAAGGATGGAGATGCAGAGAGCAGGCCTCTGACTGGGAAAACACCAGTGTCTCCAGCTGGAAACAAAGTTGCACACACGCAGGTAAAACTTTACTGAGTCAGGAGAGAACAGACCCTAGGGCCCTAGGACACGGATTCCACTGTCACTGAGTCAGGAGAGACAGTAATGTGCTTAGTGGCCATAGCACAGAACACTCTATGGCACTCTAGGACTCAGCAGAGACCCGAGGTGCCTCACCTTTAGGCTTGCTCACCCTATCCTTAGAGAGGGGCTGTGCTGAGCCCACCAAAACAGAGCCAAATTCCAAGACTCTATCCCCCAGCTGATGCACCAATAGACTAACTGCTTACCAAGAAAAATGCAGTGCTCTTTAAAAGAAGGCCTTAAAATCCATGAGGTTTAGAACATAATAATAATAATAAAAAGGTACTGGACACCTAACAACTAAGAAATAAAACAGTAAACAGAAAGAGTCTTGGCAGATGAGGTATGTCAGTTCAAGGTCGTTTTCAACTATAGAGTTAAACAAATGAATCATGAGAGCATATTGATGATCAAATTAGCAGACAAAGGCTTTAAGATGATACAAGAAAGTTAGAGTAAAAAGTGCAGACATGAGCAATTAGTAGATAGGCAATCTACTCAGAAAATGGAGCACACAGAAATTATAGTATACGTAACTGAGTATCAGGATGAACCACATGGAAATTATAGCATAAATAACTGAATATCAGGTGAACCTAATATGATATCAGGCAGTACTAAAAAGCAGGCCTATGTCCATGATGTAGGGATTAAGCTACTGTAAAATTAGGATTTGCAGAGGTTTCCAGCGGGTAAAAGGCGATTATAGCATGACTCTCCTGTGATATCTGCGGGGACCCAGGGATGGAGATAGAACAATGTCCTATCTGAATATATCATCTCCACCAGCATCTGTAGTGACTCCAGTTCCAAGAAATCCAACACCCTCTTCTGACCTCTGTGGGCAGCAGGGATGTACATGGTACACAGACATATGTCATGCAAGCAAGACTTACATACATATAAAGTAAAATGAAATGTAAAAACACTGCTAAGCCCAAACTGGGGAAAGGGAGGTAGGAAACCATGAGAAAGTAGTGTAGCTTTGCTCCTTGTATCCATATAATTTTAAGCCAATCACTTATCCCGTTATGGTTACCCACAACATAAGGACACAATAACTAAATGGCAAGATGACTGTGAGCAGTCTGGAAGTAATTTTAAAGTTACCTACTGCATGGCCTAGACTCCAGTAAGTACACAACTCTCTACCCGAGACCAGACATGACAGAATCCAGGTGCAGGTGACATGTGAGACCTAACTCTGCTCTGCCTCCCTCCCACTTCCGTTCTGACTCCCCTGGGGAAAATGTGTCCCACCACTCCAAAGCCATAACCCCGGATATAGGTGAAGAATCACCATGTGTCGTGAGAGATACAACTATGGCATGAGAGGTGTGAACCATAGGAATGTGCCTTGTGCATGAATGGAAAAGAACGGCTATGCAAACTCTTGTCTCCTCTCAACACTTCCCAAGCAGCTATTGTGTGTGCAAGGGTTATGTAAAGCAAGGTTGAATTAGTTCCACCTTCTGGTAAAGATCTTGTCTCACCCTGTTTTCTGTTTCTATAGCAAAGTACTTGAGGCCAGGTAATTTCTAAAGAATGGAAGTTATTTGGTGCGTGACCTTGCAGACTGGGAAGTCAGAGACACTATCTAGTAAGAGCCTCATGATGCATTGACACCATAAAGAGTCATGTGGTAGAGACCATCTGCTAGCTAGCATCATTCTCTCTCCTCTGATCCCACAGTGGGGGTTCCCTCCTTATAACCCCATCGATTCCCAGTTATCACTGAAGACCACCTCAAAACACCAGCAGCATACATCTGTGTGTTTTCAGTACCTAAACTTCTGGAGGCATTCAAGCCACACTATGCACATGTAAAATGCTAAAAGAATATGAAGAGAAGGCACTCAGCCTGGGGGGGTCCAGAAAGCGACATAGACCATGGCTGTTAGCCAGCCAAGCAAGGGTGAGAAGGGCATTGTGGGGGAATAGAAAGGAATGATCCTGCTATGGCAATGTGTGTGCAGGCAATGGCAATCCAAGCATGAAAACAGCTGGGGATTGTGCGTCTAGAGCGGGAGATGGGGACGGGTTCTCGAAAGACAAGCCGCAATGTATACATAACCCTGGAATTAGTACATGGGAAGAGATAGCACGTGAAAGGGAGACCCAGGTCTGCCCCTGTAGTCAAGTCTTTCTCTCTGAAAGTGGCCCCAAGCCGCATTTAACAAGAACCCACCTCGGGTATGGATTCTCCCACATCAAGTGCCCTCTGGAGTCCACAACACTGCGTGGACACTCATACTGCTGTACCTAATTGCACTGCCTAAACTTCCTTGTTCAGAGTCTCACGCATGCTTCATTGTGCCCCTTTCTACAGGACTTACCGTGTCACAAAGTAAAAAGGCTCGTGAGAGGACAGCCACCGAGTGCGAAGGAAAGATGTGAACATCAATAGCCATAGTCCAGTGAGGAGGTAATAGTTCAGCACGTCCAGCATGCGTCCAGAGACAGGACAAAGCAGCAACTGTCAGGAGCTAGAGGGAGACCAGCTTCTAGTGAATATTTCAACAAGATCTTGAAGGATAAAAGGGGGTTTGCAGATAGACTACAGATACAGTCACAGTGTGAGAAAGCCGGCTGGGGCTGGAGTTGGTAGAATGTTTGACAGGCATCCACAGAGCCTTGGGCTTGATCCCCAACACCTCATAAACTGGTCATGGTGGTGCACACCTGTGAGCCCAGCACTCAAGAGGTGGAGGCAGGAGGATGAAAAGTTTAAAATCATCCTCAGCTACATAACCAACTCTAGAGCTGGGCTGTGTAAGAGCTTGCCTCTAAACAAAGAATCGGTAAATGGAAGGATGGGGGAACAGCGGGAACTAGAACTGATCGTTGAGCCCAGAATCACCCCCAACAGTCTCGTTTGCTCAGGACGGCGTCTCCGTGCCCAGTCCAGGCTGGGTTCATGTTCACCGTCATGCTGCCTCCCTGTCTCGAGCGCTGGGATTTCAGGTACACACAGCAAAGGGGTCTGAGGGTTTCCAATAAGAAAACCATTAAACCCGGCTCTCTGGGAAGCCGGAGTCAGCACGTATTCATCCCACTGCAATGCCAAAGCCAGATGCGCTGTTCTAGAAAAACGGTTTATAGTATCCGCAAAATACAGACACTTCGAAGTGACCTGCCATCCTCGAATGAACAACCCCCAAAGAAAAAAATCCCTCCAAACCGCTACCATCAGCTTTTCTCTGCCGCGGATTTTACCCACCAGCACTCTGCCCTGAGTAAACTGATCATCAAAGTGTGGTCTCCAGGCCAGTAGCATCTGCATCAGAAACTTCGGGAGTCTGGCCCAGCCACTAATGCATACTCAGGGCTGGCAACCACAGCAGCCGCCTGCATCCCATGGCCCGTGGTCGTCGGAGTGCAGTGGTCCCTGACCCACAATCAAGAGTGGCAGACAGCCAGTACTCGATTGTTTCTTGTGGTACCAAGAAATGGCTCTGTGGATGCAAGCGTGGGCTTTGGGTTCTCGCCTCTTCAGAGCAAATTAGCCGAACAGACTAGAAGATTCAGGATGTGGAGCGGCATGGCTGTACCCACGCAAGTTTCCTTTGGAGGGATGGATAAAACTAGGTGTCCCTGGGTCTCCCCCAAAGACACTACTGGGTCGTGGCCTTGTCTAACGACTCCTTTGAAAGTTCCAGACTGTCTCTGGAAGGCAAACAAACAAACAAAACAAATGAAAGAAATACCGAAGGAAATAAGCTTCCGGGGTAGAAATGGAAATCGCCTTTCTCCCTAGACCAGAGTACTCAGGTGGAAACAGGACCCACACAAGTGGCCCGCCAACCGTGAGGAATTTGGGTCTGGAATGTCAGCTTTCTTTACCAGACTCCTGAGTCTCCACCCCCTAAAGGATTATCTGCTGCACAACTAGGGCAAGTTCTTTTGGGGTTTTCCCGCCTCCTTTCAGCTCTACTTTTCTGCACTGAAGTTCAGGACCTGTAGAGTCATCATCGGTCACTCCACCCAATCCCCCACCTCCAAGCCCTTGCTTTGGTAACTGAAAATCCCAAGGACTAGAATAATTGACTTGATAGCGTGTGTGTGGCGCCACCTGGCGACCACAACTGAACACTACCGTTTCCTTCCGTGCCCTGTGTGTTTGTGAAAGGCTCCAGACTGGGACAGAAGATCCCTTCTCTCCCACAGTCCGCAGTCTACTGAGAACTCAGTCACTTTGATGTAGCACCTGAAAAATCTCCTGTCTCTTCGCAAGCACAAAGCGCAAACATATAAGCAAGTCACGTAGTTTTTTCTAAATTAACAAGTATTTATTATTTCCTGAAACCACGTTTCTCTGATTACAAACAGCAGCAGGAAAGAACTTTCTGGTCTGCAATGGTACCCCCTCCCTCACCAGGAGTCCTGGGGTGCTCATGCATAGGAAACTTGAGTGCCCTTGACACTCATCCTGGTTCCATAGCCACCAAGCACAACGGTGAGCAGCTGCAGTACCCAATGGAACACACTGACACTGGGTAATGAGTTGTAGTCTCATGCCGATGCTAACAAGTCAAGGTCACTTTATTTTCTTCATAAATTCCATGTTGTTAAAACATGTCACCTGTCAATGTTCGCCTCTAAAGCAGTAAGTTGTGAGTTTTGTTTCACAACCAGATTTATGTCCAGCAAAAACAATCCTTCTGGAATTAAGATGAAGGCACAAAGGTTCAGTTTGATTACTGTACAGACTGGTCATCCCTTGCAAAGAATAATTCGTTATATGATTCAAAACAGTGTGGCTTTTAAGTATTTTTACTACACAAAATAAAATATGGGAAGTGAGTAACTTGTTAATTAGCCTGATTTAATCAATACGTGTTACAAATGTATCAAAGCATAACATTGGTCTGACGTGGTGATGCATGTTTATAATCTCAGAAGATCACGCGTTCAAGGCCAGCCTGGGCCATATAATAATACTGTCTCAAGAAAGCTGAAAACACAATAAGCCATTGCATTGTATCCCACCAATACACACAATTATTACTTGTCAATGGGAAAGCTCAAAAACTGAAGCTGGGCCTCCTGACACGGGCCTGAAATCCCCGCCACTCAGGATGCTAAGTTCAAGACCAGCTTGAGCCTCTGTGTGACTTCAAAGCTAGAAGTAAGATCCTCAAAAAAAGAGATGCCGCTCAGTGGGAGAGCACTTGCCCAACACCTTGAAGACCCTTTTACTGAAAAACAAAACAAAATGAAAAAGGACAGAAGCAAGGAATCATAGATCCTCATACCACTTCCTACTCTTTCTTTATTACAATTGATATGAAAAGGTCCTGCTTAATTGTGGACAGGACAGACGCTAGTCTGCATACAATGGGAAGGTGAACAGAGCCCTGGCATGTAGGCATTCATTCCTCGCCTTCCTGATCATGGATGCAATGCGACATGCTGCTCCAAGTGTCCATCGTCTCCATTTCCCTTCTATGATGGGCATCTGAACTGTGGCCGAAAATAAGCCCTTTCCCCTTCATGTTGCTTTTGCCAAAGCACTCTATCCCAGCGACAGGAAAAAGAACTAAGAAAAACATCTCAAGAGTTTACCAACAAAGGAGACTAAGGGTCTCTAAAAGGATACCATTCACACACATGGATGAAGTAAGGAAGCCAGCACAGGGCATGGAAAGCTAACAACACAGGAGAGAAAAGTTGCCAAATAGATGAGAAGTCAGCAATATGGATGGGAAAAGTCAGCAAAATGGAAGAGAAAGCCAGCAAAAACTTCAAATTCTGTAAAAAAAAAAAAACTGTTGGAAATGAAAAGTGCGGTGACTCAAAGGCCTAATGGTCACCATCAGTGAGAGCTGGCAAAGCAGGACAGGGACGACATGCGACGCTGAAATGTGTTACCTTCAAATGCAAATAAAGAAAACCAGTAAATAAGTAAGCATGCCGACAGCATCCAAAGCTCTTGGGCGCAATCCAGAGGTCAACATTAAGAACAGTCTCTACAGGCCGAAGAAAGGAACTGAGATGTTGATAATAAGTAAGAATAGAGAATCTACTAAATGAAATTTTAACAAAAATTCCTTTTTCTCTGCATCTTAACAATTGTGGGTTTCTGCATTAATCACCATCTACTGAAAAAAAAAAAAAAAAAAAGCTTCCCTAATGAGGGTTGCTGACACACTAATCTGTGGGTATAATGGTAAGTCTTGAGGACTCAGTTTAATACTATGTCGATTTAGGTAATAGTAATATGTTCTTTCCTAGGGCCTATGACCTCTAGCCATGGGTCTTGGCCTCTATAACTGTCCCAGGTATAGATTTCAACTTGTGGAGTAGGCCTTAGATTATTGCTATGACATGCGAATCATGAAGAGCAGCCTTGACTGTCCTATCTGAAACAGATGGCAACAGCTCCCACCTCACTGTATTTATTGATGGAAGAAACAACACGAAGCACAATGCCTAATGTGCAGTCGTCCCTCGAAAATTACTGTAGTGATTTTTAAATGTAAATGGGGGTGGGAGTGTGCCCAGACTCCCTGTGGTCAGTTAGAGAAATCCCAGCATTCCAATGCAGAACCCAGAAAACATCTTCCCATGGAAACACTGTGTTCTACCTATTACAGTCCTTAAGGTTCTATGGGTTTCACACTTTAGATTAATCCTACTAGTTAAATGGCCTCTCCTGGCCCAACCTGGCCAAAGTAACCATCATGAAGGACATCGGTGCGAGGGGAAAAAGTGAGTTCTAAACAAGTCACTTATAATGTGGTTTTAGAATACATCCCCCCTTTTTTTTCAGATTTATTTCCTTTTTAATATTTCTGCTGTTCTTTTGTTGTTGTTGTTGTTTTTCTACTAATTTTTTACATTCCAATCCCAATTCCCCTTCCTTCCTTTTCTTCCAAACCCTCCACTTCCCCCTCCTCCCATGGGCTCCACAGAGAGGGTAAGGCCTCCCCTAGGAAGTCTACTAAGTCTGTCCCCTCATCTAGTTGAGGCAGGGCCAAGGCACCTTGCTACCCCCACACACACACACACTAGGTTGGGCAAGGTATCGCTCCATATAGGATGAGCTCCACTAAGTCAGTTTGTGCATTAGTGTTAGATCTTGAACCCACTGCCAGTGGCCTCATATATTGTCCCAGTCACACCATTGTCACCAATATTAAGGGAGTCTAGTTTGGCCTTATTTGTCAGACTTAAGTCAGTGGTCTCTCACCAGCTCAGGTCAGCTGATTCTATGGGTTTCCCCATCATGGTCTTGACTCCTTTGTTCATATTATCGCTCCTCCCTCACTGTGATTGAACTCCAGGAGCTTGGCCCATTGGTTGGTTGTGGATTTCTGCATCTGCTTCCCTCTGTTTCTGGAGGAGGGTTCAAGCTTCTCTGGGGTTGTGGATTGTAGGCTGGGTATCTTTTACTTTATGTCTGGTATCCACTTATGAGTGAGTATATTCTGTATTTGTCTTGCTGGTTTTGGGTTACCTCTCTTAGGATGGTTTCTTCTAGTTCTATTTGCCTTTGAATTCTAGGATGTCATTGTTTCTTACCACTGAGTAGTACTCCATTCTTCAGTTGAGGAGCATCTAAGCTGTTTCCAAGATCTGGCTATTACAAATAATGTTGCTGTGAACAGTTGAGCTAATGTCCTTGTGGTGTATGCCCAACAGTGGTATTGCAGGGTCTTGAGTTAGGTTGATCCCTAATTTTCTGAGGAATCGCCATACTGAGTTCCACAGCGGCTGTACATGTTTGCTTTCCCACCAGCAATGGGGGAGTGTTCCCCTTTCTCCACATCCTCTCCAGCATAAGCTGTCATTGGTGTTTTTTATCTTAGCCATTCTGGTCGGTATAAGATGGAATCTCAGAGCGGTTTTGATTTGCACTTCCCTGATAAGTAAGGATTTATAACCCCCTCTTAAACTTGATGGTTTCTAGAACTTTTTGCTTTAAGTGACAGCAGTAAATCTGCCAAGTGAAATCACCAGCCTCGAGGAACAAAATCCTCAGGGAAGAGGACAGAGGGTCCTCAGGCCAAGGGTGGGAGGAAAGGAATACAAGAGAAGTGGCATGTGGACCTGAGGCAGGATGTTCGCTAGGAGCCCATCATCGACACCCTGGTATGCAGAGGCTGGAGAGGGGCCTTTGAACGACTTTGAACCAAGAAAACACCAGGTCCTAAGAGAAATGCCAAGGGGGTGAAGAAAATCAGAGCGTTTCAGCCTGACACGTTTATGTCTGCAGAATGGTTTTCATCCTGGCTTTAACTGGATGTGGAGAGAAAAAATGCATTTGTGCTGCAAATGTACAGAATTTTGTTTTGCTTTTGAAACAGTGTTTTTCTGTGTAGCTTTGGAGCCTGTCCTGGAACTCGCTCTGTAGACCAGACTGGCCTTGAACTCACAGAGACCCATTTGCTTCTGCCTCTGGAGTGATGCGATTAAAGGCCTGGGCCACCACAGAATTTTTTTCTTAACATTCCCTGAGTGTGTTATTTGTTTATCCATTGCTCTCACAGGATACCCAAAACAATGAGTGAAGAAAGATTCGCCTCTGCTCATGGTTTCCAGGTTTCAGGCCATAGCCACTTGGCTTATTGCTCCTGGGCATCATCCAAAGATGGTTCATCTCATAGCAGACAGGAAGTAGAGAGGAGGAGACAGGAATCCCCCCAGGGACCCACCCCCAATGACCTCCCTTCAACTGGCTCAATCACCTAAAGGTTTTAGTATTCCCCAAAGAAGCATCACCGACTGGGGCCCAAATCCTCAACATGAGCCTTTGGGTTGGGTGGGCAGAGGCCAGCGCTTCATAACCAAATAGCAACACAAAACAATCCAGTATGACAACTATTTGCACAGCATATACATTGTGTCTAGTGTTATAAGTGACTTGAAGGTAATTTAAGTATCTGCCATTTGCAAATACTTGGACCTCTGAGGATTTTGTTATCCAGGAGGAGTCTGAAACCAGTTCCTCTGAAACCAGAGGGACAGCTGTCCATCTGGGATGCAAGTAGCAAAGGAGTAGCTGGACCTGAAACTTGAAAATGCAATGGAATCCCAGAAAAAAAATAGAAAGACTAAGTGTCCCAAAAAAGGAGAGAGCCAGGGCTTTTCCTGTGGACGCGTTCAGCGTGGATACTGAATATCATGACTAACCAAAGCTAAGCGGAGAGGCTCTCATGAGACACCCCAGATACTTTTAGATGAGGCTCACGACTTTGGAATGTGTGATGGTTAAAATGAAAATGCCCCTGTAGACTCATGTTTTTGAATATTTGGTCCTCGGTTGCTGGGACTGTTTGTGGAGGACTAGGAGGTGTGGCCTTGTTGGAGAACATGTGTCACAGGGGCAAGCTCTCCAGGTTCCAAATGCCCAAACCATTCCCAGTCAGCTCTCTCTCTCTGAGAGGAACCCTGAGGTGAGTCGTACGTCTCCTTGCTCTTCAGGCAAACCAGGTGAAAGCAGAGGCCTGGCCGGCGGACTCTAATACACAGAAGGGCAATAAGCACTGAAAGATGCATTCCAAACCTACTATGGGACAGTGCATGCAAGAGTGAACCTCCGCTCCTTACAGGGCCCGCCAGCACTTCTGAAGGAGGTGAGTGTGGAAACCTTAAAGTCAGAGAGGTCAAACCTTTTTTCTTTTTTAAGTTTGGTTTTTTGAGACAGGGTTTCTCTACGGAGCTTTGGAGCCTGTACTGAAACAAACCCACTTTGTAGACCAGGCTGGCCTCAAACTCACAGAGATCTGCCTCCAGAGTGTTGGGATTAAAGGCGTGCGCCACCAATGCCCGGCTTCAAGCCTATTCTTCATCCTCCAAGGTAGATAATAGGATGTTTGATGTAAGGCCTGGTTACTAGATATTTTACTCCTCAAGGCCAAATGGCAGGATGTTTAGCAAAGTGGGTGGTTCCTGGGTGCTTTGAGAATTAAGGAAGTAATTACACTTGCTTGTTCCTTGTATCTTGGTAAGGAAGTCTTCAGCCCTCCCCTTTTGCTTTGGGTATAAAAGTGCTTTGTAAAACAAAATTCGGGGCTATCACAGTGTTTACTAGAAACCCTCCCGACTCTATCTTATATCTCTTGTCTGTCTCTTTCCTTAACCCTCACTCTTCCTTTCAGGCAGGTTTGAGCAGGTTCCTGAAAGGTGAGTCAAAGTTGAGCTGGGAAGACTACCAGAAGTTGTGGGGAGAAGGCGGGTCCTACACGGAGACAGTGTAGGACATGGTGTGAGGATCTGTGCCTGCTTTTTTTCACTTTTTTTTTTTTATTTCTGTTTTTTAATATCAGGGCCTTACGGGCATTGGGCAAATGCTTTCTCACCGAACTGTATCTCCAGCCCCAGGGTTCTTCTTTTTGAACAGGGTCTTACTTCCCAGCTTTGAAATCAGGCAGAAGCTCAAGCTGGTCTTGAACTTATCCTGAGTGGCTGGGATTTCAGGCCTGTATCAGGAGGCCCAGCTTCAGTTTTTTTTTTTTTTTTTTTTTTTTTTTTTTTTTCTTTTTCTTTTTTTTTTCTTTTTGTGCTTTCGGTTGACAAGTAATAATTGTGTACATTGGTGGGGTACAATGCAAATATTTTTGTTTTTTCAGCTTTTTGAGACAGGGTCATATTATGTGGCCCAGGCTGGCCTTGAACTCATGACCCTCCTGAGTCTGCTCCTAAGTGCTGGGATTATAGACGACATGCATCACCAGACCAATGTGATGATTTGATAAGAGTTTGTAATGTATGTTGATTAAATCAGGCTAAATTAGCAAGTGACCTCCTTAAACTCTACACTGTTACCTGTTTTGAAACAACATGTAATGAATTATTCATTGCAATGGCTCACCAGTCTGTACAATAATCACTTTCCAACTGAATTGTGGTACATTTAACCAAGTGTCCCTTCCCCCAACCTCTGTCTGACACCAGTCAACCCCAAGCCTGGGGGAGGAAGGCTGAGTAGTAGCCTTTCTCTGCCTATTCTGGCTTTGTTCACTTAACACAGAGCACCCCAGACTCATCCACGCTATCACAGTTCACGGGATTTCTCTCCTTTTGAGACTCCCAAGCTGTATGTGTATCACAATTTCTCCGTCCATGCAGCTTAGGATGGACAGTTAACATGATCCATACATCCTGGATGCAGTGAAATGCATGGGAAATAAGCGTGAATGCACAGTACGTCTTATGTGAAGCCGATCATAGGAAGGAGTGTTTGGATAGAGGTAGTGGAGCTACCAAGGGGGACCACTGAGTCACACGCTCCCTGTGATCTGGATGCAGCATGGATCACCATCCCAGGAAGTCTCTGTGCCCGAGACAATCTCCTAGGCTGGAGGTGGAGCCTCAGCACCACCACCTGCAATTACAGCTGTGAGCCACACCCCCTGGGAGCGCTTCACCCAGTCATACGGAAGGACATCTGTTGGATACGCGTGATGATTTTAGTGTTCCAGCTTTACGGATGTGAGCCAGGGCATCTGAGGTTAAAGAAGGAAGCAAAGACAGAAGAGACTTACTAAAAAGAAAATACCAGTTCAGTTAGACACTAAGCATCAAGGGAGAAGAGGACTGGGCTGTGTGTGTGTGTGTGTGTGTGTGTGTGTGTGTGTGTGTGTGTGCGCGCGCGCGCACGCGCGTTTGTGTGAATAGACATATATGTGGAGGGAGACCAGAGGTCAATGTCGCTATCTTCCTTAACTGCTCCCCTCTCTTTGTTTCTAAACTTGTAAGAGACTATTGCTGTGTACGCACACAGGGAGGGCACATTGCGTGAGTGGAGGTCAGACGACTCCCCTCCGCCAGGGCACTTCCCTCCGCCTACCTTCACATGGGCCCCAGGTATTGAACTCATGTCCTCAGGCTCGTGCAGCATTCCTTTACTCCTGAGCCATCGCTACAGCGCCCCCACCACACCTTGTCTTTTGAAAGAGGGTCTCCCACTGCCCCTAGAGCCTGCTGCCTCAGAATCCTCTTGTTTCTGGTTTTCCTGGGCTGGGGTTGTGCATCACGAATCTGGGTTCTGGAGAATGGAACTCAGATCCGTTTTTACTGGGTTGTTTTTTTTCCTATGGAGAAAAGAGGAGAACAGCAAGATGGGGTGAAGTAAGTTTTTAGACAATTTCCTGTTGGCTCTGGTAATTACACACATTGTTAGGAGTGAATGTAGGCTGGTGCTGTGAATCTGGGCATGTGTTTAGTTACAAGTAATTGGTTGGTAGGCTCAATCTGTAGTCATAGGCTGTCACCAGGGGATCATCCAAAGCCATGAACCTTTCCAGAAAGACAGCAGAAGCGCAGGACTGGAAGGGGGTGGTGTCTAACAGTTTTCAGACAGAAGTCTTTGTCTGGAATGTAAAGGCTAAGAGATTTGTGTCCACTGAGAGGTGGTAGCATATGCCTTTAATCGAAGCACTTGGGAGACAAAGGCAAGCAGATATCCATGAGTTCAAGGCCACCATGGTCTAAAGAGCAAGTTCCAGGGCAGCCAAGGCAACCCTGTCTCAAGAAACTGGGAGGAAAAAAAGAAAGGAAGGAAGGAAGGAAGGAAGGAAGGAAGGAAAAGAATATATAATAACAATAACCCATTTATTAAAAAGAAAAGAAAAAGGAAGAAAGAAAGAAAAAAGGAAGAGAAACTTGTGTCCTCAATGTAAACTTTGCTCTATTAGATGCAATTGTATGGGCTCAGAGAAGTTCTGCACTCTTGGCCTAACTGAAACCATCTTAGTTTTCATTTCTGCCCAAATAAGTTACCTGCAGCACAGAGAAGTCAAACGACTCACCCTGGTTCCTAGAGCTGATCTAAAGACGGAGCTGAGATATGAATGCAGACAGTCTGGCTGTCTTCTTTAGTTCCTCAACTAAAAGGCACAACTAAAAGTCTGTCTGGGTGGCAGGCATTTTGGCATGTGGATGTAATCCCAGAAGTGGAGGCAACAAGCTCGAAGTGAGTTCTGGATTAGCCTAAACTTCCCAACAAATCCCAGGCTAGCTAGGGCTCCACAGAAAGACCCAGTCTAAATAAAATAAGAATCAAGCCAGAGCTGTAACTTGATGGTAACATGCTTGCCTCGTGTGTACAGGCCCTGGAGTCAACAGAGTTCTACAAACTCATAAAAGCAGAACGCGGCTTTGCAGGTGTGGTATGCCAGTATCATTTCCTTTTGTTTCATTTTAAAACTCCATCTATTTACTGTGTGTGCGCGCTCACATCAGGGCAGCACCAACGCAAGTTGGTTCTCTCCCTCCAACCATGCCGGAGTCAGGGATCACGCTGAGCTCATCAGGCTTGGTTATGGGTATCTTTAACCACTGAGCCATCCCGCTGGCCTGCCATCACTTTTTAGAAGCTGTTACACTGTTTCAAATGAAGCAGAGATAAAGCATTTTTGACTCAAGCCCCTCCTAAGCGAGTTTCTCTCTCTTTTGACATTAGGTAACCCTAAACGTTCTACATGCTAGCACACACTTGACCCTACAATAATGTTGGGATCTCATATATCACCTACTGTTACTTCTCCAAGTGTAATAACGATCACACACATGTCAAGAGCATTTGGCAGTTTCGGGAACATCAGCTTTGTACATAACACCTGCTACGTTCCCCCCTCCCCCCCAAAAAATGGTCATTACATGACGTCACGTCTTTTAGTCTTCTTTCAATATACCAGGAAACTGAGGCTAGTGTGGTTAAGGAAACTGTTTGTAAGCTGTTTAGGAAGCTAGAATTACGGCTCAGTGGCCACAGGGCTTGCTGCATAAGCAAGAGAACTTCAGTTTGGAGGGCCAGAAAAAGCCAGGTGTGGCTGCACACATCTGTAACCCCAGTGCTGGGAACAGAAGCAGGCAGATCTCTGGGGTTTGCTGGATAGCCAGTCTAGCTGAAGCAGAAAGCCCCAGGCTCCGTGAGGTGGAGATGGGCTGGGGAAGGGGAGAGACAGAGACAGAGAGAGCCCAATTACGAAGTGACAGGCCCAAGGCTCGCATCTAGAATGATCGTCTCACTCCATGGCCTGAAATTGCATCCATATTCCTCCCCAACCTCATCTTCACAACTCTATAACCTTGTCACTCCCTCAGCCAATCATCAGAAAAAGTGTCAGACAGACTCAAGGGCAAAAGTGGCTTACATAGGCCAGTTACTCACAGTCACAGAGATGAGGCACTTCTTACAGAATGTTTGGAGGCCAGAGGCATTAAACAACTTACCCCCACTCAGCCATCTAGCCAGAAACAAGTTGAAGGGTCAAGTTCCTCATTCCATCAACCCATACTTTACACTCTGGGTAGCAATGAGAAAGCCACCCAAGAAATTTTGTATCTGCACCTGGCCTGTAATTCTCCACCTCATTCCGTGTCTTGAGACCTTTGACCCCTAGTTATGGAACATGTAATTCAAATGTCCTTCACCAACTCTTTAGGTGTTTGTCGTTTGGGTTGTGCTGGGATTGAACTCGGTACCTCAGGCATGCTAGACAGGCACTCTACCACTGAACTATAGCCCCCGCCCTCCTCATGGACACTTCAGGAAGGCATGAAACTCGTTGTCCATGTAATTATCCACCCAATAACCCAGGTTTTTACAGGGCGCTCACCACAGTGTGAGGCTTCTGCACCAACAACTCCCAAGACTGTAAAATCCAGTCCGCTCCTCCGACACCCCTCAAAAGTGACCTGTTTCCAGTTTGTTCTCTGTGGCCACAGTAAAGACACCATGGCCAAAAGCAACCAGGGGAAGAAAGGGTTAATTTGGCTTAACACTGAGGACAGGAACTGGAGCAGAGACCTGAGAAAGTGGAGGAACTTTGCTCCTGTAGCTTGCTCAGCACTCTCTTTTAAAACAGTCAACTTCCCCCAGCTTGTCACGTGGCTTGTCCATGTCTGTGCAGACCCGTGGGACCCAAGGTCCAAACGCAGCAACCAATTCCTGAAACCTCCAACAGTCCTTAACCTCCCTAAATAGCGCCACCTGCTGGTAACAAAGATTCAAACACATACGAAGGGAGGGGACACCAGATTCAAACTATAAGTTCTGCCTCACATCCTTCACCTAGTCAGAAGAGAACTGTCTCCGATGTATCCAAAAGTGCCTCGGTCAATCAAGTGTATAGTCCAAGGAGAAACTATAGTGAGGGCCAAGGAATCTAAATGATTTAATTAATGTTAATAATAAGAAGAATGTAAAATCGTAACACGACATGTTATAAAAGAATTCAGATTGGGCCCTCAACATTCCACCACAGATAGGGGAGGGGCTGCTGAGACACCCCCCCCCCAAGGAGCTATTAACAGTTGCTGGGGCTGAGGGTATTGTTTCTTCAGTGGTAAATTGCCCAGGTCTTAGTAAACGATCCGGTAGCCATGCTCACACAAGCGGCCCTAATTAAACTCAGTAGGACAAGGACGTGGAGGTGCAAAGGCGAGTGGGAAGAAGAGAGTGTGAGGGAAAATGGTGGGCACTGAGAAGAGACTATGACTACAATATACTGCACGCGTACTGAACTTTAAAAAAGAAATTGGCTTAACTAATACGTCAAAAAGAGCTTATGTCAAATGCCTCCTATAACCCATTTAACTGAGAGCAATAAAATATTCTACCGGTTCGAAGGAGGACTTCAAACACTGCGTATTTGTAGCCAGATAAGGAACGCTGAGGTGGATTTACAAACAGGAAAAACTGGAAATGCTGGCTGCTCTCTACAGGACAAAGAAGGGTTGCAATCTGCAGGAACCAGTTCCCATTTCCATGGGAGGTATTGTATTTACACTACCCTCGTTCTCTACACATTAACTTGCATCTCTGTAGAACTGCGGTGTGGACTAATCTAGATCATGCAAGGGGCAAGCCTCTATGAAACCAGATGGCTTCTAAACTCTCAACAACCCACAGAAAGGGTATCTTCTACCTGTTTCAAATCTTGCAGTATTTTTCTCCTCCAGAATCAAGTGACAATGACCATGGGTCCAGAAAAGAAGACAAAGTGTTAAAAAAAAAAAGGAAGACACGTCTAAATAGTGACTGGAAAGATGGCAGGGTATATGTGTTCTAAAGACAGATTGCCTAGGCTCTCTCCAACCACAGCTTTGCCATATACAGGTCACCTTGAGCAGTTCCATGCCTCTGTTTATCTGTAAGATGGGTGTAACTGGAAACTCTACATAGCTGAGGGATTCCAGAAAACACTGGCTATTGTAATTACGCGCCTCTTCGCAGCTGAGACTGAAAGCATGTTTGTGTTTATTTTTAAAGCTGACGACTGATTAGGCTTTGAATTCTCCTCTAGTGATCCTAAACTCACAAGATGAATGCTCATTTTCTCCAGGCTTCCCATGGCCTCTACTAGAGTAAGCCCCTGCCTAGTTATCAGTCAGACTCAAGTGTAGACCAACATTTGCCCTCATGGCTTAGCATCAAGTATGAGATGTTCTTGATTGTGGAGTCCTCAGAGGAAGTTGGGATAGCAAAATCCACAACAGTCCTATTGAATCTCTGCCAGGAGAGCCCTGCACGGCATAGAAGCAGCTTGTATCGTGTTTGGGCCTTGCCTCTGGCTGACCACTGCACAGCCTTCTGTGTTTTGCCTCTGCCCGAACCCAATGTTGAATTTCCTGACAGGGATAGGGAAGGAAAAAACAAAACTTTTTACTCCTCCCACATCCTCCCTCCCCGTTCTTGTCAATCAAAAGACATTTAACTAAGCCCACCGCCAGATCTTTGTGAGTTCGAGGCCAGCCTGGTCTACAGATTGAGTTCTAGGAAATCCAGGGCTACACAGAGAAACCCTGTCTCTGGCAGTTGGGCAGTGGCGGTGCACACTTTTAATCTCAGCACTCAAGAGGCAGAGGCCAGCCTGGTCTACAGAGCAAGTTCCAGGACAGGACTGCTAGAGCTACACAGAGAAACCCTGTCTCAGGAAAAAAAAAAAAAAAAAAAAAAAAAAACACCACCCAAACAACAAAGAAAACCAAGCTTCATGGCAGGGCAACACACAGAAAGGGGCACTGAGCGATGAGTAAACTGTTTGAGTTGGGGCTGTGCACCAGGTAAAAGAAGCAGGAAATCACAGAGTCAAAGCCAACTGAGCCACACAGCAAGACCCCATCTCAAGAAACTAAAAGGAAGAAAACAGAAGAAAAAGAAAGCAACAGACACCTATAAGAATCCAGGGATTTCATGGCATCTTAGCAACAAAAATAAAACCTATCAGCTAGGAGGGAAGTAGCAAGGCGAAGGAAAAGGTTCTGGGTTTCCGCGGGGCAGCCCACGGTAGGGTGATGGCAGAGCGCACTCCAGAGAGGTCTGATGCTGTCTTCAGGGCCTCAGTCTAGCCTGGGCTTCAGTGAGAACCTTCCTGCCCCTCCTCACACAGTAGGGAGGGGGGGAGAGTCTGCCCTGTGGCCACTGTCATCACCTCAGAATGACCTATGTCAGAGTGATGGGTTGTGAGGTGGCATCTTCTAAGTCCCTGGAGGGTCAGCAATATAAAAAGACAGAACAAAGCCTGGACTAGTTACCAAGATGACAGGTAGGATGAACCACCACATTTTAACAATATTTGGTATGGAAAGAAAGAGAGGAAGAGAGGAAGGGAGGAAAGGAAGGGAGGAAGAAAGAAGGAAAGAAGGAAGGGAAGAAGGAAGGAAGGGCATAGTATTTATTTATTTACTTACTTACTTATTTATTTATTTTGAGACAGGATCTCTCTGTGTTAACAGCTCTGACTTCCTGAACTCACTGTGTAGACCGGGCTGGCCTTGAATGCACAGAGATCTGCCTGCCTCTGCCTCTGAGCACTGAGATTAAAGACGTGCGCCACCACCACCCAGGCACATCTTTATTATATGTACTTTTTAGGTTTTGCATGTTTTCTACAGCAGTATATATATATATATATATATATATATATGCATATATATATACATATGTTTAGAACTTTATGTATAGTGTGTGTGTGTATGTATGTATGAGGGAGAGAGAGAGAAAAGTAGTTTTCATATGAGGTTCTCAATACATAAAATGTGTTGAGTGTGGCATTGTGATGTGCCAGCTCATTGGGCATGGGGGACGCCAGCATGACTGTGGACTCTGCTCTTGATGAGCTCACTTCCTGTCTCTTAGCTTCCTTCCTGACATCTTTTGCTTGGGAAGTTTTCTTTGTTCGGTTGGTTGGTTTTTTTCTCTTATGACAAGTGTCAGGAGTCCTCATACCTAACTCGAACCAAGGATGACCTCCTCCTCCTGGTTGCTGGGATAACAGGTGCCCCTTGGGGATTCTTAATAGTCCCTGTAACCAGGGTCATTTAGCTTCCCTGGTGGCCTCTAATGACAGCTGTGCGCATGCTGTGTGACTCAGGTGTTGCTTGTATGCGTTCTATTTTTCTTAAATTCTTCAAAGAAGCACTTAGTATCTTATCTTGCACAAGAATAACTTTTTAAGCTCTTTTTTTTTTTTTTTTTTAATGAGGAAAACCAATTCCTACTATTTCCTTAATATTCCCTCACTTAACCAAAACCCTGAACATCACACTAGTTTGCTGGTAACAGTAAACTTTGGGTCACCAAGAGTTGGGATTTGCCTCGGTCAAGCCATCTGTTCCCCTCTCCTGGGTCTGTCAGCCTAAGAGCTAAATGACCAGTCCTTCCCCAAGTTTGATGAAAATCGTCTTTATTCCCTTCCACCATTCCTGGTTCCTTTATCTCCCACTTCAATTGGCCCTGCTCCAAGTTTCTGATCATAAAGAGGACTACAAATGTCTATGTCAGTTAAGTATCTGGATAGAGACTAAAACCATATCTATTCCTTACTTCATACACACGGGGAATTCTATGCATAGAGTGGTGGCCTGCTATGTCTAAAATTAGGTTTTGCAGCTTTTGCTATGACTGGGATTAAATTCATGTTTACAAGCTTTTCTACCTGAACGTGGTGTTTGGGGGTCACAGGAGAGATGCTGTATCTGGCCTGAAGCCAGCAGGACCAAGATTTGGATCTCAGTCAACTGAGGAGAACCCTAACTGCTCTTAACCTTTCACCTCTGGGAAACAGGGATCCTGACACCTTCTCTCTGCATGGTTAAGATTACATTTGTGGACAAGCTAGAAGCTCCAGAGACTAAACTGGGGAAAGGTGAATAACAGCTGTCAGATGAAGGAAGTGATGGCTGAAAGGTACCAGCTTCACAGCCAGCAAAATAGAAAACTGTACAGGGCAGGACAGAGGGATGTGGGGAGCCCAGAATCGGCTCTGGTGGGGTTGGCAGGCCATGTGGAGAAAGCAAAAAGTTACGGATAAGTCAGCCTGCATCCCTGTTCATGCTCTCTCTCAGCATCTCAGAAAGCCATCACAGTATGCTCCTGTGAGTAATCTTTTAGAGAAGGGAAGGGTGGGGGAGTGAGAGAGAGGGATAAAACTGCAAACAGGAGCAGCAGAGGGAAAAACTTCTCTCCTTGGCACTTGACCAGCATCGGGAGTCACTCTTTAAAAGACCCCTGGTAAGCCAGCAGTTGGGCAGCTGGCTTAGGAACCTCTGAGAGCCACACTCTCTGGGAACGCAGAATAAGTGTACACGGAATCCTGGCCAGCATTTCCTCTAGACAGTGAGGGAAATTGTTTTCATTAGAACTGTACAGTATTCAGCCAGGTGAAAACCTGGTTGGAGCCAGAGTCTACAGGAAAAAAATAAACTGACCCAGGGTCGAAGCAATATGTCTAACACTGGGAAAGACAGACCAGGGTCTCAGCCAGCATTCGTGTCTGGATCCTTGAAGGACCACCCAGAGATGAGCAGCATCTGTGACCTGACCCACGAAAGACCACCCACTGATGGGACCAAACTCTCAGAAGTCCACTCAAAGGCAAAAACAGCAATTGTTACCCAACTCATGGAGGATGTCCACTGGTAAGACAAGCATCTCCGAGCTGACCTCACAAAAACCTACCCAGGGGTCTGAGAGCCCAGGAGGGAACATGGAGAACAAAGACAAGAACTACCGAGCACACAGTACTCCACTTCCAAAGGAGTACTGAGGATTGAGCTTGGTACCCCAAACACCAGAAATGAACTGACACCTCAAATCTATTACAATTTAATCCCTCTTGAACATTTCAAATACTTCCACTGAAATAACAACAGGTATTTTGAAAGAAAAAGACAACTTGACCAATATATGACTCCAAATGCAAAAATATAGGAAATATGAAAAACCAAGGCACCATGATTCTCCAAAAATTACTAATTCCACAATAATGGCACCTGATGAGAGTGAATTAGATGAAATTCCAGAGAAAGAACTCTAAAGAATGAGTGTAAGTACCATCAAAGAAATAAAAAAGGACACAAACTTCTGAATTAATTCCAAGGAAGGAGTAAAAAACTTCAGGTCAGTATATTAAAGTAGAAGTCAATAAAGAATTAGGAATGCTGAAAAGAAATAACACAAGAAAGGAAACTTGCAATAAGGCAAACAGAAATGTCTGTGGGAAGATGCATCAGTAGGAAGAACGAAAGGGAAGAGTTAGGACGTTCAGTCGATGGCAAAGAAAAATAATAAAACGTGAACAGAGTACTTGAGTTTCATGGGACACTATGATGAAAATCTATGAGTCATAAGCATAGAAAAAGAAGAAATTCATACTAAAGGGATAGAAAACAGACAGCAAGATCATGGTTGAAAAAGGAAAGAGATAGATTCAAGAGGTATTTTTAAAAACCAAACAAGACTGTAGAAGAACCTGCCCATGTCATAGTATAGAAAGAATACTAAAATATACAGAAGAAAGTATATTGAAGTGTGAAGAGAGAAAAACCAAGTCTCATATAAAGGTAGTTTCTTTATAACGATGTCAGATTTATCGACACAACTTTAAAAGCCAGGAGTCCTTAGAGTATTGTGTTTAAAGCTCTGACAGACAGCAGCTGCAACCCAGAATATTATACCCAGCAAAACTATCTGTCATAATTAAAGGAGGAAAAAAATGGTAAACACAAACTAAAGAAATTCATGACTTAAGAGTAACCTACAGAAGGTAGTCAACCTTCTGAGAAGGGAATGTTCATGATGCCACTGGAAAGAAGAAACCAGGACAGTAGTCAAGCAAACGAGGAGCTAGAAAACACCAAACAGTACAGAGCCAGTGAAACAGATAAGAATGCATACCTTTCAGTAATAACCCTGAGTCTTAATGGTCTCGATTCTCCTAATCAAAAGACACAAAATATCAGATTGGATTTGAAATTAAGATCTATTTGTTGCCTCAAAGAAACACGCCTCACCATTAAAGACAGTCAACCTCAGGGTGAAAAGTTAGAAAAGGCATTTAAGCACATGGAACTAGGAAGGAAGTAGGTTTTGCTGTTCTAACATCTGACAGGATAGAATTCAAACCAAAATTAGTCAAAAGAGGGACCATCGATGTTTGTAAAAGCACTCGTCACACAAGCCAAAAGATCTGAGTCAAATTTCTGGAATTCATAGAAAGCCTGATGTCCTGGAGCACATCTGTAATCCCAGGACTCCTACAGTGAGATGGAAGGCAAAGACATGAGAGCCATCCAGAAGCTCATTCCAGTTACTGGAATTTTCCAGAGTGGCAGAATTAACAAAAGAGACCTCACCTCCATAAAAGCAAAGGCTGAACGGGAGAAGCTACTCCAAAGAGCTGTTCTCTGACCTCCATGTGTGCACTGTGGTATGTCCACATCCTTACACAAACACACAATAATAATCTAATAATTCAGTCAAAAAAGATTAAGTCACTATGTACTGAATAAAGGAACAACTCAATGTTCACCTCTTCTCCCCGCTTGCACACGCTGGGAAACCCCATCTTGCAAGGTATGGTGGATGGGTAGGTTTTCATTATAGATACAGCCAGGGGCATCTGGAAAAGCCCAGAGCAGGGAGAGAAAGTAATAGACTGAAAACGACTAGCAGATGGACAGGGCCATGAGAGAGAAGAGAGACTGAGAAAGAAGAAAGGAGCCAAGGGGACCAAGAGAGAGGGGCAAGAGAGGAAGACAGAAGAAGAGCACATGGTGGAAATGACAGGGTTCTTTGGGAATGAGACGCTGGGTGAAGGAAGCCCGTGAGCTGGAGAGATTCAGGATAGGGAGCAGGGCGAGGCGAGCTGAGAAGGTCCACAGGCGCGGAGTGAGCCTGCAGGCCGCCATGTGCTTGGGTGTGCTAATAGGCACCACGGATAGCCATCTGTCCAGTTGCTTTTGGACTTGACAGTTCTTATACCAAACCACACAAAGACACAACAACAACAACAACAACAACAAAAGAAAAGTATAGACCAATCTCCCTGTTAAACTTAGATATAAAAAAAAAAAAAAAAACTCAGTAAGGTACTTGCAAACAAGGTTTAAGAAGAAAATAAAAAGGACTACTCACATGATCAAGTTGTCTTTATTACAGAGATGCAAGGATGAGTCGGCATATGCAAATCAATAGATGTAATGCATCACATAAATGGACTCAAGAACAGAAGTCACATGATATTCTCAATAGATGCAGAAAGGGTGCTTGGCAAAATCCAATATTCCTTCATGATAAAAGCTCCAGAGGCTAGGGACAGAAGGGACACATCTCAACATAATTAAGGCTCTATATGTCAAATCTATGGCCAACGTTACACTAAGTGGGAAAAGATTCAAAGTGTTGCACTAAACTCAGGAATGAGGCATGGGTGTCCATTTTCTCCTCTTTTTTAACACTGTGCTTAAAAGACTTAGCTATAAGACAAGAGAAGGAAAGATAATCTACAAATAGAAAAGCAAGAAGTCAAAGTGTCCTTATTTGCAGATAAGTTCTATACAGGAGACCCTAGAGACTCCATCATGAAACTTTCAGATCATATAAACATTTTCAGTAAAGCACTAAGATACAAAATTATCATTTGGAATTCAGGAGCCTTCCTATATACCAGTACAAATGCTGAGAAAGAAGTCAGGAAAAACAACTCCAGTAAAAATTGCTTCAAAACCAAAAACTTTAAACTAATCCTAGCCAAGAAAGACCTCAACAACTTTAAAACATTAGAGAAAGAAATTTTAAAAGACACTAGAAGATAGAAATGCCCATATTCATGGATTAGAATTAATATTGTGAGAATGGCTATATTAACATAAAAATCTTCAAATTTAATACATTCCCCACCAAAATTCCAGTATCATTCTCACAAATAGAAAAAAATCTTAAAATGTACACTGAGACACAAAGACACACAGATAGCTAAAGAAATCCTGACACAAAGAATTCTGGAGTGTGCCTGATTTCAGTTATACGGTAGGACCAGAGTAACAGAAACAACAGGGTACTAGAACCTAACATGCAAATCGGGCAAGTGGGGTAGGAGATGCAGCTAGAAGTCCACACAGGTACAGCCATCTGCTTTTTCACAAAGATGCCAAAAACACACAGTGGAGAAAAGATAGCATCTTCAACAAACAGTGCTGGGAAAACTGGCTTGTCCACATGTGGAAAAAAGAAACTAGATCCTTATCTCTCACTCTGTGCAGAAATCCACTCCAAATGATCCAAACCCCTCATGTGAGTCATGAAGCTGTTAGAAGAAAAAATATAGAAAAAAAAAACAAAAAAAAAAAACAAAAAAAACCAAGATACAGGCTTGGGCAAGGCCTTTCTGAATAGACCCCAGTCTCCCAGAAAATAATGTCAGCACTGACAGAACCTCATGAAATGACAAAACTTCTATACAGCAAAGGAAACAGTTGAGTGAACAGACAGCATAGAGAATGAGAGAAAATCATTGTTAGCAAAACAGAGGATTGATATCTAGAATGTGTGTGTGTGTGTGAGTGTGTGTGTGAGTGTGTGTGTGTGTGTGTGCACATATATATACTCAACACAAAATTATATACCACAATAAATAAGTGGACTAACCAAATCAACCATTTTCAAAAGATTATGTGCAAATGACCAGTAAACATATGAAAAAAGTTCAACCTCACTAGCCACCCGAGAAATACAAATTAAAATTAAATTATGTCTTACTCCAGTCTGAATGACAGTCGTTAATAAATAAATAACATTCATGTAAAATAAAAATAAGCAGAGCCTTCCCCCATGCCCCCCCTTTTTTTAATAAGAAAAGGAAACAAATAACAACTGCAGGCTAGTATGTGGACAAAAGGGAATTCTTGTGTCCTGGTCATAGGAATGTTAAACCAGTCAGCCATTATGGAAGTCAGCAGGGTGGTTTCTCAAAAAGCTAAAATAGATGAAGCAGGTGACTTAGCTGTGTCACTCCAGGCTCACCCAGAGGACTCAAAGATTCAACTCATCAAGGAGTCACTTGCCCATCGATTTTTCCACCACGACTCACAGTAACTAAGTGATGCAACCCAACCAACCTAGGTATGACAACAACAGAAGACTGGGCAGAGAAATGTGGCGTGTCTACACAGTCGATTTTTTTTCAATCATAACGATATACATGTAACAAGAAACTAGAAGTAAAACTAGCCAGAGGAACAAAGGGTACGGGGCGGGCGGAGTGTGTGTGTGTGGGGAGGGTGCTCAAGAGAAAGGACAAGAAAGGACAGTCACAATGTGCTGCAGATGCCTGTATGAAAATGTCCCTATGGAACAGTGCACCATTTATAAGGAATAGAAGCGCTGGATGTCTTTGCCAAGGTTAAACGTGTACCTGCAGCAGATTAGCTGGTCAGTAAACACTGACTAAACTGATAAAATGCAAAGCAGAGACCCAACCACAGGACAGGCCCACCCATGTGTTCCCGAGGGCTCTGAAAGTGTTTGAGGAAGGCTACCCAAGTGCTTTTCGAGTCAAATTACTTGAGCAAAGGGCAGCCTCTCCTTCAGTTAAAGAGCCGGAGGCGGAGCTTAATGAGGAAGTGGCTTCCTCCCTTAAGCCTCTTCAGTCTTGTTCCCAAACCTCAGGATCCTTAGCCATCCAGTTTCCAGACTCAGAGCTGGGTGGTGAGAAGTCCAGGCCAGCAGGAGGTTTCCTCTCAGTTGCTTGTCCTGAGACGCTGGTGTACAAGTAGCTACCTGACACCTGACGCAAAGCCAGAGGAAGCCGGCTGACAGCCTGCAAGACCAGGTAACAGCAGCAGGGGACATCAGTCTTGTCTCTACTCCCTCTGGAGCTCGCGGCCAGGTTGCACTGGTCAAAAGAGGCCATCTAACTCGGGAACTATGGGCACCTGTAACAAACGTTCTTATCACGTGAGCCTTGGAATGCAGACGCCGAGAAACTAGTTCATTGGGGTTTCCAGAAAAGAGCGAGAGGTTATGAAAGTTCTTACCCTTTCTCTTTCTCTCATCTCTTGTTTTTTTTTTTTTTTTTTTTGTTGTTGTTGGTTTTTGTTTTGTTTTGTTTTTTGAGGGTCTCAGGCTGCCCTGGAATTTGCTATGTACACCAGGCTGGCCTCAAACTCAGAGATCTGCCTGCCTCTGCCTCCACAGTGCTGGGATTAAAGGTGTGCCACCACACCTGGCAGAAGGGGTCTCTTTTAATTTCTCTTCCTGCAGAGGGGTTGGATGGCTGACTTTTTAATTGCACTCTTCTCTCTCCATGTAAATATAACAAGGTGTGTAATGGCGTGATAGCTGCTTAGAGCCCGAAGAGATGATGAACCCACCTTGGAGCAGGGTTTGGGGGTACAGGATGGGACCCCCTGTGACTGAACCTGGAGTTCATGATCTCTCTGCAAGAACTAGTTCAACCTAGTCCTAGCAGACTCCCCATGGAAAGCTCTTTTCCCTGAGTTCTCTGCTCCATTTCCCAGTCAGGGCCTGTACCTGTATGATAAGTAAGCCCAAGGCTTTGTCTCTGTGAAATTAAAACATTTCATCTCGTTCTTCATCTCCCCTTCGGAATTGAAAACTGCGTCTTATCCTTGGAGATGACAGAGAGGACAGAAAGAGCAGAGATACACAGAGGTCTGGGGGAGGCAGGGAGGAGACAAAGGCCACCTGTCAAAAGGGACCCAGGATGCTGGAGGTGCAGCTCAAGGAGACCAGGCGCCGTGGAGCTTGCAGCTGAGTCTAGCGACCTCCCTGAGGAGTGTGTTAGGACGGGGTTACACTCAGGCCTGTGGGTTCTCCCCGTTCTCACCCCCAAGGCAAGCAGAGGTGAAGCAAACCAAGGGAGGTTCCAGATGCAGCTGAGCCAGGACACCAGGCTGTGGAGGCCCCTGGGAACAGTGACATTTCCCTGCTACTTCCTCCCAGCCCTCACCCACCTGCCTCAGGAAGGGAAGTGAAATGTCGCTTTCACTTTCACAGACTGGAAAACTTCTCAGTGTGGCTGCCACTCAGCAGGGTCTGGGTGGCATCTGCAACCTGGTCCTCCCAGGAGGACCCTGACATACCAAGCCACTGTCTCTCACATGCTGCTCTTGGGGACTCTCTCGGGAAGGGAAAAGAGACCAGTGCTGCTGCATACGCCTTTGATCATGTGACCCTGACCAGGAAAAAGCTGTCTCTGTGGGGTGAGAGACAGGGTGTGTCCCTGAATCCCTGAATTAACATAAGGCCTCTGACATAGCCCTTGGGATTTCCATGTACACAAGATTTACCGTTTTCGTTTCTACTGTCCAGAAGTTGGAGTGCCTTCTATTAAGTAGAAAGGCCACTAGGGATCACTTAGAACTGATAGCATCAAACATGACAAGTTCTCTTACTGCCAGAAAGTAAGACCTAGCTTTCAGCTTTGTGGTAGCGCTCCCTTAATTAAGGTTCAGTGTGAAGAAAACCCTACACCATTTCAAACCTTAAAAAAAAAAAAACCTTCATTTTGTCTATTTGAGAATTTCACACATTTACACAGTGTATTTTGATCATATATACACACTCTCAAAATCTTACATGCCCCCCCCCCCATTCCCCTGCAGCCCAGGTTGGCCTCAAACTGCCTGACCTGTCTCCTTATGCTCTCTTTACATGCATTCCAAGCTCCCACCACAGAACCCTGTCTTCCTTCTGTCCGGCCGCATCCACAGCATCCTGACCACTCTCTTTCTTCTTCTTAACTTCTCTGTAGTTGACTTAAGTCTCCCAGGTCAGTCTAACCAGCTAGATACAAGTCTTGCCTTATGCAAAGTGAAAGGACATCAGGTCCCCCTCAGCTCGGTGGTTTCCCTCATGTCTGACTGGCCTCCTGACTCAGCCATTTAAGAGCCTGTTTCTCAAAGAAGTTGATCCTTCCTCTCCCAAACAGCACATGTTTGCAGTTTGAGTGCCTCCACCTAGTCCGTGAGGCAGTGAGGCGTTTGGGTTGTTAGAGTCCATGAAAATCTCTCATGGAGACTCAGGGCTCCCTGATCATCTTCAGATGAAAAGCTTATGGGACAAGAGTGTCCTGAGCTGTCCAGTCTGTTTCTAGTTTTGGATGGGATCTCTCAGTGAGAGCGAACGGGTCTTGAAAGAGATCCACCTGCTTCCGCCAGTCTGCCCCTGCCTCGTGTTGGGATTAACCCCACTACACCTAAGGCAAACAGCCCAGTTTAAAAGGAAGCTTCCGAAGCCCTCCCCTGAGAGATGTGGGCTCAGTCTCTCCTGAGTCACAATCTTGCCCACTGTGACTGAAGACCCTACTGGGGCCATACTTCCTGACTGCCTCAGTTTCAATACCAACGTTTTAGCCATTAGGTCTCAGGGCTTCTCAGCAGCATCTTTCATCAATGGTGTTGTCAGATTTAGCAAATAGGAGACATCCAGTTGCATTTGAACTTCAAATAAGCAAGTTGTATTTTAGTTCAATTTGCAATAGTTACAGTAACGTTTATTCCTAATTTCTCAAACAAATTGCCTAAATTCATATTCCACCAGAAGATGTCTTGTGTCTTATCTGTCAGTCTTATCATTCACTCACTCATTCATTCATCCTTCCATCTGCTCATCCATCTATCCATCCATCCACTTATTCACTCAATCCACTCATCCATTCATTCATTGACTCTTCAATTTGTTGAGCACCTGCAAGCTGCCGGGCACTATTCTGGGTGCTGGGAACGTTAAGTAAAGCCCCACTTTCCTATCTGTATCCGTTACCCTCTTGTCACTGGAACAAAATGCTTGACAGGAGCAACTTAAGGGAGGGAGGGGTTATTTGGGCTCACACTTAGGGAAGGGCTGACAGGGAGAGTGGCTGTAGCTGTGGTGCCAGGAGCTTCCAGTGCTTGGGTCACACTGCGTTTCTTGTCAGGAAGCAGAGAGAGATAATGCCAGTGTCAGCTCACTCTCTTCCCTTTCCGTTCAGTCCAGGCCCCCAAGCCATGGGATAGTGCCACCCACATTCAGAAGGGGTCTCCCTCCTCAGCTAAACCTCTCTAAAAAGGCCCTCACACACATACCCAGAAATGTGCCCCCAAGGTGATTCTAAGTCCAGCCAGGTGACAATGGAGATTAGCTGTCATATCCTTGCACGGTAAATACTCTTATCATATTTGCATACACAGCACAAACACGTATACAACTCAAAGTCATGTAAAGCACGCTCATATTCAGACCAACCTCACCATCTTGAATCATCTACATCTTTATAAATGTGTTTGAATTCAGATCTAAAGGAGGACCACTCATTGCATCCGAGGGATGTGTTGGTGTCTTTTTGTCTGTAACGGTCTCCTTACCTTGGTGTGTGTTTGCGTGTGTGCATGAGCTCCACATAGCTGTTAAGAAATATGGCCCATTGCCTAATTCTTTCTTTTTGAAACAGTCTTTCTATGTAGGCCTGCTTGGGATTCTACTGCCTGGTCCTCTTGAGTAGGTGGGATTATAGGCTTACGACACAAATACATCTGCATGTATCTTGTAGCATTGACCACATTCTGAATTTAGATCATTGCTTCCTCGTGACCATTAGGCTTCCGCCTCCTATACCCCCTTGATCAGATTAAAATCTGATTATTTCTTTTGTGTATGATTATGAGCCTGTATATGTATATGTGCACCACATAGAAACAGGAGCCTGTGGGGACCAGTAGGGGGCATCAGAGTCCCCTGGAACTAGAATTGCACATGCTTGGGAACCACCATGTGAGTGCTAGAAACTGAACCCAGCTCCTCTGCAAGAGCAGTAAGTGCTTTCACGAGCTGAGCCATGTCTCTAAGATCTTATTCTTTTCATCACATCACAGTTGTTAGGTTTTTGTTTTTGTTTTTTTATCACAAATAATGGCACAGAATGCTCATCTCAGCTTTGGTGGATGGGCATTTGTCATTGAGTTCAGGAGCTAGTGACATGATTGAGGTTTTAAGTCATACTCTGGGGGCAGGGGTGGAATGCGTTTGACAGTGAAACACAAGTATGGGGGTAACAGGACAACTTTGGAGGTTCTCCTCTTCCATCGTCTCCCGAGGCAGGATAGTTTCTGCCATGCTGCCTATTCTAGGCCATTTGACCCATGAGCCATTGTACTGGCTCTTTTTTTTTTTTTTTTTTTTTAATGTCAACTTGACACAAGCTAGAGTCATCAGAGAGGAGGCAGCCTCAGCTAAGAGAATGCCTCCATAAGATCAGCTGTAGGCGAGCCGTAGGGTATTTTCTTAATAGTGATTGATGGGGAGACGAGAGGATCTCCTTGTGGGTCTCTGTGAGACTTGATGGTGTTCCAAAGGGAACAGAGCAGCTAAGGTGGTAAGGGGCCTGGAGAGGGGATGAGAAACTGGCTGGGTGAGTGGGGGGAGCTAGCAACCCGTGAGAAGACCTGTGTGGGAAAGACGGGATAGATGGGCTTTATAGGTAGAGAAGGGACAGCAACGAAAAAGCAGCAAGAACCGTGTTCTCCAGACAACCACGTGGCTCCTGGCAGAGCCCTAGACCTCAGCATAGTGAGTGTGCAATTGGAGCAGTTGAGGAAAGACGCCGTGCCAAAGCATAGACTTGCTCCAGAATGTGAAGAAACAGAGAGAGAGAGAGCAAGGATGCTGGTTCGGACCCCTGTGTGCTGTGCTCCCCGAGAGCCTGGTCACACCCAGTTACCAGAGGCTGCTTGTGGACAAGGGAGGAGCTGTATAAACATGGCTGTTTAGCAGGTGCTGGGCTTTACAAGGCTGCCCACAGCTGCCCTGGGAAAGCTTCTTCTGCTCCTCAATTTTCACTAGACTTTTGGTCACTGCCTTCCACCTGAACTTGCCTATCTAGGCCCTGGGACTGCCTGGCCTGAAGCTGCTCCTCAGAGGGGCCAGCTGGTGCCTCTTCCAAATAAAGCAAGGGTACCACCTCATCAGGGAGCATGCACCTGTTGAGGTACCAGAGCCCTGTCCCTCCTTCAAATATCAAAGCCAAGGTAAAGGAATTAGAGAGCATTTTCAGTCTAGACAAGAAAAGGTTTGCTTGCTTACTGTTTTCTCACAGTGCTGAGAATGCCTGGCCTTGCGCATGCTAGGTGAGCATCCTTGAAACTCGATTCTCAGTCTGTATGGAAAACAAGGACCAAAGAGACTGAGTTGCTCACTGATGTGAGTTTGAAGCTATCAGACCATGACCATGAGTCCCACAACTGAGTCCAATCTGTCTGTATCACATCCTGCCTCCTCAATCCCTGTCTGCACGTACTAACCCATTCCTTTCTAGGTTGGTCCTGGTATGACCAGGTATGGTGGAAAGAAATGGAGGGATGTGCTAGTGGATTCCATTATATCACTATAGCTTGTTTATGGTTATAGTTTCATCTGCCAAGGCAAAAACCCAACAAGACCAGTGTGATAAGGAAACGTGGCTAAGAGCCCTACCAAGGACAGAGGAGGGGAAAGTTACACAGTTCTGCACCACACAATAATGTCTTGGTCAACAATGCCTAATACAAGATATAAGAATCGTCCTATGCACCAGGTGGTGGTGGCGAATGCCTTTAATCCTAGCACTTGGGAGGCAGGGGCAGGTGGATCTCAGTGAGTTGGAGGCCAGCCTGGTCTCCAAAGCAAGTTCCAGGACAGCCAGGACTGTTACACAGAGAAACCATGACATAAAAAAACAAACAAAAACAACAACAAAAAAGGAATTGTTCCTTGAAATATCACCAAGTGACGTGATAACCCTCTTAGCTTGTATTGGTATGCACTGTGGACATAACGTTTCCCGATGATGTTTTCAAAACATGAAGGCACCAAAGTCTGGCCACAGTTTTTCCCTGAATGATTCATACTTTAGTGAGTTCGGTGCCAGCCTGGGCTACCTGGTACAAGCCCTGGCTGTCAGACGATTCTGCTGTACCATTGTGAACAACCTTCACTCATGTACCCATGAGTCTATTCTCTGCCCGTGCAGTTTTAAAGAGGAATGTACATCCCCTGTCCAGCTCTTCTTTCAGTTGCCCTCTCTTGCTCCTCCATTTGAAGTTGGCTTGTCCCTGCCTCCGCATACCCAGCTGACTTCGCCACCATCAGAGCTCTTACTCTATTGCTACCTGAAGTTGTCTATGCATTTGTCTCTTCAGAACCAAGGGATGCTTTTTTTTTTTTCCCCAGTTCTTTCCCATGCTTTCTCTGAGCCTGCAAAGTAAATGCTCCCACGTGTAGAAAGAATAGCATGTACCGTTTGTCGTTCCAGACTCAACATGTGCAGCCACAGTGTGTGTGACCTGGAAGACATCCCCCTGGAAGATGATGACCCAAATAGCATAGAGTTCAAAATCCTGGTCTTCTACGCCAGACACCATGTCTTCAAGAGCCCCCCAGCTATTTTCTCACCCAAGCTCTCCAGAACAAGAAGTTTGTCCCAGAAAGCACTGGGGACTTGGTCAACTGATTCATGGACACAGGTGTCATTGCCTTGCAGAAGCTCCCCGTCCAGTGAAAAGCACATAAGCCTTGGCAAGAAGAAGTCTTCTTGGAGAACATTCTTCAGAGCAACGGAGGAGGAAGGCCCACCGAGCTCCCCAAAGGAGGTCCGAGCTCAGGGCATTCAGGGTCCCTTCGCAGTAGAGAGGCAGGGTCTAAAGCTTCAGGGTGGCTTCCATAACCAGCACTGGGCCAGGTCTCTCTCCAATGTGGAGCAGCGCCTGGAGTGTGAAGGTAGGCTTCTGGAGAATCCCATTCACACCTGTAGTGAGATGTTTTTTCTCTTTGGGGGCCCACTACCCAGCCCCCAAATGAATCAAACACAGAGGCTTATTCTTTCTTATGAATGCCCGGCCTTAGCTTGGCTTGTTTCTAACCATCTTTTCTTAACTTAAATTGTCCCATCTACCTTTTGCGTCCGGGCTTTTCCTGTTCTCTTACTTATGGGAATCTTATTCTTACTCCATGGCCCCTGGGTTCTCCTTCTACAGTTATCCTCTCTGCCTGCCAGCCCCGCCTGTCCTTGCTCCTGCCTGACTATTGGATGTTCAGCTCTTTATTAGACCATCAGGCATTTTGGACAGGCACAGTAACGGCTTCACAGAGTTAAACAAATGCAGCATAAACAGAAGGCACACGCCTTAAAATAAAGTTCTGCCACGTTTCCCTCTTTTTGTCTAAATAAAAAGAAAGGTTTCTAACTTTAACATAGTAAAACTATATACAACAAAAACAGTTATCAAGTAAGAATTCATTTACAATATTCTGTCCATTTGTAGTTAGCATACTCAGAAGAAATAATGCATTATCTATCCTATCTTAGTGAGTCCAAAGTTTTATACCTAACTTACTTTTCTATCACATCTAAAGAAAACTGCAACTATAACTACCTAGTCTTCAACTCCATCAAAAGCACCAGAAGGATGTAATATTATTTAAAGAAACAAAAGGTGCATTGCAAATAACTTCCAAAACCTCTAGCAATGGCAGAGACATCTGACTGCCTGGACAGTCACCCAAAGTTCCTCTGCAACGTCGGGGCATCCTTCTTCAGCCCACAGGCTCATAGTATCTGGCAGACTTTTCAGTGAAGCAAGAAATCTGCGAGACTGCCCTGCCTATACTGAAAGTTTGTCGGTCACTTTGCTCTGTGTCCTGCAGAATGTCTGGCAGTTTCTTCTGTGAAGCAGGGACCCTGAAAGACCATCTTGCCTTGCTTTGGCCAAGGTCAGTGGTCACTTTCCTGTGTGTCTCACACATCCAGTCTGCATAGCACGTTGTCAGGAGTCAAAAGCAAGAGCAGTTTTTGTTTTTTGGGCTCCCCCCCCCCATGGCTAACTTTTCCACAATGAAAGCAAACTCCACACGGAGGTTCTTCAATGCCCATCATCTCTAAAGGTAATTGGTGCTGCCAGGCACAGATGTGTCTCATTGCCATGAAAAGCCCTAAGTTAACAAAACATTTAAAATGCCATATTCTGTTGGCCTTTGAAGGGTTTGAAGGCCACCTACCTATCCAAAATATATCTATATATGATTGGAAAAACATACCTAGCATAGCTACAAATTTGATTGTGATAGATGACTAACTACTAACATGTGTTTCTTGATTATTCTAAATAGTTCATAATAATAGCCTTCAATAACTAGAATTTTACCTTACATTTTTAAATGAACTGCACAGTACAGTACCTTAAACAGCAGAAACATGTATAACATGTTATAACAAAAATAACTTTAAATTGGTTTCAATATACAAAAATCTTCTAAACAAGAACAAAAATATATACAGTGTAACAAATTGACTTAATTTGTATCCATATACCAAAATCCATGCCAAGGCAAAATATCTGAGATTAATAGTGGTCTTTTTATCCTATATTCCCCTAAATTATTTAAAAAAAAATTCATGACCCACAAAATAATCAAAAACCTTCCACAGCCCAGCTCTTGGGAAAGCGGTTGTAGTTTTCTCTAAACTGTTTTCTTGCTGACTGTGGGAGGATGGGAGGGAGGGAGGGAGGAAAGGAGAGTTAAATAGATTTAAACAAATAGTTTTCAGTTGGGTGCAGTGTCTCATTCCTGCCATCATCAGGTTTCAGGAGGGAAAGAGTGGTCATTTCCGGGCCAGCCTGGGCCAGAAAGTTGGAGGTCAGCTTACAGAGAGACTGTCTTGAAAAATAAAATAAAATAAAATAAAAATACATTTCAAAATGTAAACCACCAGGCTGGAGAAATGACTCAGAGGTCAGAGCAGCACTGGCTGCTCTTCCAGAGGACCTGAGTTCAATTTCCCAGCAGCCACACGGTGGCTCACAGAAGTCTGTAACTATCGTCCCATAGAATCTGATGCCCTTTCCTGCGGTACAGATTTACAGGCTGACAAAACATCCATATACATAAAATATATGAATTAAATCTTTTTTAAAAGAAAGGTTTTCTAAAAAGAAAAATAAATGTGAACCACCTTTTTAAGAAATAAAGGGGCTGGAGAGATGGCTCAGCTGTTAAAAGCGCTGACTGCTCTGCCAGAGGACCCAGGTTCAATTCCCAGCACCCACATGGCAGCTCACAGCTATCTATAACTCCAGTTCCAAGGTATCTGACACACAGATACAATAAGCAAAACCCCAATGCACATAAAATAAAAATTAAATCTTTAAAACAAAAACTGATAAAGTCTTCCCTTGTTAGGAAAATCAATTGTATTGAACAAGTCACTGAGGACTCAGGGACCTCAGCAGCAGCACCCACTCTCACCTCAGCAGGGCCCCTTCCTGCCAGGTTTGATGGGCCTGTCCATAATTAGTCAACAGATGGCAGTAGCGGCTCAGTTTTGAAGTGTTGTGCCCCTGCGTGTGGAAGGTTCATTCCATCCTGTGACAAGGGAACTTATACTTCAGTTAAGCCCAGGGTCCAGAGGATGTGCAGAACCTGTCAGTTAAGGGGCAACAGAACTTTCTGGAAGGGTTATTGCTGAAGGAGACACAGCCTGGACCACAGAGACTACCTATCTCCCCAGCTTTATTTAACTCTCTGAGCAAACGGAAGCATCTACCCCCTAAACCCAAGCATGGCTGAGGCTGCAGCAGGCCCCAGCCTTCCCAACACAGGTGGCAGTTATCAGGGCTAGGAGCCTGGAGGCCCCAAGGGACCGGGCTCTGTGGGTCAATGTGGCTGCACAGGGAGACAGGAAGTGTCTATAGTCTTCATTCCCCATTCCCTGGAGTAAATGACACAACATTTGTTATCACTTGGCTCTCCCCCTAAATTTAAAAGGCTCATATCACCCTCCCCCCTCTTATGGGGAGATAAGTAAAGAAAAATAACTTTCAGGTGAGATTAAGAATAGAAGGTTCAGCTAAACAGAGAGTGGGTTTATTGGCCAAATTGTATCTGAGGCTGAATAACCATAGATTGCTATGTATATAACTAGAGAACATAGTTTTATGCACATCTAGATATCACATCTCCATTTTAAACAGGAAGAAAAGGGAAAGGCAGAGGTGGCTTTCTTTCTAGATTATTCGGCTCACTCTTTCTATACATGTGTGTGTCTGTTTACTTATCTGACGCAGGGCCTCACTGTGTAGCCTAGGCAGACCCACGGCCCATCATTAGGCCTCTCAGATGAATGGACAATTTCTCCAATCACAGTGTAATACAACTCAGCTGCTCCATTTGGCGCCAAACACAGAGCTGCCTCAAGTTCCCACAGCGGAGTGACAGGTTTACTACCTAGCAAGTCAGCTGGTACCGGCCCATCCCACCTGTCTCTCCTCAAGCAGACACAAAGCCAACTTATGTCTGACTGGCGGTAACAATAAGGGAGTCTGCCATGTAAACCTTCCTGCCCTGAGTGGGAACGCGTGCTACATCATTTCCAGGATTACGGCTTCATGAAGGACGAGTTGTACTTCATGCACTTGTTCTTCTGAGATGGAGTCTGACTTTGTAGCCTGGGACTCATGATCCTGCAGCCCTGGCATCCTAAGTGCTGAGATACAGATGTGACCTCCACATCTGGCCATGTCTATGCAACCTTGTTTACCTATAAGCATAAATGGAATGTTTTCTGTTAAATATAAAAGGGAAATTGTGGCTATAAGAGCAAAGAGTATCAAGCTATTGAACACTCTCTAGTGTTTTGGTAGAGGCCACCTCTCCAAGGTGTAAAGGGTGTCCCCAAATATAAATAAATGTAAAAGAATAAAAATAAAAGCACCATGAGCTTTCTGTCAAGCAATGCGCTGCCTCCCCTCCCTCTCTGGTGCTCTCTCCTTTGCAGTGGGGGGGGCACTGAGGGTGTGGAAGAACAGCTGTATACCGCCCCTTCATCCCAGCTTCTACTGGAGAGTTGTTAGTCCCGTCTAAAGAATGCCCCACCTCAAACACAAGCCCCTGGAAATGGTCCTCTCACGCCAGGCTGGCCTCTTCATCCTAGGCAACTGGGCAGTCCATGCAGCAGCCCCAGTACTGGAGGTACCCTCTAAGCAGTTCTTTCTTGTTTCAGCTGTGGACCCCAAAGTTGCCTCTATTGCTAACCGGGTGGCTGAAATCGTTTACTCCTGGCCACCACCAGAAGACAGCCACAGCCAGGGATGCAGCTTCAAGTCCAAAGAGAGTGTCCCAAAGCATCTGTACTTCGAAGGCCTTCAGTCTGTAACTTGTGATTCTAAGAAAGGTAAGCCTTGCTTTGTGAGTGTGTTGGGTTGAGCATGTGCCAGCTAGAAGTGTATGGACATGTACGTGTGTATGTGTGAATGTATGTATGCATGCCTGTATGCATGCATATATTATTCAGCTAAGGGCTCTGTACATTGGGAATCTCAGCCCACTTCACAGCAACATGGTAGAGGCCTTGGGCTCTAGCTTAAGACATCAGCCCACGACAGAGATGCTATGAGTAAGTTGAACCAACATGTCAGCTCACTGCTAAGTCAGAAGAAATGTCTCCTGTGGAGGGAGAGGAGAAATGTCAGATCTAATCATGTTATAATGGTCGTGCACATGGTCCACATGGACCATCCCAGGACTCGTGGCAAACACCCAGACTGTCAGACACCCAGTGTGTATTAGTTATTTTTCTTGCATTGTGGGAAAAAAAATGCCTACCAGGGAGAAACTATTTATTCTGGCTTACAATATCAGAGGGTGCCTTCCATTGTTGGTGGACTACATGCATTTAGGCAGAAGACTCTGGCACCAGGGTACAGCAGAGGGCAATTGTTCATTGTACAGTCAACCAGGAAGCTAAGAAAGCCAGTGAAGCCAGTCATAATACGCCCTCAGAGGCCGTCCTCAAGGCTGTCCTCATGTCCCTGTCATAATTCACCCTCAGAGGCCGTCCTCAAGGCTGTCCTCATGTCCCTGTCATAATTCACCCTCAGAGGCCGTCCTCAGTGTCCCACCTCCTCCTGTTAGACCCTGCTCCCTAAAATCACAACCTCTCCAATAGTACCAACAGGTGAGGACAGGCATTCAAGGCGTGCACCTGTGGGGACCACTCATATTTGATCCCGCAACACCAGGCCTGCTTCAGAAGGTGCTGACAGGCGAGAGAACCGGGGACCAGATTTGGTCAGTCACTGCCCACACAATAGCAGAGGCTGGCACGGTTACAGACTCTAGAAGCCGTGTGGAAATGCTGGGCTTTGCTTTCCGTCGTCATTGACCTTCCTCTCAGCTCTCTCCCCAGAATCAAGTAGATGTATAAGGATGGTGGCGAAGTGGCTCCTGAGTCTGTGGCATCGCAAAGGACAAAGCAAATGTCCTCCCCACAAAGGCATCCGGACAGGGCTTTCCCCACTGTCTGCTGCACATCTGAAACTAAAAACTGCCACGGGGCTCTGAGTGAGGAACCTTCCACGCATGCCAAAAAGAAAGAGCTGGGGCTCTGCGGCTGTCCCAAGTGTGCCTGGGAGGTGGAAAGTGATATCCCGAGACGAGCCAAAGCCAGGGCACCCCGCCCCTGCATGCGGAAGGGATCCAGGACTCCAGCACAGCATCTTTCCCAGAGAGAGGGAGGCAGGGCAAAGGTCCAGGGCTATAGAGATTTACGCCTGTTTTCTCTCAGGCATTGTGAGTCCCGTTATCATTCTGCTCCTCCTCCCCACACCTTCTTGGGCTTTGCTGCATTAATCCCCTGGCCTCCCGTGCCTCTAGCTGAGATAAACACATGGGTCCAGCGTTGCTTCAGAGACTGGGCTTGAGGTCAGAAACCCGATCCCCTCAGTAACATTTTTCTGTTTAGATTCTGTGCTGAAGTGATGACCATTTTCACAGTCATGTTTACCAAGTAGGAAGTTGTTGGGGGAAAAGAAGAAGAAGGAGGAGGAGGAGGAAGAAAGAAGAAGAAAGAAGAAAGAAGAAGAGGAAGAGGAAGAGGAAGAGGAAGAGAGGAGGAGGAGGAGAAGAAGAAAAAAAAAAAAAAGCCATCATAGTCCACGCCAAAGATAGCCACACTTTATCCAACTGCCTTTCATTTTGGGGAACTCAGGAATTTGTGCATTTCATTCTATGTGCCCCACCTTGTCGTGGAGGTAATTTTAAATACATGAAAATCAACAAAGTTTAGAAATGATGTAAAAAGAAAAAAAAAGAAAATACACACAAGCATATAAAAAGGGCTTAAGAATGAGACTGGTCCCCAAATGTAGGCCAGGAAAATGTCACTCCACATTATGTCTGTATATTTGGCTCCCTGCTTTATGACAAAGGTAGAAATATGACCAGATGTGGGATTTATGGGGCTGGAAAGTTGGCTCAGCTGGTGAAGTGTTGTCTGTGCTCAGAGCCTGAGCTCAGATGCCCAGGTCCCCGGTGAAGCTGTGCATAGTGGCATGCGCCTATGTGACCAGCACAGGGTGCTGGTGGCACAGAAAGGGGGGTTTCTGGGGTGTCTGGCCAGTCACAGCCAGCCCAGCTGAGCGCTAGTTTGGTAAGAGTGCCTGTCTGAAAAACTGATTGAGGAAGATGCCTACCATTGACCCTTGGTCTCCGCATGTATACGGGGACACACACACATACACACACACACACACACACACACACAGGAGATTTATATTTCACAAAAATACTATATTCTGATAACTAGCCTGAAAACAAGGAAAAGGCTGTATGGCTCAGGGGTGGGACATTTGCCTAGAAGACTTGAGGCTCTGGCTTTGATCCCCAGCAGGTGGATTAGGGTTAGGCTGCTTGTAGCTATTGCTTAGTGGCAAAATAAAAATAAGAGGGAAATGTCTCCTAAGAATTTCCATGGACAGGATTATGTGTAGTGGAACAGTTGTCTTCAATAATATTTGTACAGTAAATATGGTAAGTTTCTCGGTGAGAATACAAGAGAAAGGATGCACTGAGCAAGGAAAACAAGGGATAGGACCGGAGAAGTCTGGAAGGCTGAGATTTATCAACTAAGGATTTGAGTGCGTGCCTCTTGAGTGCATTGCCACTGGAAGGAAAGCTTCATTATTTTGTGCCTGTCTCCAAAGAAATAACTGGAATTTCCCTCTCTCCCCCCCCCCAACAGATGGTGAGGACCAAATAATTAGCAGAATTGTTGAGCTGCTGAAATACTCAGGGGATCATCTGGGAAGAGAGGTATGCAACCCCCCCCCCCCCCGAGCTAGTGTGATTCCCGTCTGCGCCCACGCACTAGGGCAGGACGATGGAATTGTGCACCAGGCTCTGGCCCTCGTCCTCTCCAGAGTCCTGCCTTCCACGTAGTGCGACATTTCATTTCCCTTGGAGTCTGCATCTTCACAGGGGCAGCTTTGCAAAAATGAATCATTTTGGGAAACACAAGTAGATCTTCTGGAACCTCCTTGGAATTTCCGGAAACTAGAAATGCAACTGTGTTTGCTGTAAGAAAAGACACTGGAGGGGGGGGGGGAGAATGGAAATTTGCTGCATAGGCTTATCAACCTCCTTCTCATGTAACTCAGCCTCGGGGGAGCCTAGATGGTTGCAGTTGCCCAGCAGCCTGGATTTGGGTCTCAAAGCTGCCTCAAGGGTCCTCTCTGAAATCCCCCATACTGTTGCTGGACTTGGCCTGGTTAAAGAATGTCTTAGCAGTTCACCCAGAGAGGCAGGCTAGTGCAACTTAGGGAACCCGTAAGTGGAGAAGTAGAGACCCACCCTACTCATTAGAAAGCGAGACAGCTGTCCTCGGGTGACACCGAAGAATGAGCCTATAGTGCCACCAGGAGGCGTTTTCCTTTGTGCCCACAGACTATCAGCTATCTCCGGGGTCTGTCAACCGGGACCTGACTTAGTGAGCCTTGTTTTGCAGTCAAGACCTGTTGGGAGGAAGTCAGGTCCAGGGACAAAGAGTGCTGGCTTCTGCAGGAGGAAAGAGCAGAAGAAAATGGCAGTCCCGGCATGACCACAGCTCCTCTCCAGTGGCCTTGCCAGACACGTGCCCATAAGGTGGTGACAAGACGGGATGAAAGGGCTATGGAAGGCGTAGAGCAGAAGCCAGGGACACTGGGCTAAAGAGAAGAGTGTCTCTCGTGTGAGCCAGAGTGGGCCTGCGAGGAAACAGGATGCTTGTAACAGACAGAACTCAAACAGCAGTCCACAGAGATCCGGGTTCAAAGACCAGGTGGGAGGTGACATCAGTTGGGTAGAATAATAAGAAAGGAATCTGTGGCCTTTTTTTAAAAAAAAACATTTATTTATTTATTTCCTACGGAAATGGAATGGGATGTACCTGTTCACGTGCCATGGAATGCACATAGAGGTCAAAGGACGGGGTCAAAGGACGGGCAGGAGCCTGTGATCTCCTTCCACCAAGGGTCCTGGGGGGGGGGAGGTCAAACTTAGACTTAGCAACAAGTACTGAGACTGAGCCATCTCACCACCCCCCTCTCTGTCTCTCTCTCACACTTAGTTTTAGTAAACAAACACATATGGGGAATCTTCCCTGGCTGCACTGTGCCCCTCCCCCCAGAACGCCTCCTTCATGTCCAATACTGTACTGCCACTACGGTAGTTTAGAGATAAGTCAACACATATGAAAAGGGAACACTGTCCCCAAGACCGTGCTGCTGGTAAGGGTGAGGCGGAGTGCACACCCCAAGGCCTCACTAAGGTCCAGGTCTCATCCAATACCCTGCCTCTTGAAAGCACTGTGAGCCATTCCCACTAGACTGTGGGCCCATGGGTAAGTCTGAGTCACCTGTGACCCCTTTCTATCCTTGGTGTTTGGGAAGTGCCTGAGTGTTGAATAACCCTTTCAGTTTTGTTCTTATTTGTGTGAAAGGAATCCATACAGCAGGTACCTAGCTCCTCTTGACTCCGTTGGATGCCATGCCATGACTGACATTGCAATCCAGGGTCTTTTTAGTGCAAGTGTGGCCTTCCCCAGGCCTCCTAATTGCTTCTCCTTTCATCCCCAGATGAAGAAAGACAAGGCTTTGATGAGCAGCTTCCAGGACGGGCTGTCCTACTCAGTGTTCAAGACCATCACAGACCTGTTCCTGAGGGATGTAGACACCAGAGGAGAATCAGAAGTCAAAGCTCGGGGCTTTAAGGCCGCCCTTGCAATAGACGCCATAGCCAAGCTCACGGCCATCGACAACCACCCAATGAATAGGATGCTGGGCTTTGGAACCAAGTATCTAAAAGAGTACTTCTCCCCCTGGGTCCAACAGAATGGTGGATGGGTAAGTGTAACCCAAATGGGTCCTCACCACAGGGCACTGTGCCATGTCTTGCCCTTAGGAGGCCCAGGCAACGAGAGTGAGTTTGGGAGAAGCTTGCACTACATAGTGAGACCTTAACACACACACACACACACACACACACACACACACACACACCCCACCGGCATGAATACATGTGTGCATGGACACACATATACACCACACTCAGACACACACAGCACATGCACACACACATACCAAACACACACACACACACACCTTCTCTACTTTAAAAAAGGATGAATGATAAGATTTTTTTTTTACGACAAAGGGAACACATCTGGGAATCAGTTCTCATGGGGTTAGGACACTCAAGTGGCAAGAGACAAGACCCATCAATTGGAACATATTTTTAGCAACGATCTTCCTCATCCACAAATAGTTACTGAGCTCCCAGAGGGTATGTTGGGTGAGGGGGCAAAGTGTCAGGGGAAGCAGGAAACGAGGAGCTGGTGAGACAATGTTTCAGTGGATGCCAGGTCTTTTCCCACAAATTCTGCAGCAATAGACTGCAGCTAGTCAGATGAGGGCAGAGGACACTTGCTCTCGCTCCTGGGTACCAACACGATGTAGGGCTGACCTTCACACAGGGACTCAGGCTCACAGCATTCTGCCACTGCTGCTTAGACCTCAACAGGAACATTGTGACACAGACTGAAAAACAAGCAATGGAACTTGCATCTATTTTCGATGAGCTGACTTAATCACATCAGCTTCCTTCTCCCCTGTACCCTGCCTTTCCTCCACCTTAATCTCTATTCTCTGAGACCTGTCCCCCTTCCCCCAAATTGTTCAAGACTGACTTCAGGCCAACTTTGAACTCTCATTTCCGACTGGTCAAGATTAGTCTTAGGAGGATGGGTTCTTTCCACAAGAATGTTTCAAGGCCAGCAGGACACTTGAGTCAACTTTAGGTATGGCCAGACTTTAGGTATGGCTGGCGTGTCCCGAGTCTTTCTCATAGGCTGGCCTCCTGGGTCTCACAAAGAAGTGTGACATACATTCCCCTCAGAGCTGAAAAGGCCGCCATTGTCCTCAGTGGTCTCCCTGAAGCACCCCTCGGCTCCCTCCCATGGCCCACATTTGCAGCAAGTGTGAGAACTGGGAAGCCTGCTAACCACCCCCAAATTCAAGCCTGACCAATTCTGAAGATGAGCTCTCACAGCAGTATTCCAGGTTCCCTTTCTTCCTCTCCTGTCCCTCTGCTGCCCTCCTTTCCTGACCTCTGGGAGGGGGTTGGGGACGAGAAGAGGAATGACCAGGGATGCAGCTCCGTACAGTGTGTGTTTGGCACATATTAGACCCTGCATTCAGTCCCCAGTATGGGGCAGGGTGGTGGGGGGAGAGGAATGGGAGAAATAAGGTAATGAATGGAGAGGAAAATAAGAGGTTGGAAGAAAGGGGAAAGAGAAAGGGAGAGAGGAAGGAAGGAGCAAAATAAACAAACATAGAGAACATAAGTTATGGAGAGAGGGAGGTACACGGAATGGGGGAAATGATTTGCATCCGGAAGATGTAATGAATGAACTCTTACAATTAATTTCACAATGAAAAAGGTGAGTGATTTAACTTTTTTAAATGGGCAATAGATTTATACATTGATTCTCCCAGGAGGCTATATAAATAGTCAATAAGCAAAAGAAAAGGCTTGGCATGCTCATTTCAATATTGGGAAGATATGTCAAAAAGCTGAGGAGCTCCTCCCGCCTAGGAGAAAGGCTATCTGGGAGACTGGGAATCAGAACCCTCCTCCGTACATTGCTGGTTGGGTTCCAGAACCATGCAGCCTCTTGAAGAACAATCTGGCAGTTCTCACAAATGTTAGCAAAATGTTAAGTAGAGTCATCAGGAGTTGGGTGTGTAGCCCAGTGGTAGAGTGTATACTCAGCGGTGAAGGCAATGGGTTCGATCCCCAGCACCAATAAATAATAAATAAATAGTAATAAAATAGAGCTACCATCTCTACCCCTTGAAAACTGAAAAGATTTTCAACCCAAACATGTACATGAATGTTCATGGCTGAATTCATTATTCATGGTAGCCATGAAGTAGAAGCAACTGCAGTATCCATCAGCTAATGAACTAGCAAAATGAAGCATTTTATGATGGGACCATAAAATGAAAACAATCACTGACACACGAATGAACCATAGAAAACATTATGCTGGGCTGGAGAGATGGCTCAGTGGTTAAGAACAGTTGCTACCCTTTCAGAGGATCCAAGTTCGATTCCCAGCACCCATGACTGCCTATAACTCCAGATATCAGGGTTCCAATGCCCTCTTCTGGCCTGTGTGGGCATTCACACATATGTGTCCACACTCACAGACACACATGTGTATATGTAATAGAAAAAAAAAATAAAAGTAAAATTGAAAAAAAGCATTATGGGAAGAAGCCAGACAAGAATGCCACTTGTTAATATGGTTCTATTCATAGATAATGTCATAGAAACAGAAAGGACCAGGGGCTCAGCACTAGTAGACTCAGACTTTCCTTTTGGAGTGATAAAAGGTTCTAGGGCCAGGGGTAACGGTGTACGGCTCTGAATACTAAATGCCACTAAGCTATGTACTTTAATGGGAAGAACCCTCTGGTAAAATTACATTCCAGAAATTATTAATTATAAATTATATTCCAGTAATAAACTCTAAATCCAGCAATCGGATAAAAAGAAGGAAAAGCAAATGCAAACATTTGAACTATTTAGCTTGGTCGCACTGGATAGAGAGAGAAGCAGATTCAGTCAGAGGTAGTAGATGAATGAGTCCTTCAGGAGGAATTTGGAGAGGACTTTTCAGAGATTAGGACTGCTGAAGTGTGTGTGTGTGTGTGTGCGCGCGCGCGCACACACACACACTCGTGCGGTTGGGGGGAGGGGTGTGTGTGCGGTTGGGGGGAGGGGTGTGTATGGGGTTGGGGAGAGGGGTGTGTATGGGGTTGGGGAGAGGGGTGTGTATGGGGTTGGGGGGAGGGGTGTGTATAGGGTTGGGGGGAAGGGTGTGTGTGCGGTTGGGGGGAGGGGTATGTGTGCAGTTGGGGGGAGGGGTGTGTGTGCGGTTGGGGGGGAAGGGGTGTGTGTGCGGTTGGGGGGGAAGGGGTGTGTGTGCGGTTGGGGGGGGAAGGGGTGTGTGTGCGGTTGGGGGGAGGGGTGTGTATGGGGTTGGGGGGGAGGGGTGTGTGTGCGGTTGGGGGGAGGGGTGTGTGTGCAGTTGGGGGGAGGGGTGTGTGTGCGGTTGGGGGGGAAGGGGTGTGTGTGCATTGTGTCCCTATGGATCCCATCCAGGACCTCATGTGCTAATGAAAGCAAGATACAGGCTCAGGTGTACCTCCTGGTATCTGGTTTTTGTTTGTTTTTAAATTTCTCCCTTTCTTATTTATTTATATATACTTTTGCTTTTGTTTTTGAGTCAGAGTCTCTTGTAGCTCAGGCTGTCCTTGGCTTCCTGAACGACCTGCCTCAAGCTCCTAAATGCTGGGATTTAGGTACTTCCTTCCTTATTTCCTCCTGTACTGGGGATCAGACCCAAAGGGTTCGTGCATGCTAGAAAAGCCGTGTGCCCTCCTGCGACACCCACAGCCACAGCCTCTGTACTTTGCCATCCAAATGTGGCTACCGAGGTTATGATAACCCTCAATCATAACTCTTGGCCTTTGTTAGGTTTAATTTGGAGAAGGCAATGGCTTGAGAGAACCAACCGACTTTGCCAAAAGTGCCAGGAAAGTATTGAAAAGCTAAGAGATATTGGTAAAGGGATATTTATGAACAACCATGAATTGATACCATCCGGGGAAGCGTGAGCTGGACGTGGCGATTTACACATAATCCTAGCTTTCAGGAGGCTGAGACAGGGTGACAGCTGTGAGATCGAGGCTAGATGAGGCCATAGAGCAAGACCCTGTCTCAGAACGAGAGAAGGAAAAGAAAGGAAGAGCGAGGAGGAAGGAGTAGGGAAGGAAGGAAAATCCCCGAGGGAAGGGGGACAAGGAGAGGGGGAAGGAAGTGGGGTGGGAGGAAGGAAGTTCTGTGCGCCTGTCTCCATACTGCAGGTTTTCTAGGCTTCCCGCTAACCATTCCGACTCAAAGCCACAGTTTGCCTGGGGCGGTATGTGCGTGTCTCTTGTCTTTCTCACAGCTGCTGTTACTTAACACACATCAAGGATGCTTTGTTCAGTGGTAACTTCATCAGATCCATCCCAAACCCTGCTGTATTAATTACTTTTCTCGGTGCTGAGGGTGGTTGGGTTATTTTACCTCACAGTTTGAAGGGGCAGATAGTCATGGAGGGGAAGGCAGTTCCATGGTGGTGGGAGTCTGGGACCCCTCATCTCACATCTTGGGCGAACAGGAAGCAGAGAGCAAGCAGGAAGTGGTGCCAGGCTACAGAAAAAACCGTCAAGGTCTACCCTCAGGGGCCCACTTCCTCCAGCAATGCTCCACCCTGTCAAGGTTCCACAATACAACCTTCCGAAACAGGGCCACCAGCCGGGGCTATGTGTTCAACACAAGAGTGTAGGAGAGACCCTTCATACTCAAAGCGCGACACAAACTAAACAGGCTTCCTCCTTGCTGGGTGAGGAGTCACGAAGCCTCCATCGGCGTCAACCCCCGCTTCTTTTTTGGAATCTTAGAAGGGGTCTCAAGGCCTTAGCATGTTGCATAGGTCATTCTCTAGCCCTGCATGTGTAACGGAAGGCCTTAGCTCTTAGTTTCCCTGCAGGCACCCCAAGGATGCCAAGCCAGCCATCCACACCTTCCCCAGCTCCAGCCCAGCCTCATCCTGTGTCGTCACTTCAGCCGTGAATCAAACTTTGAATGTTAAGGGCTTTCTTTCCTTTCCTCCTCTAGGAAAAAATACTAGGGATATCACATGAAGAAGTAGACTGAAATATCCAAAGGCCTGTCCTCTGGAATGTTCCATGTCCAACGGTAGTCCTGTGCCCACTGCTCTCAGCATAGACTTCAGGAGGAAATTCAAATGCATGCAGCAGATGGAGCCCACATTTTCTAGAACCATCCTTCCTTTGACTCAAGAGGCGTGGGGAGAGGCCTTGCTCTTCCAGCTCTTAGGATTCAGTAGCATGCCCTTTGCATTGAGGTTATTTGAGCTGAGTGTAAGGAGCCATAAAGACCTGAGGTCATTTTACCTTTCAACATTCTGAATGGAAACCATCCCATTAGTCACATTAGAGGAAGTGTTCGGTGGGTGTCTGTTGATCTCATGGAGGTGAAACAATAAACTGTGCACGTGCTTACTTTTTTAGTCTCTGGTACTGTTTGTTCTCAGGCTACATTTGGGATAGCCTGGTAATCACGCCATCTCAAGCTTACCTTTAGGAAGGAAGATGCCATTATTCGAGTTTACTGTTAGCTCTGGTTTGGGTGTGGTGATATATTGTTTACGATTTAATAAAGCTTGCCTGAAGAGTCAGAGAAGCAAAGCAGCCAGCCACTAGAGAGTTCTCCCCTCTACCAATGCTCGGACCAAAAGGGCAATCCACTGAACCTCAGACTGCACCTCCAGACTGCAGGGCTCTCCACCAAGCCTCAGACTCCAAAACTGCTCTGCTCTGCTGTGCTCTCCTCAACGTGGCTAGGGACTAATTGCCACATTGAGACCCTTTGCTTCTTCCTTTTATACCTCTCTAGTGCTGGGATTAAAGGCATCAGCTCAGTTTCTCTTTTGGACTGATTCACTCTTGTTTAGGTGGTCTTGAACTCACAGAAATCGATCTGCCTCTGTCTCCTGAGCCCTGGGATTAAAGGTGCCACCACTGCCCAGCTTCCATGGCTAACTACTGTGGCTGGCTTAGCATTCTGATCCTTCAGGCAAGCTTTATTAAATCATAATACATCACCACATTTGGGTATAAGCTTTGCTGACCCCTTACCTACTGTGGCAGTCTGACAAAGTTCCATTTGGTACAAAATCATTAGCTCACCACCTCCGGATTTCATTGTATGACACACCTCCACCCCACCAGGTTTCTGGGACTGAGAGTGGGGGTACACCTCACAGCATGTGTACAGAGGTCAAGGGGCAGCAAGGCATCTATCTTGTGCGATGCTTCAGACCCCAGGCTCGAATCTGGGGATTTCCCTGTCCCCTCCTAACCACTAGGGTTACAGATGTGCACGGAGACATCTGGCTGTTTAGGGAGTCAAACACAGGTCCTCACACTTCTGTGGCTAACACTTTACCCCCAACCCCAGCTCCGGGATTTTATGATTCCTGGAGGCTGGTAACTAGTAAAATAAATACCGTTGGAAGGTTGTTGCTAAAAGTGTCATCTAAGCTGGGTGTGGTGACAGTTACCTGCAGCCCCAGCTTTCAGGAGGCGGGAGGCTGAGGTGGGAGGGACCACAAGTTTGGGGCCAACCAGACAAACATAATGAGTTCAAGAATTTGTCTCAACACTCCCCTCCCAACACCCAACAGTGCTTTCTGTTAAAATAGTAAGTTATTTGTCATAGGAGGGCTTCCGTGAAGACCAAATGTGTTAACCTCCATGAAGTGGTCAGGATGTTTCTCGGGACCTGATTAGTGTCACCTGGTTTCCTACTGTGAGCTGAAAGTGCTCGTTGCTCTGTGGTTGAATACTATGTCAAGGTGTGTGACTTTTGTTTATGCTGCACTGGTTTAACTTTGTGAAGCTGTTACTGTGCCTGTCTAAAACACCAGGTGGTCCAGATAAAGAGCTGAACGGCCAATAGCAAGACAGGAGAAAGGGTCGGTGGGGTGGCAGGCAGAGAGAATAAATAGGAGGGGGGAAAAAAAACAAGGAAGAGGGAAAAGGTAGACAGGTTAATTTAAGATGATAAGAACTGGGTAGACACAAGCCAAGCTAAGGCCAGGCAGTCCTAAGAATAAACCTCCACTTGTGATTTATTTGGGAGCTGAATGGTGGCCTCCTCAAAAAGCCAAAAGCACAAAGAATAAAAACAATTCTCAGTTACTGATTGCTCTTTTGCTATCGATATCATGACCAAAACAAAAACAAAAACAAAAAAACAAAAAACCAAACCCCCAAACGACGTTTAGGCAGGCCTGGTAGCAGTTGTCTATGTTTCTAACACTTATGAGAGGCTGAAGCAGGAGGATTGCAAGTTTCAAACCAACCTGGTTTACATAGTAAGACCCTGTCTCAGTAGTATATTATTATTACAGGACCTTGCATATTCTTGGATTGCTGGCACCTAGAATGTAGTCTGACCTAAAATAAAAGGTATCACTAACCTGTGTAGCACAGGGCCTGCCTTCCTCCTCTGTTTCCTCCTGTGGGTCTCCCTGCTCTTTCTTTTGTCCAGCCACTCCTAACTATTCGAGGTTTCCCAGATGTATCATGCATTCCAGCACCACAGATCCTAAACAAAGTCCTCACCCCTTGGAATGTGTTTGCCTTCCAGCCTCCTTTCCCCAGTCTCCTAATCCAAATTTACTCCTTCATCTTCCCTCCTCCCCTCCATCCCCACCTCGCCCCGTGCGTCATTTACCAACTCTCAGGACTCCCTTGGCCGCCACCCTTGGCCACCACGAGGCTGTATCTGGATGCCTTTCCTCGAGGGAGGTCCAAAACACTCCCTCTGCAGACACTGGATTTAGTGCGCTGCACCCTATAAACTGGCACACGCAGCTTTTCTCAGTGGCGCGGGAGCTCTTTTGTGTAGTTTTGACTTCACACATCTGACACCAGGCAGCTTCTTGGCACCTGGTTGCAGATCATACCCCAGCCTCTGCCACAGCTTGTAAATCAGTAGGGCTGGAGTGTGGCCCGAGATCCACGGAGTCATAACAAACTCCCCAAGTGATTCCAAAATCATATGCAGCTTCTAGTCAGGATATTGCGACAGTAACCAGATCTCATCCCCTGCCCGAGTCTTCATTTTACTGCAGACAAAATAAATGGAACAAGGGTTTCGACGACGCGGCAGTGGTAATGCTGACAGATGAGAAGGTACACGAGCCCACGACTGCTTTAGAATGTGTCATGGAAAGCATTCTCTGGCTGCACTCTGAGACAGGAACCACCCAAAGCACAGCAGTCTGCTGAGCAGGAGTCCAGGAAGGGTGATGTGGCTTCAGGGCCTAGGGAAGGTAGGGTAGAGAGGAGAGCAGCACCCCAAGCTGCAGACATTCCCCAAGTCTACAGATGAGGGTAATTCACATGTACTTGTAGACAAATCTCCCCAGAGGCTTCACAACCCCCTGCAACTACTGAAAGGAGCGTTCACTGGAGGCAGGAGGAATGACAGTTTTAGAGATAGGCAGAACGCTCAGAATTTCTCTTCAGCGAAAAGCTTGCTGCACAATGCCCCATTGCCCGCGTAGTAGACACACCAGGAACTCAGAGCTGGAGAGGTAGAAACATGAGTTCAGGGTTCGCGAACCAACCAATGTAGCTGAGTCAGTAAGTTCTGGGTGCAGGGAGAGGCTCTGCCTCAAAAGATATGGTGGGAAGTTATTGACGGAGGAAGACACTACTTCAAAATTTGGCCTCCACACACATATGTTCACACACACACACACAAATATACCACATGCACAGGAAGGTTACAAAGGCAAAGGAGGACATTTATATGTTGATAAAATCTGAATGCTTGGGCTGGGGAGATGGTTTACTGGGTAAAAGGACTTGGAAATGCAAGCATAAGGACCAGGGTTCAAATCCCTAGAACCCACATGAAGTCCTGACATGTGGCATGAACATCCGTAATTGCATTTCTTCTATGGGGAGATAAAAGACAGAGTCAGGACCGTCTCCAGACTCCTGCAGACCAGCCAGCCTGATGTACACAATGTAAAAGTAAAAGAGACTCTATCTCAAAACAACGTGGTAAATGAAAACCAAACACCCAAGGTTGTCTAACCTCCACAAGCACACTATGGCACACAGGCACCTGAATTCACACGCACAAATGCATATGCACACATGTACACACATGTAAATTAAAATATTTTCAACGCATCAAGAAGATGTAAGTGAGGCAAGGCATAGTGGTGCACACCTTAAATCTCAGCACTTGGGAGGCAAAGGCTGGTAGACCTGAGTTCCAGGCCAGCCAGGGCTACACAGTAAGACCCTGTCTCAGAAAACAGAAGGTACAAGCTGGGTGTGGTAGCAGACCGGAGGCTAGGAAGGAGGATCATATGTTCAAGGACATCTTTGACTATACAATGATGTTCATATATATTTATGTCTATATAATTATTAACCACCTGAATTTAATTAGTGATACCCACGGGCATGTGGCCATCCACTAAGGCATGGGCCATCTACAGTGGCCATGACTCCAAAGGTAAGTAATTCTCCCTCCCTTAACAGCGTCTCATCTGTCCTCCAATGGGGGTTGAGCTTTGGAAACAGTAGAATAACTACTCAAGAAATTAAAATCTGAATTAGTACATAACACAGCAATTATATCTCTGGGTGGATTCCCACAGAATTGAAAGCAAAGACTTGAACAGAGACCTTTCAACTTTATCTTACATTGGGCATGCAAGGGGAGGTGAGAGTCACAGCCGGTTTGTGGAGGTGAGTTTATTATCAGGAGTCTATTCTCTGCATCCACCACCCATGGTGGGGATGAACTCAGGGACTGAACTCAGATGGTCATGCTTAGCAGGCACTTTTACTGGTCAAACCGTCTTGCTAGACTTTGGGCATGTTTTTTCCAAATATATGTGTGGTATGTATGTGTGTTCACATGTGTTTCATTCGATGCACAGGCAAGTAAACATATGTGTGTGTAAGCTTGAGATTGACAAGGGCAGTCTTCTGTCTTTTTCACTGTGACAGGTTCTCACAATTAAACCCATATTCACCAATACTGTTAGTCTGGCTAGCAAGCCTGATGTGAGAATTCCGTCTGCCTTCCGAGCACTGGAATTACAGGTGAGTCACCAGCCCCACTCAGCATTTATGTGGGTTCTGAGACCCCAAACTCTGGTCCTCAAGCTTGCATGGTGCTGAGCTCTGCACAGCTTCAGGGACTGACCTAACTGGGGCAATGAGGGAAGGAAGCAAGGACAGACACACAGACACATACGAATATCCTGCATACCAGATTTACATTACCTTTTATAACTATAGCAAAATTACAGTTATTAAGTAGCAAAAAATAACTATGGTTGGGAGTAACCACAATATGAAGAACTGTATTAAAGGGTCATGACATTAGGAAGGTTGAGAACCATTGGACTAAAAGCTGGTCATGATGAAACACAAATGTAGACACACTAAGGAAGTAAAATAAGAAGATTGAGTTCCAGGGCAGCCTGGACTATGTAATAAGTTACAACCTGAATTATAAACTGAGTCTCTGTCTCAAGGGCAAGGAGAAGGGAGTAAGATGGAGGGAGAAATGGTTGGCAGGAATCGGTTAGGACATCCGCTTTAGAGAAATGACCAAACAAGTAGATAAGAGGACTACAGAATGAGTTCCAGGACAGCCAGGGTTACAAAGAGAAACCGTCTTGAAAAACAAAACAAAACTCCCAGCACTCTGTTTGGCCAGCCTGGTCTACATAAGCAAGGCAGCATAGGTTACATAGTGAGACCCTGTCTCAAAACAAACATACAAACATAAACAAAAGAATAATGACCCCATTAAAACATGGGGCTAACATTTATTTTTTACATTTATATAATGACAGGGGAATTGGTTCTCTCCATGCTGGCCAAATTCGGGTCCTTAGACTTGGCAGCAAGTGTGCCTTTACCTGCTGATCCATCTCAGTGGCGATTTATATTTTCAATACTTAAAGTCTAGGCACAAAGCCGAGGTCGGAAGTGAAAGGCCAGAAAAGCCCCCGGGGTAACAAGGAAGCTGTGTGGTGGGTATATCACTATCAGAAGCTGTGTGGTGGGTATATCACTATCAGAAGCTGTGCGGTGGGTATATCACTATCAGAAGCTGTGTGGTGGGTATATCACTATCAGAAAGCAGACTTCAAGCACGGGGACGGAAAAGCACCGTGTAATGCTAAAGGGTCACAACACTCTTATGTGTAGGCAGAAACGCCACAGCGATGTTTGGAGATTTCAACTCTTCTTGGTAACAGTATAGAAAACCCATCATGCTTAGAAGACATGAGCGACCCCAGTGATTTTCATTCAGAGCTAGCCCCAACGACAGCAGAGTGCACATTCTCTTCCAGGGCTCCAGAAATATCTACTGCCATCACCAGTCTGGCCATAAAAACAAGTCTCAAAAGAGCTAAAAGGATTAAATCTGACCTTTATGGATATGAATTTTAAAGTAACAAGATATTGAAAAATTCCCCAAATATTTAGAAATTAAGCATACTTTTGTGTGATTCATTATCCAAAGAATAAAAAACTCCCAGTAAAACAGAACATTACAAATTGAATGGTTTTTAATAAAAACATTTATAGAAAGCAAACTAAGGCACACTTAGGAACCAGGCATGCCGGTACAGGCTTGATGATGCAGACTTTCAATCCAGCACTCAGAAGGCTGATGCAGGAGATCTCTAAATTCAAAATCAGCCCGGTTTATGAGCCCATCTCAAAACAAACGAAGAACCACCTTCCCCCACGTGAAGAAAATCTAACAGTGTCATGACTTAAACCGTGGCTTAACAATTGTGATGGTCTCAAGACCGACCCCCACAGGCTCATATATGTGAATGCTTGGTCCCAGTTGCTGGAACTGTTTGGGAAGAATTAGGGGTGGCCTTGTTGGGCAGCATATGTCACTGGGAGCAGGCTATGAGATTTCCAAAGTCCAAGCCATTCCCAGGGTGTCTTGTGCTTGTGGACCAAGATGTAAGCTCTCAGTTACTGATCCAGCATCACGCCTGCCCGTCTGATGCCATGCATGATCCCATCATGATGATGGACTCACCCTCTAGAACTGTGAGCTCCCAACAAACTCTTCTATAAGTTGCCTTGCTCTCGGTGTCTTAGCACAGCAATACGAAAGTAACTAAGACAACAACACCCCATTGTGACACAACAGAGAAGAATATAGGTCCCTGTCTTACCTTTCTCTGCACTCACAACCTGTTTTTAATAGAAATTTTACAGTGGAGAAGTCCATCCTCCAAAAGGCATTTCTTACCCAGTTTATTCATCAGTGAGTTGATTACTTTTGAATGTACTAATGGGAGGACTCAGCATAGTGGCTGGTGCACAGTAAATGCTGGCCATATTTCAATAAAATTATCCTTCATTTTAGCCTTTGTAGGAGGGAAGATCAATTTTCTGCTTTGACTAAATCTGATTTTGCAAAAGCAAATCTCAAGTAGAAAACTTTCCAGAATAAAGCCGAATGTACAGATTGCATTACGTAAGTGACATAGACCTCACTGGCTGCAATTCTTCATGAGGTAAATTTACAGAAACCATACAAGCTGTACATCCAAGGCAATGAATTCAAGTTAAAAGGACTGTATAAATGTTACCAAAAGCCTATTTGGCAAAAAGAGGCCCAAGATACACGTGGCTTTTCACCATTTTTGAGACCATGGCAAATTGAAGTAAAGCTGTGTCTCTTCCCTCCCTTTTACTGGAAATGGTGTGACCTAAGTGGTTGCTCCTTCCTCAGAAGGGAAAAGTGAAGACGACTTCTCTCAAGATCAACTCTAGAGCATCTCATATAACCCCACCTTAGAATGTGGCTTGCACGTAAAACTGCCACTTTCCATCACACCAGCAAGTGGAGACCCGGTGGGACCTAATACAGACATCCTTATTGGGTTAGCTCCACAAAGCTCTCATGGCAACACCACACTGGGCTCCAAACCAGGATACCACTTTAAGGCTCCATTAGGAGAGAGAAAGGCATCACCCATAGTCATTGACGAGAACAAGGCAGGTGCCAAACAAAGAGCCTGGAGTTCTCCGTGTCTCTAGGCACAGGCGCTCCAGCCCTGAGCTAGTCAGCAATCCTTCTCAGTTCATATGAACTGCATCAAAGCTGCATTTGCCATTATCTGACATACACGGTGTTAATCACACAAAGCATAACCACTGTCATTATTTCTTGGTGTGAAGAAATGACACTTCCGCCTTTTCACTGATTTTTCCATTGTTTTATTATAAAAATCAACATTTCATTTGTTACAGTTCAGCTTATTGTAATAATCAAAAGGGGGTTTATACAAGGTACCTTTATACAATTTATAATTAAAGCACTTATTTTACAAAAAGGGGGAAGTGAATAAGTGGACAAGGGCTGGCCAAATGTTGGCCATTATAATATAAATACATCCTTGCGAAGCACCATCGTACCAAAGTCGATGTACAAGAAACACCAGCTGACTTTAAGACAGTGACAAAGATTAAAGGTTAAGAAACAGTTTAGACTCATAAAAGGACAAACATCCGAAAGCAGCACCAGATCCTTCACTTGCAACGAGGCCAGTCCAGTTCAGCCCCTCGTACCCTCTTTCTCCAGCCTCCCCTTACCACACACCGATGGAATCATTCTCCTTTACTTTCCTCTTACTACTCACAATTAGGCACTGATATAGAAACATAGCCACATGGATGTATAGCTACACCACCCCCCCAACCTTCCCATAGTTAATGGATAAACAAAGCCCAAATGGACAGTTAAGCAAAAGCATGCTGTCTATAACTCTTTGGTGTTGACTTTGGGCAAACATTAAGTGATGATGGAAAACCCAATGATTAGTATATGTTGGGTTCATACTCTGTTTCTGAATACAGTACATCAGTCTGTAATTCTAAAAATTCTCTAGGAATAAAATTAAGAATGGTTCATAAATGCCTGTGAAAATGAAAAACCAAAAATGCTAACGCTACCTTCTGTTGCAGGAGGGTGACATGGACAGAATTGGTCATTTGATTCAAAGTCAACTAAGATAGCCCTGAGTGTCCTGTCCCCCTACCTCTACTCGGGTGTAAGCTGAGTTCCATGAGCTGTGCAGTCAGAGAAAAGTACTGAAATATGGATCCACAATGTGTGTCATTTAAGTTACAAATGTGAAATTCCGTATTTGAGGCCCTACATCCTTGACTATAAAACCTGAGGATTTCAAAAGCCACATCTTGACACTCTTTACAAAGCCATCACAGAAGTCCTAAAATCTCACCTCTTCTCGTGCCGGTTTTAGGCCTGGGATAAGGAAACCCCAGGAGATTTCAAGGGATGCTAACATTTTAACTAATGCTTGGTAAACTTGATTGGGACTACCCACACTTGTGCATGGCTCTTATTTGGGAATTCTTAAATAGTGCCAACCAACAGACACCCAACCTACAGTCTAATTCTCAGTGAGCAGTCAGTTTGAAATTCTCTTTATAAAGTCACAAGGGCTACAGAGAAGCACTGCACAGTCACTAAAAACGGCATATTAGTTAGGGATGGACAAGAAGATTGGGGGGGGGGCAGGCTTACTTGCAGAAAGCTGTCCTGATCACTAAACACAGACTTAACTAATTGGTGAGGTAAACACAGCTATGAACCCCGAACAGTGCTCACTGACGGGCCTTCACAGCGAGACAAATATGCCCCCAACCCCCAGACTGTTACCTAAGACGGATGGCTAGTTTTACAACATGGTGTGCAATGCCAAAAGCACTGTAAAAATTTTAAAAAGAAGAAAAATACTAGAAATATTCTACCCACCAGCTCTAGTTTAAACCTTTTCTGTGACTGTGCCATTTATCTGACCTAAACAAGAACTCTCCGGCCTTGGTTAGAAGACTAGGACTCTAAAGGAGTCAAGTTTGAGTCCTAGTTATAAAAGACTTCTATACAGAAAAGCTTACGGAAGTGTACAAGAGCAAGCTACACCAAAGCTCACCTCATGCACGCTCCCATAGGCATACTTTAAGATAAAAATTCAAAATAAATATCCATGTAATTATGGAACCTAATCAAATTTTATTCACATTTCCTCTTAAACAATTAATCCAGACACATCCTAATTTAAAAATTTCTCCTTTTCCAATTTTTGTTCTCATAAGTTTTTTTCTCCTTCTTTTTCTTATGTTCAATAATTAAGACACAATTTACTTAAACTTAACTGTCCATGTAACTTGAGTATCATTATCTCTTTCCCAAGTTTAACATCCATCTCACTAAAAAATACTCTCAGAAATACTCTCTACAAACTCAGCTGCCCCAGAAAGAGGATACTGAGATTAACCTGAACTGCCTTCGAATCATTTCAACAAATTGGCACACAAATCAGTATTTTGCAAGAAGAGGCCACTGCCATCGCAGCACAAGCACTTGGGCTGAGACGAAACAAGGCAGCACCCTTCTGAGCTCACTATAGTGCAAGTCTCTACATGGGAAGCCCACCAGATAAAGATGCACATTAAAAATGTAAACATACAGAATTCTCAAATTCTAACTGATAGCCAGTCATTACTAACCTTTCCATATTCACTTAAGTATCAAGTGCCCCTGTGCATAACAGAAGGCAAGTTCGATGTCCATTCTGTCTTAGACTATGAGCACTTTGTTTCAGTAACAGGAAGAGTTATGATTATCTGACTGAAATGCAAGACACGGATGGATTGCCATTTGCTTATATGCAAGATAAGTGCCCCTGATTCTGATTAAGCTGTCCCCAACAACACAAGCATTATCTTGAGAGGTTTGTTTTTCTCTTTAAAATGTACTCATGTGTTTTTTAAAAAGTTATTTAAATGCCGCCAAAACTCTGGAGTCATTTCTTTCATTGTTTTTGCTTAGTCTCTAAAATCCAGAGAAGCCTCACATCAATATATAATTTAAAAATATTTTCAATAAGTAATCAACACCTGCTAAAGTAAAAGCACACTAGCTTAAAAACAGTTCAACTTTAGCGAAGGAGTGCTAGACACAGGTAAGAAACAAGAGACTAATGTCTGGCAGTGGCAGAACAGGGTGAGCTAAAGTCATCGCGCAGGTCAGCCCTGACAGCCGCAGAGGCTTCTATTAGCTTCCACCACTCAAGTTACTGCAGCTGACAAGTTCACAGTGAGTCTTCTCATTTAATCCCCGCTGTTACATTTGTGAAACCATCTGAATGCATAATGGAGTAAGAGAGAACATACGCAGAAACACAGATGACTATAAGAACTGACTGTGGGTTAGGTAAAAACAGCACATTCACAGTGCATACATAACAAGAAGGTACCTCACACCTCACTAACAGAGGTATGCCTGTAGACGTCACTCTGAGAAAAGCTGGTCCACAGAAAGTGAAAATGCCATAAACAGTTAATATAGGGGAAACCTAATAACAAAACAAAACAAACACAACAAAAAGCCCCTTCTTTTTAAATAGACTGTTTCTGTTTCTAACCAGAGCACATGTCAATGTTTTAGTAAAAAAAAGTACATAAAATGATTTCACACTGTGATGTTGTATGCTGCAAGGATACAAAACTAATTTACTAGAATATAACAGATTTGTGATTTTTAAGCATTGTCTATATGTGTTGTAAAAAGACACTTTAATGAGCATTAAAACAATCATGGAAGACCAATAATATGGCTAACTTTTGGTTATGCAAAAACAGCCTACAACTTAAAAGCTCAGCCAAATAGTGAACAAGCATAGTAGATACACCGAATCAATGCCTTGTTGTGTAAATTCCATTTAGTCAGTTCTGCAGATTAAAAAGCCTGACTAAGTCATGGCTCTTGGCAGAATGGCCTACAGAGTTCTGGGCAGCAAGGGGAAAGCAGCCAGTGCTACCAAGAACTGAGGTGGGCGCGGGCTCTCACCAGCTGCACAGCACCCTGCAACAGACAGACATGTCATCTCCTGCAACAGCGACCTTCAAGATGGATTGTACAAGATCTACTTCCCTTAAGAAAACTGTTGGATTCCCAGAGAAAACAAAGCCCTTTGTCCAAAGTTTGTACTGTAATTTTTTTTTTCTTTTATGGTTTCTTAACTTGCTGGCCCTCAAATGTTAGTTAATCTGAAGGCGATTTGGCTACTTCCAAGTTTGCCACTCTGAGATGGAATTACTTTCTTCTTCTTCTTTAGTTTTTGGTATCATTAAAACCCAGACACTCCCGGGCAGTGAGTGATGCCTCTATCGTCCCTGTTTCCTTTGTGCTCAGTCACTTCACTGGGTTTAAGGCATGCTTTGTGTATTTAGTTTGCAAAAATAAAACCTTTAGTACAAACTTATATTTTATACAAACTTTTATGGCACAAGCAGCAAATCTGCTCTTTTAAGAAAATATATAAATATCCTTTTCTTCTGTACAAATATCTCTAGTACCCGCCCACTTTATAACATTAACTGTACAGTCTGCCTCACTCTTCTTTAGAGCTCCCTCCCCCCCTCCAGATCTCAACCAGATGTGTATTTACATTTCCCGGTGGAGGCAGTCAGAGGAGGAGGGCCCCTCCTCAGGAGGAGTCCGTGCAGGGGGAGGGTGGTGGCGGGTAGAGGTGGTGGGAATAACTCCTCTCTGTGTATGGAGAAGGGGGGCAGCTTTCATAGTTCTCCTCTGCTGACAAGTACTGGCTTCGGGGTGTGGGTGGGGGGGGCACAGGCTCTGAGTCATAGTTCAAGTCACTGGTGTAGCCCTTGGCTGTTGCCACTGAGGTCATTCTCCGGCTAGGAGCATAGTCACTGTCACAAACATCAGTGCTGCAGGGTGTAGTGGGCGGTGCAAAGTGCCTGTAGCTATAAGGCCTGTAGCTAGACATGAAAGAAATAAAGAAAAGCGTAGTTAGTTTTATGGAAGAATATTCTGTATCGGGAATCAGAGAAATGTATAAATTCACCTGACAGCTATAAGCTGTTGCAGTTCAAGTCTATAAGGTTGGGCAGCTCCTGCCTGGCATGTGCAGTGAGGCCATGGGTCCCCAGTATCACTGCCACAACCAAAGCCACTGCGCTTTTAATGGGCACAGATGAAGAGGCAATGGTACATCAATAAAGGGGACTTTTGCAGTTTCTTATTTGCAAGTAAGATGTAAGGCAAGTAAAAATGGATGGAGTTGGCGGGCAGAGAGGAACTCAATGGGGCTCCAAATGTGCTCTACTACCCTGAGGTAAATTTAAGTGCAGGGGCTGTAATAAGGCCCTGGGTTTGACCCCCAGTATTTGTATTATTGATGCACTTTGGAAAACCTTTCCCCCTGGTGCTGGGGACTGAACCAGGGCCTTGTCCACACAAAGCAAGTGGTCAACTACTCAACTCCAGTTTTGACCCACCTGCTGCACACCTCACACTCACAGATCTGAGCAGTTTCTGCAGCTTCATAGAGTGGAAGTGGGTCATCACAGTCTACTCTCACTCAACACTCTTTGGTCATTTCATAACTGCCTGACAGTAGTTTTGATTTCTGTATGGTCAGAAATACTGTCTTAAGCGCAGTTAAAATGCCCAGAGGGTCAGTGAACTTTCCCACACAGTGTAAGAGTTTAATACATGTTTACACTTGTTTATATACCTTTTAAATGAGCTATAGTTACTCAAGAAGGTAAGACTTGACCTAAAGCATTGGCATGTTATGTATGATTCCTACAACTTTCATTCTACGTATGGCCAAGCTTAACTTATTTCATACTCATCCTAAAGATCCACGCACAAACTGTTTCTAAAGTACAATGGCTGCAAGACAGGGGACAAGAGCCAGAACCACTAACTGATGGGGAATTCATAAACTTCCTAGTGACTCAGGACCCCTGCCTGCTGTCACTCAGCCCTGCCCCACAGGCCCCACTGAACAGGACCCTGGACTTTTGTCACAGTGCCTACAGGACATTCTTGTTTGTTTTTTGTTTCATCTTCTGTCCAAACACGTCCAAAGCCTGGGGGACTTTCTGGATTAAAATTTAAAGGCTAGAAACTTCTAATCTCATAAAGAAAAAGAAGAGGGGGAAAAAAAGGAAGTCAAACAACAAAATTCTGTGATGTCTCAGCTTAGGCAAAATCATGGCAATTGATAAAGTTTGACATAGATTTGGAGCCTACTTTAGACATGGAAATGATTTAAAGCAGCTGTATACGTTGCCTGATGTTTTATTCAAGATGAATTAAGTACATTTTTTAAAAGAAATTTTAGGTTCTGGCCTTGTTTTTCAATTTTCAGGCCTCGGCTTTTGTCTTGTCATTTAGAACAAAACTGTGGCATGCAAAGAAGTCTTACAATGACTCATAGAAACAATCATGTCGGAGCCAACCCTATCTGTCTTAACCGACTTCGGTAGGCAGTTTCCATCACTGCAAAGTGACATCAGGTCAGTGACTGAAAGGAAACATTATCCAAATGGTAACAGGCACTGAGGACCGTGGGCCCAGCACACAGGCTTCAGACAGAGTACAGACTTTCTGCTGGTGTTTGAGTAGGATGGGAGAGTGAGGTGCACACACAGTAACAGACCTGCTGACACACTCACAGTGAGCACAGAGGCATTTCCTGTGTGACGACTGGTTTATTCCATGCCACAGTGACATGTGAAAACCTCCTCCTGATTTCTGTCAATGTCTGTGATCCACACTGCTGCTTGCCTGCAAGCTCTCACAACTCTGACCTGTCTGGCCCAATCCTCAACTGCATTACTCTAAAAGCCAGCTGTGCAACTCTCTCATAAAATATTATAAAATGAAAAAGAAAGGATTTGGGGGTGGAGAATGTCAGGTCTTGCCAAGACCTATTCTTTGGTGATTATGGCCTGTGTGTTCACTTGAGGCTTGGTATATTCACAAGTGGAATATGGGAAAAAGGTGTGTCTTACCTGTAGGACCTATGTGTGGAGGGACTGTTGGAAGAATAACCAAACTCCATGGTATAATGAGATCGCTCTGTGGCAGGCGATGGTGGTGGGTTCAAAATCTAAAAGGAAAACAATGAAAATATTAAACTAATAACAACTTCCCACAGATACAGATGCAGAGCACCGTTATCATCTATTTCTTCACTTTGTGTCTATTTTCCATTACACTATTAGCATGGTCTTCTTTTAAAACAGCTACTTCAATAGCACTTCATGGCTGTGGCTACACCTTCCTAGACCACAAGTTCTTTACCCTGAACAAGTGGTAAGAAAAATAAAACAACAAAAAGGCTGTCACCTACATCACTGGCTCTAAATTTTAAACACAACTTTTCTGTTTGTAGAAAATTAGGATGAATTCTAATGTGCTTCCTCTTAAATTTTATTTTTATATGCACAAGTACAAGGGCATGTGTGCACGCATGAAGCTGCAGGCCAAAGGAAACCATAGAGGCACCCCAGGAACACTGTCCATCTCCTATAAGGCAGGCTCTCATTAGCCTAGAGCTCAGTAATTAGTCTACACTGGTTGGCCAGTGCACTCCAGGGATTCTCTTCTCCACCCACACCTCTGTAGTTTCGGGATTATGAACCAAGCCCAGCTTTTTATCTTGGAGCTGGGGATGGAACTCAGGTCCTCTTACCCTGGAGACAAGCATTTTACAGACTGAACTATCTCTCCAGCCACATGTTTCTTCTTTTAGTGGGTTACGAAATAAAGGTCCTAAGTTTGTTTGGTACCTTAGTAGTTTATTTTTCATTTGAACTGTGAAATTATTATTATGCTTTCAGCTACATTTATTATTACAGAGTAAACGTAAAAGATTTACAAGCACAGGGCAGTGGTGGCAAATTCTCCATTGACTCCTATGTACTTCAATCTTGTATTAACTTCTACATTACCATCACTGAGCACCCATGTTTAAATGAACTGATCTAACATGCTACATATTTTAACAGTGAAAGAAAAACAAAGCAAAAACAGATTGCTTACTGCAGGGAAGTAAGTGCCTTTGGTGCTTGAAGAACTGCTTGATGATGCGCCTGTGACGTGGGCTCGATCGTAGGGGGGCCCACTGCTTCCCCCCATGATACTGAGGGAACTGATCATCGATTTCCCTCGAGACATTCCTGAAGGAGATAAAAATGAAGATGAGTAGCATCTATAAAAATATATAAAATCACAAATCAACATTGAAGTCACAAGCCGCCCAACTAAAACAAGTTATGTCCTCTTTTCCTACTAGTTGCTGAAAAGAGTTAATGACAAGTAGGAAACGGATGTTGAAATGAATGGCTCCACTGAGAACTGGCTTCTAATACGGCCAAGCTGCTCCCGCCTGGTCTGATCCGAAGAAACAGAGCCCTCCAAGTGAGAGGTTTTCATGAAGACTTCATGAAAGGACTGGGAACCAGGGTGACAGATGAGCGCCGCAGAAAGCAAAGCTTTTAGAAGACATGCGCCAGGGCACAGAGACACCCAGATACCTCACAACTATTAATGCTAAAGAAAAAAGTCTGTCTGTTCCAACTAGGTTTCCATTTCTACTCACTGGAAATAGGGATGACAACAAGGAAGCATTGTCATTTACAAGCTTAAATATTACAGCTGCTTACTCTAGTCACAGCCATAGTAAATTCCAATTTTCAGAGGTTAGACATTGCCTCTATGATGGGAGATGTCATTCTGTATATGTTTCTCATACTGGTTAATGAATAAAGCACTGCTGGCCAATAGGAGAGGAAGATAGGAGGGACTAGGAGACAAGGAGGAAATAGGAAGTAGGAAGGAGGGTCAAGATGGAGAGTCTGGAGAAAGCAGTATGCTGGCCAGATCCCCGGTAAGAGAAATACATAGATCAGCAGAAATGGGTTAATAATTAAGACAGAGCTAGCCAATAAGAAACTAGTAATGGGCCAACAGATTATATCAAATACAGAGTCTCACTGTGTATTATTTGGGGCTGGCGCAGTGGCGGGACAAGACCGGGCGGCGGGTAGAAAAACCGTACTTCTTACACCTCTATTTTCCAACAAAGGTACCACAAAACACTAGAAAAAGCTTTCCTGCCTCCCCAGTGGTGGAACTCTGGCATTTGGCTATACCTTAACCAACCTCACACTCCTGTCACCTTGTCAGATCAGGAGAAGACAGAGGAGTATGCCCCTTCCTTGTCAACCAGCTATTTCCAAACCCTTGCCTGTGGAAAGCAGAGCCATCTGTCTTTGCACTCCTTTCTTCCTAGACTCAATAGCCTCAGGCTCACCAAAGCACTGGCTCACCTGCTTTCAATACAGTGCAGCCCCACAAGGCAATCAGAGGCCTGAAGCTGACTGACGGAGTCACACCTAAGTCTTTCTGCATAGAAAGACAATATAAACGTTTAAAAACAATTCACTCTCAGAAGTTCTTAAACCCAAAGTAATCTAGTTTGTAATCCTAGGTGTGTCCTTTTTCCACAACGGAAATGCAATAATATTGTTAGAACTTAAAACTGGGCAAGACCAGATTGTCACAATCTTCACTTACCTGGAAGAGATCCCGACAGAGAGCTTGGGTGAGGGACGTAACCCAGGGGCACAGAAGCTGGGCCATGAACCACATAGTCATTCGTCATAGTCTCTCCATCTCCCTTCATACGAGGACACAGCATCCTTTGGCAGATGAAGTATATGGTTCCAGACACAAATATGGTGACAATTACCCCAATAACTGAACCAACTGTGTTGGTGGCTTGTGGTGCTGGCTCTTCAGTTGGATCTAAAATGGAAAATACTATAGTAATCTAATGGAAAAACAATTATACATTCAAAATAGCAATAAAAGAATGCAAAAATAAAAGTATGTTGAGTAATCAAACTATATAGTTTATATATAAATATACTGATGGGGGATGTCCTTTTGTATGCAGTGAATTTATAGGTGGGATTATCAGACCAGGAGAACTCTGGGAAAAGGAGGGCAGAGAGTAGGTTGCACATAGGTCTCTAACTTGATTACTCGAATGCTCCCAAAGGAAGGCCAGGGCATTGCGAAGGACCCTGCCCAGGACACCCACCTTCCTGGACTCCTGGCTACTTGAGTCTTTAAGAAGCAGAAGGCATGAATGGGAAGAGCAAGAAGTAGGTTATCAAATTTATCACCATTCTATTATCTAGAAGGAAAATTCTTCCAATCTGATTAGTTATGTTACAATAAATGCATGGGGGACCTTGGCGGATTCCATATCGGACACAAGGGTGACCGAGGCAGAGGACACACATGCCTGGCAGACAGAGCTTAGTGAGAACTTTTATTAGAAAGGGAGGGGGAGGAAGGAAAGGAAAAAGAGGTAAAGAAACACAGACACAGAGAGAGAGAGGATAGAAGAGAAGAGGGAGACCGGAAAAGTCTTGTCTGCCCCAGGAGAACAGTGGGAAAGAGAACAAAGTAGGCTGGGATCTTTCTTTTAAAGAGCTAGGTTACATACACCTGTCATGGGCAGATGGGTGAGAGGCAGGGACAGGCTTGCCTGGATTACAAGTTAACCCACAGGTAATCTCACAATGAAGAACCCTTAAAACACTTTCTGCTTCTTGTTATTCAAATCTCCCACCCATGTAGCTAAACTCGTCTCTAATAGAAAAATAAATGGATGACAATGAAAGCACTAAGTTACCTTGTTGTGGCCATCAGCTCCAAATGCAGAGTGTGGAATCTGAAGCACACGCTCTTTAGCTCTTTAATCCTGGCTAGCTACTGACTTTGTATTCTCTTCTAGGGTCTTGGTATTCCCTTCCAATGTCAAAATTCAAGAAAGAATAAACCTTTCTGGAAGTTCCTGCCCCACAGTGCTGGTATCTGAGTCCTATTGCTCATGTCAGGCTTCCCCCATCACCACTGCGGGGAAATTGCCTGGCAAGGCTAGAGCTCTCCTCTTTGCCACATTCAAGGGACTCTTCATCTCACAGACCTCTCTACATGGTCAACAGAGTGGGCTCCTGCTTTCTTTTAAGCAATTATCTGCTCACTATGGAAGACACCACTCCCCTAATTTTACTATTTGTTTTTTTGTTATGGGGTATCTCCTAGTCCAGGCTAATTTCAATCCTGCTATGTAGCTAAACTAAGCCTTAAATCTTGACCTTCCCCTGCCTCCTGAGAGCTGGGGTCATGAGTGTGTGTGGCCATGCCCCACCCTGCTGTCAATCAATTGTGAATGCTTCCCTGAGTTATTACTATCTGCTTGCTTCCTTCTCTACTCTCTGAATATTTTACCCATTGCCATAGCTTTAATTACCATCCTAATCTGAACAGTGCCAAATACCTTCCTGAATCACAGACTCATTCAATCAACTTCCTAACGATATTAAAGGGACAACCCATAATTACCTTCAGTGTAACATATCTCAAACTGAACTCACCCTTATCACCACCTCTCTCGGATCTAGAGGTAAAACACATAATAATTGGGGTAGACCGATTAAGAGCAATAAAGACTGGCATGGCCACAACAAGCATTAAAGTGCATGTCTGTGAAAGCCATTTACATTTAAAGCAAAGAGCAAACAGCACTGCATTATCCAAGCATCACACCCATACCTTCAGTGTTTAGTTCCTGCTGCAATCATGGTTAAGGACTGCAGTCTGGCTGTGAGGCACCCGTGAGTCAACTCAAAATTGCCAACTATAGCTAAGTGGCTACCAACCCCTCTGTCCCTGCAGTAACTGAGAACCAGCCTCCCTTCCCCAGCCACACTGTTCCTATTGATTTAGATCATCTGCAGTCAGAACACAAATGCCTCCTGAGCATTTTCAATTACAGACTGCAAAGTATTAGTAGATGGGAAATAACCTATCAGGTTGCAGCCAGCATTTAAAATAAAGGGAACAGAAAAATTGTGATGTAGTCTACTTCATGTGCAGAAAAGCTACTGCGTGACACCTGTTTCTCTACACAGGCATCTTATCTTTACACTTCTCCTCATGTGGTCCAAAGAAATTCAAAACAAATAGCTTAATTAATACATCATATCATCTCCAACACATTTTACAGCTTTTGCTTTCATGTTCCCACCCTAGCCTTTTCTTAGAAATGTCAGCAATTCTGAACCATGAGTACAGTATCACCTTCATGATCTACATACACTATTCTCTCTGGGTGACACACAAGACAGCTAATGTAGCAATCCCACTTACACAGTTTCAGAAAAATAACTGGTTTCACACCTTCCTGGCTCTAAACATAATGCAGCATCTCTACTCATCTGTATGGGACGAACACTTTCATTCATCAGCATCGTTTTTTCTAGGAAGCTTCCTGGATCTACCCCATCTTTGTGCTACCACTCACTTATGTGGCTGTTACACTCTGCACTAGTGAGTTCAAGATCAGCCTGGGAGGCGGGAAAGCTCGGAGGGAACCAAGGTGCAGAGGCAGGCAAGCAGTCATTGAGGCAATGAGAGGAAAGGAAGATGGCAAGAAAGGAGGAAGAAGAAAACATTTAAATTCTAGACCCCAAGAAGCTGGTAGAAACACTTCAAACTATGTTCAGAAAGAAGTTCAGATTAGCAATTAATTTCCATGTATCTAAATTACCTGGAAATTGTGTGACTTGATATGGCAGGGCAATGTTTATTTATTTATTTTTCCTGGTGTTTTACTATCTCTGTGCACAAAGAAACAATTACTAAAAGCAAAACAGAAAACAGCTCTGGCACAAACACCTAGTATTTGTGTTCTACACAAGGAAGTCTGGATTGTAAGTAAAATACAAAAGGGAAAGGGCGCTTTTCGAATTCTCCCTTGAGAACAATTAGAAGGCTGCCTTCCTACTTACAACAGTCCAGTTCATCAGACTTGTCACTGCAGTCCACACTGTGGTCGCATTTCTTGTGCTTTCCAACACACTGACCATTGGCACAGCGGAACTGATCAATTAAACACAGCACTAGAAAAAAAGGCACAGTAGTTTTATTTTTATTACAGCATGAAGACAAATTCTACCAACAGTCAAATACCTTCTAAGTACAACCTAAAAGCAGATCAGGCGTGGACATAAAGCAAACTCCACTCTCTAAGGACTCCGGTTGGTAGGAAAGAGAAATTTCATTCTTTGTTCTTAAAACTTTATTTTACTTAATTTTTGGTGCCCTTTATCAGTCTTCAGAGCTTATTGGTATGGTTTATACGGTTCCCCCAAAGGCTCACATGTTGGAGGCCTGACCCTGAGTGTGGAGGGATCCAATGGAGGTTAGAGGGGGCCCAGTGGGAGGTACCTGGACCTCTTTCTCAGATGTGTTAGGGAGCTCTTGATGTACCCTGGGTTAGCTCATGAGAAAAACTATTGCTATAAGAGGAGCAAGCCTGGGGCTGTAGAGATGGTTCAATTGCCAAGAGCACTGGCAGCTCACCCAGAGAACCCTCAGTTCAACCTCAGCACCCACATATAGGCTCACAGCCATCTATAACTCCAATCCCAAGGGGTCTGCCGCCCTCTTTTGGCCTTCTTGGGTATTAGGCTCACAGACATACATGCAGGCAAAACACACACACATTTTTAAAAGAACAAGAGCCTGGCTCCTCCTCCTGCCCTGGCTTCCTGTTGAGATATGCTCAAAGCGTCCCAAGTGTTCCTGCCAATGTGCTGCCACCTGCCACGAGGTTTTCACCAGGCACAGAGGCAGCACATGACCTTGTAGCTTTCTCGGGCCACCAGCCCCCAAATCATGTCACTATTATCAACTATGAATGCTCTGCCTTAGTTTAGGCTTGTTTCTGGTCAGCTTTTTAAATTTATATAACCCCTTTCTTTTCTTTCTCTTCCTCCCTCCCTCCCTCCCTCCCTCCCCCCCCCCCTCTGAGACAGGGTTTCTCTGTAGCTTTGGAACCTGTCCTGGAACTAGCTCTGTAGACAAGGCTGGCCTCAAACTCACAGAGACCCACCTGCCTCTGCCTCCCGAGTGCTGGGATTAAAGGCGTGACCACCAATGCCTGGCGAACCTGTTTCTCTTCATCTACATTTTACTGGGGGCTTTTTACCCTTCTTCATTCTGTACCTCCTACTCCAAGTCTGGCTGGCCAGACCCAGGAATCTCTCTCTCTTCTCCATTCACCTCACCCTCCCTCTCCTCCTAAGCCTAATTCCTTCTCCTACTTAATTCTCTGCCTGCCAGCCCCGCCTATCCCTCTACTGCCACTCAGCTTTTTATCAAATCAATCAGGTGCCTTAGGCAGGCAAAGCAACACATCTTTATGTTGTTAAACAAATGCAGCATAAACAAATATAACACGTTTCATAGTTAATTATTCCACAACATGCCCTTGACATTGCAGAACTGTGATCTACATAACCCTTTTCTTTATAAAGATGGCCACTGTGGCGGTTTGAATGAGCAGTGCCCCATCACAGGCTCACCCTCAGCTGGTGGAGCTGTTATGGGAGATTATGGGAAGCTGAAGCTCTTCTGGAGGAGGCACGGCACTGGGGATGGGCTTTCTGAGTTTAGTCTCACCCACTTCCAGGGTTAGACCTTACACATATGAAATGGCTCAATTAGCAACATGTATAATGTTCATGCCATAAATATAAAACCCAAATCTACTGAGGATAAAACCAAAAACAGCGAATTTCAAGTAAGTTGGTGCAAAGAAACTAAAACCAAGCACTGAGAATTCTTGATACCTTCACAGTTGTTCTCGTCCGATTTGTCCTGGCAATTTGCATCACCGTTGCATCGAAGGGCACCATCAATGCACTGCCCACTGGCACACTGGAACTGAGACTCTAAGCATACAGGACAATTGAGTTCATCACTGTGGTCTTCACATTCCGTAAAGCCATCACACCGCCAGGCCACAGGGATACAGTCAATGTCCCCGGTGAAGCAAGTGAACTGCTGAGGAGAACATGTTGGAGGTTCTTCAAACGGACAAGGGGAGGGAGTGACAAACAAAAACAAAACAAAACAAAAAAATAGTGGTCACACAGAGGAAGGAACATGTATAGCCAAGTGGAGCTCATTAAAGATAAATACACAGTATTTTACAGTAAGAGGATTGTAACTTAATTTTTCTCTAGTCGATAGCAGTAAGTTTCCTTCAGATTATTCATTACACCTGGCCATTGTTATTGGTTTAGATGCCTCTATGGGAAAACATGTTTCTGTCACATGCAAGCTGTTCAACACATAGGGCTTGCGTGCCATGTGTGGCCTTGTCCTTGTGACTATATACTTTACTCATGTGACTCTATTAACCTTGTGTGGTGCTCTGAATGAAGTGGGCTACTGCACGTTAGCCCATCTCAGCTATCAGCTCCATTGTCTCAGGTCCTACCCCAGTCAGAACAGTAAACAGATGAGAACTCTTTATAACAATTCTAAAGTGGCATTTGCCCTTTTCACACTTGCATTGATGCTACAGAAGAAGGAATTATGGGTAAAGCTGTAGAGATCTTAGTAGACTGCAGCTGTACCACATTAATAGGAGTCCCTGTATGCTCCACAGCCACAGAGCCACAGCTTTAACCAACAAAAGAAGCCAGTTACTCGTAGGGATGCTTGTGATGGGAGCTGGTCTCAACAGCACACCCGTTATCTCAGCACGTTGGAGGCAAAGGAAACAACCACAAGTTAAAAGCCGTCCTTGGCCACAAAGTGAGTTTGACAGCAGCCTAGACTACATGAGATCCTGTCTTTTAAGAAACAAAAAATTCATTGTAAGTCAGTAAGAAAAATGTTAATGGCTAAAAATCAAGTCTTGAGTTCATTACTGTTTAAAAGTGAAGGTACACATTAAGTTTACACTGTACATCAAACCAGGCTGGTTTTTAATAGGCAAGCATCTGTTCACATTGTCAACATTAAGTGAAAACTGAGTACTGTTTTTATCTGAAAGAATGACCTACATGGAAATTGATTGTACTTATATTCAGAGATTTGGCGGGAATTAAAACAAAAAAACTTAATGAGCCTATCACTAAACAAACAAACTGAAACCAAAAAAAAAAAAAAAAAAAAGACAATGGCTGGTTTTTAGCTACTTGTAAAACTGGGACTTGGGATCCGAGACGGGGTTCAGGGAATCTGAGGGTACCACACGGCACACCTGTAGCTCAGCACTCTCAGGCTCTTCCCTTGAGGGTGTGTCAGCATTAACAGCTGTGAGCTTTTGATCGTGAAGGATGAAACAGGTCAGAATCTGAAGATCTACGATTTCCTTTTATTTTCTGTGTATGAGTTAGTGCCTGCCCTTATGTACAATACCCTGAAGGCCAATGGAGCCAGCTCCCTGGCAACCAGAGTTACAGATGGCTGTGAGCTAGTATTGGGGGCTAGAAACCAAATCTGGGTTCTCTACAAGATCAGCAAGTACAGAGAACCATCTCCCCAAACCCCTCTAGAGACTCATGAATGGATTTCCATAGTTCTGAAACTATAAAATGCCACATAAGATCCACAGAAAATAAACAGACGGGTACTGCTGGGCATGGTCCTGTCTGTAAACAATTTTGGCAACTGGGAGACTGAAGATCTCAAGTTTAAGAGTCAAATGGGGTGCATACAGAGATCTTGTCTCAAACAACAACAGTAACAAAAATCAACATCGAGGCAAGGGCAGAGTTAGGGGATTGGGGCAAGTTCTCATTCTGTAGTTCAAGCTTGCTCAAATTCACAGTAATCCTAGCTCCTCCTGATAAATTCTGGGATTACAGGCACAATATACCACATACAGCTCTCTTCCCCCCATTTACCTCCCTTCCATATGTATATGTACACACGTATGCACAGGTGTCTGTACATGTGTATGTACAGGTACTTGTCAGGAGGTTGTTGGATGTCCTGCTCTATTGCTCTCCGCTTAAGACAGGGCCTCTCATTAAACCTGGAGCTACACTGGCAGCCAACAAGCCCCACTGATCTCCTACCTTCATACAGCACTAGGATCATCACATGTACACACAGCCATGTCCAGCTATTTGTAATAACACAAGCACACAGGAGAAAAACAAAAGAGAACCTGGCAGAGTGGACATTAGACTCTAAAATCACCTGATAAAACCAGAGAACAAGTTGAGAAGAAATACAACATAAGAAGGTGCGCCAAGTTCAAATAAAATCCTGTTGTAAAAACTGGACAGAAATTTAGATTTTTATGCTTCATTTATTTCAATTGTGGAATCAATATAAGTTAAAGACCACACATAACATGCATGGAAGTTTTATTAAAAATTAAATACTAACAGTTTTTCACAGGAGAGTAACTGCAGTGTTACATAATGAATGATGACTCAGCAACAAAAAAGAGCTGACACATTTTATCAGATCTCAAAAATATATTATGTAAGAGAATCTAAAACCAAAAGATTACATGCCATGATTCCACTGATAATGTTCAAGAAACTAACTCTGCATTGAGCTACAGTCTGAAGAGTAGGTGCTTTTACTAGAAAACTACTCAGTATGAATCCGAGTCTGCTTCCTCTTTCCCCATTTCCTTTCCCTCTGCCCCTCCTTTCCCTTCTCTTCTGCAGTGGGTGGGTGAGACAAGCCCCCACTAGACAACCCCAACCCCGTCCAGATTCTGGGTCACAGCATGCACACTGTTACAGTGCGACGCTTTCTTCTGTGACTTCACCCTGTGGCCCAGTGCTGGGTCACAGCATGCACACTGTTACAGTGCAACGCTTTCTTCTGTGACTGCTCTGACCTCTCCTTCCTAACCCTCTATTCCTTCATCCATTTTTGCTGTTATTTGGAGACAGGATCTCACATTGCCCAGGCTGACCTCCATCTCTCAAGCACACCACCTTTAAGAGTACTTTTCTTAATAGTAACCCTCTACATCTTGAGTCAAGTTAATAGCACAGTTGTATACTTTTCTAAAACTTGCTATTCATTTTATACACAAATAAAAAATTCACTTTATCGGCAAAAAATTAAGTCCCTTTAAAAGAAATCTTCTAACTGGAAGATGGGATCTGATTCAGTTTTATATGTTATTAACACAGTGAGAAATTATTTCAGGATTTGCTTTTTAAAGAAAATCTAATGCTCTATACAGAAACAAGAATTTTTAAAAATATATGAAACATGATTTTACCAATATAACCATTTAAAGGTATCTAGTTCGATACTATTAAATGTCTACATTATTGTGCAAGGTTTGACTTTGTTTTGTTTGTTCTAATAATTTTTCCCTTTTTGGATAATGTCTCCCTAAATTGTCTGAGCTTGCCTCAGACTTGTAAGAGCTGCTCTGTGGGAATTCCAAGTGCACATCTCCACGCTCAGCAAGGCTTCCCTCCCCTCTATGTGCACATTAGGTCTCTGAAGAGGGACACCCTAGTATCCCACAGCCGTCAGTTTCTTCTGGAAAAGGATATTTTCATTTTTAGACACATAAAGTAGCTCTGACTCCTCTTGAAGTAACAGCATGGAATCATGGAATGTTATTTGTGTGTGTGTGTGTGTGTGTGTGTGTGTAGCTCTTCTAGTGAATGAATTTATAGTACTGAGATTCAGTATTACAGTAAGTGCACCCAGAAGGGCTTCCATGTTCTCAAATTGTATGCACTACCTTGAACCTCAGTTCCCTGTAATCTAAGCAGACATGTGTCTTTAACAAATCAGAAAGATTAATTTGTAATCCTGTTTTATCTCTACCTTTTATCTTCTGAATACAATTTCTTTAAATCTTAATTCACAGAACTGTCCTCACAGAAGAAAAAAACTTTCTAATACTAAACTGCAATGCATAGAACAGAACCCAAGACCTCACATGAGCTAGCAAGTACTGCGCTCTGAGCTGCACCCCTAGGAAACATCAGTGATAAGATTTTTTGTGCCCGGCACAGTGGCAGATACTGCACTACCGTAGCCACTAAGGGGGCTGAAGTAATAAGTAATAGAACCAATTAAGCTTGGCAGTGGAGATTAGCCTAGATAATATAGTCAACTTCTATTTTAAAAAATGCCAGAGATTCCAAGACCTAACAACCCCACAATCTGGTAGGACATGGCCTTAAAATGGGAAAATTTAAGATCCAAATGAAGGGCTTGGTGAGTCTCAGCACTACAAAGAAACAAATCAAAACAAAACCCCCTTCCCTGTAAGCCAAATACATTTTTATATCAGCTTCATAAGCACAATATTTATTAAGCGAATGATGTGGGCTGGAGATAAGGCTCAGTGGTACAGCACTTGACTAATATCCACATCACTAGGTTCGCTCCCCAGCACTAAAAAATAAATAAGTAAAATGAAGTATTTTATTTATTCAGTTGCTATATTTAACAATTTTTCAAATAATAGAAACTAGAGTATTTTTAAATCGCTACTTTTACAGGTAGCAGCATGCCACAGCTTTTTTTCTTCAGTTAAAATTAATTGTGCATTATCTCCAGGAAGAGGACTTCTTGATTAAGAGTATGAACTTGGTGCTCAAAAGAACGTATCGAAGGTTTGTCATGCCTCACGAGTGACCACAGAAGGCACTAGGAGTGCACCCTGGGGAGAGAACACAGCGGGTGTGAGTGTGGCCCGAGGTCAGGACTGAGGTGAGAGCCTCTGTAACCCCAGCTCTCCTACCGAAGACGGAAAGTAGACAGGAGACTGCCCAGCAGCTTACAGGCCAGCCAGCCTGGAGTGCAGCTTGAACAGACACCATCTCAAGGTGGAAGAAGAGGAGAAATCATGAATCTGTCTTCTGCATGTGCAGAACATGGGAACATGCATGTGTGTACCTCTACATATGTGCAGACATATTGGGCTTTATTTTTGTTTTAGTCTTTTTTAAACAATAGGAAAATTTAAAATTTTTAAAACAATAGGAAAATCCTGATGGATTTGAACAAAAGAATATTCTTTTCACTGGACACACTCCAAACAATGACACACCGACAAAATTCAGAATTCAATGGGCGAAGACCAGAGTGAATTCATCTTATTACTCCCCTGAGAAGTGGGGAAGCTGCTATATTTTTAGGAAATTCACAGCACATATATAATGAAATAATATTTGACTTAAAAAAGAGGAACTACTATCATCTGCTACAAAGAAATGAGCCTAGAGAATATATATTAAATGAAATAAAAAAAAGGCACAAAATGGTAAACATCACATAATCATGTTTGTATGTGGAATGTATAAAATCCAAACATACAGAAACAGAGTTTGTTAAAATGATGGTCACTGGAGGCTGTAGTATTAGGGACAGTGGGGGGGGGGGGTGACGACAGAGAGTAAAAAAGGCAAGCCTGATGGTGTGCAAATAAATAGAACACAAATTACCAATTAAGTCAGGAAAAACAGCAACTTCCCTGCCTAGCCATAGATGGTTAGGTCAGGATGTGGGGCTCTGGTTTGCCCAGGAAAGATTTTAACTCTTTACCTCCACAGGAAAGCTCGTCCTGAAGCAGAACCAGGTGCATGGGACAAGAGCACCTTGTCGTACCATCTCCTTTTACAAGGCAAATATGTGAGCAGCCGCCATTATCCTGGGCACAAGGGTGCTGTCCTGGAAAAGATTGTAATTACCAAAATCAATCATTTATAAACCACAAACAATACTAAATATAAGTAAGTTCTGACTTTATTTCTATATAGTGTAATTCCACACTCTATCTCTATAACCTATAACAAAGTATCTCCATATAACCACTGCATGGAGGAGGGAAATGAGATGGGAGTCTCCTTGTCCCAGCCAGTTTTAAGTCCAAGTGATGATCCTCTTATCTCAGCCTCTAAAACTACTGAGATTACAGGCATGTATAAAATCTAGCACATTACATAGGCATACATATTTTCTTTTTAAAAATATAAGCAAGGGCTGGGGGAAATTACTCCATGTAAGAGTACTTGCCATGAGTAAGGCCCTGGTTCAATTCTAAACAACAACAAACCTAAAGAAGATAATGACTAAAACTATGAATAAATACAACGAATAAAACTTAACTATGACAGGCTTGCAGTACTTTTTAAATTAAGGTATTAGCCAGCCATGATGTATTTCAGTATTGGGAAGCAGAGGCAGGGTGGATCCCATAAGTTAAGGCCAGGATTGTTTACACAGTAAGTTCCAGGCCAGCCAGGACCACACAACAAGAGCTGGATTCAAAAGGCCTAATAATAAAAAAATGATTTATAGAACTACAAAAATTGCCAGGGGTGACTGCTGACACATAGTTTTATTTTTTAAAACTGAGAATTCTCTTCGAAAGATTTTTAACTCAGAACTTCTACTTTTCTAAAAGATAAAATTATTTCATTTTAAAATGCATATTTTAATAAATAATTTATGGAAAATTAAAATTAGTAAAAGGAAAAACTTAATGGTTACTTGGAACTGAAACAGACAAAATTACTTGCTTGTTCAATTGCCAAAGATAGCATGACAAAGATGTAGTTTCCTCTTACTTGGGTGAAGCTAAAAAGACAAACCATTAGGGTGACTTTTCAATGTCTATTTCACAAGTTGTACTTTATGAAGTCACTGCTCTGAATTGTCTATTTAGCTTGTGCTACAAACAAGCTGATGTTTGCTATTACAGTATCATTATCATTATGCAATATAGCCATCAATTATGATTTGTTTTCCATCATAATATGAGTGCCACATATATCTGTGTAGATACTGAGATTGTCAACTATCCACAAAGGAGTAGATTGCCCAAAATAGATAGTACTCATATCTAAATGTGCATCAATAGAGGTGATACAACACTATTCAATTATCTACTTGATCTAAAGATCAAACCCAGGAAACCCAGGAAACCCAGAGCCTGTGGGTGCTAAGCAAATGCTTTACCACTGAGCTACATTCCAGGTCTTAGGTTTACTGAGACTAGGTCTAGCTAGATAGTTCAAGATGGTTTCAAGCTGGCAATCTTCCTGCCTCCCCTTGGTGCTAAGAGTTCATACTCAACAAAGTGCTTTCCCAAATATAAAAACAAAGTGAAGAAAAAAGATGATGTCAAAAAGCCATGAGACTGTGTCTTGTTTCTTACAACACACACAGTGCTCCTTGGCCCCTTGGCAGCATCCACCTCACTTACTATACTCATGCAGGTTCAGCTCCTTTACTGCATGGATGTCACTCAGCTGTGCAATTCGAGCCTGCACCTTGGTTCTTCCTTCTCGACCAGTCATGTCGATTTTTTCAATCATTTGTTGCTGCTTATCAATCCAATAGAGCCAGTTTTCAAACACAGTCAGACCCACAGGCTGCAAGATATTAGAGTCTTCTAGCACTATCCTGTTGGCACCTTGGAAAAGAAAAATATTCCACATCAATTGATTTGTGTGGCCAAATCCCACTCTCAGCAGTCATCCAATGAAGACCAAGTAGATCCCAGAAGTGTGGGAAATACAAGCATTGCACCATGAGACTTAAATGTACCAGAAAATGGTATTAAACCAGACATGTGCAAATAGGAATCAAGTCCCAATATACAGGGACCTTTTCTAGTTATAACATGTAGCAAAGAGTTGGGACAGTGAGTTTCAATTTGTCTTTAGCAGAACCTACTTTCAAATTAAATTTTATGAAAAAGTAACAATAAAGCAGATGAAAGCAATGCTTATATAGATGAAGCAGTGGTAACAAAGTCCAGAGTCCTATGCTTAGCATCCCCCACTCTGAAAACACCGAAGACACTTAGCGAACATTCTACTCTCACTCCACCTGGCTTCTCATGTGACTCACAGGTTGTGGACTAATCCTATCCTATAATATCCTGGACTCAATGTCCAAGAACAGTGAAACTGGGGGAGGGAGGGGTTTTGACTTCTAGATGATGTGGAAATGCTAAGGCATATGTAAGATCTCAGGGGATCTCAGAACTTATCCTCTGAAGAAAAAGGAGGACCACGTACAAGTCAGCAAACATCAAAAGTTTTATGCAATATGACTCAGAGATGGACTCATACGTGTAAGGGTTTCCTGCAGGTGTGTGTTACTGAGGAATGAACCCAAGACCTTGCTTATAGCTAGACAAGTGCTCCAGCACTGAGCTACGTGATTCCCAGTGCACACATGGCAGCTCATCCACCTGTAACACAGACATGCATTCAGACACGCACTTTTAAACTTATGTCTCAAAACAGTGGAAAAGACAGATTGTCTAGTCAATGCTGTTGACTACACAGACAAAAACGCAAGGTTTCTTCTCTTATCAGCAAATGGAGGTTCCTATGAATCTTCAAAGTACAAGATAACTACAGACAAAAACTCCACTAAGCAAGGCCAAGGTTGATCCTAAACAGGTAGATTTGCCATATCCACATATGGACATATGTATGTATGTTTCATATTCTGAACTCACAAAAAAACTCTAGAAATTCAAAGTGGAAAATGGCAGATGAGTACAGTGCAATATGCCCACACTGCAGCTACTCAGAAGGCCAGGAGGCACAGGCAGGCAAGGATACCTTAAGTTTTTGGCCAGTGTGGTCAACAGGGCAAGGCTTTCTTTAAGGGAGGGGAAATTATGAATGGTAAGAAACAGGGAAATGCACATTGTCAATCAACACAAAAGAAATTTTGTTCAATTTCCATAAGTAAGATGAAAAAATTGCTACTATGTTATACACTTCCAACTACTAGACTTGTAAAACTCCAATACTACCAGGTGCTAGGAGACAATTCTCATATAATGCTGATAGGCTCTTTAGACTAATATTACAACTTTGGGAGAGAATCCACACTCGTCTTAAATGTCAGTATAATACATGTGCTACTATCTGTATCACATAGGAATTCCACTAGTTTCAGGCCAGAGAAATGTTCACTGGAAGGTTCACGTAGCACTGTGGGGGCTGTTGGTCTGTTTTTGTTTTAACAGGTTCTTGGGACTAGTCCAGGCAGGCCTCAAATAAGTCTTCCTGCTCCTGTTTCCAAGTGCTGTGCTTACAAGCACTTCACCACAACCGCCTCACCTTAGTCTCGCGTGGCACTGACGGTCCACACACTCATGTGCTACAATGAATTTCTCTACGAAAGACCATCACAGATGATGTTCAGTCATCACTCTGTTAGTATTTCTGTAGGACAATCGTCTAAAACAGAAACTGCCAAATCAAAGGTTCTACCTCCTTCAAATCCTGGTAATTATTGGCAGACTGCCCTCCAGTAAAGGTCCTGGATTTGTGGTGCTGGAGACAGGACTCAGCATTCACATTTGGCAGATGCTATACTCCACACTTAGGAGAGCATGTTACTCCTACTATCCTGGCAAGTACTGGGTATAATAAGCCATAACACACTTTTTGACACTCTGACAAAAATAAACAGTATTATTATTTCAATTTTATTTTCCTGGACACCAATGAGGCCACAAACAGAAGATCACAGGGAAGGGTAAAAGTGATGACTTTGTGAGCCAGGCTTTTCCTTGAGTGAGAATACTCTGAAGTCTTAAGGAGAGATATTAGGAAACACACTTCAGAACGTCTGCATATGGAAGACTGTTTCTGAACTTTCATATTGGAAAATGCGCAGAGACCAATCATAGGTTAGAGTTCAGAGAGGACAGGATATAAAAGTAGAGCAGAAGAATTAGGAAAAAAAAAGATACATAATTTTCAGATCAATAAAACTGTTGAGTAATTAGGGGACAAGGACGTAATATCAAAGATCTCCCCCAACTAACATAATGTAGAATATATTTAATGAAAAAATTATAATCATATACAAATATAATACAGAAACAGTTTTAGGTACCTGAGAGATCACTGCTTTCAATTCGCCGGAGGTCGGAATCAGCCCAGAAGAGCTTGCCCAGCTTGCTGTCCAATGCCAAAGCAATTGGTTTACTTAAGCCACTAAAAAAGAGGACCTCCCGTTCTGTTCCATCCAAGGCTGCCCGTTCTATTTTAGGGGATCTTTCCTGAAGATTGGTAAAATACATATACCTGAAGACAATAGGAGAATATAAAAAAAAAAAAAATTTACTGAAGAATCAGACAAATTGAGAATATTCTTGTTAAGATAAATGCAGAAAGGACAGCTCAGGGGAGATCACTTGCATAACATGAGCAAGGCCTTCCTTGAGTTTAATTCGGCAAAACACATTCATTTTTAAAGATGGAGTAAAATGTTTTCAAACCTATTTAAAAATTTTCAGCTATATACAAACACACAAAATTATGCATATAATGGAATAATTGGACATTTCAAAGCATGTATATACTCTGTAGTTATGTTAAATACTCTATATCCTGGAGAATTTGCTGTTTAAGGTAAGCAGTCTTTCTGATGGATTTCTGGGGTATGCACTATGCAGTCAGCTGCTCCTATTGTGCAGGAGTGCACTAGAGCTGCTCAATGGAGAGATCTAGTTACAAAAATTTCAGGCATTTCTCTAATTAACCATTTTAATTACTAACGATGAGACACACAAATCATTGACAGGTTTCATCCCTTTTCTGTAACTCCAGATTAAGCCATTTTCCTTAGATGCAACCGAGTACTGACTTTTTTTAATCAAACACAAACCTCTATTAAATGAAAGCAGACATATCAGTTATTTACAACGGAGCCGAAGTGTAACTGAAAATCAGTTGAGTAAAAGCAAACTGGAAAGGAATAAGCACGACTAAAGAGACACAGTGGGCACTGGGGTTCCAGAAGTGGGAGAATCACATCCGGCTGGGAGATGAAAGAGGTCAAGGAAAGCTACACGGAAGACATGCAGGCAGTGAAACAGTCCTGGAGGGATGGGTGGGATTTAGAACTAAACCAATGAAGAACCCTGGGCAGTAAAATCAGGGCCAAGTAAGTGGGAAACATGGTGGAGTTGTTTGCTGCTGCGAGGAAGGATGGAGAGGGCATCAGGGGCGGAAGGGGCCGACTGCAGCTCTGGGACCTACCCTTTCTCAGGGTTTACCACAATGGCCCGAGGTCTGTCTTGCTCGCCTTTTAGAACCACTCCAACTGATCTTCCATCTAATCTTGTCACATCAATGACGTTGGTAGCTTCACAGGTCCAGTAGATGTAACGGCTATAGATATCAATGCTGAGGTCATAGGGCTGTATTTCGAGGTTTTGATTTGGAACTGAGCTAACAACTACATTAAAACCCTAAAGAAAAAGAAAAACACACAAGTTAGATTCCACAGCAGACAACAACAATTTGTAATACCAAAGAAGGGTATCCAGTCTTCGGGGATATTTCTTAAAGAAAGGGTTTTTAGGAGTGATGTACCTGCTTGTTAACATGCATTTCAAATATCCCCTTGAGTTGCTTTATGGAACAGAAGAGGATGCTGAGGACAGCAAAGATAGTCCAGGGATCTGACAATGTCTTCATCAGAGACGGTAACAGCTTTTCTCCCTAACTAAAAACAACCGTGGCTTCAATCACATCCTGGAGATACCTCTAGAGCAGTGGTTCTCAACTGACGGTGATAATTGCATCCATGGGCATTGGGAATGTCCAGAGATACCTCGCTATCAAGACGTGAGAAGCCTACTGAAGACTACTGGGTAAAGACCAAGAATGCTTCTAAACATCCTGAAGTACATACATAGGGTAATCTCCCAGCAAATAACTGTGCAGTCCCCAACACCAACAGTACCAAGTCTGAAAAACCCCATTCTGGAGAAAATAACAATCATGAACAGACACACACAGACACACACACACAGACACACAGACACACACACACACACAGTCTTACTCTGGAGAAAATAACAATCAGGAACAGACAGACAGACAGACAGACACACACACACACAGACAGACAGACAGACAGACAGACAGACAGACAGACAGACACACACACACACACACACACACACACACACACACACACACACACACAGGGTCTTACTCTATAGGCCAGGAGCTCTCATTTTTAGCTTCCTTCATGCTGAGACTACTGCCCTATACCAAGATGCCTCACTACAAATTAATAATTTTTTTTCAAACAAAGCCAACCAAAAGCAGATTTGTCTATTTATTCTGTCCATATAAATTTTATTTCATTTACTAAGATTCTGAGCATAGCCTTTTAAAGATTACTTAATTTATTTGCTATCTCTTTGGCTATGTAATTTCTCTCCATCGCTTATTGGCCACTAGTACTAGCCTATGTAGTGCAAGGTACAGCTGGAGTACAAAGTGTGCCCACATTGCTAAATGATCCCTCAGCGCTCATAGGTACGAACGTATGCCTCACCCTCCTTGTCCTTCACTGTAAAGTAAGACAGCAAAGTTGAGTAACATTTCCCTAAATTTTAGCTACTCAAAATCCAAGTTAACATCCATTTCAAATCCGCAAGGAAGACAACAGATAGCTATTGTAATCTCAAGCTTACACTGACTGACCCCAGAAGGAAGGTGTATAAATAATAGTATTGAAATCCACAATGGCACATAGGCACAGATAAAACTGCTATTATCCTTATTCTCATTCTAAGGTCCCCAAATAGTAGCAACACCCCCCCAAAAAAACACAAACAAACAAACAAAAAAAAACAAAAACAAAAAAATCCCCACAGAATCAATAACACATTGCTGACATTTTTAATTTTACTAAGATTATTATGTTTCTTAATCAATGAGTCTTAAAATGTAATTAGTAATATAACTATAAACAGGTAGGGGCTTTATGCCTTACATTCTGTTCAACCAAAAACTTTCCTAAGATTTCTAGTGAGTGATAGGGCTGGGACCAGAACAAAGACTTTTGGTTTCAAAACATGCATACAAGGGGACAATGGAAACAATGGCATTAATGGGTGGGACCAGTGGTGGCAAAGTCACTAATGACCTAGCTTCCCTGACAATGCCATCAGCAAATGATGATGATGAATAGAGTACAGCTACTTTGAGTAGTAAAAAAAAAAAAAAAAAAAAAAAAAAAAAAATCATACCTAGATTTCTATTTTCCCTGTATACAGATGAAGCCATGTGGATGGGTAGTGTAATTCTAGTCAGAAATGGACTCTAGATTAAGCCTGAGTTACCTGGCCACCATCTTCTTGTGCCTTTCGGATCATGTTCTGTCGAGAATCAATCCAGTAGAGCTGCTTGTCCAAAGGGTCATAATCAATGGCCCTGACGTTCCGAAGGCTGTGGATGGGAAGGATGATGTCAGGGCTCTGCTGTTCATCGATCACCATGCGGTTAATGGCACTCTTCTGACTGAAGAGCAGGAAAGTGGTAGGAGCTTAAAAGAGAAAAAACAGCAAATCTGAAACACTGTGACTCTCTTCTGCACCACCCCAAGGTTTGCTGAGCCTATTTTGTGTGTCAACAACAGAACAGGTTAAGGCTGAGGGGAGAGCCCTGTGGCAGACCTCCAGAAACTCCCTTCACAGTGAGAATAGTCTGGTTGTAAACCCAGTTGTAAACTGTTTCCCATCCACTTGGCCCTGCATTTTCTAATTGCTTTCTCTGGTTTTGCTGCCTGGAGTTCTTTCATTGGTTTAGTTCTAAATCCCACCCATGCCACCAGGATCATTTCACTGCCATATCTTCTATGTAACTTGCTTGATCTCCTTGACTCCCACCCAGATATGGTTCTCCCACTTCTGGAAGAAAACTTGCTACTTTCCAGTTTGCCTTTACTTAACTATTTACTAGATCTTCATACCATATGTACATATTAGACCTTAGGCTCCATTGTAAATAACTAATATGTCTTCTTTCATTTAATAGAAATGTGCATTTGATTTTAAAAAAAAGTTAATACTCAGTTGTATCTGAATAAAGGTATTAGCAGGGAAATGGCTTACTTATAGAGTTACAGAAAAGGGAAGAAACCTATAAATGATTTGTGTGTCTCATCTTTAGTAATTAAAATGGTTAGAGAAATGCCTTAATTTTGTAATTACATCTCTCTGGGTGATTTTAATTATGTAAAACATAAGAAGTTATAGATTTCATTTGCTTTGCAGGAAGAGGAAGGAAATAAAAATGATTAAAAAAAAAAAAGCTAACAATATATGCTTACTGGGGATGCAGCTCTGTGAGAGAAGTCTCACCTAGCCTGCTTAAGGCCCTGGATTCAAGTCCCAGCATGCACTTTGACACTCATCTATAATAGTGAAGATCAGTATAAAGGTCAGGTGTACTGGCCCTTGCCTTTAATCTCAGAACTCTAGAAACTAAAGCAAAATAATCACTGTAAATGTGAGGGTGGACAGTGTGAGATGGTATCTAAAAACCAAGCACAAAAACCAGGGGCTGAAAAAATGGCTTAGTGATTAAAAGTGCCTACTGCTCTTGTAGAGGATGTGAGTTCAGTCCCCAGAACCCATGTGGCAGATCATGTCTGTGACACCAATTCCAGGGGAACTAGCATCCCTTTGTGGCCCCAATGGGCATCAGCCATGTACATGGCACACACACATACATGCACGCAAACATTCACACACATAAAATAAAGGAAACTTAAAAAGCATCTATGTCTTCACTAAAAAATGTGTTCCATGGTAAGATGAAACTCTAATTCATAAGAACAAGAAAATGTATCCAAGACAACACTTCCCTTTCCTAGAATGCGGCCTTTCATTATTTATGCAGTCATCTTCAGTTCAGGAAAACATCTGAGAGGTACAGGCAGGAGGTTACTGAACTGATTTCATGGCCAGCCTGGGTTATATGGTAGGAACCTCTCTTCAAAACAAACAAAAGTTTGTCATCACCAAATCCTTTGTTGTATTTTCCCTATACATATATAGCTATCCTAAAACTCAGTGGAGGGACTGGAGGGATGGCTCACTGGTTCAGAGCAAGTGTTGCTCTTGCTGCAGTACCAGGTTCAACTCCCGGCACCCATGTGGTGGCTCACAGCTTTCTCTAACTCAAGTTCTTATCTCCTGAGCACCAGACAACCTGGTGTGATTGACAAGCATACATGCAGGCACAAGGAAATAAGAAAAATTATAATATACCATAATATAATTGCCACTCTTACTACTTTTTGCTTTGGGGAAACTACTAGGGAGAATTAACATCACCTGAACACAAGCACTCAGGATACTGTGACAGCTGATGTGACATCAGAGATGGCTGCCAAGGAGCTAGCAGGGGGATAGCACATACAGAGTGCTGGACAAAGAAATGATTCCAATCCTGGTAGGGCTGAAATGAGCTGCATTGTGCTACTCAGGACCACATGCAATTTCAAAGTTATGAATTATTTCTGGAATTTTCCATGCATTATTTCCAGATGGAGGCTGACAGCAGGTAATGGAAACCACTGAAAATGATGGCAGTGGGGGAGGGAAGTTTCCTATAGTTTATATACATAAACTTGATGACAATACTTGTATTTATTTGTTTGTTTATTTATTTATTTATTTTTTGGTGCTCAGCCATTACCTAAATGCAGCAGAAACATGCCCTTCTCGGCGATATAAACACAGGAGACCATGCCAGAACTCCTTGCCCGACTCCCGATCTTCTCGGCTCTTACTTGTGGTTGGGGCTTACTTTACACTCACACTCAACTGTATACAAAGAAACTCACTGGCAGTGACAAAGAAGTCTGATACTTACAACACTGCATTTCTGTTAAGTTCCTCACTGGTGAAAAGTCCACAGCCAGCTTAGAAGATTCGGGAAGTACCCAGTCTACTAGAAATTTCCATCACCCTCAGTATCCTCATTCACCCTTCTTCCACTGCTGAGCTCCTGAGTAACCCACCAAGTCAGGTGGGACTCCCTCATAGCTCATTTCCTCACCTCCTTCAAGTCTTGACATAAATATCACTTCAGTATGGAGTTCCCTGACAACACTATTAACACTGCATAATATTAATATTTCTTCATCACACTTACCACCATATAGCCCTCACATTATTCACCTTAACAGTTCCAGGGAAATGTAAGCTTGGTGAAAGCAGGCATTTCTGTCTATTTCATTCATTGTGAGCATTTCCCACAGGTTAAAATAAGACCTAGCATGTATGAGTGTTTAATGCATATGTAATGAAAGAATAAAAAATGATGTAAAGAAACAAACACTGAATGACAACAAAGACAGCACTGTAGCCTTGGTTTTGTTAAGTAACAATAAGATTAGAGGAGGGAAGTAAAAGAAATAAGTACTTACTGAAAAACTACAACACATCACACATCAAACAGGGTGCCTATATTATCAATATGTCACAAATCACACAAAATGCCATTTAATCCCTATATTCTAACATACCCACAAAATGCTACTTAATCCCTATATTATCAATATGTCACACATACAGAAACACATCACACAGAATGCCATTTAATCCCTATATCCCAACACATCACACAGAATGTCATTCAGTTCCTACATTATCATTTTATAGGTGAGCAAACTCAGACAAGTTAAAAGTTTTCTCACTTTTAGCCACACATCCTGCCAGAACTGCCTTATTTCTTCACTCATTTACTTAACAATAATATCCAGTATCTACCATGTACCAGAAGCACCTCAGATACATCAGTGAAGAAAACAGAAACAAAGCTGCTACTTCATGGGATACACAGTAAGCAATAAGCACAGCAAAGGAAGTAACAGTATGTAAATAGTAGAGTGTATAAGTTACATTATACACGAGTGTTCTAAGTGCTATTGGAAAGGAAGCTGCAGGACCCTGGCAATGGCACTGGTGGAAGGTCTGTCCATCCCGTCCGTGTCCCGTTTCCCACCTCCCCACCCCCCGTGGTGAGTGCTGCAGACTAGATCTTGCTACAAGGGTCACAAGCAAAAGACTTGGCATGAAGGCTTGCCATGCAAAGTTCGGCAGGAAGAGCACACCAAGGAGAAGAAATAAGCAGATCACAGTCCTGAAATGGGGCTGATTTGCATATCTGAAACCAGCAATGAGTCCAAACTGTCTGTTCTAGAGACAGCAAATTAAAGAACAGTAGAAACAGCTAGAGAAGGAACTCGGGTATGTGGGATGAAGATGCAGTAATGAAGTGAGAAATAAGGAAGCTGTTGTGACGTGAGGGACACTGCTCATGTTGAGCCCTGAAGGCCTTGTATGATTCAGGGGTTTTACTCAGCATGAGATAGCATTGTGACATTTGAGACCAGAGACAAGCTGGTCTAAACTGGCTTTTAAAATCAGTCAAGATGCAAATTAAACAATGCTGGAACACATTTGAAAGCAAGAACTTATGCATTAAGCTTCTCATAAAACATGGAATCCAATACAACTCCAAGCAAATATTACATAGCACTCATAAAAACAGCACACAAGAAGTCTTGAGGCACCACTGACTGTATCAGGTGGTCAAATACAGATATTAGGTAGGGGCACTCACCAACCAAGCAGCCAGCCAACGGGACATATCCAGCTACATACACAATGATCTCAGGAAGTATTGCCATGTTCCTTATGTCTCTAATCTCTAATAGTTCTCCTTCTACTCAAAAGCTGAGGTTCTTGAGAGAAATACCCGTGTACCCACGGCTCCCTCCTTTTCTTTGTGAGACTCGTTGTATAAGTGTACTTCAACTTGTCTGCCACCATCACTTCCCTGAAATTACTGTCTTCATGGTCAGCCATACCCACCTTTAGCCAAAATGGAAACTATTTAAAGATTGGATGCTATTTTTAAGACCTCACCTAACCTCTCAGCAGCAGTCAGCAACTCTTGTTTGAAACAATCTTACCTCTTCTCTTTGGTACCTTGATGATCTCTGCTTTTCTTAGTTCTCTGGTCTCTGGTTATGCCAAATCTCAGTACCCTTTGCAAACTTGTCCTGAGCCAGTGCTTTTGGCCATCAGATATCTTCTTTTCTTTCCATAAGGTATTGTAAACTATGGCCCATAAACTAAACCTGGTCTGCTGCCCTTTAATATAATACTGTCTGTGGCTGCTATCGACAGAGCTGGGCAGACCTGAGTAGTGTTAAAAGAACCCATACTCCCATGTGCCTAAAACTGCTATCTGGTCCTTCCCAAGTCTACTGGACCCAGCATTCAACTCTCTCTGCAAGCTCATGCAAACACCTGCAGCTCTGAAACACATGTCTTCAGCCTTACCACTTCCCTGTTAGTGCACTGATCCAACACAAAACTTGGAAATCATCTTTGCTGTGCTGTATCGCTCTTCTCTATACTAAGCATACTTTCAAGATCTATCCTAACTCCAAAGCACATCTCTCCATCACCAACATACTGGCCGTCCAGGTCTTCCCCAGAGCCACATCACTTTTCACACACTGACATATTGTTGGATTCTTACAGCAACTCTAGCTATTATTCACATTTTTAAAATGAGAAAAATTCAGGCTTAGAAATAGTTTGCAAAAAAGAAAAGATGTGTGGGAATCTCTAAAGTATAATCTCTTAACTATAATCTGTATTCTTTCTCCATAATTAAAGCCTATTTCGGAGTAGATTAAATCTTCCCCTATGATTTCAGATATATTTCTTCAGATAACAATATAACTAAAATCTTACACCAAGCCATTACTTTCTTTCAAACTGACAGTCACCTGCTGTCCAAGACTTCCTGATCTGATCATTTACTAATTTTCATATCTAACCCCCAAGATATGGGTTTCCATAGATACTTAAGTCATACACCAGGTTTTCAGTGGCCAACAATGTTGTAACATGCTTTGTTGTTAGCACTGTGTGTGTTTATTTTTAATGTAAACTTTTGGTTAACCTTAAAAAGATATTGTGGGGTGTGCTGATTTGAATAGAAATGGTCCCCATAGGCTCACAGGTTTGAGTGACTGGTCACCAGGGACTATTAGGAGGTATAGTCTTTGTGATGTGGGTGTGGCCTTTTCAGAAGAAGTGAGTCACTCAAGGTGGGCTTTGAGTGCTCAAGCCAGGCCCAGTGTCTCTCTCTGCCTGCGAATCTAGTTACAGAACTCTCAGCTAACTCAGCCTGCCTGCATGCTGCCCATGAAACTGTAAGCCTGCGCCAATTAAATGTTTTCCTTTATAAAAATTGCCATGGTCATGGTGTCTCTCCACAGCAATAGAACTTGGATTAAGACATAGGGATATCCCTCCTTCTCATCATTTCAAATTCTGACCATGATAGGTGAAAAGATCTAGAATCAGGCTGTGACTACATACTAGGTTGGCATGGGAACCGTCCCCATCTTCATGTGCATTTTCTGCATAGCTTCACAGACAATTAAAGTGCTTGTTTGTCCTGTTTTATGTTCTTCAAAGAAGTGTATTTTAGGATTCTCTTTGTTCTACTGCATTGCTCTCCCTTATGAATAAATAAGCAGTATGTATTAACACATGTATGTTTCTCTCACACTACACATTTATCACTAAATACTTAAAGCCCAAAAGTAAAAGACAAGATGCATTGCAAGAAATTAAGCTGCTATAATGAATTAAGTGATAAAAACTTGTAGGTCTTCCATTAGTCTTCCCTATTAATTACACAACTTTTTACTCTATCCTTTTTTTTTTTTTTTTTTTTTCCTAAGCATTCTCAAAATGCTGGTTTCTCTTCTAATTCTAGCTGCCTCTGGGGCATACTGTAGCTTACCACTACAGGTCCTGTTGTCGGCATTCAGGGAGTAGTGGGCAGGGCATCCACACACAAAACCTCCAACTGGCACAGCCAAGCAGAGGTGGGAGCAATGCCCATTGCTGGAGGCACATTCATTCCACCCTGCCTGCCGAGAGGAGTGAAAGACAAGGATGTCCATCACATAATCCAAATGGCCCTGGATGATGGTGCGGTTTTGGCCACTGGTTTTGTTGGCACGTTCAATGCTGCGTCGGCTCCAATCCGTCCAGTAGATGTAATCTTGGTACTGAGTTAAGCCAAAAGGATGAGGCAAGTCATCTGCTATAACTTCACGGTTCAATCCTATTTTGGGAAAGTCAGTAGACAAGGGAGAGAAAAGGCAACATATGAAACATTATCTTTGTAAGCAATTTAAAATAGAACAATTCATAAAAACAATTATAAAACCAGATCAGGCCTCTGAAATTAAAGCATCTATAGTCTGACCCCATGCCTCAAACTCCTATCCTTGCTATAAATCACTAAGCTTCTTTAAATTCCTGTGGACTATTTTGATTTTCATTTTATTCATTCTACATGAGGACTTAACAGTTCAGTATTTCTTTTTCCTACAAAAAGACGGGAAAAATATATATGTACACCTCAGGAGTATCCCTTCAAATATATCAGTATAGAGCCAATAGAAATGAGTTCACACAGTAAATAAATCAGGTTGCTAGGCAGCTATTAATAATAATATTAAAAAAGATGCAATTCTAGGACAGAAGAAGAAGCTAGCTACTGACATGAAGTGTCAGCAACACAATCTAAACAATGGGTGGCAGCCACTGACTTCTACAGAATTGCAGCATCTAAGAACCACATAGTGACACTTACCAAGCATGTTTGAAGACTCTATTAAGTTAGTGTCCAGGTCTGTCCAGTAAAGCCGCCTTTTAGCATAATCAATAGTTAGACCGTTTGCTCGCCCCACATTTGGAACTAACGTAGTACGTTCGCTTCCATCCATAGCAGCTCGGTCAATCTTAGGCTTTCCTCCCCATTCGGTCCAATACATAAATCTGGATTCAAAACAACAGAAATTTAATAGTTCACATCTGATTTTCAGGAGAAAAGAGGTCATATTCATATATAGTAACTGAATAAATGTGGAAAATATATAGTAACTTAAGTAAATGGATAAAACAAAGTCATGGCTATGATTCTTCCAAGTATTTAGTTGTTTCCAACTAACTACATTCCTCACATTCCAAGAAAGATGTGAGTCATGTAGTTCTCCTTAGTCTTCCTAATCAATTTGTTCCACCCAGACCTAGGAACTGTAAATAAACCAATGCTTTCTTTACTGCAGCATTAACATTTATAAAACTAGTATTAAGAAAAGGATTAACAGGCTAATCTAAGAATATGATTCACGTTACTAAAATATCTTTGTACATTTCTGAATGCAAACAACTTAAAATTTTTAAATACCAGATTTACCTTCCAACTTGTATAATCAACTTTTCTTACACTAATATAAAAATAAACAGCAGCCCTTGAAAGGCTCATATCAAAGACAAAGCTGGAAAATATATTTGGTCATACAGTTCAAGGGAACACACTACACAAATAAGCACAACATGCCATCCTAGTATGCTGGCTGAGCAATGAGCACAACTACTAATAAATTTCCTTATGACATTTTAAAATACTTGTTTACTTTCACATTATTTTTCTGAGGGGTCCCTTTAATCTTAGTGCTCCCTATGCCTTCTTATATATGGAAGGCCGAAAAGGTTGAAAAGTATGAAGGTTCCATCTGATGTTTCCAAGTCAGTTACACATCATAGCTAGAACTAGAGTCTTAATTTTAACCAAATGCCTTTCCAGCTAAGCTGCTAGTGATCCCTTAGCATCTGGGTAATCATTCCACAGGCCAGCTCTCATGAAATGCTGAAGAACATATATACACTCAACAGCCTGTCAACTGAAGGTTTACTTGGTAGCATTTGCTGTGAACATGTTTTCTACAAATTAGAGTTGTCCTAGACTTTGTTTGCATTTGCTCTTGTCAATTGAGAGCCATGAGCACACCACTGCAATCTGCAATGTTGTCGCATTACAAACAACTGTGATAGATATTCTTGCCAGCAGTATCCTAAGTACTGAATTTATCTGATTGACAACTAGTGCAAAGATCACTGTGACCCCAATATAACTTCTGGTATACAGAGAAGCTGTCCTTTATATGTCCTCCCCCCAGGTAGATAAACAAAGACCTAATGGCAAACTTAATGTGAGAATTTCATTAGAAACTATTTTAATTTTCAGATGTCTCAGCTGCTACATGAAAACATGCTGATATGGATCATCTAACTCTGAAAAAATTGTGCTGTAATAAGCAGGTTTAGTCTATTACACAATACCATTGATTTCTAAGTTTACAATAAAGACTGCACTAATTGCCCACTTTAAATTAATGGAAATCCTAAAATGCAACTTTTGGGGGCAAGGACTTGGGTTGGATTACAAACAACATTCATATACATACACACACACACAGACATACACAGATAAAATGAATGGCGCTTTCAAAAATGCATACTAATACAACCCTTCTACCTGTGAGGGATACATTCTAATAAATTCTCCCATACTATATATCTAAAACTATAATAGTAACTAACTATATAAACTGTGTTTATTTCTATACTCACTTATACAAAGTTTAATGTATAAATTTGCCCCCAAAAGACAAACAAGTAATAAAAAGTAGAAAAAAATTCATAGCCTAGTAAAAGCCATTTAGAACTTATGCTCATTTCTTGAATGCTTTATCCAATATTTCTAGACTACTGGTTGGTAACCAGAATTGTGAAAAGCAAAACCAGAGTGGGAGTGGGGGGTCCATATTAGTTGTTTTTCAGTATAGAACATTGTTTTAGTGGGTTTCCAATAGAGGTCTGGAATCTACATGCTTGGAGGGATTTGAGCGAGAGTAACTAAATGTAGGATGATGATAAAACACTGTTCCCTCGGTATAATAATACCGATCAGTTAATATTTTATTGTGATACCTATTTCACTTTCTTCATTCAATGTTATGATGGGGTAGATTTTAGCAATGTGCTATTATTAAGCAGCAAAATGTGAATTCCCTGGGTTTTCTTGGTTTTTGAGACAGTCTCAATCTGTAGCTCAAACTGGAAAGGAACTCATGATGTAGCTGAGGCTGGTCTTGAACTCCCAGCAATGCTTCTGCCTCAGCACGTCAAGTGCTGGTCCTGCAAGCATGAGCCACTATGCCCAGCAGTAAGTGGCTTTAAAATAAATCTTGCCTATCATTTAGTTGTCAGATTATTAATAAACATTAAGACAGCAGGGATATAATCCAAAACTACTGTGTGATGATGCTATGAAGAACACACACACAAAGCTATTTACCCTTCAGCAGGATCCAATGCCAGGGCCCGGGGACTGTCAAGGTCTTTCCATACCAGAACTTGTCGGTGCTGTCCGTCCAACTTTGACACCTCGATGCGATTCGTGCCTGTGTCTGCCCAGTACAAGTTCTTCCCAAGCCAGTCTACTGCCATGCCTTCGGGATAATCTAAGCCAAACTCTACCACATGTTCCAGTGCACTTCCGTTCATAAAGGCTCTGCTAATGGTCTGCAAAAGTAAAATGTGCAACTAAGACATATGGCTTAAGGTTAGAACATTGTCTAGAAGCCTGGATTACAGCTGGTACAAAGATGCAGAAGTGTCAAGTTTTAATATATGCAACTGTATATTTAGGGGGAAATTTCTGAATTGGTGAAGAATAAAAAATGCTCTTATTAAGGCAATGAAATGAGATGGCTGTTTTCTGTATATCTAGTGTGGTGTATGTCGGGTATGCACAGACACAGGCCGGAGAGTAACACTGGGCGTCTGTCTCCTTCCACCACTCTTTACCATTTTCCTTTAAGGTGGGGTCTCCCACAGAACCAGAGGTTCACTGAGCTAGACCAGCAAGCCAGCAGGCTCTTGGACCCTGTCTCTACTCCTCAACACTGGGGTTCCGACATGAAAACACACATATAGCTTTTTATATGGGTGCTAGGGATTTGAACTCAGGTCATCAAGCTTACAGAGCAAGCACACATTCTAACTCATGGAGCCATCTCCCCAGAATGAGTTTTCTTTGGAAATTTCTAGGCAATCAAATGAACAAGAAGAGACCAGAATGCTGTGCGCTTACTGGAAGTCAGTTGTCTGAAGACATCTGCAAGTATGCTAGATCGGCATCAATTCAGACCTCAGCTGCCTCTAAGCTCATAAAGCAAACCAATTTCTGTATCATCATTAAGGTTTTGAACCCCATCAATTTTAAAAGGTAATTACAAGATGTTAGCTCCTGACAGGTTCTAGGCCAAGCGGTGTATAAGTGGTGTCTATCTGGAGATATTCTTGTTTAATACAGAGTCCTGCAAGATGGTGGTTCACCCAACTAAAGCCAAGTTTTATCCTTCTTCTCCCCCCCCCCCCCATTAGAAGATTTTCTTAAAAACCACTAGAATCCAACTGTCTGGTTCCAACAACTCATGTTTTTTGCAAGTTACAAGTGTACAAAAGTTATCTGAGATAAAGCACAATCTAAAAGAAGGAACGACTACCCTCCAGATTTTATAGTCAGCAGTTTCCTCACTAATTCAAAAAGCTTCTAAGTATTAATTCTCGGAACAACGAAACAGAAGGGTGCTATAATTCACAACTGGCACATTCCACCACAGTCAGTTGGTATAAGCTGCCGAGGTTGTATGTCACTGTAATTCAGTGACACTGCAATTCTAGCTCTCACTTTGAGCCCCAGTATTTGCACTCCAAACTTCTTTGCTAACCTTCAGTGATATATCAGTCCAGTAAATTCTGTTGTCAGTGACATCAAAGTCCAGAGCAGAGGCTTCTTTGACACCAGTAAGAGGAATGGCCACATTATTATTGTTTGTTTCCAAAGATATGCGTCTGATATCCGCTCTCCGTGAAAACAGAAGGAAAGCCTCGGGAACAATGCAGGTCTTCATGTCACTGATGAGCTCAAAGCCAATGGGACAGGCGCATCGAAGACCCTGAGGCCTGTACAGGCAAAGATGGCTACAGCCTCCATTTTCCTCAGCACAGGGGTTGGAACCTAAAAGAAAAATATGTTACAAAAGGCACAGAAAAACACACGCATGCACACAATCAACACATACCCATTTTTAAAGTAGGGCATATTTGGCTCATTAATATATGATTGCATTGGTCCTAACCTAGTTTCAACTCCATTTTTTACAGACAAGCAGTATCAGGACGATCCATGAGTAAACGTATGGAGAAATGCTTTATACCCACAGTGAGATTTAAAATAAGGGGCATTACTTATTACTTATACAGCAGGGCTGAGTTCTTTTGGTGAAGGTGGCTGCCTATGGATCTGCACAGAACAGCACACTGTAAAGTCAGAATACTAGGCAGATACAGTAAAGATGATTTTAAATCACTTCAAACATCAACAATTCACCTCTATGCTTTACAAGCTGCTGCCTGCCTCTCTTAGTCTTTCCTAGATCTAGTTTTCATTTCTAAGCAATTCTGGAAGAACTCACCAATGACTCTGTGAACACTTGTGGCTTTCAGTCCCATGAGGTCGGGCAGCTGGTCTATGATGACTTCCCTTTCTGCACTCCGCTTGTGTACTCTCTCGATGCTCCGCCTCTGCCAGTCAGTCCAGTAAACATAGTCACCCAACAGGGTAAACCCAAATATGTGAGGGATTTTGTCTTCCACTAGCACTCGTCTCCCAGTGCCATCGGTATTCATAACCTTCAGGTCAGGGTGGAAGAGGAGGGTTAGGTCAGGGTTTACCCTCTGAATGTGTGTAAAATGAAAACTCCTGCTAAGACAATGCATGCATCACAAAACTCTTGCATTGAATGACTGTCAAAATTAAACAAGAATTATCTATCATTAACTTGAGTTTTCACGTTCTTCTCAGGTTATAAAGTATATAACACACTACTGTTTTACAATGTTTTATTTCATCCTTCAGAGTCTGGGTTTTTTCTAAGGAAAGTAAGATTCATTAAAGTCACATCACTTGTAAAGAGTTAATGCTTCTAATTTAGTTATTTAAATAGCAACACCACCAAAAATTTAATAGACAAAGGGTAAGATGTCTGAATAAATAATTATAAAAGCACTGTACCTGGAGCCTGCAATACCCTCTGTGCAATTACATTTCAATAATCAAGGCTACACCTATCCTCCCCAATTACCCAAGAGCAATACTAGTAAATCCAGCAGTGTATTTGTAGCAACCTATGTTTAACTTCATAAGATTATATAGATCAGTTGATGTAAGCACATAGAAAGCCCTGAGTCCAATCTCTAGCACTATAAAGGGGCGGGGGAGGAGGGGAGGCGTGCATGGTGGAGACAAGAAGATCACAAGTTCAAGGTCATCCTCAGACTACATAACAACTCAGAGGCTGGCATAGGCAGGGTATTCCAAGTAAGTCAGCACTATAATTGCCTACACGGGCGACCAGATGCTATCTTTTCTATCTTCTCTGAAAGTTCACAGACATTTGCTGAACTTCCATCAAAGAAATCTAGCACCTGGAGATTGATCAAACAAAACTGTGCTGTATCCTTGTTCTGTCACTTGCAAGTTTCTATAATATTTGATGTATATCTAATGGAAGAGATTATCTCATCAGATATAATAGGGCTATTAGACAACTGTAACAGTAAACATTTTTTGAAGATCAAAACCTAAACACCATTCCATGTCCTTCATAAAACATTTATTGAAGTTACATCTAATTTAAAAAAAAAACAAGCTTAAACTTTTGAGATTATTCACATTTTCTTTCAATAGATCATTCTTAGATTATATTTGTCATTCTTAAATCATATTTATGTGTAAGCAATATTTTTAAATTATTTTTATTTTTTTAAATAGGTCTAGCTCTATGTGTGAATATGAACATGTATATATGAGCACAGGCATGTGTGTGACCATGGAAACCAGAAGGGGGTGTAGGAGACTTTAGAACTGGAGTCACTGGTATTGGTATTGTAACCTGCCCAGTATGAGGAAACCAAACTCTGGTTCTCTACAAGAGCAACACGTGCTTTTTAACTGCCGAGCCACTTTTTAGGTATCAAGAGTGTGTGGAGGTAAAAGGGTAACCAGTGACAGGGAGCTGGTTATTTCTTCCTGTGTCTAACATGAGTGTGTACTCTAGCCTCAAATTCCTTCTAGTCACCACTATTCAAGCAACTAGCAACAGGTCAGTAAAAGGTAAGTGGCTTTTAAACTGGGGACAGAATGAGATGAATACTTTTATCACAAATAAAGCAAAGCAAGAGAAACCACACTGTCTGTATGCCTGGCTTTTACAAACAATTTGTACTCTCTTTTAACATGAATGCTTTAAGTGTTTATTTTTGGTTGTGAACCTAGCCTTTAACGGCTGAGCCATCTCTCCAGCCCTAACGTGTTTATTTTTAAGCTCTTGGTTTCTTCTACTACAAAATATGTGTTGCTCATTAAAAAGGAGAAAAAAAAAAAAAAAAAGACTGCCTATTTGAGAGAACTAGAGGGCACAAAGTCATATGTAGGAAGAATCTAACCGTGATTAAAGAAAAATAAATAAATAATTACTGTGGCTGCTATGCTATCATCATGTCTATAAAAACCTTCTTCTCCACTCTCCAACTCTTATAGTTTACCCGGGCTCTTAGAAGTAGTTTGTAATATACAAAGGGTTAGAATTAACATTTTATTTATTTTAGTGCTCTTCTTCTGAGATAGGGCATCGCAATATGGCCCTGAATGGTCACTAACTTAAGATTTTTCTGACTCAAGCCACCCTAGTGCTGGCGTAACAGGGTCATGCCACCACTCCCAACCACTCCCAGCTTGAATACACTTTTAAAGTATCAGTGACTACTACCCTAAAATGGGATTGTGAAGATTGCTAGAAATTACCGGTGCAGAGCTCTCAAGCCAACTTCCAACAACAGACAGGAGAACTTATTTATACAACGCCCTCGCTCTCAATCCTACAGTGTTATTACTTGAACCACAAACGCTCTCCTCCCCCAAATTTTTAAATCCGTGGCAAGACACAATGGGCTAGGTGAACGGACACATTCTCCATTCCTTTCTGAAGTCAGAGATACAGAAAGAACTCTATTCTCTCAATTTTGTCATGAAGAATCTTTCCTTACTAGATATCCACTAGAAAACGTGCCTTAGGCAGGGCAAGTTTTAAGATTTATTTTTATTATTTTTAACTATGTTTAAGTGTTTGTGTCTGTATGTGGGTGTGTACACATTAATACAGGCACTCAAGGGAGGCTAAGGTGGAGATGCAGACCGATGTGAGCTTGCTGCTGTGGATGCTGGAACTGACCTTGAGTCCTTCAGAAGAAGAACAAATGTACCTAACAGCTAGCCATCTATGCAGCCCCATTACGTCCCCATCTTAATAAAAGATTATTTGACTCTTACCCAAGACTGGAGTTGGAATGCAGGGTTTCATGCATCCTAAGCTCCATCACACATGTCAAGGATTTCCTCCCAATACTTCTAGGAGCTTCCCTTGTGCTTTAACTAACATCTCAGGAAGCATGTATACAAACAGACTGTTTCTACACATCCACTGTTAACCAGTTGTTGTCATTTTGTTGCCTTATTATTTGCATATGATCTGTGACAACTGCATCTTCCTCCTATCATTAATTCCTTTAACTTGCTGAAATGGAATCCAAACTGTAACACAGATGAACTATTAAAACTGACTTCCCACCCTTTCCTTTCCCTCAGTCCCTAAGCTCTTCCATTTCTTTTCATACTCAGTATCCTTACACACTCACTGAAATGCCACCAAACTGATTCAGCAAAATCTGTTTTGTTTTGAATAGTGAAGTTGCTTTTCATTTCTATTTATTTCACTGGTTCCTTCCCCCACCCCAAACTCTTGCTTCATATTTTTCAAGATTAATAGATTTCAAATATCCTGAGTCAACCCGATTTATTCTGTTAACCTATGTAGAAAACTTACAAACCTTAAGCTCTAGGACTGGAGGGGCTCAGTTAATAAATTGCCTATCACAAAAGCCCAAAGACCTTTGGTGGCATCCCTAGCACCCACACAATAAACCAGGCATGGCCTAATAATCCCAGTGATGGGGAGGCAGAGACAGGTGGTCTACAGCCAGCCTACCTAATCAGTGAGGCTCCAACTCAGTGAGAGACACCTCTGACACCGACCTCTGAATTCCAAATGCACGTGTACACACACAAGCACGCTGAAGAGCACACAGAGGGAGGAGGGAAGGAAGAAGGGAGGGAGGAAGGTCTGTAAATTCTAGTCTAAGATCAAATTAGGGTCTTCTACATTTGTTTGGTCAGAGGTTCCTGTTATACAGCCAAAGAGTTGGGAACCCTCCAGCATCCTGCCTCACACAGTCTCCAAACTGCTAGACTAACCTGGCTTTCTGGTTAATTTCAATGGCAGTATTTCCACATGCCTCTTCAGGAAAGTATACTACTATCTCATCTAAAAGTCAAAATGAAAAAGTAAACTGTGTTCTCTAGGGATACCCATCATCCCACCAGAGAGCACCTTACACAGAGTACTCAATATTCTTTATTAACTTTCTCACAAGCTTATGGTATACTAAAACAAATCTGATTCGACTTTATGACTAGTTTTATTGCTATCTTAAATCAATTATCTTGCATTATATTACATTTAATAGATTACATTAATTTGTCTTTTTATATTCAAAGTTATCCATCCTATTAAAATGATTTGCTGGTCTAAAAGTACAAATGAGATGACTAATACCAAATGTTGTAAATAAAATTTATATTTCTACTTAAAAATATCACAAGATCTACCAATTCTTTGCTTTGAGCTCTATCGCCCTGCACGGTGCTTCTGCTTGTCATATGAACAAATGAATGACTGAATGAATGGCTGCAATGCAAGATGGCTGGGAACTGTGGTGATGGCTTCATCAGTAATGGGTTTGTAGCATAAGCACAAGGGCATGTTTGCTCCCCAGAAACCACATGAAAGTTCCATATGGTGGCACAGGCTCACAATCCCAACCCTGGAAAGGGGAGCACAGGGACTCTTGGGCTTTTTGCCAGACAGCCTACCCTACTCAATGAGCTTCTACGGGTCCCTGTCTCATGTTAGACAGCACCTGAGAATGACACCTGAGGTTACATGGCCTCCACATGTAGCTACATACACCAGCAACCCCATACACAAGATAAAAGGAAAATTTTTAATTAAAAAAAAAAAAATGATTGTGGGCTGGAGAGATGGCCTGGTCGTTAAGGACACTGGCTGCTCTTTCAGTGGACCCAGGTTCTACCCTCAGCACCAAAAAAGCAGCTCACAGCCTTCTGTAGCTCCCATTTCAGGGAATCTGATGCCCTCGTATGGCCACTGTAGGCACCAGGCGTACACATGATGTACACACTTATATACAGGCAAAATATTCATCCACATAAAAATGTTTTACATTGGATGATATATGTATGGATCTGGATAATAGGCTAAAATCACATATAAAAAAGTTAAAGCCACAATTCAAAATGACAAATTTTTAACTCCTATAATTCTGTTGCGTCTGTTTAGTAACTACCCTTTCTTAAGTCCCCTGCTCTCTTTTTATTTAAATCTTAAATGATAGCAAGTAATAGTAACAGAGACAGTTAAACTGAGTTCAGATTCTCTACTGGATAGCAAGTGAACTAACACTGATTATTCAAAAACTAATTAAAATAACATTACATATGTAACAGTGACAAATGTACAGTAGATGCTTGGGAAATGTTAGTTCCTCCTGGTTAAATTTTATTTTACTGAAATGCTTTAATACCTAAGCATAATAGATAAAGTTATTACAATATAGCATTATAAAATAAAAATAAGTAGATAAGAGTATGTAGAAACAAAAGACCAAACTAACCACACTGTTAAAGGATGAAACTAATACAGGCCTATGATATCCTGAGAGCCAGCAAACAACTGTGAGGAGGCTGCAGCTGTATTCCTACTTCTTAACTTCAGTCTATTTGCTTCTGCTACTTAGGAAAACTAGGTTAGTACACAAAAGGAACACTTTGCCAGCTAGGTGACTTTCCCACCCACATCTCCCTAAATCAAACATTAATAAATGCAACTAAAACAGCAAAATCACCACCAACGGCATGATGAATGCTAAGGCAACTGAGTACAAGGCTTCTCCCGCCTAAGGTGACACAAGCCTGGTCAAGGAGGTGAGCTGTATTTACAGTCAAAGCGGAAGTACATCCCTCTTTGTTGGCTACAGAGAACAGGGAAAGCCTTTCAGCAGGCAGTGGCTGGAACTCATCTTAAGGAACTAGAATTTTGACAAAGAGATAAGGTATTTCTAGAAGAAAAGAATTAACATATGTTAAAGTCACATGGTCAAGAAAGCATTTAGCTTGTCATCTGCCAGATTCCAAAGGAGATGCTTTGACTGAAGCAGAAAGAACTCACAGAGAACTCTGAGACAGCATCAGGCTTCACTGTGTATGTATTAAATCCAGGATAAAAGCAACTACAGAAAACAGAGCTTGGAAAGTCCTTTAAGGAGAATGGTATAACAAAGCCATATTTCAGACAGCCCTTATTGATAACTGTCTACTCTATGCTAAAGTTACCTAATTTAAGGTACAGAATTATGGCTACCAAAATGTGTTCCTGTGACACTGGTAATAAAAGTTAAAACACACACACACACAAAAATCTCCTACCTAAATGCCCTAGGACCAGCTGCCAGCTATAATTCTTTCACCCTTTTCTGATATTTAGAAACCTTAACAATGTACTTCACATGACATTTCTACTTCATTGCCAGATCATACTTTTTTCTCCCCAAAACAGTAAGAAACCAAAACAAAATAACAAAACCAGCACCTCTTACCCCTCCCCCCCACCACACACACACACACACAATGAGGCAAAGACCAGCAACCAAAGACACCATGCCAAGCCTTCAATGCTTTACGGGTCTCAGAAATGCAGGTGCAGGGATCCTCTACAAAACAGATCAGATCTATGTCAGATGTGCTCTAAGTACTGACAAGGGTCTCAGGATAAGAAACGCGAAGAAATCACATGCTTTTAAAGGGGGGGGGGGAGTTTGTTATTTTTTTTTTAAAGCAACATCTGGTAAAACTAACAATAAAGTCTTAAGATCTTCAGAAGACTCAACAGTCAGAAATTCAAATTCCTGGAAAGCTGCAGCTAGCTTTGTTCTCAGGAGCACTCCTTCTACCCCCATCTCAGGAGCACTCCTTCTACCCCATCTCAGGAGCACTCCTTCTACCCCCATCTCAGGAGCACTCCTTCTACCCCATCTCAGGAGCACTCCTTCTACCCCATCTCAGGAGCACTCCTTCTACCCCCATCTCAGGAGCACTCCTTCTACCCCATCTCAGGAGCACTCCTTCTACCCCCATCTCAGGAGCACTCCTTCTACCCCCATCTCAGGAGCACTCCTTCTACCTCCCCATCTCAGGAGCACTCCTTCTACCCCATCTCAGGAGCACTCCTTCTACCCCATCTCAGGAGCACTCCTTCTACCCCCATCTCAGGAGCACTCCTTCTAACTCCCCATCTCAGGAGCACTCATTTTACCCCCCCACCTCAGGAGCACTCCTTCTACCTCCCCATCTCAGGAGCACTCCTTCTAACTCCCCATCTCAGGAGCACTCCTTCTAACTGCCCCCCATCTCAGGAGCACTCCTTCTAACTGCCCCCCATCTCAGGAGCACTCCTTCTACCCCATCTCAGGAGCACTCCTTCTACCCCCATCTCAGGAGCACTCCTTCTACCCCCATCTCAGGAGCACTCCTTCTACCCCCATCTCAGGAGCACTCCTTCTAACTGCCCCCCATCTCAGGAGCACTCCTTCTAACTGCCCCCCATCTCAGGAGCACTCCTTCTACCCCCATCTCAGGAGCACTCCTTCTACCCCCATCTCAGGAGCACTCCTTCTACCCCCATCTCAGGAGCACTCCTTCTAACTCCCCATCTCAGGAGCACTCCTTCTACCTCCCCATCTCAGGAGCACTCCTTCTACCCCCATCTCAGGAGCACTCCTTCTAACTCCCCATCTCAGGAGCACTCCTTCTACCCCATCTCAGGAGCACTCCTTCTAACTCCCCATCTCAGGAGCACTCCTTCTACCCCATCTCAGGAGCACTCCTTCTAACTCCCCATCTCAGGAGCACTCCTTCTACCCCCCCATCTCAGGAGCACTCCTTCTAACTCCCCATCTCAGGAGCACTCCTTCTACCCCCCATCTCAGGAGCACTCCTTCTAACTCCCCATCTCAGGAGCACTCCTTCTACCCCATCTCAGGAGCACTCCTTCTACCCCCCATCTCAGGAGCACTCCTTCTACCCCATCTCAGGAGCACTCCTTCTACCCCCCATCTCAGGAGCACTCCTTCTACCCCATCTCAGGAGCACTCCTTCTACCCCCCATCTCAGGAGCACTCCTTTTACCCCATCTCAGGAGCACTCCTTCTACCCCATCTCAGGAGCACTCCTTCTACCTCCCCATCTCAGGAGCACTCCTTCTACCCCATCTCAGGAGCACTCCTTCTACCTCCCCATCTCAGGAGCACTCCTTCTACCTCCCCATCTCAGGAGCACTCCTTCTACCCCCCATCTCAGGAGCACTCCTTCTACCCCATCTCAGGAGCACTCCTTCTAACTGCCCCCATCTCAGGAGCACTCCTTCTACCCCCCCATCTCAGGAGCACTCCTTCTAACTGCCCCCCAATCTCTTACTCTAAGAAGCTAAGAGCTATGTTCATCTACACAAGATCAAGCCAACAAAGTCAGTCAATACTCCAGCATGCAGCAGTAGGAGTCAGTGGGACTTTAAAGAGAGGGTATGAAAGTAGTAGGGGGCATGTGAGGTATGTGTAGGAGGTTTGGGAGGGGAGAGTTGGGCATGGAGATGTTCAAAATGTATGAAATTGCCAAAGAATAAGAAGATTTTTTTTTTAAGAAAAGCTAAAATAAAAGGATTTTGGGAGGGTAGAGGGAAGGAATGAACCACACAATACTTCAAGTTAGTCAATGTAATTAAAATGTGCTAAATATTTTAACATAATTGTGTACATATTTTCTCTCTTAATTCCTTAGTCTCTCTGTTCTCATCTGATGTAATTTTTACAAAAGAATCAGGTCTAAAACAATGTTGTACAAGAGAAATACAATGCAATTCACAAGCATGAGCAAAGCGATTTGGAAATTTCAACTTCTTTTTATTTGGTATTCAGAAACAATGTCTTTCCCACTATGTAGCCCACCCAGTCCTGGCCTCAGACTGCTGTGGCTTTCTATGTATGCCACCACACCTATCTTTTAATTACAAACTTTCTGGCAAACACATTTTTGAAAGTAAAAATGAACAAATACAACATTATACACTCAATCTGACATAGCCAATGTTTTCTCCCAGTGTAATAAATACTAAGCTTGTTAACTAGGTTTTAGGATATTCTGTTTTCATTATAGGTCTCTCACTCTGTATTTTACACAGACAAGCCATACTGTAAATGCTACATTCACACATCTGGCTAGTAGCTACACACTGGGCCATGTGGGATTCAAATTCAATGAGGTGACTGCACTGCACACAATGAATTTAGTGTTCTCCATTATAAATGTATAACCCTGCCCTCTCTTTCCCTTGCCTGTTACCTTCAGTTTAGGATTGAGGGTATGACAAAAAATACACTTTAAAATCATTCTTTTTACATCTCATTTATAAGTTTACAGTTCAAAACACTATCTGATGTGTGTAAAAATAACTAAAAGGCCTTACTGTTCTGTCTCAAATAGTCTTAGCAATTCAGGCACATTAATAAAAGAGCTCCTCCCTTGAGCTAGCTGTGTAGCACTCTGGGTGAGCCAAGCGTGGACATCTGGGTGGCTCATGATTATCTCTATTCTGCTTTCTATGTGCCTGAAGTTTTCCATAACAACAGAAATGAAGGGAAGGAGATAAGGAACAAGTCCAAGGGCCTCTGAATAATAACAATAATGATAATTACTGTGAGGAATAAATGTGCTTATCACTTTTGTTGTTACTATGATGCAGAGGGTAATTAAAAGGCTCCTCTGAAGAGATTAAAGGATCAACAGCTTAAGCCAGGCCCAACAGTAGGAACTACGATCTACAGATTGATGTTTCCCTCTGTAAGATCCGAGGATTTCTGAAACCCATCTTCTGCAGAGGTGACATTCCTATTAGGAGACAGTGGTCTCGGCTCAGCCATACTGCCCTTGTGGTGGGCAGCAGCAACATGGCAGACGGACAAGCTGCTTGGTCTCCAGAAAACCACTATCAAGTTCTAACAGCCAACAAGCAACAATTTGGGATAGATTATTAGATTTATACATATGATTTTAAGCCCTTTACATTTAAAATAAAGTAAATCATGGTAAAAGCTCATTTGTATCTGAATCCTGAACAACAACAACAAAAATCAGGTGATTCCAAAAGATAACTTTTATACTTTAAAAACTAAGCCGTCATTAATTATATCTGGCAACCCTTGAGAGTGTTTTACTGTATTACCTCAGACTAGTTTAATTAGCTAAACTGAAATTATACTTCTGTCATTTCTAAAATCTAACTCCAAATCTGAACTAGAGTCTTCAGTGGTTCAGCAGCTACCACCACCCTGTGGCATGATGTTTAACATTCTGAGGCATTCCCAAATCCTGGTAACCACACTGAGAATATAGGCTACAACAGGCAATAGATGTAGGCAAACCATAACACCAGGCACACAAAGACTAGGTAATGGCAAACTTCCTATAGGCACCACATCCAGTTTTTCAGCAGCTTCATCAGCTAATTAAATGTCAAGACAGATTTACCCGTGGAATCTTGGAAAGCTGCCCGTCAGCTACTAAAACTGCTCCTATGTAACTTCACATGACTAGACATGTTGGAGGAACACATGACAGCAGTACAGAGAATGGTGATGCTACAAAGTTCCACACGGTAGACGTAAGTTACGCTCTTAACCAGTGGTTCCCAACCGTGGGTTGCAATCCCATTGGAGGTCATATGTCAGATATCTTATATATCAGATACTTGTATCGTGATATATAGCAAGTAGCAAAATTACAATTATTAAGTAGCAACAAAATAATGTTATATTTGGGGGTCACCCCAACATGAGGAAGTATTCAAGGGTCACAGCATTAAGAAGGTTGAGAACCTCTGAATTAAATGAATCATTCTGTTGTAAATATTCCAGTCAATAACCAAAATAAAACAGGTTGCTAAAAGCTTGTGTATTAAGAAAGGTATAATCAGGATTTAGAAGTATATTTTATCTTTGATACAACTTCCTAAGATACCTAACTGTAACTGTAGTAAAACGTCATTGTCAAAAGTAGAAGTAGAATAAGCTGGGAGAGTGAGATGGTAGGAGAGGGAATACTGCACTCAGGAGGGTGAGGCAGGAGGATTACTACAGTTCAAGGCCAGAACAGAAAATTTAGGAAAATGACAAGCACAAAGGAATGCTTTGGACACAGCAGGCAAAATTAAGGGATACCTTACAACTGTTTAAAACTCTGGGTAGGAAATTAAAGTATCACCCTCTAAATTCTTAAACCTAGGCCAAGACAACCTATATCTGAATATATACATGTTTTTAATCATGGAAAGAGAATTTGAGTGTGTTAATTATACTACATAATTTTATATCATCACTGAAAGTAATCATGCTTACTTAGAATTAGACATTTCCAGTTACCAGGCTCCTTTTTCAAATAGAGCTAAGAGTTACTGTTGTGACCATATCTGTTTAAACCTGAATTACTCAGGCAAACTAGATAATCAATAACTGATTCCCAATCCAGGAAGGGTGGCACATGCCTCTAATCCCAGCACTCAGGAGGCAAGAGGCAGGTGATCTTTTGGGTTGAAGGTCAGCCTGGTCTACAGAGATAGTTCTAGGGCAGCCAAGGCTACACAGAGAAACCCTGTCTCAAAACAACAACAAACTGATTTCCAGATAAAGGCATCATTATGATGAATACTAATAACATAGTTAATTATTCTCAGTGATTTATGAAATATTTCAGAGTGTTCCACAGTCCTGAAGTCACAAATAAATCAAGAAACATTAAGATGTTAACATGGAAAATTACTTCAATTTCCTCTTATTCTTTTCAAACACACCTAAAGTAAATTCTATTTGCAACCCAAGTAGTAAATGCATCACTTAAAATACCTTAATATTAAAAGACAGATTGATTGCCCCTTGTCCAGTAAACACAACTTATATCCAGATACGGATTTTAAATACTCTCTAAAAAGAACCAGAGGTCCTTGAAAAATAACAGATTCTAGGATGCAGTTGAGGGATGTCAGAGGAGGCTAGGCTACACTGCTATAGAAGTGGATTTAAAAAGACAGAGACTCCTCAAAAACTTAAATGATATGATCCAACAATCCCACTTCTGGGTACATATCCACAAGAAATGAAAACTAGATCTCAAAGGACACGTATACTCCATTTGTTGTAGACTGTTCACAACAACCAAGAAGTAGAAGCAAAGGTAATGTGCATCAGCAGATGGACAAGCCACACCAATGTGTCCTATACACACGCAACGCTACACCAACGTGACCTATATACATATTACTCAGCCTTATAATAATTTTTAAAACATGGAAGAGATCACATGATAAGAACAAGTGTTGATGACATAATACTCCACTGTCTTAGTAACACCAAAATGGTGGCTGTTTCATACTGGAAAAAGTAAACTGGAAAGGGAAGCTACTCTTCGACGGCTATAATTGTTTTAGATGATGAAAAATATTAAAAAGACGTACTGTATTTACATTTAAAAATGTTAAGATAATGTCTGTTGTCCATGTTTTTATAACTTAAAAAAAAGAAAATGAGGTCTGTAAAAGGAGAACCACAGCCAACTAGAACCTGGGGACAATTCCTGAAACAGTGAAACTGCCTTAAATGACTGCACCAGCAGCTATGAGTGCACAGGTAAACAGCAGGCTAAACTGGGAGGAGAGAGGAGCATGTACTTCCCTATAGGAGGTTCAATACAGAGATTACAAAATGGCACTAGTGTTAACTTCCTCGTGCTGATATCTGCATGATCATGTGACATGGTTCTTGAAAACTAAGTCTGAAAGTATTCAAAGTGAACAGGTTTAAAATTGAGTCCTATGCTGGGAGTAGGAAATGAATTCCATTCTTTTCCTTCAGCAAATAAAAGACTTAACTGAACAAAAACCAATAATCCTGAATTTTCAGATAGAGGAGACTGGGACAGAAGGAAACAAATAATGGCTAATTTTATGAGATTTGAAAACACCTTCCTTTTGTTCAAAAGCAGTAAAACTCTGAAAACCCAAGAAGTAGATACATCAACTCATTACCTGTAAGCTGGTGAGATTTTTGAGGCCCATTTGATGGTTTGAATGAGATCTCCCCATGAGTCTTTGGGCTTTGAACACTTGGTCCCCTGGTGGAAGCTGTTTGGGGATTGGGAAGTGTAGCCTTGCTGGAGGACTAGGTCCCTGAGTAGACTTTGAGGGTTAAGATCTATGTCATTCCAACCTCACCTTTCTACTTCCTGTTTGTGGGCAGAGACGTGAACGCTGAGCTGCTCCATTGCCTGCTGCCTGCTCCTTAGGCCACTGATAGGCTCTACCATCTCTGCAGCACTAAGGCCCAAAAAACCCTTCCTTCTGTAAACTACATTGTTCATGGTGTCTTATTAGTGGAACAGAAAAGTAACTCAGACAGCATAGAATGATTCACTTTCAAAACTCTAAGATTAACATAGTAGCTAAAACATAGAAGTTGGTATTACAGGTCTTTACTGATTATCAAAGCCAAGTTATGAGAACTAAAAAAAATTAGTTTAACAAATAAATTACAGGTATGGATTATTTTGTTGTGGCGGTGTTATGTGGTGGGTTCTACTACCAGAGCCTCACACATCCCTAGCCCTTTAAGCTTGCATCATCATATTCTTTACAGGTCTAAGTTTTTGCATTGCACACCACATTTAAAGCAGAATAGTGGGCAAGGGACAGGTTGAAGAATCCTTTTCCTTCCTTCCTTTTTTTTTTTTTTTTTTTTTTTAAATCACAAAGGACTTTCAAAGTGAACAGAGATGAAATCTGTAAATACTTGTTGATAATTACAAGTTGATGTAAAAAGTAAAAACTCCTACATTGTTAACTACTCGGTCTTCAGCAAGAAACTCTCCAAGACTGATCTTTTGCCATTACTTAGTCACCTACACTTTCCAACCTTTCTAAAGACAGTAAAAATATCAATGACTTTTTAAAACTACAGTAGGTCCCTACATCTAAAAACAAATCAAAACACAAAAACAATCTTCAGCCCCTAAAATAGTATTTACCTAGACTCTATTAATTAAAAAAAAATGTATTTGGCAAGCATCAAACAATAGCTTTAAACATTATTTAACCTACTACTTTTGTTAGTAATGCAAGAGACTGTATACAGGAGCTATGAAACTGTCCTCTGGACACGACACAGCCATTGAAGTCTTGAAATCAGAGTAGCTATGATTACCCACAGGTCATCCTCATTAACATTCCATTATAGAAGGGGGAGCTCGATGGACAGTTAATGAAGGATTCACGAGTTAATAAGACACTCAAGGAAACAGTACATGAGGCTCCGCCTGGAAGCTCTTTGGTGGTGTTGCCTGTAAATTACTACTCATGCTCCATGGGTGACCCCTCAAGTTAAGCTCACAGGCTCATCAAGCCAGACTTGAAAGGAACCGTTTCCTTGGTCTGCCACTGGTCTGCTCTCTGGAGTGAATGGACATCTGACCACACCTCCCCTAAGAGAAGTCATGGACAGCTTAGCAGGAAAGGTCCTTTCAGAGAAACTGAGATACTAAAGAGCTACAGCTCCCAACCAGCTTCTTAATGTTAATATCGATTAACTGTGCAGCACATAAAAACCCAAGTCCCTTTGAGTAATTCTCCTTTCCTAACAGAGTAAATTATCCTCTCCTAACAGAACAGTTAACAATAAACACCAGAAATGCTACAGCTAAGAAGATCCTTAACTATTATTTGGTTCAAATGGTCTTATGGCCAAAATGCAAACACTAAAGATGATGTAAGTTATCTAGGGACACTCATTTAAATATAAAAATAACAAACAAAGGTAAGGACCCAGTATTATAAAATGTTTCAAAAAATAATTTTTGGGATTACCACTCTTCACTACTAAACACTGACATAAACTTGAAGGTGCAGACTCCACTTGTTAAGAAAGTAAGATAGGGGCTAGAGAGTGGTTAAGAGATGGCTAGAGAGTGGCTATTCTACAGGTCCTGAGTTTAATTCCCAGCAACCACATGGTGGCTCACAATCATCTACAATGGGATCTGATGCCCTCTTCCAGCATGCAGACACACATGCAGAGCACACATATATAGTAAAACAAGTGCCCCCTTCCCCTGAGAGTCCAAAGCCTAAAGGAATGAAGTAATTTTAGTTGGTGAGGGCAGCCAATGGCTCAGGGCCTTGTACATATTAGGCAAGTGCTATCCCACTGAGCTATGGGACTGGGCAGGGACAGCCTGCCAGTTGGCCAGCTTCCTACCAGGCTTGCAGAAGTACTAGCCTGCTGCTCACTCGCTGCTGCTCGGGCTCCCCACAGCACCCTCCCTTCCTCCTTGAGGACTAAGAGCCTGTGCATGCTCAGCTCCATCCCAGGCCTCTAGCAGCAGGGAACGAATGGGTGGCGGTGGTGGCTGCAGCGGGTGAGGAGGGAGATGGAGGGATGGCTGCCAGCCTGTGTGGTGGACTGTGGCACGGGATATACAAAACTAGGACATGCTGGAAATACAGAGCCACAGTTTATCATCCCATCATGTATTGCAATCAAAGAGTCTGCAAAAGTAGGTGACCAAGCCCCGAGGAGGGAGATGAAAGGAGTGGATGACTTAGACTTCTTCATTGGTGATGAAGCAATAGAAAAAAAAAAAAAAAACCCACGTATGCAACAAAGTGGCCAATCCGCCATGGTATAGTTGAAGATTGGGATTTGATGGAAAGGTTTATGGAGCAAGTGATTTTTAAATATTTAAGGGCAGAGCCTGAAGACCAATACTTTCTTTTGACTGAACCTCCACGGAATACTCCAGAGAACAGGGAATATACTGCTGAAATAATGTTTGAGTCCTTCAATGTTCCAGGCTTGTACATTGTTGTGCAGGCTGTTCTTGCCTTAGCTGCATCCTGGACCTCAAGACAAGTAGGAGAGAGGACACTGACAGGTACACTAATAGACAATGGAGATGGAGTCCCTCATGTCATTCCTGTGGTTGAAGGGTATGTCATCAGCAGCTGTATTAAACACATTCCAATTACAGGAAGAGATATAACATACTTTACTCAGCAACTGCTGCGAGACTGGGAAGTAGGAGTTCCCTCCTCAACCCCTCCCCCCCCAACAGTCCCGGACACTGCAAAAGCAGTGAAGGAATACTATAGTATGTCTGCCCAGATTTAGTAAAAGAGTTTAACAACTATGACACTGTTGGGTCAAAGCGGATCAAACAGTACACCAGAGTCAACGCGATCTCAAAGAAAGTGTTCTCCATTTACGTTAGCTATGAGAGATTCCTGGCACCGGAGATCTTTTTCCACCCAGAGTTTGCTAATACAGATTTTACTCAGCCTATTTCAGAAGTTGTAGATGAAGTCATTCAGAACTGTCCCATTGATGTCAGGCATCCTCTCTACAAGAACATTGTCCTCTCTGATAGTGCAACAACAATGTTCAGGGACTTCGGACATCGTTTGCAAAGATTTGAAAAGAACTGTAGATGCCAGGCTGAAGTTAAGTGAGAAGCTGAGCGGGGGTAGATTGAAGCCCAAGCCTATTGATGTACAAGTTATTACACATCACATGAAATGGTATGCAGTCTGGTTTGGAGGGTCCACGCCTGAGTTCTACCAAGTATGCCACACCAAAAAGGATTATAAAGAAACTGGACCTAGCATTTGTCGTCATAATCCAGTGTTTGGAGTTATGTCCTAAAGTTGACTTGTTTATTGGGTTAGGGAGATGGAAACGAGATAATCTTTCTGAAGACCAGGTTTTGTCTGAATGGATGGTTCTGAGGTTTTTACCAAACATGATCATACAGGAATATTTAATGAGTTTGTCAACATGCAAATATAAGACAATTATTTTCCTTTAGGTTAAATATTTGAATCTTACCTGTATCAAAAAAGAAATGGGTTTTAGTTCTTTCTGTGCCCTGATATTTTGTATATTACTGACTTACCCAATGTGCTGGGCTCTGTGGGTGTATAGAGAGCCCTGTGACGCCTGCCTGATTGGGCACTGCTGAGTGGGCAGTGCAGGAGCTTGTTTATATTTCATACTTTTTTATACTTTGAGGAAACAAAGTCAAAGAAAAACTGTAGTATTGGAGGGAAAATGTGATCAAGGAAAAGATGAATTCAACAAGCAGCCTCATGGGACTTGGCCGCATACTCTGGGTTCCGGTTATCTCGAGCTGCTCCACCCCTCCCTAGCCCACCAACGGCTCTGTCTGCAAACGCTTTGGATCTAGGAAGCTAGTCTTCTGGGTTAGCCGATGTCTGCCCTGCTTTCTGGTTACTCACATTCTGTTTCTTGCTTTAAAAGAAAAGACAAGACTGTTGGACCAGTATTGCAATTCTGTAGAGTCATTTCTTATTAAAACAACAATGTGATTACCAAAATTGGCATATTTAAGGCCTAATGCCATTCTAATAAAGGCAAAATTTTCTTTAAAAAAAAAAAAAAGAATAGGACTGAAACAAAAAAATCAGTGTACATATTAAATGGTTTTATATTAAACACAAGATGTAAAACCAAAATAGCATAACATTTTAAAAATGGTTCAAGAGCAAGTTCAACAACAGGCTAATAAAACACTAAGTATCAAGATGCATTAGGTTGTTCTGAAACTGTATGGGTGAAATGTCCATAACTGAAGTGAACTGCTTTCCCTGGTGAGGGCACAGGGTTACTGAGGCAGTTCAGGAGAGCTACCACACCCGCCATGGAGGCTCGCTTCGCTTCACATGAGGAGACAACAGCACACCAGTGGCCGACGGACTGCCCTGGTGCTGTAGGTTGTAACACATTAAATAATGTTTCTATGACTATCATATCAACAACCTTTCACAAACTCCTATGTACCCTACAGGACATAAAATGACAGAATAAGGCAAGACCATGCTCGAGTTTTTATCAGTTCTTCTTCTCTAATCAGATGTCAGGAAGATGTCGAGGAAAATAAAATATTCACAAACATACACACAGCGAGGCAAAGAAGAACAAATGGGCAAAGATTCAGGAATTTACACTATCTCGATTTCTCAAATTGAAAGTATAATCAATTTTAAGGAACTTTGAACAATGAATATTATAAACTGTCGAAGACTCAAAAAGAAGTACTCACTGACACTTGGCATATAAAATCTTAAACAAAAGATTGTTATAATTTCTTAATCTTAGAAACCAACAGTAAGGAAAAGCAGCATGGACAGATCCATGGTCCCGACAGATTTTCACATTATGTCGGCTAGAAATGTAAGACAAAGAGATTCCTTTAAAGAGAAATCTGAAATCTGAATACTTGTAAAGGCATTTTCCTTTTTGGGTATTGATAAAACAGAAGAAAATGTAGCCCAGCAATTTCAGGTTCAGAATATGAAACAGAACATTCACCAACTGCCAAGTTTTCAACACACAACACAGACAATAATACCTCTTTATTCAAAACTGCTTGGTACAGAGGGCTCTAATAATCTGTGTCCCACAGATGTGCCATGTATGATCAGATCTGAACTACATAACCTATGGATACTCTATCATCAAAGTGAAGGATCTTACAATAAGAGATTTCAAGCAAATCTACACATGTTCAAAAGCAAAACCTTTTTAGTTTTAACTACTAAGTATTGTTAGACTCTGAGTAGAAGCTCAGAATAGGAGAGGGGACAAATAAAAAGCCCAGTAAATACAAACTGTCAAGTTATTATTATTATTATTTTGAAAAAGAATAATCAAAACTTATTTTTTAATTAGTTAAATGAATATACAGTGAGACAGCATCCTCAAGAAAACACAAGTAAATGGATAGGGTGATGCACTTTTGTAGTCTCCCAATACTTGGGAGACCAAGGCAGGAGAATGAGGCTGAGGCCAGTCTGGGCAATGTAGGGAACCATTCCCAAAGATTAAAAAGAGGGGGAAAAAAATGAACAGTACTTTCTTAATTTTATACCATGCAAAGAACAATTTAAAACATCAATGACATGTCTTTGCTATATGAAAGCAGTAATGCAGACTGCAGTTACTACACGCGAACCATGTTTGGGGCAATGACACTTTACCAAGAAGATGTAAATGTTTCAAAATTACAATGGTTTTCCAATAACTGGAAGGTCATATCAAAGAGAGATAAAGGTTTTTGACATCTTTACCAAAAAAATTGAAACTTCTTTCTGCTAATACAAGAAGCCATAAAATACTACAGTAAAGACTGGAGACTGTGGAAGTGTAAACGCTATGGAAGGTCTGCTCACAGATGACGGGAGCATTCCCATGGACTGCAGAAACAACAGGACAAGCACCAGCTTGCACCGTTAAACACCACCCACAGCTCTGCAGCCACAGCAGCTGCTGAGCTAAGGGAGCAGACTGCCCTCACCTCCACATCTTTATATGGAAGAAGCCCAGCGCCTGCTGTCTTTCAGTGACATTGACCACACCCTGTGCCCTGCCTCTATCTGCAGGGGCCACTCTAAGGGTCAAGCAAATCTAGTCTACCTGTCAACAACTCTGTAAGGAAGAGTCGAGTCTGAAAGTAAGAGCTCCCTGTGCTTCCTCCCTCATTTCTCTGAATCCTTAGTCAACTCAACACAACCAGCACCACCCACATCAACACAAAGAGGTAGAAGCAGTTCCAAGCCCCACCCACGGAGGGAGCAAAGGCCCAGGTATTCAGAGCATTTCTTTATCCTCCATTCAAAACACAAGAAATTATTCTGCCACAGAATGATTTACCAGATAACTATCTCTTCTTCTCGAGTGTCTTCAGAAGCAAACAGGGCCATGGCCTGATTGTCCCTTGAGTCCCGAGAATGAGCAGCTCCCACTCCTCCGTGTGACAGAGCTAGGAAGTCTTCTCAGAAGATAGGAATCACCTGGAAACTGCTGCTTATAACAATAGTCTAACAATTAAACTTTTAAATTATACACCTTTCCCAGAGGGGCAAGTTAAATACTTTCTGCCTATTCTAAAGCACATGGAGGTGGGCATGCTGGGGGCACAGGGTTCCATAATCACTACCAGCCTCACAATAGAAAATGGAGGCTTTTCCTCCTCAAAGTATGTAAGACAAATTTAGATGAAGCTGTCCTTTCACAGCTCAGTTATCCATCAGCATCTTTACACATTAGTATAAAGAAGATAAACAAGCAAGGTATAGTGACACACTAAGTCCCAATCCTCTGAGGCTTCGGCACAAAAATCACTGCAGCCCTGGACAACCAAGCTTGGGCAACACAGGCAAGATCAAAGAAAGACAAAAAGAAGGAAAGGGAGAAGAAGGCAGCGGAGATCCTGCTGTGCTCTAGCTGTATCTGAGAAGAAAGGGCAGGAGCTTCGATGTTTAACTTATGAAAGCACATCAAACTTTCCAGGGGAAAAACAGGAAGACTTTCCTGAGAGTAAATCTATCACCTCCAAAGGGAGGATGATTCTCTCTCTCTCTCTCTCTTTCTCTCTCTCTCTCTCTCTCTCTCTCTCTCTCTCACACACACACACACCTTCTTGAGGGGAGGCACACAACTGGCATCTGTGTGCTAGGACCCAAAGCCTTGTGCAAGTTAAGCAAGGCAACAAATAATACCACAGGGAAAAAGAACAGAAGGAGAAGGGACAAACAATACCATCACAGACACAATAAATTCTTCTTAACTATTATGTCCTCACTTTAGGAATAATTCCTCATTTCTCTATCTGAAGACCCCTCTACTACCTGTGACTCTGACTGAAAGTGGGAAAGAGAGCCAACATGTTCCCAGTAAGAAGCAACACTTTTCTTATCAAGCCAATCACAATAAACTTAAAAAAGACAGAAACAAATAAAAAGTAGAAACAAACCCTCAAGGTGATAATAAATCAAGCATTTCCCCCTTGTATAAAACCCCAGGACTAGACACCTCGGGGACACATGGACACATGGGCTTTGAGCTTTTAGCTGTTTTCCTATGTGCCCACGTAGGGCGAGTGATATAGACGTAAGCAAACACGCTAGCAACCCATCTGAAACGGGAATCTGTCACCTCTGTTATGTTTCCACTCCCCTCCAGCTGTTGAAGATCCAAATATTAATCTGGAATGGGATGGGGGATGGTACACCAAATTCTAGTCAAGGAGAAACGTTACAGTTATACCATACAAAACTTTCTGCTAATGGAAACCAGGGGAAAAAATGTAATTTCCAATATTTGAGACTGGCGATGAATCAATGTTGTTGTTTTTTTTTTGTTTGTTTGTTTGTTTCAATTTTAAGTCTCCACTCTGAAAGGAAAGCCCTTAGCTCATTATTCCCTGAGTGCCCATCAAACTCCTCAAAATTATCTTTCTAAAATAACTGTTCCACAATCCAAACTGGATCCACAAGGAATGTGCAAGGGGCTGTCTTTATAGAGTTCTTTTCTTCAAAGTTCTTTATATGAAAAGCCACAAATTCCCAAAAGGACAACCTAGTCCACATTCAGCATAAGGATGTGCCATTTACAAGACACTCTATTACAATATTTACTACTGATTATTTTCACCATCCTTCTACTGCCCACAAACTTAATTCTATCACTTGACAAATCTTTTTCCCAGGATCTGGCTAACTGTTTCTCCTACATAATCCACAAATCAAAGTAAAACTTGTTTTTAGGGGCTGGAGACACGGCTTGGAGGTTGAAAGCACTGATTGCTCTTCCAGGGGTCCTGAGTTCAATTCCTCACACACACATGGTGGCTCACAAGCATCTGTAATGACATCTGGTATTCTCTTTTGGCCTGCAGGAATACATGCAGGCAGAATGCTGTACATAATAAGTAAATATTAAAATACAAACAAACAAACTTGTTTTTAATTTGGTATGGTGCCACATGCCTGGGAAACTAACACAAGAGAATCATGGGTCTGAGACTAGCCTGAACTACATAGTAAAACCATGTCTCAAAAACAAGCAAATTTTTTGTTTTTATGTAACAAATAGAGTATTTAATATATTCTACCAAATCCAAACCCAAAACAACAAGAAGTTATGAGCGCGCGCGCACACACACACACACACGCACGCACGCACGCACGCACGCACGCACGCACGCACGCACAAACACACACAATCTATATCTATATATAGGTAGATATATAGATATGTCTATATATCTATCTATACAAACAGCTAGATTGCTCCCTGTCTATCTGATATGATTTTGGTTTGCAGAAACTGGCTCTAGGAAATTCAGGTAGCAACTTTACCCAAAATGAAGCAAATCATCTAGAAGCTGTTAAGCCCAGAAACAATAGAATGCACATTTCCTATAACAAACAACTCAGAAACTCTAGGATTAGGAAGACAATCCATTATCCCTAGAACAGTGAACACTGAGGAAATTTCTAGAAATGATATCATAGAGTCCCAGACAACTGTTGAGAGACCATGTGAATCAAACTACTATTCACCCAGAAACGTTATAAAATTGGTTTGAAATATTTTTTAAAAAGAAAGAAACAAACCTCAATTTTGTCTGTTTTGGCATCTCCCCAGTATATCGTGCCTTCATCATAATCCAGAGCTAAGCCATTGGGCCAACCAAGGGAAGTGTTAACAAGAACCACTCGGTCAGAACCATCCAGAGCAGCTCGCTCAATTTTAGGGATTTCTCCCCAGTCAGTCCAATACATGTACCTATAGAAGCACATAAAAATCAAGCTGAAAGTAGAAAATAAAAAAGGAAACCCATTCCAAATGTTACATTATTATCCGGAGAGAGGGAGTGAGGGGGGAGGGAGGGAGGGAGGGAGGGGAGAAGGGAGGGAGGAAAAATAACACAGGACTACCTAAGCTTTGGCAAAGTCTCTAACATTTATCACAACAGTATATAAGTAAACTTTCAGATCAAAATTGCTCTCTTGAATTGATTAAAAATGTCCCCCAATACTATTTATATTTTTTCTAATACAACATATTTCTTCTTCTTCCCATGAGGTACCACACTTGCTTGATGGCTTCTCAGATCTGGTACAGAAAATCACCTAGTATAAATAGGTGACAAACTGAATTCCTCAAATAACTAACGTCCCCTGTGGCACTAAGCAATCCTGAGGCTCCTAGATGTCTAAGTGGCTCTAAGGTACTGTGTACAATGAGGCATAACATCTGTTACTTTATCAGCCCTCAGAAATCACCTCCCAGTAAAACAGCACTGGAAAGACAGAAAAAACCGTTTCTTCCCTGGACTATAGTCACTCACAAAAACATGTAGACTAAAGCTATTCCCAAGGTTTTCGAAAGTGAGTCACTCACGTACCAAGGAATATAAAGCAATATAATTCTCACAATAACTACTGAAATAGAATAAAATTAAATCTGTGGGGGGGGGGAGAACAGAGTTCTGAAAGTAATTTCTTTCCACATTTTTCATGACCATGATATGATCTGAGCAAAATCTACAGATCACATCCAAATCAACAAGTCTAATAGCATAGAAATAAAAAAAATTACTGAAGATATTCAAGATCTTTAAAAAGTGACAATCTTTGAGACCACATTCTATCCCTGCATTCTAAAGCTGATGTGACTGTTTCCTGAGAATAACACATCCCTGTAGCTCTTGTGCACTAAGCTGTTGCCTCTGGGACTTGGAAAACAGATGACTAACATAAGTGCTCTTACCCCACCATGGGATCTAACACGATAGCCCGGGGCTCCTCTAAGTCCTCTGAAATCAGGATCTTCCTCATGGTGCCATTGAGTCTTGTCACTTCGATTCGATCGGTGCCAGTGTCTGTCCAGTACAGGTTTCTTGCAACCCAATCAACAGCAATGCCATCCGGATGAGCAATCTGAGCAGTGACCACAAACTGACTGCCAGAGCCATCTATGAAGGAACGACGGATGGCCCTCACTTCATCATCAGTCCAGTAGATATAGCCTTCCACGGGGTCGTAGTCTATGGCAATGGCATGCCGGATATCTTCTAACTGCAGGACAATGTCAGTAAAATCTGGTGTATCCAAGGAAATGCGCCTCAAGTCTGTCCGTCGGGCTAAAAGCAATAGCTCAGTGGCACCTAAACCAACAAAGCAAAATCAAACAATCATTCGAATGCCACACACAAAATTTAGCCATTCTATATAAAGTATGCAGAAGTCCTCAGGAATTAAAATTAGCTGAGTTTAATTTACTCTATTTAGAGTAGAACTAAAAACGATACTGTGAAACAGAAGAGTCAGTGCAAACTCCATAATGGCTAACCTGTCCAAATCAAGTTTTGATCCACACTTGCTTTCATTTACTAGATAAGTCCCATAAGTCCCAGACAACAAAGGTATGTAAGAGGTCTGCAAAAGTAATCAATTATCATTTCATTCCCCATAGTTAAGAAGAAATTTGTAGAATACAGATCCTTTATTCAAGAAGCATGTTTTAAAGGGTCTAAAAGAAGGGGTAGAAAAATAGTAAAGTGTTTGCCTTACAAGCATGAAGACCTGAGTCTGACCCCCTCAACCCACATACAAAAGCCAGTCATGGTGGCAATACACTAGCAATCCAGGCAGAATGGTAAAGAGATCACAGGCCACCCAGCCTAGCATACTTGGCAAATTCCATGCCACATACCCAAGGGGAAAAAAAGAGATGGCTGGCACTTGAGTTTGTTCTCTGACCTCTATGTACACCCGTACACATGAGCAGACGTGTGTGCAAAAGTGTGATCATACATGCACACATGCGTGTGCGCACATACACAGGCACAAAAATGACAAAAATCTAGGACAAGAATGTTAAAAACTGACTTTTGAAGCAGAAGAATGTTATGGTCTATAAATTATCTCTTGGTGAAACTATCTTCAGCACTGCAGAGGGAGCAGCAGCCCTGTGAAGACGGAACCTAAGAATTGCAGCCGTGGTTAAGACGACTTGAGCCAATAGAATCTGGCTCAGGTAGGGTACAAACTGAGACAAAACACAGAGCCGCTCTAAGCCTAGACTCGGCTAAATGTGTAAAGGTTGCTGTAAAAATAAAGATAAATAGTTATACAATTCAGGAAGATACTAATCATAAAAGGTTGTCAATAAGCACCAAATAATCCATCATTAAATATAAAGACTGAGGGCCAGGCAGTGAAGAAAACCTGTTTCGAAAATAATAATAATAATAATAATAATAATAATAATAATAATAATAATAAAAATAAAGGCTGAGTTATAAATCCGATTTCTGAAATTTTTAACATGAATTAGTATCCAAAGAAAGCATAATTAAAAATAAAAATATTAAGTTTACTTTTTTATTTTTAATATTCAAGTAAACCATCAGCAAAATAATCATCTAAGAAGCTATTAAAAATATATATAAACTATCAACTGAATAATCAAGGGGGAAAAATCCCAGTTAAAATACAGGTGTAAAGAAATCTTGGCGTGTAAACTGAAGTATGAATTTGGAATCATAGCTGCAAAGTCAGGAAGGAGTGGCAAGTCTCAACATCAGCGGTTTGATGGAGGGCTGACCACAAGCGAGCTCTAAACTGGAGGAAATGCAGCACAAACACTAACAGCACACAAAGAAGAAATGGTTCCACACAACTCACTGCCCCTGGTAACCGCCAAAGGGAGCCATTTCAAACTTTGCAAAGAATTCACAGAATTATTCATTTGAGCAAGGTGATCAAAACAACAAAGTTACCTTCAGGCTACAAGGTGCCAAATATGCATCTGAAACTTTAAACTGGTAAAGCATGTGCATATATGTACCACTGTGGAGAAGATAAACTTTCACTCCCGAAATAAATCCTCTTTTTCAATGTCAAGGTACATGTTTAAACAGAAAAGCAACATTACAAAAACCCCTTTGTTTAAATTGAAACCAAATCACTGTTTACCATGGAAACCATCTGACAAGAGTCAGCCAGCTTCACCTTTGACTATGAGGATAATTTATCAACGCCAACTCCTAATAAACATCCACTAAGTTAACTTGATTCCATCTCACTGACTCGCTGACCTCCTTGCCAGGAGCCCTCTAATGTGCTCTGGAGTAAAGGCGCCTGGCTTTCAGAGGTAGATCAAGAAGCCACTGCATGTATGACAGCGTTCTTGCCAGTTTGTGCTGGTTGCCAGAGAATGGTGACCCATAGGGGTAAGAATGAATAACAACATCCTCATTAAGGCAAAGCGCTGGTGTTCTCCCAAACTATGGGCCCCTTGCAATGTCCTAAGCCAGCACCCTTCTCCACCATGTCCTCTGTCTATAGGGAATTAAAAGTGAGGAGAAGAGGCCAAGTGGACTAGCTGAGTTACAAAACTAAAAGTTACTTCAACAGTACAATGTGGGACTTTTGCTTAAAGTATTTCTTTGTCATTAAAGAGCAGTCAAAAGTATCTTTTCAAAAGGTTAATAGAAAAACTCATCTATCCCAATTTTAGTCTTCATCAATAAAAGTTTAATAAATAATTTCCCTTCAGTTTTTTATTTACAAGTGTTACATGCCTATTATGAGATGGTGATTTCAGTGGGTATGAAATTTGGTCAAGAGGAGAAATAGTACCCATTTTAGGTTTTGTTTTTCCCAAAAACAGGATGTTTCCTAAGTACTAAATAAATGAGAAAACGTAAAATAAAACTAAAAAACATCCCAGCTACCAACCACCTGAGTGAATAATCTCCCAAAGCACTGCCAACACTAGAATTACAAAAGAAATACAAAGCTGCTCATAAAGAACCCAAATGCTCTCAGCACTCCCCCTGCCCCAGGTAATAACAGTCTTACCCAATCTTACCATCTTTGCAGGTTTTTCCATTCTCCAGAAGCTTGACCCCAGTTGGACAAGCACACTGATAAAAAGGCTTGACTGGAGACATCAAACACAAATGGGAACAACCACCATTATCAATTCCACATGGATTTGTAGCTGTCAAATATAAATCACACTGATTAATGCCAATGATTAGGGATGACCTCGCTCACTTTAGATATACAAAGGTTAACAACCATAACATGAGCAACTGTGATAAACCAAAACGACTACCAAATTTCATCCAGGTGCTTGACTACCAACCATCTGTAAGGAAAGGAATTAATTAGTGAAAACTTACTTAGCATTTTTTACCCTAAGAGAGGTAACTAAGAAGAAAAGCAGAAGGTTCTTTTAGTGGCGCTTATAAACTTATCAGTGACCAAAAAATAAACTAAGAAAACAAGGAAGCTAAATACTATATTCCACATTGCCAACTGTAAGAGGGTAGACAACCAATAAGAAAATTAATCTAGGTGTTTAAAAGGCTGAAGGGGGGGTGGGACCCTCACAGAATGCATGGGTGCCACAGGCATCCTGAAGGACAAGGGGGGACATTCTGAACATTTGGGGTGTGGTTAAAAAAAAAAAAAAAAAGCCTTCAGAATAAAACATTAGAGACCAGGCCTGAGAGGCAGTAAGGAGGACACTATTAAATAAAGGCCACGGTTTCTGAACACTGGACATCAAGAATGGAAACACTGTGGCAGAGAGTATGGAAGCCAAAAAATACAGTTAGAATGTTGGAAAGCTATGCTCTGGAATGAACAAGATGAAAAAGTAAGTCAATAGACTAGAGGAAGGAAAGTGAACCACAGAAAGGCACAATGGCACACCCCAAACCCCCCACTGGGAACTAGAGCTCAAGGTCAGTCTTAGGTACAGTAAGATAGGGGCCAGTGTGAGATACAGGGGATGCTGTTTTCATTTTTATTATTATTATTATTATTATTATTATTATTACTATTATTATTATTTTAAGGCTAAACTATAGCTTGAGTAGTTGTCTAGAATGTACAAGAACTAGGGAACTAGGGTAAGCCTCTAGCACTGCAAAATAAAATCAGAAAGAAAGAACAAAGAAGAAAGAGACAGACGGGAGAAAAAAAAAATTATACAAAAGCAGCCAAGCTTGTGGACAGATATATTCAAGTAATTTCATGGAAATATCAATATAATAAGACATAAACATAAAACAGAAGATCATCAAAAATAAAATTCTCAAACCAATAAAACAAAGGATCAACTGTGCCATTTAAAATGGGGTTTGGAGACTTTTTGAGGACTAACCATGAGAATATGAAGCTCACAAAGGACTAAGTAAACATTTTATTTTTATGTAGATTAACACAACTATTTTAAAATGCTTTTATGGGCTCACAGTATTCAGACTCCAGTGTAACACATTCAATATTTGATTATCTCTCCCTAAATGGAAAGAACTAATACCACACAACTCAAAATCCAAGCACTCTTCTTCTTTGGCTATGGAAAACTATTTGAAATATACTCAGACACATGCCAGACATTTATTTACACATACGTGCCAAACATTTACCATTCTCATATTCCTTTTAAAACCCAACTCCATTCCTCTCTTACAAGGGGTCACTGTCAGCAGACACAGCCCCATGTCATTGTAAAAGGTAATCCGACCAGAAGCAAAGCTAGAAAGTAAAATGCATAAAAGGAAAAGAAGGAATGCAAATGAATGCCTGCGCAGGTAGTTTATTTACCACTCTTAGGTACTGGAATTCCTCAGCTGGGTTAGCAGAGGTTTCCTATTAAATCAATATTCTTTTTTTTTTTTTTTTAGCACACTCATACATCCAAGAATAGTAAGAAAAATATGGACAAGAAACTCATTTATATATAAAGTTAATATTCTTAATTTTTAATTCATTTCTTTTCTCCACTTCTCTTATACCAGGCCCAAATAAAAGACAAGATACTATGTGATAAAAGGTTCAGGCCACAAGGGTTTAGATTAGTGTTTAACCTGAATTCTGTTTGTATGGTTTTTCTCTTTTATTCCTCCTGCCTAGTTTGGATATGCCCTTCCTCCTCCTGGGCCTCTCTAAAGCCAGACATTGGAGTGCTGCAGAGCCGTTCCAACCTGGAATTTAAAAATCCAGATCACTTACCATTTGGCTGCCTCTGTTGGCTGAAAGCATGTATATCCATGGGAGAGAAGATGTTAGAATGGATTTCACGCAGACCCTCGCCAGTATACTTGTTGCAAGCCAAAATAGAGTGTGTATTCCAGTCAGTCCAGTACAATGTGTCCTCAAATAACGTCAACGCAAAAGGATGTGGAAGGGATCCTTTAACCACTGCCTGCCTATTAACAAACATAGAAAGAAGACTCAAACTCTTAAATTTTCCTTTATGACAACATTATCACTGAGCAATGAAAACAGTTCATATCACACATGCTAAGGAACACACGTATGTCTGTAGATTAAATCCATCTGTGGAAAACAATTCAAATGGCATATTCAAGTATGTTTTCAAGTTGTCAAAAAGCCCTAACCAAACAGTCAGAACGGTCCCTGCCTTGGCAGCAGGTAAACAAGTCACAAGCCAGAGAAACCAAACTTTAACATTGCTGTCCACACCCCCTCTCAGCAGCTCTCTCCAGACTCGCACCTTCTATTCGTTCATATAACTGACCCTGACAGGAAGAAAGTAAGCAAGGGAGAAAATCCCAGGGCGACAGTTTGGCACTAGGAAGTAGACGTAAGGCAAGGAGAGGTCTGTCCCTTCTTGATGAGAAAAAGCAAAGAGCCGAAGCCTGCTTTTCAATCTTCTGATTTTAATAAGTGCAACTGAAAACACACACGGTGCTAAAATGACAGAACTCAGTTTAGCTCCAGAAAATTATCTTTTAATAATTTCTGTTTATTAATAATATTTTGTTTATTTTTATTATACTATAATTAAACCTCTCAATTCAGATAGCTAAGCAAAGTCCTGCATTGGCGCAATATGTTCATAATACAAAACTAGAATTTCAAAAACAAAACATATTGCATAAAAAGAAGATTTGGTACTCAAGCCAACAGTACTTTGCAGTGTCAGAGTTGTGCAATTAGTTAGGTTCTAGACAAAATGAATAAATTGTGATTTCAGCCAAACAAACATCTGAGACAATAACTGCTTCAATATTTTCATAAACAATGTTCTCCAATACCCAGCCCGGGGAAGGGAAGACAGACAGACACATAAGCTATTGAAGAGAACGAGTAACTTCAGGGTCACGGGGTGACAGGGACAACTGTGGAATCTATCTGTTACATATGAACCAATCCTGACCTAAAGTGTTATAAATTCAACACAGATTTTGTTTTTAAAATTGAGTACAAGATGAAGACAACTAATTTACATTTTAAACCATCTTGCTGACGAGCTGACCTAAATCATCAATTTTCTCCTTTCATTTTCCTTATTTTTCCTGAAGTCCTGGAGATGGAATTCAGCGCGTGCATACACTGAGCAAGTGCTCTTTCTACCATCACATTACAATTCCACATGCCAGCTCATTAAAAACCACAATCTCAGGGGTGTGGCTCAGAAACAGAGCTCTTACTAACACTCATACAGGTTCAATCTCCAGCACTAAAATAGAAGCATACATACTAATGCATGTTTCTGCCTGGTGAAGAGACACAGGTTTATAACACCAGTACTCCAGAGACTAAGTAAAGGCCTATGGTGAGATCTGCCTCATCACCAATAAATACTAAAGTTATATTATAGTGACATATTATCTATGATTTATTAAAGCTTGCCTGAGAATTCAGAAAGCAAAGTCAGCCACAAACCATAGAAGCCAGGCAAACACCTTTAATCCCAGGACTCAGGATTAAGAGATTTATCTATCTCTGTAAATCCAAGGCCACCCAGATCTACACAAGATTGAATCAGTCTAAAAGAGAATTATAGCTCACACCTTTCATCCCAGCATTAGGGAAGTATGTAAGGACAGAAGCGAGGTCTCAGAGGGGCATTCATTCCCCAGCCACACTGAGACTCACGGAGACAGGATCTGCCCATTCAGCCCGAGGTAGAGGCAAGAAACTAGTGGCCAGCTGCTTTGCTTTTCTGATGTTCAGATTAAAGTTTGAACCCCCAACATCAGTCTCTGGGTCTTTTATTATTCGTGTTACATTATACAAAGTGTTTTTTCTGTCTAAACTGAACTTCATCAAGAAACTAAACCAGAGCTGGAGAAATGGCTCACCAGTGAAGAGCATTTACTGCTCTTACAAAGGACCTGGGTTCAGTTTCCAGAACCCTGTGCTGGCTCACAACCATCCAGGTTCAGAGGATCAGACAACCTCCCCTCACTTCCATAGACACCAAGTACACACAACGTCATAAATGCACATACATTCACTCAGGTAAAACACATAAAATAAATAAATCTTTTATAAAAGAAATAAAAATGGATAAAGAACCAAAAAAACTAAGCCTTTTTTAATTTCTCATTTGCTAAATTCTTCCTCGTTTTCTTCTAAATGAGCAATGTGTCACAAGGCAGGTAGATCATGGCAATAATCCTATACTTTAGAGGTTGAGGCAGAAATAGTACCACAAATCTAAGGCCTGTGTAGGCAAAGTGAGAACCAGTCAAAATATGAAAAACTAAAACAAAAAACCAACCAAACAAAACAGCAGCCATCAAAGAAGAATCACAAGATTGGCTAAATACTGAGCTAAACAAAACACAAATACAATGCATAAAAACTTGTGAGCACCCACCAAAACAGTGAGGTAAATGTATAGACTACAGATCCCTCAATTAGAAGACAGATGACAAATTAATCTCCTTTCAACCTGTCTCAGCCTGAAGACATTAGAAAAGGAAGAGCACACAAATGCAAAAAGCATGGGAAGACAGTAACACAAAAAGTTGATTCTTTGAAAAGATTAATGAATAATGTCAAAGTGGGTGCAGGGTGGGGTGTTACAAACCATAAAAATGAAAAACCATCATGACTGAAAGGAGAATCTCATTATCATACTTTTTAAAAAAAAATCAAAAACTGTAATTATAAGGAGCAACCATAAAAAACTTTGAGCCAACAAATTAGTCAACTTACAAGAAATGGAAACATTCTTAAAAGAAACCAATTACTAAAACAGATTCATGGAGGTCAACAGAGCTGCATAAACAAACTCAAGTCATTTAAAGAATGCCTAAGAAATAGGCAGGCTCAGACATCATAACAGATTAAATCTATCAGATACTTACAGTAAGTAAATAAATGAATGAATGAATGAATGAATGCTGCATAGAAATACTTAGTAGCATACTCTGAGAGAATATAAAGGGAAAGAAGACATTCCCCAACTCATTCTTAAAGTCTGGTTCTAAATTAGTAACAAAATCAAAGGTACTAGAAAAAAACAAACTATTTATTAATATCCTTCATGAATAAGGACATAAAAATCCTCAACTGAACATCTGAAAAAAATTATAAGCCATCACTAAATAGAATTTATTCAAGAAATACAAGATTGGTTCAACAATTAAAAGAACAATTTACAATATTTATTTTTTTAAAACCACACACAATTATTTCTATAGATATAAAATAAATAGGCAAGATCCATAATCATTCATGATTTAAAATGAAGTCAACAAACTAGGAATAAAAGAAAACTTCCTTCGCCTAAAGAAAGCACTTTACAAAACAAATGTATACCTACCATTCTGTTAATCTGACAGTAAGCGCTGACCCTGGAAGGGCAAGAGATGTCTTCTTTCTATTCTACATTGTATCACAAGATGTAGCCAGTGCAACCAAGCAAAAGACAATCACACCCAGACCACAAAGGGAAGCATTATTAGCGCATGACATGATTCTATACACAGAATATACTTAGTTTTTTAAAACACAATCTTCCCAAACCTAGTGAATTCAACAAGATTGTATGATATTTGATTCATATACAAAAATAGTTAAAACTTCTACATATAAGCAATTAAAAATAAATGTTATGGTTTTTTTTAACTAAAAATAATGGCTAGGAATAAAAGTATTTGCCTGACATATGAGGTCTTTGGTTCAATCTCAAGCAGCAAACAAACAAATAAAAAAATCGCTGTCAAGATGGCTCAACAGGTAAAGGTACTTGTTAGGCAAGTCTGGCAACCTGAGTTTGGTCCTGTAAGTCATATGGCAGTGAAGGAGAGAACTGATTCCCAAAAGCTGTCCTCTGATCTCCCCGTACATGTGAATAATAAAATCATTGAAATTTACTTTTTAAAAAATAAATAATAGCACAAAGGGCTAAGAATATATAGTTCAGGGGTGCAGCACTGCCTAGCATCAATCCTCAGCCCATAGTATGTAGTGAGGCCAGGGACTCAATCTCCAGCACTACAAAGAAAGAATTATAGTCATACATAAATATATAAAACTGAATTACTTTTTATGGCATACATTCAAAATACTATCAGGGATACATTTTATAAAGGAATTTAAAATCTATCTTACACAAAGAAGAAATCAAAACGGATCATACATCTGAACTAAATATAAGCATTAAACCAGTAAAACTTTTGGGAGTGTCTCTTATAGAAGAAAATATTTGTCACTTTGTGTCAGACAAAGATTCCTGCAAGCACCAAAAGCAATATTAACAAGAGTAAAAACTGATAAATTACATATAATAAAAACTTTTGATATTCATTTAAAAATATGCCATAAAGAAAAGGAAGGCGAAGCTGTAGTGACAGAAATGTTCCTAAATCATATGTTCAATGATGAAATCTTATCTACATTAAAAAAGAAAATACTCTTATAATTTGGTAATAGAACTAATGAGTAAACCATTATTAAAATTGACAGAATGGGGACCATAAAAATGGCTCAGCAGGTAAGGGCACCTGCCTGCTGCTAAGACTTGAGGATTACCGGGGCCCACATGGTAGAATGGCATTGACTCTTAAAAGTCATCCTCTAACCTCCAAGTTCCAACCATGGCATGTGCCTCCCTACATAAGAAACTTTGATTGGCAGAATGCTTCAAAATAATATCTAACTGGGCCTCACGAGGAAAAGCTAAGCTAAAATTTGGCCCCCAAAAGATTATAGATTGGCCAAAAGCAAGGACAGTTAGTAAGGTCTGTAGGAGGAATGAGAGGAAATACACAAAGGAACCAAAAGACATGGCAAACTCTAATGCTTGAGTTTTTTCCCCAGTTGTTATTTTTCTCCTGATTGTAAAAGAAATAAATGAGTTCTCTATAAAAATTTAGAAACATAAAAACGTAAAGGTTACTTTTCTAATCCTTTATTATGCACATGTGTATATAACATAAATTTGTAAATATATATCAATACTAGCAACCTCAATTATAGGTGAAATGAAAAACTGGGTTTTGTTTTCAAAATAAGTAAGACATAATAGGTTAATAAATAAACCAGTGGAATTTGGAATTAATAACTTGGTAAAGCTGATAATGCTAAATCAGAGCCCACAGCAGAAGTTAAGTAAGCATGAGAAACTAGCAAGCCTGGAGATGGAGGACGAGACAATAAAAAATGAACAGAGCTCTATGGAAAGTCCATGCTAAAGCAAATGCAAAGAACATTTCCTACAGCTTAATCACCAGCTTCAAAAGGAACAAATCTGTGTAGCAGGTCTCCTGGTCTGTTGTACCTTGATGGTTAGTTTGCCCAAAGAAACATTGTTATATGGAAACATCCTTCCAGCTTTTGTACATTTGGGAATGTTTCGCTTTTACTCATATCTGAAGTTTTGATTGATAGAGAGCACTAAGTTTACTTTTTTTTTTTTTTCTTCTTCCCCTTTTAGCACTTTGAATACTGGGCAACTGCCTTTTGGTCTACATAGTTTCTCTAACTTAAGCTGCCTTGTACATAACAAGTCACCTCTCTTTTTACTTTTAACATCATGTATCTTTGGTTTCTCTAAATTTGCTTATAATTTCTTGCATGAAGTTCAATAGCTTCTCAAACACTGGCACTCCTGCCTTCCTTCACATCTAAGGGTTTCCAGCAATGCTTTCTTCAGACGTCTTTCCCCTCTGGTACCTAGGCCGTGAGCACGCTAGTCCACCCAGTGGTGTCCCGGCGCTCTCCCTTTCAGAGTCTTTGTTCTTTCTGGTCCTCAGATTTGATGCTCTCTCTCTACCTTGTCCTAAGTTTCCTGTTTTTATCTTTTACTCATATTTAAAGGCATCTGTCTTTAAATTCCCTACTGCATTTTTCACCTCAGGAATTGTTCGTTTCAGTTACAGAAATTTCTTCCTGCTTTTTTTAATTTCCATTGTTTTTATACATCTTCCTGTAGGTCTCCCAGCGCTACTGGGGCATTTGAAAGTCTCTATTAGGTCTCTTAACAAAAATCTATAAAACTACATTTCCTCCCTCTAAACTTCCACCACACTCTCTGTTGTTCACCTTTATGTCACTGATCATTTAAGGTAGATTTTGTTGTTGTTCAGTTGTTTGCTTTTCCTTTTTACCTAAAATGGTTTTTCCTTTACTTATAAAATTTTCTGAGTTTTAATGATCTTATTTCAGAACTTTTCTAATGTTACATTTTCCTTTAGATGTTATACTGGTTTCTCATTAACTTTTGGTCATATTTAAGCAAAGATTTCTCTTCTATGGTAAGTTTTCTTAAGAGAGGGAGAGGAGGAGGGAGGGAGGGAAAGAGGGAGGGACAGAGAGTTATGTTCCTTATTTTTCCCTTGAAGTAACTTTACATGGCATTTCATCTGATAGTTTTCTGATTCTCCTTTGTCTCTGAACTTTTAAAAAGAAAGGCTCTACTTAAGGTAGTTTTTAGCTTCACAAAATGCATCCTTCTTCCTGTGATGCTCAAAGTTATGACAGCTTAGTTCCTGAGAACCACTAGCTGTCCCCTTTGATCCTTCTGGAAAACTCCTCTTTTCTTCCGCTTTATTTCTCCCTGTTCTGTTGGCCCTTTTTGTGCATTTGTGAATCAGTTCTCCTATGCAATTTATTTCCATTCACTGTGGTCTCCTAACTTGAGTAAGAATTCTGCCACTACCATTTTCAAAAAGTTCACTGAAGTTAAACTGCTAGCTCCACCCATGGACACACTCACTATACTTGCCATATTTGACAGAGCAGCCACTCATGCTCCGTATCTCCTGTCAATACTTTTTTTGGTGGGTGGGTAGGAAGAGAGGGGTTTGAGACAGGGTCTCTGTGTAGCCCTGGCAGTCCTGGAACTCAGCTGTACAGACCAGGCTAGCCTTGAACTCAAGAGATCCTCCTGTCAATCATCCTGCTGTCCCTCAGAGCTGAGGTTCTTCTGGAGCTTCCCTACTTTCAAGTCCTATAAGGTACCACATCACCCCCCTGCCCATCCCAGCATAGAGAGTGACACCTGTTATCTCTCTTCTCACTCCTACATAGTGATACCATCCTGCACAGACAGCGATACAATGTTATCTGTTCACCCCAGCATAGAGAGTTGTTGTGATATATTATTTATGATTTAATAAAGATTGCCCGCAAAGCTAGCCACAAGTCATAAAGGTCAGGCAGTGGTAATACACACCTTTAATCCCAGCAGCCATACCAGCTGGACATACAGCCAGGCAGTGGTGGCACACACTTTTAATACCAGGACTCAAGAGACAAGTAGATGAATCTCTGTTAGTTCAAGGCCACACTGAGCTACACAAAACTGATCCAGTCTAAAAGAGAAACAGCTCACACAAAGGAGATTTCAGTACTTGGGATCCCACAACTTTAATCCCAGGATTTCAGAGGTGTAAAAGGAAGAAGCAAGGTCAGACTAGAAAGATTTATTCCCGAGTCACTCTGAGGAGAGGTTAGTCTAGGGCTTGGTGAGAGCTTGTGGAGACAGGACTGGCCCTTTCAGCCTGGGGCAGAGGTGAGAGCTAGAGGCCAGCTGCTTTGCTTCTCTGATCTTCAGCTTGCCTCTCTGTTCATCCCTGCATAGACAGTGATGCCATGTCACCTCTCTGCTGGCCTCAAATTCAGAGCTCCCACTGCCGCTGCACCGAGTGCTAGAGTTAAAGGTGTGCACCCAGACAGCCAGCCTTTCCCTTCCTAAACAAAGCTTCACTAAGTTACGACAACACATGAGAAATGTCACTACATGGAAGCGAGGAGGTTGAGCATGTTTGTGCACATATGAATACTGGTGTGTGCATGCATGCATGCATGCATGTGTGTAGAGGCCAAAGCTCAATGTTGGATGACTCTCTCTAGCACTCTCTACTTTTTCGAGTCACGGTCTCTCACTGAACCTAGACTTCAGCGACTGGCTTGACTGGTTTGCCAGGAGGCAGAGCTCATCTTGTTTCTGTTTCGCAGAGCTGGGATGGCAGGAATGTGCTGCAATATCCCACTTCTTGTGGAGGGCAGGAGGGACCTAAACACAGGTCCTCACACTTGCACAGCAAGCAAGCTTGGAAAAATAGAGCTACTTTTTAAAAGACCTAAATAAAAGTCTACTCTAATCCCCTTACCCCCTCTTGACACAGAAACATAAATTAATTTCTTTAAAAAGAAAAGATAAAAAAGGTTTTTGCTTTGGTTGATATAATGAAGCTTTCCTAAATTAAAGAAGAAAAAAGGCGTGGCAGGCAGAGATGACTCAACAGTAAGAGCATTTGCTGAGCAGCCATAGTAAGTGGGGCTCTGATCCCAAAATTCATGTAGGAAGAGAAGCGTCTGAGGGGTGCAAAGCCATCTTCTGCCTCCACACCCCAGGCACAGCCATTGTGCACACACACTCATGTAGACAAATACGTAAGATTAAACTGTAAAACAAGGCAGTCTTACCGATTTGTTCCATCCAGGTTTGATTTGTGGATGAAATTAAGTTTTGCATCTGCCCAATAAAGTTTCCGCTCCTCATAATCTAGGGTCAGTCCATTTGGCCAGTAAATTTCAGTGTTTATTATAACAAAGCGATCTGAGCCATCCATCCCAGCACGCTCTATCTTTGGCACTTCTCCCCAGTCTGTCCAGTACATGAACCTAAAACGCATTAAAAACAAAAATTAAAGCCATGACATACATAACCACAAAATACCTGTAATTACTACTATTGCACAATGCTCTCTCATAGACTACAAACTGAAAATAAACCCTAGAAATCTTTTTTTCCACATTTTAATAATCTACTACTTGAAACCAATATACAAATGTGCCCAATATAAACAAGGAACACCAGGAGTGCAAAACCAAAGTCAGTGTTTATTTGCAAAAAAGAACGTTTACACTGTCCCATTGTACAGCCCACAGAATGCTTATTAACAAGGAGATGGCAACTGCAGAGAAAGAAAGTCTGAATGACAATAGCAAAAACAGCTATCTATGCCAACATCATCAATGAGAGACAGAATTGACAGGATAGACCTCTCACTGTGGGTACTGAAAACAAGGCACCATTTGTGTACTCCTGCCCACCCCCAGAGAACGCCTAGTCTCAGTGAAAGTGTACACGAAAGAGCTCAAATTGAGGGACATTCCATAAAATTGGCCTCTTGACAATACTGACATCATGAAAGTCACAGAAAGACTAAGGAGCCAACCCAGACTAGAGGGGACCAAACATGATAAGCAAACAAGTCTTATGCTCTCATTACAGACAAAATAATAATAATAATAATTTTCCTTGATATAAAGGGAAACTGTGCTATGCATCAATTAACAGCACATTTTTAAGAAAGCTAATGGAGATAATATGAACTATAAAAGAAGAGGCATTCAGGCTAGGAAGATGTCTCAGCAAGTAAATACACGTCCGATCAAGCGTGACAACCTGAGTTCTAGCCCCAGAACCCACACAGTAAACTCCCATGAACCATCTCTGAACCCCACGTGAGGACTCCAGCATTTGTATACTCCACTCACACATAATAAATGTTCAAGTTTAAATACAAGGCAGTTAATAAATATATTCAAGCATGGAGACAATGACCATAAGCTGCCTGTGTTGCATCTACTGGCACTGTCTCTCTTGCATACAGGGCCTAACCAAGAGGCATGGGAGTGAGATACCAGAAGCACCCAACTCACATGTCATTCCGACGAGCTTAGGAGACTTCACTGTTCCAGACAATATTTCAAACCCAGAAAATCTACTTTTTCTCAGTCTCGCTAACAAATGGAGAAGAGGAATTCAAACAAAACTCTCTAATTCTACAGCCGAGGATCATGCTATAGCCTTGGTGTTTAAGGACTAGAAAGCAGGCAAATTCTTCCTAAATGAAGGGTGATGGGTGGATGCTGTCTAGACTGAGTAAGAGAAGGACTAGCTCATACAAGATAAAGTCACACAGGAAAGTAGGCAGGCCATGTTTTTATTCTAAGAGCAACATGAAGACACTTGGAGACTTTTAAGTTGAAGACCAAATGGCTGGCTTTGTGTTTCAGGGAAAGTGGGGAGAACTAGAGACCCTAGAGACGGGTGGCAATGAGGAGAAGACTGGGGGGTGCCAAGGAATGTCAAGTGCAGGGCTTCCATAGTCTTAACATGGTTGCTTTCCTTTTCTTTACACTGCTCACTGATCCTCCGCTTGGCCAGGGTTTCATCTATGAACAGCATTTTCAGAATCATTATCTAAGGAATCTGTACCTAAAATCAAGCTGCTGATAGATGTTTTCGCTTTTAAATTTAAGTCTATAGTTGATTTTATTTCTATAGAGTGTCTAAATGGTATGGATGTAGTCTCAAATGTGACTATGCTGGCCTTGAACTTACTGCAGCACAGACTATACTCAACTCATAGTATAATTCCTGCTGACATTACAGGCAGCCAGGCACCACCACACCAGGTTGTTTCTGCCTACTTTTTCTTTGAGACTGTCTCATGCATGCTGGCCTCAAGCTGACTTTGTAGCTTTGACCTTGAACACCTAATTCTCTTGTTTCCACCTTCCAAATGCTGGGATTACTCTTGGCCTGAGCTACCATGTTGGGCTTGTATTCTGTTCCATTACCCTTATATTTATACATACATACATACATACATACATACATACATACATACGCACACATATCATAAGTTACCTTGATTATTCCAGCTAATTAAAACTGAAATCAGTTAATCAGTTATTGTAAAGTTCTAACTCTTGTCATTGACTACTTCCTCTAACTGCCTACCTCTTTAAGTCTTCAGTGCCTTCCACCAACCACCACATTGTCAATGGATCAATTAAGCCATAGCTCTTATGAGCCAGCCACCTCTGAGCACTGTTAAGTCAGTGACTAAGCCTTCAACACACAAGCCCTCTAAAGGACCCTTTATATCCACATTTTAACAAGTAATAAACTAGGTAAAAAGGTTTGAAGTCATATGCATGATAAAGAATTTTACTCAGAATGAACAATAGATTCTTATAATTCAATATGAAGGCAATCAATGACACTTTAAATAGAAAGCAAGGGTATATCCAGCTCAGTGAGCACTTGTCCTATATGTAATTCCCAGTGATATTTAAAAAAAAAAAAAGTTAGATGGACAGAAGAGACTTAGACAGCTATTTCATCAGATATACAAAAGCTAATACAGACTTGAAAACAGGAGTAACCACAGTTTTTTTTTTTTTTTGTTTTTGTTTTTTTTGTTTTTTGTTTTTTTTGTTTTTTTTTTTTTTTAAGTTTTGGAAGGATGTGGTAAGGTGGGGACATAAAATGGTGTAACTACTTTAATAAAACATGCAATTTAGGAGTTTTGGGGTTTTTTGTAAGTATGGTAAACCTGGATTTGTCAGATAATCCAGCAATTTCTCTACCCAAGAAAATGAAAATACTATATTCATATATACATTTATATGTCAACACTTGTATCAGTATTACTAGTGATAGGAAAAAGCAGAAACCTGCCAAATCATTAATAGATGAAGCCATACACAAAATTTGCTGTCTTCATACAATAGAATGATACATGGCAATGAAAAAAAAACCTACATACTTGATTCATGGATGAGTATGTGAGAGACTTCAAGAATACTATCATAAAGTGAAAGAATCCAGAGAAATTACATGTTGTCCGGTTCCATTAGAATCAATAGTCCTTTAAAAACAAATACACAGATAAAGAACACTCAGAACTGCCTGTGGCCGCGAGAGCAAGGACCCCTGCCAGGTAACGGGAGCTGGGGAACTGCCAAGTTATTTTCCCAAAGAGCAGACCTAACAAGGCCATGGGGGAATATTGCAATTATCCCACACAAGAGTAACAGACCCACTCCTGCACAGACAACGGTAGGTTACAATTGTGAACTAAATTCAAGCCAAAATTTTTAAAAACAACCTTGTCAAATCTTCTGTAGAGTCCATTAATCCTTTACAGTGTCACTGAACACAGCTATCAAAACAGAGAAAAGTGGTTGCAACGCTATCCAAATAATCCCAGCAAATATTTTCAGTATTTGCAATTGGAGGAAGACAAAAAGTCCATCTTTTTGAGAAAAAAGATGCAAGCAAGGAACAGCAGGCATCGAGGATGGATTCTACAGGAGTCTGGAAAGAAGCCACTGTCTCTGAAGAAGGGAGGCGTCTGTACATCCTAGAATAAATACAGAGTAAATAAAGGGGATCTACCTGGTAGCATGGGTACAGCATTGGAGACCAGGGTGCTGTCATTCTCAGTTACACGCTCTCCAGCGTAGCTACAAGTGCTTTCATCATGAGGCATTTCCAGGGAATGTCTCAGGGGACAGAAGCTTTGCACTTCCTACAGTGACCTCTCTGTCCCTAGCTCTTCCCCGACAACTTTAGGATTAAATACAGACTTAGGCACAGAGCTCAGTGCCCCCACCCCTTGTGTTCTGCTGGTTCCTCCCTTCAGGAACAAAGGGCAGGGTCTTCAGCACAATCTAGCTCTGGCCCGCCCACATCTGCTTCCCCACATCTGCAGGTCACCAGCACAACGCGGCCACTTCCCTCCACACACCACCATTCCCACAGTTTAACTCCAACAGTGCAAAATCCGGTCAATGCTCCTTACAGGCTTAAGAGTATCTTACACTTGTAGAAGTTATGTTAGCTAATTAATGTTTAGGATTTATTGCCTCTGACATTTAAGTTCTACATATTTTTCTGAGTAAGATAAAAAAAAATTATTATTTTTCTATTTCTTGAAGTAATGAAAGAATTGCTTTTTCTGAGGTTTATGATTTCCCACACGGTGATTCTTCTAGATTTTATTTTTAAGGGTATGTGTGAATACATCTTGGGGGGTGGGGGGCATGTGCATATGCGTGAAGGTACTCGGAGGCCAGAGGCATCTAATCCCCTGGAGCTGATGTTAAAGGAGGTCGTGAGCCCCCTGACAAGGATGCTGAGAACCAAACTTGGACCCTCTGCAAGGACAGCATGTGCTCTTAACCACTGAGCCATCCCATCTCCCCAGCAACCCTCTACCCGCTGATCCTTAATAATCTACCGATTACCTTATAGCTTCTGAAAGATTTAGCCAGAAAAAGTAACACTTAATGAGTTGACAGAAAAGGTTGAGTAGGAATTCACAATAAATTTGAGAGACGAAGGCTGTATCACTACAGTCTGGCATGCTAATTTACAATCTGAGTGTTCCCCATTCAAATGCACATACAGTAAAGATCTCTTCTCCTTTATATATTTCAGAAAGGGGGTTAGTCCCACAGACAGACATCTGAGTCTGAGCCTCAGATGAAGAAACACTCAAGGAAGAGGGACCACACTGGGCACAATATATGCAAAAAGGAACTCCAGAGCACAGCCTCTATTATTATTACAGCGTAAAACAGAAGAGCTGAGATGATGACACACACGCGTCAAATCACCAACAAAACCTTGGGTAAGAAATCACAAGCTTAAATTTGATTTAAAAAAAAAAAAAAACCCTGTGCGGGGAGGATGTTAGTATTTAGGCATCTGCACCGGCCTGTCCAAGAGTTCTGACAGGGTATGTCCTCAGCTGTGGCCACTAAGAGCACCACATGGGCCTATTCACTATGTTCCCTTTTGAAATGGCCCTACCCACCTCCCATCCCCCCTCTCCTTCACCCCCCCCCCCTTTCCTCTCTCCTATTCCCAGAAGCTGGCCTCTCCCCTCCCCCTCCTACAATCTTTTTCCCTTAATAAAAAAAAAAAAAAATACTTCTGCTTGAATTCTGTCTCATGGCAGCTTTCTCTCTCGAGCCACCTGTGGGGTGAGGGGGGAGTATGAGGGATGCATGAGGCTTGAAGCAGGGCCTCTTGTTCACTGATGTACACAGTAGGCGCTAGGCTCATGGGCCTGGGAGCTTCCTGTTTCTGCCTTCCACAGCATCTTACAGGTATAACACTTCAGCTTTACATGGCTTCTGGGAATCCAAACTTGGGTCATGCTTGCATGGCAAGCACTTAACCCACTGAAACACTTTTCCAGCCCCAACTGGCCTTATTATGGTATTGGGAAACCATTAACATTAGTCTAGGATGTACATTTTATATGTACCCGTTAATTCTATTTAGAAGAATGAAAAAAGATGGGAGAGTAATAAAACAATGGTAGCTGAACAACAGAAATACTTATTTATACAAAGCGTACCTTTCCAGACCCATCTTATAATACTTCCTACCTTAAATCCTCATGATAAGACTAACAAATACTTCTCTTCTTGTGGTATACCATTCACATACTGAAGCACAGCTCAAGCAAAAACACAGGAGTCCCACCAGCCCTGCCTCTGCCTGACCCTACTCTGAACACAGTGAGCAAATATTTTCTTCCCAAAAGACATCATACAGCTCCTTACATCTATAGTTTAGCATATATTATCTTATCCCGTCCTAATTTAAAATGCTAACAAGCACACTTAATAATTCAACAGTTGAGACTATAAGTGTAACTTCTACCATGCTAGTCATTCCACAGTAAATAATCACAATTTAAAACAGGAGGCATAAGGCTGCTATTGTAGGAACTAAATACAGGAGGCATAAGCTTACAGGAAATACTGATATTTGTCTGTCTGAGCTTCTTTTGGCAGGTGGGGAGCATGTGTTTTGTGTGTACTGTCACAACCCCTGGGTGTTCCTACGTGCAACTGCCTTGGTGTGTCCAGAAAAGTTTTCTTTAAGTCACCACCTCTGGCTCTCACAATCTTTCCAACTATCTGAATCCTAAATCCACATGAATAAAAGTAATGCATGACCTAATCTATGTGGTAGACCTGCCAGTAGTCTAACTTTGGAGTATCTAAGCTTTGATTTGTAACCTGCATAAGTAGGAGCCAGATACTGACATACTTTAACTTTTCTTTAATACTTTAAAAAACAAGAAGACCAAGTAGATTGTTCTTAGGATCTGATTTTACAAGTTTGGTTTTTTGTTTGTTTGTTTGTTTGTTTTTTAATTCTATGCTATCTCCTTTTATATTCACTATCATATTTCAATCATTCTTCCAACATTAGAAAGGGGAAAATTGCAAGCAAGATTCAAAGTGTAGCGAAGACATCTACAAACCAGAGGAGCACTCATTTTCACTCACAAAATGCTGTCAGATACCTGGCACTAGGAAGGCACTAGGGAAGGGGGAGGGGTCACCCAGCACTTGAAATACTTCCCTGTGTACTTAAAGAATCCTTCATCTTATGAACTAGAACCACATCTTGAAAGTGCAGAAACAGAACCAGATATTTGCTTCCCAATCCTCCCCTGCAATCAGAACCTGTGCACAAGCCCCAGTCATTACCAATCAGACAGACCAAACCCAACTTTTGGTTGTTATGGCAAACATCTGTGACTCTAGTGTTTAGGTAGAGGCTCAAGGGCCTGGAGTTGGAGGTGAACCTGGGACAAATAGCAAATTCCAGGTCAGCCTGGGCCAAACAGACCTGGTGTCAAAAAGAGAAAGAAGAGTGAAGTGTGAAAAGGGGTCTACGGTAGTTTTAGGGGTGTGTCCTCTCACAGCAGGGCACTGACAAGAGCAGCACAGGATAACAGCACTGCCTACACAGGGCCAGCGATGGCTGTGATCTGTAGCACTGTTCCTATACAGTCTCACCCAAGTTCTATGGCTTAAGACATCATAAGAAACCCAACCGCTTGTTACCTACAATCTTTTGGTGACTAAACTAAAAAGATCTCTTTTGATTAAAACTATGAATGATAGCACACACTCTTAGACCCAAAGCCATCCCAGCAACATCCCTTTAGAACATCCTGCCTCTAACCAAGGGCACTTTCAAAGCCACACAGTTTTCCCCACAATCATGGCCAAGGGCAAGGTAGCAGCCAGACCTCCCTGCAGTGCAGGTATCCAGACAGGAAGTGTGCTGATGTAAACTGATAAGGGAGCAAATGACAGATCAAATGGCCAACACAGCATCAAAATGATACTTACACGACCATAACCATGAGCCAGTGGAGCTGAGAGACCCCAAATAAGCAGTTAGCATTACCCACACATTCCTAACAAGTGCTGCTCGTTAGGCAACTCTACTGCTCATCAGCATTTGGAGAGGCTTGAGGATAGCTATGAGAATCCAGTAATTCTTGGATATTAAAAAACTAAGATTGTTCCGAATAAGTTCTCTTTAGCATGTTTTCCTCCCTGGCTTCTAACACACAAAACAAGAGCAACAGCAAGGAAGCGCCTGCTGCAGGAATTTTCATCCTTAGCAACTGAGAACAACCTAGGAATTTTACTAAAAACAGCACTGCTCCTGAATCTTCCACCACATATTCTGATTTAATTGGTTTGAGGTGGAACCAGGAATCAATGTAGTTTGTTGTTGTGGCTTTTTTTTTTTTTTTTTTTTTTTTTTTTTGGAGACAGGGTTTCTCTGTGTAGCTTTGTAGACTAGGCTGGTCTTGAACTCACAGAGCTCTGCCTGCCTCTACCTCCTGAGTGCTGGGACTAACGGTGTGCAACACCACCGCCTGGCTTATTAGTATGGCATTTTCGTGCATAGCTTGCTTTTGTTGATCCTCTTCCCCTACCCAAATCCCCTGACCTACTTTGAACCCTTACATGTCTCCAAATGCTACATGTTTTATTACCCCACCTTCCTCAAAACCTCTTCTCTGGCTTAGTTATTTCATGACCTATACCCACACTCAAACCCACATATGTGCACATACATTAAAAGCTAAAATCCACATATAAGAAAGAACATGTGGTTCTTGTCTGGGTTTCCTCACTTAATAATTTCCAGATACATCTGTTTTCCTGCAAATTTCTTAATTTCGTTTTCTTTATGGGTGAATAAAATTCCAGTAAGTCTCAACCAGGGGCTGGAGAGATGACTCGGTGGGTAGAGCACTTGCTATGTAAGCCTAACTACCTTGGTTTAGATCCCATATAAAAGCAGGATGCAGGGCACCATCTGTAATCCCAGCACACCTGTACCAAGAAATGGGAAGAGCATATAGGAAAATCTCTAGAAGCTTGGGAGGCCAGGTATATGCAGTTGTGTACAACAGAGACCCCGTCTCAATACGTGAAGGTGAGAACTTAGGTGCACACTTGCACATACGCATGTATACACAGACAGACAAACATGGTGGTGCACACCTGTATTTACAAGCAAGACTCTGTCTCAAAATAAAGTATAAGTAAAAAAAAAAGTTCCCAAAGAATTCTAATATATTCAGACAGGGTTTGAACCAGGGAAGTGGAATGTGATTTTTTTCAATACCTGTTCATTCATTCATAGGGCAGTGTTTTTACACCTGTGATGTTAATGCATTTAGTTCATTAACCAGCTGGCTCAAGACATTACCAGTCAGGGCCCATGGAGAAGGAAGGGTTCTCAAGAGACAGGAAATAGAACACACTGGTATAAAAGGATAAAAGGGAATTATGGGGACTGGAAAGATGGCTCAGGGATTAAAAGCACTAGCTGCCTGCTCTTGCAGAGAACCAGGATTTAATTCCCAACACCACACGGTAGCTCACAACAATCTGTAAATCAATCCTAGAGTCTGACACCCAGGCAAAACACTCATACACATAAAAATCAATAAAATTTTAAAGGAAACAAGAAAGGATAACTTGTGCTGAGGAGAGGGAGGCAGGATAGAAGAGAGAAAATGGGAAGGAAAAATAATACTAAAAGCTTTTCTTTCAAAAGTCATATGGAAACCTACTACTGTAGAAGTCCTTAAAATATATCTATACACACACACATTAGAAAAGTAAAAGATGGAGTTACCTACTGGGCAGCAATGCCCCGACCAGAAACCACAAGGCTAACAAAGAAAAGGCCTATTCCAGGAATGAGTTACTTCCTCTGGAATTATTGACCAGTGGGTCCCTAAAGACCTCCAGACATTAGTCTATTGGCAACTCCTGGTTACTCTCCAGAGCTTGAAGATAAGACCCTACTGCTTAAAACACTACATACTTGACTCATAGAACATGAAGTAATCTAGCTGGTACTCACCTGGAAGCATCATCCCTACTGACTAGCTTTCCTAATGTTGGAAGGTGAAATGCATGCTACCAGAGGAGAAACAAATCATCAATCTTACCCAGGTACAAACCTGGTAAACTACAATAACAACTTGTTATGCCTAACAAGACATGATTATAAAAAGGAGTTCTTACTTGGCCTAAGCAATAAAAACCCAGAATCAGATATAGAGGAGAATGCTGAGAGATCAGAGAGAAGGAGCAAGCCACAGCCAGTGGACAAGAGAGCAAGTACTGTTTCTTTCCACTTACATCCTCTCTGCCCAGCCATCTGACTTCCTGTCTGTGCCCAGCCACTTCACTTCCTGTTTCAGCCCAATCATCTCACTTCCTGTCTGTCTGTACAGACCTCTATGGTTAGCTAGAGATTTGTCATTCATATTAGTTTAATAAAACTCTCTGATTGGACAGTAGCCAGGCAAGAAGTATAGGCAGGGCTACCAAGCTAGGAGAATTCTGGAAAGAGGAAATGCAGAGACACTGTCATGAGCCAGATGAGAATGCCATACAGAGAAAAGGCACCAAGCCATGTGGCTAAACATGAATAAGTATGGGTTAGTTTAAGTTGTAAGAGTTTGTTAGTAATAAGCCTGAGCAACAGAACAAAGAGTTGATAATTAATATAAGCCCCCTGTGTGTTTATTTGGGACTGAATGGGTGCAGGACCAGGTGGGACAGGAACTTCCATCTACACATGATGACTGCTGCAATAGTGACACAAGTTATGGGAGTAACCAAGCACTCTCTACTAAGATTTAAGGCCCACTCCACAAAATGAAGTTCAAACCCAGCACCATTATCAGGCCAAGAACCTGTGGCTACACAGATCCCAGACCCTAGAAGAAAACCTACAATTATTATTTGGATAAATGGACACAATATTAAACTAATCCCTAATGATCTATTATTATATTCCATCATCTGTGAGATAATTACTCCAGCCAATGGGGGAACAAAACCACAGTCACCACCAGAGTTAGAATAAAAACCAAGTGAACTTTCTCTCCTAGTGTTCTTGCTAGTCTGGTTTAGAACTCCTTTTTGCAAAAATTGCCTTACCAAGCTACTTTTGCTTTGTTCATGTGTTCCTCTGTACAACAATGAAACTATTCTTTATTTCTAATGTCATAATCAAGTAGTATTGGCAACTTAATCTCTGATTTTCTTAATCAGTACTAGACTAGCATGCCTATTTCTAAATTATGTTGAGTATTTGGGACTGAAAGTGTTAATCAGCATAGGAGAATTGGCATATCAATTACTACATCTGCCAGTTCCCCCTTACATCCTATCTCTTGACTGCTTAAGCTCCTCCTTTGCAGTTTCCAGCAGAGATATGCAGGTTTCATAGTTACTTTTACTCTTAAGCATTCCAGATTTTATAGTAAACCATACTGTTTAACATTTTAGTTTCCAATTGTGCCCTGCTACTGTGTGTATGTATGCACAAAGGATGGGTGCACGTGTCCCACAGCACAAGTGCACGGTGTAGGTCACAGGACAACTTTGTTGAGCTGGCTCTCTCCTTCCATCCTTACACAAATTCCAGGTGTCAGAGTCTGGTAACCAGCTTTGTGCAGCAGGTGCACTGCAAACAATCTAATAACCTGTGATCTGGCTCAACTCACTTAACAGTTCTAGTAACCACTTGTAGTTTAAGGCTTGCTTTTATCTATGTGTCTGTGTCTGTGTGCAGGTGGGCACAGGGGTTCAAGGAGTCCAGAAGAAAACATCAGATTCCTTGGAACTGGAGTTACAGGTAACTGTGAGTAATCCAACACAGGTACTGGGAAAGGAATTCTGATTCTCTGCATGAGCATCGTAAGTTATTAACCACTAAGCCAAACTACAAATAGAGGTAATTTTTCCTCTTCTTCCTCCCTTAGTTTCCTTGTAGAATGGACACCTTTGTACAAATTAGAGTTCAGTTAGTGCTAACCTTTTCCCCACTGCAATACATTGCTGGTTAAAATACAACTTTAATGTGTGACTTTATCTTTGACAGAATAATTATATGAAGTTGTTTATAATACCGGAACTAAAGGGTAAATTTCACTGTATATAAATTATAGCTCCATTAAAAATTTTAAATCTGCAACAAACAAATAGCTTTCAAACCAACAGTGATTCACCTTATCAATAAATTAGGTCAAAAAAGTCACATGGGTCACATGATCATCTAAAATGCTGAAAAAAATCATAAACATTATTTCAGAATTTTTGTTTCAAGGAATGACTAAATGCATACACCTTTCTCAGAGACAAGCAATTACCAACAATCTAACCACACCATGTTTTTGTATGGCTCTACAAGCTAAAAAACGATCTCTACATATTTTTAAGAGTTGAAAAACAAACTCCAAAAGGGAAAAAGAAAAGCATTGTAACAAGATCCTTATGTGGTCTGCCAAACCTTAAGTTATTTACTATTTGCACTTTTATAGAAAACATCTGCTATCCCTCTCTAAACCTTGTTACTCAAAGTGTGGTCCTTGAGCCACCAGGCTCAGAAAAATCAAGTTCCACCTGAGTAAAGAATCATTAACAACAACAGAATAAAATCAAGTGTTATCTTTCCTAACGATTCTCTATCAGAAACTGCACAGTCAGCACATAATATGAAGGAATGTATAGGAAAAAATCACTAAGGAATATTTCCAGGTATCTACAAAGCAATTGGTAAACTCCAATTAACAAAATTACTTAACAATCCAATATCAAAGTATTTAAAATCATCCTCCCAGACAATTTGGTAATCTCACATGCCAATGGAGAAGAAAAACAATGATGAGACACTTAAGATTTTTTAAGAATTGTCTATTTCAATCAAAACCTCACTTTGCCAGGGTGTGAGTACCCTGAGTTTTCACATCACAAGACCTTTTATCAGCATCTCTGAGTGACCAGACTACAAGTCCTGCCACAAAACAAGTGTTTAATTGAAACGCAAGTACATGTACCAACTATGTAAACATTCTGAATGCTTTTGCTTTGAGAAGGAGCTTTATATTTACATTTAACAAAATTTTAAGTACCACAAAATATTGAAGCCAGTCTGTGATCATGAGGCTTGCATCAGCACAACTCTTTCTCATGCTGGAAGCACTGAGCAATGATTAGTAGCAAACATGCCTGCGTCTAGGATCTTCCTTTCTCCCACCCTCCACCACTTGTCCCTAAAGTCTGACAAAGTCTACAGTATTTCTTAAATCAGTGTTTTTCAGCCTTCCTAATGCTGACACCCTTTAATGTAGTTCCTCTAGTTGTGGTGAGCCCCAATCATAAAATTATTTTGGTTGCTACTTCATAACTATAATTTTGTTTCTGTTATGAATCACAACCCACACGCTGAGAACCACTGTCTTAAATGAAATACTCAAAGTACTGACAATATATTTTTCTATTCCGATCTTAATTCTGTTCATTGTGTCCTAATTTCGGGGTAAAGGCTCTGAGATTAATGAAATAATGTGTAAAAGGTATACTCTTCCTGTATTAAACTAAATGGAAAGAGCACTTGCTGCTCTTGCAGAAGACCTGGGTTCCATTCCCAATGCTCACATGGCAGCTCACAAACTCCAGTTCTAAGAAATCAGAAGCCCTCTTCCAAATTCCACTCGCACCACACACACACACACACACACACACACACACACACACGCACACACGCACACACGCACACACGCACACACACACGGTGCTCATATATATGCAAGCATAACACTCATAAAAATAAATCTTTTAAAGGGTAATGAAATTTTTTCCCTTTACTTTCTCTTTCTTTGTTTCTTTGTTTCTTTCTTTCTTTAGAAGAAAAAGGAAATAAGCAGCATGAGGAAGGAAATGTGGGAACTTTTCATCTAGAGATGAGCTTCTGGAATGAAAAGCATCAGAAGTCTACAATACCTTAGGGTGCAGAAGAAACTCTCGGAAGTTCAGAATCAGTCTCAAGGTCAAATGCCACCCTCACCCACCCATCAAAACTGACCCTGACTGCCACTCATAATCTTATTTTGTGGGCATAATCTAATTGGTGGGCACAGATTAAGGAGAAGGTTTGACTGATTTCTTTTATTGCAGTGAAATTCACAGGGAGCTGTGGATACTTAGAAGTACTAAGAAAGTTGTTAAATTCAACTAGTGTAGAAATATATTCCATAAGTTTTTATAAACTTATTCAAAAGTAAAATTAGGGAAACACTCAGTAGGTTTTGATAAATTATCTCCAATGGCTACCGTCTCCTACAAGAGAAACCTCTTCTCATCAGCAATTATTAACTCTTGAGTCATGTAGCCTACTAGTCTCCTAATTCACTTTGGTTTCAATGACTTCTATTCTAGCTTTGAATTAAGAGTGTAAACATTTCTTTGATATTAAAGAATTAAGGACCTGTGGTTCCAGCCTTACTTTGTAATACTATGCACATCTGTTATCCATCAAAAATCACAAAAAGTACTACCAGGGTGTTATAAGCTGTTGATTAGTGTCTATATGAATATGATTTCATTGCTGTGTCTGGCCTGATTTTCATTTGTAATGCTTTCTGAAAACATAATTTTAAAGGAGTAAAGGAATTAAAGTAAATACATACTGAGCTTAGTTTTGGTTTTTTGAAATAGGGTTTCTCTGTGTAGCACTGACGGTCCTGGAACTCACTCTGCAGATCAGACTGGGCTCAAACTCAGAAAGATTCACCTGTCTCTGCTTCCCAAGTGCTGGGATTAAAGGTGTGCACAACCACTGCCTGGCTCATATTGAGTTTTTAAGACATCAGAAACTGTTATGCCAAAAAAAGTAAAAGTATCTCAAACTGATAAATTATACACAGTCCACTTTATACAAATTTATTAAATTATAACATGTATTTTCTATGATTAGGTAAAGAAAAATAATAAATTTCAAAATCTTCATGGAACCTTATTTTGGTCTATACATTCAATCTGAGTCCAGCTTTCCAAAATAAAATATTCAAAAATTTTTAGTTGCAATAAATCTAAACTGATGAGAGAATGTTTGTCCTTTACAAAATGTTATTACACAAAAAGTTAACATAAAAATTGAACTATAAAAACCAAGTGAACCAGATCTTTACTAAGTGGCAATTCTCTTCATGATCCTTAAGTTATTTATGTAACCCTACCTGTAAGTCATTAGCATACACACAGTGAGAATCTCGAAGCACACAGGGTGGTCTGTTATGATGACAGTGCGGGCACACTCACTTTCCATCTGTCAAAGCTCGAACTGCACACTCAAGCTTTGCATGTTTTTCTGTTCATAAGAAGACACCATGTCCAACTGTGTTAATAGGCAATATACAGGTGGTGTGTTGTGGTATAGTGGTGAGCAGCTGCCTTCCAATATATGAAATACAGAAGTCAAAATTTCTAGTTATAGTAATTGGTAACTAGTTAACCAGAAAAAAAAAAAAGAAAGACTTTTACAAAACACCTAAAACCACAACTTTTTACTTGATTTGTACAGATACACAAAATAAAATACAGAAACACCTCTTTCAGCATAGAGCTAGGGTATGGAGAAAGGGGTGGTGAGCAGAGACCAAATGTGACAGAATAAAAAGGCAGAACTTGCCAGACTGGGTGAACAACAACCCTAGCGGGGTTTCTGGTCTCGGGAACTAAAGGACTTCTATGTCAGTGGCAAACTGAGGAAGACAAACAAACCCTGGAGCACAAACACGCCTGTAAGATCCCTGCACAAAGCACTCTAGGGACAACAACAGAACAACGCGCCCACCAGCAGGGAGCACAAAGTTTTGCTTGGCTTAACCCACTGAAGATGCGGTCAATGAAACCTCACCAAATACTGTGTAAGCACAGAGCGCCCTCACAAAGGGTTAGGGTTCAAATTTATCACATATAATATAGGAACTCCCAACTCTGCATCTCCAAAACTAAATAAAGAACCAGGTAACAGTGCTTGGACTCGGGAGGTTGAGGCAGGAGGATGGCCCCAGTTAAGAAGACAACTTATGCAGCAAGCAGTACTAGGCCCTACATTCCCAGCAGGATCGTGAAGTTATAGTCTGGACCACAGAGTAAGACCCTGTCTCAAACAGGGAATGTAGCTTGGAGCACTCCAGGCCCAGTTTCAATTTGAAAAGCTGGCAACAAAAGCAAACAAAAATAGACAGCTTTCACTCTAAAACAAAGCTCCGGAAATTTTTATGCTATAGTAAGTCATTTACTATCACAAATGCTCCCTTTCAACGTTCTCTTAGTAAATGTGGACTTAAAATACCTAGAGCCAACAACAACAACAACCAAAAAAAAGAAAGAAAAGAAAGAAAAAATTCAGACAATTCCCTCAGAGGCAGAGGCAAGTAGACCTCTGAGCTGGAGGCCAGCCTAGTCTTCACAGTGAATTCCAGGCCAGCCAGAGCTACATAGCTAAGACAAACAAACACAATTAAAATTCATGAACTTGAGGCAAATAATGAACTTCATTTTATATAAGGAAAAACTGGATGAGGGGTATGACATTTTCAGGAAAAATGAATGCTCTATCCTAATATTTGAGAACACACAATACATAAGGGCCTGGATTCGTATCCCAGAAGCTGATCAAGCAGAACTTATAATAGTATTTCCTGACAATAATAATTTTTCTAATATACTACTGTTAATTTTTAGGGGATAACAATGAGTATAGGGGGCAGTGAAGGGGAGCAAGGCTTGTTTTATAGACAATAAGAAAAATTTTTAAATGCTGCATATGTATACGAATACTATAATAAACCTATTATTTTTACAATGCATATATGCTAATAAAAATATTAGCTCACTTCCAAATAAGTAATACTTTAATTAAAAAATAGGAAACAGAAACCATAAATACAAATCCCTTGGCTACATTTTCCATCCTACAAATAAAAAAAACTCCTTTTACATTTTAAAGTATTTTTCAGTTGTATCAAGTGAAACTGGCGCGAGGGGAGGACTTAGGTTTAAAAGGCAAAACCGCTCTGAAAAGGCAAGGCCCAGTGTAAGATACGCAATAAGAACACTCTGTTCTGTTGGGACAATTCTAACCTCGGCATGCTAGCCCAAAGCCTTCTCAGCCTCCCTGCGGCTCTCGAGACCGACCTGAGCTACACAGTGAGATCTGAGCAGACATGAAAACAGTATAGAAAAGTGGGAAGAACTTGAGGAGAGGAGGTCAGGGATACATGGGTGGAGAAGATACAATAAAAGTACCATGTGTACAGGTATGAAATTATGAAAGAATGAATGTTAAATACATATATATAAGTAATCACTTGGGTTTTAAAAAGGGGCAGAGCTCTGCAAATCTAAGTATAGCTAAATTGCTGGTTTGAATATATACACGTGAAATAAAAAGTTCTGATATTTAGAATGCTTTCATAAAATGTCTGTATTTGTAGTATGATTGAGTCTCACTCTGTAGTCCAGGCTGGCCTGTAACACATGCATGAAACCTGGGCTAGCCTCAAAAGCATGGTAATCCACCTGCCTCAGCTCCCAAGAGTTAGGATTATAGGTATAACCCATCATGTCAGCTCTCCTGAAATGTCTCTTTTGAAACTTGATATCACAACTGAGAGGAGCTTGTAGTAATTGTGGACAAAGTTCTGGATTCAATCTTCAGTACACACACACACACACACACACACACACACACACACACACACACACACGCGCGCGCGCGGAAAGCCTGATGAAAGAATTCATCTTACAGATGAAGAAGTAGAGGTCCAACACCTGAGGTAACACACTAGTAAACAGCAAACCCGAAGTAACATGTTAGTAAATGACAAGCTGAGTAAGAGACGAAACAAACTTTGGTTAGCATATTCTAATAAAAGATTACCTGGATAGTATTTTTTTGAAAGGCTTAAAATTCTTAATTTTATGTAAACATTCATTAATAAAAGTTATGCTGTATTTTTTAAAACGTGTACCTATTTTTACGCATGTGTGTTTAGAGGTGGGGATGCAAACGCACCCTCCTGCATATGTGGAAGAGAAAAACTAACATAAGTTGGCTATCTCCTTCTACCATGCGGGGTCTAAGGATCAAACTCAGGTTGCCAGGCTCAGCAGCAAGCGCCTTTCGCCACCAAGCCATCTCACCAGCCACAGGCTATATAATAGCTAAGTCACGAGACAATGCTGAAATTTACATTTCCTTAAAAGTGCTTTATATTCTAAATGAGGAAAACTGAGAGTATAGATTAAAGAGAATACATTATAAGAACATTTTTAATTTATAAAGTTCAGCCATTCAAAGCACATTTATCAAACACCTGAATGTGATAGGAACTGGTTCATTCATCTTGATATACCAGTGTAACATATATTTTAAACATAATCATGGTAATTAATTTCCCTATCTGCTGCACACATGAATTCCCTCTTTCTTCCATCCCTATCCCTTAGATTGTTTTAAGACACACCCTTACTATATATAATAGCTCAGGTTTGGCTTACACTTGCTGTGCAGCCCAGGCTTCCCTCTACTTCCTGACCCCTCCTACTTCTACCTCCTGACTGTTTACGTAGGCACTTTTGAGTCAACTTTTACTGTTACTAATTATTACACTTAACATAAATATTAGAAAATGTATCTGTAAAACCTGTACCACTGGGGTCACAAGTCTGCTGGCCACACACAGGATCACTACCATTTAGCTTGCAAGAAATATTCTGTTATTTGGAATTAAGCAAAAAAAATTTTAGAATTATTATGAGACTAGTACCTGAACCAGGTTCTCAGCATCATGAGGGCAGGATAGCAATGTGGGAATTAGAATGAGGAACTGAACAGGGGTGGTAGGGAATGTCCTCTACCCATATAAAAGACAACACTACTTCCTGGAACAATTTTCGTAAGACACACATTTTCTTATTTCTTGGCCTGAATTCTACACTACCAGTCAGTATTAAAAGCACAGGGGTCAGGGCAGACTAATAGAGGCCCAATTTAGAAAAATCTTCCTCCAGTCTAGGATGAATGAGCTGTTAATACAAAGAACTCCATACATCTCAAAGCACACAGATGGCTGCACTGGTTCCCAGCATCCAACAATACTGGTCATTCAACCGCCTTCCTCTCACATGATGACATCAGAGAGTCTCAAAACTCAGGTTCCTGGACACTGAAAGTCTTTTTCCTCAGTACTGTTTTAAGCACTTTATCTAAAAAGTAAACATTTCATGTTTCCCTAGAAAATAAATCTGGAAATCCGACTCTTCTGTTTGACAAGGGGTAAACTCTACCTGTGACTGTTTTTGCATTAAAACCACAACCCATTACACAAATCTAAGATCAATAATACTAAAAGGGCAATATCTTTTTAATTCTTGAGTCTAAAACATAATTTTTAAATATTTTCCCTATCATATTAATTATCAAGTATATGCCATTTGGCTGGATTCTATTTGGTCCCAATTACATGTAAATCATATTTATTGGGGGGTGTGTGTGTGTGTGTGTGTGTGAATATGTGGAGGTCAGAGGACAGCTTGTGGAAGTTGGTTCTCTCCTTGCACAATGTGAGTCTTAGGATCCGCACTCAGGTTATCAGGCTTGGTGACAAGTACCCTTAACTAATAAGCCATCTCATCAGCCATAAATTATGTTTTAAATAGACATGTCAAAGTAACTTCCCAAAAAGTAAAAGAAGTTTTTAGAACTACTGAAGAAGAGGAAAAGGTGAACTTACATCCCGATTCCATTACCACAAACATCAGAATTAATGAAAAATATTTCACTGTTTGGGCCTCAGGAAAAGAATGTGTATATTTTCACCAAATCACATTTAGAAGCTAAATGATACTATTTCTACCTTCAAAGTACATTATCACTGATTCTTACAATGATAAGTCATTGGAAAATGCTCTCATTTAATACTGAAAAGGCAACAGATAGACAAAAACCTCTAATGTACTTCTTAGTGATATAGCAAGCATTAGCAGCAATAAAGCTCCTTCGTTGAGGAATGAAATGAAAATAGTAATTTCCACTCACTAAATCATTATCCCACAATTACTTAAGAGTTGAGAAAGAGTGTATATGTGCATGTGTGTGTGTGTGTGTGTGTGTGTGTGTGTGTGTGTGTGTGTGTGTGTGTGTAGTGCACACGCAATTATAACCTCATGTAGAAATGAACAAGGTGCTATGCCAGAATTGTAGTATTCAGGCTATAAAACTATGGATTGTAATAATCAACCTAATAAGAGCTCCCACTGGCCTTCTCATTCCTTCAATACTACCTTTTCCATCTCCAAATACACGCAGCACAATACAAATCCTGTGAAGAAAGTTCTCTCTCCCAAACTGTCTGTCCTTAAGACCCTTAACCTCCCAAGGGAAGTAACAAATGGAAAGGCCTGAAACATAGTAACCACTGAATAGCGAATTTCCATCACCACCCTTGTGATAAGCAGCATGTCACAAAGAAACAGAAAAGGAGGCGTGGTGGAGCAGGAACTTCTAATCCCAACCCTCAGAAGGCTGAAGCAGGGTTACCAAATGCCTGCCAGCCTGAGCTGCACAGTGAGAAGACCTGACAGAAGGAGGGAGAAGAGGAAGAAGGGAAGAGGACAGAGAGGGAGGACTGTTCCTTTCACCAGTCTTCTTCCCTACTCATCAGTGAGAGCAGCAAAGCCAATGGGATCCTACAAAAGCAGTAACCTTGCAAACACATCATCACCCCGCAGAACCACTATTAGCTCCACTCCTCAAGATTACATTCAAAGTTCTCAACAACCCCAGCCTCACTGGAACAGCATAGCATACATGGTCTCTAAGAGTCCTTCTTCTGGTTCCCAACCCCTTGCTACCTCCACACTTTCTGATGCTTTACTAAGGGAAATGCCTTGGAGCGAGGGTGTCACTTAATGGCACTTGCACCAAGCCTGCCCACCAATCTGATCCATGTGGTTGGGTGAACTGGCCCCCTGAAAGCTGCCCTGCCACTTTTGCACACCCTAAATATGGTGTGTTTTAAAGGACCATCTCACCTTTGTGATGGTTAACATTACTATGCTTGAGACCAAAAAGGGAAAGGGAAAAAAAAAAAAAAAATGCCTCTAACAAATAAGCCCTAGCTTGTACAGGCTGTACCCTGTCAATCCACTTCCCTTTTTCCCCACATGTTGAAGACTGTCCTTAAATTGACTAATCTTGTAAAATTTGCTGTTCTTACAAAATAATAGGTCATACGACTAACCATTATTTCTGCTTTTGTAATCAAATTTGCTTACTCTGTTCAAAAAGACAATCACAAGACCCAAAAATGGAACTTCAAGGGTTTGGCCTTTGTAAGCCCTGGGCTGATATGGTTAGGGGCTGTGTCTTGGGAGGGCTCTCAGGTATGTAAACATGGTGTCAGGTTTGGGTGCTGGACCTAAATAAAAAGCCTCCTCTTATTAAAATTTATTCATGGTCATTGTGAATCTCTGAGCAACCCTAGGCCCACTATACCTTAATATTATTAAATGTATACATATGCATGCATGTTCTCTCCAGAATAGCCAAACCCTAAAATTTCACTGCACTACTGTCATCTTTTACAGCTAAACAAAATTTTCATTTATTTACAACATGGCATTATCTTTAATCCGTGTCAGCAAATCAGGCCTGATATCAAAACAAAAGGATCTATATAAATCCTTATCCAGTTGCTCTAAGTTCTACTTTATTACATAAAATTAATTTGCTCCCATCTACAAAGAGGTCTAAAGCATTCTAATATGGTTTTTTAAAAAAAGAAATTGCTGGGCAGTGATGGCGCACACCTTTAATCCCAGCACATGGGAGGCAGCAGAGGCAGGCGGATCTCTGTGAGTGCAAGGCCAGCCTAGTCTACAGAGCTAGTTCTAGGACAGCCTCCAACCAGAGAAACCGTGTCTCAAAAAAAAAAAAAAAAAGTATCAGCACAGATACATTAAGTAGTATTTCATAGCTTAATACAAAAGATGCTATTGCAAAAATTGATTATATGATAGTCTATGATCAAGAATATTTTTTTTAAATCTCATTTTAAGTGATCAGATACTATCTTCCTCCTCTCTTAATTACAAAAAAAAAAAAAAAACCCAGGAACTATTAACATGGCTGTTCTATAACTGCTGTAAGAAACAAAACTATTTACAGTTTTTATATTTCTTAATTTTATAAACTGTATTATAAAAAACTTAAAAAAAAAATCACACACCAAAACAAACCAGACTCAAAGTGAACCAGACTCAGTGAACTTCTACAGTTTAAATACTGATTCTGAAGCCATAAGATTCACATTTGAATTTACACATTCACTTAATTCATTCACTATTAATAAAACAAAAAAATCGACAACAGTATTAGAACCATAAAAACAATTAGTTTGTAGCCTTTTTCATATCTCCTGTCCATTACATACATTCAGTCTTTCCTGACCCCTAATATTTACCCTCTTGTTCTTTTTTCTGTTATACTATTATCTACATGTACATTTGTTTACATGTACATGCCTGTATGCATACATACATGTGTTTGTGTGTGTATCTAACTAGATTCCTCATATGAAGGAGAATATTCAGGGTTTTTTCCCCTGAGCTTTTGTGACCTCACTTAATATTTTTCACATTCTAAGTCCATCCACTTTCCTGGGATTTTTTTTTTATTCTTAGTGTTTTCACATCATGTTTCCTGATCCCACTCATTTCCCTCCCTACCCCAAAATAAAACAAACTAAGATTTAAGAGAAAAAGAAGGAAAAGGAAGGAGGAAGAAAGGAGGGAGATAAAGAGGGAGGGAGGGAAGAAGGGGGGAAGGAAGAAGGAAGGAAGGAAAAGGAAGGAAAGAGGAAGGAAGGAAATCTCATTATGGAAGATGCAGTGTGACAGTGACTCACTCAGTAAACCCCTTTATCCTTATATTTTTACATGCAAGAGTTTACTGAAAAGAATCAAGAATCACTGGTCTGGTTGGAGGCCTCTGGTCTCTGTTGCACCATCGACCCTGGGTCCTCACTGGGACTCTTCCTGGGCATCCCATTGCTGCCCTGTGTCTTGGAGATCCTACAGCCCTGACCACAGGACCACAGATCCACAGGACTGACCCCACCCCCACTCCCCAATCCAGCAGCTCACAGATGGGGTGGATGTTGGCATGAACCAACACAAAACCCTGGTTCTGGACCTGGGTATTTACAGGGTTGGTCAGCCTACCAGCTGTCCTGTCTCTGCCACCAGGTAGGCTCTCCAGAATTGCCCTGCTTGCAGCAAAATGAGCAATGTTCAGAAATTAAGTTTCACTTTTCTTTAGATCTGAACAGTATTTATAATATTATCCATTCATCTATTGACTAACAATTAGGATAATTCCAAAGCTTTTCTGTATTGACTAGAGCAGCAGTAAACATGGACATGCAATTACCTCTCTGGTGGGTCTATAGTTCTCTAGACATGTGCACAGAAATGAAATCACTAGGTTACATGGTGATTCTATTTTTAATTTTTTGAGAAATCTCCAAACTGATTTCCACAATGATTCTATTAATTTGCACCCCCACCAACATGGATAAAGACTGTCCTTTAGGAATAAACACAACTTTCCACAGTCAAGTCTGCTTGAAAAAAAAAAAAAAACAAAAGTCCCATTTCTTTCTTTCTTTTTTTTTCCCCTAGCAGTAAGGAAGTATTTACCAGTGAAAGAAGACTAGAAAAAGAAATTGAATGCCTTTTGTATAATACACAGAAACTTACCCACTTGATGGATCTAAGGCAATAGCTCTGGGTTGATCCAACTCTTGCCAAAATAAAACTTTTCGTAAAGATCCATCTAAATTAGAAACTTCAATACGATTAGTTTCCGAATCTGTCCAGTACAATTTTTCTCCGAGCCAATCACATGCCAGCCCATCCGGGGACAATAATCCGGAAACAACAACATTCTGTACGCTCTCAGTTCTGTTAAACTCTGTCCGCTTAATGGCCTCTTCGCTGACGTCACTCCAGTATATCAAGCCATGACCAAACACGAAGTCCACCGCAGCTGCGTCCTCCAAGCCTCCAACTACAATCGTTGCATTCTCTTTGCCATTTGTAGCATCAACCAATCTCAAGTCCCGTCTGTTTGCATAAAGCAACAAAGGGGCCGCTGAAACAAAAATACATAAGAATAAAACAGGTCAGATCTTATAAATTGGGTTTCAAATCAGCAATCAAAAGTAAGAAAGTAGGAAATAAAGAGGCCAGAGAGACGGCTCAGCAGGTAAAAAGGCTTGCTGCTCTTGCAAAGAACCTGGGTTTGGTTTGGCTCTTAGCACCCACATCCACCTGTAACTCCAGCTCCAGGGATCACATGCCTCCCGAGGCTCTGTGGGCACTGTACACATGTGCTACACATAAACTCGCACAGCAAATATCCACACACATGAATGAAACTCACTTTTCTTTAAATGGGAAATAAATCAATAGTGAACTGGCTAAAATCTTTTCACATTTAAAATGGTTTTTTTTTCTAGCACTTTAAAAAAGAACATAGTGAGAATTAAAATCAATTCCACCCAGACGTCTTTTCTTACTGAGAGTCTGTCAGATACAATTTAAAACCTTCTCCATACTAAACAATGAGTAACTGAACACTCATACTCTACTCGTGTTAAGAGCTGCCAGGTGTTTGGTTAGCTGTCTGTTTGCAGAGCTGGTGATCTAACCTGAAGTATATGGATATGAGTGTTCTGCCTACGTCTGTGTTCCACATGCATGCCTGGTGCACACAGAGGCCAGAAAAAGGTTTCAGATCCCCTGGAACTGGAATTACAGACGGCTGTGAGTCACCCTGTAAATATTCGCAATCAGAACCAAGGTTCTGTGCAAGAATATCAAGTGCGCTCAACTATCCACCCCTAAAAGTACCCCTCCTTTTTAAATCATAAAGTGGCTCACAAAACTACTACCAAAAAAAAAAAAAAAGCAATAGTTAAGCCCATTTGTAGAACTGTATTGGCCAACTGAGTTATGAACATGTATGTGTTCTATTCATCTGTTAAATAACATGAAATTTCTGGTCCAACCACACAAATACATCTGAGCATCCACTTCACTAGAAAAAGAAAATGGTCCTTTCTTCTTACTGTATGTAACGACTACAGAGAGCTCACAGTACATCAAATTCCCCTAAACTCACTGTAGATGTGCACACATCACACCCAATGGTCACTATTGACTAGTCTTACATTCAGGTTTTTATAGAATAGCCAAACAGGAATATCAGAAAAAAAAAACATTCCTATTAGTGAAGAGTTCAACACCAAAAGGCTGAAGAAAAACAAAACAAAGCAAAAAACAACAACAGTAGTCCCGATACACTTAACCTTTACAATTTAAGAGTAAAAGTAATGCAGTAGTTAACAGATACTTTATGGCTCAACCATCCATGAAAGACTTTATATACCAAACCTGTTTGTGGCATTAAGTGGCAGCCAAATGACTTTCATAATTTTTAAGTCAAACTTTAATATTTCCACTGAACAATTTTTAATCTACAAAAATCTAAAGAACTTTTCTGGTAATTTAAAGTCTAGTGGGCTTGCTGAGTACCATTGGAGTTGGAGGGGACCAGACGCAGATTAATAGCTTGAACTTAGCAGTACCAGCTATGGTTAAGCATTGTGGGGACTGTACATTACCCTGTTAACAGCATTAGTTATGGCTGAGGGTTTCTAGGGACTGTTATACTAACCTGAATAGTATCAAAAGGTTCATCTGTACGGTTACCCTTCTGATGCATGATTAGGGTCTACAACATTGTCAACAGTGTCTGTTGAGTAGTGGAGAACATTGTAATACCGTTTTTATCTACTAGATACAACAGACTGTACACACTTGTTTCTCATCAGTAGCCCACATAATAGATACCATGTGTTCACTCCGCAATGTTTACCTGACTTCACAACAAGTGAATTCAAACAGCAGCCACATCTCTTTAGTAAAGACTTGCATGAGCTCAGGAATCTGTTCTTTACCAAATTTCCTTCCTGAACCTCCTCTGTTTTATAAAATTTCACACCTTAATCCTCCAATGGATGTGAGGACATCTGTTACCCCACTGATCTTCAGCGTCGATTCAGCTGATCTGGCAGGCTCAGCGGGTATCACTCCCACCCCACCCCACCCCCGGAATGTTCCCCGTGCACCCCTCCCAAAACTGTGTGCTCAGTCAAAGAGGATGACCTTCAACAAAGGTATAAGTGTAGCTGTGTTCCCCTGCTAGAACCTCGGAACAAGCTCTCGGGGTCCATTTAATCCTTCGTTTTCAAACCAACTCATAAACACAGTGTCTCAGGAAGAAGGGTTAAAGCCATACATTCCTTTTTTTCCCCTGATGGAGACGAGGTCTTGCTCAGTAGCCCAGGAGGGTCTCAAACAGTCACAATTCTCTCTAGGTCCTAGGATATCAGCAGGGGTCACATCTTCAATATCTTTCTTATCCATCTCAAAAGGTAATCTGGGTCCAGGTGTGATGGCATGTACCATCAATCCCAGCACTGGAGCCAGGTGGATGTCTGAAAGTTTAAGGCCAGCCTGGTCTATATATGCATGCTGTAAGGCCAGTCAGGGATACACGCTGATTTCCTCAGTAGAGGGTGGGGAAACACTTTAGGTTCACTCTCTCCCCAACTTAGCTGTCTGTATCTTCAAAGGCTCATGGCAGACTCAGGTTCAAACACTACCCAACTCTAACCTTGCTTGCTATCAAGAGAATACTTCTCTTTCTCCTGACTATACTTCACACCACCATTCACTCTCTAGTGACTTCTTTAATCCAGCTAACAACTTTCTCAGTCCTTATTCTTTTCTCCGCTGCAGCATTTGCTATAGCCATGCGAGTGCAATGTTCTCTCCATATCATACTATTATTCTTGTCTGTTTCAAATCTTTCTCCCACTTCTCACATAGTATTCTGAGACCTCTAGTCCCCAAATGAGAGCATAACCAGATTCTCCTGATCACCACAAAGCTCTACACAACTGATTTCTAAACCATCATCTTCAAGCTAACCTAACACCATCTTCTGTTCCTCCGGCTTTTTTTCCCCTGGTAGTGGGGCTGCAATCTTTCTATCATTTTACTTAAAATTCATTTCCTTTCCCTCCAAAAAAAAAAAAAAATTCCTCAAAGCTGTTATTTGTGGGGTAGGGATGGTATAGGCCAGTGTGTGCAAGTGTGGGATGGCTGCTCTAGCCCATGCATGCACCTGTGGACATCAGATGTCTCCTGAGACAGGATCTCTCACTGAGCCCAGACTGGCCAGCCAGTGAGCACCCCCACCTTACCCTGCCCCCATTTTCCTGAAGCAGGCCCCCAGTACTGGGGTTGTGGCACCCCTGGCTTTACATGGTACCAGGGATCCACACTCAGGTACTCACACATGCATAGCAGGCACTTTTACATAAAGATGTCTCCCCAGTCTAGGTCTCCTCCCCTTTCCCCTTTCCCAGAGTCTGCCAATGACTGTGTAATTAACCCTCCTTTACCATTTCTTTAAATGTGCCCCTCATTTCTAGGACCACTCTGTTGCCCTGGGCTTCATGAGCTCGCAGCTAAACTACCCTAACGGTGAATGATCTCAGCAATCCCCTTTCCTACGTCTGATATATAGTTGTGTTTCCCCCAACTCAAAAGCTTTCTCACTCCCTTTGTGTGAGACACGAAGCCAACACCTCAGCTCCCCATCTGCTTCCTCCTGCAGCTCCAAATTCATGTTTTCTAGCCCTGCACATAAAGTTTAACATATAAACTGGGAGCACATCGCGCCACGTCACCCGCCACCAGCGCATTCATTTTCCCTGCTCTCTCGTGCTTCTCTCCAGTGAACAAATCTAAGCCCTGCAAGGCAAGAGTCAAACCTTATCTACATCTTTCCTCGTCCAGAACTAGGGGTAGAGTTCAGTGGTAGAACACTTACACAGCATGCACAAAGCCCTGGCTAGATCCCCAGCCTTGCCAAAAACAAAAACAAAAAAAGTAATCTTCCATCTTCCAGAGCCTAATCTAAACCTCATTTAGAGACCGGGAAAATGGCTCAGCAGGTAAAGATGCCTGCCAACAAGCCTGATGACTGGAGTTCAGACCCCATAGTGAAGAGAACTGACCCCTCCCAAATTGCACCCACCCATACAAGCCCACACCCACAAGCGCGCGAGCACACACACACACACACACACACAGAAAGGGGGAGGGGGAAGAGAAGGAAGGAAAGGAAGGGGAGGGAAGGAAGGGAAGGAAAAGAAAGGAAAGGGAAGGAAAGAAAAGGGAAGGAAAGGGAAGGGAAGGGAAGGGAAGGAAGAGAAGGGAAGGGAAGGGAAGGAAGAAATTTACCATGCAACATAGGTAGGCTCCATGGTAGAGTGCTTATCTAGCATTTACAAGGCACTGGAACACATCCTCAGCCCAGAAAAACAAATACATCTACAAAAACACTTTTAAGTTCCAACCAAGAGTCACAAATGCCCATGAAACTACCCACTGTGGTGGCTTTAAATGCAGTCAGGCTTCTATAGTCCCTTAAACTTTGCTTCAGCATACTTGGCTTAGGCAAATGTAATTCCTCTCCCCTTCCCTTCCTCTCACCCTTCTTCCTTTCTTCTCTATTTGCTATTCTGAGGATAGAACCAGGGCTATACACATTCTAGACAAGGGTTTACCACTGAGCACAGCCCTAGCCCCTGAAAATCCTCTCTGAAGCATCATTCAGAAGTCAGCAGGCCACACCAGAAGTCATTTGCTAAAGTGACCTAGTGTTGACACCTGCTAACCGCAACTCACCTCCCCAGGAAAAGCCCTACAGCACTGTCGGCTCTACCTGTTAGTCTTTCTGTATGTTTGTGAGGCTCCTAGAGATCCTACTATCAAAACATAACCCTGTTAAAGTTTGTTTTGTTTTGTTTTCTACATAGGCCTGCCTAGATTTTATCCCCATTCAATATCTGGGTGGCGACATCATTGTACGGAAAGAGAACATCATCTATGGGTAACCCTACCCCAAAGACAGTGCTCTGAGAATTACTTGAATGTCTCTCCTGTTCAGAGATGCAGCAAGGCCATGCTCCTGAGATCAACATTTTTTTTAATGTGTGTGTCTGCCTATGTGCATGATGTTATGCCATGTGTGTCTGGTGCCCAATGAGGTCAGAAGCAGGCATTGGACCCTTGGAACTGGAGTTACAGGTGGGCATGAGCTGCTATGCGGTTGCTGGAAATTGAATCTGGGTCCTGTGCAAGAGCAACAAGTACTCTTAACCACATAGCCAGCCCCCCTGAGATAAACACTTAAACTACTTCTCCAGACCTGTCTGCTGTAGTAGCAAAAGAATTGCTTTGAATCTTTCAAAGCAAACATTTCCTCTGGCTATGGGTACGAAAGCAGACTCTGACACTAACAGAAGTATCCTAGGGTCTTCTGTTTTCCCTTTACTCCTGGGGGGGGGGGTATGACATGAAAGAATTTCCTTGGCTACTCACAGTGAAGTACTCTTTCCTAGATCCTTCAAGCCCTCACAAGGAACTTTAGCAGATGCCTTCTCTATTCTCTGACCATATGCTGTACTCTCATGGCACTAACCCAGCTCAACGCCTCACAAATGGCAAAATTCTACTAATGACAATTGAGAAGAGCTCAATGCCTAAAACCTTCAATCTCCCCTGACTGCCTCACCTAACCCTTTATAACTAGCATCTCTCTCCCTCTCTCCCTCTCTCTCAAGCCCCCTCACACACTCTCTTCCTTTCTTCTGTCCTCAACCTTCCCTGAAGCTCCCTTAACCCCTCCATGTACCTTCTTCTTCCTTCAATACCTCCAGCTCGAGGGCAATGACCTGTAACTTACCAGATTCTTTCTCCATCTCTAATCTCCCAAGCACTACAGGCCTGCTTAACCCTGAGGCTGCCCATCCTCCACTGGGGATCCATGCAAGAACAGAGCTAGAACAGGCTCTTATACACTCAGATGAGATTTGGAGATACCCAAAAAGAGAGCTGGTCTCCCTCCAGTCCATCATCCCTGAGATATCCAAAACATACCTTCCAAAGTATTTTTAAAGAAAGCCAAGTTAAGGCCAGTCATGGTGGCTCACACCTGTAATCCCAGCACTCAGGAAGCTAGAACAGGAGTTGTTCTAGGCCAGCCTGTGCTACAAATCAAGTCTACAGAAATCTAGATTACACAAACAGTCTCAAAGGGGGGAGGGAGAGGCTAAGTAAAAGTGATTTTGGATAAACTGACAAAAGAGATTAATTAAATATTGTTGGTTTACTAAAATTTATACAATCACGTGAGTTGGCACAACATTCCATTTCATTGCAAGTAGTTGTTTTTATCTGTATTCTGTGTCTTCTATGTTACTCAATAAATATAACCAGCATAAATATTTATTCTGCTTGGATATATTTTCTTAAACTTTTAAGATTAGTTGACCAAATAAACAAGCATTACATCTGCACTTGCATTTAGCTGAATGGAGTCATTAAGACAAACTCGACTCTTAACAGTAATTACGTATGGTAACAAACCAAAGTGAAGCTAGGAAAAAGCTCAGCTGGTGAAGTGCTTGCTGCACAAACATGAGACCTGAGTCTCCAGAACCCACACGAACAGCAGGGAATTGCAGTACAACTAATCCCAGTGCTGGAGGCAGAAGCAGGTGGATCCTGGAACTCTAGCAACAGACAGCAGGGCTAAATGGTGAGCTCCAGGTCCAGTGACAAACCCTATGTGAAGGCAGCTGAAGCAGACGCCCAACGTTTTGACATCTGGCCTCCAAATGTGCACACTACATGTGCTCACATAAGCACACACGCACCATACACTAAGCCAATGTAAATACAGTTTCCAAAATGTTTGGTACTATAAAACTTCAGATTTGAGTTACATTATTAGTTCACGAAGCTTATTACCTATCTACATTATTTTAAGTAAACTATAACAATGAAGCATGCTCTCTAATTACATAGTTTCCTGCCTCTTATTTTCATGCTAGAAAAGCTAAATATATAGGGGGGTTGGTGTGTTTGTTCGTTTCTTTGTTTTGAGACAAGGCTTCTCTGTGTAGCTCTGGCTGTCCTGAAACTCTGTAGACCAGGCTGGCCTGGAACTCAGAAATATGCCTGCCTCTGCCCCCTGAGTGCTGGGATTAAAGGAGTGTGCCACCATTGCCTGGCTATATGAGTTTATTAAAGAAAACTCATTTTGTCACATTGAAAAATTCTACTGGGCTGGGAATACTTGCCTAGCATGTGTAAGGTCAAGTTTAATATCAGTCCACTAAAAAAAGAATACTGATAAAAAATAAGAGCGACAAAGAAAAGTACTGTCAAGAAACATTTGGCTATAAAGAGTTAAGAGGTATATTCGTAAGTTCTATTAGTCTACTATGAAATGCTGATGTACAAGTTTCATAATTATCTACCAAGTAGCTTTCTCTGAAAACATCGGTTGCTGCAATTACATGAGTTATAATTTTATATGCAAATGAGACTATTCAAAATGTCACACATGAACAACTTTGTATGCAATGCAGGGTATGTTTTGTGAAGGAAAAAGACAACAGCCCTGCTCTAAAGTCAAATAATCATTACTGTTATGATATGGTTGTAGGAAAATGTAGGGCAACATCTAAATGGCTATAAAAGTGTGTAATTTATTCATTAGAAGGAAATGTTGTTCAAGTCAAAATTAGCTGGGCTCCAGTGAGTTTATATACAAGAGTTTCTTTGGAATCCTTATAAAAATTAGATTTTGGTATTCTTAAAATTAATAAATATTTTTAGGTTATAGGTATGAGATCAAAGAGAGAATTTAAAAGGTTTGCTTACCTTATAAATAACTATAATAACCCTCTAGAAAGCATAGGTTCTCTCTCTTATCAGCATTCCTCATGCTCTTAACAACAAATGGCATTTTGCCCTTTCAAAACTAAATCCTAAATGGAGCGAGTCTAAGGTACTACCTTTAAGATTATGAGAGGAACCCTGACAAATCATAAAGAGCTTTTTTTTATTAAAATGTAAAAGTCCAAAGCTAACAATTTTGCTTATCTGATTAAACATTAAAAATTCTATTGGTAGGCACTATCAAAAGAAAGCTTATCCTCCCAATGTTATAGGAGACATGTTATAGGAGTATAGATAAGACATTATTAATCTGAATTATTTCAAAAGATGCACACTAGTATGAAATTACTAGAAATTAGTGATGTGTTTCTATTACCAGAGCTCTGGTCTGCTTAAGACTACAATACAGCACAGTCCATCCCTATTATACTGTTGGTTCAATGTTAACTTGATCATAACTGACTTGAACATAGTAACTCCTAGGCAGACCTAGGGATCTTTGTTACTAACTTATGGTATTTTACTACATAGAGAAGAAGTGTCCATTCCAAACTTACTAAGTCTTTTTACTTGATAATGTTTATATATTCTTGACATACTATGTTTGCTTGGTTTTTTGAGAATACTATGTCTGAGGATTATTACATCTTTATATTATCTCTGAAAAGATTATGTTCATCTATATTCACTTATTAGATTACTAGCCACTCCCCTTTTAAAATATCTTAAAACTTTTTTGGGTGGACCCAGCTTGGTGTGCATGCTTCAAAAACCACCACACACCACACATCCTTGCCAAATGCATTATTTTTGTAGCAACCTCTCACCAGATTTTTTTCTTCTCTTTTAAAATTATTGGTAATGGGTAAGTCAGACCATATGATATATTCTGATACTACCTAGGTCATACTTGCATATCAGGAAGTATTCATCTTTAACTCAAAAACAAAAACAAAAAGAAAAAGCTGACACTGAAAAGGGTCGGCCTGTGCCAGGTGACTCTTGTGCACAGTTGCCTAGTGGCATCTTTCTGAGTCAGGATTTCCAAAGAGCTGGTAGTAGATAAACAGATGGGCTCATGAAACTAACACATGGACCCAGCAGAACAAGAATTAATTACACAGAGCTGAATGAACTGTTAAAGGATGATTGTGGGTTTTGCTGAAAATACTGCTGGTGCTTTAATGCCCTACGTCCTGGATGTAAGTAATCCTCCACTCTTTTCTCCAACTCTCCATTGCTGCTAACAGTCTGACCCTTTGTAATCTAACTTGCCTTTTCTCCTTGCCAGTTAAACGATTGTGATCATGCAATCTCCTCAGTCCCAAAGCTCCTCCTGAATTCAGGTGGTCCCTAGTCACTGAGTGCGCCTCCAAATAGGAAGCACGGGATGGGCTGAAGCTTCAGCCTCACACTTTAGGGAGCTCCACTCAGCTGAATGCACACACTTTGTTCATAGCTTTCAGAGAAACTGGCCCTGTTCTCTGGCTCATACAGTTCCCAACTTCTCGGGTACATGAAGGGTGGTCACTTCCTGGCAGGGCCCAAAATCTGGGGAACAAAATTTGGGGAACATCTGAAATCTGGGAATTAACCCAAATCTTATACCAGGATTGAAACTGATGTTGAGTTCTTCACTTACATTTCTAGCCTCAAGAGGCTTTAAAAAGATGTGAGGGTCCTTCAAAAATTCTGAGCAAAGTCATTAAAAGACCCATTAGAGGAATGGCGAAGTACCATTCACATCACACCACGAGAGCAATCAGGCCAAATCTGAAGAGACTAAGTCCACACCTCTTGTTCCATCTCCAAGGGAGACAGGTTTTGTTCTAAACAACAAGGACTCTGACACATGCGCAGTCACAGTCCCCACTGATGAGACTTGACCAAGCTTCAGTCAGACTTCTCTCCTCCAGCAAGCCCTTAAACTTTGGCTCACCCTCAGCTTAAGCAAGCAGATGCACAACTTTCTCCCTCATTCCAAGTATCAGCTGACCAGACAAAAACATAATTTTCCAGTTAAACGGTTGTGATCATGCAATCTGCTTGCCCTTTCCACTTGGCTCCACTCACAGAGCCCCTGCTAGCTTTCTGGCCCTTGCAGAAAGAAAGCGTCCCTGCACTTGGTACTGAGATAGGTGGGGTCTAAGGAAAGCACTTTTGCTAAAATGAGCCTCTCTTTTACCTAAGTACAGATTGGTTTTCATCTGCAATCCTGTAACAAACCGTCTATTTGCAAACTCCAAAATCATGTTATTGTCTTCTATCAAAAGCGATTAGCTGGGTGTGGTGACATTGCCTATAATACCAGCTACTTAAAAAGATGAGGGGAAAAAAAAAAAATCACTTGAGCCCAGGAATTCAAGGCCAGCCTGGGCAGCATACCAAGCCCCAGTGTCAAAGATAAATAAATCATTATTTCTTCAGTATCACTCCAAAAACCATAATAAACATGGTGCTACACTCACACAATCCCAGCTGAGATGGGATAACTATGAATTACAGACCAGCCTGGGCTCATGGTGAGGCTCTGTCTTTTAAAAAAAGACTTAGGTAAAAAGGTAGGACTAGATACCTACAGGAAGCATTGAAGATGGAATTTCCGTCAGCGCACTAGCCATCCAGCCATAAGTCAGCTGCCCACCGCTCTATAATTTGTAAAAAGAAACAGAATTCCAAGCCTCTTCTATCTTACCATTCTAAAAATTAGTCTAGTGGATGTGAACTCGGTAGATGTGAATATCAAAAATAAAATAGAGGATGACTCAGTCAGTAAAGAGCTTGCTGCTCAAGCATGAGACCCCAGAGTTCAATATCCAGAACTCAGGTTGAAACACAACAACAACAACAAACCTGGAAGGAAAAACAAGCAACCATTGGCGCTCATGGCCAGCAAGTCAGACAACTCAGTGATCTCAAGACTCAATGCATAGGTAGGGAGGGGACTAAAGAAAGCACCCAACACCAACCTTGACCTCTACACACACACACACACACACACACACACACACACACACACACACACACACACACACCATGGCTTAATTAAGACAAGGCTGTTTATAAGTCAAGAGAGAAGAAATGCTAGCAAGTATCTAGCTAACTCTCAGCAGCCCAATAAAAACGATATTCTGTATTCTTTTCAGTAACCTCAAAAACGTTGAGGTTTCTGCCATGTGTGACACATGCAAATAATCCCAGGACTTAGGAAGCTGAGGCAGGAAGATTACAATTTTCTGGCCAGCTTGGACTACACAGTGAATCCCTTTCTCAAGACAAATGGGGGAGGAGAGGATAAGATTTTTAAAATAACTTAAGGTAAAGACTCCAACAGTCAGGTCCATATTCACTCCACATGTCTACACAATGGAATTACTCAGCTATAAAAAGGAACTAAATATAGATTCATGTTATACAATAAACATTACAAAGTATGCCAAGTGAAAGAAGCTAGACACAAAAAGCCACACGTTATGTTGATCCACAAAGGAACAAAGCAAATGTATACTTGCCAGAGACCGGGGCAGAGAGAGTTACAAAGGGACTGCTAAGGGTGTGAACACTGTTGGCAAGTACTAAAAGTCTTCTGGAAAAGATCATGGTGATATCTACAACCTTGTGAATACACTAAAAACCACTGCACACTTAAAAATGGAAACTTTTACACAAAGTGAACTATGCCTTTTCTAAAATGTGTTTTAAAAGCTAATCACAGGCAGGCATGATGGTACATAAGCGATAATCCAGCACTCAGGAGGCAAAGGCAAGAAGATGGAAAGACCTGCGCTCCCTCCAAAGAAGCAAAGACTGGGAATACAGCTCAGTGGAGAGTGCTTGCCTTCCGGCATTGGATCCGGGCTCCATCCCTAACATGGCAGGTGGAGAGGTGATCACAGCAGTCAGTCACTTTCTGCACAACAATTCCTGAGCACCTCCATTCACTCCCTCCCTTACCCCACACACTAACCAAGCCTCCCTACTAAAACCTGTAGATATAAAATTTTATATAAAATTCATAGTATGTACATTTAACACACACACACCACCATGAATTCTTTAAATCATCTCAAGAATACAGCACCTAATATAAACACTTTGTAAAACAGATGTTACATTACTGTTTTGGGACTAAAGACAGGAAGGGGGATTCTGTATTGTCAAGCACAGATACAAGTTTCTTTGGGGTTTTTTGAGACAGGTTTTCTCTGTGTAGCCCTGGCTGACAAGGAACTCCTCTGTAGACCAGGCTGGCCTCAATCTTACAGAAATTCACCTGCCTCTGCCTCCCAAAATATAGGAATATTCTTAGTCATCACTTTCTAATAAAGCTGGCCAATAATACAAGTCTAATATATTCTAATAATCTACACAGTGTGACTTGGGTCTCACAGTGATAAAGGTAACCAAGGCCAATGCAGAAAATACCTCCTAGTCAAACATTTGGTATGGTTTTATTTTTTTACTTGACTTTTTCCTTGGGGGAGGGGGTGGCAACTGCTGACCGTGGTCCCCTTTGCATTTTCACTTCACTCCAGAAATGTGATCAGTTACGTTACGCCTGGTATCAATTAGTCACTTATATACCTCAATATCGTCTTGAATCTTGCAATCTCCTGAGATTAGTTCCAGATGGTCAAAGCACTTATAAACGGCCCTTCTAAGCAAGCTAAACAACAGAGAACAGGCCCACAGCATCAAAGTGCCAATCACTCAACCAGGAGGACCAAGCACTTCTTGTTTTCTAATCGCACGCCTGAACAGCTCACCCATTTCCTGAGTACAGTCACTGCCACAAAAAACACAACTGTAAGAAACGAAACTCTGTGCTGATCTCTAACAACACTGTTTTCCCTGTGCCTATGCACACACAGACTTTTTGTTTTAAAGTCAAGCCAGGATCTCAGGCTGACCTCCAAGCTTCAATATTTCTTTAGCCTTCAACTAACTAGGACTAACGGCTTGCACTGTCATACTCAGCAAAATAAATCGTCTTAAGGGCAGATTGATTCTTCATCATGTATTTGACATTTCAAAGTTATTCCTAAAGAGCAATGCTCTAGTCATTAAAGTGGAACTTATTTTACAGCAGACGTAGGAACACAGTTAAGACACATAAGAACTTAGTACAGACAGCATCTACTCTGTCCTCAGGAAAGAACCCACCAACTGGATACTTCTAATTATTTTGATAAAATTATATTACCTATACTTAACTCTTTCTTTCTTGTTGTTTGTTGTTTTGGTTTTTTTCAAGACAACAGTTTCTCCATGTAACAACCCTGGCTGTCCTATCTACACCAGGCTAGTCTCAAACTCAGAGATCTGCATCCACCCATCTCTGCCTCCCGAGTACTGGGATTAAAGGCATATGCCACCATACCGGCTTACTTAACTCTGTGGTAAGTGAAAAATATCACAATCCATTGAGGTTCAATTCTCTACTATCTAGCTTATATAGTCATCATCACCTAAATCAGTGTTAAGGTTATAACCCTTCAGAAAGTAAAAGAAAGCTGGGAGAACCGACCAGTCCATAAAGTATCGTTTTAAAATGACTTGCAAGCAAGAGGACCTGAATTTAATCCCTAGAACCCATGTTTACCCAAAAAAAAAAAAAAAAAAAAAGCCAGAAGTTATGAGACTGCAAGCCCAGCAACAGAGGGAGGAAGGGATCAGCAAGTCACAAGGGCTCACTTGTTGTCAAGTCCCAGCCCTGGGAGACACCCTGACTGAAAATACTCAGAATCCAGCTTCTAAGGAACTGCACACATCTGTGGCCCCACACACATATGCACACAAGAACAGAAGGCAAAAAGAAAGCTGCTGTTCACACCTGCACCCCCCAGCACACGGGCAGGAGGCGGAGGCGGCAGCAGCACAGGGGCAGCAGTGGGCTACAGGGAGACTGCCAAAAAAAGAAAGTCAAATTGCCAGCAGCCATCCTACTTCATATAAGACAAAATACAAAGCATCAGAAGTACGGTGTTTCAGTAACGGATTCAAAACTTCCAAAGCACGTTACCCTGAAACTAATGGCTGGCAAAGTGGTGGCGTAAGCACAGTGAGCATTTAAAAGTTTTACTACACTGGGATGCAGCTTGACAGTGCTTTCTGATGGAATTACAGCCAACAAGCCTGACTTAGCCCAGCCATCGTAGGAGCAGCCACCTATCAGTGCCTACTACCAGCACCACCCCTCCTTCACAAACCTCCGCACAGCGTCTCACTAAAGTTTTGTTGGCTGTGATGAACAGAAAATTAAAGGAGGCTACATAACTTGTCATTAGAGATAAGAGTGACAGAAAACAAGATGATAAAAACTCACACCTTTCTAACACAGTAGCCCCTTTATAATCATCTCCAACATAAACTTTCACTACAATTTACAGTGAAAACCAGTTTTCCCAGAGTAGTCAATAAATAGTTTTCTTTTTTTTTTTTTTTTTTTTTTTTTTCTTTTCTTCCCCCCCCCCCCTTGGTTTTTTGAGACAGGGTTTCTCTTTGTAGCCTTGGCTGTCCTGGCACTCGCTCTGTAGACCAGGCTGGCCTCCAACTCACAGAGATCCTCCTGTCTCTGCCTCTGAAATGCTGGAACTACAGGCGTGTGCCACCACAGCCCAGCAGCACCAAAATTTTTTTACTAGTTTTTCCCATACATCTAAATTATTCAGACAAAATTTGTTCTCAGAAAACAGTTATCAACATATCTCTTTACAGAATTGCCTTTGATAGTGAAACAAGATAAGTTCTTTTTGATGGTCAAAGTGTGGTTAAGGACACAGGTCAGTTTAGCAAATGGGAACACCTCTAATTAAAGCAAAAGAAAAAATTCCCTAAAAAAACAGATTGGGGGGGTGGTAAACACTGTTAGCATATCTGATAACAGTGAACTGAAACTTTGAAGTCTACAAATTATTCTCTAGCCAGATGGGCAAACCTAGAACAAGTAAGCTAGGACAAAAGCACTAGATCAAACAAAACCAGCTTGTAATCAAACATTACCAATTCACCCAAGTCAACCTGAAACCCAAAATATCACCCAATCTCCAGTGTTCCTTTCCGCAAAAGTTCCCAAAAATGTTTGGGAAAAAAAAAAAGTTTTAAAAAAATGGTTTAGTGGGTAAAGTGCTTGCTTGCTTTGCAAACATGAAGATCTGGGTTCACATTTCTAGCATCCATGGGAAAAGCCACCCAGAATCTATAATCTCAGCATTGGGAAGTAAAGATAGGAGTGCCCAAGGAGCTTGAGTTCAGCCAATCAGATCAGTAAGCCCCAGATCCAGTGAAAGAACCTTTTTCAAAAAATAAGGTAGAGAGCAACTGAAGATGCCCAAAGCCTAGACACAGTGAGTGCACTCACACAGGTGTGCAAGCGTACAGACACAAACACACAAAGCTGTGGAGAGCACAGAGCATGGTGGTGCATGCCTGTAGAAGCAAGACTATCCTGATGCTAGAAGACCTGTCTCAAAAAGGAAAAAACAAAACAACAAAAACCCATCATTGTCAAGTTTGAGGACCACTATGCAAGGAAAGCTACAACTGACCATTTCACCTTTCAAGACTTCTCAAATCCCTTAAATGGATCAGAAATCCTCAAAAGGGTCCCTTGTCTTGATGAAACCAATAAGCTATAAGGAGACTAAGTGACCAACCCAAACATAGAACACCAAACTTAGAACTATAACCCTTGGAACTATCTCCTGGTTCCCATACCAACACCTGTATGATAACCCCAAAACTTTGTAATAACTGGTTTATAGGAAAATCCATTTTTGGAAGACTCACTTTTCTAGAAACTTAAGTTGGAAACATTTTAGTTTGTTCTGATACCATTCACCAGTCTAAAGGGAGGTTGGGAGGGGGGGAAGACAGCAAAGAACTGTCATATAACAAGCCCAGACACAAACTGGACATCTACACACTCCCTTCCCCACAAGGATCAGAAACGATCTCGTAAGAGGGACTGAAAGAATGTAAGAGCAAAATTCATGGAGATCAGGGCAAAATAATGTCTTCCGGACTCAAAAGGACCACTGCACTCACGAACTCACAGCAGTTGTGGGTGCTATCCAAAACCTGCACAAACTCAACGGCAGCATTCCAACATGGAGATACAGAGAGGCTCATGGGCCCCACCACTGTCTGAGCAGCTATGGGAGCTGACGACTTCTGCAGGAGAAGAGTCAGTCTGTGGCCCCTATACGGTTTACTATATTCCAATAAATGTCTCCAAACTCGAGTATAGGGGCAGCACAAATTAGACTTGGTGGGTTATTTTAAGAACTCCAGGGTGAGGATAGATAGGGGAGAAGTTAGGGGGAGGAGTTAGGTGGAGGAATAGAGGCATGAATATAAACCAAAATACATTGTATGCATGTATGAAATTCTCAAAAAATTAAAATATTTATACAGACAATAATAAGTTTAAAAAGCTTCCTCAATGAAAACCAAGCTTGCATTTACCAAGTACATATTTTGATATCATTTGAAAGTAGTTTGTTTTTTGTGTATTGGGGAGTGATTGTTGTTGTCGATAAAAGTTTTCATGTAGCCCAAACTGTCCTCAAACTTACTATGTGGTCTAGGTTGGCCTTGTCTCCTATCTTTACCTCCCAAGTGCTGGAATTGCAGGCACATGCTTACATGCTTCTCTTCAAACACTAATTCTTGTGGCTGGAGAGAAGGCCCAGTGGTTAAAAGTACAAACTGTCTTCCAAAAGACCAGAGTTCAATTCCCAGTACCCATATTAAGTGGCTCACAACCACCTGTAACTGCAGCTCCAGAGAACCCATGTTTCTGGTCTCTATATTTTTATATACAGACACACATAATTTTTAAAAATTAAAAAAAAAACCTTTTATAGAATCATAATTCTTTCAAAAAATATTTCATGTAAAAAATCAGACACTATTTTTTCTATTGGTAGCTGGGTAGACCTAATCTAAACTATGGAGTCTCATAGAGCACAGCCCTGTCTGCCTTATTCCAAGATATATGGGAGCTGGGTGGGGTACAACACACAGGAGCTCCTCTGGGCACACTTGCCAGGGGAATAGAGCAAATCCCTGCTCTACCATTAACTAGCTGGCAGATAATGCCCCTGCTCCTTGCAAATGACCACAATTTCGTCTAATTTAACTATTTCTGGATCTTAAATTAAATCTTCTAATCACCAACAACTGAGGATACATCCATAAATAATCAAAAATGTTCACACAAAAAAATAACATTTAGACATATGTTAAGCACTCAGGAGGCTGAGGAAGGAGAATTGTTGCATTTAGAGGTCAGCCTGAGCAACATAGAAAGATCTTGTCTTTAAAACATTTTTTAATTAATATTTGGAAAGCACTTTATATGTTACTTCATTAAAGACAACTAATAACCCTGCAAATCAGACAGACAGGTATCATTACCCATGTTTTATAGATAAACTGAGACCAAGAGAACCAGAACAGGAAAAATAAAGATCTAACTTTAAACTCAAGACTTCAGGGTTGAAATCCTCAAGTTCCACGTTTTTTTTCCAATATACCTGTCACTTGATAATAGGGGTAGGGAGGTGACCCTGATGCTGGCAATAGTAAATGACTCTCAACTGCGGATAAACAAGGCTATAGGACCAAAGTCCCAAGCTCACACACCCAGTATGAAAGTGCCACCCACCTCTTCTGTGAACTACAAGGAACTAAACCGTAGTTTGCTCCTTGGAAACCAAGTGTAACTCATTTATAACAGAGGATAACATTATCAAGGAGCAAACAGAATTTAAATTATGAACAAGAATCTTTTACATCAAAAGACAGTTTCAGTTGAAAAGATAGATACATTTACATAGTGCTAAACAGAAGGAAGACCTCCTCAGGACATTAAATGCTACATTTAAAGGAAACTCCACTTTGGATTGTTACTTGTTCTTGAGCTTGTTACATAGTATCATGCTTCTAAGCTATTACCGCAAAAGTAATGAATCTACTCTAGACTCAACCCTCATATCAAAACAAACAGCATTTGCACCACACCATGCCCTTCCAAGAACTGCAACTAGACTATCAGAAGCTAAGCCTAACCTAGATAATGGATTTGTGTTTTCCCAACTCTGATTAATCCACTGGCTCTTGTATTTAATTATGAACCTGCCAATTACATTCTCATGTCAATTACAACTTTCTCACAGCTACAGCAAAATCTCCTTTCCTTGCAGAGTTTACCATAACAAAATAAACATATTATTAAATCTCTCAAATATCTAATAATATTAATTTCTCTACCATGGAAATTAAACAGCAATTATCTTTCTGGAGTTTACAAGTAAGACTAGACAATTTGGGATATGCTTATTTTTAGAAAATGCTTACTTATTTTTAAAGGCTACTACTCTTATTCACATACCCGGAGATGACACACCTGTCCCGTTTATGTTAGTTACTATCCTGCTTTGCCAACTTCCTTACTTCTAGAGGACTTAAAAGTTTAGCTTGTTAATAACTAAGAATTCCAGAGAGGTTCCATTAACTGGCACAAGTGAAATGAACAAAAGCAAAACTACAAGCCACAGCGTCAGAGGCACCTAAATTCCTGCACAGGTGACACTCAACAGCATCGGCCCCAGCCGAGGAGAAGACCATCGACAAGCTTTCCCTTTGCAAACTGTCGCATGACAAAAAGTCAGGATGTAGGTGTCAGCTTCGCAGTCCAATTCCAAACACTAAATTTAAGCGATTCCCATAGCGAATTACTCAGGGCATTCTGTTATTTACTCAAGTGCCAAGCAGTTCCCAGGGGTGCCCGGCAAATGATAATTTAGTTCCCAGGATAAGCTCCTCGCCACACGAGGATGACTCCCCTACTTGGTGCCAAGTGTACACTGCACACTCCGAAAACGGGGGGGGGGGGCGAGCCCTGAACACCGGGAGTTGCGAGGGCAACGTTTGTGTTTTACTATGGGCTCAGACGAGTCCCCAACGCTGAAAAGCGCGACCTATAACCCTAGAGTCAATGTCCAACTGTGCTCCCACCCAGGATCATTCTATCCCAAACGGAAGCCAATTATCAGTTTGTAACAAGGCCTGGAGGGGAGGGGGGGGGGAACAGCGAGGTTTGAAGGAGGAGGAGGAAAATAAAAAGTTCACCTAAGAGTCACGGGAAAGGTGGGGGCTTGGAGGGAGAAGGTGGTCCACACCGACTGTGCTGAAAGCCCAACTACAAAAGAGCCTTTCTGCCCGGGAGAGCGAGGCGCAGTCGGTCATCGGGACGGGGCGCAGGGGGGACCGGGCGCTGCCCCAGGGCCCGCAGCTTTGTCCGGCCGCGCCGCGGGGCCGGGAGGGGTGTGCACCGTGGCCGGGCGCGGCCCCCGATCGCGGGCCCCCTCGCTCGCGCGGCTCCCCCAGCACCAGGCCTCTCGGTCCCCGCCGCGGTCCCCGCCGCCTCCCCTCCCCTCCCCTCCCCTCCCCCCGTCCCCGACCCCGGCAACTTCCCGCACCCACCCCCGGCCGCCTCGCCTCACCTCTCAGCAGCGCGCAGAAGCTGCAGGCCAGGAGGCTCCTCAGCACGGCCCCCATCTTCCCCCCTCGGCGCGCGCTCGCGGCCCTCACCGGCGGCCGGCGGCCAGGGGACGCGCGAGCGAGGAGCCGGGGCGGCCGCCGCAGCGGCGGGTCTGCACGCTCATGCTTTCCGCGGCCGGGAGGAGGAGGAGGAGGAGAAGAAAGGGAGGAAAGGGCGCACGTCAGGGCTCTAGCGCGCCGCTCCGGCCCGGGCTCGCGCGACGCCAGCGCCTGCCCCCATGCCGCCGCCTCCTCCCGCGGCGCCCCACGTCCCCCGCGCGGCGCCTCATTCAGCCTCTTCCTCTCGCCGCGGCGCAGGGATCCGCCGCGGGGCCGCCGCCGTCTCCCTGCGCGCCCGACCCCCCCCCCCCCGCCCGCTCAGCGCGCCGCCGCCGGACCCCGGCAGCCGCCACCGCCGCGCGCGCCAACGGCCCCCCCGGGTCCCCCCGCGAGCTGGGCCTCGCGAGCCCCGGCAGGCTGGCGGGGAAAAGGTCTTCCCGGGGCGCATTCCAATGGGATTCTTTCCCCGGGCGGCGGAGGGCGTGAGGCGACGTCGGCCGACACTGGGGCCGGCGTGGTCGGGACTACTTTCTGCGTCCCGGCCCGTCGCCGCCCGCGCCGCTCTTTGTGCGCCCGGCCGCCGAGCCAGGTGGAGCTGCGCGACCCCGGGCTGCAGCGCTGCGCCTCGGAAAATTAAGAAGTGCCAGTGCGGCGTGCACTGGCTCGGAGCGGTGGGCCGGGTGGGCGACGTGCAGAAGCCGACGCGAAGCAGATTTCTAGTGCGCTGAATTGAGAATCGTCATATGAAGTGAAATAAGCCAGACTCAGATTTAAAAGTGTGTTTTCTCTCACTGTGGAGTCTGCCATACATATATACATAAAGTCGCATATATGCGAAAAAAAGGCCAAACTTGAAAAGACAAAGATTGTAGGTCTTAGATTTTTTTTACACATAGTAGTAAGCCCGACTCAAATATCTTTCATATGTGGATCTAGATTGCTAGATTGTGTGTCTCTCTATACATAGATAGATGATTGATAGATGATAGATAGATAGATAGATAGATAGATAGATAGATAGATAGATGAGCTTACATATATGATAAGAAGACAAAAGTGACTATCTGGGCGAAAGAAGGGGCTAGTGAGATGGGGAGAAAAGGGTGAGCATAGGGGCATAGGGGTTAATGTTTTAAAAAAAAATTACATGCTTGAATCTTATCCATCATTATGTATAATGAATATAAACCAAAAAAGAAAATAACGAAAAGACATTTCTTTTCTTTCCCATGCCTTTTTCATGCCTTCCCAAAAATACAGACTTTTTTGCAAACTAAGCTGAGAAGGACTGAAGATTTTTAAACTGAGAGAGCAAATCCTCTGATAGAAGCATCAACAGCAAAGAGGCAGGAAGACAGACCTGGGGGTCGGGGGGTTACGAGCTGCAGTGAATGAGTGAGTGGTTCTCTGCTTGAGAAAGAAAGTCACCCCCCCCCAACAACTTGTACAACTACTTGTGCAGTGGGCGTTCCTGATGACCCAGATGTCCTCTGCATTCCCCTGGCCAGCTTCGACCTAGGCTGGGCGCTCCCAGTGTTAAACCAGAACATAAAGTGTGTTCTCTCCAGCCATCACATGCCCTTATCTGTAGGCACATGGAAAAGGGACTCGCCCAGAGGTTTCGAGCACTTGCTGAGGTGTCCTTTGCAAAAAGGAGGAAAATGAGAATTTGAAACATTTGGAGACTTATCCAAGGCCACTCAAGTCCTGAGAGCAGGACCTGAACCAACCCAGGTTGGATGACTGTGCAAGAGTGCTGGGGGACATGTGCAGGAAGGCCGGTGAGGTAGCTCAGCCGGGGAACAAAGATACCTGCAGCCACGTGGTGGAAGGAGAGATCTAACGCCTTCAAACTGTCCTCTGACCTCCACATATACGCTGTGGCCCTCACACTTTCCAGTACACACACACACACACACTCACACACACACACACACACACACTCACACACACACTCACTCACACAGAGGCGTGCACACACACACTCACACACACACTCACACACACACTCACTCACACACACACTCACACTCACACACACACTCACACACACACTCACTCACACACACACTCACACACACACACACACACTCACACACTCACACACACTCACACAGAGGCGTGCACACACACACACTCACACACACACACTCACTCACACACACTCACACAGAGGCGTGCACACACACACTCACACACACACACTCACACACACTCACACACACACACTCGCACACACACACACACTCACACACACACACACACACTCACACAGAGGCGTGCACACACGTGCCTACAAACAAATGATGAAAATGGAGAGGGAAAAGGGTTTGGCTCAATGGTAGACCTTCATGTGCAAAGCCCTAGACTTCAGTCTCTTGTGCTGGGGCAAGAAACTGAAAACTTCAATTACACTTGTATAAAATATAACTATATGTAGTCTATACATGTGTGCTTATGTGTACACACTCATACCACATATTTAAGAAAAGACCAGAAATAATAACACAAAGTGGATGCTAGAGTGGAGATGCACTTTTCTTTTCTCTCCTTTGGTAGATTGTATTTCTACTACAAATTTTCATAAGATACCCAAGTGAGCCTCTGTAATGTAAGTCCTCCCAAGGATGCTATTCTTATTATAGAACTGATTTGTCACTCGATTGTGCGCATTAGACACAGTCCCTGGCTTAAGTCTTGATGATTTAACAATAAGTTAATCAACGGCCCTCACACTCAAGGTAACAAACTGATTTGTAAACACAAATGAGTTAAAATGTTACACTTGCTGAATGTGGAAACTCTTAAGTCTGACTAGATAGTTCAAAGGATGAGAAAAACTGGAGAACCATGGCCTGAAATGTCACTCAAGAGTCGGCTCAGTTGACCAGGCTGACAAGGCATGGAAAGTAGAAACAGACAGAGCAGGTGAGAAGGCAGGGCCTCACCAGAGAGCACGAGGCATGCTGGGGGTTTGAAAGTAGCTCCATCTTGCTAAACTGTGGGGCTTTGAGGGAATGTCCAAAAATGAGGCAGAACCAGCACATAGGAACTGGGTTTATTACTAGAGAACACTGACTATTTAATCATTTGTTCATTCATTTACTCATGTATGGTTTGGGGGGACTTTTTGGTGGTTGTGGTTTGGGTTGTTTTTGGTAGTGGTGGTTTTTGGTTTTTGGGTTTGTTTTCTTTTGTCTTTTGTTTGGTTTTGGTTTTGGTTGGGTTTTTGTTTGTTTGTATCTGGTTTCTGGAGACAGAGTTTCTCTGTGTAGCCCTGGTTGTCCTAGAACTCATTCTTTAGACCAGGCTGACTTCAAACTCAGAGATCTACCTGCCTCTACCTCCCAGGTGCTAGAATTAAAGATGGAGACCATCACCACCTGGAATATTTGAGGTTTTTGAGACAAAGGTTCAAGTAACCCAGGGTGCCCTCAAACTCTTTATATAGTCATGATGACCTTAAACTTCCAATCTTCCTGCCTCCATCTTCCAACTGATAGGACACCACACTTCACCTGGCTTAGTGAAAACTTTGTAAACCAAGATGAGTTTGTTTTGCAGCCTGTTGATAATGAAGATGTTTTGTGCAATAATTGCGGTACCTTTTACTAATACAGAAATTTCCTCTTTATAAACAGAAAATGAACATTGGCAATGAACTCGAATTAGTTTTCAGGAGAGATTAGCAATAAATATCCCCAAAGCAAGAGAATTTGGTTTATAGAGAGAACTAATTGGATCCTTCCTCACATTGTACAGGGAACACCAATTTTTGGAGCCCCTACATTCTATATTGATGCAAACAAATGGAAAGGCAGGCTATAAGACAGGAATTTTTAATTATTTACTTTATTTTATATGCATTGGTGTTTTGCCTGCATAAATGTCTTTATGAGGGTATTGGATCCCCTGGAACAGGAGTTAGGGACAGTTGTGAGCTGCCATGTGGGTTCTGATAATTGAACCTGGGTCCTCTGGAAGAGCAGTCAGTGCTCTTAATCACTGCGCCATCTCTCCAGCCCCCAAGACAGGAAATTTAAGTAAAGTAGCTCAAAGACCTTATGAATCTGTTCAAAAATCAGAATTACATGCTATCCTCATGGTATTATTGGATTTTCCAGAAGCTCTTTATATAGTTACTCTCAGTGTGCAAAAAGAGATGATTTACATATTGAAACTGCTGAATTTATTCCAGATGATTCAGAATTGACTTTGTTATTTATTCAGTTACAAGAAATAATCATAAATGGATATCATCCCTTATATATAATACATATCAGATACCATACAGGTCTACCAAGCCCTCTAACAACAAGGTAATGATGAAATTGATCAACTATTGGTAGGAAATATACTAGAAACACCATGTTAATAGCAAAAGTTTGAAAAAGATTTTTCTATCACTTGGCAACAAGCCAAGGAAATTAAAAGGGAATGTCCGACTTGTTCTTTGTATAGTCAAACTCCACAACCCGCAGGAAGTAACCCAAAGGTTACTCAAAGGAATGAGATTTGGCAAATTGATGTGTTTCATCACCATACAATAGATACATATTCAGGATTTCAATGGGCAAATGCTTTGAGTTCTGAAATGGCTGATTCTATAACTACACATCTATTAGAAGTTATGGCCATCATGGGGATACCTATACAAATTAAGACTGACAATGGTCCAGCAAATATCTCTAGCAAAATAAAGCAGTTTTTTGCAAATTGCAACATAAAGCATATTACCACATAATCCTACTGAGCAAGCAGTTATAGAAAAATCTAATTCAATTCTAAAAGATATGTTCAATAAACAGAACGGAGTAATAAAGAACCCCCCCAGAGATAGATTGCATGTTGCTTTATTAACTTTAAATTTTCTAAACACTAAAGAGGAATGACAGCTACAAAGAGACATTGGATAATAGGAAAGAAAAAAAAAAACTACTGAAATAAATCAGCCTGTATACTTTAAAAATGTGTTGACCTCAGAATGGAAACCACAGTTATGTATTACATTGGGGAAGAGGCTTTGCATTGTTTCCACAGAAGAAGACAAGTTATGAATACCATCAATATCGATGAAGATTAGATTCAAAAAAGAGAGGCCTCTTGATTAGAAGAAGTGATAGTTCATCAAACAGCAAGACCATTCAATATAAACTAACTTATGATACTAAAAAATGCTTCTTATTTGATCAGATATAACTTAACCAAAAGGGAAACTCACCAAAGTTTAGGTTGGGGCAGGGTTTTGTTTTTGTCTTTCCAGGAGAAAGAAGGCATACAACTAAAGAACCTGAAGACCACTGGACAAACAAGACTTCTAAAGAAAAAGGATAAATCACTCAGAGAAAATGTCCCAATGAAAAGGATAAAATTTTGTAAATCCTCCCAAATGTTTGTTTCTGTTGTTCTCTATAGGCATATAAGGCAAATTGTCTTTTTGTAGTTCCAGTTTAATTAAAAATAAAAGCTAGTTTTGAGTTGGAGTGTGGCTCTCTCCTTTACTAAACCCAAGCATGCTTTTGAAAGCAAAATCTAAAGTCTCTGTCTCATGTCAGAAGAGCCACCTAATATTCGGGACACAAGATAAACCAAAATTAAGAGACAATTCTATTGCCACTAATCTTATAATTCTTTGGTTTTATTTTGACTCTTTAAAACATTTCTTGGTCCTCTTCTTGCTGCCTGCCAATCCAGATGGAGAACCCTCAGCTCCTTCTCCAGCACCATGTCTGCCTCCATACTGCCAAGCTTCCCGCCATAACAATGGAAACCTCTGAACTGAGGGGGGAAGGAAGAGGTTGGCACAGACGCCTTCAATGTCTGTCGTTCTCAGTTATGAGCCTGCAGTCATCGATACCACCGCAAAAGCTTCCTTGCCCACTGCAACTGGCAGCTGCATGGGTTATGGACACGGCTTCTGGTGGCATGGACCTCAGCATGGCTTCTGGTGGCTTCACTAGTCACAGACATCAAACATGGTCTCTGGCAGTACGACGGGTCATGGACCAACATGGCCTTAGGCAGTAACACAGACATGGAAGTCTTTTGAGGAGACTTAACCAGGAGAAGCTGGCCTTTGGAGAGGGAAGAAGGCCTTCCTGAGCATGACAAGTACCCTGAATTCAGACTTTGAGCCTCCTCTCTTCGAAAAAGATTTGTGTTGCTGACAGGCCCTTCTGCCTCCCCAGTCTATAGTGCATAGTTAGGGCAGCCTGATCATCACAATAAAGAGTATCTCGATCAAAAGGGTTAAGGGATGTCAAAGCCAGTGGGCGCAGGCGGATAAAGAATGAGACTTCATGGCTCACAGTTCCTGCCCACAAAATGCATTGAGTTACAATGTGGAAAGGAGTGAGCTGCGAGTCACAGGGTTAGCCTGGTAGATGCCCCCTCAGTCAAACCCGGTCAACAGGGACAGTGATATGTCAGAAGTCGGCGAGAAGAACTGGACCACATTCATACCTGCAGACACAACAGACAAACTCATGTTAAAAGACTCTGTGTGGCATCATGGTCTGCCATCTTGCAAACTGATACACCTGGCAAGAACACAGCTCAAATGGGCAAGGCCTCCATCAGACTGGCATGTCTGTGAGCATGTCCAGGGGGGAGGCAAGAACACAGCTCAAATGGCCAATGCCTCCATCAGACTGGCATGTCTGTGAGCATGTCCATGGGGGATTTTCTTGATTAGTGGTTGATGTGGAAGGTCCTAGGCCACAGTGGGCGGTACCATTCCTAGGCATGTTTGCCTAGGCTGTGTAAGAAAAGCCTGGAGACAGTTTTCCTCCAGAGTTCCTGCATCTGCTCCTGCTTGAGTTCCTGCTTGACACCCCTCAACTGTAGACTGTCACCCTGAAGCATAGGATGAAATAAACCCTTTCCTGAAAAAAAAATAAATAAAATAAAACATTTAAGATATAAATATTATCTAAAAATTATAAAAATGACATATATATTTTAAACTTTTGTCATGACATTAATATAGAGTTCTAATTCTAGAAAAAAAGGCTTCATCTACCTTTCTGTACATGATTTCTGGTTTGAGGCTCTATCAGGTAACTAGGAATTAAGTTTCTGTACTCTGGACATACTTAACAAATTGTGGTCCTTTGACCTCTTTGAGGCCTGCTGCATATGACATTTAAAATGTTTATGTTTTCTGCAGTGAACCATGACCATGCCTAACAGTGACCTCTGAAGTCCCATAAGGAGGATGGGGCCCCACAATGATGATTCCATCTAGATTTTAGCAATGCCACTAACCTGACAGGCATCACCCAAGGATCAGCTTCGGGCTACAAATGATTCAAGAAAGTTTGGAGGAGCCTAGCTGAGATGGTCCAGACCCACAGACTACTTCAGCCAGGGACTTGAGACAAGCCATGCACTTTCCCATTACACACAGACTGGACAACAAAAAGAGCTAGCTCTCTTGACAAGTATCCCAATGTTTAGGGTCCTCTAAAGATGCCATCATCCCCAGACAACAAGAAGTCATTTTAAGAACCTGACACCCACATTTGCAAAAGGTGGGGTGGGCAGTTTTTGGTAATTCAGTGGGATATGGATATTTATCATCATTTAGGGGGGTTGATCACAATTTGTTATTGGTAATTGTCAGGGAAAAAACTGAATAAAGGACATTAGATTCAGGGATCTTCTTCTGAAAAGAAAAAGGGGGGGGTATAGAAATGACAGGTAGATTATTGAATCTACTTTTAAACCAAAAAAGCAACTACTAGCCTTAAATATTTTACATTGGTATGGGTTTTTGTATATTGATACAATTTTGAGGTTATTTTTGTTATACTATGTATATATTTTTCTGCCCTCGTATACTATGGGTTTTTTTGTTTGTTTGGTTGGTTGGTTGGTTTGGTTTGGTTTGGTTTGATTTCATTTCATTTTTGAGACAAGCTTTCTCTGTGTGGCCCTGGCTATGTTGGAACTCTCTCTGTAGAACAGACTGGCCTAAAAAATCACAAAGATCTGCCTGCCTCTACCTCCCAAATGCTGGGATTAAAGGCGTGCATCTTGTTTAAGATATTTTTGTATATTGATATAAACTTAAGGTTATTTTCATTAGAACCAACTTTTACTGTACACACATTTATACTCTTGTTAAAGATATTATCCCTATACAGCTCATTTAACAATGTAACACAAATTTCTAGTACTTGAAAGTTATTATTACAGACTATTTAGGATAATATAGAAATGCAGGTTAATGATGCACACTTTTAATCTCAGCACTTGGGAGGCAGAGGCAGGTAGATCTCTGTGAGTTTGAGGCCAGCCTGGTCTACAAGAGCTAGTTCCAGGACAGCTTCCAAAGCCACAGAGAAACCCTGTCTCAAGAAATAAAAAAAAAAGAAAAGAAAAGAAAAAGAAAGAGAGAAAGGAAGAAAAAAAGAAATGCAGGTTAATAGTCACTTATTACAATTAAACTTGTAGTCATATTAGGTATGTTTTCAAGGTCAAAAAGATATATTTTAGATAGAGAGATAGTCTTCAAACACTTAAGAGATCTATGGAATATGGCACCTTAGATGTTTTAATAACATGAGGCGTTTTTTGTTTGTTTTGTTTTATGACAATAAGACACATCTGCTCCTACTATCTACTTCAGAGAAGATGATGAGCATTGAAGAAACTCCATATGGAGCTTTCTTTGTGGCAAAAGTTAGCCACTGGGCAAGAAACTGCCCTTGCCTCAACTGCCAACAATATGTCATCCAAATTGAACAAACGGGACACAAAAGAATGTGGCTGCTGAACTTCGCCAAGATGAGGTAGTGCAGTCCTTCAAAATTCCTGCTTCACAGAAAAGTCTGTCAGATGTTCTAGGTCTGTAGGACGAGGATGGATGCCCCAATTTTACAGAGCACCCTTGAGTGACTCTCCAGTCAGCCAGCTGTTTCTGTCATTTCTTAGTTTTTGAAGTTGTTTGCTTTGCATTTTCTATTTACTCAGGTAATATATCCTTCTCAGATCTCTGATAGAGTTGAAGACTAAAGAGTTATAGCTATAGTTTTCTTGTTACCAAAACTCACAAAAGAGGTGTAAAGTGCATAAGGTTGAGAGATATCAAAAGATCGTTTTGGGTTGGTAATACAAGTTAGGATAGGAAGTGAATTAGGTACAACACTTTGAACTCACCAAGAGTATTTTCTCTGAATTTGTAAAATGCAAATGGACTAGACATTGTTAATATAATTCTTACCTGTATAAATTTGTAGTTATTGTACTTATTCTATACAGCTTTACTATATTAGTTAAAACCTTTGTTTTTTATTTAGACAAAAAGGGGGAAATGTTGTGTGGTGTGGTATTCTGATTGTGTTCTGACAAATAAAGCTTGCTTGGAGTCAGAGGGTGGAATGAGCCACTAGCTGACCATAGAGGTTTGGAGGACTGTAGACAGAGAGGAGACAGGAAGTAGTAAGGCGGGGCTATGGAAGGATCTCAGCCTCTTGGGGCAGAGAAATGAAAGAGGTGGGAGGTAACTGGCAACAGGCAACTGCTCCCTGCTTCTCGGGTCTTTCAGGTTCTTGTCCTGGTATTTTACTCCTGATTTCTTTATTGATTCCTTGAAACATTGGAAGGTAAATAAATAAGCCTGTTTTCTAGGAGAAAAGATAACAGTTGATGCAAATAACAAATATGTGGGAAATCCAAGAGGAAAAACTGCAGACTGAGTGGTTAGAGAATGAGGGCTTTGCAAAAGTCCTGTGCATATTGAGGAATCAGGGCGGCTCTGTGCATGGGCCAGCAAGATGACTCATCTGGTAAAGGCACTTGCTGTGAGTCCTGACAATCTGAGTTCAACCCTCAGGGACTCACATGGTAGAAGGACAGCACCTACCCCTCCCACAAGTTATCCTCTGACTTCCACACATGGACTGTGCCAACACACACACACACACACTCACACACACACACTCACACACACACACACTCACACACACACACACTCACACACACACACACACACACACGTAGGGCCCTGCATGGACCTCGGAGGCACCTGAGCAAGCCTGAAAGCCTGAAGCTGTTGGCTGGAACCCCCTCCCCCGAGTTGTTATTGGTACTCTTCCTGTTTTGCTAACACACATCTACTGCCTAGGAGCAAGACCTAAAAACCCTGTTGTTTTCCACTGCGCTGTGAGTCAGTTTATAAGCCCACTCCATCCCTTCAATAAACAGCACTCAGCATTCCAACATTGATGTTGAACGAATGACCCGATGTCTGTCTCTTATTTTAATCTCTAGGCCTTTACCGGATTAGTGGAGCAGATCATAGCGCTGGCGCTACACATTATAATATAGTATGAAAGTGTTTTTTTTTTTTTTTTTTTTTTTTTTTGTGTTGTTGGTGGGTTCTTTTGCTTTGTTTTGTTTGGTTTTGGGTTTTGGTTGTTTAAGACAGTGTTTCTCTGTGTAGCCTTGGCTGTCCTGGAACTCACTCTGTAGACCAGGCTGTCCTTGAACTCAGAGAGATCCTCCTGCCTCTGCCTTCTGAAGTTCTGGGAGTAAAGGTGTGCACCATCACCACTCAGCCTTGTTTTATTTCTTTAGTCTTATTGCAAGTAGCAAGTGAAGCCTAAAGCAGAGTTACAAATGGCCTTGTGTTGGATCGAACACAACGCTAATTGGCAAAGACCTAGGATCAACTTTTTGTTTTGATTTCTTTCTTTCTTTCTTTCTTTTTTTTTTTTTTTTTTTTTTTTTTTTTTTTTTGACTGTAGGAGCTTAAGGAAATTTTTGTTAAAAATGCTACCATTAGAAAAGCAGTTTAGAAAGATCACCACACCAACATCTACAAGCAAAGACAGCAAATCCCGAGGAAATGCCAACTCACTTTGTGTTCAGAATGTCCCAGTTTCAGCAACAACAAAAAAGTGAGACACACAAAGAACAATGAAGCATTGTTGTCTTCAGAGGAGGAGGAGAAAAGAAGCGTAGACTGACTCTGGCTAGCAAGATGGTGGAGGGCTTGTCTTGTCACCCAGACCCAGCAACCCGAGTTCAATCCCTGGAACCCATGTAAGTATGGAGAGAAACAAACAATTTTCAATGGTTCTCTGACCTCCAAGCATGTCTCACTCACACACACACGCATGCACACACACAATACATAGACTATTTTAAGTCAACTATCTTAAGTATACTTAAAAACAAACAAATAAACAACCCAGGAGGCAGATCTCTGAGAGTTCAAGACCAGCCTGGTCTACAGAGTGAGTTCCAGGACAGCCAAGGCTACACAGAGAAACCCTGTCTTGAAAACCTGCCCAAACAAGGTGGGTGCATGCTATTAATCCCAACATTTGGGAAGTGAGAGTGAGGAGCAGAAGGATCAGGAGAGACATTCAAGGGCAAGTTCAGCCTGAGCTACATGAGATCTTGTCTCAGAGAGAGAGAGAGAGAGAGAGAGAGGAGGAGGAAAGGAAGAGAAAAGAAGAGAAAAGGGGAGGTGAAGGGAGGGAGGGGAAGGGAAGAGAAGGGAAGAGAAGGGAAGGGAAGGAGAAAAAAATTAAAGGTTGAGATATATAGACAGATACACATAGATATATGCATATCCTATCCCTGTCCTATAGGCAGATGTAGCTATTGAAAAGCAGACACCAAGACAAGATTTGATGAGCAAGAGTTTACCAAAGTGGAATTGTCTCCCATGAGTCTCATCTCTTGGTAGTCACATCTCTGTGAACTCTGTCTCACACAGGATGAGGCTGACCTACTGGAGTAATGGCAGAGTGTGACCTTAAGGCTAGACAATAGAAAAAAAAAACTTAGCAGGTTGAGAGTCACTGTGAAAGGCACCTGTGCACGTGTTCTGCCCACAAGCACACATGCCATGAGCATGCACTCACAAACACACCACACACAGACCCTACACACAAAGAACAGCCTCGCGTTCATGAGACACACAATGATGAAGGCTAGCTGAACTGCGATACTCGGGGTCTCTGCCCATCTCTTTGTTGGGATCAGTGCAAGCTCATGTCGGCCAGGTGCTTCCTAGAAGGCAGCAATTGCCAGATGAACAATGCTCCCTCCACTCCCCCAAGAGGCAAGGTAAGCTGATCATGCATCTGTGGGCACAGAGCGAGGTGTTGCATCCATCTTCTGGTTCCTTCCCGTTCCTGGAGTGACTGTCAGTGATAGCCAAAAATAAATAAACAAACAAACAAATAAATAAATACATAAATACATAAATAAAGCCAAACAACAACAAAAAATAAAGGATTGGTATTGCTGCCTGGAGTTTTGGAAAATCCATCATCTGATCTCTACTCTCATTCCAACAGATGCTAGGATAGAAGCACGGGGAAGAAAAATGAATGGAACTAGCACCTGCCTGTAAGCCCAGAAGTTAGGAGGCAGAAGCAGGAAGGTCATGATGAGTTTGCTGGCAGGTTAGCAATCTGAGCTGCGCTGGACTAAAATGCGACAAAGACAGACAGACAGACGCAGAGACAGAGAGGCAGGAGGCTGTTCGAAGCTTCTCTATAAGTGGATGCCATAAAACTTTTCACATGGGTGTTATGGGTGTGGTCAGATGTTTTATGACTGTGACAGAATGCTCAAGGGAGACCATGTAAACACTAATGGTTTGTTTTGGCTGGTGGTTTCTGGATCTGTGGTGAAACAGGATCACGGTGGAAGACAAAGCCCGACACAGATGCTCATCTTATGGTTGCCAGGCAGCAAAGAGCCAGATACAAAACAAACCCTTCCGGGGCACACCTACTTCTCTATGCCACATTTTCTAATGCCACTACTCAAGGATAACACCATCAGATTGTGAATGAATGGGTCAAGGATTTGCCCACTGATTCTGGTAGTGCTCTCACGATCCAGTGAATTCTCAACTGGGTCCACCAGGAGGGACCAACCCTTCATCACAATAGAGGAAAGGTCTTTTGGGAAATAATTCTAAGAAGTGTTGGGGTGATGGGAAATCCAGTTCTCAATCTCAAATAGCTGAAGACAAAAAGGTATTCTTATATAATTTACTTAAAAAAAAAAAACTCTTGGCATGTTTTACAAAAAAGTACTTAGGCTATTTGAAAGACAAACATGTTGTAAGCATAAAGTTTTATTATTTAAATCCATAGAGCTCTTTAATGATTTTATTTTTTTAAACCTGAGAAACTACCTTCTCTATTTTCTCCCCATCCAAGAGAGCTGTGGTTCATTCACAAGACGGAGTGGAACCTCAGCATTTAAATGCCTAATCTTTCTCTGTCATCTTTGGCACCATTGAACTGGATTTCCCCACATGAGTCATCTGATAACAAATTTCCCAGCTCAAATAGGTTTAAAGTTGCATTGTTAGTAAAGCAGCAGCAGGACCCGTGGCCTGGGGGTTCAAGGTCCCATCCTTGACGATGTGTTTTAGCACGCGCATCTGTTCTCAACACAACAGTTTTCTTTCGTGCTCTGAAAAGGTCTGGTGACATTAGGGAGTTGTCACGTCATTCTGCTCCTCACTAAAATCTCACCACTTAACATGCTTTTAGCCTGAATCTGAACTGTGAAATGTGGGGTTCCTTCGATTTTCACACAAAATGAAAGAAATAATACCATTGCTGCTTTAAAAAGCACATGCCCAGGGCCTAGAGAGATGGCTGGGTGTTTGAGAGTCCTGGCTGCTCTTCCAGAGGACCTAAGTTTAATTCCTGGCCCCCACATGGCAGCTCACAACTGTCTGTAATTCCAGTTTCAGGAGATCTGACATCTTATGCAGACAAATATGTAGACAAACACCGATGCACATAAAATAGATACATCTTTAAAAAGAAAAGAAGTTGTAAAGAAAGCACATGTCCAGATACTGAAAACATGGTCTTAATCCCGCTTCTAGCCCATTCCTAAACTCCCAACCCTAGTCATCCTTGCCATCTCTGCAAGAGAGAATGAAGAGGAATACTACAATCAGGAAAGGAGAGATTTTTTTTTTCCTTTTCTAATTTCAGAATCAGTTCTATTTGAGGGATGTATAAATTTGATTTTGCCTTCAAAATACAGAGAAAACAATCAGTCATATTAAAATTCAACTTACGCAAAAATACTCCTGCAGGTCTTTATACAAGCTGACTCTCAGTGGTCAGAGAGCAGTAGAGAGGGATGAGTCTCATATTCCTGGCCTGTAATACCAGCTAGTTAGGAAACTGAGGCAGGACTGCAAAGTCAAGGCCTTCCTGGGCTATAGAGTGAATTCAATGCCATCCTGGGCAATTTGGTGAGACTATCTTAAAATAAAAGCTAAAAACACTGGCAGGATAGAGGAAGCTTGTCTAACATGGCCAGAGTCAAGGGATCAATCCTTAGTTGCACAAAAAGAAGATGGGGGTTATTCATACATAAATGTGTATATCCATGGATATAGTCCTATATATGCACACATATATTTTAAGCTATTCTATGAAATATGCACTAGTGCAAACATCTCCATTTTATACATGTGGGCACGGCAGGACCAAAGGCTTGGTAACTTGTCTGAGACCTCACAGCCAGGCCATCTGGTCCCAGAATGGAGGCTATTGATAATCTACAGAACTTCTTTTAAGCCTCATCCAAAAGGAGCAAAATGGCAGATGTGAGCTTAAAAGGTAGAGTTTAACCTCAAACCCAATTCCATGCCCATTGTGAAGCACCATCCTCCAAAACTTAGGAACCCTCATCATTATCAGAAGAGCTGTGACTAGTTGCAAGACATCCTCAATTATCAGGTCTGTTGGCTGTTGACTTTTCCTCAGTGAGGGAGGAGATGCCAAGGGTCATTAGACTGTCACCTGAGATTCTAGCTACTACCACACCCACATTCTACCTAATTGTTTGTGCTTCTGCCCAAATAACATTGGGATTCGTGGCTTTGTGATCTCAGGAGGCAAAAGAGTAAAGGGCAGCTGAAGGTTAGCACAATGGGGAACTCCACCTATAAAGCTATCAGTGAGTCCTCGTTCATGCTGGGGTGGGAATGCCCACTGCTGGCTGTGGCTGTCTTGGACCACCTACACTCCTGTGGGAACCCTTTCACCATGTTCTGTAAGTGAGCCTAATAATGTCTTGGTTCCCCAAGCTGTACTCCGGTGGAATCTGTCTTTGGTTTGTCTCCGGTGCTCTATAGAGATGGGTAGATGCTTGTTTACACCTCCCCAGGTAAGTTGCTTTCACAATAGCAGTCTAACACATAACACAACACTTTCTCCCTTGTACTAGAAAAATGCCCAAGATGCTCCAGGCTCACAGATCTCTGACTTTCCCTGAGGAAGCCAAAGTAGATTTCACACATTGCTTACAGACACTGAGCTCGGATTTGAAGTGTCAGGGTGCCTACACCAAGAAGAAGCTCAGACAAGGGACAGCATGGATGACAAGGAGAGCTGGGGAAGCTAGGCGTGGTGGAGAGTGCCCGAAAAATGGCGCTGGGGAGGTGGAGATGGGGGATCAGGAGGTCAAAGCCACCCTCAGCCATGTGTACTAAATGAGATTGTCTCAAAAACACAAAACAAAAAGAGGGTTGAGGAGGTGACTCAGTAAGCAAAGCCCTTGTCACCCAAGCCTGGCAACCACAGTTAGGACTCCAGAGCACAGGTGAAGAGAGATCTGATTCCTGGAAGCTGGCTTCCTTCCCTCCCTCCTTCTCTCTCTCTCTCTCTCTCTCTCTCTCTCTCTCTCTCTCTCTCGCTCGCTCGCTCGCTCTCTCTCTCACTCTCTCTCGCTCTTGCTCTCTCGCCCTCTCCCTCCCCCCCTCTCTCATCCTCTCCCTCCCTCCCTCTCTCTCTCTCTCTCTCTCTCTTGTCCTCTCCCTCCCCCCCCCTCTCTCTCTCTCTCGTCCTCTCCCTCTCTCTCTCTCAGACACCACATACACACACACACACACACACACACACACACACACTTTTTAGATTTAAAAAAAAGTAGGAGAGCTAGAAGAAAGGGCACGGTTTACCATGGTAAGCCATGTGTTGGCCAGTAATCTAAGCTGTGAAGAGAGAGAGAGAACTAAATACAATAGAGGAAACAGACCCCTGATCAAGAAATGTGAGCTTTGCTGATGTGTTCTTCTTTGACACAGGGTCTCATGTTGCCCAGGCTGGCCTTGAATTTCATATGTAGCTGAGGGTCACCTGGAATGCCTCAACCTCCTGAGCGCTGAGATGGAAAGTATGAGTTTACATGGTGCTGGTAACTGAGCCCAGGGATTTGTACATGCCAGACACCCAGGAAAACTGTGTTTACTGCCTGGCTTTGTCCTCTGGAAAGGGATTATCAGGACATGAGCAGAACGCAACCTAAAGTTCTAGCAACCCTTAGGAGCACACTTTGAAGTCGAGGACAACCTCTCCCATTCTCTTCTACCCTCTGTCTCCTTGTTCTATTATTCGTTTATTACCTTATCTACCTATTTACTTGCTTATTTTTTTTTTATGGGGAGGTTGCCATATAAGCCAGGCTAGACCCTAAACTCTTGGGGGCCAAGAAATTCTACTGCCTCAGCCTCTTAGTACTGGAACTAGAGGCTTATGCACAACACATAGCTTTCTTTTACTTTTACTCTTCACTTTACCTGATCTATTTATTCATTTGTGTGTATGTGCCTATGTCTCTCTATGTGTGATATATCCACGTAGGGAAAAATACATATACCAGACGTAAATGTGAAGGTTAGAGGCCAACTTTGGGGGGTCAGGTCTCTCCTTCCACCACGTGGATGCTCAGGAATTTTAGCTTTCATGCCTGAGCCTTTTGGCTGACTCCCACTCTACCCAGTCTAAATGTTTACAGTGTGTAGGGAAAGGGGAAAGATTGTGGCTGTCTCTTCCCTAGAGAATCTCCCGAGCAACCTCTCAACCCTATCCAAGCCAGCTGACGCTGAGGGTTTATTAATGACACAATGCTATTGAACAGCAGGAAGTAACTCGATGACGATCAACTTTACTCCGTCCAGACTGATGTGGTTGAGTGTGACAGTGGTACCATAGTAGCTACCATGGAGGGCTTTATAGTTAACCACTCTTTTTTTACACACACTGGGCCGTTTGATCCTCAGACAAACCAAGGAGGTAGGTATTATCCATTTCACAAACCAACGAGGTATGATCCCATTTCACAGATGCAGAAGACAAAGCTCTCAGAGCCATGTGAGTGGCTGGGAGGAATGCACACAGTGCTGTCTACTCCTCACCCACCCCCAGCCCTCCTGCCTATGCCCTCCTCCTCTTTAACACCTTTATTTGATCTTCATTTCTCCACTCGCATCGGCTGGGAGACTTGAGTCTGCCTTCCCTTGCAAAGCATAGGCATTGACCTCTGGCTATGGTGCTTGGTGATACAGCCCTCTGACATTTTTCCTAAATACATTCTAATCCTTTTGTGGTTCCATGGATCAATTGTGTATCTTGCCATATGAGAGTTTGCCTCACAACTTCTCTCCTGGTGTGGCCAGCCATCGTGCTTTGTCCTGAACTGGAGAACTAAGAACTGTCACTGCTATCCCAGGATAGCTCTGGGCAAGGCAGGGTGGTTGGTTGTCTGCTTGCTCCCTCTCAAGCAGCCCAGTTCCTTAGGTTCTGACTTCTAAGCATCTCTGGACTCCAGCAACTCCTGCTCTGTTTGAGCCTTCCTGTCTTTGCTGGTACCGTTCCTTCGGATGGAAGTCTACGTCTCTACTTTCCCAAAGCCACTTTCTACTTTTTCTTCAAAATTGTTTTGAAGTGTAGATACTAATTTCTGTAGACCTTTGTTGATTTAAAGATCATCTCACTGTATATGGGCCATTTTCCTAGCATTGAACTTTCTTTTTTCATCTGAGTGTGTTACAGGGCTGAATGTGCCCTCTGAAACTCATGTGTTAGCATACTGGTGAGAAATGTTTTGTTTTGTTTCTACCAAAGATAAGTAGGTTTCTCTCTATCAGCTAGCAAGGACTCATATTTTCCAGAATCTTCTCCTTCCTCTTTACATATATTAGTCAGTCAAGCTAGATTGTGAAGTAGAGCTTTCATCAATAGGGTGAGGCAAAGTCACACCTATGTCATGGATGAAAGACAGAAGCCATCTTGGCCAAGCATGCTTGCTTACCCAGTTTGGGTCTTAGCAAATGCTTTTTACAAAAAGAATTGCCTTTCCAAGTCACTTTTGCTCTGTCTGTGTGTCGATTTGTGAGGTACTGAAATTATATTTTTGTCTATTTATATAATGGTACTACCAAAGAGGACATGTCATCCTAGCACTTGGGAATTAAAGGCAGAAGAATTGATGGTCCAAGGTCATCTTCAGAGACATATTGAGTTCAAGGCCAGCCTAACAAGCAAAGTCTGGGTATTAGGGGATGCAGTTATAGGGAGACAATTAGGTCTTAGGGAGGGCAACCCTAGTCACTAGAATTGGCACCTTATAATAAGAGTCATGAGAGCCTCGTTGGAGGAAGTAGGTCACTGGGAGTGGGCTTTGAAATTTCAGGTTCATTCCCAGCCCAGAGTCTGCCTCTCCTTCTTGTCTGAGGATGTGGATGTAGACCCAGAGTCTGCCTCTCCTTCTTGTCTGAGGATGTGGATGTAGACCCAGAGTCTGCCTCTCCTTCTTGTCTGAGGATGTGGATGTAGACCCAGAGTCTGCCTCTCCTTCTTGTCTGAGGATGTGGATGTAGACCCAGAGTCTGCCTCTCCTTCTTGTCTGAGGATGTGGATGTAGACCCAGAGTCTGCCTCTCCTTCTTGTCTGAGGATGTGGAGCCCTCAGCTATCTGTCTTGTACCACTCTGCCTGCAGCCACCATGCTTTCCATCATGATGAAAACGGACTAAATGTCTAAACCTACAAGCAGGCCCCAGTTAAATGCTTTCTTTCATAAGAGTTGCTTTGGTCATGATGTCTCTTCACAGAAACAGAAACCCTGACTAAGACACACCCCAACAATGAGCGACATCCCCATCCCTGTGGAGGAGGTGACACACCCCAGCAATGAGCTATATCCCCATCCCTGGGGGGGGGGCTGTGGAGCATATGCACGTGTATGTATCTGTATCTGAAGGGTTCTTCAATTCTTTGTACCTTACTTGTTTAGATTTAATTTTATTATTATTATTATTATTATTATTATTATTATTTGATTATTTGATAGTATTTATATGATGTATGTATATAGGCATTCCATGGCATTCATGTGTGAAGTGTTTATCTAATTATTCTTTACCAATAAAAACTCAGGAGTCAGATATCAGGGTAAGAACCTGAATGATCTGAGAAACAATGGAAAAGTGACTAGTTACTTTCTCTCTCTCTCCACCCCTCTTTCATTCCTCAATCCAAAAACTCAGAGACCCCCCCTCTAAGCCCCACTCTACTATTTCCTGAGTCTCTCTTTCTGTTCTCAGTCCTCAAAAACCTCTATGGTTAATTTTGGTCAGCTAGTAGCTAGCTCCGCCCTCTGATTCAAAGCAAATTTTAGTGGCAGTCTCTGGAGTGTCAGAATGTGAAGAAAATATCACACAACACACATGCAGGTCCAACGGTGGCTTACGTGTAGCTGGTTCTCTCCTGTGCCCCTTTGCATGGATTCCAGGGATGTCTAGTTAGGGTTTCTATTGCTGTGAGCAAACACCATGACCAAAAGCAACTTGGGAAGGAAAGGTTGGTTTCATCTTACAGACAACAGTCCACCATTGAGGGAAATAGGGTCAGGAACTCAGTGCAGAAACACGGAGGCAGGGAACTAAGTCAGAAGCCATGGAAGACGGTTTCTTACTGGCTTGCTTCTCATGGCTTGCTCCTCCTGATTCCTTACAGATACCAGGACCACTTGCCCAGGGGATGGTGCCACCCACAGTGGGCTGGGCCTTCCCACATTAGTTGTCAATCAAGAAAATGTCCCCACAGGCCAATCTGGTGGGTGCATTTTCTCAGTTGAGGTTCCCTCTTCCCAAATGACTCTCTGGCCCATATCAAATTGACACAAAACTAGCACACCCAAGGGATCAAACTGGGGAGATCAGGACAGTGTAGCCATCTACTGAGCTGTCTCATCAGCCCCTCCATCTTTTGAGATACGGGTCCTGATACAGTTGAGTTAGGATAGCAGAGATGGCTGATCAGCAGCTGCTGGCAGATGTGACACATTTTATTTCAGGTAAGAGCATGTACCTTTGGTCCCTTTGGTCCCTTTGGTCCCTTTGGTCCCTTTGGTCCCAAGGACATATTATTATAGGAAGTCACACCAAGTGTGTCCTTGCCAGAGATGGTTACATGATGAGTTACAAATCTGTCTTGCTTATTGCTTGCTCATGGTTCCCGGGACATCAGGTAGCAGCCATCTTAACTAAGCCATACCTGATGTCCCTAGTGGCTCCAGGGTGGTCATCTACAGCTTTGCCAGGCACTGTGAGCCTTTGTTCTCTTCAGCTCCCTCACTAAACCTGTAGCTCGCCAGCCAACCTCAGATGTCCACCTGCCTGCGCCTCCCCAGTGCTGGGATTACAGACAGGAACCAACAAGTGCAGTTTATTTGTTTGTTTTCATGGATTCTGTCGTGTCAAACTTAAGTCCTCGTGATTGTGTGACAAATACCTTACCAATTGTGCCATCTCCCCAGCCCCAGGTCCTGTGTGTGTGTGTGTGTGTGTGTGTGTTTTGTAAGTTCTCCAGGTTGCTCATGAACTCACCCTGTAGCCCTGGCAGCCCTTGAACTTGTGCTCTTCCTGCGTCAGCCTCCTGAGTAGCTGGGATGACCCTCCTGTGGCTATCGGTCCAGGCTAACTAAATGAAGCATTTTTAAGAAAACTGATGAGTTAGCTGGTCCAACAAGAATAACACCAAATAGGTCCTAAGACTTCCTGCCCTTTGAGTATTAGATACCCTCCTCAATGTGTTTGTCTGTCTGAACGCACAGGTGTACCTGGCTGCAGCAAACATTGAAGAGTGAAGTAAAGAACACTTCCTGAAATAAAAGGCTCAGAAGAGTCTGGTGGCTGCATAGGCTGGCAGGCAGGTGGGTGCTGTGTAAACAATTCCCTGGCAGGGTGAGTCTCAGACTTGATCTAGCTGTAAAATCACCTGCAGGGTTTAACACAGAGATAGTTCAATCCAAGCCAGAGCTCAGGGTGTGGCCCCCAGATTTGCATTTCACTTACAATCTCCCAGGTCGTCTGGAGACACTTGGGGCACCAACACTCTGGCATCCCTGTCTCAATTCTAGCTGGGCAGTGATGATACACACCTTCAACCGCAGCACTCGGAGACAGAGGTAGGTGGGTCACTGAGGTTGAGGCCAGCCAGGACTACACCTACACAGAGAAATCCTGGAAAACAAACAAACAAACAGAACAGTAAATAAAACAAAAAGAGTGTTTGCTACTCTTGCGGAGGAACCAAGTTCTAGTCCCAGTACTCATGCCTGTAGCTCACAACTGCCTGTAACTCCAGCTCCAATGGATCAGACACCTCAGCTACCTGCATATTCCCACACACAGATGATAAGAAATACACATAATTAGAAATAAAGTTAGGTTGGAGTAATAGCTCAGCAGTTAAGAGCTGTGCCTGCTCTTCCAGAGGACCTGGGTACAATCCCCATCACCCTCATGAGCCATCGCCATCAGAACTCCAGCTCCTGGGGATCGGACACCCTCTTCTGGCCTCTTTAGGAACCACACATGCATGTGGTACACAGACATACATGCCGGCAAACACCCATGTACATGAAAACAGAGTAAAAACTAAATTCAACAGTTTTAAAAGACAGATGCAGGGTGGGGGGTGCACATTTTAACCCCAGCACTCAGGAGGCAGAGGCAGGCAGATCTCTGAGTTTGAGGCTGGACAGCCAGGGCAACACAGAGAAACAAAAAAAAAAAAAAAAGGAAGAAAGAAAAGTTACTTGCAAGCTCACAAATGCCCAGGACTTATTATTGTAGCCTGATTGTAAGCTGTATAGTGATTACTAGTGTAGGATCTTGTGTCTGGTTGTGGCTATGAAAACCTTACTTTTTTTTTTTTTCTTTTTGCTTAAGTAGACTTCTGAAAAATGTTTCTATTCCAAGTTTCATACAGAGAAACTTAATTTATCCTAGCCACCCCCACCCCACCCTGTGGAATTAAAAATAGCATACATGGATGTATTTCATGCCAATTTCCCTTAGGACGTCTGCAGATGTTAACACACACTTCAAAGTCCAAAAAGGAACCTGATTTTCACGCAGGAGTGGGTGGAGAATGGAAGTCCCTTGATCCCCGGTAACAATGTGGTTGGATATCACTTGCTTCCTCTTCTGAGAATTTCTTCGCTAATGAAGAGTGTGAGTGTTTTTATTTTAGTGAAAGTTTTATAACTATGGTAAACTTAGAGGCCTTAATTCCTTTACTACCAAAATGTATACTTCCCTAAACTCGGGGCCTTTTAGCAAGATATGACTGACATAAGAGTAAATTGAGCAGGCTAGAAATGGCACTGTGGTTAAAAGTTTCCTGGTCTTCCTGGGGACCTGATTCAGGTCCCAGGATGCCCATCGGGTGCTCACAACGGCCCATAACCCCAGCTCCAGGGAATTTGATGCCTTCTTGTGTTGTCTATAGGCACGCCCACTCTCATAACATACACCCATGCACACGCATGCATGCGTGCACACACACACACACACACACACGTAATCCCCCTTTAATAAAAAAGAATAAATGAAACATTCGTGAAAAGGGGAAATTCCATTTGTTGAGAACTGGGGTAAGGATTTCAGGTGGGAAGTTCATGTACTGCTTTGCTAAACAATGCAAATTGAAACAAGTGTGAAGCCCATAATCACAGTTTCTCAGGAGGCTGAAGTAGGAAGGCTGAAGCCTGGCTCAGCTACAGAGTGAATTCAATGCCAGCCTGGACATTGACACCATTTACCACGGTTAGTATTGTAAACGTTAGGGGATCTAGAATCAGTCAGGAGACAGAGCCTCTGGGCATGCCTGTGACAGAGTATCTAGAGTTGTTGAGCTGAGATAGGAAGGCCCGCTTTATCTGTGGGTGGCACCACTCCCTGTGGGCTAGGGTTTTGTTGGGCATTTGCCATAGTACTTAGACCAGTAGCTAATACAACATCTCCAACAGTAAACAAACAAACCCAAGAAAGAGACGATGGGTTTACACCTGTTATCCCAGCACTTGGGTGGTGGAGGCAGGAGGATCAGGAGCTCAAGCTCATCCTTGGCTACACAGCAGTTTCTAAGCCAGCTGGGGCTACATGCAAGCCTGCTTCAAACAAAACAAGGATGTATTTTTAAAGGGGGCTCAGGATATGGTTCAGTGCTTGCCTACAATGTGTGGAGTCCTAGGTCCAATTGCCAGTATTGCCGCTTTGAAACAAACGCTAATTGAGCCAGGTGTGGCAAAGCGCTCCTGTAATCGCAGCACCGGAGAAGAAGGCATGTTCACGGCCAATGTCTACATAGTCAGACCCTGTCTAAAAGAATAACAGAAAAAAAAAAGTAAACTTATTGAACACTGCTCTGTGAATACTGAAAACACCAGGTGTGTGGGCCAACAAGATGGCTCCTCCATGAAAGGTGTGGCCTTGCCAACAAGACTGACAGCCTGAGTTTGATTCTGGGACCCATAAAGTGGAAAGAGAAAGCCAATTCTGGATTCACAATATAACAGGGGCCGTGGGAAGTTTCACAGCTACTCATCTACCTGAAGGGCTGAAGGGTTACCAGAGCCTTAGACCCGGAGCAGAAGGGGTGTAGTAGGGTCAGAGAGTCACTGGAGGGAGACCCCCCCCCAACCCACCAGAAGCCAGGAGAACAATCAGCTGGCTCACATTATCTATTTTCAGCTCCCCTGCTGGCAAGTTCTGGGAGCTGAACTGAGCAAGAAGCCAGAGGGGAAGGGAAGTCATCCATGCAGCCCTTAAAGGGCAGCTTCCTGGGGCACAGAGCCAAGAGGAGAAGAAAGTGCACCCAGGGGGCAGCATGGCAAAAGTCTGGCATGCTCGTGACCTGGTGCTCTGCTTCCAGGTTACCTCGCTCTAGAAACCTTTCCACTCTCAAACCCTAGGACAGGCACAGACTATCCTGCAGGTAGTGAGTGGGGTTTTGTTTTTATTTGTCTTTGTCTTCTGGATGTGGGAAGCACAGATGTGAGCTTACTGAGTTACTGAAGATCAAAACTAGGGGTTTTACATGCTAGTCAACGTCCCCAACCTCTTGTTTTTGATTGGTTGGTTGGCCGATTGATTGATTGATTGATTGATTGATTGATTGATTGATTGATTGATTGATTGAGACAAGGTCTCACTATGTAGCCCTGTCTGACCTAGGACTTACTATGTGTATCTGTCTGGCTTCAAACTCACAGAGAATTGCCTGCCTCTGCCTTCAAAGTGCTCCCCACCACACCCAGCCTTTTAGCCTTACTTTTAACAATATTGCAAATGTGTTCTTTTGCAACTTCGTGGTGGATACAATGTATCTTGATCATCCCTACCCCAATTCTCCCTTCTGCTCTCCCTCATGCACACCCCAACACACACTGTTCTCTTCTGAATTCAGTAAAGTTGCCCACTGGAATGTTGGCTTACCTTGATGCCTTGGGCTTGTGTAGGTGACCACAGCTGCTCTGAGCTTCAGGACAGCAGCTGTGTTCAGAAGACAGAAGTTCACAGCACTGCTCCCCATCCTCTAGCTCTGAGCTCTCCCTGCCTCTTCTTTCATGATGTTCCTTAATTGATGGAATTGACACCGCTGTCCCATTTAAGGCAGAGCACTCCAGTTGTAGGGTCTCCCACAGAGACTATGACCCCTAAGCCATGTGCTTTTGGCCAGGTCTATGATACCAGGCATGAATTCCCTTCTGTGGAAAGAGCCTCAAATCCAACCAGAAAGCAGTTGTAAATCCCACCAAAGCTATGCCTTAGATAATAGATTGGTATTGTAGCATACAAGATCTGCCTATGGGTAAGACCACTGGGACCTTTTCTCCCCACCCCGAGGGACCTACATGAAAGCTAGACAGCTAGGAGTAAGTTCCCTGGTCATCTCCAGCATGATCTATGTCCTATAAAGGACATACGTAGTGCCTTCAGCAATATGGTCTTACATCTAGTTATGGTGGGCAACCAAAAGTAATGAGAATATGCTGTTTGCCTAAGCAATAACATAGGAAGAGAGCCCATAGCTGGCATCCATTTATTGAACCATGTCTTCTGGGGGTAGCATTATCTATCCATGTTGTGCCATGTACTTGTGTCAAACTCCTTTTTTTCCCCCCAGACAGAGTTTCTCTGTGTAGTTTTGTAGACCAGGCTGGCCTCAAACTCACAGAGATCCACCTGCCTATGCCTTCTGAGTGCTGGGATTAAAGGTGTACACCACCACCACCTGGCTCATTCTGTTTTAATAGCCTATGGTGGAGGGTGTCTACGTAAGGCTTTTTCATACATGTCCTTGTTTCCCCCTGTCTTAGTAGCATTTTCATTGCTGTGATGAGAGACCTTGAACAAGGCAACTTACAACAGAAAGCATTTAATGGGGTTCCAGAGACTCTACTGTCCTCTGGCCTCCATAGCTCTGCAGTCACCTGTACTCGTGAGCACAATCCCCTACACACACACACCATGTAATTTTTATAAGTTTAAAGTATAGGCCAGTACATAGGTGAGCCTAAGTCAGCCATTTATCATCGCCATCGAGTACAGCTCATGTGTCTGTTTAAGTGGCTTCATAGTAGGTTGTCACAACAGCATTGGCACAAACACTTGAGTGATGGATGCGTCATTCCATGCCATACAGAAAGCCACAGTGTCACTGGACAATAAAGATTTTTTCAGCTCCATTATGATCTTATGGGCCCAGCTCTGTGCAGTCCCTTGTTGACCTCATGTGGTACATGACGGAATCCCATGCTCTAAGTTAACCATTTGGTGTCCTTAGTACTCCCTAATGCTTTGCCACCGCATCTTCAATCCCGTCCCCAAACCTTTCCATCATTCCTAAACCTCAAATCCATGAAGCTTCTCTCCATTTCTCCCTGATCCCAAGTCCTGACATCCACTGATCTGCACTGATCTGCATGCTTCCAGCCTCCATGAATTTACCTGTTCTAGACACTTCACACAGTTGGGTCCATGTGACATGAGCATCATCAATATTGCAGCATATATGAATCCATCATCCTTTTTCATGGCTGAATAATGCATGTGCTTGAAGTCATATTTAAAATGATTTTGGGGCCATTGAGACAGTTTGTTAGATAAAGTAGCTATGGGTCAAGGTTGACAGCCTGATTTTGGTCTCCAGGAATACATGGTGGAAAGAGAAAATCATCTCATTCTTATCTCTACGTGTGCACTGTGCCTATACTTTTGATTGAAATAAACAAATAAATAGTATATTTTTAATTGTAGTAAAATACACATATCAAAATTTACTATTTGAACTATGTTAAGTATACATTTCAAAAGCATTCATAACACATCTTACAACTGTTTCTGCTCTAGATTCTTGGGTTGCTTTTTTCTTTCCCTAGTGCTAGGGATTGAACCTAAGACCTCATATATGCTAGTTAAGTGCTCTACCTACAGCTATATCCCTCTAAAAGCTTCTTTTGTTGTTTGAAACAGTGTCTCACTAAGTTGCCCAGGTTGGTCTTGCTTCAGTCTCCTGAGTGGCTGGGGCTTAGGCTTACACCATGTTGCTATTTTAATGTTCCCCTTTTCCTGTGTGAAATCTGGAGCTTGGGAGGAGGCAGTCACCTGCATACTAGAAGATAAGGTCAGATAGTAAGACAGGTGTGACTCTATGTATCAGCCTGGCTAGGCCATGGATCACATTATTTCTGGGTGTGACTGTGAGGTTGCTTCCAGAAGAAATTAGTACTTGAATTTAACTCAGTAACTACCCTCCCAGATGCGGGTGGGCATTATCCAATCTGTTAAGTGCCTGAAGAAAACAAAACACAGGAGAAACACACACACACACACACACACACACACACACACACACACACACACACACCTTACTGCTTGAGACCTCTTATTTTGTCTTCCTTTGCTCCCAAACTAGGATTTTAACTACCACATCCTTCGGTTCTCAAGTCTTTGGACAGAATATGAACACAGCACTGACTTTTCTGGATGATGTGACTCCTCACCCTCTGTAAACTGTCATCTAGCCCTCATTTTTAAAAATCTATTGCCTATCTACCTATCTATCATCTTATTTTCATCTATCCATCAATCATCTACTTATTTGAGGCATGGTTTCCATGCAGCCCAGGCTGGTCTTGAATCCACTATGTAACCAAGGATAACCTTGAACTTCAAATCAGTTCCTAGTTTCCTAAGAACACTTCTATTCATACTGCTTTGCTCATGTCTAAAGTCATATTTGGTACGATTTTCTGTAATTATTTGTGTATTAATTGGGCGGTATGGCACACACCTGAAATCCCTCCACTCAAAGAGCAGAAGCAAGAGAACAGGATCAAATCAGAGGCCAGCCAGGTTTACATAGCAGTATCTAGTTTATCTCAAAGAACAAAACAGGACAACAGAAACAACGACCCTTGACTCTAACTTCTGAAGTGCCCGACATGGAGGAGTCAGCAGTGACTATTTAGTGAATGGCTGCATGAGCTGAGAGAAGGGTCTGAGAAGGCGTGGAGGTGTGGGGTCTAAGCGTGTGGGAGGTAGGGGCAGGAGGGTTAGGGCTCCAGGGCATTCTCAGCTATGTACAGGGTTTGAGACCCTCCTGGGCTATATAAGACCCTGTTTCAAAATGAAAAGACAAATCATTGAAGACAGAGGCAGGAGGATCAGAAGTTCAAGTTTGGGGCTGGGGAGATGGCTCAGCAGCTGTAAATGTGTCTGCTTTTGCAGAGAACCCAGGTTTGGTTCCCAGCACCTACATGGGGGCTCACAACACATCTATCTGTAACTTCAGTTGTCGCAAAGTACCTTAGATGACTTTTTGGCTCTTGAGACTGTTCCTCCAGGATTTCCTTTGACAAGAAAGTAATACAAATGGAAAACAGACTAGGTTGAAGCACACTCGCTTGTCCGTATAACAACCTCCCATCCTTGTCTACACATAATTTTATTGGCAGATATTCATTATACATAGTGATGGGTTTCAAAAAGATATTTACACACAAGCATGACATGTACGCTGACTATATTTACACATGCTCATCATGTACACTCACTATATTACACACATGTACATTATATGTATTGACTATATTTGCACGCGTGTGCTCTCTCCTTTCGCCCTCCCTTTCATTCGCCCAGATAATTTTGTTTCTGCTTTAATGGCATGGACACAGGAGTGATTTCATTGTGCCTTATTCTTCTTACAGGGATTAAAAAGAAAACTATTTCTTTAAAGCAACAACAACATTGGTATGGGGTGGGGGTAGGGTGAGGTATGGGGGTGGGAACTGTGGGCAGGATGGAGAGTCTCAGTCTGGTGGTCTCTCTTAACTGGACATATAGAAATGAATCTAAGGTCATAGTCCACATGGTAGAACTCCACAGGCTTATGTTATATTCTTTCTTCTCTCACTTCAAAATATTAAAAAAAAAAAAAACTTTATAAGATTTAAACTGGTTTTATAGGGTCCTTTCCCACACATTAGGCCACTTAAGCCCCAAACCAAAGGGGCATATTCTGGCCTACCCATAAGGAACTGGGGCCCTATGAAGGCTCTGGCTCCTGGCTAGAACTCTGCTGTCCTGATTGCTAGTCTGGTAGCAATGTCCACAGTGTCAAGTGAACATTGTCAGTTTAGCAGTCTGTCTTCTGAATTTACTTTTTCTCCTTCCTTCCTTCCTTCCTTTCTTCCTTCCTTTCTTCTATCCTTCCTGTTTGTTGGTGTTTATTTTGAGACAGGGTTTCTATGTGTATTCCTGGCTGTCCTAGAACTCTGTGTAGACCAGGCTGTCCTCAAACTCAGAGAGACCTACCTTCCTCTGCTGCAATTAAAGGTATGGCCACAACCGTCCATCTTCTTTCTTTCTTTTTTGTGATATTGGGGATTGAAACTAGGGTTTATGTATGCTTGACAAGTACTCCACCCCTGAGCTATATTCTTGATCCTTTAATTTTTTTTTTTTTTTTTTTTTTTTTGATGTTGTTTTGTTTCTTGAGACTGATTTCCCTATGTAGCCCTAGCTGTCCTGGAACTCGCTCTGCACACCAGGGTGGCCTCGAACTCAGAGAGCAGCTGCCTCTGCCTCCCAAGTGCTGAGATTAGAGGTGTGCCCAGCTAGTATTTTTTGTTTTTATTTTGGGAAAAAGCCTCATTAAGTAGCCTAAGGAGGTCTCAAACATTCACAGTTGGCCATCGTTCAGATTCAGACACCCAAATGGCGGGGATTACAAACCGGTGTCCACCATGTCTGGCTTAGATTGACTCTCTTTGGGAGTGTTCAAATGGAGCAGGAAGATGATGGCTCAGTCTGCCATCTGAGTATAAGGACTTGAGTTTAGATCCTTAGCACTAAAGACCGGGCTCAGGCTTTAGTCAGCACCTTTAGTCCCAAGCCTGTCTAACTCAGAGCTGGGCAGTCGCCCTGAAGACAGGTCTATCCTTGAAGCTCATTAGCTGCCCAGCCTGGCCCATCCAGTCCAGGATCAGTGAGACACCCTGTTTTCTCCTTGCATTCCCTGTTGCTGTGTTAAGACACCCTGACACAAGCAACTTAAGGGCAAAAGGGTTTATTTGGCTCACAGTCCCATGTTACAATTCACCATTGCAGTCACGGAGGCAAGGACCTGAAACAGCTAGTCACATTCACACCGAGAGCAGAGGGCGAATGAACGCATGCAGGCTTCACTCAGCCTGCTTTCTCCACATTTATACAGTCCTGGATTCAGACTAGGGAATGCGGCTGCTCCTGTAAGTGATGGACACTCCCAGCTCTTACGTGGCCGGCCTCAAATGCACAGAGATCTGCCTGCTTCAGCTTCTTGAGTGCTCGGATGAAATGTGTGTCACCACACCTGGGGTTTATATGACATCAAACATATCCCTGGCTACCAGGAAGCGGCAGCTTGTCTCTTGGAGGCAACTGGAACACTTTCTCTTGTAATTCTCCGTGAGGAGACCAAAATACATTCAATGAACAATGGCTAGACCAACTGTGGCCGGTAAACTCTGACCCACAGTGAGTAACTGACATCTACCCAGAATCCCATTCACTTTCCGACACAGAACCAGCCAGAGAGAAAGCCAAATACAATTCCCAAACCAATTGCTTGAGACAGCCCATTTCTTGGTAACCTGCCTCCACCTCCCCTGTTCCAACGACCTCCGATCCTAGAGTATCCAAAGCTGTCCCTTCCCACTCTAAATTTTCTTTTCATCTCCTCTGCCTGCCTTGAGCTGCAGCCAGCTCTGAGTATGAATGTCCTCCACACTCATCTGAGCTGCCGTCATTGATGCCACTGGATGAACAATAAATGATGTCATAAAGCCACGCCATGAAAAAAAAGAGCATCAGTTATTAAACATTTGTAATGTGCTTTGCAGTCAGTTTGGTGTGGCTCATAAACACCTCCAAAGTACCGATACCCCCATTTCAGAGCTGAGAAAAACCGAGAAGCAACGAGGAGATCAGGTGACTTGCCCAGAGCTAGGAGTGGAACATAAATTTTAAGGTCTGTTGTTTTTGTGCTGAGTCCGGCCTGCCCTTTGGAATCATTACCATTTTAAAGTATTTGGCTCTGGGTTAAGCGAATATTAAGCAGTAGATCACATTTCAGCCTGGCAGGCGTGAAAGTATTGTTTTTAGTTTGTTTTTCTAACTTTTAGTAGGGGACATATGGGCTGCATTAACTCTACTGTGTAGCACAATTTCAATGATAGTTTCTCTTCCAAAAGAATTTTCACCGTCATTTAGCATTTGAAAGTTCAGCACATGCCATCAGCCCTCCTGTTTTTCTTTGCCTTTTGCAGGAAAGTGGGTGGGAGGTCACAAATCTAGCCAGGAATAAGTATGTTATGTGATTGTGGCTGGGGATGGGAACGGCATGGACTAAGTTCCTCCCATGCAGGTCTTTCCTTTTTCCTTCCTTCCTTCCTTTTAGCCACCCCCTCATCCCCATCCTCTACACCAGCCAAAGCCTTAAGATTGGAAACTGAGATTTACAGCACCTAATTAGAGTATGAGGATGCTTGTCTAGAAGGCAAGGGAGGATGGGAAAGAATGTGTTTTGGTGGCTCCTTGCTGTCTGCAAAAATGCAGCTGTCCCTGTCCCCACCACTCTTGGGCGTTTAGGGAGGAGGACACTTAGCAACAACATTTGTCCTAGTTGCCACTGTACTTGTTCATCCCAGCAAGGAAACCCCTACTGGTTAGCGGACATCAGCCATAGTTAAGAAAGTCACTGTATGTGTAGTTTCGGTAACTACTAAATAATAGGGCCCAGAGGCAGCTCAATTGGTGGAATGCTTGTGTAGCACACACAAGCCCATCACTGCATGAGGAGGTGGGCACAGGATGATTAGGAGTTCTAGTTCATCCTTGACCATATAGACAGTTTAAGGCAGGCCTGGGCTATTCGAGACCCTGTCTCAAAACTAACAAAACAAATCTTCACCTACATTTACCTGCCAGGGTTCATCTGCCCGGTCTCTGGACTCTTGGGAACCTGTGTATCCTGGTTTACCCAGTTATGAGCCCAAGCGCTGCTCCAGGTTATAGTTCCCCTCCGTGGCCACTCTGATTTCTTCATTTCACTTTTCTTTTCATCCCTAAGCTTATGACACGAAGCCTGTAGATGTATGTGATTGGAAAGGTGATGTAGGAGCTGGTAAAGTTTTCTTTGATGCCGCAAGTGAAATGGGTTTTGTTTTGCTTTGCTCTTTGAGACAGAATCTATTACTTGCTTGGATCCCCACCAAGTAGACTAGGGAATCTGGCCTGCAGGCCCCAGGGATTTATTTATTTTTGCCTCCCCAGCACTGGAATTAAAATTGTGAGGCTTAAAGACAAAACAAAACACGTTTTGGGGGATTGAATTTTGAAGGCCACCACCTCACTTTTATTGAAGATGTACGTATTCTGGCTTACAGTTAAAGAGGGTACAGTCGCCATGCAGGAAAGAATAGTTGTGGGAGTGCAAGGCTGACTCTGGCTACATCAGAAAGTAGAGAAGGGAATGCCTTCCCTCCCTAACTCTTACATGTCTCATCTGGCTGCATCTGTGTTTCCTTTCGTGCTGTGGAAAAAAACAAAACAAAACAAAACATGGGGGCTGGAGAGAAGAACACTGGCTGCTCTTCAAGAGGTCCCAAGTTCAATTCCCAGCAACCACATAATGGCTCACAGACATCTATAATGAGATTTGGTGCCCTCTTCTGGTCTACAAGCATAAATGCAGGCAGAACACTGTCTATATAATACATATATCTAAAAAACAACAAAAGTCAGTAGCTTTTAGTAGCATTGGTAGTCTAGAAGACGTCAAAACAAACCACTAGGTTCCTTCTTCTTCCCTCATTCCTTCTCTCCTTCCCTCCCTTTCTCTGGTAATGCTGGAATTGAACTGAGAACCTCACATATGCTAGGCAAACACTCTCTCACTGAACTATATTCTAGTGCCAAACCCATGGCTTTGCCGAAGCCAAGCAAATGTTCTACCCCGAGCTATCTTCCCCAGGCCTTCCAATCACTATGTATTGATCACTAATTCAATGCAAAGGCCGTCGGGGCTCAAAAGTAGATAAAGCAAGGATGGAAGGGTTTAGGACAGGTCAGACAAGTCCTGCAGCTCTTGGAGCTGTGTTTTTCTCATCCCTTACAACATATAATTAGGATTAAATGGAGGTGTGTGTGTGTGGGGGGTAGGTACACATTCTAGCCACAGATGGCAAACGATAAATGGCTGACATGAAAGGGAATGTAAGACGAGGATTCACCTTCCAGACAGTCTTCATATTGCCAGGCAGATAAATTAGCCACATTAAAAGGCAAAAACAACCCAGGCTAGGTAGCACGTGCCAGCAGTCAAAGCTTCTCTGCAGCTACTCCGAAGGCTAAGGCAGGAGAGCACTTGAGCCCACAAGTTCAAGGCCAGCCCGAGAAATGTAACATAACAACAACAACAAAAATCCAAAATGGGTACCAAGGTGCTGAGGGGATTCTTGTTTTGTTGTTTTAAAGACACTATGTACATAGTCATCAGAAGTACAGAATTTAGTTTTAACAGATCATATATACCTTCATTTCTTTTTATTTCAATGTAAATGGAAATTTGTTTTTCTTACAAAGAACGGGGGACCCCTAAATGTTTACTAAAGAATAGTGAAGAGCATGGTGGCACTTCCCTACGATCCCAGCACTTCAGAAGCAGAGGCAGGAGGATCGCTGTCAATTTGAGGACTGCCTAGGCTGCTTGTGAGGCCCTCGCTCAAAAAGAAAAAAAAAATGAAAAAGTGTTGCAATGTTAAACATCAGTGGGAAAGGGGGGGAGGGGAAGGGAAGACTGGGGACCGAAGTGGCAGAAGAGAAGCTGGGGGCAGGGAGAGAGGGAGAGACAGAGGCAGGCAGAGAAGCAGAGAGAGAAAGACAGGAGGTGGGCAGGGCCCTTTCAAAGGGAATAGGCACAGGTGTGCTCTTAGTGGCTGCAGCTGAGGGCACATCCTGTCAGAACCCCAAGGACTGATCAGTACAGATGCTTGAATACTAACAACAACAACAAAGGGACAAGGAAGAAACCCAGGTGGAATAAAACCCACCTTGGAAGAGGATGGAGGTGGGAATAATACTTGACCTTGGTTTTGAAGGATGAGAAGGTTTGCAAGGTGAAGAGAGGAAGTTTACCTACAAGCATAGTGGGTATTTTGATTTACCTGTGTGTCTGGCATGTTAAAAAAAAAAAAATGATGGATTTTGTGAGAGGAAGGCAGATGTTAACAGCCAGGTGCCTCCTGAGTTCACATGCAAGCCTATGCCTTGGCAGAGAGAGGAGCAGACCTTCTCTGGAGTAGAAAGCCATCACAGCCCACCTGTGTGAGTTATGAGCATTTTCCAAGCCACATTCACAGATCCTTTGTTTTACAAGATAGCCCTGTCTCTCAGTTGATGTTTAAAAATTAAAGTGTTTTGCATTGAGAAAAGAAAATTAAAGGCTTTTGTAGATGTGTCAACCATACATGAGACTGCCTGCTGCTACCACAGTAGCAGAGATTACCAGCTGATGTGGCATGGTAAGGCTTCCATGTTCCACACCATCTAACCACCTAGTTCCAGGAATCAAATCCAGGTCCTGACACATGATAGGTGTCTTAGGGTTACCATTGCTGTGATGAGACACCATGACCAAAATCAAGTTGGGGAGGAGAGGGTTTATTTCACTCAGAGTTCCAGTTAACAGTTCGTCAATCATTGAGGGCAGGAGTTGATGCAGAGGCCATGGAGGAGTGCTGCTGACTGGCTTGCTTCCCATGGTTTGCTCAGCCTGCTTTCTTGAAGAACCCTGGACCACCAGGTCAGGGATGGCCCCACCCACAGCGGGCCGGGCCCTCCCCCATCAACCACTGCTTAAGAAAACGCCCTTGCAAATAGTCCAGTCTTATGCAGGCATTTTCTCACTTGAGGCTCCCTGCTCTCTGATGACTCTAGCTTGTGTCAAGTTGAGATAAAACCAGACAGAACACTAGGCAAGCACTCTATCAGTAGCTACATGTTAGTCCTAGAAAGTAGTTGTGTTAAGTGTGGTAGCACAGGCCTGAACTCCCATCATTGAGGAGGTGGAGGCAAGAAAATGAGGAGTTGAAGGACAGCCTCAGCTACATAATACATTCAAAGCTAGCTTATTCTACCTGAGGCATGGCCTCAAAAACTGAACAATGACATCTTTAATACAACTCCTTACTTATAAGACATATTCTACGGTCACAGGCAGAGAGCTTCTGGCTCCTTACCTGGACTATGGATGGCTACAGCCTCTACTCTGATTGCTTCATCAAGGAAACACTTAGGAGGCTTGTGCATGCCCATTCCAGCTTTTCAGCAGTCTGAGGCAAGAGGACCATGAATATAGGGCCTGCATGGCTGTAGAGCTGCAGTTAAGGCCAGCCAGGACAACTTAGAAAGACCTTGTCTCAAAATAAAAAAAGAAAGGGCAGGGTATCTCAGTGGTAGAAAATGCAAAATAAAAAAGAAAAAGAAAAAGGAAGGAAGGAAGGAAGAAAGAGAAAGGAAAAAGGAAGGAAGAAAGGGAGAGGGGGGCTGGGATATATTTCATTCAGTAGAATGCTTGCCCAAGGTGTGCAAAGCCCTGGGTTCCCATCCCAGCTCTGCATAAAACCAAACACCATGGCACACATCTGTAATCTCAGCACTCTGGAAACAGAGGTAGGAAGGTCAGAAGGTCAAGGATTGTGGGAGCCATGCAGCCTAGTCTCTGATTGCATATGACTACCTGTCCAAAGGGTTTCCACAGGTCAAAGCTCTTGTGGAAATAGACTCTCACTCAGCAAGGACCAGTCCCAGCATGGACAGCATAGGAATTTGCAAAATTTGTGCAGCCTACAGGCTCTTTTCTCTGTCATTATAATGGTGATTCTTTGGGAGGTTTTTAGTTTTACTTTGTCAGTCACACATGCAACAGCTATAATTTTCCCTGGAAACTGTTCCTTTTCAAATATTTCCCCCCTAAGATTCAACAGGAGACTAATAGTTCTCAAATCTCTTATCTGGAATTACTAACTACAACTCCCAACCCTGGGAACTTTCCTGATTAAATAGAGATAGGTACGCATGAGAAAACAACGCTTGGAACCTTAGCCATGTCTCACAGTGTTGCAAAGGAGAGTAGGGCATACATACCCAGAACAGAGAAACGGCCTCAAGAACACACACAGTGCCAACTGTTGAGTTCCCTGGACACCGAACAAAGAATCAATGATAGGATCTAGTATGATCCAATGGGGGGAAATGTAATGTAAAATATGGTGTGGAAAGATCCATCTTCACCATACACAGGAGCTCGTGTTGGTAAAAGATGCATGATCTAGTGAGATGGGAAGAGTGCCTTATCAAGGTCTGCCTTTTACAGAGAGATTGAGACACTGGGCCCTCTTGTAGAAAAGGGAACTGCATAAAAACTTTTCAGCACAAGTAGCTGCCAGCTGACATAAGTGTCCTGAGAACAGGATGTGTCTAGCTGGATATTTAGTTCAGCCTGCAGAAAATGCTGAACTCTATGTCTAGAATAAGGTTATATGGGGAGGGGGAGGTGTATTTGGGGAAGCATAAAGGGGAACAATGGGGCTTTCATAATGATTACAATGTATTCCATAAAATACAATGTATTTCTTAAAATCAAAAATAGGAGCCATGTAACCCTGGTAAGAACTCTAAGTATAAATAAAGATGGCTTGAGCTCTTCAGGACCTCTTGAGTGCAATCCACTTAGTGCTCAGAAGTTTTCCTTACTCTGATGCCCTTACCCTATCTCAGGACCTGAACCTGAGCTGAGCCTGGACCCCCAGCAAAGGCTATCCTTGGCTATATAGCTAGTTCAAAGCCATCCTGGGCTCAGTGAGACCCTAATCTCAAAGAGAAATAAAAGATGGAAGAAAGAGAGGTGTGGGGGAAGGAGACATTTAGAGCCAGGTGTGGTGGTACATGGCTGTAATCCGGTACTTCTAAATGGAATGCAGAGGATTGAGAATCCAAGGCCAGCCCGGGCTACAGACTGAGACCTTGTCTCCAAAAACAGAGAAAGAGGCAAAGCAAGGCTTCCCATCGCAGGAGAGGCTGCAGCTAGGAGGAGCAGGAGACAGGAGGAAGCACATACAGCAAAAGCCTTTCTTTCTCTGTCCTCTCCAAGTCCATTAACAAAGAGGGGAGCCAGTTTCAAGCCCCAAGGCACCTGATTACTAATCAGATTCTGCCCTACATGTGGACATTTTTATATTAAAAAAATGCTTGTTAAATCATCTCAAGGCTTTAATTACTCAATCTACTTGAAGCTTATGTAAACTCCTTGGAGATTCATGTCAAACTGTTAAACTGAAAAAAAAAAATGCATGAAAAATAGGACTTTCAATGGGCCAGCTTTTCTCTTAGCTGGGTTTTGCCTAGACCATGGTGGTGGTGGGTGGTTGTTAGGAGCACAGAAGGGAAGATGAAGGGGAGAAATCGGTGTTATTTTCTCCTTTCATGGCTACTCTAGTTAACCAGCTACCGCCCTCTAGTGCTTGCTATATAGTTTGCAATATGAAGTCCAAAGTGTGTGTGTGTGTGTGTGTGTGTGTGTGTGTGTGTGTGTGTGTGTGTCACTTGCATGTAGATACCTGCAGGGATCAGAAGGGGAAGGGTGTGTTCAGTCACCTGGAACTGGAGTCACAGATGGCTGTGAGCTGCTGTGTATATATAGGTACTGGTAACTGAACCCCAGGCTTCTGAAAGAGCAGCAAGTGCTCTTAACTGCTGAGTCATCCTTTCAGCCTCCTGAAACCCATTCTTTAAAACCATGTTTAGGGACTGGGAAATATAGCTCAGTCAGGAAAGTGCTGCTATGCAACTTTGAGGACCTAAGTTCGGATCCCAGCAGCCGCTTGAAAAAGCAGAGTGCAATGGTGCATGTCTGTAATCCTAGCCCTGGGAAGCCGAGACAGGATTTCCGAGCTCACTGGCCAGTTAGTCTGGCCAGATGGTAAGCTCTGTATTCAGTGAGACCTTGAATTAAAAAAAAGTGTGGAAAATGATAGAGGTAGTTAATCTTGGTTGTCAACTTGGCACACCTAAGAAACCCAACCCTCAGGTGAAGAACATCCTCCGTCATAGTGGCCTCCGGACATGTCTAATTGATGTACGAGGGCCCAGCCCACTGTGGGTGGTACATTCCCTAGACAGATGGACTTGGGCTGTGTAAGAAAGGGAGCCAGCCAGTTCCCCCATGGTGTCCTGCTTTCCCTCACTGATGGATTTCCACCCAGAAGTGTAAGCCAAATAAACTTTGCCCTAAGTTGCTTTGCTCATGATGTTTATCACAGGAACAGGGGTCAAACTAGATGAACACCCAGCTCTGGACTTTGGACCCTACATAGATGTACATACGCACACACAGATGTGTCCAAACCCATCTACATCTGGATGGGTCTACCCATTGGAATTGGGAGGTGAGGCGCCCACCTGACCTAAATGCCCTTCTACACTCCTGTTTGGCAAACTCTCTTCTGCATAAGCATTTCCCAGAAGTTTCAGAACTTCAGCAAATAAAAAGGTGTAGCATATTAACCCAAATGCTATGTATCACTTCTAATATTATCCCCAGTAAATCTGTAATTGATAGTCAAAAACAAAATCAATAATTTTGAAACTTGGTACAATTTTAGAAAATGTTAACACTTTAAAAAGTTAAGCCAAATCCCAAATGGGTTTGCTTGGCTGTGTATTAGAACTAATTTACTAGCCAGGCATGGGGTACATACTTGTAATCCCAGCACTTGGAAGGTGGAGGCAGGAAGGTCAGTAATTCAAGATCATCCTTGGCTCCATAGAGAGTTTGAGGCCAGTCTAGGCTACAAGAAACATTGTCTTAAATAAATAAATAACAAAAACTAACTTATCGTCGTCTCCATGGTGGATTAATACTCTTCTAAGATTCTCCCAAAGGAGCTCCTTTGGTCATTGATGGGAAGAGAGAGGTTGTCATTTCTTAACATGGAACATATTTTCATCATTTCACCACTTTGCTGGTGGGAAGAAATTGAAAGCTATCCAGCTGGCCATGCCACTTAGAACAATTCTGAGTAACAAGAGATTTATTCAAATATTTAATTGGGGGGAAACACATCTGGAATGAGTTTTATTGGAATCCATATTAAAAAAAAAAAAAAGGAAAGAGAATCCATTAGAACTAGTATCAAACAGTTGCCATTATCTGGAATGAGAAATAGTAATGAATTCCAACTCAGATGGCCTAAACTTATGTTTAGATACAGGTTTCTACTTTATACTCAAGTGGACTTAATATTTTAACTCAGAATTATTTTCAGCTACTATTTTACAGACAGGTCACTTAAATAACTTAGTTTCTTTTATCCTTTCTCTTCTTCTGAAAAAACAAACAAACAAACAGAAAGAGGTTGGGCTGGGGATGAGGCCCAGGAGTAGAGTGTCCAGCATGCAGAAGGCCCTGAATTTGACCTCTAGTGCTACAAAGGAATTTAAAAAAAATCTTTTTTTAATTAAAAATCCAGACAAGGTAGTGAAAACCTGTAACCATGAAGTAGAGGTGGGAGGCAGAGGCAAGAGGAGCAGGAGTTCAAGACCAGCCCCAGCTACCTGAGCCTGTCTCAAAAAGGAAACGAAAATGAAGAAAAGTAGCATTAGAGTCCTTCAAGATATAGTTCCTACTGAGATGGGCTGGGCAGGAGAAACAGGTGCATTTGGCAACGAGTTATTACACCAACTAAGAGATCCCCAATTTGTCTTTAAATGTCGACATAGATGCCATTGATCAAGTAGTCAAGTCTTGAATACCGTTTCCTACGGAGGGATTCTGCCAGCATCCTGCCCAAGAGGACCAGGCCTATTACCAGGAACAGAACGCCAAAGAGGAGGGTCCCAATGAGAAGCCACTTCTCAAATGAAAGTCCATGCTGGCTCTTTGGAACCCTGCTCAGTGATGTGTTGCCTACACTGGCCTTCCCATTCTCCCAGGAAGCCGTCTTGCTTATAACAGAAGACTCTGAGGTTGACGAAGACAGGGCCTCAGAGCTCTTCCCATGCCCCGTGTCTGAGGTTAGCTTGGAGCCTGCTTGAAAGGGTGCGGTTTCTAAGATACCTTTCGAGTTCATATGTGCCTGAGAGGCAGTGGTCAGAGCTGCCTGGCGTGTAACTGCTTGTGTGACACTTGTAGACATGGGGCCTGCAGGAGGCTTCCAGGTCACTGTGGTTAAGGGTGGAGAAGGTGTGGCGGCCCCCTTCTGCTGTAAAGGCACCAGTGTCACTGAGGCACTGGTGAACAAAAGTGCAGGCTTCAGAGTGGCAGGGACATTATGGAGAGAAGCAAGAGCTACAGTGATAGGGGGAGTGGTCACATTTTCAGGGAGCAGGTGAGCCATTTTCAGTTCTGAGGACAGCTCTAAGCTCCGAGACTGGCCCCTTTCTTTATAAACAGGGAGCTGTGTGTTTGTTCCATCAATCTTGATGAGTTTCTGTGAGTGAGCTGAGGCGGTGGACCTCTGAGAAGATACATCTCTCCAAGTCAGACTGGTGGGCTTTGGGTAACCTCTGGGAGGAGGTGCCCGGACAGAGACTGCTGTCGAGGTATGGCCAAGTAAGAGAGATTCTTCTTGTGTTAACTTCTGGAGTGGTGAAGTGGCTCTGGGAAATGGAAAGTCTGAAATATAAAGAAAACAAAAAGGAGATGTGTGGGGATATATTATTTATGATTCGTTAAAGCTTTCCTGAAGACCCAGAAAGCGAAGTCAACCACAAGCCATAGAAGCCAAGCACACACCTTTAATCCCAGCAGCCAGAAGCTGGGAGGTGGTGGTACACACCTTTAATCCCAGGACTCAGGATTAGGAGGTAGACAGATCTCCATGAGTCCAAGGACACCCAGATCTACTCAAGAGTGAATCAGTCTAAAAGAGAATTGTAGCTCACACCTTTAATACCAGGACTAATGAGAGGTTATAAGACAGGAGCAAGGACTCAGTATGAGGCATTCATTCTCCAGCCACGCTGAGGAGAGGCAGCAGTCTGAGACTTGGTGAAGACCTCGTGCGTGGATCAGCCCTTTCAGCCTGAGCTAGAGGTGAGAGCTAGTGGCTGGCTGCTTTGCTTCCCTGGTCTTCAGGTTAAACCCCAATATCTGTCACTGGGTCTTTTATTAATTCATGCTACATATAAGTAAAATACAAATGTCTACTATACCCCCAAGCATACTTGATGCCTGGTTGGTCAGTTGTCTTTTTCTTGTTGTTGTTTTGTTGATTTACAGAAAGGAGAGTCACATGGCTAGAGAGAACCACCATTGAGAAAATGCCTCCATTAGATTGCCCTGTGGGCTAGTCTGTCAAGCATTTTCTTGGTTAATGACTGGTGTGGACGGGCCTGGCCCATTATGAGTGGTGCCACTCTGGGGCTGGTGGCCCTAGAGTGTATAAGAAAGCAGACTGAGCGGAGTGGAAAGCTAGCCAGTGAGCAGCATCCTCCATGACCTGTGCATCAGCTCCTGCCTCCAGGTTCCTGCTGTGGCTTCCCCCAGTGATGAACTGGGATCAGGATGTATAAGCCAGATGAAACCTTTCCTCCCCAGATTGCTCTTGGTCAGTGTTTTATCATAGCAACAGATAGCAAACTAAGACTGACTGATGTAACGTGGGTAGCTCAGTCAGAAGAGCATGAGACTCTTAATCTCAGGGTCATTGGCTATATATAGGGGGAAACGCTGAGCAATCAGAGAGACAAAGGAGCAAAACCACAGCGATCTTACCTACTCAACTCCCCAACCAAAAAGAGACTGAGCTCCCATCTCCTCCCCTTTATCACTTCCTCTTTCTGCCCAGCCACACCACTCCCTGTCTTTGCAGACCTCCAGACCTCTATGGTTAACTAGTGGCTAGCTCTGCCCTCTGATCTTCAGGCAAGTTTTATTTGTTAGAGTAGAAACAAGATATCACTACAGACTGACAACTTGTCTCTCTCTCTCTCTCTCTCTCTCTCTCTCTCTCTCTCTCTCTCTCTGTGTGTGTGTGTGTGTGTGTGTGTACTTGTGCACACATGCTGGAAATGAACACAAGGCCATCCTGTACACATTAAGCATGCATTGTACCACTTAGCTAAACCTCAGCCTCAGATACTTGATAATCCACCAAAGCATATATACAATAGAAAAACACAAATTACAAATGATCACAGCAGTGTCTGTCTACCTCATGGTGTGGTTTATTTCTAGCTTGGTGGGACAGAAGAGAAGAGAAAGTGGGGAGGGGTAGCAACGAGCCCGAGAGGAGAGCCATGTGGAAGGCATGAAGAGGTTTAGGGAGATGCAGATGGTGCAGGGCAGGGCAGGCAGGGCCAGGGTGGCCTGACCAGGATGGGTACTGGCAGGGAAAATGCTGATATGAGACAATCGTCCCTGTAGACAGGTCAACTGTCTATGAGACAGCTAATCATGCAGACCAATGCTCCAGCCTGGGCGTGGGATGGCTGAGAAAGAGCCTTGGAAGCCTTGGTAAAATGAGGAGTCTGGGGAGGCAGAGTCCTGACAACAGGTCTTCAGCAGTGACAAGGGTTTGAGAGAAAGGTGGAGGAGTGGACTCCGAGGGTCGAGGGACTTGTCGAAGAACGCCGAGCCAAAGAAATAGCTCAAGGCAGATAACATTTTCCAAGTGAAGTCGGGGGTGGACGCTTCTGGAGTGTTATCAGAAGAGGGAGGCTATCCAGGAGACTCGACTCTGACTCTCAAGGCTTGGGATTGCAGAGAGAATGCCTTAGGTTGTGAGTATGATGTTTGAAATCATAATGCCCACACTGGATAGGAAGAGTGTGGCTATTCAGACCAACTCCTAAGGTGGGGATTTGACGGCCAGAAAACGCTCATGGTTTTGCTCTGAGCCACACAGCTAATCATCGCAGTCCAGACTAGAAAAGCTTGTTAAGGCAGTCGAGTACAGTGAGGGCTAAGTTGCTCAGAATGAACTCTGCTCCTTGGCTGTTTTGATAGTGCCAGAACTGCAGGGCTGGGCTGGGAATGTACTCAGTTGGTAAGGCACCTTGTCCAGCAAGTGTGAGCCTGGGGCTCCACCCCCAGCGTCCCCTGAATTGCGCACAGTGGGACACACCTCTAATCCCAGCATCCAGGAGGTGAGAGCAGAAGCCACTGCTCAAGGCCATTCTCAGCTGCTGCATAGAGAGGTCAAAGCCACCAGGGTTACACGAGACCCCATCTCATGCACTAAAGAGAACCAGGACAGAGAAAACAAGACAGAAAGTTCTGCAGGAAACACAGGAGGCGGCAGCCTCTGCTCTCCTTTTCTTTTTCATGGTCCAAAGTCACCTCTCCTAACAGAGGCCACTCCAGAGGCATGACAGTTTGCGAGAGCTCGAAAATCCTCACCTTTGCATGGTTCTTTATCATTTATTTCAGCTTTAAAATTACTTTTAAGCTTGTATTTGTGTGTGTGGGGGCACATGCCCAGCATGTGTGTGTATGGAGGAGGACAACTTGTACAAGCCTGTTTTCTCCGATCATGTCAGTCCCAGGGTGCAGACTCAGGTCATCATGCCTGGCATCAAATGCCTTTACCCATTGAGCCATCTTGCTGGCTCCATTTCATCTCCCTTTTGAGAGAGTCTCACGTAGCTCAGGCTCTTCTTGAATCTGATATGTAGTCAAGGCTCATCTTGAACTCCTGATCCTTCTGCCTTCACCCTGCTGGAACTACAGGCATGTAACCCCCCACCCCACTCCCCAGACTACATGAGCCTTTAAAACCACCACTTGACTCATCTAGGGCATGGCTTAACAGGAATGACCAAATCCTCCCTGCCACCTACCTTTCTGTGGTTTGCAAGCTGTGGATGAAGTTTACATTTTTAAATGGCTGAAAATAACCAAAAGAATTTTTTGACATGTGGAAACCATACACCATTTGAATTTTAGTGTTCTTCAACCAAGTTTTACTGGTGTCCAGAATAGAAGTTCATTTATTTACATATCCCCTGTGGCAGCTTTTATACTGCAAGGTCAACCGTGAATAGATCCAACTGGCCGCATATGGCCAAAGTACTTCAAACACAGGCCTCCAAAACCTAAATACTATTTGACAGTAGACAGAAAAACTGTGCTCTAGGCTACTGTACTCTAAAATAGAAATAGGGTGTACTGGCGATGCCCATAATCCAAGCACTCCAGAACTAGAAGGGTCAAGAGTTCACAGTCATCTTCAGCTACATGGTGAGTTCAAGGCCAGCCTGGTTTACATGAGACTCTGTCTCGAAACATTTCTCCAATAATCCCCCAAATCAGGGTGCCTGAGCTTCCTCTTTCCTCCATCAGCACAGGCAGGTCTCTGTCTCTCTGTCTCTCTCCCTCTGTCTCTGTCTCTCTCCCTCTATGTCTCTCTCCTTCTGTCTCTCTCATTCTGTGTCTCTGTCTCTCTCCCTCTGTCTCTTTCCTTCTGTCTCTGTCTCTCTCCCTCTATGTCTCTGTCTCTCTCCTTCTGTGTCTCTGTCTCTCTCCCTCTGTGTCTCTGTCTTTCTCTGCTCCTCTCTCTCTTTAAATATCATCCTTGTTTATTTTTTAATATATTACTACAGGTGATGTCACCGTCCGTAACGTTAGGTATTTAATAAAAATGGTTACTTAGGGACTGGGAATATAGTTTATAACAGGTATTAGGTCCCAAGGTGGATCCTCATGACCACACACACACACACACACACACACACACACACACACACACACCTCAGCACGTTTCATTTTAAAGTAAAAAAAAAAAAGTCAGTTAGATTTTTCAACTGGGCTTCCTGAAAAGCCTGAGTTCTGTCAGTTCCTTAGACCTACATGGCAGGAGAAAATCAACTCTTACAAGTTGTCCTCTGACTGCCTCACTACCAACACGATGAGCTACACACACACACACACACACACACACACACACAAAACATTAAGACCTTTAAATAATATTCTAAAATAATGGGCAGCAAGAACAAGACTATTTAGCTGAATGACCTGTAGTCTGTATGTTAGAAGTTAGATATGTCCATTGACAAGCTTGACCAAAACAGCTGTTTACTTTCTCAAGCCTGTGTGCTCAGCTGTAATGAAAAGCCGGCACCGGCCCCTTTTGATAAGATACACGTGTTGGCAAAGAGCCTGGAAGCACCCAGAACCCTCCACAGCTGTTCCTCTCGCCTCGCACACTGCTGTTCGCACTGGGCGGGGCTTCTCTTTGTGGATATAAGGCACCGGACAGGGAAACAGCCCTGGGCCTTCACCTCTTTGAGTCTCATTTCTCAAGGGATTTTACTGAGTAAATAAATGAGGGACTATTTCTTGGAAACCAGCTAAGCAAACAGACTTCCCATTTATTGGGTTTCTGAATGCTCCCATTCTTACGGTGCTTGGTAGAAAAGATACATCCCTAAACTATTAAAGACACATTGATGCTAAGCTGCAGAGTCCATTGTCATCTTTCAAAGTGTCAGTCTGTAAGTATTAGTCAGTCGGTTACAGGAAATAGAAGTTCCTTCAGAAACAAACCAAACAGACATTTACATTTCATTTCAGTTCAAACAGGATAACTTATGATCACTGGAATAACTCAGCCCATAAACACGGGTGTATTTATAAATAGAATTAAGAACATAACTTGTATACATCCTGTAGGAATAAACAGTCCTCTGCATGTGTCCAGGGTCTGGTGTCACTGCCAGGAAAAATCCTAGCACCTGCTCTGTGCTCATGATGCCCCCTGGTGGATACCAGCAGAACAGCTTGATTCCAGCTCCCACACCTTTGTACCGGCCCTTAAAAGGTTCCTACCTAGGCAGGCCACCTTCCCTTTCTTCTGCTATCTGCCAACACCTTTATCTTGTATTTCTTCTTTCATACATCATAAAAGCAATAACTGTACAGAAGTATTATGAAAATTAGAAGACTTAACCTTCCATTGTAACTTATGTCCCCGTAGCAGATCGTTAAAACAATCTGTGCTTTTTGTACCTGTTCAAGGAAGTGTTTGGCACATTGGGTTTCCCTGGTTCTGGAACAAACTTCAGGCACCCCCCACACCCCCCACACCCCCGCTGAGAAAATGAAGCAGTCAGCACCGGTGTGCCCCTAGTAGTTCATTCCACAAAGCACTCCAACCTAACGGCAAGGGAGAACCCTTCATTCTACTCCACCTCCTGGCTTTAAAACTGCTTGTCTCAAAATCCCTTAATGTTCAATTCAAAAACCAGGTCTCGGCCTTCTTGTGCTCATTTCCTTGACTACCAGCAAGTCCTACCAACCTTACCTTTCCCCAACTCCTTTGCCACCTCTACATTTCATCTTCCACCTCTCCCGATCTCCTTTACCATCTCTCTGGACCTGGGTTCAATCCCCAGCACCCACATGGCAACTTACAACTACCTGTAACTCTACTTTCAGGGGTCCAACACCCTCAAACATACATTCAGGCAAGATACCAATGCACATAAAAATGAAAACCTTCAAAAAATACAAAACAAAAACAAAACAAATTATTTGGGCAAACAAGATGGCTCAGAGGGTGGAGATGCTTACCGCCCACGCCTGCAACGCAAGACCTGAGTAAGATACCCAGAATGCACACTTAGGAAACTAAGTGTACAAGGCCTCTCTCTGCCCTCCACGCATGCCATGCCATGTGCACACGTGCACGAGCATACTCCCCTGTGAACTCCTTTTACACCTGGAATAAAACCCACCTCCTCTACATGACAAATGCACTGTGGTCTGGTCTCCCTGTCTCTCCCCGCCCCCTGCCCCCTGCCCCCATTCCCTGCACAGCTTACTATGCCTCCAAGGGTTCAGAATGGGCGACTGGCCTTCAAACATTCCAAATCCACTCTGCCTGAGGATCATCATCATCCTGGAAGGCCTTCTCCATCCTCTCATATCTGGTCCTTGGCTTTTCAGATCTCAGTCCAGGGGTTACCTGTTCACTGATCACCTAACTTAGGGGGTTGCCTTGGTGGTTATTCTGTTGGATAACCTCAGCCCTGCACAGCCCTGTGACTTCTTTAAAGGACAACCTCAGCCCTGCACAGCCCCATGACTCCTCTACTCTCTTCTCCAGCATACATTATGGATATTATCTCCATCCCCCCAAAAGTCAGTTTCAGAAGAAACAAGAACTGTGGTTTTCATGTTCAGTCTTCATCCCTGTAGTAGAAAAAGTGTGCCGATGCATAAGAAATGCTAAATAGCATTTGTTAGTTATTTAACAAATGAAAAGATAGAATATTAACAACTAAAAAAAAAAAGAATATTAACAACTAACAGTTCTCTTGTAGGCTAGCCTGGGTTACATAGAAGAGTTTGTCTTCTTTTTTTTTTTTTTTTTAAAGAAAAGGTTTCATAACAGACCTGTGCACTTTTAATAATATGAAGGTAAAACAAAATAGAAAAAAATACTGCCAGATGCTATTATAAGAAAATATATTTTTGTTTAATGAACTTCAAATCATGAAATATTTATGAACCCTTTTGGTACTCAGACTCTTACAGGGAATCTTCCACAGAAACTGAAGCTTTAAAAGAAAGAGGACAATGCCTTCATTACCTCTGATGAGCCTGTAGCTCATGAGTCCCTTTGCTGGCTTCAGTGGACAGGCTTCTTCACTGGGACAGAAGAACAGGTAGCAGTTGGGCTGTCTGGCTGTCTTCCGGGTGTCGAAGATCATCAGGTTACAGGGTCTATCCCCTACAATGAGAGCGTTTTAGTGTAGTGCAAGCTGGAGGAGCCTTACCAGGAGTACTCTGTTCTCTCCTCTGCCGCTCAGGTCATTTCCTTTTGATTAGTTTAATGGTAGAAAGCAACTTCAAAAGACACTGACTTGGTTTATAAACCCAAGTTAAGTTAATCTTGGAAAAACCATTTTTTTAATTTAAAATTTTATTATTATTGTGTGTGTGTGTGTGTCTGCACACGTCTGTGTACCATGTGCATACAGTGCTTACAGAAGCCAGGAGAGGGTGGCGTCAGATCTTCTGTTACTGGAGTTACGGATGGTTGTGAGCATCACGTGGGTGCTGGGATCCAAACCTGGACCGTTTGGAAGAGCAGAGTGCTCTGAATCACTGAGCCATCTCTTCATCTCCTGAAACAAAGTCTTTAGCAGCACATTTAGTTCTCTCGGGATAAATCTTCTATTTGTTAAAATAGCTTTCAGAGGCTAGAATGATGGTTTGCACCCCAGCACATACATGATGCAATCATCTGGAACTCCAGTTCTAGGGGATCTGATGCCTTCTTCTGGTTAAGCACACACATGATAAACAAACGTATATGCAGTCAAAACACATATACACATAAAATAAAAATAAGCTTGAGAACCACCCCCCCTAATCCTATGGATTAGCTAGGTGTGGTAGTACAGACGTATAATGTCAGCACTCAGGAGGTAGCAGCTGGAGAATCAGGAGTTCAAGGCCATCCTCATGCAGCTACATAGCGAATTTGAGGCCAGTCTATAAAAAAACATCCTATCTCAAAATGCCAAACTCTGCAGATAGGAAAGAATTTTCTCTCACCAGGATTCTACTGCTTCTCCCCTCCATCACTCACTCAACCTGGGACAGCCCTGCGTTTCCTTTTCCAACAATGCATGCCTGCAGTAGCGTTTGTGAAGGTTAATATCACTGTCAACTTGATGGGTCTGAGATGCACCTAAGAGTTAGTGAAGCTCACTCCTGGGTGTGTCCTGAGTCTACTTCCAGAAAGGATTAACTTAGGGGGGAAGCTTGACCGTGGGTACGTTATCCCTTAGACTGGAGACCCCAATAAGGCAGAATAAAATGGGGGGAGTGATGCTAGCTGGGTGGGTGGTACAGTTAGGTAATCTTAGTAGTTAGGAGACCAAGGCACAGGGGTCAGGAGCTCAAGGGCATGTGTTTGAGACTATCTTAAGCTACATAACACCCAGTTGCAAACAAAAGCTGGGCATAGTTGTACATTCTGTAATCCCAGTACTCAGGAGGCAGAGGCAGGAGGATCATCCCAAATTCATGGCACTCTAGTCTGTACAGTGAGACACTGTCTCAAAAACAAGCCAACAAAACAATTTATGGGAAATATGAATATTATCTGTGAGGACTGAATACTGATGTGTGGGTGTTACCTGGTGACATAGAAAACCAGGCATTTGTCCTCAACTCCAAGAACTGAGGCCCTCCCTGCCTTATGGTACAGTGAAAATACACAGTTCTCTGCCTTGTGGTACAGTGAAAATACTCACACAGTTTTGCCACCCATGGATCTTAGTTCACAGATTCTTTTTCCTTTTGTTGTTTTACATTTTTATTTATTTGTTTGTTTGTTTTTATTAATCTATTTTACATCTCAGCTGCAGCCTCCCCCCATCCTCCCCTCCCAATCCCTCTCGCTTCCCTCTCCCCAATCCCATCCTCCTCCATCTCCATCCAGGAAAGGACAGGTCTCCTATTAGTATCAATAAAACATGTCATATGAAGCTGTAGTAAGATTAGGCACCTCCCCATATAATAATTAAGGCTGGGTAAGGCAATCCAATATGAGAAGTGGGGTCCCAAAAGCCAGGGGAAAAGTCAGAGACTATTCCTGTTCCCACTGTTAGGAGTCCCATAAGAACCAAGCTACACAACTGTAACATGCACACTCCCTGGTTGTTGGTTCAGGCTCTCTGAGCACCTATCAGCTCAGGCTAGTCATTTGTGTGAGCTTTCCCTTGGTGTCCCCTCCCCACTTATCAGCCATTAGAATAAAGACTACAGATTTATAGACTGTAGGAAGATGAACGTCAACACGAAGGACACAAAATTTTGCTTGTGATTTGGGTTTTTTTTCTGGACCTGCCACTTTACCTAAGATCCTATTACTATGACAAAATAACTGACATAAACAGAGAGAGCAAGGATCTGCTCGAGCCCTTGGTGCCCGAGGCCTTAGTCTAGTCTCGTCCAGGGTGGTATGGAACTCATGATCATCTGAGGGCTGGGATTTCAGACATGCGTCAATCACCGTGTTCACCTCTATTTCAGATAAATGTTTGTCTCCACGTTTGGGAGATCAGGCTTTAACCCCCGAGCTACTGAAGCTTCCACATCAACATTTATATATTTTTAAAAGGCAGGGATTTAAGTTAAATCTCTATACTTTCTATAAAGCACAGCACCAGACAGCTTACTGCTCAATTTGAGGCCATCAAAGGGCTACTTCCTATGGATATCTAGTATAGGGTCTCTTTCCACAGCATCCCTCCAAATGCTTGCCAATGACTACATCCTAGTTCACCTGACTCCTAATCTAACCCGCTGGGTCAGCACCAGACTCAACAGGCTTACCGGTTCTCTCCTGCAAGCCTGCTGTCCTCTCAGAAGCCAGTGGTAAGTACCAGGTCTCAGGTTTCCAAACTCAGTGACTTGACTACAAACTCAGAGGTTGCCACAACCCTGTCCCTTCCAGTTTAATAATTTGCTAGTCTGGCTCATAGAACTCAAAGAATAGTTATATTTATAATCATGTTGCAAGATGAAGGCCAGAAATTGTTTTGGCATGTGCGCTGGCTATCAAGCCCAGGGCCTCCCCCATACATAATATAAAGGATCCAAATGAACAGTTGGATGAAGGGGTACGTAAGGAGAGGCAGAGAATTGTCACCAGTGTAGGAGCTTCATTTCTCATGGAGTCAGGGGATATCTTCTTACCACACAAGCATATCCACCCACCTATCTGGAAGCTCTCCAAAATTCATCCTTTAGGGACCTATATGACAGCTCTATTGTATAGTCATAATCACTTAAAGTTGCCAATCCTTTGGTTTGGTGACCCCTCCCTGGAGTACTAGGGCACAGGGCTGAGTGTCCCCAGCTTCTGACCAGAGTTTGCTCATTCTCATGATCAGCAACATCTAGAACAGTCTGTGAGCCTGCTAACGTAGCCTCAACTAGCACAAGTAAGTTATAGTTGAAAGGTACTCACAGTCATGGGACCTGCTCCTGTCCGTACATGCCAAGGGCTTAGGAGCTCTGTGCCAAAAACACAGGTCAGCCTGTGTGTAACCCCAGTAACTCAGAAGGCAGAGGCAGGAGATTCACAAGTGCTAGTTTTAAAGGCAGCCTGACAATTTTGTGAGCCCATGTCTCAATTACAAAGTACAAAGTTGGGGGCTGGAGGCAGCTCAGTGGTTCAGAGCACTTGTTGCTTTTACAGAGGACCCAGGTTTGGTCCCCAGCACCCACACGGCAGCTCACCTGTAACAGCCTCAGGGGGTCAGACACCCTCTTCTGGCCTCCACTGGTACTGCACCCACATGGTGCACATACACTCATGACATAAAAACAAACCTTTCTTGTTCAAGTAAAAAGAGGACTGGGGAAAAGAGCTGAGTGGGGGAGGACTTACCTAGCATACATGTCCATGAGACCACGGGTTTTGTTCTCACTTACAGCACCACCAAAAAATAAGGACCCGAGACAAAGACTACATATACATTCCTTATGCCACAGCATCATAGGAAGAGAAGTTCAAGAACAGACACCTGCTTATTGTCTCGCCCAGCACTGTTTCATGGTCCTTGATGGCGACATCTTCTGGTCCCATGTACTAATTCTAGCACTTAGCAAGGTGTGGCACACTGGACAAAGTCAACATTGTTTCGTGTGGAGAATTCAGACAGAGTCTTGCAGCCAGATCCCCATTCACGCTTCTCTTTTCAGTTTGAAGCCTGGAGTGTTTGAAGGCATTGGTTTAAATCCATGAGCCTGTTTTCTGTGTCCCATAAATGTTTTCAGAGTAAATGACTCCATCCTGGACCAGCAAGGTGGCTCATCTGGTGAAGGGGGTGCTGCGTAAGCCTGGTGACCTGAGTTTCATCCCTGAACCCATCTGAGGTACACATGGACACACTTACCAGCAACTTTAATACAGCTCTGGGGAGGGATGGTGGAATGTGCTCATGGACAATTCCCCAGTAACTGTTTCACTTGTCTTTCTGCTCCACTGAGAAGCACTGGTGCAAACGAACAAGCCACGCCCTCCAACTACCTTGCTGCAAAACACTCAGCCACAGCTGGCAAAACACACACACCGCAGCTGGCCGTGTTACTTACCCGCTATGTTTTGTGTTGAACAGCAGGCACCGATGCAGTCTTCCTGAGTTACGGTGTAGATGGGCTCATTGCCCCTGATTCCTTTCGAAAGGGAGGACTGGATGTCAATGACCGCATCCTCTAGACTCTCGGTGAGGCACTTCTGAGCAGCGGCCAGCCTTGGTGTCAGGAAGCAAATTATCACCAAAGTATAAGCCCAGCTCCGCTCCTCCTGGAAGAGCATTCTGAACTTTTGCTAATCCTGGTCTCTTCAGAGGTCAAGGTGACTCTTCTGGTCTCAGTTTACTTCAGGAAGATTATACGGGGTCACTTCCCCCTAGAACAACAACAAAGACAGAAACTTATCAATGACCCTTGGGAGGCTGAAGCAGGAGGACCATGAGTTCAAGGCCCACGGGGGTGTGGTGACATTTTGTTTATGATCTAACAAATAAAGCTTGCCTGAAGATCAGGGTGCAAGGCTAGCCACACTAGTTAGCGATAGAGGCCACGCAGTGGTGGCATACACCTTTAATCCCAGCACTCAGGAGACAGAGGCAGACAGATCTCTGTTAGTTCAAAGCCACCCTGGGCTACATGAAACCAGAAAAGAGCTCACACAAAGGAGATCCCAGCACTTGGAGTGACACGCCTTTATTCCCAGCACTAAGGAGATGGATACAGGGGTGATATGGCTGGGTGGAGAGAGGAATATAAGGTGGGAGGAGACAGGAGAGAGATGCAATCTGAGGAGCAGTGACGTCTCAGGAACAGTGAGGTCTAAGTAGTCTGAGGATGCAGTCTGAGGACAGGATACCGCTTTGGCCTGAGCATTGGTAGAGGTGAGAACTCTCTAGTGGCTGGCCACTTTGCTTCTCTGATCTCCAGCTTTAACCACAATATCTACTCTGAGTTGTTATTATTAAGAACAATTAGAATTTGTGCTACATAGTGGAGCTATAGGCCAGCTTGGGCTACAGTGTAAGGCAGCTCAGTGGGTAGGAGCACTTGCCAAGTTCTATCATGAGCACAAGGGTTTGGATCTTAGCACCATGTTCACTGGTTCACAAACTGCCTATAGCTCCAACTCTAAGGATCTGACACCGTCTTCTGACCTCTCATAGGCACTAACACAGAGAGAGACAGACAGACAGCACACACACACAAAACATAATAATACTCAAAAAAACCAAACAAGAATAAAAAGCAAATAATAATAATAGTTAACAAATAAAAGCTGGAAACACCCGTGAAGAGGTATAAATGGAAATCTTGCCTGTGAGTCTGACAACTCTTTTTCATCTGGTCCCTGGTTCTGCCTGCTAAGTGCTGGAATTAAAACTGTGTGCTACTACATGTGGCTGTGTGTGTGTGTGTGTGTGTGTGTGTGTGTGTGTGTGAGAGAGAGAGAGAGAGAGAGAGATACATGTGTATGGGTGGGTGGGTGTGGTTATTTAAATGAGAAATGTCCCCCATGACTCATGTGTTAGAACTTTCCCACTTTGGGGAAGGTTATGGAACCGTTAAAATATACACCATGCAGGAGGAAGTACGTCACTGGAGGTGGGCTTTGACAATTTATAGTTTTGTCCCACTTCCTACTCCCTCTTCCTCCTTCCCCTCCCCTCCCCCATTTTCTCTCTGCTTTCCTGTGTAGATAAGATGTAATCAGCAAGCTTCCCCATCCTGCCTTTCTGGCCATTATAGACTCTCCCTCTGGAATTATAAACCAAAATAACGATTTTCTTCTATAAGCCACTCTTGCTCAAGGTACTCTACCCTAGCACCAATAACAAAAATAACCAATATAGTGTGCATGACCCTACACGTGTGTGCGGAGGCCAGAGAGAATGTTGGGTGTCCTGATCTAGCATTCTCCAGCTTATTCCCCAGGGATAGGGTTTCTGCTGGGCTGGCTTGCCATGACACTCCCTACCCTCACCTTCCAATGCCCAGCACAGTGGTTATGCAAATACATGGTATGCCTGGCTTTTTATGCGGGTGCTGAGGATTCAAACTCAGATACTCATTTGAGCAGCGTGTGCATTACCCACTGACTCAGCCTCCCAGCTCCCAATGTCTGCTGCTTGAAGCTCTCTTTGACTACGGTCTCCTTTGATAATCAAAGAACGGGTAGGCTCTATCCTGAGAGAAATGCATGCATGAGGAGTGGACGAGGCAGAGCAACGTTAGGACACTTGCACAGCATACCTTCGCACCCACTGGAAGCTGCTTATATTAGCAAAACGTTTCAGCTACAATTCAGCTGGTACTGTTCATGTAACAGCTGCTAAGCTCAGTGTTTGGTTCCCAGCACAACATATACAGGGCCTGGCAGCACACACCTATAATCCCAGCCCTCAGGATGTAAAGACACAGTTAGAAGTTCAAGGTCATCCTTGACTACATGGCCGGTCTAAGATATATAAGACCCTGTTTCAAAAAGACAAACCAAACCAAACAGGATAGTTTTCTTGTTGCTGTTTTTAATGTACCTACAAAACTAATGAGAGCTGCCGGCCTAGATTAGTGGTATATAGCTCAGTTAGTGTGCAAGTTCCTGGGTTCAATCCCAAGCATCAAAAAAACTAAACAAAGCAAAAAACTAGCAAACATACTTGACAAGACTAGGAGGTGGTAGTGCACAGCTTTAATCCCAGAACCAGGGAGGCTGAGGTCAGCCTGGTCTACAGAGCGACTCACGCTACACTTAGTGAAAGCCTGCCTCAAAAAAAAAAAAAAAAAAAAAAAAAAAAAAAAACCTTTAAGGAAAGAAATCAAAGACTAAGTAAATGGAAAGTCTATGTTTGTGGTAGGAAGATTATTATTAAGACATCAGTTCCTCCTGATATCATCTATAAATTCAACCCTAGCAAGTCACTCTGGATAACCCCAAAACAATTTTAATAATGACATGGGAATGCTGAGACCCGTGAGAGTCAGTGAGCACAATAGTGGAGAATGTGTGCAGACAACAATTCCTCTTTCAATGATTACTACAAAGTGACAGTTACTTAAGGGGAAAAAAGTGTACGGCAGAAGAACAGACAAATAGGTTAACAGAAAGGGTTAAAGCCCATGAGGAGACACACACACAAATACAGACAATTAATCTTCAGCAAAGGTGCGAAGGCAACTCAAATACAGGGCTGGGAGCTAGAGAGATGGCTTGGTTTCAGAGAGCATTTGCTGTTCTTGCAGAGGCCTGGAGCTTGGATCCCAGCACCGCCTTAGGGGGCTCACAGCCACCTGTAAATCCAGCCCCGGGGGGCTCTAACACCCTTTCCTGGCTTTTGCACACATGTGTACATATTTACAAATCAACACATAAATAAAAATAAACTATATTAAAAAATAGTGTTAGGACAGCGGGACAGACTCATGTAAAATAAACGGAGAACAAGGACTCAAATGGATCCCAGCCACAAATGTGTAGCATAAATCTATATAATTCCAGGCAATAACAGAGGAGAAAAGTCTTCGTGTTCTTTGATTAATTAAATGGTGTGTTTTTAGATGCAACAGCAAAAGTACAATCCCTAAACAAATCTGTTGTTTTAAAATTACACTTATTTTATGTGTATGAGTATTTAGCCTGAATGTATGTATATGAACCATTGCCTATCTGGGTCCATAGATGTGAGAAGAAAGCATCCCCCGACACTGGTGTTACAGACAGTCGTGAGCCACCATGTGGATGCTGAGACTGAACCCAGGTCCTCTGCAAGAACAACCAGTGCTCTTAAGCACTGAGCCGTGTCTCCAGCCCCTGCATATTCAATACAAACTAAAAACTGCTGCTCTGCAAAAGCCAGTGTTCTTCCCTTGTGGGGTGTGTGTGTGTGTGTGTGTGTGTGTGTGTGTGTGTGTGTGTGAGAGAGAGAGAGAGAGAGAGAGAGAGAGAGAGAGAGAGAGAGAGCAGCTGCGCTTGCCTGTGGGGTTGATGTTCAGATCTTCCCCAATGGCTCTTCCATCTTCTTTTGAGGCATGGGTTTTTGTTTTGTTTTGTTTTTTGAGACAGGGTTTCTCTGTATTGCTTTGGAGCCTGTCCTGGAACTTGCTGTGTAGACCAGGCTGGCCTTGAACTCACAGAGATCCGCCAGCCTCTGCCTCCCAAGTGCTGGGATTAAAGGGCATGCACCACCAACGCCCAGCTGCTTACTGCCCGGCGAGGAATGAATGGGTTTTGAACCAGACACAGAGCTTGCTGACACAGGTAGTCTCTCTAGCCAGCTTGCTTAAGGATCCTGTCTCTGCCTCTCAAAGGCTGCTCAGCCCACCCAGCACCTGTGAGGGCTGGGATCCAAACTCCAGTCCTCATGCTTCCCACGCTGAGCTTTACATCACCCCAGCCACAGAGAGGATAAATGTAAAACACCTGTCTGCTAAAGGCCTGACATCTGAAACATACCAAGAATTCCCAACAAGAAGAGAGTGGCAGAGGCAGGCAGACATCTGTGAGTGCGAGGCCAGATTGATCTATATACTGAGTTCCAGGCCAGCCAGGACTGCATGGTGGGACCCTATCCAAAAAACAAAAACAAACAAAAAATTGCAGAAACAAACAAACAGAAACAAACCCCAAACTAAACAACAAAAACAAAAAATCAAAAATGGGAAAAATATCTGAGATGTCACCAATTTATATACAGTATTATATATGTATATGTATACATATATATGATGACAAATAAACACACTAAAATGCATTGCATCAACATTGCATCACCAAGGAACTGCAATTTAATCAACACTGAGACACTATCACATACCTATTAGAAAGGTAAAAATCCAAGAAACACCAAACACTGACTAAGATATGGACCAACAGGACCTCCCATTCCTTGCTGGTAAAATGCAAAACGGTAGAGCCACTCTGGGAGAAGTGTGGTAGTGCCTTTCCAAAGCTTAAAGGTCATCTTGCCATACAATTCAGCAATTGCCCTACATGTATTTATCCAAATGCATTAAACACTGTGTCCAGGGGCTGGAGGGATGGCTTAGCTACTAAGAACAGAGACTGCCTTTCTGGAGCTGTCAAACTCCAAACTCTAAGAGGAACTGACACCCTCTTCTGGCCTCTTCAGGCACTGTAGGCTCATGCACAAACCAGGACATACACCCACACATAATTAAAATTAAAATTTTGAAAAGCTTGCTTCTAAACAAACAAAAGTCTGCATGGGATTATAGCAGCATTCTTCCAAATTGCTAAGCTAGAAACAAGACATTATTCCATACGTGGATACATAAACAAGACACAACCATATATTTAAATATTATTCAGCAATAAAAGGAAATGAAGTATCAAGCAACAGAAAAATGGGGGCGGTCTTCAACTGTAAATTGCTAAGTGAAAGAAGACAGTCTGAACTCTGCATTTGACTCAGAATATACTCTGATAGTCTGGAAAAACCAAACCAAAAAATAGTAGAACTGGGGCTGGAGAGATGGCTTTGAGAGTAAGTTCGTAGACTTGTCTCCTAAAGGATCCTGGCTCTAGTACCAGCATAGGAATGGTGGTTTAGAACTATTTGGTTTGCTTGTTTTGTTTTTCCAGGACTGTGTAACAACCCTGGCTGTCTTGGAGCTTGCTTTGTAGACCAGGCTGGCCTGGAACTCACTGAGATCCACCTGCCCCTGCCTTCCAAATGCTGGGATTAAAGGGCATGCACCACCAACACCCAGCTGCTTACAGCTATTTGTAACTCAATCCCAGGTGCTATGGTGCCCTCTTCTGGCTTCCTTGGGGAGTGCACACAGGTCGGGCATAGACATATAAGCAGGCAAAACACCCATGCACATAAAATAAAAGGAAAAGGAGAATTTTATTTTTTCTTTATTACTGGTGTTTTTGAGGCAGGGTCTTTCTACATTGCCTTTGCTGTCCTAGAACTCAAAATGTAGACTAGGCTGGCTTCAAACTCACAGAGATCTGCCTGTCTCTGCCTCCCAGGTGCTGAAATTAAAGGTGTGTACCACAAGCCTGGTGAAAAAAAAAATTTGAAACCCTAAAAATATATCAGAGCTTACTAAGTGGGGCAGAGGGTGGACAGAGGGTGGACAGATGTGGTACAAAGGCTTCTTTGTGCTGTGTGATTACTCTGTATGATACTATAATGGCTATGTCATTGTATATCTACTAGACACACGTCACACTTCAGGTGAACCCTTCCCAAATAATGAACTTTAGTGCTTAACCAACAAAAGTTAGCATACAAAGACAGCCTATGATGATAGACAAGTGTGACTGTTATTACATCCAGCTTCTGTGTACAGTCAAATGGAAACACGTATCATCTTCACATATCAGTCTCTACGTTCTTTATACAGATCATGTCCTCATGTCCTCACAAGAAACCCAGTGTACCCAGCATGGAGTTCACATCTGACATCCCAGCACTTGGGAAGATAAGGCAGGAGAACCAGGCTTTAGGATAGCCTGAGCTACCCAGCGAACTCCCGGCCAGCCTAGAATACAGTAAGACCTTTATTTAACACACACACACACACACACACACACACACACACACACACACACACCCCTTTACAGAGTATCACACGGCAGGTTGAAAGAGACAAACCACACAAGAAAACATGAGAACTTTTCCACTTGTCCCTTTGAACGAGAGAGAGAGAGAGAGAGAGAGAGAGAGAGAGAGAGAGAGAGAGAGAGAGAATATCCTCACGAACAGCCCATTTTGGTCCCACCTCCAGTTAAGACAAATAAAAAAGCTGTGCGGTATACATGCTTCTTTATTAGTAATCACAATAATGAGTGGAATAGCAAATAACTGCCACAACTGTGTAGTGTCGAGTATAATCTTTTGAGGTGTTGGCAACGAGGAACACCTACAGGAAGTACGTGTGCTCTCCAGTGGTGGCAAACCAGTTACTGCTAACACTACGATGGCTTTTGCCTACATTCGTCTTGACGCAAATGCTGCTTTTCAGTGAGAGGCTAGGGAAGTAATAAATTTTCCACATGTTCACAGACTTCCTGAATTCCATCCATGGGGCCTGGAGAGGGGAGGAGGAAGGGAGGAGAGGGCCGAGTCCAGTCTAGCCCGCCTCCAGCACTTGCACACAAACCTGCTCTGTGCAACTGATCTAGGTGGGAAAAAAGCCTAAGCAAAGGCCAAGCTTTCATAATTAATAGCAAGTCTCTGGCTCATTATTTGCTGGCTGGCAAAGACAGTCCAACAAGAAAGCCTGTTAGAACTTGGGAGGCAGAGGCAGGCACATCTTCTGAGTTTGAGGCCAACCTGGTCTACATAATGCGTTCCAGACCAGTCTGGGCTACACAGTGAAAATGCAGTTAATTAAATTAAAAATAGTTTCATTAAAGACACCCAACAGCTGGTTACTGGTCCCCAATTAAGGATTGTATATCAGCACAGTCCTAAGGCCTGGACCCAGAGCCCTCTGCACTAAGCTACACAGCAGTCCATGGAGTTATCTAATCTGCTATTATTTGGGGTTTAAGGCCTAGAAGCTCAACCTCATCCTGCTGAAAAGTTGGAAGCCAGAATCTCCAGCCTCCTAGAGCCACTCAAAGTTAACTTGTGCATAGCTATTTCAGTTGTTGGGGACCATTTACAACATACTATCAAGAAGTCAGTATCAGTAACTGTCCTTCCTCTCTCTCTCTCTCTCTCTCTCTCTCTCTCTCTCTCTCTCTCTCTCTCTCTCACACACACACACACACACACACACACACACACACCTTTACAGAGTATCACACGGCAGGTTGAAAGAGACAAACCACACAAGAAAACATGATAACTTTTCCACTTTTCCCTTTGAACGAACGGCATGCTGCTCCCAGGGTGGTTTAGCCTCCCTCTGCAGACAACTTGCAGCTTGTGCCATTTATAGCAGGTGCTTTCAGGCCCGCCTGGCCATCTGCTTTCGTATATTGAACGATACTCTCTCCAGACCAGTCCGGCTTTGTCCTGGCCTGGTCCCTGGGGGGTCGCTTCCGTGTGGGTGTCTGAGCTGGGCTGGGGAAAGGAACCGAGCTGTTCTCGGCAGGGGTCGATCCTACCCGAGGCTAGCCAGGGGAAAAGAGACGCCTTTACCTGCAAGCGAGCTGATCCCTATAGTCCCCGTGGCGCTTGGGCTCAAGGACGGCTAGGTCGCTTTTTTTTTTCAAAGGGCGGGTGAAGCGCGCAAAGGTCTGGAGAGGATAGCAGGGTATCCTCCGCAGCTCCAGCGCCGGCCCCGCAGATTTTTGTCGTGATCAAGTTCCTGCTTCCGTTGCAGCGACTGAAAGTTTGCACGGGGGAAGGGCGCGTCCCTGCCCTGCAACCCGGAGCTGCTTCCCAGCAACATCCAGCTTGACTGCCCCAGCCGGGACGTGCGAAAGCCCAGGCTCGAGGTCCCCAGCTTCCCGCGTCGCCACAGAACCCAGCATACTGCGAGCCACTAGAGGGAGAACTTCGGACCCTCCGGGTCACCAAGGGTCTGCAGCTGTGCTGCCGGGCCTCGGAGAGGCCCTGTAGAGCAAACGCACAGGTGTTGGTGAGGAAGTCATACACACAGGTGTACTCTGCCCCACTCCAGGGTCGCAATCTTCTTGTCCTTCGCTTCAAAAGCAACCGCCTTAAGCGACAGTTGCTGCCTTTTGGTTGTAGGCAAGGATGACCTTGAACTCCTGATCCTCTTACCTCTATTTCCCAAGTGTAGGAACCCCATTTGGTTCAAGAACACTTTCTTGGTTAAAGTTCACAGTGCATCCTATTTGGGCATAGTTGGGAGGATCCTATTTCCATAACTGGAGATCAGAAGGGGCCTCAATCACAGCTGGCGGTTCCCAGGCAACCCTGGGGGAAGGCATTTGGCTTTGGAGGTGGTGATGGTGGTGGGGTTCCTGGGTTGATGATGTTGCTGTGTGTTGTTCGTTTGTGTTCATTTTTTTTGTTTTGTTTTTTGATGTTTTTTGTTTGTTTGTTTTTCCTTCTTTGAGATAGGTTCTCACCAGTCTGGCTTCTTCATAAGTAACTGAGGATGCACTTTTAAGTCCCGATCTTCCTACTTCTACCTCCCAAGTGCGAGGATTACAGGGGCACAATTCCAGTTATGATTTGTTTATGGGCGTGGAGAGTAATGATGAAGGCAATGATGTCCATTGTCATAGTTAAAATGGCGTCCCTAGACAATTAGCATAGTATGTTGTATGGCAGAGTTGTTAAATGTGTTTAACTAAAATGTACTTGCTGCCAAATGAATGTCAAATGCACATTGGGGGTTAAAGTAGCTCTCATCCACCTCCTTCCCTCACCCTTGCTTGCATATAACTCCAAACAAATGAAACCTCACTAAAACGCTGGTGTAATTTGGTCTAACTTTCATCACTTTTTTGGGTGTGAAAGTTCTCAAACTGTAGTTATAGAAGATTATTCTAGGCACGCTTAGCCAATGGATAAGCCCAGCTTTAACCAATAGATGCAGGAAGTATATGTGGCCAGAGAAAGCTTGGGAACAATGAACGGTCTACCATGTGAAACCATCTCATGGTAGGTAGAAGGTGACCTACTTTCCAGTTATAGTAATGTTGCCATAGCTTGGTACCAAAGAGCTGCCAAGGAAAACCAGACTCCAGTGTGGATTAATTACTTCACTGGGATAATTTTCCTGCTGCAAACAAGACTCCAAGTATGCATACTCCCATCTTTGTAGATGATATGGTTGGGGGTGATGGGAACGAAGCAACTCTCCATCACCAGAAACTTCAGGTTGCAGGGTGTTTCCATACCGGCCTGTAACCCCCAAACTCAAGATGGGGAAACAGGAAGATCAGGCCTGTAACGAGTACGGACTATCTCACTACACAGGCCATCCTTGGTTGCATAGCCAGGACTTCATGAGGCCCTGTCTCAAATGACAAAGAAATGCCAGCTTTAGTGTTCCACTACAGTGGACTTGTTATGTGCCTCAATTACAGCAGTGAATAAAGGTCACCGATGAAAACAATGACTAAACAAAACTTCTTGGAGCTGGGCCTGGAGGCACAGGTTTGCAATCCCCTCTAAAGGTTAGATAGCAGAACCACTGCTGTGTGGGCTACAGGGTGATTTTAACTAGTGGGAAATTTAGTGAGACCCTTAATGGTTAAGAGTTCATGCTCTTCCAGAGGAACCAAATTTGGTTTCCAGCACCCACATCAGGCAGCTAACAACTCCATATTAAACTTTTTTTTTTTTTTTTAAGATTTATTTTTGCAGGGCATGATGGCATGCACCTCTGATCCCAGCACTCAGGAAGCAGAGGCAGGTGGGTCTATGTGAGTTTGAGGCTAGCCTGGTCTAAAGAGCGAGTTCCAGGATAGCCAGAGATATAAGAAACCCTATCTCAAAAAAAAAAAAAAAAAAAAAAAAGGATTTAATTATATGTATATGAATGTTTGCCTGAATGGATGTATATGCACCACATGTGAGCATATCCAGTATCTGGAAGGACAGAGAAAGGTATTGAATCCCCTGGAACTGGAATTACAGCAGTTATGGGCCACCTTCTAGGTGCTGGCAACCAGACCCAGGTCCTCTGCAAGAATAGAAAATGCTCTTAACCACATAATAATCTCTTTACTAACATATTCAAGGTCCTAATTTCAATTCACAGAATAGTAAAAACTATAAAATAAACATTTCACAATTCTGTTGATATAAGACAGATGATTAAATAGAAACCAAATCTGTCGCTACCTTGTTGCATGGTGAGGTTTGATTATGTTTTTGAAATGGGGTCTTGTTATGAAGCCCAGTCTAGCCTAGACTCAGGATCTTCTTTCCTTTGCTTCTTGGGTGCTGGGATAATGTTACCCTCTTGCACTGCCTGGTCCTTGAAACCTGACTGGAGTGATGAGAGAATGAAGGTAGGACAGACACATGGACATATGTACAGAAAAGCTGGGATCCAGAGGAGGGCACCAACCACTACAGCAACAGCAAACCAAAAAGTAAGTGCTCTAGGTTGAGGAGATGCTCCTTGGCATACAGCTGACTAAGGAGGCAGAATTAGCTAATTTTGGTAGGAAGACTGGCAGGGGCAGTCCCAGGCTGCTGTGTGGCAATATTTTGTTTATGAGCTAAGCTATTAGTTAGGCACACACCTAGTTAAGAGCTAAGTCACTAGTTATACACACACACACACACACACACACACACACACACACACACCAGTTACTAGTTAACCACACACCTAAATCACAAGTTAGCCATAGAGGACAGGCAGTGGTGGCCACATTTTTAATCCCAGCACTCGGGAGACAGAGGCAGATGGATCTCTGTGAGTTCAAAGCCACCCTGGGCCACATGAGAGTGAATCGGTCTAAAAGAGTAGCGGAGCTCACACCTTTGATCCCAGCACTTGGGTTGATGGGTTGACAAAGCTTTAATCCCAGCACTAGAGGGGAATATAAGGTGGGAGGAGACAGGAGCACTCTGTTTAGTGGAGAATAGTGCAGTCTGGAGATGCAATCTGAGGACTGGATCGCCCCTTCAGTCTGAGCATTGGTAGAGGTAAGAACTCTCTAGTGGCTGACTGCTTTGCTTCTCTGGTCTTTAGCACCAACCCCAATTATCTGTCTCTGAGTTTTTATTATTAAGACCAACTATTATTCATTCTATGCTGCAGCCATCCTGGAGAGGAAGCTTCGGTTAGTAGTTTCTCCACGCACAGCGTTTGAACTTGGACCACAGAAAGCCTTTGCAATCCCTATGAGCCTCACCGGGAAAGCTTTGCTACTCCAGTGAGTCTGAGGCACTGAGGCCTTGACATGGCTGTGCTCATGTCAACATCACAGTAACCCAGGGCTTCATCTCCTCCTTGCCCATTTACTCAGGGCTCGCTCCAATCCCCACAGCATTACAAGTGTGTGCCATTGGGTCTGGCACCTCAAGAGGTGTTTGATTCTTTTCCGTGAGAGTTAAGACTCCTGTCTACATGAAAGCACAAAAAAAAGTGTTTTATTAGGAGAATATCTGTTACGTACCTCATAAAGAAATCGAAGACTAAGACACTGGGCCTGACTTCAAGATGCTTCTAGTTCAATGAGCGAGACAGATACATCAATGGCTGTGGAAGAACAGATATTACCATAGAATATGCTAATTAAGGAATCTTGGAGGGTGATCTTCCAAGAAGAGGTATATAAGTTAGATCTAAAAAGGACGCTCAGCTAGCTAAATAAGGAGGAAGAGGAGAAACAAAAATGAGTAATCCATAGAGAGGAAACAGACCACTCAGGCACCAGCCCATTTGGCAGGAAAGTTGCCTGTACATCAAGGAAAAAAAAGGATATTAGAATATACTAGTATTCTGGAAAATTCTCTCTGCTTGCTACATGGAGAATAGACTGAAGGAAGTGAGTTCAGAGGCCTCTGACTTCCAAGAAATGAAAGAAATGACCTTGAATTTGGAAGTGGAAATAAAGGAGGAATTAAGAGACAGGCTCTCTGGGACTTAGTGGCTGCTCAGATGCGCCGGTGAGGCCAAGTAGACTTTTGGATGGGAGACCGGGTGGGTGGATGTGCTGGGTAATATAGGGAGGAAGCACCAGGCTGGAGGAGGCATAGGAACAAAGAAAGTAAGGGGACTTTAGTTTTGGGTAGCTCACATCTTCTCTGTAGGATCAAGAATAAACCACTTCACTGGAAAATCAAGACAGGCTTGATGGCACAGCCCTATAGTCCCAGGGCTTGAAAATTTCTGTAAGTTTACCGTACACCTGGGCTACAAAGCAAGACCCTGTCTCAAACAACAAAATCCACAGAAAATTAAAAAGTTTTTCTTATGTGATATATGACTAATTCATATGAAAGCACCATTAACTTGGAAAGGCTGTTCATACATGTAATACATACTCACATGTAAGTGATGCTAAGAGGCATCAATCACAAATGGAGGAAACTTATTATACAAACACTCATTTTCTTGTCATTGGATTGGACTGCAAGTTTCTTAAGCATACGTCTTGTTGAATCTTTTCTTCTTACCTCTAACATGTGCCTAGCACCTGACAGGTTCCCAGAAAATGCTGAGCCAGCAAGCAAGGGCATACTAAATTCCACATTACATTAAATCCACCCACTTAAAGTGTATGCTTCAAAGACTGCAGAGAGAGATGGCTCAGCAGTTACAATTGTAACTGTAACAATTGTAACTGTACAATTGTAACAATTGTAACAGCTCTTTTAGAGGGCCTGAATTCAGTTCTCAGCACTCACATTGGGTAGCTGACAACTGGCTGTAATTCTAGTTCCCAGATATTTGATACTCTCTTCTGGTCTCCACTGATAAACCCCAACCCCTATCCCCTGCTCCAAATAAAATAAAGTTTAGAAGGAGGAGGAGAAGAAGAAGAAAAGGAGGAGGAGGAGAAGAAGAAGAAAAGGAGGAGGAGGAGGAGGAGAAGGAAAGCACTTTTTAAAACATCTTCCCTCACCATTCTATACCTGGTCATGATAGCACATACCTGTAATCCCAACATTCAGGAGGATGAAACAGGAGGATCATCTGATCTGGACTTGTGTATCAAATATTAGATGAGAGAGAGAGAGAGAGAGAGAGAGAGAGAGAGAGAGAGAGAGAGAGATTGACACAAAACCCTGACACAGCACACCAAAACCCAGACAAAGCAAAACATATTCTACGAGCCTATGATGGGTAAATTTTATGTCTATCTTCATATTCCTACAAAATACTGAACTTGAAAATCTATTTGCATTCTTGCCATTGCATTGTAAAGGGGATTGAAGCAAGAACCAGCTTTGAAATCATAGTCCCAAATAGTCCCACGTCTTACCACCTGATAACTTTGGAAATTACATATTTATTGGTCTTAGAGCTGTGACAATTAAAAGACTTGAAACAGGGAGCATGTTTGTGTTACAGACCACCTTTATTCTCCATTGGTAAAACCGGTAAATATACCGGTTATAGAGGTGGTTAGTCGAAGGTCACCCGGGGCTACAGTGTGCGGGTCCAATCACAAAAACAAAAACATAGTCCATTTTGCAAAGTTATTAGAAGATCATCGGGGTCACGATGCTTAACCTGTGGTTCTCAAAGCTTCACCCTCTGGACACCTTTGGCCTTGGAGACGCCTGGCCCTTTAAGACGGAGCCGCCCCAACCTTCAGCGCGCGTCTCCCCGCCCCGCCCCTCGGATTTGGGGGCGGGAACCTCCGAACCCGGAACTGATGGCTCCGCGTCGCCGGTGCGGCCAATCGGCGTCCCGGAAGGAGCGAGTTTAGGCGACTGAGCCAGTGAATGACAGCAGCGCCGCCCGCCGGTCGCAGCCGCGGCCCCGCCGGTGTCCCGAGCCTGCTGTCAGCGCGGCGCGCCTTCGTGCCGCGCCTGCCCGCCCGCGTGCCTGTGGCCCAGCGGGGCCTCCCCGCTCTCCCCGGCCCCTGCCCCGCTTGTCCCTCCGCGGCCGGCGCCATGGGCAGCGAGCAGAGCGCGGAGGCCGAGAGCCGCCCCGGCGATCTGAACGCCTCAGGTCGGTGCCTCACCTCCCGCCCGGGCGCTGCCCGCGGAGCCGGCGGGCCCACCGTGCGCCCCAGCGCAGAAAAGGCGTGGCCTCCCGCCCCAGCCCTGCTCCCCGAAACCGGCACGCTCAGTCTGTACGAGACGCTCGGGAATGGAATGATCGCCCGAGATTTGGCTCACTGAGGATGGATACCACCCAGGCCCTCTAAGATCAGGCTTTCTGATAAAACGCCGGGGGTCGAGGTTCCTCTAGAGAAGGGACCCATGATCGCTGGGCCGCCACCTTCAATGTTTGGGTGCATATGTTTCCAGAAACTGCTTTTTCCACTCAGGTGTCGGGCCTGTTTTTGTTTTTGTTTTTAAGTTGGTCAGATAGCAGGCAAGGTCTGGTGTATCTTCTGTTGTCCATTCCCCCCCCCCCCCAACTTGGTAACTAACATCTGCCACTTAGAAACGTGGAAGCTACAGATGTAGGGGATGGTGGGCATTCCTCTGAGACAGTGCCCTCCAGATCCGCTGTCTGGGAACTTGTATCTCCTTTGCCATGTTTTGTTTCCTTGGAAAACCCAGAGTGTCATCTCTTACTTCCTTCTGTCTATGCCTGGCCAGAAGCATAGTTTAGCGGAAGCAAGGTGGCATCCTTTAGCTTTAGCACTGTTGCTCATCTGGTAACCAACAATCTAGGCTTATTCCTGAGAGAATTTGCACACACTCCTGTGCCAGGTGCTTTACATATGCTTATGTGTAGTATTTAAAGTATCCCCATTTTTTTTTACACACATCTTTACCCATTTTATGCATAAAATAATAGAGGTGGACTAGCATGCTTTGAAGTCCCCTTTCCCTTGGTGTCTGGGGAAAGGAGGAATCATGTTAGTTTGTAGCAGGAAAGATGTTTTGGTACTGCTTTTGTAAAATATTAGATAATCTACCAAGCCAGGATAAGCTACTCCTGAAAAGCAATAAAAGTAGCAGAGATACCCCCACCCCCCACCCCTGTGCCCTCCTTCAGGACAAACACCAAGTATCAGGAGAGGCTAGTTTCCAGAAGGCAGAGTAGCTCTGTGGTATCTATCCTCAGAGCAGACTGATGAGCCCGAGTATACCTATTGCCTACTAGAACCTTCCAGTATAAGACACCACAAGGATTCGTTCTTGCTCCAACCAGGAGGATGTTTGGCTGAGATGTCTTGTTCTAGGGAATGCTTGGGGGGGGGGCGCTGAACTTCTTTCCTCCTAAGGAACCTGAAGTTGACGTGCTTCAAGCACCTCCGGTTTCCTGAGTGGAAAATAATTGTGTTGAGTGACCCTGTTATTCTTTCACTAATGCTGCACTAAGGCTCATTGGAACCTTAGACTTATAATTTGGGTTTGAAACCCGAGGTTTTGGGTACAACCGGCTCCATTCAGCACACCTGGATGGCTTTCGTAGGTTAGAGAGACAGCTTTGCATTCTGTATCACTAAGAGTCCTTGTACCAAGGGCCCAGAGACCTTCAGTACCTTTCCTAACTCTGTTTCTAGGCCTGTTGGCCTTGGGCAAGTCCCAGACAGTGTGGTTCCTTCATTTGTAAACTATGGACATATATCAGATCAGGACAATAAAAAAAGGAGGCATTTGTGTATTGAATAGTAAAATGCTTGGTTATACAAGAATTTCATACATGTTATAGTGTTTTTTAAGTGTGTGTGTGTGTGTGTGTCTGTAATAGGAAATAGAAGTTCTGGGCTAGGGTCATAGCTCAGTGGTAGGGCACTTACCTATTATTCAAAAGGCCCTGTTTATAATCCCTTGCACTACAAAAGAGAAAGTAGAAGTTCCCTACAGTCTACCTATGCCAGCCGCCCCCACTACAAAATGACGACTTTTTGAGACAGTGTTTCATGTAGTCTAAGCTGATCTACTGTATATTAGTTTATCATTATGTGTATAGGTGTTTTGCCTGCATGCATGTTTATGCACCACATGTATGTAGTGTCTGAGGAGGCCATAAGAGGGCACTGAATCCACTAGAAGTAGAGTTACTTTTTTATTTTTTTTGAGACAGGGTTTCTCTGAGTAGCTTTGTAGACCAGGCTGGCCTTGAACTCACAGAGATCTGCCTGCCTCTGTGTTACTAGCACTTTTCCTGCCAGCCTGGTCCCACAGCCCCATTAGCTCCAAATAACACACAGGGACACTGTATTAGATATAAAGCTGTTGGCCAGTTACTAGCGTTTCTTATTGGCTAGCTCTGTCTTAAATATTAATCCATTTCTATTAATCTGTTTCTACATGGTCTTTTCTTACTGGAGAAAGGGTCAGGACCCCTTATCTTTCATCCTACCTACATCTTGACTCTCCTACTACATCTCCCAGAATCCTCCTTGTCTCTTAGTCCCGCCTACCTTGCCTTCCTATTTGCCAACAGTACTTTATTCATTAATCAATAAGAGAAACATATTTACAGAGTGACATCTCCCATCACCTCTGCCTCCTCAGTGCTGTGATGAAAGGCATGCACAACCACCACCTGCTACAAATAGTTTTGAACCAAGACGCTGGGACTTGAACTGGCGTCTTCTGGAAGAGTAGCCAGTGCACTTAACCAGTGAGCCATATCTTCAGCCCCTGGTCTTGAATTATTATCTTCCTGTCTCTATCTCGAGTGTGGAGGTATGAGCCACTATATCCAGTTTTATGACCAGCTGAATTACATCCCCTCATAGTCACTTGTTTAGTTTTACTTATTTATGTATTTTTACTTATTTTGACACAGGGTCTCACTATGTAGCTCTGGCTGTCTTGGGATGCACTATGTAGACCAGGCTGGCCTTGAACTCACAGAGATCCGCTTTCCTCTGCCTCCCACTTGCTGGGATTAAAGGTGTTTATCACCATACCAGCATTTCCTTATAGGTTTTTGTTGTTGTTGTTGTCACTATTTATTTGTTTTTAAAATTTAATCCACTTCAACATTTCAAAGACAAAAAGTAGGCATGACAACTCTTAGAAGAAGTGGTTTGTGATTTTAAGTAAGGATGGCTTTGATGAGAAGCATGTATATTAAGACTAGAAGGATCTCTGTGTAATGTGAACTACCTTCTAGTGACTGCTGGTGGGCAGTGGTGGCTCTCCAGCATGCGGTTCCTGATCTGTGTCGCTTGATTTGCAGTGACTCCATCTCCAGCTAAACATCGGGCCAAGATGGATGACATCGTGGTCGTGGCTCAGGGCTCTCAGGCCTCCAGGAATGTCAGCAATGACCCTGATGTCATCAAGCTGCAAGAGATCCCAACCTTCCAGCCTCTTTTAAAAGGTGAGGGTTACACTTTGTGTCATCTGGACTGCTGGGGAGGTTTATAGATGACCCTGCTACTCTTCCCACACATATCTGTATTCCTTACTCTTTGCTTCTTTCTTTAATTGGCGTCTTCTCTGAGAAGTCTTCTTTGACTGCCATGTCTGAAATTGGAGTCTCTTTCCCTGCCTTTTTTCTTTTCTTTTTTTCCTGTAGCACTTAATCACCTCTGAAATACTGTAACTAGAAAACATTTTCTTATGTGTATCTGTTTGTTGTGTATGCGTGTGCATGTCACGGCCTGCTTATGGAGGTCAAGGGCGGCTTTTGGGAATGCGTTCTTTCTTGTCATCATATGGGTACTAGGGATCGAGGCAGGTCATCAGGCTTGGCACCTTTACCATTGACCCAGCCCAGTTGGTTTACTGTCCGTATTTCCCTTTTGCAATGTGAGCTCCATGATGACAGGAACTTTCTGTTTCTTTCCACTATTGAAGCCCAGCACCCAAGGAAGAACAAGATACAAAATAAGGATCAAGTAAATTAATGAACGAATTGATGTTACTGGAGGTGGCCCTTCACCATTATATTTCCACATGGTATATGTTGATTAGTTCAGACCCATAGGAAAGTTCTATCGCCATTAATGTACTGGTAATTAGTTCTGGCAACTGTTTTACATGAGAGAAAAGTTTGCTTATGAGAGGAGAGATGACCTGGTCACATATTTCAAGGTGCTTTATGCAAAGACCATTAGTGTTTTTATATCTCCATTAAATGGAGTTTATTTTCTTGATCTTTTGTGTGGGTGTGTCTGAACGTTGTATGTGTACATATTTGGAAGCCATAGGTCAACCTCCTGTGTTCTCAGGAGCCATCCACTTGTTTTTTGAAACAGGGTCTCTCACTGGGACCTGGGACTTGCCAATTAAGCAAGGCCAGCTGTCATCATGGGTCTGGCTGTCCCCACACACCCAGAGCTGGGGTGTGCTACCACATCCAGCTTTTCATGCTGGGGATCGAACTCAATTTCTGACACTTGTGTGAGGAGCACTTTACTGACTGAGCTGTCTCCCTGTTCCTGGAAACAATTTCCTGTGAACTGAATGTTGCTTCTGCTATATGAGTTCTTCAGATTCCTTGCCTCTACCGCTCACAAAAACACCCAAAACAAAACCTAAGCAATAATGAGCATAAGTAAGGCTGTGGTTTACACAAACTGTGTCTTCATTTTTTTTTTTTATAACAATACACAGACTGAGAAATGTATAAAGAAAGGAGGTTAATTTACCTTGTACTTCATGATGAAGACCGTGGCTCTGGTATCATCTTGGCATCTGCTGAGAGCCTCCTTGCTGGGTCATGACATGAAGGAGGATATCACTTCACAAGGCAGAGCAAGCTGCCAACTTGATCTCTCTTTCTCTTCAAATAAAGCCATTCGTGTAGTCATAAGGCTCCACCTCCATGACTATGCCTTACCCTGGTTACCTTCCTGGTTACCTTCCAAAGCCCCCCTCCAAATCCCATTAACCTATGATTTGTGGGGAGTAAGTTTCAGTATGAACTTTAGAGGTAGCAAATGCCCAGACAAGAGCAAGCTGGTCTCATAGACTGGAATAAAGCATCTTATGTAGTTATTTGTATTAGAATGTACCCTGGCTCCACATATATACACATACCATTCTTGTAATTCTTGCATCATTGAGTTTATTTAAGGGATTTGTGCAAGATCAGACATCTGGCAGATAGAGATTGCACTTGAAATTTCTTCACCAATGTCAAGTCCTACACTAGTTGCACCATTCCATGCTGTGTCTAACAAAAACAAAAAGCACATCCAGGTGGATCTATATATATATTCTTCCCAGCAACTCATCTACTTTACAGGTGAGCCCATTCACACTTCCACTCTTCTCTGTGCTGGCCCCCAGACTAGCCTTTGATAACCCTCTACTCTATAAAGGAACATATTACACTCTGTCACGTACTCTCTTCTCCCTCGTTTCCCTTACTCTGAAGAGTAACCTGATTCTCCAAAGGAGCCAACATTAATGAAATCTCTACCTTCACATATACTTGTCCAATCTTTAGAAGCGGAATAGCTGGATATTAATATTCTTCACTCCACCCTCCTGGATCTGCATGGAGTACTGCTCGCAGTCAGTTTTCACATTCCTTCTTCCTGTTAACCCTACCCTCTCACTCCCCAAAGTCTTCCAGTCCTTCACCGGTTTCTGTGACTACTTAGTCTTGACTTTTTTCTTACATTAGGAAAATACTAAAAGCAAACTAGAATTTGAGATATACATAAAAATTTTCTGGGATTAGTTGTTTAATCATTTGAAATGGTTGATATGAGAATAAACTAACTAGTTGGGAAGTGTCTAGGAGAAGACTTGGTGCTAAGGGAAGCTAACCAAGTTAAGGTCCTTCACCGTGAACATGAGTGATGAGTGTGATGGAAGTGAGTGTCTTGCAAAGTGATGCACCTGGACTTGGTTACCCTAGTAACTAGGCTGTAATCAGGTTTTTCCACCATCTAACTTCACTGAGAGTAGGTATAGAGGAGAGGAGAGCTGGTGAAGGGCAGTTGACTCTGAGTGCCTCTCTGGTTTTGGCTAAGGAAGATAGAGAGCTCACTTGATTAGAAATGGCAGTGTATGGCTGCACTTAGACCACAGGCACAAACAAAAGGCACTGAGTGTTTACAGATGCTTGTGTGCCATCTGTGAACAAGCAACCTCTTGGATTGTGATTGGAAGAGACAGGCAGACAGGAAAACTGAGTAGCCTAACGATAATAAGTGTTCCAACTCCCCCAGTACTTCCCCACGAGAGCTATTTTGTTTTCTCCTTTCTAGATTAAAACCTTGGCATTCACCTTAAATTCCTGACCTCACTAACATCACTAGCTGTATCAATAGCCATTCTTTAGATGGGACATGCCGGCCGGCCGTAGAGTAGGGATTGTTCCCATTGCAACAGAACCTGTTGAATAAATCACAGAGGGCCTAGGGAGATTGTGTGTGTGAGCTTGTTTGGATTTTAGGTGCCAAATTTGTGGCAGAGCCTCATGCTTTGACATTGTTCTGCTTTGTAATTTAAAGCTCTGGCCCCCGCCTGCTGGGCCGTTGTAGGACTTGAAGGCAACTCATTACCGTTGCCTTTATACTGCCATCTCTTTGTACCCCCTTGCTTGCTTTCAGGGTGAGGCAATTTCTTAAAGTAGTTTTTTAAAAAAGGCCACCCAGTGAAGGCTGTACCCCCCAGGTTTGATTTCAGAAAGCTTTTATTCAAGTTAATGACAGTTTATTCTTTCAAGACAATATATTCAACCATTACAGAGTTCACTATTGTTCCATAATGTCATATGAGGTAATCTAATGCTGGTGGGTGATCTGCAGAGGCAGAGACTGGGCGTGTTTGGGGCTATTTGTATGACTGAGGTAATGTTTGCATTTTAATAAGCAAGCAAATTCTTTGGTTTTAACTTTTTTGCATAAATATACCACGGTATAATTTATGCTTTATGACACAAATATCTGTTCCTCTCATTTTTTCATGTCAAAGAATTTTTATTTTTTTCATAACAACCTCTGAGTTAGCAATTTATTTTCATATGTAAAACACTAGGAAATGGAAGAAAACTAGAAAGTAGCAATGTGGGTATGACAGAACACAGAAGCAAATTGTTGATTTCATGTACGCTACTAAGATTCCAATGAGGTAAATTAGCCCTACACATTTCTTACTTAAAATTCAACCACTCATTTTTTTTAAAAAATGAAGCTGAATGTATTCTATATCATTGTATAGGAACGAAACACTCACAAGAGAAATGCAATATTGTTTTTATGTTAAAGTCACAAAAACATCCTATTTGCTTTTGGTGGATGAATAGATGCATAAACACACACGCAACATTGTTTGTGACTGACCTACCATTTTTGTTCATGACCTTGGATATAACATAAGGGGTTGTCTTACAGCCTAAGAAAGGACTGTCCTTGTTATCAGTCAGGAAGGTCCAGCTTATACAACGCAAATGCTTGAGTGACACTAAGCAGCTTTGTTGGGTGTTTGGAGAGTGGGTGTTAAGAACAGAAGGCATGTAAAATGGGCTCTGATTATTGAAGAGCTTGGAGCTGGGTGAGGGGTGCATGCCTGAGGTCCTAACTCCAGGAGGCAGAGGTAGAGAGAGAGCAGCGGTGTCAAGCCTGGGCAGAAAAGACAAAGAAAAAGAAAACAAAAACAAAGAAACAAAGCCAGCCTTTTGGTCTTTTCTTGGTGGAGCTAAATCACATAGAACAGCAGTGAAGGGTCTCAGACCCTTGGAACACTTGGATCTCTGAGAACTATACATAGTTGGGAAGAGAATGAAGCCAGGGAAAGGATGAGAAAGACAAGAGGAAGTGAGATCTCTCTCTCTCTCTCCGCCTCTCTCTCTCTTTCATTTTTTGAGTCAGGCTTTCTCTATGTAATAGTCCTGGCTGTCCTGGAGCTCACTTTGTAGACCAGGCTGGCCTCAAACTCACTGAGATCCATCTGCCTCTGCCTCTCAAGTGCTGGGATTAAAGACATATGCAACTGCCACCTGGCTGTGAGGTGTCTTATGACCAGTTTCTGCACCATGTACTATCCCTCTTCACAACCAGAATTCATCAGACAGCTGTCTCTGCCAGCTGCCAGACGTCACTGAATTGGAAAATGGTGTACCAAATGATAGGCTGAGAGAATGGATCTTGTTTATTTTTTTGACTTTCTTTTGTATTTATTCTTGTGTTTTTCACATCATGCATCCTGAGCCCACCAGAGAACCGATCTTAATCAGAGCCGAAGTCTTCTCTGAATAGCTCAAAGCCAAGCACAGACTGATCTTAAATACCGTTTCTCTCAGACATCATGTTGGGAAAGTTCGTGGCTTATTCCTGAGTACCTTGCAGATTTATGTGTAGTAGCTGTTGAGGTAAGCTTTTAAACATGAATTATTCACGAAGAAGACCCAGCCTAAATGAGTGAGAGGAAATACCAGGTGAAGAGTTGCTCAAGTCGACAGGGAAGGTGAAGCCATCGTCAGAGCATGGGCAGTGTTCGGCCCTCACTAGCAGGTCCACACGTGGGCCTGCAATCTTCCTTGTTCCCGTCACATCTCAGGGATGCCTGCCTTCTATAGCCCCTCACACATTTACTTTGCTCGGTATGTCCTCTGCTATCTGGGCTAGTGTACCTCTCTTGTCTTGTTCAGTTATATACAGAATGGGTCTTTGAAAATCACTTTGTTTAGATCCCACCATCCCCCCTAACTGCCATGCTTCGCTCTGTTGTTTAAATCTCTGCTGCCAAGCCTTTTTACTAAGCGGCGGCCACATGCTGTCCCTTTATCCTCCTCTTTTTGCTGTTCTTGAAGTTCTTATGTTTTAGTGTGTGCGCGTGCACAGAGCACACATGGACAACTTGCAGGAAGTAACAGTTCTCTCCTCAACATGTGGATCTGGGGATCAAACTTGGGTGGGCAGGCGTGGCAGCATGCACCTTTCGCCACCGAAGCGTCCCCGCAGTGGGCTCCACCTTCATTTCATTGATTTGCTTCGGCAGAGAAGTACTCCTGTTCTCTCTTCATACCTGACGTTTTCCCTCAGGCCACAGCTGCCTCTTCCTTCTCATATTTAATGCAGGTCTTCATCCCATTTCATACATTCCCCTTTGGCGCCATCACTACTCCAGTCCCATGGTGTTAGGGTTAGGGTTTCTGTGCTGCTCATTAACCTCTGCTCTTCTCTGCATGCCTAGTGCTCTTCTGGAGAAACAAGGTTCTAAGGATCTTAAACATTTTGAAATGTAGACATCAAGATGATTCTAAGTTTGTATTGTCAACTTTAGCTTTTTGTACTATTTCTCTTCCTATGAATTAGTAATTTAGCCCTGTACTGTTCCTTTGTATATGTGTTTGTTTTGTTTTCAAGACAGGATCTCTCTGTGTAACAGTCTTGGCTGCCCTGGAACTCACTCTGTAGATCAGGCTGACCTCAAACTCACAGAGATCCGCCTGCCTCCTGAGTGCTGGGACCTCCTTTTTGTTTGTTTGTTTGTTTTTGGAGACAGGGTTTCACTGTGTAGCACTGGCTGTCTTGGAACTTACTATGCCCACCAGGCTGGCCTCCTTTTTTTTTTTTTTAATTAAAACTTTTTATTTTACTCTATGTGTTTGGATGTTTTTCCTGTGAATTGGTTAGGTTTTGTTCAGTCACTTGACACCAGCTCTTGTCTGGGAAAAGGAGGGAACCTAATGCCTCCATCATACTGGCTTTTAGGGAGTCTCTGGGGCAGTGTCTTGATTAGTGATGATATGGGAGGGCAGTGCCATCCCTGGATAAGTTGTCCTGGGACATTGCATAAGAAATCAAACTGGGGCTGGAGAGATGGCTGGGGAGTGCTGGCTAATCCTCCAGAGGAAGTGGAGTCATTTCCCAGTACCAACATGGCAGCTCACAAACACCTATATCTCTAGTCCCAGGGGACCCGATGCCCTCTTCTGATCTTTGTGGACATGAGATACACAAAAGGTAAACAGATATACACTCAAGGAAAAGCATACATAAAAATTAAAATTAAAAAACTTAAAAAAGAGGGAAGAAAGCAAACTGAGCATGCCATAGGAACAAGGCAGAAAGCAGCAATCATTGCTGGTCTCTTCAGTTCCCATCATGCCCTCCCTCGGTGATTGATGTGAGCTGTGAGCTGAAATACATACTTTCCCCCCATGCCTTTGGGTATGGTGTTTATCATAGCAATAGAAAGCAAACCAGACAGCCTAATTGAGTGTCTGTGCACCAAGGGACTCATCTCTCCAGGACTATGTAGTGTTAGATTCAATGTGTCCATCTTCTGCCTATGCAGTTACGTGCTTATTCAATAATCACAGAAAGCCCCCGTCTCCCCCTGGTGCTGAGGGTAGAACTCAGGGCCTTGCATGTTCTAGGTAAGCGAGCACTCTATCACTGAGCTACACACCCAGCCAGACTAACACCATTTTTCCTTAGTTTGTGCGTTTCTGCATTTATGTGTATGTGTAGTTAGAGGTTAAAGAGCCACATGGGTGTCATTCCTCTGGCACTGCCCACCATTTTTTATTTGTGTGTGTGAGTGTGAGTGTGCGTGTGTGGTCATATTGTCATATGTATTGTGTTCTCAGAGATCACTGGATATTGATACACAGTGGACATTGGATACGCAGGAACTGCAGTTACAGAGACTTGTGAGCTACCCAGTGTAGGTGCTGGGAAGTGGACTTGGGTGTCCTAGAAGAGCAGCAGACCCTCTTAACTGCTGAGCCATCTCTTTAGCCCCTGTCCCCCTTCTTTTGAGACCAAGACTCTCCCTAGCCTGGAATAAGTATCAGCTGGCTGGCTGGTGAGCTCCCAGGACCTGCCTCTGTCTGCTTCACTGCCTCTGTCCGCTTCATTACTGCTTACCGTCACTCTGTTGCTTTTCCTTTTTGTTAGTTTTTGTTTTTAGTGTGTATTCTGGGCCTCTCGCTTGTGAAGCAAGTTCTCTACTGACTGGCCTGTCTCCTCAGTCCCTTGACTATTTCTTTGTTTGTTTTGTTTCTTTCTAGACAGTCTCACTATGTAGCTCTGACTGTCCTGGAGCTTGCTCTGCAGACCAGAATGGACTTGAACTCACTGAGATCTGCCTGACTCTGCCTTCTGAGTGCTGGATGAAAGGCGTGCGCCACTGCTCCTAGCCTGAGACTTTTTTAAAAGTCAGGTGATTTTTTTTTTAATAGCTTGAAGAGAAAGGGTTCTATAAATGTTGGGTGTCAAGTCCTCTAGGCGTCAATGAGTTAATAGTGTTCACATTGTGTATATCTTTTCTGATTTATTTAATGTCATCATTCACTAAAAGAAGTACAAAATACTCAGCTATGGTTTCCAATTTGCCTTTGGTTTTTTGTTTGTTTTTGTTTTTTTTTTTTTTTTTTTTTTTGCCATGTTTTGCTTTGTGTAGTTTGGGAGTCCATTATTGGCTCAGTAATGGTTGCATATTGATTTTGTTCATCATTATGAAGTTCCTATCTGTACTGTTGCCTCATCCTGGGGTCTGTTTTGCCCAGCTTTTTTTTTTTTTTCTTTCTTTTTTCCTCTTTTTCTTTTCTTTTTTCTTTTTTAGACTTATTATGTATACAACATTCTGCATGCACATTTGTCAGCCAGAAGAGGGCACCAGATCTCACCATAGACAGTTGTGAGTCACCATGTGCTTGCTGGGAATTGAACTCAGGACCTCTGGGAGAGCAGCCAATGCTCTTAACCTTTGAGTCATCTTTCCAGCCTCCCTTGCCCAGCTTTCTTTACTTAATTCTTATACTTTCTTTCACTTTTAGTCTATTTACACCCTCACGTTGAAAGTGTGTGTCTTACAGACAACTGTCTCAGTTTTAGGTTGCTGCTCTTGTGTTAGGTCAGACAGTCTGTTTTTAATGATGGACGACATGACCTGACTGTTGAAATTTAAATCTTCCATTTAGTTTATTCTTATTTGTGCCCTGTGCTTTTGTTCCTTTGTATGTTTTCTCTGCCCTTCTTAGATCAGTTGACTATTTTAGCACTCTGTTTTAGTTTTTTCCTAGTTTTGCTTGTTTGTTTTTTAACAGCATCTTGTTCTGTAGTTGAAGTTGGCCTGACTTGAGACAGTTCTCTTGCCTCAGGCATTGATCACCATGCCAAGCTGATTCCATTTTCTTTTTAGTCTAAAAGTTCTAGTGCGTCTTGTAGTGCAGGTCAGCTGAAAAATGTCATTAAGGTTTTTATAAAATCCTTAAAAAGTGAGTACAAAAAGTCCTCACTGTTTTTAAACAGATCCGTAAGTCTCTCATCTTCCACCCTACCCTTTTGCTGTATTTACATTTCTTACTTTTGTTTTTTTGTTCCTTTTTTGAGATAGAGTCTCATGTAATCCAGGTTGGCCTCTAACTTACCATATAACCAATGCTGGCCTTGGATCCGTGGTCCTTGTGTCTCCGCCTCCCAAGTGCCTAGGGTTACCGTGGGGGCGTGCGCCACCACACTCAGCGTGGGTTTCCGTTGGAACTAGCTATGCTGTCATGGTCGCACAACGCCTTTCCTGCGCCTTCACCCTTCTACAGCGACCAGCTAGCATCCTACTATACGGGAGAACTTTCTTCTCCTATTTGTTTATTTTTCATTTATTTAAATAAGTGTACGACAGTGGACTCTTGTTTTTGTTTTTATTTTATTTTTTTCAAATAAAGTCTTTTTTTCCCTTCTTTCAAGTGTTCCAAGTGTGTTCAGCTGCACACTTTTAGTCTAATGTTTCATGTCCCTTTGATGGATTCCTAATTTTCCTTGAACATATCCTTAGTTTCTAGAACAGTATCATGCTGTCCTGCCTGACCCTAACCCTAAAGTCAGGCACTTTCCAAAGTACATCCTGAATCTTCTAGTGGAATGTGACATTCTCACATCTCCACAGAGGATTTAGCTAGGAAATATATGTATATGTGTCTACCTGAATATACATACTTATACCAGTATGTGCTTGTTTTTGTTTTTAACCTATATTTCAAAAATATATGTGCCATATATATATCCTCTGATAGCTTTTTAATTAAATTGTGTGTGTGTGTGTGCGCGCACACGCACGCGTGCATGATAAGTTTGTGTGTAGGTCAGAGAACAGCTTTGTGGAATGTGTTTTCTCCTTCCTTCTTTGCATAGGTTCTGGGAATAAACTCAGGTCACCAAATTGCAAAGCAAGTACCTTTACCTCCTGAGCCATCTCACTGGCCTGGTTCATACCTGTTTGCTTTAATTAAATGCTACTGGCTATTATTTCTTTTATTTTTGCCCCCACATTTTCCTTTCTGTGAGACTCAGTAGTCTATGTTGGACCACTTGCTATTCCCTTCCAGGCTGTTATTTTCTTTTCTTTTAAATAGAGTCTTTAGAGTCTTGCTATATAGCACAGCCCAAGTTGACGTACAACTCATTATGTGGGGCAAGTGGCTTTGAACTTTGCGTCCTCCTGCCTCGGGTGCTGGGGTTACAGGCTGCTCCTAGCACTTAGCCTTCTTGCTTGTTTTCTTTGTGTAGGGCTTGGGCTCAAACTCCAGGGCTCTAGCAAAGAAGCGCACTGACACCAGTCTCCATCTCCAGCCCGGTACAGCCTCCGGTTTTTAATTTTAGTCTTTTTCCTTCTTATCTTTATTTTAGATTGCTGTCACTGCTGTGTTTCAAAATTCAGTAGTCTGTTTTATCTTTTTGTTAATACTATTTTAAATCCAAACAAAATAATTTTTAACTTTTGTTGGTTCTTCGTGGATTTCACATCATGCAGTCTGACGCCACTATCTCTCCATCCCCTCACACCCACCCTCTGCCCTTGTAACCCACCCCCAAAACAAAACCAAATTTAAAAGAAAAATAAAAAAATACGAACCAAAGAAACCAAACAAGAGAGAAAGAGTAGGATCTTGTCATGGGAGCTGTAGCTGAGTCACTCAGTTTACCCTTTACTCCATTCATCTTTATTGCTCATTGCCAGGAGCCACTGATGTGGCCCGAGGCCTCTGGCTTCTGCTGTGCTCTCACTGGGGCTCCTTGGGGACATCCTTTTGTTGTCCTGTGTCATGGAGATCCTGCTGTTTTGGATCTGTAGGTTTGTCCCCTTCACCTACTCAAATAGTTCACAGATGAGGTGGATGTGATGTGTGACAACTCATAGCCCTGGTTCTGGGCCTGGGTGGTAGCTCACATCCAAAGCATTTTTAAATCAGATTTTGTGTTGTTCAGCTTTAGCTAACCACCCTGAAACTCTTCCATTTGCCTGCTTATCATACTATCTTTCTCTGTTTTAAAAATCTGAGTGCATTTCTATTTACTTTTTTCATTCATTTTTCTTTTTCTGAATTGTGTGTGTGTGGTTTTTTTTTTTTTTTTTTTTTTTTTTTAATTGGTCAAACCTCCTCTTGGTTATAAGTCTTCTTCCTTAGCTTCTTAGCATGACTGGACATTTTTTAAAATTATAACTTATTTACTTATTCTTCTCTCACATCCCAACTGTTTCCCTGCCTTCCTTTCCTCCCAGCAACCCCACCCCCAGACCCACTTTTCTCCTCCATTTCCTTTCAGAAAAGAACAGGCCTCGGGTATATCAGCATAGCATAACGAGTTTCAATAAGACTAAGCACAAACCCTTACGTCAAGGCTGCATGAGGCTACTCAGTAAGAGGGAATAAAAGGGGGAAATCTCAAAAGCAGACAAAAAGAGTCAGAGATAGCCCCTGCTCCCACAAGAACAAGCTCTACAACAATAACATATATAGGTCAGAGCCATACAGGCTCCTGGATTGTCACTTTAGTCTCTATGAGCTCCTATGCGCCCTGATTAGTTGATGCTGTGGGCCATGTTCTTGTGGTGTCCTTGACCCCTCTGGCTCCTACAATCCTCCGTCCTCCTCTGAGGGTTTCCCCAAGCTCCACCTAATGTTTGGCTGTGGGTCTCTGCATCTGTTCCCATCAGTTGCTGGATGAAGCCTCTCTGATGACAATATGTTAGGCTCCGGTCTGTAAGTGTAGCAGCATACCATTAAGAAGAACTTAATTGACCCTCCCAGTTGTATTTGGTTCTATCCTAGATCTCCCTGGACTATCTAGCCTCTGGTTCCTGACTCTGCAGGCAGTGTCAGGCGTGGGCTCTTTCCCATGGCATGGCATGGATCTTTAGTTAGATCAGTCATTGGTTGGCTATTCCCACAAGTTCTGTGCCACCTGTATGCCGGCATCTTATAGGCAGGACAGGTTGAAGGTTTTGTGGCTGGGTTGGTGCCCTGACCCCTCCAATGTTTGTCTTCTGGGTCTGGGTTACCTCACTCAGGATGACCTTTTTTAGTTCCATCAATTTGCCTGCAAACTTTATGATGTCATTTTTTTTTTTAAATATGATGTTGGCTATAGGCTTGCTATACATCGCCTTTGTTATGTTTAGGTGTGTTCCTTGTATCCCTGATCTTTCCAAGACTTTTCTCATGAAAGGGTGTTAGATTTTGTCAACTGGAAGTATCTTATAGGTTAAATATTACACATTTTATGGTTTTAGTTGCTGTGTTCCTTTGCAAGATGCTAGACTTTGCTCTGCCATACATGTTACAGCTTACTTATTTTTGAAGTTACTTTTTTTTTTTTTCCTTTTTGATTCAGTCTCTCTATATAATCCTGGCTGTTCTGGAACTCACTGTGTAGACCAGTCTGGCCTTGCCTCTGCCACCCAAGTCCTGGGATTAAAGGCAGGCACCATGCCCAGCTCTGTTGTGGGTTCCTTATAACCAGTGTGACCCTTTATAGGCATTTCTGTTCCCCAGTACTGTTATCCAGTGCAGTCTTTTTTTATTTTTGTTTTTTTAGATCAGTGTCTCATGTAGCCCAGGCTGGCCTCCAACTTGCTATGTGGACATGGATGACCTTGAACTCTTGATCCTCCTGTCTCTACTTTTCAGGTGCTGGGATTTCAGGTATGGCCCACCACAACTAGTGAGAGCATACTAAGGTGTCATATCCTTGCTACCCTGGTGATAGACTCTGAACACTGTCCCCGTGAGAACTAGACCGGTGGCCCCAGGTCCTATGAACTTCTCTACTGTGACTAGTATGACATTCAGGAGTTGTTTGGTTTACCACTTTCCTGTGGCTGTTTCTGCAGCTTTGTGGAATTTTATTCGCTCAGTGCATTCATGTATTAGTATTAGTTGGAGATTCACAGGCACCCTGGCCCTGGCACAGAGTTCAAGGGTCTCGTGACTGAGGTCCTGCCTCTCCCACGTTCTGCTGTGTCAGCTGGGGACACTAGTGTTTCCACAACGGCTCCCTTTCTCCTGCCAGGCGACAACGCTGGACTTTTCTCAGGGAGCCCCTTTGCTAAGGACTGAACGCCTTTTTCAGTTTCAAACTGGAGGTTGCTATGGAATCTCTAGGAGCTGGGCCCTTGGGCCTCTAGGTGATTTAATTATGGGTGGCACCCTTAGGGGTGATAGTCACGCTCTTACGGGAGAAGATGAGGAGTAGTATTCTTGCCTTTGCCAGGTGATGAGACAGTAATCAGGCTGCCATCTGCAAACTGGAACCAAGTCTCCGGGCTCCCAGGCCATGGATGTTCCAGGCTTCAGACGTAGGAGAAAGATTTGTTGTTTAAGCCACCCATCCATGTTGTTCTGGTTACAGCAGCCACGACTGAGTCACCTCCCTGGTCTACATCCTGGAAACTGCCTTTAGGGAGTGAGCTAGGAAAACAGTGGGCTTTGTTTTCCTCCTCTCGGGGACCAAAGTCTGTCTCTGCCTGTTGTATTGTATCTGAAGAGTAGCTCATGTGTTTTATTTGTTTATGATAGTAGTTAATTCATTGTAGAAATTTCTACAACAGTAGAAGTAAACTTTTTAATCCATGTTTTTTTTTTCTATTTTTACCTTGTCTTTCATCTTCAAGCCTATAGTGTTTAAATCATTTTTACAACACACTGCCATGTGTCTGAAAGTGTTTAGATAGCACAAATGCAAATGATACAGCATGGTCACTAACCCTTAGGAGCTTGGGTAGTTTGTGAACACTTTTGACAGCGAAACAGCTCACAGTAACATAGTGTGAGTAATACTGCCATTATATTCAAAAGGATAGCATGCATGGAGGAAGATTATTAATTTAGCCTGTAAATCGGGAGTAGGCTTCAAGAAGGAGAAACATTTGAGCTGGACTCCAACGTATGAGTGAGAAGTTGCCAAATAAAACAGAACCAGGAGGACATTCTTAATCTTAACATCTTTGATATAAGTAAAAAGAAGCTATGTAAAGCCAAAAATCTGTCTGCTAAAATTTTTTTTTGGATATACTGTAATCTTGACAGTCATGGGTAAGGAGGTAGAATTCTGACTTCAGCTTAGGCCTTTGCTCATTCCCCAACTTTGGGGTAAGTTCTTCACGAATTGCCTAGACCATGATAGAAAAATTTTAGTATTGAGCCATCCCTCCTTTTCCACAGTAAGCTTTGATTTAACTTCAGTTACGCTTGTGGTTAGCTCAGCTTGGTTACGGTGGATCACTCCTGTAAACCCTAGCCCTTGGAGGTAGAGGCAAGAGGACTGCTCTAAGTTGGAGGCAGCAAGTTCCAGGTCTACTTGGACTCCATGGTGAAACCCTCTCTCAAACAAGTAAGAGTTAACACATTAGAATAATTGCAGGCATACATACTGACTAGTCATTCTTTTTATTTACATTTGTAATTTGTGTTATGTTCTAAATTTAAACAAAAGTAAGTACCTGGAAAGAAATCATTGTAAACAATGTTATTTCCTGTTTGAGCTAGTTAAAATACTGCTGAAGTGTGACAATAAGAGATGTATTTATTTACTTTGAAGCTCTAGTTTGTCAGTGGTTTGTGACAGCTGGAATACATAAGGGTGTACTGTATAAACATCTGTCAGTCATTTTAAGCTTCTCTACTTTTCAAAAACCCTCATAGAAGCTATCTTTAAACATGCTAACATCTAGCAATGAAATATGAATTTAGGGAAGGCGAACCTTTAAAACTGTTCCCAGAATTGAAAAAAAAAAAAAAATTCTGTTCCTTCCACTTCCCAGATTTGAAGTGATGATTGGATAGCTTGTTTGGATAACAATCTTACAGCATTCAGAGTTGATTACAGATAATTTTCTTAACAGACGGGAAGTCAAATCCTAGGTTTAGAACTGTGATAAATGTTTATCTACATATTTATTCATTCATCTAAACAAATTTATTTATTCTTTCTGTTCATCAGAGCTTTTTAGCCTGAAGATACAAAACCAGAAAGCATGACTGTGCTCCATGAAGAGTTCCTGGTCTGCTTTGGGGAGTTGTAGTAGCACATAGTAAGGGCTCACAGTGTAAGCCTGTAGGGACCTAAAGGAAGGAACAGTGTGGACAAGCTTCTGTTGTGATCCTGCTAGTGTGGATTAGGCATGCCTTACTCTAAATGCTTTGGAGAATCAGTGCTTCTGGTTTTGAAGTTGTTCATGTATTCTCATAGGCTTGAAATACTTTGAAATCTGAAACTTGTGAGCACCAACACCATGTCCAAAAAGTCTCTTATTTTGGGGCATTTCCAGTTTTTGGATTAAAGATGCTGAATCTATTACTCCCCCCCCCCCCCAGCAGGATTTCTTTGTGTAGGCTTAGCGGGCCTGTAGCTGGCCTCAAACTCAGACATCTGCCTTCTTTGCCTCCCAAGTGCTGGAACTAAAGGTGTGTACGACCACTGCCTGATGCGACCTATAATTACTTCCAAAATATTACAAAATGTTGCATAAGAAGCTCCTGGGTGTATCTGGGTTGTGGTAGCATGAGCCTTTAATTCCAGTACTCGGGAAGCAGAGGCAGGTGAACTCTGAGTTTGAGGGTACTTGGTCTACAGACAGGACAGACAGGGCTATACAGGGAAACCCTGTTTCAAAACCCCCACTCCTGGAAAGAAGCTACCAGGTGAAACTTAAAAATTCTGATGGTCAGACCCTGGCTTTAGATTCCTTTTCAGTAATTGAGATATAAGGCATCTGTTTATTACACTAGTATTTAAAGTGTTCTTGAATGGGTGTATGGGACATACTTTGGGAAAAAACTAATGTTCGAAGATAATGAACTTGAATTCTACTTATTGTCACAAAACATATTATTCAGCTAATTATTTCAGTGGGATTTTTTCCTTTGTGGTGCTGGGGATTAAAGCCAGGACCTCAGGCGTCCTAGGAAGTGCTGTATCATGGAGCTTCATTCCTCAGCCCCTAGGTGTGTGTGTGTGTGTGTGTGTGTGTGTGTGTGTGTGTGTGTGTGTGTGTGTGTGTGTGGAGAGAGCGAGAGAGAGAGAGAGAGAGAGAGTCTGAAGTCTTCAGGTTTGGAGGGGAGTACCCTAACCCTCTGAGCTATGTTGCCAACCCAGCTGTTCTGTTTTTGACAATACTTTTGCCACTAGATGTCACTAGACTAAAGTAGTTAGCCACAGAAGTATCTGTCCCCTGTGCCCAGTGTTTCGAAAGGCTCTTGGGGTGGGGGGTGGGGGGTACAAAGCCATCAGGGTTTCTTTTAGAACCAGATCACAGCTCATTTCAAGTGCAAGTTAGTTGGAAAAATATACATGTTCTATGGCATACTAGCAATCTATAATTGCTTCTTTTAGTGATAATCAAGGTAGAAAAGGGGAAAAATTGACCACAGGAAACTCAGTAGTAACTAAAATGTACTATGTGTGTAGAAAGCCCCTTTTAGGCTATCACTGTGCTCGAAGAAATAATAGAGTTTATTGGAGGCTGTTTAAATGTCTATCTACTGGTGAGTGGATCACTGAAATATGGTATGTCCAGGAATAGAATAGAATAGAATTCAGCATTAAAATGAAAATAATGGATGAACTGCAAAAACATGATGCATGGATTTGGGAGAGCCAACCCAATTCCTAAGAGATCCCTCAGCAGGGAAGAAGGAACCATAGATGGGAAGAAAGTATCTAAGTAGAAGCCAAGAGGTAACAAGGCTTCAGTGAATAATCTTAAGTTTGCAGGTAATCCTGTCTTGCCTTACAGTCTGGGAAGCTTTGAACCTGAATTTCTGAATATTGGGTATAGGTGGAATTGTGTCATTTATTTTGTTTATTGTTAGTTGTTTTGACAGATTCATACATGTATGTATTTCATTTACTTACTTTCTGTACCCTCTTATCTTCTCTCATTCCCATAAATTCTCCAATATCCTGTCTCATTTCATACTTGATTTTTGGTTTGGTTTTGTGAGGAATTTGCTTTAACTGGGGCCATCTTTGTGACTATCAGATTGGAAATATCCCTTGGAGCCTGATAGGGTCACAAGCAGGTACATAATTGAAGGCAACAGTTCCCTTTCCCCAAACCTATTAGTGCTTAACTATTTCTTGATTCTAATATCTAAGGTTATTTTGTTTTGTTTTTGTTTTCTTAAGACAGGGTCTTTGTAGCCCTGGCTGGCCTTGAACTCTCTGTGTAGCCAAGAATGACCTTGAAGTCCTGGTCCTCCTGCATCATCTACCTCCAAAGTGCTGGGCTTTTAGGTATTCACCACCACACACACGGTTTTACATGGTGCTAGGGATACGTCTCAGGACTTCATGCATGCTAGGCAAGTTCTCTACCAACTGAGCCTCACCCCTGCCCCAGTGCTAGGGTTTTTACTATTAAGCTAATGCTGCTCTAGATCTTTGTATACATGTGCTTATTTGAGTGTTTTCCATTGCTTAGGGTAGTTCCCAGCAATGGAATTGCTAGGTTATAGATGGCAAACTTTTGTTTTAATATTACCAAATTGCCAACCCTTTTCAGTGTTCAAGTATTCCATTTCCTTAGTCTTTCAGAATATAGCCATTGGAGTAGATATGTAATGGTATGCCATTATGGTTTTCATTTGTATCTCTCTAATGATGAGATTCTTTTCATGTTAATTAACTATTCATGATTCTTTATAAATTAATAGTTATTTAAATCTTATGCCCATTTAAAATTGTTTTTAACGTATACAAAAGTTTCTTTATACATTCTGTTGATACCCCTTTTTATCAGGTTTATAGATACTTTCATTCTCTTTGCATTTTCAAAAATATTAAAAATTATTAATTTATATGTATATGTTTGCTTGTGTGTATGTTCCTGTAGTACATGTCTGGTGTCTGTGGAGGCCAAAAGGGTGTCAGATCCACTAGAACTGGAGTTACAGATGGTTGTAAGCCATCATGTTCATGATGGGAATCAAACCTAGGTCCTCTGGAAAAACAGCCAATGCTCTTAACCACTGAGCCCTCTCTGCAGCTTCCCTCCGTCTCCTTTATTTTTACTAGATATGTAAGCTCAGCTGACAGGCTTTTCCCCAGAACTTTGTCTGTGTCGCTCAGGCTCCTGACATTTTAGATAAGTTGCCATTCTCCTATGTTCCAGAAGTTTTTGACTTTGGTCCTCAGCAGTTTGTGCTGTGGCTAGTTTTTGGTCATTGTCCTGTGGGGGCTTGTTGAACTTCTTAATTTTGTGAATTAACATTTTCATCAGCTTTAGTAAGCTTCGGTCCTGGAATTCCCACTGTGTGTGTTGTCATGTATGAAGTTGTTGCATGGACCTCAGAGGCCCTTTTAATTTTCCTGAACTATGCTTTCCTCCTGGTCTTTAGAGTACATGTGTCTGTTTTCAGGCTCCTGACATCCCCAGCTCCTGAGTGGACTGTTTCAGCTCAGTTATTATATATTCACCATCACAGTTTCCTTTTGGTGTGTGTGTGTGTGTGTGTGTTTGTGTGTGTCCGTGTCCTCTTTATTGAGAATCTCTTATTTATGGATTCATTATGTTGACATGGTTAGTCAATTATTTTATTATGATTCCCTTTGGTTATCTACTGTAATAACTGCTTTGGAAATTTTGTCTGGCATATCTTACACATTGGACACCGAGCAGCTATTTCCATTACTGTTTCCTCCATTGAGTGTGACTCACACATTCTTTTCCTTTGAATTACTCTTTAAGGTTTTGGTAAGAACTGGATATTTTAGGGGCTGGAGAGATGGCTCAATGTTTCAAGAGCTCTTGCTGTTTTTCTAGAGTACCTGACACCCATTTTGGATAGTTCACGACCACCTGTAACTCCAGAAAATTAAAAATTTGCCTTAATCTTAAAAAAAAAAAAAAAAAAAAGAAGAACAGTCTGAGCGGCAGTGGTGCATCCTTTAATCCCAGCACTCGGTAGATAGAGACAGGAGGATCTCTGTGAGTTCAAGGCTAACATGGTCCGCAGAGCTAGTGCCAGGACAGCTAGGCCCTTTACACAGAAAAAACTTGTCTTGAAAAACAAAAACAAACAAACAAACCAAAAAAAGACTTTTATTGTTGCCCTTTGTCTGTGTAGTGTTCTCTCGTCTATTCGGAGATGGTCTCACTGCTTCCTGGCCACCACAGTGTCCCCCTTGGCACCAAGAGCTTAGATACTCTGAGAATAAGAAAGCCTGCCTCTCTTAAGTTGCTTTCCCCAGGTGTTTGATCGCAGTGACACAGAGCCGCTGATAAGTCAGAGATCTCCCGTGCTCCTGCTATAACCGGCTCCACTCTGGTACAATTTCTCTGTCATCCGATGCATAGGGAGGAGAGATGATCCCCATCATCTCAGCTGAGCATGCGTGTCTGAAATGCTTCCCAAATGCTTGTTCGGCTTTTGGTTGAATTCGTAATCCTGATAATCATTTGTTTTAATTTTTTTTTTTTTATGCCAGGAAGTGGTGGCTCACACCTTTAACCTCAGCACTTGGGAGGCAGAGGCAGGAGGATCTCCATGAGTTTGAGGCCAGCCTGGTCTACCGAGCCAACTCTAGGACAGCCAGGACTACACAGAGAAACTCTGTCTTGAAAAAGCAAAAACTTACTTTTGTCCATTTTTACAGTTAGTTATTGTGGAGAGGACTTTTTCTTACATGACTCTAGCAAGAGTCACATCCATCATATCTTTTTATTTTTTAAGTTTTCTTTATAGCCAGGATATAGTCATTCAGTTCTCCACAGTGAAGATGTAATCCAGGGCCCCTTTCTACCATTGAAATGCACCTCATTCCTAATTTAAAAAATTATTCTTTGACATTTCCATACATGTTTCTAATATATTTTGGCATGATCACCATCCATTACCCCCCTCCCCACCTCTCCCTGGAACCGTCTTCATTTTTTTTTTTAATTTAAGACTTATTATTTATTTTATGTATGAGTGCTTTATCTGAATATACTCCTTTATGACAGAAGGAGGGCATCAGATGCCATTAAAGATGGTTGTGAGCCACCATGTGGTTGCTGTGACCTTTGGAAGAGCAGCCAGTGCTCTTAACCACTGAGCCATCTCTCCAGCTCCTTGCACTCATGTTTTTGGTATGTGTGTGCTCTATTCTTGTACTGAAGCATGGGGTTCTTACTAGTGTCTACACCATTGAAGAGAATTACTACCTCTCCTCCAGTAGCCATTAACTTCTTAACAAGGGATGGGACCTATGAGCCTATCCCCCATCCATGCTGGACTGCTGACAGGCTCTCTTTTGTGTAAGTCATATAAGGTAAGCACAGCTGCTGTGAGCTAGTGTCTAGTGTTTGACAGCACTCCTGCCCCCTCTTCCAGAATGGTCCTTGAGCCTTGGTAGAGGTGATAGAGATGCCCAGTGTAGAGCTGAGCATTTACCAATTACTTATTCTTAGTACTTTAGCCAGTTATTGATTTTTGTGTTAACTGCAATCTATTGCAAAAAGAAGTTTCTCTCCCTGTTGTTTTAAATTGTGTGTGTGTGTGTGTGTGTGTGTGTGCACATGTACTCACATGTTCCTGTGTATGCAGGTGGAGGCCTTAGGAAGATGCCATGCATCTCTTTGAGACAGTCTTTCATTGGCCTGGAGCTCATTAATTAGACTGGCCATTGAGCCTGAGATGCCCTTTCTCAGCCTTCCTGGTGCTGGATTGTAAGTGCCTGTCCACACTTGCCTTTTTCTTAATTTTTATTTTTTAATGTGGATGCTGGTGAGCACTTTACTCTCTGCTGACATGCACCAAGTGTGGCTCATTTAGTATTTTATTATCAGCATGGTGCTTATTCTGCTTACAATCAATGCAGGATTTATTATGATAGCCCATTCCTTACCATTCTGGGTATTTATTTCTACTTCAAACACAGAGGATTTTTTTTTCCTCCTGAGACTTTAAGCCACTGGGTGTGCCCCGCCTCTTAATCACAGTGACAGTAACCAGAGAGAGAAAAATCATGCCGTTGAAAAGAGTAAAAATTTGCTTCTAAGACCTGCCCCAGACCTCAGATAGGAAGGCTAATAGTGTCAAGGCTGCCAGGAATTTAGACTACATGGTATCAACACAAAGGAACTGTTGGCTATGAATACCCAACAACAAAAGCAATGTATTTGTGAACAAAGTGAATCTAATAATGACATCCACTGTTGTTTTTGCTTGTAGTCATACACCAGTGGTAGATAATCCTATCAATAAAACCACCTGGTCAGACAGCATCCCATAATTATACAGTAAGGGGAAACAGGACAAAGGTTCAATGATGAAAGGAAACCAGCTGTAGAAGGAAGATGCAGGTAAGAACAGGTGAGAGCCACTTGAGACCACTCTGAGCACCAGGGAGGACCGATGTGAACACTGAACAAGATAGGTGTCAGTACTCTGCAGTGCTTCCTGGAAGCCTCTAGAAGAGACTGGAACACAGTCAGCTCCACACAGTAAGGGCATGGAGATGGGAAGAATCCCTAGATAGGAGCATACCTCTTTGGTTAGCAGTGACTGAAGTCAGCCCTCTTCCAGCATGCAGTACGTTCTGGCAAGCAGCTATATTTCTGAGGCTTATTTATGTTGGCCTTGGCTTATTCCTATTTTGACTTTGGTAACACTTAACTGAGTCTCAGTCATTTAAGCTTAGGGATAAAACGCGGGTTGTTGAGGCAGATGCTGTGAGTTCAGTTAGAAAGTATTCAGAAAGAGAACTGCCTCCAGCCAGAGTACTTTCCTAGGCTCAGGCATATGTAAGCACACGTACATATATGCATCCATGTGTGGTATGTGGAGGTGCACTTGTATGAATGTGGATGTGCTCACGCATGTAACTTTGTGTGGAGAACAGAGGTTAACTTTGGGATGTCTTTCCTCAAAGAGGTTAACTTTGGGACGTCTTTCCTCAATCACTTCTCCACTTCATTTTAGTTTGTATTTATTTATGTGTGGTATATGTGTATGTATGCAGGTGTATACAGAGGCCAGGGGAGGACATTTGGTATCCTGGCCTATTACTTTCTACATTATTCCCTATGACCATTGAACCAGGAGCTAGACTGGCAGCCAGGAAGTCATAATGATTTTCCTGTCTCCATCCCCCACAATGCTGGGTTCTAGGCACAGGCACATTCATGCCCGGCTCTTTTTTGATTGTTTGTTTTATTTTTCAGCATGAGTTCCAAGTTCAAGATTCTTATGCTTGTACAGCAGTTGACCTTATCCACTAAGCCATCCCCCAGCCTCTCTACCATATTTATTTATTTTATTTGAATTAAAGTCTTTTACTGAACCTGAAGCTGCCCTTCTGGCTTCCCTGGCAGGCTAGCCAGTTCCTGGGATTCTCCTGTGCTGGGCTTACAGGCTTGGCCTGCTGTACCCAACCTGTTTTTGTTTTTTAAATGTGGGCCCTGGTCTTCACATGTATGCAGAAAGTACTCTATCCCTGAACAAGTTCCCTGGCCCTCACAAATAAATGTGTTTTTAGTATGCATTTGTAGAGTTTTTCCCTTTTGTGCTGGTGAACTCAGCCCAGGACTTTCCACATTTGCTAAGCATATACACTCACCACTGAGCTTCACCACAACTTCTAATTAGTTGGTTTTATTGCTGTTTTGCTAGTTGTTTGGTTGGCTGGTGGTTTTAAAGAAAATGGCTCCCAAAGGGAGTGACACTATTAGGAGGTATGGCCTTGTTGGAGTAAGCGTGGTCTTGTTGAAGGAAGTATGTCATTGTGGAGGCAGGCTTTACGGTCTCATATATGCTCAAGCCATGCCCATTGAGACAGTCTACTTCCTGTTTCCTGCATCTCAACATGTAGCAGCTCCTTTTACAGCCCCATGTCTGCCTGCATGCTACCATGCTCCAAAGGACTAAATCTCTGAAACTATTAGCTGCCACCTCAATTAATCGTTTCCTTTATAAGAATTGCTGTGGTCATGGTACCTCTTCACAGCAATAGAAACCCTAAGACACAGGATTCATATTCTTTCATCCTTTTTTGTTGTTATTTTTAGAGACAATTTCACTGTATAGCTTTGGCTGTCCTGGAACTCACTATGTAGACCAGGCTGGCCTTGAACTTGCAGAGATCTGCCTGCCTTGTCTCCCAAGTGCTAGGATCAAAGGTGTGCACCACCACCCCTAGTGCTAGAACTTACATTTGAATGGTTCAGTCTACTAGAATGGAAGTTTTTCTTAACCTGTCTCCTTCGTCACCTTTTTTACGTTCTCCATATTGATAATGACATATTTAAGTAAATCATAAAAGAGAAAAGGGGAAGCTATTTGAGATGACTGCTGTGGTTGTACAAGGAACATGTTAAAAGTCTAATTTCAAAGTATGTATAGAGGGTAGAAAATGTAACAAAGGCAACTAGAAAATAGGATATGAGTGAGAAGAGTCAGGATATGTCAAAGCTGGGATCAGCAGGCAGTTCTTAGATGATGGTTAGGAAGGAGAATTATGGTCAGAGCGAAAGCAGTGATGAGGAGCCCATCAGCTTCTTGGGCTTGCTGAGGTCATCCAAGGTATGACAAAGCAGAGCTGTGTAAGAACTCCTTTACTTCCATATTTTTATCATAAAGGAAAGTGATTAACTGAAGATGACAGGACACAAGTCACTGAAACCCCAGGCAGAACTCAGGAAGTACTGGGAGCTGATGAGGGCTACTGCCTCATTTCCACTGCAGTCTCCCTCCCTGAGTTCCCGCCTTGCCATCCCTCCTGTCCAGTGTATTGAAAGGATTTGTGAATGGAATTATTAAACTATGGTTTTTTAATGAATTGTAGAGAACAGAGAGATGCCAAAAACTTAGACAAAGGAAAGAGGAAGTTAGAGTAGCAAATGACCAAAGGGGGACCCCACTGTAGCTTCTGTACATCAGATCGAACTCTCCCTTTCCCTTCAGAGCTTGCTCCCTTTCCAAGACTAGTGTCTCCAGTTCCTCTTGTCTCTTAGAAACCAACAAATTTCAAAAGAAGTCCACGTCTTAGTTAGGGTTTTATTGCTGTGAAGAGATACCGTGTATGACCACAACAACTGTTATAAAGGAAAACATTTATTTGGCACTGGCTTATAGTTTCAGAGGTTTAGTTCATTGTCTTCATGGTGGGAAACACGGTGGCATGAAGGCAGATCTGCTGTTGAAGAAGGAGCTGAGAGGTTTTTTGTTTTTGTTTTTTAATTTAACTTCTTTATTGACTCATTGGGAGTTTCACATCATGCACCCCAATTCTGCTCACCTCCCAGTCCCCCATATCTTCCCCTCATCCCTGCTGCACCCCCCAATAGCAAACAAATAAAAATAAGCAAGCAAACAAACAAAAGCAAAACCAACATCAAAACCCAAAATTAAGACAGAACAAAAACCACAACAGAAAAATCTCTTTGCTTCTCTTTCTTTCCTGCCTCTCCAACACCTCTTCATGGGAGGCTACAGTGTGCCATATAGAATACTTCTTTGCCCCATCAGTTTTATTGACAAATGTTCACTGCAGTGAGTATCTGGTCTGGTTCAAGGCTCTGGTTTCTAGTACACTGTCATCACTGGCTCGTCACCGGAACTCCTCTGGACTATCCTGTGGCTGGTCTTAGACCAGTCTCTTAACCAGCTCCCGCAGGTCCTAGATGGGGTAGATGCTAGGGTGGGTCAGCCCAAGGCCTGGCTGTGGGCCTGGGTGGTAGCCAAGCTGGTCTGTCTGTGCCCCTGGAGCCACCTGCCTTGGGCAATGGGATGGAGTCAGCTCCCACACACATGTGCCCTCAGGGTCAGTTCACTCTGGCCTGTGGTGAGGGCTGGGGGCCGGCTCTCTTGCTTTAGTTTCTAGTGAAAGGCAAGGTGAAACTGAGAGCTTTACATCTTGATCCACATGCAGTGGATCTGATCCCTGACCCTCATGATAGAGCAGTAAGCACTTTTAACCTGTGAGCCATCTCTCCAGTAAATCCCCCCCCCCCATATCGCACAGCTTTGAGTGTGTCTGTGTCATGCTTCCTGTTGTCACTGACTTGAGCTTCTGAGACCTCAAAGTCTACCCCAACAGTCACACACTTCCTCCAACAAGGCCACACCTCCTAATGGTGCCCTTCCCAATTGTCCAAGCATTCAAATACATGAGTCTATAGGGCCATACCTATCCAATTCACCACAGCCCATAAGAAATCAAAAGATGTAGGAGGGTTCTGCCCTTGAACTTATGCAATATCATGCCAGTTGACTTAGCTACTACCTGAAGGACCCGGATGTACTATGCAGTCACTAGAGACTTGTTGATTTCAGTAAAGAGGTAGAGACATATGAGTCACATTTGTAGATGATACTGGATAGATTATCTAACATGGATGGATGCTAAAACTAAGGGTCGAAAGGCAGGCTGAAACCACAATAACATTTAAAATCAATACATGAAGTTATACATTTGATTTAAAAATAATCAGTCATTCATGGGTGTGGTACAAATGACAATGACAATTCAGTGCAGATCTTTATTGGTCTCAAGTTTAGAAGGCCGTCATAGGCACAGTGTTTGGCCCCAATGACTGATGGGGCTCTTCAGGCCTAAGAAAGGAATGTGGAGGCAATGCCATGAGATTAACAGCTACTATTATGGTTTTGTTTGTTGCAACAGGAAATATGACACTGACACATTCAAAGCTGTAGGATTTGGGGGGCTGGGTTGCTGGAGAGATGGGACGGCTCAGAGGTTAAAAGTGCTTACTGCTCTGTCATGATCCAATGCCAGCACCCTTACAATGGGAGAACTTACAACTGCCTAAACTCCAGCTCCAAGGGATCCGATGTGTCTTCCAGACTCCACAGGCACTTGCACACAGTTGACACACTCTCACACAGATACACACATATAAGTAAAATGAATAAGTCTTTTTCTGTGAAAAGCTATATTTTGGGGGTGATTGGTATGGCGATGGTCTGAGATGGACAGCCCAGTTAGGTAGCCATGATCAAAGTCCTGGCTGAGTTAGGGACAGTAGAAGGAGCAGAGTGTAAGCAGAGATGAAAGGCTGGGTAGATGGAGGATGAGAAGTAAAAGCAAGAGAAAACGTATGTGATTGGGGAAGCAGAATAATGGCAGAATTGGGAGGGGAGATTAATTTGTTATATTGGCTCATCTGAACCATGTTGGAAGAGTAATTTATTTCAGTTGTGTGGTGTAGGCTGAATGGCATGGCCTAGCACCTTGAAGCGCTTTGCTTCATGAATGAACTATCATGAGGCAGGGGTTTGGAAAGGAAGGGCAACAGGTATCTTTCCAGTGGTTTTCTGTTGATTTTGCCCTGGGGAGAGTCTCCCAGGCATGGCAAACACTCCACACTCATGTGCTTAGCATACACGCACTGTTATATGCAAGGCTTTTGGGAAGGGGGTTTATGAAATCATTGTACTATTATTTTAGTGTTTGCACCAGGGAGCAATCCATCTGTGGGTCTGCATCTTTAAACCCAGGGTGAATACTAATAGGAATTTACAGCACTCTTGTGAAAATTGCTACCCTCGTTTAGAAGTCATTAACAATTGTGTTGATAAAATAATGTTTTAAATGAAGCATATGAAATCCATGCTTAGCAGCTGTACCATTCCAGAATACTAGTTTATAAAGTACTCATCCGAGCCTGTGGGTGGGATGAAGTCACCTGAGCAATTTTCTGTAATTATACCCTGCAGAGCTGCTCCCTTTGTCTTTTTCAGGTTAACTTAAAACAAACCCAGCAGCCACAGCAGTGCAGCAACCTATGCTTTTCTTTTTCTCTCTCTCTCTCTGTGTGTGTGTGTGTATGAGTGTGTGTGTGTGTGTGTGTGTGTGTGTGTGTGTGTGTGTGTGTGTGTTGCCAGGGATGGAACCTAAGACCCCTGCATGATAGTTAAGTGCTGTATGGCTAAGCTATACCATATCCTAGGATTTTCTTAAATAGTCACAGTTTCAGGGGGAGAGAGATTTTTCTATTCTTATTCCTTCTTTAGTTAACTCCAGTTTGTATTTCTGAGAATGCTGGAACCCACAAACAGGGAGCTATCTGCTTAGACATTACTGGGCTCAGAGTGGTGCCTCTCCAATCACCTGAATGAACTCCTCTAGCACGCCCTCAATGCTGTGTCCTTTTGGAGCTCGGTGGGTTGGGTTTCTTGTGCATCTCCTGGGATATGACTGAATCAGCCAACACTGGAGGCAGCTTCTGCTTTCTGATGCTCAGACCCAGAATGAGGCCTTTCCTATCCAGGGTAGTTGAGGCCGAGGAGACTTTGCAAGGGCAGATCCAATCCTGACATAGTTAGCTAGTTCCATCACTCTGGCCACATGTAAACACGCTTGAACCTTATTTTCTAGCAAGCCCTTTGAATTTTAGGGTGCTTTGTGTATAGAGTAAAGGTGTTGTCATTCAAAAGCACTCAAATGGTGCCTTGCCAAAATGTATAGTGGAAAGTAGTGTAACACATCCTTCATTGCTATTTTTATCATTTCTTCTTCCTATCCCATAAGTAATAAAAATAATTTAGAATAGTCTGCAGCTTGCATTTTGTTTAGGATCCATTGGCTCTTTATTTTAGTACCCAAACAGAAATACCTTTTCAGGGGTTAAAAATGGTCAAGTCGTCTTGTGATGGTACCCTTTTTTAGTAACTCGGGGGCAGTGTTCTGTCTTGCTGAGGCTGCCTGGAAAGTTCTTTGTGCACACATATAGGGCCTTAGGTCATAGAGATGTTTCAGAAGATCTTCAAATACATCAAGAACATGGGAAGGGCAAACAGAAGGAAGTTAATCATCTTTGTTGCTTCAGGACTAAGCAAACATTTTGGGAGAGCAAGGTTCATGCTGGACATCACTGAATAAGAATGAGTTGATGTCACAGTTGGCCAGAAGCAATTTTTTTTTATATACAAATAGTACAACATGGTGGGGAGGAAAGATTGAAAGCAAAGGGAAAAGAGTTCTAGGGGGAAATAAGCTAGAGAAGGAGCGTAAGAAAGACTTATTGTTGTGAATAGAATGACTATGGTATAAAAGCCATGCTTTTCTTATCAGGAGGACTCTGCCTTAGAACAGAAGCTGAGGAAGGGGGATGTTTCTTGGCTGCTGTCATGGCTCAGAGCGCCGCTGTGTGCTGATCCCCGAAGAGGGTTGTGAAATTGTCTTGACTCATTGTCTAGGAGGAATGGTTCCTGTTGCTCTTTTGGTTCAAAATAGTCGTGCAACAACAAGTAAAGCTTCTAAAACTTGGTAATGTGGAATTCAAAATAGTCATGTTAGCAGATGTTTTCACACACTGGAGGAAGTGCCACCACCTCTGACCTCCCCTCACCCCACCCCAGTTCTAGGTGAATTTATTGGAAATTTGAGCAGCCAAGTTCAGGTGACTAATTGTCCATATTTCTAAAAATTTAGAAGTATCAAGATTGACCAAACATAGGGTGAGGTTACCTGGGGTGATCTAAGTTAAATGTCTATCTATGGCCCAGGCTTTCTTAGAATGAAGGAGTGGGTTGCTGATACCACAGGTATCTTGGGTGGACTAGTTTTCATTGTGTGTGCACTGTGCTGTGTTTTGGAGCTGATGAGCTTCTCTGCTCACTAAACACCAGTAGTGCCCCCAGTTCTGTAACAGTTAGGAGAAGCTCCCATTCTTTGGGACTTTCTCGAGAGGTAGAGGAGACTGAAGGCAGGCTATCATACCAAACAGTACAGTTTTCTTTGTTGTTTTAGGAAATTGTGCATTTGCAATGTAACATAGCTTTCATTTGGAATGGATTTTATTTCTGAAAAAAAAAAAACTGAATAAAATAGATTGGAAAAAATGGATGGCAGGAAAGACATTGTCAAGAAAGGGGAAATGACACATGGCTTCTGAAGTAGCTTCTTGTTTCCCAAGCTGCATCATCTGTCTAGTCCTATGGGTGCTTCCTCTACTCTCTGAGAGGCTGGAAGTGAGTAGCTCAAGGTGGAGACAAGGGGTTGGAGGAGACAAGCGATCCAGGACATGGGAAGAGATAGGCATGATGAAGTAATTAGGATTGGTTAGGATTGGTGTGCAAAGATGAGAGACAGAGATAGTGAACGATGGGAACAAAGAAACTGGAGATTGCCTGTGTCATTGTCACACTTAGGACAGTGGTAGTTCTGGAACAATTTGGAATGCCATAGATCTGGAGCTTCTAAGAGAAAAGCCCTCTAAGATAAGGTTACTATTTACAGATCTTTATCTGTACGTTGGAATACAACATTTAATGTCCATTTGCAGATTTCAGTTTATAAGCATGACCTTCAGAAGACATGTCTCTTCCTAGATATTAAGCCACTATGTAGTACACTGTGCTTTTAAATTTTTCATTGTGGTTTCTAGGTCTCTGCCGCCATTTACCTCCAGATTTCACCAAGTCTAACCCAGAGTCACAGCTTTCCACCGATCTGGACTTTCTGAAGCTAATGCAATGCATTGTTGGAAAAGCTATGCACAAACACTAGCCAAACATTAGCTTCAAATTTGCCAGATGAAATGCTATTAAATAAGATGCACAAGTAAAGGAAAACTTTATGAGATATGAGCAAGTCTCCCTAATCTTTGTTATCAGCTACAACTTACAACCTTGGTTTTGCACCAAGGTCTAATTGAACCTAAGAACATTTCTTGGAATGCTTCCCCAGCATTCATTCGGTTCTACAGACAGGCCCTTCAGTTGCATGCTTAGCACTGGGTTTTAAAACTTTGGCCATTTGTCACTCTAGCAGTCTTTCTTCAAGTGAAAGTCTTGATTGTGTCACAGGATATTTCTCTGGTCACCCAATGTGTCACCATCTTGTTACTCGTCTAAGCTGGCTAACTCTTACCACAAATAGAAATTACCTGGCCAACACATGACTAAAGAGAGTCATAATTCTTGGCAAATGTTGCCTAGGGCTGAGGGCAAGGTGTACCAAACCCTGTTTGAGAAGTAGCACCATGGCTTGCATGAACTTTGCAGAGGTCTCTTACATCCCAAAGAGTTTAAGAATTCCCTCTGTGGACAGAGAGCCTTGTCCTCAGCAGAGAATGCCTTAGTGGAGATCACTAATGTTTATCGTAGGATTACTTAGAGCTACTCTTCCATATAGAAAGCTTCTAGACGAAGTAACAGATGCTCTATTCATTCAGTTTTATCCGATTTTAATAATTTTGCTATATTTGTTTCAGATCTGTTGCCCCTTCAAGGAGAAAAAGAAACAAATAAATTCAGTCCCCTATCTCATGGGTAATAGCTAATTCTGATTGTCAGTTTGAGATTAAGAGACTCTTGGAGGCCAGGTGGCACATACCTGTCATCCTAATCTTAGGAGGTAGACACAGGATCAGGGGTTGAAAGCTAGCCTCAGCTACATAACAAGTTTGAGGCCAACTTGTGGTACATGAGATACTGTCTCAAAAACAAACCATAATAGTAAAGAATTAATTAATTTGTCCCATAGCACACATATTTCGCTTTGCCACACTTAATTTACCCTTCAGAGTGGTATGCCAATTTATACCCTTGCTTCCTATGTTGAGTTCCTGTTGCTCCATGTCCTCAATAAAAGCCGATATTGTCCAGCTGTTCCATGCTTACCAATTAATTTAAAGGTAGCAGCGTGCCTAGCAACCAGCACAAGCACAGGCCAATAGAAACCTGGCTTTCTAATTCCAGCTGTCCTCCTTTGAAAGGATTTATTTCACTTCCTGTGTCACACATCCAAGATAACTATTACATAGCTTTTTGTGCTCATATTTTGATAACAAAAGATTGTAATTACTTTAAAGAAATGGGGAAACAATTACAAAAGGGAAAATTAAAAAAAAAATTCTACCATATAGGAATCACCATTAACATTCTGTTATGTGTTTCCTACTTGTCAATTGGGTAGACACTAGGGCATGCATTTGCTTACGGTTAGAATTGTACTGAATGTGTATTTTACATCACAGTTCTGATTAAAATTGCATTCTGGCTTTTGCCATATCATTTGGGTATTATTTGAAAACACCAGCTTAATAGCCACCTGTGGGCAAATACAAATTTAGTCATTCTCTTGTTTGAGGACATTCAAATAACACTTGATTCTAAAAAGAAAACTCTGTCAGTGTAAATCCTCATATGTTTGTGTCTCTGGGACAGCTCTGTAGGAGAGGTCAGGGAATGTTGGTGGGTTTGGATCTGGTAGGTTATGAGCAGAGCGTCCAGGAAGGAAAATACCACTGAGAGAGGGGAATAACTAACGTGCTCCAGCGTCAGGGCACCCATCTGCCTTCTCTCCTGTTTGAGCTGGGTGGTAAATCAGTCTCTTGCTTCAGTGTGGAGACCCCTCTCTTACTAGGGGCAGTACTTGAGCAAAATCTACCTTCCTATGACCAACAGAAAGTTATGTCTGTAGCATACAAGGTTCATAGGATCTCAGAGCCAGAAGGGACTTTGTTTCTGACTTGAGTGATAGGCTAGTTACTCCTTCCTTCCTTCCTAAAAAAAGATTTGCTTTTATCATCTTATGTATATACATATATGTATGTGTTTCTGTGAATGAATGTCATTTGTATGCAGGTTCCAGAGGAAGCTAGAAGGATCTCTTAAGAGCTGGAGTAACAGGTGATTGCGAAACATCCAGTGTAGGTGCTGGGACTGCACTCAGGCCCCCTGGAAGAGCAGTAAGCACTCTTAGCCACTGAGCCCCCAAGAGATGTCCTTTTCCTCAAGCCATCTACTTTTTTCATTGCTCTAACAAAAGCAACTTAAAGAAGTGCTGGTTTCTCTTACGCTGGCTTACGGTGCAGCTCATCATAGCAGGGAAGGCTAGGTGGGCAGCAGCTGGACCTGCTGTATCCAGCCAGGAAGGCACAGGATGATATCTGTACTTGTTCTCAGCTTGCTTTCTCTGTTTTAGTCAGTCCTGAAATGTTGGTGTCTGAATTTAGGGTAGGTCTTTCCACCTCAATCCTAACCCAACTTAGAAACTCCCTTATAGCCATCCCCAGAGGTTTGACTCTTGTTGGTTCTAAGAGCTGTCAAATTGACAGTATTAACCATCACAGATGTCTGTTTTGGAATTTCTTTATTGAAGTAGCCTGTTGGCCTTGTGTGGCCAGAGAGCTCATTGTACTATAACACAACAGTTCCCTTCTTGAACAGTTTTGATTAACTGAATCTCCTCCTTTAAATAAACCTAAATCTGATTATATCCTTCACTTAGTCTTATTTTATAATGAAGGACTACTTAGTGCTGAGGGTATAGTTTAGTGGTAGATGCACAGGGCTTTGGGTTCAAAGCCCACCTTCCTCAATACTCCTGAAAATAATTTTGGAAATATTTTCACTTTATGTATTTTTTATTTGTTTCTACTGTTACTAGCCTGAAAACATACACGTGTTTGGCTGGCTTGCTTTTAAATTCATAAAAATTTAGATTTATTTAATTTTATTATTTTCTGTAAGAGTACATGCCTACATGTGTGCATGTATAAGTGTGTGCCACACGAGTGTCTGCATGAGTGCATGCCTACATGTGTGTCTGTGGTCAGAAGAGGACACATCCCCTATTACTGGAGCTACAGACGCTTGTGAGTTGCCGTGTGGATCCTGGGAATAGAACCCAACTCCTCTGGAAGAGCAGCCAGTGCTCTTAACTGCCAAGCCAACTCTCCAGCCTGCTTTTATTAAATTGTTTCATCTGGTCTGTAGAGAAAAGTATATACTTAAACAGTGGTAGGATAGGAAAACTTTCTATGTATTTTTATACTCAGTGGTTGATAAGTCTCAAAGTGTTCAGGGCACTACTCATTTTAATATTTTTTTTTAGAAATCATATATAAGAAGTGATTTGAGTACATACAGTCTTCTTAATTAACAATAGAAACTACTTTTTCCTTCCTTCTCTTTCTTATTTGGTTTAAAGATGTTACATACATGATCTCATCTAATTGCTTTATAAATATCTGGCTCAGCATTGCTTCATTTGTTAATGAGGGTTGCTGGGACTGAGAGAGTAGTCAGAGCTGAAATTTAAACACAAGTTTAGTTATAAAGCCTGTTGATTTAATCAGTTTGCAAGCCTATTTCCCTAGCCTTAATTGCATTAACTTTAACATGAATTTTAAACATGTGCCTGTTCAGAATACCAGTATGACTTTGGATTAGTCACTTTGTCACACTGGCAGCATGAATGTGATTTCTGGAGATGTATGGCTTCTGCTTGCTTCCCCTTGTCCTGCTTACCTGCTCTCTTTGCTTTGGGGACATCAGAATATCAGCTCCTGTGGTGGCCCAGCCCTCTCTGTCCTCTTGTGGTGCCTTTCTGCTTCTGGGAAAACTGAAGCACAAAATGAAAGGAGAGGTCCAGAGAACCACGTGATGTTTCTATGAATGTTATTGACCCACATTTTCTACAAAAAAGCCTGTTTTCACAGCTGTGTGCCTTAGGGGCATTGGGGGGACAAATATGAATCTTTTTAACTCAACTATTTTCTACAGCAAGGGCACTGATGCATGTGTTCTGGGACTTAGGATGTGGAAGTCTATTCTTTCAGCATGGTGGGATCTTTGTGTTTATGGTTTCATAGAGATCCAGATATATTATCACAGTGAACTTGGGGCCAGGGTCAGAGGACTAACTAATGGACCCACTGAATGTGTCATTTATTGCTGTAGATCAGTCAGGCTCCGACTGGATGATGATGGGCTATTGTGTGTGTTTTCATGTAGTTGCTAGGAGAAGGAGCAAAGTTTACTACATGGTGTTGTTGGTCTTCAGTGTCCTTTTATCTTGTACTTCCATATAACTGCTTTTCTGTATTTTCAAAGGCTGCAGTCAAACAATTTATAGATAAGGCCTCACTTCGAACCTACACATATCTTCAAATAAGGGTGACGTAAGCTTACTTCAGAGGCAGAAATGAGTTCATTCTTTGTACTAATCAGTATAAAATGTATGTCATACACTGGGTATGGTGGGGCACACCTACACTCCTAGCACTCAGAAAGCTGAGGCAGGAGGATTGTAGCAGGTTCATAGTATTAACTGGGCCTCAAAATGAATTCCAGGCTGGCCTGGGCTACAGAGTGAGACCCTGTCTAAATCTCTCTCCCTGACTTTGTCTCTCTCTCTCTCTCTGTGTGTATCTCTGTCTCTTTCTCTCTTACACACACACACACACACACACACACACAGAGCTACCCAAAGGATAATTACATTTAAACCCAGGGCCTTGCTTGGGCAAATGGAGTGGGGTGGTGGTGTTTAAGCTTCTTAGATGGTGGTAGAGTGTTTGAGCTTGGCCCAAGAGAGTTTGTGCTGCTGTAATGCAATAACCAAGAGTGCATACTTTAGAAAGAACAGAAATTTAGTTTTTACAATTTTAAAAGCTGGCTACTCAAGATCTGGTGCTCACAGTTGTTTGGTAGGGGCTCCGGGCTCAGGCTTTTCTCTGATCCCACACCACAGACACTGAAAGGAGAGAAAGAGACTTCCTCTGCTGAGCCCTCTTACAAAGGGACCTCATTGCATAGTAACCTCATAAAGGCCCTGGTTCCTCAGACTGTCACAGGTTTGGAGGGGATATAGTCAAATCAATAGGAAGCACCTAGTGTGTAGATAACCCTTCCCTTAGAAAATGAAAATCTGGGAGGCTAGAGAGTTGACTCAGCAGGTAAGAAGAGCACAGGCTGTTTTTACAAAGGACCCAGGTTCAGTTCCCAGTCCCCACATAGCAGCTCAAAACCATCCATAAATCCAGACACAAGAGATCCAACACCTGCTTCCAAGGACCTTTGTAGCCCTAGCCACTCAGAGCAAGTTGCCCAGATGTTCTGAAGGGTGTTGACTGATGCCTCTCTGCTCCTTTGTGATGCAAATAATATTTAGAGGACAGGTTCATTTTGTCCACCCCCTTCCATCAGGTCATGTTCAACCCTTTACTTGGTACGTGTACAGCTTTGTTTGTGGAGCTGGGGTATTTGGGATGGGTAGCTGATACCACACTGAGAAATGAATTTGCCTGTAATTCAAGTTACTGTTTCTCTCTCTCTCTGTGTCTCTGTCTCTTTCTGTCTCTTTGCAATACTTCTCTCTGTGTGTCCCTCCAGTTAAAAAAGAAGTGTAGGCAGGTTCTACCTACTTCAAACCCTCCCCTAACACCTTTTGCTTTCTGTTATCTAAACAGTAGCCAGCCTGAAGATTGTTACCTCATTGTGCTTTGTTTTCTTGTCTGAAGTCAGGTGCTTTTCTTTTAATCTTGGCTTGCCTGGAACTCCTATGGAGCCCAAGCTGGCCTTGAACTTAGTGCAATCCTCTTAGAGATGTGTGCTACCACCTTGCCCATCTTGTAGTTTTGTTTTTCATTTCCCTGATGAGAAGTTATGTCTGGCATTGTTTATGTATTATAGCTTTTATGTATTATTGGCTGGCCTTTTAAAGATTTTTTTTTGAGAAATGCCTCTTTAAGTTATACTTTAAAAATTATTTTTATTTTAGCACCTATTTTTTTGTTTATTGTTTGTTCATTTTTGTTTGGGTTGTTTTTTTGTTTGTTTGTTTGTTTTTGTTTTTGATATAGTTTCTTTGTGTAGCTCTGGCTGTCCTGTAACTCAATCTGGAGACCAGGCTGGCCTCGAACTCAGAGATCCATCTGCCTCTGCCTCCAAGTGCTGCTATTAAAGGCATGTATCACCACTGCTGCCCAGCATTCTCTCTCTCTCTCTCTCTCTCTCTCTCTCTCTCAACCTTCTTGCATTTACTGTCTTCTTCTGATGGTTGCCGTGGGAGGTGGAATTGTGTTTTTGGTATTTCCTATAAGGCTAGTACATAGTGAGATGTACCTAGCAAACACACACACACATAGTACGATACGCTATCACAGTCTTACAGACAGGTTTTGTACCCCTGCTTATTTGACTCCTGCAGTAGTTGGGAGCTGGAGACTTTGGGGCAGAGAGTGAGAGTTGAGTATGTAATCTGTATCAAGAGTATAGCATCATGTAACTCTTACAGTTACGCTAAGGTCCAGGTCATGAAGAGCTGGAATGTGGAGGATTGTGATGACTTTTCCACCATTGCACAGCACTCGGTGACAATCTGGATCATCCCAAGTCTCCCTGACCCAGAGTTCAGACCTTTGCCAGTATCCTCAGTGTCTGTATTTCCTACTGAATGAGTTCAAATAGAGAACAAGCCTGTGAGCCTGGAGAGCCTTCTAGAAGCTAGAGGACTCGAATATTTAACTTAGTTATTTGGATGAAAAGGGAGATTATAAAATGCTAAGTTCTTAACTGGAGGGGAGATTTCTTGATTGCTGATCACCTGTGGAAAAGCTGTATGTACTTTGGTTGGACATCCTCTCTTCTTGTTTCTTTGGTCCATATGCCATCTCCAAATAAGCACTTAAATTTGTCTGGAGGAAGAGCTTCTCATGTCCTGCCACCGAGTGCCACCTCAAAGTTATTGATTTTTTTTTTCTGATAGGATTTCATATAGCCCAGGCTGCAAATTGCTGTGTAGAGAGGGATGACTTTGAACTCCTGATCTTCGTGCTTTTACTTTCAAAATGATGCTGGAATTGTAGTCAAGCCAGATATGCCCAATCTATGCATGGACGTGGGCTTTGTGCATTCTAGACAAGCCCAGGACCAGCTGAGCTGCCTCCCCAGCCCCATCAGCCCTACCGGTCCATTCTTAGAAAGGGAGGAGTCGGACTGATGAACTGGCAAAGCAGGGTAAGGCACTTAGTCTACTTACACACACACAACACTAAATGAATTCCCAAAAGCTGTCCTCCAGAGCTGTTGCCAGTTGATGGCTACTAGAGGAGGGAGAGTCGGTTTTCATTAGGGGAGTGGTTCCTGGTAAGTTGACCGGGTTCCAGCGCATGATCCCACCCACACCCACAGGTACACAAGCAGAACTAATTGGAAGCAATGGGTTACTTTTAAAAAAGGACAAGAAGTTAGGAGGGGGATGAGATGAGGATCTGAGAGCAGTGAAGATCAAAATTCATTTCATGCTTGTATGAAATTCTCAGAAATAATAAAAACAATAAAAACTAAAGAAAAATTTAAAGGTTTATATAAAAGAAGTTGTCCTCTGACCTCCATAGTAGTACTGAGATAATGTGCACTCACACGGTAGTACTGAGGTATACACACACACACACACACACACACACACACACACACACACACATACACACACACACACACACACACAGCCAGACTTGGTGCATAACTATAATCCTACTACTGAGAGGTAGAAACGAGTACCTGTAGGATTTCAAATGGCAATTTGGGGAGGAGGACACTAGCATTTAGCTCACACAGAGGGATTTCTTTTCCTTTTTTTTTTTTTTTTTTTTTATAGCATATTGCTTAATTATACCTTCCCAGTAACTTTTGCCAAAGTCATAAGAGTCTACTTTCTAGATTCTGTCATTTTAAAAATATGTGTCCAACATCATACTGTTAATTTCTAATTTTATAACTAAGCTCTCAGGGTTGAGAAATTCAGTTTGGCAGTGGCCTAATTTAATAAGCATATGGCTCTGTACTATGCTTATGTTTTAACCCTTATTATGTTTAACACGAGGACTTGGAAAAATGGGCACAGAATTTTTAACCCCCATGATTTTTCCACTTAGCACTTTACATAAAGAGATGGGTATGGTTGGCAATTTGTTAGCTCTCTTAACATCTGTCTGAATCCTTACCTCACCAGTCCCTGGAGCCCACTCCTCACGTTTGTATAAAAAGAGTAGTTTCAACATGCTCTTAAGAAATATGACTAGTGTTTGCCATTTGCAACCCTACCACTTAATAAAGGGAGTCCATTAGACCAGGTTTTAGCTCAGTAAACATTTACTGTATGTGAATCTCTGTTACAAGCTAAAGCTAAAGACAACTAGAAAACTAAAGGCAGTGGCCCTGTCCTTACTAATTTAGAAACTTTATTTAACACATCTTTTATGGAGTGAGGTGCCACGATGTCTGTTTTCTTTTTTTTTTTTTTTTTTTGGCTTTTGGCTTTTGAGTCTGAGACAGGGTTTTGCTGTGTAGACCTGGATGTCCTGAAACTTACTCTGTATACCAGCCTAGTCTCAAACTTAAAGATCCACCTGCCCCTTCTTCTGAGTGCTGGGATTAAAGGTATGTACCACCACCACTCAGCTAATCTCTCTCTCTGGCTTAGAAAAGGCCTGGATATTATAAAATGTGACTGGTAGAACCTAGATGTGTTTGGGTATTCTTTTACTTCCTGGTTTTCTATAGTTTGAAAATTGTGCAATAAAGGGTAAAAAAGAAAAACCCCTCTTACAAATAAATTATTAAAGCATAAACTCTACCCTGGCATATAATTCATTCTTTATTTTATTTGACATGATTCTGTGTGACTCAGGTTGGCCTTGGATTTGTTACATTGTTGAGGAGGAACTTGAATTTCTGATCTTCATGCTTCTCCTACCTCCCAAGGGCTGAGTCCCATGAAGATGTGAGCGTGTATAGTGTGCCTGAGGATTCTTGACACAGCACAGCTGGATGGCCCACTGTGTGTCATCCTGCACTCAGCATAGCCGGATGGCCCACTGTGTGTCATCCTGCACACGGCACAGCTGGATGGCCCACTGTGTGTCATTCTGCACACGGCACAGCTGGATGGCCCACTGTGTGTCATCCTGCACACGGCACAGCTGGATGGCCCACTGTGTGTCATCCTGCACACGGCACAGCCGGATGGCCCACTGTGTGTCATCCTGCACTCAGCATAGCCGGATGGCCCACTGTGTGTCATCCTGCTGGGGAAGAACTTTGGGCTGAGTTGCCGTGTATGAGGACAGCGGGGGCTGATGGTGGGAGGGGACAGGATGAGCTGTGGCATGGGAGGCCCAGCACAGGCCCTGCTTCATATGTCTTCATACTCCTTGTGCTCTAGTGTACAAACAGCGCAGTATGGCATAATGAGGGATTATCAGAATGTGCTAGCTGGAGGGCCGGTGTCACAGGGTCCCCAAGGCCCTGTAAGGGAGGCTTTGAGATCAGGCTATTTTTTTGTGATACTACTTGGACACAATTTACAGACCAGTGTCAATCTTAGAAGGGTATATTAGAGTTTCCCAGAAACTCTGAAGAGAAATGGCAGCTTACATATAAAGGAGATAAGAGGACCCATCATTTTCTTGAAGCAAAACATTAAAAAGACTTGTGAAAATATAAAACCTTCTGACTTTTTTGTTTTGGAAAATTGATATATTTACTCAAAGTAGCTATATGTTAATTCGTGAAGGGTTACTATTATTTCAGATTTTTGTGAGAAGCATGCAGTAATTTAACACTAAAGAATTTTGTCAGTCTTAACTTTTAACAGGTTAATAACAGTAGATACAATGTCAATAATCCTTGAGAATATATAGGAGGAACTTTCTTGATACCACGCGTACCAAAAGTCCATGGGCTTAAGTTCTTGACCATAGGCAAGTATAGCCTCTGTAACTGAATTATTTCTTCTGCAGTAGATAATGCTAATTTTACCCTGACCTATGCCCCTACAGGAAAGCATGGTGGTTCAATATAAAGGTGTCGAGAACATAATCTTCTGCACTTACTGACATTTCTACAGCTAAGCCAACCAAATGTTAGGAAAAGACACAGTGTCTCAGGCCCACTAGCTGACAGTCTGGCTTTTGGTTTAGTTTTGGTATCAAATTCAGTTTTTCTCAGTTTCTCAGCTAACCATATTAGTAACCGATAGGAATTAAAATTAAGTAAATGCATCTTCAATCCTTTTCAATCAAGAAGAGATATGTCTTCCTCACACTTTGAGGTGGTGTGATAGGCCAGGGGCACTGCAGAAGCCACTGCCTCTCTGTGTCCTGGCTCCCTCATGAGGAAAATAGGGCCAAGAAAGCCACAGGCCAGAAGCACATGGAAAAAGTAGTCAGCGAGTGGTCGTGCTCCATAAAAGGCAGATGCAATGATTTCCATCTGCGTAGAGCAGAAGATGCAAACATTAAATGTCTCTTTCCCTGCCTCTGTGAACTTCGGCTAGGTTAGCCACCAGTCTATCCGCAGTGATTCTCATTTCATTTCCCCCTCTCCTTTGAAGGGCTCCTGAGTGGACAGACATCCCCGACAAATGCCAAGCTGGGGAAGCTGGACTCTCAGCAGGTGCTGCAGCTCTGCCTACGGTACCAGGATCACCTGCACCAGTGTGCAGAAGCGGTTGCCTTTGATCAGAACGCTCTCGTCAAGCGAATCAAAGAGGTAACGTCCCTGTGGGGGGGTGCCATCCCAGACTCAGGCAGTAGTGAGACAGGCTGGTGAATGGCTCCACTTGAAAACAGCCTGGAATCTGAGTCCTAGTTCACCGCTGACTTAGCCAGACTGTGTAGTTTCTCCGAGAATGAGTCGTGGACCTAATAGTAGTCGCAAGGTTGAGTGTGATGAGACTGCTCAGTGGCTGCTAGCTGTATTAGTATGTAGAAAGTCTTGACATCAAAAACTTGCTCTAGTTATATCTGTGTTTAGCCTTTACTTGTGTATAATATCTATGTTTTTCTAAGTAGATAATTATTTACTTTGAATGTAAAAGCCTTGACATATTCTTTGCTTTTACTTTTCACTATGTTAGTACATAAAAAGTGTGGTGGTTCTTATTGGTTATATGTGAATATGCATTTTTTAAATTATGTATACAGTGTTCTACATGCATGTATGCCTGCACACCAGAAAATGCCACCAGATCTCATCTTAGACGGTTCTGAACCACTATGTGTATGCTGGGAATTGAATTCAGGTCCTCTGCAAGAGAAACTGGTGCTCTTAGCCTCTGAGCCATCTCTCCAGCCTGTGATTATGACTTTTTAACCCTAAATGCCTTTGTGACTACAGACATAATATCATTCATGTGAAATAGCCTACAAATGAAAAATACAGTCCAGGCCTGGGGTTGCAGATTTGTTGGGAGACTGCTTGGTTAGCAACCGTGAGTCACTGGCTTCCATCCCCAGACCATGTAACCTGGGTATGATTGATGTAAACATATGATCCCAATACTCAGGCAGTTAAGACAGGATCAGAAATTCAAGGTCATTCACAGCTACATAGCAAGTTGCAAGCTAGCCTGGATATATGAGATCCTATCAATAAGTAAATAAAATTTAAAATATGGCACAGATGTATAGTTGCCAGTAACCATAGTGGGTTCCTTGCTTGATCCCTGAAATGACTTAATATGTATTCTAAAGTTTTCACTCCAGGAAGCACTCATCTTCCTGCTGTGAGACAGTATCATTTGAAGGAAAGTTAAGAGCTTTATCTAGGAGCAATTGCTTAGGAGGATGGCACCACTGAGTCTGTTCAATTGGCCATGGGCCATCAGTTCTGGTAAGAGAAGATGAAAATGAAGAAAGAAACAAGTAAAGTGTTGCTCATCGTACACATTGCTTTCCAATTAGTAATAAAGACAGTCTGTTCTTGGAGATTCTGAAGTCGTCATTCTAACAGTAGCAGGCTTCAACACTTGGCATTGTTTTTCATGAAAGATATGAGTACATGCATTTTTTTTTCCTGAGCGAAAAACTTGGTTATCAACCTACATCACAGAATTCCTGACATAAATTGATTCTAGTTTTAGAACATGGCTACTTGGCTCCATTGTTGTAGGTCATGGCAGGAAGCATGTGGTGGAGCAGAGGTAGAGATGTTCACTTGTGACAGATGAGAGGCAGACAGCAGGGGCCAAGGTAAAACACACTTCAAAGGCAGGCCCCCAGTGACTGCACCCTACAGCCAGGCCCCCATCTTCCTGTCAGTCTTCCAAGGGGTTAGTCCACTGATTATGATCCAGTTTCCTTCCAGTGATTGGATCCACATGCTGAAGCCCAGGTTTCCAAAACAGGAACGTTTTGAGGAAGACTTCATGTCCAAATCATAGAAATGCTATTATCTGGCTCTATTAAATGACCTCCCTGGCTGCTTGGCATTGATGTAGCCAGGGTCAATACATAGCTGAGGGTAACTTTAAACTTAGGGTCCTCCTGCTCCCACTTTCTAAGTGTTGGGATCACAGGTGTGCACCACCACTCCCAGTCTATGCTGGGATGGAACCTAGGGCCTTGGGCATGCTAGGCAAGTACTCTACCAGTTTAACTATATTCCCAACCCTGGCCTTTCAAATATTATATGCTTTCATATATTATGATTCACATAGCTCTTATCCCCAAACACAAGATGCATAAGTATCACTTCAGTATGTTCATTTGAATGATATGTTCTCCCCTCCCCCACTAGGGTGTGGCCCATGAATCATTGTTTTCATAAGTTTGCCAAATGATACCTAATACTGCCCTTCATTAGCTAGCATGTGGGAACCACTGGTATAAATGGCTACTTTCCAAAGCAAGTCCTAAAAAACTCATCCCATGTAGGTTAACCTTCTTGCATATTCATCACCACACCTTGGAAACTCATATCACAGACATTTAAAGTTCTGCATACTATTTAAAGTTCTTAGGAGTCTCACAGTAAAGACAGCCAGAACATTCCAAACTAATTCCTTGTCTTAAGTAGTATCTGTTAACATCCCATAAAAGAAAGCTTCTTATTAGCATATATTCACCATATAAAATAATCTGTTTCATTATGACATTTTCATAAATGTTTATCATATAATTTGATCACATTCACCTCTGTTACTCTTGTTTGTCCTTCTTCATTCCTCTGTTGATCATCTTCAAGTTGTTTCCTTCCATTTTCTTGTCTTAATGCATTTTCAATAGTATTTTTATTTATTCTTGCATTTCAGAGATGTATACAGTGTATTTTGTATCATGCCCATCCCATTTCCCCCTAATTCCTCTCAGTGCCCTCAGCACATGCATCCCTTCTAATTTCATGTCTTCTTTTGCTTTTTATGGCCCACTGAGTCACAGTTAGTGCTATTCCTATGTGCATGGCTGTGGCACATATGCTAGATCATGAGAATCCCTATCAGAGGCTACATTAGTGACTTGTCCTCTTCCAAGAGCCATCATCAGCTGCCAGTATCTCCTCAGCTAGAGAAAGGCTTTATGGGACCCTCTCCCATCCATGCTGGAATATTGCCTGGCCCGTTCTTGTTTAGGTAACTGTAGCTGATATGAACTCATGAATGCAAGGGCCTTGCTTTACAGTGGTCCTACCCAGCCTCTGGCTCTTGCTGCTTCCTCTGTATTGTTCCATAGCCCTGAGGGAGCAGGGATGATGCCTGTGTCCATTTAGAGCCAAGAACTCCACAGTCACTTACTGTTTGCTGGGACTGATCTAGAAGTTTCTTCCTTTTTAGCTGGCTTTCAAAGTGCCAGGAGGTGCTATAGGCTGTTGTGGGCCGGGAGTGAGGATCAGTTATCGAGTCGTACCTAGCTGTGGGTCCTGTGAGCTATAGTACCAGCCAGCCAGCAATGATTTGCCTGTTGGTACAATAGGGACATGACTGTTATAGGGGTAGCCAGCTATTTTTTGATTGGAAAGTGCTGATGCCCAATCTCTTTCTAAGTTAGTTAGATCAAAATCTTTTAAAGGCACTGGTCAGAGGGTAGGGAAAGCAGAGTGACAAATCACCACTCTGTGTGATTTTCATATGGAGCCAGGGCTGACAACCAGTATTTTGGAGCACTCACATAAACACATTAAACTGAGTTTAAAATTCTGTTTGAGGAACTTTGAGATTCAGTTTGAGTAGTCAGGATATATCAAGCATCTCCAGGGCAAAATCCATAGTCTGAAATGCCCCCAAATATGAAAAGTTTCCACAAGTAGAAAAACCTGAGTTAATGTGATGATCACATTCAAAACAGGCAGAGGGCTGGGAATGTAGCTCAATGGATGAGTGCTTGCCTATTATAGTCAAGGCTCTGAGTTCTATCCCTAGCACTATAAACAAGCAAACAAACACCACACGGGCATGCTAAGAAAACGATATATAATTATCTTCAAGCTATGTGTATAAAATACATGTGGAATACAAATAAGTTTCTCTTTTTAGAATTATGTCCCATCCACAGGATATATCATTGTGTTTGTGTAGCTATTCCTAAATCAAACAATAACACCTCCTTAAACACTTCTGGCGCCAAGCATTTCAGAGATGGGATAGTCAGTCACTAGTCACTCAGGATTATTACAAAACAAGGAACAGTTCTCACAGTGCTGAGCTCTTGGGGCAGAGGGAGTGACAGTTTCAGGATTTCACTGGTGATGTCATGTGTGTCATGTGTTTCAGCGGGTGAGCGTTAGCAAACCCCTGAAACATGCAGCATCTCTGCTCACCGCATACCCAAGGGTTGGGATTAGTCACTTCCAGACAAATAAGGCAGAACATGCAGTTTTGAGTAAGCACAGACTCTCTGCTCTCACCCCAGATGCTTCCTGAAGACTTGGTTGAAGTGTGAAGCAGTGACATAATGCTGTATGTGTTGAAAAGTAGAGACTTGGTGATCACCAAGCATATGCAGCGGTATGTTAAGCAAACATCCATATAGCTACAGCCCCTACAATCACTTTGTTCCCATCAAAAGGAAACCTAGCGGGAACCGTTTTTGATTCACACAAAACAAACAATATCAAATTCGGATAAGCATTTGATATGAAAATTGTCCGTTGGGCCTAAATTCCTTCTCCTATTCATTCTCCCTGCTGGCAAGTCCTGCTCCTCCCTTGCTATTGGCTGTTCACCTTTTATTTTGAACAAATCAGGTGCCTTAGGCAGGTAAGGTAAAAACAGTACATCCTTACATAATTTTTAAAAAGGAACACATCTTTACATAGTTAAGCAAATATTCTGCAACATAAACAAATGCAGCACAACTTTACACAGTTAAACAAGTGCAACACATCTTTGCATAGTTAAACAAATGCTCTGCAATAACAGCCTTATAGTAACCCTTGACCACTGGTTTACTTATTGGCTGTAAGGTGACCCTACCCATCACTCAACCACTATTGCTCAGCAACTAGGGCATACCTATTTAAAGGGAGGTCCCTTGGGGATTATCGGGAAATGTGACTTAATCCCTATTCTTTGAAAGGTTTGTCTGGCTGAGGAAATGAAAATATGCAGGACAAAAATACAAAAGCTACATCACTATCAGTGAAGCAGTGCTGTCAACCGGAAGTGTTCAGTTGCAATGAGTAATGGAATGTCTGTGAGAGAAATCAGGGTATCCCGGAGCAATTAGAGAAATATTTATTCAAGGAAACAGGTCTTGGGATGTGAGTATGGACAGGTGGAGACAGCTTTGGGACTTCAGGGACAGTGAAGAAATAGCTTTGAGTTTTGATGAACCATAGTGTATTGATTGGCATTGGGAGGACCTTGGAGATCTCTGGTTTAGTCTTTCATCATTTAGATGAAGTCAATTAATGCAGCTTACCCATAGTCATAAAATAGGATAGTGACCAAAAAGTGAATAAATATCTAAGGGAATTTTTATGTTTTTAAGTGTGTGTGTGTGAGAGAGAGGGGGGGTATTGAAATTCTGGTGTTTGTATTTGTAGGGATTTCACATAATGTTTCTGTGAACACTAGAGCTACACAGCAAGGTCCTGACCCTCACATTGTCTCTGACCAGTTGTGTAGCCTCAAACTGGTTTAGACTGGTCTCCTGGTCTGTTCTGAGATAGAATAGTATTTGCCTCAGACAGCTCTGAGGACTGACTGAGATGCCCTAGGTACCATGCCTAGAACCGGGTCTGGTGTACTATAGTGTCAGTCATTGTCTTCTGTTCATGTGGTGACAGAAAGAGAAAGGCCTGACCTTGCCATGAATTGGCTCCTATGAAGTTTCTTGATTCTAGAAGCAGGTTAAGTACTGGCTCATTTAGAACCCTGCCCTCAACATCCCATGGATAAAGACCTGGATAGAGACAAGACTGATTATTCTCTTTGACTGATTTCTTTCATACCAGAATTATGAAATTTTTGGAATGTTTGTAGTTTACCTGTTTTGTCTGCTTCTAGTAATGCTTGGGAATAGCAAACTGGTTCACTCCCTAGGAAGCTTGGGTCTCCTGCAGACATGAGACGAATGGTGGTGAAACAGTAGTAGCCCTGACTTCTAGGCAGTGGACACATCACTTCTGATCACTTTTTGAGGTTTTCTTGATATCCTGTCATTTCTGTTAAAGGTTGAAGATGACGAACACTTTATATTTTAGGCTATGTCTATCTTTGAAATTCAGGTTTGGTAAGAAGCAAAAGAGAAGGAGATTGCTTGCCAACTAGTGTGTTTTGAGGGGGGGAGGGGGTTGAACAGGGCTGTTCCTTCCAGCCACAGCTGTCACATCTTTGGGCAATCGGCTGTGCCTGCTCACAAAAGACCATCACAGCTTTGCCTGTTGACTGTGTTTCCCTTCCCTCGTAAAAGGAGGAGTGGAGAGGGTCATGGGATCCTTGCCTGAGTATCCTGCCACTCTTCTCAATCAAGTGCATCCCATTCTGCATTAATTGCACATGGTCTTGAGGATGGGGCTAAAGGATATAAGTGGGGAGTGACGAGAATGGCGGTTTCATCTATGCCATCATGGGGGAAGCCATTGTCCATGCTGGGTGCAGACCTTTGAGTGTGGCTGCTATAAGTTCCCCTATGGTCCTGACTATAACAAACGCCTCACCCATGCTCTCTGTACGGAAGCCTAATAAGCTCTGGTGGGATCATATCTAGATTTGTCCTTAGGACTTTAGGAGGAGGGGTAGATGTTTATTTTGTTTCTGTCTCCCAGGGAAGGAATTTTTAGCATGAACCACTGGTCAGGCAACTCTCTGTCTGCCACTGTACACTGAACCTCCTTCACACATCAGCTGGTTCCTGTCCCTGCTTTGAACATGTTCTGGCATCCATCTCTGCTTTCTTGACCTGAAATTATAAAATGGTTTGAGATTGCTGGATGGCCAGGTTCTCTTTTTGTTGAATTACTGAGACAAAGCATTTCTAGAAAAGTCCACATTTTCTTTTCTGTCTCACACATTACCCTGATATAAATTTCAAGTTGAGACTGTGCTGTGTAATTATCCCCACCCCCACACTCATCCTCTGGGCAACCTTTCTTTGCAGTAAAATAGAGCTGGTCCCTTGGGCAGCAGGAAATACAGAGGGGAGATTGGGCTTACTCAGGTTCTGGCGGTAAGATGCTGTGCAGGGCTTCCTCAAGCCCGGCCCCATGCTCCTTTCTACCATCACTGCCCTGCCAAGACACAGAAATGTTGGAAGAGGGCCGAGGCGAATTTATTACTTGCCTGTTGGAAATGTAGGCTTGTGTTTTTTGGCTAGGCATGAGCGCGGCTCGGTTATTTGACTGCTCCTGCTCTGAGATTTAACTCCCTTTACGTTCTCGACACTAACTTTTGAGCATGTGTGAGCAGCCCTCCTTACCACCAGTGTGCCTGCTGCCCTACATATGGCCCTAGACAGCTGTCTTGGTCAGCTCTCCCGCTGCTAGCCACGTGTGTCAGGTCCTAGAGTTCTTGTCTCCTTCCTCCACAGGCTGGGCAGTGTTAGAGGCTTTGGGGGTCGCCTTCTCCTGTAAGGAACCTGAGAAAATGCCTGTAGCCTACAAACTAGTGGGACACTTAGTTTATAGAAATGTAACTGGGCTTATAAAAGATCTTCCCTGTACAACATGTCTTTATTGAGAATAATAAGGAATGTTAGCAAATTTGGACATTGGTGCAACAATAGTTTAGATCTTGTATGCTACCTAAAGGCCCAGTTTGGTCCCCAGGTCACTATTAGGAGTTGGTAGAGCCACCCAGAAGGGAGATTCCCAGGTTGTTCATGGGTGCCAAACCCTTCAAAGAAACCCCAACCTGTGCAGTGTTAACCTCTGGCTTCGTGGCCACAATGTGAGGAGTTGTCCTCTCCCATAAGCTCCTATATGCCAGCCTTGCTGCAGGAAGCAAAGCATTTCTAGAAAATTCCACGCTCCCTGTCTGTCTTACAAGTTACTGTGGCACAGATTTAAGGACTAGTGTAGACATCTAAGCTGGTTCTATCAGGATTTGTTTTTGATCGCAATGGAAGCTGACTCACTACTGCAGTGCCTGAAATAATGCCTGGCTTGTAGTAAACAACGAGTGCTTGTTAAGTGAACAGCTTCCTAGAGGCTTCAGTTACTCATCCCACAAATTGATAAGCCTTTTCATTCTGTCAGGGAAAATGACAGCTTGGAGTTGTGTTAGAGCTGGTAGGTTAGGCTGCAGTGTAAATACACTTGACCTGTGTAATCTTGCAGATGTTACAGAAGCATAGCTTGTGCTAATATTCAAAGTAAATCTTTCTTGTGAGCAGATGGCTCTCTGTTGAGTTCAAGTTACTAGGTCCCTTACATCTGTGACGTTGTGATTGCCACAATATCTACCTGGCAGAACATCATGGAATGGCAATGATTGGGAGTGTCTTATGGGCTGAACCTACTGGTTTCACATTACTCTGGCTTGAACTCAATTACATGGCCAGATCCCCAGGAGCCTGGGAATGGGTGTGTGCTCATGGTTAGACTCAACTTTGATCCATAGTTGGAGCATCTGTGTCATCTTTGGGCTTCTACTCCTACAGTAGCATATATGTGTTGCCAAGCTAGAGCGTCAGATCATATAGTAATCTCCATAGGGTTTAAGTCCTACTGTGAGTGAAACAGAGTTGATTGGGGAACTGTGTTCCCAAAGATTACTAACAAGACCAAGACATTCAACATGACTTCAACTGTGTTCAGTACTCAATACTCTTAAAGATTAGAAAGGATTCATGACAGCTAATTGATTACATTGCATATCAGTGGTGGGATTCTCAATGAGACTTCTTCACCTGTCTTTATTTTTCTATGTTATACAGTCTTCATCTTAAACATGTGGTACTCGCCTCTCTCATCTTGGAATACTTTTTTTTCAAGTACATCAATCAACCATCAGTTCTGACTCCCTATGTGCAGATATTTTTTTCTTACCAATGTGTTGTTTAGTTTTTGTCAAATTGACACAAACTAGAGTCCCTTGGGAAAAGAATCTGCCTCCCTCAGATTGTGCTTTAGGCAACCCTTTGGGGGCATTTCCCTGATTAATGATCCATGTGGGAGGGCCTACCCCACTATGAGTGGTACCATCCCTGGCAGTGGTCCTGAGATGGATGAGAGAGGTTGAGCAAACCATGAAGGGCAAGGGCCTAATTAGCATTCCTCTATGGTGTCTGATTCAGTTGCCTCCAGGTCCCTGTCCTACTTGAATTTCTGCCTTAACATCACTCAGCTGCAACATGGAAAGTAAGTTAAATGAACCCTTTCCTCCCTAAGTTGGTTTTTGTCAGGGTTTTATCATAGCAACTGAGAAGCAAACTAGGCCACTAAGGCATAATGTGCTTGGACCTCTGTATACATGAGCCTTTCTCCATCCACTAGATGAACGAATTAGCAAGCTCTATGTCAGGGCTCTGTTGTAGGTGTCAGGGAATTATGACTAAACAAACAGGAAAAGTCCTTCCTAGATCTTACTATACTCCAGTGGAGAAACAGACAATGAGGAAGATAGAAAAAGGGAACAGTGAAGTAGATAGCATGTAAAAAGATGAAGGTTAACAATTACAAAATAAGGCAAAGGGAAGCTATACACTATCAGTGGACTACAAGTTATAGACAGAGTGGCCTGGGCAAGCTTTCCTGGAAGGAAACCTCTTTAGGCCTCTTAGCTAATGCAGAGAGCATCACAAGACCTGGAACTATCTCTACTTGAAAGTCACGAGATGTGTTGACTGATGTCCATGTCCAAGAGTTTACTCCTTACCAGTCTTTTCTTTTTTCTTTTTTGAGACAGGGTTTCTCTGTAGCTTTGGAGCCTGTCCTGGAACTCACTCTGTAGGCTAGGCTGGCCTGGGAACTCACAGAGCTCCACCTGCTTCTGCCTCCTGTACACTGGGATCAAAGGTGTACACCACCACCGCCTGGCTCAGTCTTCTCCCTACTGCACTTACCTGCACGTTCTGAAGTCTCTGTTGCTGGGACACTTGAGCACCTATACCGCTCCTTATGAAACATCTCCTACTTCTTCTAAACCTAGAAGATTCCTAAAGGATTTCTTCAGGGGCTGGCCCAAAGCTTGGGGCAGCAATTGATCTGCTTATGCCCATGCTGACAGACTGCATGCTAAAATCGTAAGACTTGGTTGACAATTTTGTGGGACACCACAGTTCTCACTTTGCATACTGGTCAGAAGAGCTTCTGGCTTGTCTAAGGGCAGACTAAATCACTGCTGGGAATCATCCACGTAGGACAGTATGGTGACAACCAGACTGTAAATCAGAGCAAAGGACCCTAACAGAGCTCTGAAAACAAAAATACAATTTCTAGACCCACAGAGAAGTGTGGAATGGTATCCCATAGATGTTAGAGCATGGCTTCCATGGTGGCTTTCCCTATCCCAGAGTGCCACGGCCTGGGCACTTCCTCCCTTCTGTTTTTGCTGAGACTTGGACCCTCTGTAGTCAGATACTTACCTGCTTTCCATCTATGTGCAGTGGTCATAATTGAGGTCTCAAAAATCTACCAAATCCAAGCTTCTGGGTAGCCTCTGCTCATCTCCTATGCCTTCTGTTATAAACAGCCTGCTAGAATAAACTATGCCCTACCCTCTGCCGCCCCTGTCCTCCATCAGGCCACCAGCCTAACCAGACAGAGCCATCCTAGTGTCCCTTATCAAAAGGAAGCCCTTGCCTCTTCCTTAGTGTTGGGAACATGTTTCCTGGATCAGCTCTACAGTGACGTTGCATACCTACCTACCCTGGGTAGGGAATGACATGGGCCTCTGGACTGACTCATCAGGCTCCCGGGCCATGAACCGCCCTCCAGTTTACTGTGGAGAAGCTCCTGGCTGCTGGCCAGGGTGACATACTAAATCCTGAGTCGGTGGTCACCACCCACCACCCAGGTTCATTCTTTGGACCGATGGTGGAGGAGTTTAGTGAGGTCTTAACTCCAGCACATCTGAGGTCTACACTCCAGGTCACAGGGCAGTGCTCCTACTGTGAGTGCCTTAGTAAGGCATCACAGAGCACTTAGCTAATCCAGCTTGCCACCATATAGATGTCAGCACAGGTGTACAAATACCGGTGTTACATAACTCATGCAAACTTCTACTTTCTGTTCAGCTTAGACATCAGAACAAGGAGTCTTACAATGACAGCTCTGCATGGTTTTTTTGTTTTGTTTTGTTTTGTTTTGTATTGGTGGTGGTGGCTGTTCATCTGTCTATCTCCTCCAATTCCCTTGCTAGCCTTTGGGGCCCAGGATTTAGCATCAGCCCTCCAGGCTTAGGGCCTCAAACTGAGAATTGTGGTATGGTGTGAGACTCTCAGACTTGCACTGAGCCCACAAATCCTGCCTGTCGTCTGTCTGTCTGACCTTCTATCTTGTTCCCACCTTTTTTTTTTTTTTTTTCTTACTTGCTGCTATTTGTACCTGATCTGTCTGGTTTTTAACATGTTTTTTTTTTTTTTTTTTTGGGGGGGGGAACTGACTGGTTAAGACTTTGAGGTTTCTTTCTTAGCTAGACATAATGCAGAAGGGAAACCAGCCTAAGGAGAAGCTGGTCACCAGGGTGACGATGCTGTTTGGATCCCCAGCTACTGTCTCTTCATTCTCTCAAAGCCATGAGTAAAATGTGTTCCTTTACTGAGACACTTGGCTAGAGCACGTGAACAAAGGAAATGGGGTCATTTCAAAATGTCCAGTATGCGGTAATCAATGCCACCCGGCCTGTGGTGTAATTAATGGAAACATTGGCGACAGTCTGCCCATTGTTTGTCCTTGCGCAACAGGAAGTGGCAGGGCAATAGGGAACCCAAGGAGAAGGGTTACGTAATGCAGAAGGAAGTGGCCAGCACTCTGCTTGCTCGGCTGGCGGCTTTCTAACTACAGAGCGTGGCTCACCTGAGTGCTTTCCTCTCCCTAACGCACACGGACAGATGGAGAGGTTCATTTGTTGAGTGTTGTTTGTGCTTTGACCTCATTTAACAATAGATTCTGCTCCCCTTATGGCTAGAAATGGTGCCCTGAGAAACTTAGTTTTAGATCCCATTCAGTTTTATTTCAGTTGCAAGGCAGAAAGAATTATGCAGGCTTAACTATGGTGGCTTGAAATCAGGAGATCTGGACTGTTGGCTGTGCATACCAGCCGTGTGAGTGAGAGACGAGGCCTTCGACTCTGGGGCAGGAGGCTTCCTCTTTAGATGAAGGGCAGGGGTGACTCCTTGCAGGGCTCTCAAGTCTCTTGTGCTTTGTCAGGAGCTGGAACGCCCATCAGAGTGTGCAGATTGTAAGGAGATGCTCGTCCCTACGGCGTTCACTCAGATTTGCTTAGTAAATATCCACATTAGATCGCTAATGTAAAGTAAATGTTGGTGGTTATATTAGAAACCAAGTGTTTTCTTACTTTACTTGAAAGTTCATGTGTCACAGGTTTTGAAGAGGCATTACAAACCTCACTCAGTGTGGTGTTGGTTTAATCAAAACAAGTTGGCCTTTGAATTAATGCAGTCTGTAGCAGAGAGGAGCAAAAGTTAAGTAGAAGTGTCTATTTGTGGATCTCTGCTCTGCTGATTTAGCTGGGTGACCTTGGCGCCATTTTTGTCTTCTCAGAACCCCCAATTTCCCATCGTTACAGAAAATGATAGTTCCCTTGAGGATTGTCATAGGACAGAAAAGTAAGGCATATGGAGGTAACGGCAGTATAACTTGTAGAGTATCTCATCACATTTGTTAAAATAATGAGCAAACCAGTCAGTATTGTATACTGGCCTCTACTTTCCAAGTCAATCTGTGGATTACCAAAAGGCACAGTCCAACAGTGTATTTTGTTTTCTGTATATCAAGTTAACTGTGATTTGCTGGGATGGGGTTTCATTGTCTAATTTTCAGAGTAAACGTATACATATGAGAATGAATGGCTGGAGTTTATTCTGAAAGCTGCCATTGTAGTTTATTCAGGACCGTTTTCTTCAGAACTCTTGTACTGGGGAAACAGGGTCACTTTAGAATACCAGTATGTGGTAACTGGTGCCATTCAGCCTGTGGTATAATTAATGAAAACATCTCTCCATTGTCAATTGTGCAAGAGAGAGTCATCCAGAAAAGACTCCTGTGGAGAATGCTGTCTTTTGTGGGAACGGAAGAGGCCAGAGAACACTTATTGTAACCTGAAATGCTCTGGGTTGAGCCTGGCCTAGCCAGCCTTTGATTGTCTGAGTCCCCAGCAGATGTCATGAAGTGGAAGAGTGTGCCGGGAGTGATGACGGCCAGAATGGGCCAGCTTTGAGTGACAGCAGTGTTGCCTCGTCTTGGAAGTGGAGACAGCTAAGGAATGGATGATGCTGGCACGAGGAACCTTGTCATCCAGAGTGTAGAATGGAGGCCTTGAAGGCGCCTCCGTCAGGAGCATTTCAGAAATGGCCCGACTGCCAGAACCTTCTCTCTGTGTCACATACATCAAAATGCATGCTATACTCCTTAAGGATGCTTGGTTTTTATGGAAAAATAAAAGAAGCATGTAGCCGGCATGAGTCAATTTCAGAACAAGGAGGAAGGGATGCTGAGGTGCTCCAAGTCCTTCATTGTGGTCTGGTATTGTCACAATAAAGCATGGGGCTGAACATCGAACTTTTTCCTTGGATGGTTGCTCTTGTGGCCTGAGCATCCACCTTGGGTTTGTAATCTTTTCCTTATCTGCAGTAGTTTGTTTGAGGGCCACTGGACAGTGTTTGTAGCTCAGGAGTGCCAAGCAGTTTCATCATCATGAACTCTGATCCTTTGCAAGAGGCCACCTGGAGTCCAGGGTCAGGACAGGCTCCCAGTCCAAGTCAGACAAGGAACAGCCTCAAGGGATGGCTCAGAGCTGTTACAGCTGTGGAAGGACGTTCAGGGATAGCCTTGTTTATTTCTTAAGACTCAGATCTGAGTCTCATAGCGTACTCATTTACAAGGTACAGTCCAGTGTATAGGGGAAAGACCATGTAACAACACAGCCCATTCCAGAACACTTACCCTATCCCAGAAAGGGGCGCGCATTGTCACTCGCTCTCAGTACCCTACCACCTAGCAACTCGCCTACTGTCTGTCTCCACGGATGGCCCATTTGGGGCCTTACATGTGAAAGGAATACTATGGTATGGAGCCATGTGTGCCACGTTTTCTTCACATAGTGTGACACTTCTGAGGTTTATCCAAGTCACTGTTGCACATTTCACTTGACTTTATGGCCAGCGGTCCCTGCTCTGTGGGCATGCGCCTCATTCTGACTCTCCCTCCCTACACTGATTGGCACTTGGGTTATTTCTGTGTCTGTCTACCGTGAAGGGTTAGTGCTGTGAACACTGATGTATTAAGTTGTGCGTTTACACACATTTTGGTTTCCTTGTGTATTTTCCTGGGAGTGAATCTGCTGGCTAGTGAGAAACTATCAAAGGGCCACGCCATCTTGAATGCCTATTGTCTGGGAGAAGGGTCGGCTTCCCTACACCATCACTGGTACTCGCTGTTGTTTGCCTTTGGACTTTAGGTCTCCTACTAGATGAGAAGTAGTCTCTCTGCTGTTCCTTTTCCAAATGACTAGAGACACGGCATCTTCTCATGGGTCGGGCTGTGTCTGACTTCTTTGGGGAAATGACTAGACTGTAGTTACATCTCTAGACTGTGCCTGCAGGGCGGTGCTAATTCCTGTAGCTATGCTGCTTTCATCCAGGAGCAGATGCACCGAAGAAGGGGGGTGTTAAAGGAGTTTTCTTTGAAATGTGGTCATATAACTTGGGAATTTCATTTCGAGTGCTATGAAGAACAAATCTCCAAACATATTTGGCCATTCAGTGAGACTTGTTTATAGCTCTGTTTACAAACCATACTTGCACATATCATCTCATTCACATCTTTTAAAAAGATTTAATTGTGTGTGTGTGTGTGTGTGTGTGTGTGTGTGTGGTTGTGTGTGTTCCTGTGACTGGGTATGCACACATGAGCACAGGTGTCCTCTGAGGCCAGAGGCATTGGATCCACTTGGGCTGGAGTTACAGATGGTTGTGAGCCTGACATCGGGTCTTCTGGAAGATCAGTGCACTCTGAGCCACTGAGCTGTCTCTCCAGCCTCATTTATAATTTTAGTATCACTCATGTGAGGTAGCAGGGAGAGGGGCTGCACTCTTCATTTCAGAAAGCAGAAGCTAAGACTGATGTCTGAAAGTCATACAAGTAGCACAGTTTACATCTGTGACTTCTCATTTCTATTCCTTTGTGGCAATAATTAACACACCACTAACTTCTACTAACTTGGATGCTAAGGATGTCAGAGAGGCCTAAGGCCTACGGGAGATGTCTGCCCACTATAACCAACAACCTGATGTCCCCACCAATGTACTTGAGAAGGTTCTTGACTTCGTGAGGTGACAGCCATAGTGGAACACTGCTCTCAGGTCACAGTCACTGATATTTGGCTCCAGAACAAACACTGAGGTAAAAGCTGTTTTGTGTTGACAGTGCCAAATAGGCAAATCTGGTCATGGCCAGGTCCCAGTAGACCGTTAATGACCTCGGAATTCATTAAGCGAGTGACTGTCATTTCCCACTTGGCTCTTCAGGAAGAGAGCAGACCCGTGCATCCCTGCATGTTCTTCTGTCATCCATCCAGAGAGAGAACAGAGCTGGGTTAGAGGTGGAACTGGAGAGTGGCAGGCAGCTGTTGGTCCTATCCCCCATGGCCTGCTGCTCCCTAGAGACACTCCTAATGTGTTCCTGGGAAATAGGGTTTGTGTGCAGAGAAGGTGAGCAGGTGAGCTGCCTACTGAGATCAACTCACACTGCTCTTGTGGTTTAAGTTAACAGAGACATCACAGTAAGCACTGACTATTGCTCTTTAAAACATTACTTAAAAAGATGAGAAAAACAGACAATGTTACATAGTTTCTTACTTAAGCCCATAAGCAGTTTTTGTTTTGAGATAAGGTCTTGCTATGCCACCCAGCCTAACCTCAGACTCCTGAGCTGGACCAGTCTTCCTATCTTGTCAGTGCTGAGAGTACACATGTATAATAGAACATCCAGCTGTGTCTCCTTTTTACTGAAGTACTGGAGAAAAAGGAAATCTCTATGCTTGCTTGTGGGTTGGGTGGGGGTGGGGGCTCTGCGTCTCTGTTGCTGGGGTTAAAAGTGTGTGCCCCATGCCGGGCATGTTTTTAAAATGTCTTAAAAGGGCTAGGGATATGGCTCAGGCTTGTAAAGCCTGTATGAGGCCCGTGTTTAATCCCAGGTACTGATAAAATATTTCTAAAAACACATGCACTTGTGTGTGCTTACATATTTTTATTGTTATCATGTTGGGTCTGAATAAGTAGTGTAAGAGTTGCTTATAGTTAGAGCTGAAGACAGCAACTAAAAAGACTTGGGCCAGAGCATATGTGTCCCGTCCCAGTACTACAAACTAAAAACAAAGGACAGGAAGGGCTTATGGGTAATGAGGACTTGGGTTCTTTGGTGGTGTGAGACAGTTCCGTTGTTGGATTTCATAGGTCAGAAGTTCACCACAGAGATTAAGTCTGGGTGACACAGTGGGAAATCTAGTGATTATGCATGGCCTGAGGATGAATGGCCCTGGCCTTGGAGATGGCACACAGCAGTGACGCCTTTGCAACAAGGACACACCGTGTGTCTCTGCACACTTCAGTCACACGCCACTTTCCCTTTACCAGAACTTCCCAGCCTTGAAGAGGGTTCGAGACTGCACTCCTGCCTCAGGCCCTATGATCATTTACAAAGCTTGCTTTCTGCCTCTTCTAGACATTGCCTACATTCTGTCCTGTAGCAGCCTTCTAGTGCAGGCCCTCTTACTGCCTCCATCCAGTTGAGGGCGGGGGAAGCCGGGCCCAGATCTGTTAAGTAACTGCAGCCTCCAAAGGTAATTGCCATATGTGAGAGCAGAGTTTAGATCCAGCTCTGTCTGCTCCTCAGCCTCCACAGGGCCTGTCACAATGAAATGGCTCCTCAGCCTCCACAGGGCCTGTCACAATGAAATGGCTCCTCAGCCTCCACAGGGCCTGTCACAATGAAATGGCTCCTCAGCCTCCACAGGGCCTGTCACAATGAAATGGCTCCTCAGCCTCCACAGGGCCTGTCACAATGAAATGGCTCCTCAGCCTCCTGTTCGCTGTGTTGTTCCTGTGGTTGCCCTTTCTTCCTTCTTCCACATTCTGCGGCCCTGGACTGGACTGCTTGTGTCTGCGCAGGCCGTCCGCAGGTCTGGAAGGCTGACCTAACCAGAGAGAGGTTGAGCTCTGTCCAGGGGTGGGACGTGAACCATTGGGAGTGTCACTCAGGACTCTGAAGGCACCTAGGTTCCTCCACCCTAGCCCAGTGAGGACCAGGACCATTGGAGCAGGGCCCTCCCGAAGCTGGACGTGCAAGCTAGGTGGCCTGTGAGCTTCTAGAACTCCCCCGTCTCTCCTCGCATCTCACCTAGAAGTGCTACAACTACAGACATGCTCTACCATACCTAGCTTCTGAGTTCTTAGAGGGGAAGGGGTTGGAACTCAGGTCTTCCACTCAATTTTCACATCACTCTGCAGACCCTGGGGCTTCCGGGCTCACCACCGTCCTTTGTCTCTGGGTAGTTCCTACTGTCAGATACAGTGGCTCACAAGCCACCTAGCCTGCTGTACCCAGCAGAAGAAGAAAGACTCTCAAACCAAGTGGACCGTGAGGATTGATGCCTGAGGTTGTCTACTGACCACACATGTGAGGTTGTCTACTGACCACACATGTGGCATAGCACCCACCCCACACACTCCCCCACCCCACTCCCCATCCACCCCCACACTCACCCCACCCCCACTCACCCCTCCCCCCACCCCCACCTCCCCTCCCCCCCACCCCCACCTCCCCTCCCCCCACCTCCCTACCCTCCTCCCCACCCCCACTCCCCCTATCTCTACACTTATACCCCCCACACCCCCCACACCCTGACGTCACCTGTTATGTAACGAAACAGAGGCCCACTCCTCAGGGAATTATTTTATGATCATGTAAAAGCACAGCTCTCACCTCAGAGAATAAGATAGTTTATTCTGAAGCCAAAAATTGAGGACTGTGGTCTGGGAACACAGATGCAGGTTATCCTGAATGCCACACCTGAGCTGCACTTATTTTTCTTATAATGACAGGTTCCAGTAATATTCATTTTCCTTGGAGATGACTTAATTCTATTCTCCTTCGACCATTCTTTTGAAACAGATTTATTTCTTTATTATGCACACAGTGTTCTGCCTACATGCACACAGAAGAGGGTATTAGACCCCATTACAGATGGCTGTGAGGCACCATGTGGGTGCTGGGAATTGAACTCAGGTCCTCTGGAAGAGCAGCCAGTGCTCCCAACCACTGGGCCATCTCTCCAGCCCCCTTTTACTCATTCTTATAGCTGAGCTGAATAAAATGTATGTCCTACATTTTACCATTCATCTTTTGATGGACATCTAGGCTGACTATTCTTTTTTAATGTGTGTTCTTAGTGCTGTAAACATGTGGATTTTATTTCTGGGCTGTGTTTTGTCACTTGGTCAGCGTGTCTGTTTTGACTTCTGTAGTTTCAGAGTACATCTTAGAGTCAGGAATTGTAGCGCTAGCTTTGTCCTTTCCTCCAGGCTGCTCTGCTCAGGCTCCACTGTGACTCACCCAGGTCTCAGGATGTCCCTGCTGTCCTGATGGATTTTCCACTAACTGCCAATACTAATTGTTTTTCTGGACATGTATCTCACAAATACATGTGTTGTGAATGCTTTGTGTGTGGCTTGCCTTTTTCTTTTTATATGTATTTATTGTGTGTGGGGTACGCATATACCGCGCATGTGCGTAGAGGTCTTTTGAAACATTCTGCTGTCAGAGACCATGTGTGGAGGTGGAGGGCGAGGCTTGAAGAGGGTAACTGAATGGTGAGACCTTGAGGGCAGCACTGCCTCTTTACTGTGACAGTGCCACAGACCCCCACATTGCAGAAGCTTATGCAAAAACCACAGACGGCATCTCCCTGGCCTGGCAGGGTGGCTCTCACCCACAGAAGTCCCATGGCTTGGGCTTCTTGTAGTTTTCTTCCCTGTCAAGCCATGGGCATGACTTACACATTCTCCCTCAGCTGCAGTGGAGAGGAGGGAACTAAGCAGACAGCGAGCAGCTCACTACCAGCTGACAACTGAGGAACCTTCCCAGAGGCTGCCATGACTGACTGAACAGACCAGAACCCAGGCACAGCAGGGATGGCAGCACCAAGAACACAGCAGGAGTTGTGGAGGATAAACAGTTATTCACTGTTTATTGGAAAATCAAATTGTTTGTTTAAATAGTTGGGGTTTCTTCTAGAAGTTCCCGTAACCCAGTTACTTGCAACTTGTCTTTTTCTGGCCTGCCTGTGTTTCCTGGAACAGTAAAATCATGTTAACAGAAAGTGGAAAGGCACAGCAAATGATGTGGACAGGAGTTTGTGATTTGAGTGTCTCTGTCCTTGGGAGCCCAGCATGGCACATGGCATGTTCTGAGAGTCGCTGACTATGGAATGGTGTGTGCATTGTTCACGCCAAGGAGTGCCACCTCTGCTAGGCAGGATCTGCATTCCCAGCTGGATATGGGGCTGTGCAGGGCAGTGTGCAGCTGAACAAACGCTTCATAAGACAGCTGTAAAAACCGTTAATGAGTTGATTGTCAGGCACTTAGCCATGGCCCATGGAAGCCTGGGAGGTCAGTTCAGATAGACTCCTACATCTGACTTCATATGTCTTCCCTGTCCCTGTGCTTGAGTCAAGGATGGGCAGCAGGGGATCTCCCAGCAAGGTACAATGTAATGGCTGGAGAAGGTTCCAGAGTATGAGCAGTTGAGTGAGCCGTGCTGGCTGTACCTTCCCACTCCCACTACCCTCGCCCAAGAGATTTATTCTGGGGCATCTTAGCAGGCCCAGAAGCCAGCCCACAGGAGCACTGAGCAACTGGCCCACCGCTTCCTCAGAGCTGAGTCATCGTTCATAGGCAGACCCTCCAATGGTCTTTCACAGAGTTCTCACCCAGATGAATCTGGGGTTTTGTCCTGCTCCACCCCACAGCTCCTCTTTGTCTCCTGAGCATTTAAAGACCAGCTGAGGCAGGAAGGACTAACTCTGTCTGCACCCCCTTCACTGTGTGAAAGTAGGTTGGCTTTCTGCAGGCCTGGCATTGACCCTACTTCTGCTGAAATCTTCCTCAGGGGCTCCATGTGGTAAGACATTCTGTGCTCTGTGCTGGAGCCAGGAAGGGAGCCACTGGGGAGGTGGAGGCAGGGGGATGACTGTAGTGTTTAGAAGCTTGGGGTGAGATGAGAGTCTTGACAGATCAAGTGTCTGGTCAGGAAAGGGGGTGTGGGTAGATGTGGGGACCTCGCAGAGGGGTGCAGGCATGCAAAACACAGGAGATGGCCTCCCTTATCTTCAGCAGTGACAGATCGTGTGCTGGGCAGTGCTCAGGGGCTGATGTGATGCTCTGGTCCTGGGGGGAGGGCGGGGGGGGGGGAACTGGAGTTACAGTTGGCACTTGGTGTCATGGCCTGGGAACTGTGCCTTCCTCTAGCTTCTCCCTGACTGATCACAGCTTCACCAAAGCCATTCTGGGAGGAAGAAAGATGAAGATGAAAACTGGGTTTTGAAAAATCTCTGTGCTGTGAATCGTGTGTTAGGTATCTGTGTGTGCTATTCTGTCCTTACCACAACTCTGGATTACCGCCGTGTGTGTTCTTTAATGACAGATGGAAGATCTGAGAACTGTGTAAGGTAATTTCCTCGTGGTGTGTGAAGTACGAGCACGCACAGCTTTGTGGTAGAGCCACTAGCCACTACACACTCAGGCTGTGGGACAGTGCCAGTTAGTCCTAGGCCATAGCCTGGACAGCATATTCTAGTGACACAGTGGTTAGGATCTGTTTACTTCAACAGAACCAAACATAAAAAGTACAATATAAGAGACAGAGAATGAGATGCCCATCTAGGAACATGAGTGCAGCTTTCAGGATGGGCAGTGTCAGTGAGTGAATTCTAGTGGGGTGCATGTCTGCAGAAACTGCTCTGTCTACCCTGACTAGACACTGGACATGTACTGCCTTTATATAAAAAGTTTACTCAATACAGTGATCGTCGCTTACTGGAGGGTTTTACTTTATAAAGTTCTAAGGGTTTTGTTGTTTGCTTTGTTTGTTGTTTGGAGACAGGGTCTCACCATGTAGCCCTGTTTGGTCTGAAACTCCCAATTAAAGATAAGTACTTGGCTACACTTTTTCTGTAATTATACTTAAGATGCACATTGTACTGCCATGCAAAAAATTCTCTTTATATATATTTCTCAAGCTTTTTCCTGTTAGTTTAAAATGTTCCCTTTGAAACTTTATTAATAAAGATTTGTTTCATTTTGTGTATGACTGAGTTTTTCTGTGTGCTTCACACGAGTGCAGGAGCCCTTAGGGGTCAGAAGAAGGTTTTGAATCCCCTGGAATGGGAGTTGTAGGTGGTTGTGAGCCATCGTGTGGGTGCTGGGATCCGAACCCTAGCTCTCTGCAAGACTGGCAAATGCTCTTAACCAATAACCATCCCTTCCTCTTGTCCCATTTGGTGGTCTAAGTGGGCAGTGACAGGCATGGGACTGTCCTTTCCTGTGATGACAAAGCCTCCCAAGGACCCAGTTCATTCTGTTTTGCAATTAACTTTTCCCTCCCTCTCCCTCCACCCCCAGTTATTTTTTGTTTTTTTGAGACAGGGTTTCTCTGTGTAGCCCTGGCTGTCCTGGAACTTATTCTGTAGACAAGGCTGACCTCAAACTCAGAGATCTGCCTGCCTTTGCCTCCCAAGTGCTCAGATTAAAGGTGTGTGCCATGAGCCCAGTCCTTTCTTTTTTAAAGAGAGTTCTCTGTAAACAGGAGCAAAGCATCTAGCACTGTGGTTCTCAACACAGGAGTCACCCAAGACCATCAGAAAAAAACAATTACTTACATTACATTTCACAACAGTAGCAAAATTACAGTTATAAAGTAGTAACAAAAACAATTTTATGGTTGGGGTCACCACATGAAAACCTGTATTAGAGGGTCACAGTATTGGGAAGGTTGAGAATTGCTGGGAGGGCTGGGCATCCAGGCATAATTCTAACCGTAGCTGACGAGTGTCAGAGGCAGTAGCTATCTTGGGGACTGTTGAGACCTGTCCTGGGATGTCTGAAGTGTGTGTTACTCATTCCCTGTTGAGCCTTCTCTCTGTGAGAGAACCCTGGGGCCAGTGAGATGGCTGAGTAGGTAAAGGTGCTTGCAGCCAAGCCTTCTAACCTGAATCTGGTCCCCCAAATTTGATCCCAGAGACCCAAAAGAAGAGAACCTATACCCTCCAAGTTGTCCTCTGGTCTCCCCAAGTGCAGCATGGCACACAGGCACCCATGTGAATACATTCCGATGCACACATTAAGTAAATTTAAAACAAAACAAGAATCCTGATATAGACATCATCTAGAGGAGTTGGCTGGCTTTGTCAAGTGAGCTACTAATATTTATGCCTTCTGTCCCTTTCTCTGCCAAGAAGAAAACTGCACAGTAACATTTCTTTTTTGCCAATAATTACATTTTATCTACTCCGTGTGTACACAGGCTCATGTGTGTATAAAACGGCCAGACAGTGCCTCTGGAGGTCAGAGGGCAACTTGAAGGCATTAGTTCTCACCTTCTGGGGGAATGCAACTTAGGGCCTCACCCCAAGCCATGTTGCTGGCCCATAGAACAACACTTCAGCCAGTGTGGTGGTATCCCCAACACTATAATAGATAGAAAACACCCATGGCCTGGTCAGCGCATGCTCATTCGTACTCAGATAACATAAGCAGCCAGTCACATCCATGTCCCCACTCAGCTACACACAGAATGGCACAGGAGGTATTGAAAACACACAGCCCTTACTGGCTCACTGTTAAGTGCTAGATCAGTGGTTCTTAAACTTCCTAATGCTGCGACCCTTTAATACAGTTCTTCATGCTGTGGTGACCCAATCATAAAATCATTTTTGCTTCTACATCATAACTGAAGTTTTGCTAGTTATGAATCATAATGTAAATATCTGATATGTAGAATATGATATGCGGTCCCTGAGAAAGGGTCGTGACCCACAGGTTGAGAAGCACTTCTCTAGACTCTGGTAAGCAGAGTATTATTATTATTATTTATTATTATCATTTTGCTTCTGTTTGCCTCCTACAGATGGATCTGTCCGTGGAGACCCTCTTTTGCTTCATGCAGGAGCGCCAGAAAAGATACGCTAAGTATGCGGAGCAGATCCAGAAGGTGAATGAGATGTCGGCTATACTGCGCCGCATTCAGATGGGCATTGACCAGACGGTGCCACTGATGGAGAGGCTTAACAGCATGCTGCCGGAGGCCGAGCGCCTGGAGCCCTTCAGCATGCGGCCTGAGCGTGAGCGGCATTAGCAGGCAGGCACCCGCCTCCCGGGGGAAGCAGCTCCACCAGCAGCCGCCTGGGCCCTGATGTTTGCTTAGATACATTTGACCTACACGGACTTTCCCGCAACCATCATTCTTAATAACCGAAGTTGGGACAGTTGAATTCCTGTGAATTCTTTAAAGAACTTTGCATCAAGAGCTATTTTTATTTTGCTCAGATTTTTTTAAATTAAAAGTTATATAGAGTAAGTAGCTCCTGCAACGAAACTGGAGAAAACATTAAAGAAACCGTGTTCTCCTTGGCACTGTACTCGGCTCAGGCTCTCTGGGTTGTGGTTGAAAATATAAGATCTTACTGAGTGGTTATTGTCCCACGAAAGCGCCATCACATCAAGGAGGTATCTGGCAGTGTCTCCCTTCCCTGCAGGAACACTGCCTGTTTCCAGGTACCAGGCCCCTTTTGTGGGTCACTGGAAACTGAAGATTCCCTTCCCTCACTCTGCTTTCCCCTACAGAGTTCAGCCTCTGCCAGCTTGGGCAGACCTCAGCCTCCATGACAAGGTTCACACCAACATCTGAGCCTATCTTGGAATGGTGGTCATTCTCGACTCACTGGAGTTCTACCGAGCACCACTGATGTGCCAGGGACACGAAGAGGTGACGTAGCCTCTGTCTTCCATCGTCACGTGTGGATCATAAAACTGGGAAAAAGCTGCTGCCCATCACAGGAATTCAAGGCCCTGGGGGGGGGGGATTGCAGGGAACAGGGCTGAAGATGAGAGCTGGAGTCTGAAGACATCACACTGGGACCTCGCAGCCTCCACCTGGTTCCCTCTTTCAGAACCTAGAAGTGATTTATCAGGAGCCAGAGTAGCCTTCAGTGTTTTATAAGATTAAAATTAATCTGCTTAATTTATTGTGTAGCAGCTAAACTTGATGTGGTTCTAACCCTAGTTTTACATTTTATTTATTATTGTTATTGCATATGTGATGTGTGATATGAGTAGGACTGCCATACAGTGCATGCTTGGGGGTCAGAACACAGCGGTGTGGATGGAGTTGCTTCTCTCTTTCTGCCCTGATGTGGGTTCTGGGGACTGATCAGGTCTCTAGCTTGCGTGACAAGTATCTCTGCCCACTGAGCCACAAAATCCTGGTTTTAATGAGATACTAGTTTATAGCATTTTCAAAACCTCAAATAAAAGTAGGCTATAAGACAGTTGGATGGCAGAGGAAGTGTATTTAAACTCAAGAAAGAAAAAAATGATTAAATCAGAAATAGGGGAAAATGATAATGTTTAGGAATTTCTTTTTGTGGGTGTTGGGAGTTGAAACAGGTCTGACTGTGTACTTCTGGCTCGCCAGGGATTTGCTACTAGGCCAAGGTGACCTTGTAGCCACTTCCTGCCTCAACGTTGAGTGCTGAGGCTACAGGTACCATTTCACCATCCCTAATGTCCTAGTATGTTCCAGATGACTAAATACACAGGTTGTCCGTTTCTTTGGGGAGAACCCAGGCCGGACCTGCCACTTTCCAGGCAGCCTTTTGGTCATGCTCTGCCTGTCTTACTGAGCAGATGCCTTCATTCCCCAAGTGGAAGTAGCTGGGAGCTGCAGTAGCAAGCTGGGAGCAGGGCTGGGTCTTCCCTGTGTCGGGCCCCGGTGAAGGTGGTCCTTACGTTTTTATCTCATGACTGGAACTTTACCCATTTCTAGAGCAATTCCCGGGGAGGCAGATTTAAAACAGATGTCCTGTGAAGGTTCTGTAAAGGTTCTAGAGCATGCTCCCCAGTGTTGATGGTGCGCCACCCTTCTGTCTCATGTGTGCGTCCAGTTGTCAGATAATTGAGTTTAGTTCCAAACTGAGTAGATTCATTAATCTTTTCTTCCCAGTGTTTCATTCCATTTTTGATTTTTCATACTGCTTTAATATTATTTCCACAAATTTAATATGTGATGTAGCTAGATGAGGCCCATTTACCCTCAGAAAGAGTTTTTCCTTTTTTCTAAGTTTCAGATAAGTTGAACAGTAATGCAGTGGGTATTCATTTCTCCACCTAGACTGGGGGCAGTTTTTAAGCTATCACCATCGTCTTTCCCTGAGATTCTGGAATATTTAGAACCCAGCTCTATACACAGAGACAGGCTCATAACCCTTCAAAGAAAGATGGGCTGATTGTCCACAGAGCTGTGTACACAGTGCAGGCTTCCATTGCCCCCATCAACTTAACCTTGCTTAGTGAGTGCTTGAAATACTATTCAGATTCAGCCCCTGAGGCCTCTCCTGCCGTTTCTTCATTTCATGGCAGAAGGGTTGAGGATGAAAAAAACAGCTGGCCCTCTTTCTTCAGGAAATTAGGGTGTGGCCAGAGCAGGTGCTGGTGATTCTCCTAGTTTAGGTGTTGCTATGAGATGGGTGAGGTGGTGTTGAGCTCTGCTAAGCCCAACCATTTCCCAGAAGCTCTTCAGTTTCTCCTTCAGGGTGGGGTTGGCCACCAGCGAAGTTCCAGTGAGATTTGGATGAAGAGGGTGCTGAAAGTTGGCTCAGGTCGGGCCTGGTTCCATCTTGTACACAGCTAACTGGTATGTGCTGTGCCCAGGTTACTGTCAGCTGCCCTGGAGCACTCATGCCCATGGATGAAAGCTCCCAGCGAGGAGGTGCCGAGAGCTTCTTGGTCCTTTTCCAAGGGAGTCTGGGAGGGAAGCTGAGCACCGTACCAAACATCCTTATGCTGTCTCTTGGTGGGCTAGCATCCTATGGCCTATCTGGCCAGTACAGGTTGCTGTAGAAGTGGAGTAATAGCCTGGAGTTACCACAGAGCCCTGGATGGAAGTTTCTGTCCTTGATTTTTAGTGAGACATTTTTGTATCCCTCAGTACTACAGTTGGGAGCTAATGTCCCTCAAAGGTCCATGAATATGAAAGGTCCAGTCCCCAGAAAACGGTGCTGTTGGGAAGAGGTGGGACCTAGGAGATGGGGCCTGGTGGAAGGGCAATCAGGTCACTGGCAAGCAAGAGAACAATCTTGAGTTTCCCATCTGCTGTGAAGTTTGTGATAGTCATTTGGTTTGAGATAGGGTTTCATAGAAGCCAGGCTGCTAGCCTTGACCTCGCTATGTAGCTAAGGATCATGACTTTCTGATGCTCCAGTCTTTTTCCAAGTGCTAGGATAACAGACAGGTGCCACCACACCCAGCACTTGGAGAGCATCTTTAAGCGATGAGGCCCCTAGGTGTACCCCCCTCCCAGAGGTCCACCCTGCCTCTGGGAACCTGTTTGGCTTCCCTGTGATGTGCTTATTTATCTGTATTTAGGGACAAATAAAGCACTGACTGCAGGTTCTTTACTACAGTGAAGGGCAACTGGCCTTCATCTCATTAGAGGTGCAGGTGTTAACAGCTTAGTGGCATTGAAGCATGTATTCATGATATCTGGTGGTGTACACTGTCTCAGGGCTTGCAAGGCTGAAGCAGGTGGATCACTACAAACTCAAGGGCAACCTAGACTACAGTGAATCTGCTATCTAAAAGAAAAACAAAACACCCCCCCACACACACACACAAAGCAGATTAAAAGCTTATGGCATTGTTGTAGATTTTATGATTCACCGGCTACTTTTAAGTCAACTTGACACAAGCCAGAGTCAACTGTGAAGGAACTTCAATTGAGAAGTTAGATTAGCCCATGGGGCAAGTCTGAAGTGCATTTTCTGGATTGATGTGGGAGACACCAGCTCCTGGGGGGATGCCACTCCTGGGATGGTAATCCTGGGTTCTCTAAGAGCAGGCTGTGGGTAGCAAGCCATTAAGAGGCACCCTCCATCCATGGCCTCTGCGTCAGCTCCTGCCTCAGGTTCCTGCCCTGTTTGCACTGCTACCCTGACTTCTTTCCATGATGGCCTGTGATGTGGAACTATAAGCCAAATAAACCCTTTCCTCTCCAAGTTGCTTTTGGTCATGTTTTATCACAGCAACTCAACCCTAAGATACGTTTTCCTCAAAATTGTATCATTAGTAATCATATATACATACATGTACACATATGCATGCATATTTCTTACCTTTTAGAAGTTAACTCCTCAGAATATAAAATATACCGTGTTGTCTGCAGAGTAAATACTTGATGAAATGAGTTTTGGGAACACCATCGGCTGGATCAGAGGAGTGGTTCCATTTTTTCCCATTTTCTTTGAGTTTTATGGTTTCTTTGGTTCCAGTGCTAGGGAATCAAACCCAGGGCCTTGCACATGCTAGCTAAGCACTCTGCCACTGAGCTACATTTCCAGCTACAGTAGTCCTGACTGGCTTGGCCCTGTGTTCCTGCCTCCGTGTGTGTGTGTGTGTGTGTGTGTGTGTGTGTGTGTGTGTGTGTGTGTGTGTGTGTGTGTGTGTGTTTCACAGGACTGTGGAATTAGTTCTCTTCTTTCATCTTGACATGGGTTCTGGGGAATCTTGAAATCAGGTTGCCACGTTTACATGACAAACACCTTTTACCCACTGAGGCATCTCACTGGCTAATGATTTTCTTTATGCCCATTCTGTCTACCTTTTCCTGACAGCATTTCATCCCTTTAGTGTACTTTTGATTAAACTGGTGAGGCTAATATGATATTTGTTATATAGTAAGCATTTCCTATGGTCAAATATCTAAGTAGAAGTATTGAGGAGAACAGATTTTTATAGCCAAGGATAACCATAACTCCTGAAGTCCCTACCTTCACACTCCAAGTGCTGGGCTGTTCATTGTTTACCACGTCTGCTTTACATGGAGCTAGGGATCAGATTCAGCACCTTATGAATGCGAGGTGAGCACTCTACCACCCCAGCCTCATTCCAGTTTCGGAGGACAGTGTTTAAGACTACCCTTCCTCAGTTTTTCCTGCACGGACTATGGAATCATATTTGTGGAAGGTGTATATGCAGGCAGCTAGCATTTCCTTTCTGTGCTGTACATGTATACCCTGAAGTCAGGTGGCTAGGAAGGTTTCTTCAGTGTACACTAGGCATAGGGAATGCAGGCCTGCATCCACCACTGTTCTATGTGAATGAACATGTGATGTATCACCTGACACTTCAGCTGAAATGGCTAAACTCTCGTTCATGGCTCTGTGACTCCCTACTTTTGCAACTTAGATAGGGTGGCTCCCATCCAGGTAAGAGCTACAAGGAGAGGTTGCTTCTCACACTTCCGTATAAACAGGTACCAGTTTTGATTTTATTTCATCATATTAACATAAATGACGCAACAAAATGAGAAATGCACAACTGAACCATTCAATAGCTTGCCTTACTCCAAAGACCACTATATTCATATTAAACATTTATACAGTCTTTCCACTCTAACTTTACAAATGGTCTAAACGGTTTCCAGCATTTCTCAGTCTAGTTTTGCTCATTAAATCACTGCTTTGCATCACTGCAGAAAACCCCAGGCTGCCCTGTGCTCAAACGAGGAGAGCCAACCAGCATACCACCCACAGCGTGCCTCAGGGTCAGCCCTTTTAGCGTGTGCAGTTGTAATCCCAAGAACTGCTAATATGGCATCAGTGATGAAGACTGACAGCTGTAGAGTAGGGCTAACAGCTACAGAGAAGGGACACGGTCCAGAGAGCCCTACATGACATACAGCACAGGCAGCACACCGCCCAAAGATACTGAAGCCAAATCCCCTGATCCTCCTGGAACATACTTAATGATGGAGCTACTGCTTTCATTTTTACATTATGTCTTACCAGTGTGACAAGAGGGTGGATTCTTACACATTTAGTGTGTTTACCCAAATTTACTGTGAAGCTTTGAAAAATTTTGATTACATAAGATTTTAATATATATCAAAACCCCAGATTGCTGAACAGAGAACCTCCCCAGGGAGGCAGCCTGCCCCCTGTGCAGTGTCTGTTCTGTCTTCATCTTATGCCCAGACACAGCTTATCCGTGCAGGACCAGTGTGCCCATGAGGCTCCTCATCCTCATGATCCAGCCCACCAGCTTCGAACCATGTCATCCCATGCTGGTCTTAGCATCACTCTAGGGAACATTAAGTCACATCCTAGTCAAAAGACCGTCCATTTCACAAACATAGAAACACCTGAGATACGAGTCAGCCCCAGCTACACTTACAGTAAAGAACAATGGCCATACCTGCCCCTACCCACACCCTGCCAACGTAAATTAAGGCCTCAAGGACTGTACTCTAGAGGGTGACACTCAGGCCAGGGAGTTTAAAGGCAGACATGTGCTGTCGTGTACACACTTGTTCTTACCACTTTCTATTCTCAGCTGCCAGGATTGCATCCACACAGTGATTGTATGCCAGGGACTGAGAAGCCACTGTGGTCCTCCACTCTGACATGTCCCTTCCTCGGAAAGCACGCTGGGACAGCTTTAAAAAGCACTTCCCTGTATGCACAACTAAACAAAATTCAACAACCCCTTTGTAAACTTTCTAGCATGTTTTACTCTGAGTAGCTCCTGCTTATCAAAGCCCATGTTAAGTTTGGAAGTCTAAGATGATTCTAGAAAAAGTACCCTTGTTGCATACCACAGGAAAAAAAGCAACCAAGGAAACAGGTTTCCTGCTTAAATCTGCCTGTTCCGAATCCTATTAGTTTCTTTTTATTCCATGTCACGAAACAGAACTGAAAAGGATGTTTTGGCTGAGAACCTGAAGGTGCTGTCACGCGACTACCAAGCCCAATGATTCACATTTACCTCTCAACCAAGTCAATTTAAGGATTAACAATCCCTCTGTAGGTAATTCTTTAATTTTTATACAGAGGGAAGGAGATTGTTTAGTGTCCCATCCCTGGCTTAAGTCTCTAAGCTACCCGACTGCCCAATCTCTAGCTATGCTGAACTCTAGTTGGTTTCCCCTCTTCATTAAAGCTGAGAAGAAGGGTACATGGCAACTGCTCATCCAGGCCCACTGGGATTTTGTGCATAGACAGTATGAATTTGTCTGGAAAGAGACAAGTTACTTACTAATTCACAATGCCTAGAAAATGGGCTCCTAGACATGGTAGTGGTGATGGCCCCAAATGTCTTGTCTGAGGTACTGGATTGGTTATAAGTAGCTCTGGGCAAGGCTCCTAATAGTTCATCCAGCAGAATGATGTCCATGTCCTTCAGCTGTCAATCAAGCTTGGACTGGACAGGATCATTTCTCTTGGACTTACCACTAGGGTCTGTCCCTAAGAGGGTCTTTCCACCTGACCCACAGCTGGCTCAGTCTCAGTGCTAAGTGCACAGGGAAGGGCCTGGACAGAGATGAGTTCTGGAGATCTCTGTTGCACATGAAAATGGGAAGGAATTTTCCTCTAACATCAAAAACAAAAACTGTTGCTTTTGTAGGAACAAGATGTGCGATTCACTGAACAAAGTATCTTCTCCTGGCTGGGGGAAATTCTAACATTTACCCTTCCACTCTTTTCTGAGAGAATTAGCTGCTCTCATGGCAGGTGTTGAGAGAACTGTGTTGATCCATCTTTTGCTTTTACACCGTAGCTCTATATTCCAAAAATATATATGTATATACATATACATATTTCAGATTTACAGGGAATATTTTTTGTGAACAAGAAACAAAACAAAACATGAACAGAAGTTACACGGGTCTGTCTTCTCAGGAGACCTCTATGATCTCCATGCTGCCTGAAAAGCTAGACCGACTGCCCACTTTCCCTAGCTCTTCCCTCGACCTACTCTCGGACATGATGCTCTCTCCAAATTCCATTTGGCAGCTTCTGCGTTTAAACTGCTTTTCAAAGGGGCTCTCTTCATGCCAGCTCCGTCTCGAGTCAGCTCTGTCACTGGGCTTCTGCCGCCTACGAACAGAATAGACTTGGTCACTGCAAGTGGGCAGCTGGCTACAGCTGTAGGCAGAGTAACTGCTGTTGCCTCCATAGACGGCTGAAGCAGAGTAGAAGTGTGAAGGCTCTGTGGCAAAATACCAACTATTGGTCAGGGAGGGGGCAGAGGACTGGGGAGCCAAAATATCCGAGTGCCAGCCCTTGAGACCATGCCCTGCAGCAGACTTGGTGAGGTGTTGCTGGCTGGTAGAAAGGCCGAAAAGAAAGTTGGTGTGGTGATTGTCCTCTACACTCCCACTCCGATGCAGCGGGGAGAAGAAGGACCTCTGGGTGGCCCCACTACTGCTGGTTCTCACTGAGTGCAACCGCTTGCTCTGGCTCTCTGAAGGCCTGGTGGGTTGGGCTTGCTTGGGGATGTGGGCCTCCTCCTTATCTGGGCTGGTCTCTGGAGTCTGCTCTGATACCTCCTGAACGGGAGAGAACTGGCACAGCTTGTTGGTCCCATCCAGAGTGGCAGAAGGTTTGTAGTATTCCAAAGCATCCTCTGATGAGAAGCCATGTAAAGACGCTGCCACACTGGCTGAATACGAAACAGACTTGATATCAAGAGAGAAGGAACGCTTGAGCTTATTGCTGTCTTCCAACTTCTCTGCGGACACCTGGAGCCCGCTGAATGCCTGTGCCAGTGGACTGTCCTCTAAGAGTGAAGGCTCTAAGCTGGGCACACTGGCAGGATGTACAAGCCTTTGCCCTGCTGCCTCTGAGGTAGAGTTGCCACAGGGGGGACTGAGAGACAGTGCATTCTTCCGTCCACCCTCTGAGGCTGCAGGCTCGCTGGGTTTGTCCAGGTGCAGCAGCTTGAGTTTGCTCTTTGGCCCTGACATTCCAGTCTGTTTCTTAATCATCTTCTCATAGTCCATGAGTTGGCCCAGAAAATTAAAGTTTGGAGATATAGTAGGTCTTTTTTCTTTCACAAATCTATAGAGAGGACAAAGCAAAACCCTTGAATTTTACAATTGCACTTTGTCTTGAGGGCAATAAGAGAAAGTGAGACAGGATGACACACCTTCCCAATGTTTTGGAAGAAGATTCATTTACATGTCCGGTCAGGGTGAACACGTTATGAGGGGGCTGTGGCATGGGCCAGTGTGTGCCAGAGGCAGCCTGCAGGTTCCTACTGGCTGGTTCCTACTGTCTAAGAAGCCAAGGCGCCAATGCAGTCACAGAGGACCATTTGCTCAGCTCCACTCCTTGCCATATACACCAGCACAAAGCCACTCAGCAGTGTTGTCATTCCAGATCCCCTTTTCAACAAATACCCTCAGGTCTCAAGACATTTCCCACAGAGACGGCACCAGATGGCAAAGTGTCAGGGCACTACGATCTATATTTCTTTTTAGATTCAAAATGACAGGACAATTGGTTCTAAAGTGATCTCTGGGTGCTAAACACTGCACAGCTGTACTGCCTTACTCAGTCTGTACCCTGCGGATCTAGATCCGTTCACAGGGTCCCGAGGCTCACTTGTCCCAAAGTAAACAAAGGTACTCAGTGATGGGGCTGTGCTCACAGTCTGCACTGTCTAACACCTGGGCCCATTTTTGTGACCACTATATTAAAAATTCACTAAGACAGAAAAGCACACATAGTAAACTGTAATGTGATATGAGGGTATGGGTCTTCCCACCTGGCGTCAGCCCAGGCAGAAGAATGACAGGGACAGAGGCCTAACTGGTGAAAAGTGAGTGCAGAAGAGAGGAGCCGTCCCCTCCAGTGTCCAGCCACACAGGCTGGCTAAGCAGGGCATTTCTCTATTCTAGAGTCTATAGTTTGAGAAACCCAAATATTAGGACAAGCCAACATGGTGCATCTATATTCTTGTTATTTTTAATGTGAAAACCGACTACTTCTTGCTGTCATGGCATGACTCATTTGTCACCAATGAGGATGCCAGTCCCGCCATTTTCTGCCTTTCCCATTGAGATAGAAGGGAAGGCAGCCTAGTCAGAATTACTACCTGTAAAACCTGGCCAATTAGACAGGACAGGAAGCTTTATTCAGATTTTATACAGATGCAGAGCAGGCTCTGATGGGCGATGTGTGAGAGACACTTTCTCCACCTGTCAATCAAAAAGGCCATGCTTCCTAGCAAGGGAGAGAGAGGTATAACCTCCCTTCGTCTAGCATTACTAAAAAGTAGCCGAGGGTGACACCACACTAGAGAGAGGATGGCAGACAAGCAGAACCACTCTCTCCGTCTCTGCAACACCCTGAGTCACCAGGAACCTGCAACCAAACTCATCTTGGTTTGCACTCATCTGTTCACCCACCTTCCTAGCTCTTCCTGTTTCAGGGAAAATGAAAAGCATGTCTGTCCTTACCTGTAAGCCTCATCTAGGGACATGTCCATCCTCTTCATGATGTAGGCGATAGCGATGGTGGCGGAGCGAGAGATCCCGGCTAAGCAGTGTACCAGCACACAGCCATTGGAGGCTTTTGCTTTCTCTGTGGAGCAAATTTAAGAGAGGTCACTGGGAATTGCTTCAGTAGTAAGGAAATCTCATTCTCAGCATTCCTCTGAATGTTACTGTCAATTTCTTCACCTGAAACTTCAAAGCAGACCTCACCTCTGTAGCCTCCTACTCATCCTTTAGTGGTTTTATTAGGAGGAAGGGGAAAGGCAGGTCCCAAACAATTATTAGTAAGCAATGGTACCACCTAAGACTGCTTGGCTGGTTCTTCAGAGCTTTTGCCACGTAGAGTGTGTGTGTATGAGGGTGCGTGGGAGACAGAGGTCAACCTCAGCTGGCATCCCTCAGGTGTACGCTCTTTTTCAGACAGTACTGGCCTGGAACTCACCAAGTAGCTTAGGGTAGCTAGTGGGCTAGCCAGCAAGCCTCAGGGTACTCCCGTCTCTGCCTCTCCAGTACTGAGATTACAAGCAAGCACCACCAAGGCCATCATTTTTACATGGGTTCTGGGGATCAAAGTTCGGTCCTCCTGCTTGCACAGCAAGCCCCTTAAAACACCGAGCTATCTCCCCAGCTACTTGCTTACCTCAAAATCATGTACACAAGACCAGAACATGTTAGAGAGATTCATGGATGCCATTAGAAGAAAAGCCAGGGGGATTCACACAGTGATGCCCTCTTTGGTGATGAGGAGCTTCAAATGTTTACATGTAGGAGCAGATGACATTATCCCAAACATCCTGGAAGCAACTACCATGATTGACTCTGTTCTGAACAACTACATATGTGCTCAGTCATAAAGTTGTTGCCGTGGGGCCAAATCCTTCCCCTTTCATTTAGTAGTCAAAGATGAGGTTCTTTTGTTCATTCGTTTGTTTCTCTGTTCTGGAACTTACTCTGTAGACCAGGCTGGCCTTGAACCCACAGATCCACCTGCCTCTGCCTCCCAAGTGCTGGAATTAAAGGTGTGAGCCTCCACTGATAGAGGCGAAGTTAAAATTCTTAAAATTCTCAGATCACAAAGAACTTGCACTGGCTCCTGAATATAAAGCTGCTCCCACCTTGCAGCCTGTGATAGAGACTTCTAGTAGACATGATTTGTTATTCACTATATAATAAACAATTTAAGAGTAAGCAAAGAGTAAGCAACAAGCAGCATCCCTGCTAGAAAAGGAAAGCAAGGAAGAACAGGCGAACACAATCCACACTAACACACAGAGGAGGCTAACATAAATAACACACAGGCCTGCATAGAAACCCTGTCACATCATCCACCAGCATTCACCTTCTACTTCATAGTCTCTTTTCCTTGGGTGAGAGGCTCAAAGCTAAGGTTTCCACTTAACGGCAATCTCACTTTCTGTCATAGCCATTGTACTTTTCCTATAATTTGATTCTTCCCCTTTTTTTCTATCTCAAGGCATATGGGTGAATGTGTATATATTGATCCCAATACCTAGCTGGAAGCTGCTCCAAATCCTGATGGGAAGCAGACTGGGAAGGGCTAAGGGGAAAATGCACTGTCTAACATGTTTAAAGCTCCAAATCCCATTCCCAGTGCACACACTAAGATCATTTGGTTTCAGTTTCTTACTTTTGAGTGTTTTTGTTTTTGTTTTGTTCTGTTTTGTTTTCTATTATTACTAATACTGATCTGAGGCTGGAGAGATGGCTCAGTGGTGAAGAACACTTGTTGCTCTTGCAGAGGACGGGGATTTGGCTCATAGTAACTGCACTGCAACTGTGTGTAACTCCAGCTTCAGAGTATTTGATGCCGCCTCTTCTGACCTCCTTAGGCACCAAGCTCATACACACATGCAGGTAAAACATGCATAAATATAAATCTAAAATAAAAATTTTAAAAAATGATTATCTTGACTCAATCTTCCTACCCTCTCATACCCACCTCTCCCCTCTTCTTCCTCCTAACTCCCTCTCCTCTCCCCCTGAGTCAGGGAAAGATTAGAGGAGAGCAAGAAAAGAGATACCATAAAGGAGGGAGCCATAATAGGTTTTAAGAGAAATCTGGTACTAGGGAAATGTCCAGAGATCTATGAGGATGACCCCAACTAACAATCTAAAGCAATAGTGGAGAGGCTACCTTAAATGCCCTTCCCCAATAATAAGATTGATGACTACCTTATATGCCATTCTAGAGCCCTCATTCAGTAGCTGATGGAAGCAGAAGCAGACACCCACAGCTAAACACTGAACCTAACTCCTAGAACCCAGTTGCAGAGAGGGGAGGAATGATGAGCAAAGGGGTCAAGACCAGGCTGGAGAAACCCACAGAAACAGCTGTCCTGAACAAGGGGAAGCTCATGGACCCCAGTCTGATAGCTGGGAAACCAGCAGAGGACTGAACTAGACTCCTGAACTTGGGTCTCAGTTTGAAGGCCTGGGCAGCCTATGAGGCCTCTGGTGTGGATCAGTATTTATTCCTAGTGTACAAATGGACTTGGGGAGCCCATTCCACATACAGAGATACTCTCTCAGCCTAGACACATGGGAGAGGGCCTAATTCCTGCTCCAAATGATGTGACAGACTTTGAAGACTCCCCATCGAAGGCCTCATCCTCCCTGGGGAGGAGAATGGGGATGGGATGGGGGTTGGTAAGGGGAAGAGGGGAGGACAGACAGGTGCAAGAATTGGGACTTGTTTCAAATTTAAATTAAAATTTATCAAAAAAATGATTTAAAAAATAGATTATAAGAACCTATCACGGTCCTGTTCTCACTCGATAGTTCACGCAATCCCCTGAAGTTGTTCCTGGCCTCCACATGTGCAGTGGCACACATGCGCCCACATGCTTGTATCATATACACACAATATAAATGACAACAAAATAAATTAAACATTTTGAAGGACGTTGCAAAGAGATAAAAGTTATATAGCCAGCAGCCTGAGTATCAGTGAAGCCACAGAAACAAGAGATGCTGCCTCCAAACAAAAGGTGTACATCATTCTGACCTCCACACATGTCACACACACGCCTATACTCACTACATACTATGCACACATATTTTTAGAAACCTAACGGTAATGTGCATTACGTGCTGATGATGAATGTCCTTTTCCTCTTCCATTTTCTGTATTGTGCTCATGCTCTTTTTACAACCGCAATTCATCTGGTAATTTTTAAAAATTAAATATAAAAGCAGTTACTCTAAAGTGGGCTCATTCACACCTAAGTCTTGAGAGACTGAGTGCTCACCCTAGTCTTAGAGTCACACACCCAAAGACCTGGCAGAGAGGGGAAAGTAACCATCAGGGAAAGCCCTGTCAGTCCGGAACAGGGTGAGCAGTCTACCCTGGCTGGAAATGACTGGGGGTGGCTGCAAAGGTGGGAGCATGGGTTGCAGCGGTGTTTTGGGGAGTGGTAGGCTCATAGACATATTTTTTGTGTGAGAAATTAAAGGGCCTCTGCAAGTTCTGGAGTGAGGAACAAGAAGACAGAGATGGTGAAACTGAACCTAACAGCAAGTTAGTGCTATGGAAATCCAAGAACCATGCTTAGGGTTAAAAAGAAAGGGCAGAAATAAACACCAAGGAGAGGACTGAGAAGTTAAAAACAGGATGTACTGAAGGTGAGAAGTCAGAGCTCAGAAAAGTGTTGGCAAGGGAGCAGCTCTACAGACAGGGAAAGCGAAGAAATGCTCATGGCAATCTTCAAAGTGTTGGTCCGTCCAGAGGGTAACCTAACCTGTGGCCCCTGCTACCTGGGAGTGGTGCCTGGGCCACAGTTTGAGGCCAGTCTCAACTGCACAGCAGGAGCCTGTCCCAGAAAAAGCAAGGGGAAGAAAATAAAACACAAGCATTTGGTCAGAGCTAACTCTGAGCTGAGCACTCTGGAGAGGGTGAGGTGCACACGGTGTCTGCTTTGACCCTACACTGTCTCTACAGAGTAGGTCTACTACCTTCTGCCTCTATTTCAGGGACAGGCACACGAGAGTTTTAAGTTAGTTACACACGACCACTTAACCGATAAGCTGGAAGGAAGAGTTTGGCTCCAAAGTACATCCTTTTAATCAACTCTGTTGCCTCAGTGCAGAGTCACCGAGTGACTTGGGGGTGGGACTGAGCAGGAGCTTGGATCATGCCTCTGAATCAACATGACATGAAACAGGAACATTAATCATAATTGTCTTCTTTTTTAAGGGAAAATGAATGAATGATATGCTGAATATATTTCTTAAAAGTGCAATGAGAAAGTATTAGTTTGAAGAATTTTCCTTATGATTATTTTCAAATTCTTCACTGTGAACTGTATTCTAATTAAACATGTGCTAGTATTTCACTGAATCCAAAACTACTTGAAACTATTGATGCATGGACTGAGGCTCAGGGAACCTTGAAGCATATAAAAGGACTTTATATGCAACGGGAGTTTTCACATGACTTGACTTTTCCCAGGGAAAACACAGCACCAAGTAAGAGGGAATATCAGCCAGCTTCACCAAATGTTTTCAAAGGATTTGAAAAGTAGAAGGGTAAGGGTTAGTTCTGAAAGCTGAACTGATTTTTAAATACTTACAACCCATAATCTCAGATCCTGAAAGGCTTAACCTTGATGTTGTTAAAAGTTAGCTAGCAGGTCACAAGGCCAATCCCTTAGGGGCAGCATGGGACACGTCACCTTGACCATTAAAACAGTAAGCAAAATCACATGCTGCTTTCAGATTTGAGGTCTCTAAGAGGGGTGGGGAGGGAATAGCTACACCTATCTGTGGCCCTGGTTCAAAGGGCTTGTACCTCATCTTAAGCTACATACCAATGAAATCCACAGACTTGTCCAACCACGGCAGAATTTTCTCACAAAAGCTGTCATTCACAGGGACTCGCAGGAAGTGAGATTCGGGTATGAAGTCAGGCTTTGGACAGGTGTTGCTGGCATTTAACACATAGCCAATCCCATTCTGTTGCATCAGCTCCTGTAGAGGGAAAGAACAATTAAAGGGACTAATAAGACTGACAAATACCACCATTTTCTGTACAATAATAATTCACATAGTGAAATCCAAAAGTCCAATGAAATGACATTTGCAGATTTAAGTTGAAGGTAAGAAAATTATGCACATAAAAGCCATTTAAAATAGTATGCCTGAAGAGCAAGCACACTTGATCAGTACAGCCAAGTCTCAGCTGTCTCCATTGCTGGACAGGGGAGAACAAAGAATACAACAAAACAGCAGAGCACACAGCTCTTCACCATGGGCCACGAAATGTGTTCTCTAGGACCCAGGCCTAGGCACTCTTGTGTGGATTAAACAATCTTTTTGAAGGCTACATCTATCTATGTGAATTTATACCTACTGGGTACTGGGCTGTCCCACAGGCCTTTCACACTCATTTGCCAGAAACCAAGCACAGAATCCTCCCTTTTTGGTCCTAAACTCTTGTTTTCTCTCTCATCCCAACACTGATGAACATGGAGACCATCCACCCAGCCAGCTGGCATGACAACAGCACATGGCTCCTTTTTCTTCCTCATAATCCCTTTTTCAAATGCATGCCAAATCCCTTTGGTATTACTTCTTCCATTCATCCTCTCTATTCCCATTCACCACTCAGTGATCAGTCCTCAAAATAACTTTTTAAATTCCACGATGCTTGGGGTGTATTTTCCCTCAAAACCACATTCTTTACAACAACTAGGGTAATAATTTTGTTTTCTTTTTGAGACAGTATCTTCCTGTGTGTATCCCAGCCTGGTCTCAAACTCCAGACTCAAATGTTTCCCCTGCCTCAGCTTCCAAAGTATCTGGGACCACAGACACATGCAACCACACTCTGCTGATCTTTCTTACAACTAATATCCTGATATACACAATCCCAAAGCATGGCATGTGGACTCACCCACCCTTCTGTGTTTAGAAAGCTCCCCTCCCAACTGTCTAATGAATTTCTTCCCACTTCTCCTACTCAGCCTGAACTTTTATCTAAGAATTCCTTCCCACGGACACACAACCGTTCCAAGCTCTATCCTTCTAAAGTGCCGTGTTCACGCCATTATAACAACATAGCATTGCATATTGCTCTAACAGTTAATTTTTGTCTCCCCTTTTAAGCAGTAAAACAATGAGTAGTCTTGAACTGATCTTGTTTTTTTGTGTAACTGCACTAATATGAATCTGTTATTTGACAGACACATCTAGCACTGACCCAATGACCAGGCAAGCTGAAACAGCCCCACCCTGATGAGTCTTCCCAGTGCTGCCTCTCAGGACATCTAAGCCTGGAATATAACTCTAATCAACTCTGGTCTTTCTTTTTTTTTTTCTTTTCTTTTTTTTTTTTTTCTTGCAATACCATCTTTTTTGGACTTTTCCAACTGGTTTAAAAACAAATGGTGGCTTCCTTCCTGTTTATCTTCCTGAAGCATGCTGGGTCTCTTCCTCTCCATTTTACACACCCGCTAATATATAGTAAGTGTATTTTACTTTGTACAAAGATACAGATTGTGTGCAACCCTTTCTCATTTCTGAGATAACATCAAGAAACACCTTCCACTTGTGTGGCCATCTTGATTTGACCAACCCCTTCTTTACACCCAGCACAAGGCCTTGGTGGGCTCATGTGCTCCAACAAAGCTCATGGTCAGACCATGAAGACCTTACTGATGTTCATCACAATCTTCAATCTTCTGTGCTTGTAGCAGAAGGACACCATTTTCCTCAGGTGAACCACCCAAGTACCATCTGATTCAACACAGGACAGTATGTTCTTGGTAAGGAGACCAAAGACCCACACTATACTTATTCCTCTTCTTTACAGTATATTACTGAGTTACATTATGTTAAAAGCAAAAGCAGGAGACTGGAGGTGGCTCAGCAATTAAAAGCACTTGTTCTTGTAAGAGGACTGAGGTTCTGTTCCAAGCACCCACATGATGGCTCACATTTTAACTCCAGTTCCAGGGATTCTGACCTCTCTTATGAATTTCTTGGGCACCGAGCATGCACATAATACATATTTATACATGCAGGAGAAGCTCTCACATACACAAAGAATAAATGAATCTAAACTTTGTTGTTTTTGGGACACACTTTCTCTGTGTAACAGTCCTGGCTGTACTAGAACTCGCTTTGTAGACCAGGCTGGTCTCAAACTCACGGAGATCTGCCTGCCTTTGCCTCTCAAGTATTGGGATTAAAAGCAAAATAGAGGAATGATGTCCAAAGTTCACCTTTGTCCTCCACTCACATCACATAACCCACCCACTCCTTCACAAATCTATTTATTAAATGTATTACCAGCTGCTACCTAAAATTCCTTTGGGAATAAGATGGTACTTGATAGATAAAACAAGACCAATTTTTAAAACAAAAAGGCAAACAAAATACTAACATACCATATAAAATGAAAATGTAATTTGACTGCTAAGTTAAATACCATAGTGCCTTTATGTACAGATTTATAGTTACTACATCAGTGGGAATGTCAGTTAAAGAAGGAAATCACTAAGGATGATACATACCTAAGGTTGACACATACTTGAAATGTGACTTCTAGCTTAAAATTAAACATTAAACAATTAACATATAACATGAAAGTAGGAGCAGAACTATCTGAGAAAAGGAAGGGAACTAACTCTGCAGGATAGAGGACAGAAATGGGTTAGCCAAAGTACACAATACATTTGAGTAGAAATGTCTTCATGGAACCTAGCACTACAGTCAACAAGAATTCCAAGTCAGCCTGGGCTTAAAAAAAAAAAAAAAAAAAAAGAAGTAAAGCAAATGTACATTAATTCACAATTTCTTTTTTGATGTTGTTGTTTTGTCTTGTTTTGTTTTTCAAGACAGGGTTTCTCTGTGAAACAGTCCTGTAACTCACTCTGTAGGCCAAACTGACCTGGAGACCCACCTGCCTCTGCCTCCTGAGTGCTGTGATCAAAGGCATGTGCTACCACTGTCCAGCCAATTCACTAATTCCTAATGCAAGTTCTCTCCATAATTGAGAGACGTTTTTAGTAAAACCACACTAAATGCAACTATCTGTTTCTACTTTTAAAAAAAGAGCAAGATCTCACAAAGGGCTAGAGATGTAGCTCAGTGATAGAATGCTTACCTAGCATCCACAAGGCTCTGGGTTTTATTTCTAATGCCAAAATAAATAAACAGTAAATAAAAGTAAAGAAAACAAAAAGCTGAGGGAACTGGCAGTACAGGCACCTTCTCCATTATGCCTGCCTCCCAAATATTTTACAGCTGCCTCATTCCCACCTAATTTAATGTAGCTTAGGTCACCGAAAACAAGTCTCTGCCCTCATTCTTGTTTCATCAGTACATGTACTATTTTAATTAATGTACATAATTACAATAACAGGCATACTGGCCCACACAGGTCCGAGGGTAAACAACTGGTTCTGGTAAGCACACTACTCAAACACTGGTGTCAGGTGTGCTGCAGGAAGAGCCCAGTTAGACTGAGGTCACAAGGACTTGACCACGAATTTCTGATGTTAAATAAGTCCTAAGAGTTCAAAACAGCTCTACTAGTTGTCCTCTTTAATGTTTTTATGAATATGCATATAAGTGTATATTAATTTAATTTTTAATTTTTATGTGTGGGTTTATGTACACAGCATGCATGCAGATGCCCATAGAACCAGAAGAGGGTGTCAGATCTCCTGAAACTGTAGTTAGAGGCAGTTCTGAGTTGCCCATGAAGGTGCTGGGGACCAACCACCAAACCACATCTCCAGCCCAAGGCACAGTAATTTTTTTTTTGGGGGGGGGATAACTTAAAAAGTACATTCATGAAGAATAAATATTTTGTGAAATGATTATTCTTCCTCATTTTAAATGGGTACTGAAGCCTTTGTTGTAAATTAGATATTTATATAATTTTCATCTTATTTTTCCACATTATATAAAATACACACAACTGAATAATTACTCTGTTCTATGATTAAATAGCACAATCTTTAAACTTCTAGAGAGTAGTCATCTTACAGTGATAAATATTTAGCTTGGACTTTGAACGGCTGCTAATACATGCCCTTCCACTGGTAAGGAAAACCTCCAGTCTGCAATACCCTCAGTTCAGGGTGCTTGAGTTCTTTGGACTCACGTTCACTAGTAACCCTCATGACCTCTACTATCTAATAGCTACAACACTTACAAAATTGCCGTTGCCTGCAACCCACTCCTGGACCATTGCCCTCTTTCCTGTTCATTCTCTTACTCCACTACACCCAGAACCCTTCAGCCTTTCATTCTGACGACGCTACCCTCTTTCCCTGTTCTTCATCCCCATGGAATCTGCCTTCCTTGACCAACTTAAACTCCACAGGCAATTGCTACAACCACTGCCTTGCTTCCGTCAATTCCTCTGCCCCTCTACATCACTTTTCCATGCTTGTCAGCTGATTCCGAGTTAACATTAACCCTTCACTGAATTTTTGTGTGTGCTCATGGATGTGAACATGACTATGGAAACACCTCACTCAGCAATGCCACCTGCTCCCACCTTTGACTCAGACTCCTCAGCAATCGGGGTATTTCCCTGGCCACGTGCTTTCCCTGTCTTGTGTCACTCCTGCACATCATCACTCTTCGCTGATGAAAGACTGTTTTCCTGCTACATGGGAATCCTAGACCAAGTGCAGCCACATATGCTTTCTACCAGCACACACATCGCACAATCTATCTTCCCAGCAGTTTTTACAGATGAACAGCCAACATCTACAGGTCAGTCTCTCTACTTGCTTAGTAAATTGAATCTCTTATTCAAGGATATAACTCTCGCAATCGTTGGCCTTTCTCCTACATCCATTTTCTACTCTCTAAGATGATTTCCTCTACTAATAATCAAACAATTATTTCCCCTACCTTAAAAATCTTTGCCTTTTCAGCAAAATTCCTTGGAAGAGTTGCTTATACTGCTATTTCCATTCCTTTTTGCCTATTATTTCTTGCACTCATTTATCTCACAGGCTTTCCCATCCCTCTACCAAGACACAGATCATAAATTACCTTGATCTCCATGTGCCCTATCTAATGGCTAACCCTTAGCTTTCATCTTTCTTGACCTACAGCACCATCTGGCACACTTGATTAGATCCTCTTCCTGGATAATATCATTCACGTGCTTCCTGGACTACTAGTCTCCACTTCTTCCCTTCTTCAGTATTTATTTCTAAGAACACTTTGTTGAAACGTTTTAGGACCGCAGACTTTCAGTGCTAATTGACCTATGACTTAATCTACTTCTCCATTTAGATTTTCTTAATAATCTTATTTGTATGACACTAAATACTGTCCACATGCTAATAATTACTCTCAAGTTTATACCTCCTCTTTCAAAGACCTTATTCTGAATTCAGAGCCCCACCTGACTACTCAGCATGCCCACCTAGAAGTTTAGCAGGCACCACAAACTTGGTCCGTCTCTCTCTCACTGAGCGCCTCCTGCACTTGCCAGCTGCATCTCCTTTCTCCTTGACATCACACACACTCCTGACATCAAGTCTACCAGAAAACTCTTAGCTTTGCCTTCAAATCTAGTCAGAATTCAACCACGTGTCACTCCTGTTACCAACTTGATTCAACCACTATCAGACTACCAGGCCTGCGTTGTGGCCACTCTGCTTCTGTCCTGTAGGTCATACCACCTATTTCCAACACTGGCACTAAAGTGACTTCATAAAATCTTGCCCTATTTCTCCCAGAGGAAATCTTTCCAAAGCCTCAATGTACAGCCTTGCCCTCCTCCCAGGCTTCCTCTCTGGCCAAACCTCCCAATGCTCACTTAGTTCCAGCTACACCAGTCTTCTTTAGCCTCTTATACCAATTCTCTGCTCTCTTCCTGGCGGCTTCTTCTACCTGTGTTGTTATTCCCTAGATAACCAGATGATTTGCTCTTTGATCTCTTTCAAGTGTTTGTTTAAATCTATCTTGGTGAGACTTACCTTTATCACCCCTTTCCATGAAAAACCATACCCCAAAGACACTCCCAACCTCTTACCCTATTCCTTCAGGGTACTTATCTCTATCAGCACTTATCACCGTAGCACACAGGGGATAATTAATGGATTGCACTTCACAGTTTACCCATTTACTCCACTTACTTGCTGTCTCTTCTCTTTTTACACATGTGTCCCCAGTACTGAGGATGTGATCTGGCAAAACGTAGAGCTTCACAATTTGAAGATTAAAATGACTAAAATCATGATCTAGTAACTACTTTATTAGTATATTTTGATGAAGAATCTCCATAGATGTTTCTTAGACCCTTTCATTTGGGAATCCATAATAAAATGCCATTAAACTATGATCCAGTCATTTTATAACTTATGAGAGACTATTTTACCAGGGTTTCCCAGATTTATTTAGGAAAGGAAGAAAAGGATTTCTGAGTAAATTGACAGTATGAAAAAAAATTTAGCAGCTGAACTAAAGTAATTTTCAAGGACAAGGTAAATTGCCTGCAACTGTTTACAAATACAGTATTTGAAAACTAGTCATGTAGGGCTTATGTATCAAGCATGAGGAGCTGGCCACCCCACCAAGAGATAACAGTCTATGAGGTGGTTAGCTGCACAAACATCAACAACACAAAGAGGAGTCTGGTGCTCATGGCAGAGCAGAACAATCAAAACAGCAGAGTGAAGTGAAAAAGAAGGCTCCTGGAAAGATACTACATGAGAACTTGTGTTCATTTGATGCTTAGACAGAGATACAGTCATCCTGCAGTGTTCAGGGAGACTGAGTCATACCTATAAAGACAATAAAATTACTGGACATTTAATCTCAGCCTTTGCATATATCCTTTTGTATTCATTGAGTCATGCCTAAATTACTTATAACAGCAAATGTAATGTAAACACTATGTAAGCATATGCAATAGTACATTGTTTCAGGAATAAAGACAAGTGAAGTTTGTATAGGTTCAGTACACGTGTAAGTTTTTTGCATATTTTTAATCTGGAGTTGGTTAATTCTATGAATGTGGAACACAAAGATACAGGGGATTTACTGTATAGTTACTGTGAGTGAGATGCAGAAAACAACTAAAAACAAAGAAATTTACAGAAGTCTACAGGCTAGTCTACTCTGAAACTGAGAAGCAGAGGAAGAGATCGGAAGAGCTGTGAAATTAGTCATAGGTCTTAAATGTCAATCTAAGGAGTCTCAATGCTACTGGGCATCAATCAACTCACTCCTGTAATATTAGCCCTCAGGAGGCTAAAGCAGGAGGATTACATCAAGTCTGAGGCTATCCAGAGCTAGATAGTGAGTTCCAGGACTTCCTGACTTATTTCTACAGGAGGATGCTATCTCAAAAAGACATCTAGATATGGCTCACACCTGGAGAGCTAGAGCTACATGGCAGAAACTTGTGTCATCCACTCCACAATTCATCCCACTACTGCTAAGTAAAAAGAATTTTATCAAATGCAGTAACAAGAAAACTGATGAACACATGACATACTATAACTAATTCATAAACAGTGTGGCATGGAATAATGAAACGAGTGAGTTCACCAAACCCAGGGCACAGCCCAGCTTTAGTTTCTTCCTATTAATTAAGGCTGGTGGTGGGGATGTGATAACAAAGACAATATGAGGGAATGCAGTATGTGACATATAAAGTTTCACTAAATATTACATCATTTTAGCCTATTTTTAAAACAGCTCATAACTGGGCATAGTGGCACAAGCCTGTATGTGCACTGAGGAGGCTAAAGCAAGAAGCAAGGTCACAAGTTCAAGGCCAGCCTGGGCTCTGTAATGAGATCCTCTTCTCTTATAAGAAGAGTATAAATTATATGGGATATGAAATACACACACACACACACACACACACACACACACACACACACACATATTACCCAAAAGCCTGTAATATAAATTTCCCATTAATTCAAACTTTTCTTCCTCTTAGTTGACATTAAACTGAATCAAACAGGTCAGATATAAGAAAGGGTTCACCTGCAAAGTAAAAACCATGAACTTAGACAATGGGTTCTGGTTCTAACGCATAATTAAAGGTGTTCAAAAATAATATTTATAGCCAGGTGTGGTGGTGCAGATCTTTGATACCAGCATCTGGCAAATAGAAGTAGGAAGATCTCTGTGAGTTCATGAACTGCCTGGTCTACATAGTAAGTTCCAGGCCAGTCAGGATTCCATAGCAAGACCCTGTCTCAAAACAAAAATAGTAATATTGATGAGTTAAAAGAAAACATTTAATTCTGTTGTCATAATTTCCACTAACTTTTTTGAGACAAGGTCTTGATACACGTACTAACTGGGTAGACCCTGTTGGCCTGGAATGTTTTGTCAGTCCAGGCTGGCCTTGCAGGCCTCTGAAGGGCAGGCACAGGCATGCACTGCCCCACTTGGCACTTGATTCACTTTTTTTTTTTTTATTTAAAGGTTTATCTCCTATACTATGAAATAAGCTCTCTCTACAGTTAGGACTGATTTTTACAGATTCTATAATCTGTTCATAAGATTGTGGAGTCTTAGGGAATACTGATTTAAAAAGAAAAACACACACATACAAATTCATTTTGTTTAGCTAGTCTGAGAACAGAAGATCCCACTGAATTATATGGGCTAACCTCAGACTTCTGGATAACGTCACTTTAATTTTTTTTTCTGAAGTCAATTCCATGCCACTTTGTATTTGCCACTCTATTTGTACTCAACATCGACCTCAAGTTCGACCTCCCCCAGCCAGCTTTCTCAAATGCCAAAGACCACTGATCTACCACACACTTACACGTGCTATCCCACATGACTGTAATGCATGCTTCCACCCCACAAGATGGCACAGGCCATTTTATGAGTACTAAGAGTCAAAAATGATCAGTTTTTAGGAAAAGAACCCAAGATTTAGTAAATTGGTTAAAATGGTAGTGGTAGGTGGAGAATTGGCATGCAGCACTGTCTCTACCCACAGCGGTCTCTCAGCCACCACGCAGTGCTGCTTTAGTCTGGGGAGTTACGCTGAGTCATCTCGTCCTGTGAAATTGTTTAACGAACAAGTCTTTCTTCTCCCAAACAACCAATGTGCAAGTGTATGGTGTTACACACACAGTACCTACAATATTTTTAATGATAATTTTGGTTATCTTCTTATCTTCCAACATCATATACTTCTCTGAGAAACCCATCAGCACCTGACAAAGCTGTATACAGGCAATTATTACCTGTATAAAATAAATACATCAACACTAGCCCTACCAGAAGCATCATAAGACAGTGTGGGAAAAATCAATGTTGTATGTTAAAAGATCACAATAAAAAAACACATAAACCAAGCTAGGTGGTGGTGGTGCACACCTTTAACCTCAGCACTCAGAAGGCACAGAGATGGATCTCTGGGAGTTCCAGGACAGCCAGAGCTGTTACACAGAGAAATCCTGTTTCAGAGCTCCCCCACCCCCCAGGGGAAAAAAAGGAGTTTGGTGACGGCTTACCAGGTTCACTCCAGACACACAACAATTTCAGGCTACTCACAATACGTAATTTTATGTGTACATTTGGAACATTTAAGTATAACATTTAAAAACGCCTCTAACTTTCAAGGGATAAGGGAGAAAACTAATCAAGAAACTTGAGGGATGGAAGGAAATACAGCTAAGTGGTAGAACATCTGCCTAGCACATACAAAGCTCCAGCATTATAAGAGAAAAAAAAATCTCATCATTCAAATAACTAGATTCTCCAACTTCTCTCATTCCAGGTAAGAAATGGGCATCAACAAATGCTTTACTTCAGCAGAATCAACTGTTCTCATTTCAACTCGTAAAGACCAGAGAACCAAGCATGTTAAGCTAATTATAGTTTGTAACTGAAATCTGGGGCCATCCTGTGTTCAACAACATAGCACTGCATTACATCCCTTTCGTGATATTACTGATGAGCCTCCTAAGAAACTATCTGTGCTTTTAACATACTTTGGTAGCATTTTATTATGCATATGAGTGTGTGAGTGTGTGTGCACGCGTGCAGGTATCTACATGCAAGTGATATACAGTCAGGTACACACACACACACACACACTCTCTCTCTCTCTCTCTCTCTCTCACAGGCATGCATCCAAGTAGAAGCCAGACAGAGGCTAACCTCAAATATTACTCCTCAATAGCAATCCACGTTTGTCTATTCATTTTTTAGGTAGGGTCTCTCATCAGCTCCTGGGGGCTTGCTGACAAGACTAGGCTGGTTGCCCAGTGGACCCCAGAGATCTAATTGTCTACACCTCCTCCATGCTGAGATTACAAACACACACCAGTACTCCCAGTTTTGTTCCACTGGTGGTGGGGATGGAATTAAAATCTTCATATATGTGCTGCAAACATTTTACTGATTAAGCTATCTCCCCAGCCCTAGACTAGCACATACACATATGACATGTATATATATATATATATATATATATATATATATACACACACACACATATGTATATATGTATATATTACACACATATATGGATATATGTAACATCTGTTTATTATTTATTTAGTGTGTATGTTTGCATGCCATAAAGTGCATGTGTAGGCCAGAAGACAACTTGTAGGAGCCAGTTTTCTATTCCTACCATGTGGGCTCTATCACTTCATGATTTTAATATTAATAACATTATACATGTGCTGGGCAGTTTTAAGTCAATTTGGCACAAGCTAAAGTTATCTGAAAAGAAGGAATCTCAATTAAGAAAATGCCTTTGTAAGATCCAGGCTAAATGCAAACCTGAAGGGCATTTTCTTAATTAGTGATTGACGTGGAGGGCCCAGCTTATTGTGGGTGTTGTCATCCTTGGGCTGGTGGTTCTAGGTTCTATAAGAAAGCAGGCTGAGCAAGCTAGTGAACAGCACCATTCCATAGCCCCTGCATAAGCTCCTGCTTCCAGGTACCAGCCCTGTGTGAGTTCCCATCCTGACTTCCTCTGCTGATGAATAGCAATATGCAAGTATAAGCCAAATAAACCCTTTCCTCCCCAACTTTGTTTGTCATGGTGTTTCATCATAGCAACAGTAACCCTAAGACAACAGCCTTGTGATCTTTTTTTGATTACTTTAACTCCTAAATTTTAATAAAAAGGAACATATTATTATTATGGAAGATTATTAAAATTTTACCTTCATATATCTTGAAGAAAAAATAGGCATATATTATTGTTCTTGCAATGTTAAGTCAGGAGGTTGAACATTAAGATCATTTAGTTAATGACTGGTGATTTGAAAGAAAGTGGCCACCAAAGGGAATGGCACTATCAGGAGATGTCTTCTTGGATTAGGTGGCTTTGTTAGAGGAAGTGTGTCACTGTAGAGGCAGACTTTGAGGTCTCTTATATGCTCACATCTAGTGAGACAGTCCCTCTTCCTATTGCCTGTATGTAAGATGTAGAACTCTCAGCTACCTTCTACAGCACTCTGTCTGCCTGTAAGCCAGCATGATGATAACGGACTGAACCTCTGAACTATAAACCACCCAATTAAATGTTTTCCTTTATAAGAGCTGTCGTGGTCACAATGTCTTTTCACAGCAATAGAAACCCTAAGACAATGATGCTTGTGAAAGAGTAAATCTGTGCCATGTATCTGTTATCCCAGCCTTCCAAAGGTAGTGGCAAGAGGATCAGAAGTTCAAAGTAACCCGCAGGCAAATAAGCTCAAGACTAGCTTGGACTTATGGGCCTTATCTAAGAAAAATAAAACTTAAAAATAATCAATTAAAAACAAAACTGGGTCAAGTTATGAGTTCATTTGACACTTTTGGAATAACAACTTTCTCACAGCAAAACCAAAGTGGCTAACGAAATGTCTAAACTCTTCAGCTCAAAGGTTCTTTGCTCACTGAACCTATAGTCCCAGGAACTTCTAAGTCCATTCTCTACCCACAAAGAATCTACATACTCTATTTACTGCAAGGCAGCGAATGAAACCAGAAAGGTCCACATTTCCCTATTCTGAATCAAGGTTCTGGTTTGACTGCCCTCACACAACATTACCCAGTTGTTAAGTTGAAAAGGGAACAGAGTAAAATTAATGTGTCATTGTCAAAAAACAAAACAAAGCAAAAAACCAATAATGTGTAGCAACTATGTGTACGAACTGACTGGATAAGGTTTACCAAGAATAAACAGAAACCTTAACTAGTAATTTAGTTTTATTTTTACCTGAATTAAATAAGCCAAACATCTATCTCTACCTTTGCCACAGGAATGCATGTGACTTTGGAAAGTTAATTTTGTTCTCTGTAAAATAGTTTACTTATCTGTAGGCTGGATTAATAGTAGTCACATGTTCAAAGGAGCTGTGACCCCACCAGTAAGGTTCCGTTCATACATAAGCTATAAATATCAAGTGGGCAGCTCTCACAGATGAACAAGCATATTAATAGCACACTGTAAAATTAAATCTTATGGAAGGAAGGGTTTTGATGGAAAAATAGTAAAAATGCCCAAAGACAGTATATCTATTCCTAAACAAACTCTTTCCTAGATGCTAAGAAGAGCACTGTGTAGGCTCCAAGCAGCCCAATTGTTTCCAAAAATCATTCAAGGAGAAAATGCTAAGGGAAATCGCTGCTTTCATAAAGTAGCATTTCTAAATCACCAAGAGTTGAATTAAGATTGCCAGTTGCTTTTGCAATTAGTAACACCATAAATTAAGAAATTTTAGGGGGAAAAATCACTTTTCTAAACAGGAAGAGCACTTTCATTTTTTAGCATTCCTACTTGAGAACATGTAAGCTGTAGAATCAGATTAAAATTCTGATATTTTTATGCTTGTGCCATTATACACAAAAGCCCCCCTCCATTATGTGTTTCTGTAACAGGACATGTCTGTTCAGTGCTGTCCACAGCTTTTTAGGAATGTTCTTCTCTCCACAGACTATTCCAGCCAGCTTCAAACACAGTGGAACCAAATGACAGAGCACACATCTGAGTCTCTGTCCTTGACATTTTTGATCATCTCTCCCATTCTCCTCCCAGCTGTTATCATGAGGACCTTCCTCAATCCAGGCCTGACCTGAACCCCTTACTAGCGTGCTGAAAAAAAAAAAAAAAAAATCAATGCATTGTAAGTGCAGGACACCCTATTACAGTAATAGAATAATTAGTAGCCCATAAAGCCAAGGCTAATGGTATAAAAACAAAAAAAAAACAAAAAAAACAAAAAAAAAAACAATTTTATTTCAAGTTTCCTAAAACTATGAGGAAAACATCAATTTGAGTGTCTCATGGCAATAAATAACACCACCAAAGTACTACTGGAGAGATAATGCAACACTTAATTAGCATTATCACTTAGTAGGGAGTCACACTAGCACTTAATTAGCATTATCACTTAGTAGGGAGTCACACTAACAGTGTTCCACCTTTCTGGGATCACAGAATGCTCCATTTCATCTTCTCCAGCTGCTACCAACAGATACAAAAAGAAAGGCGTTTGAAGCACCCACCTTGTTGAGGACATCTCGCTGGCAGCCAAGATAGAGATTGGGAAGAATTCGAGTTGGCCCAATGTTGGCAACAGGTAAGCAAGGCTGAGACATGCAGGTAGGGACTAGAGTGGATTTTCCTTCACAGAGGCCAGGGAAACAACGAGAGAACTCAGCAAACCCACCTGAGAATAAACATTGTATGATTACGCCATGTACAGTGTAAAACAAACCAGCCTTCTGGGAACCACTTGACTAAAACTGTTTAACAGAAAAATCAGACGGTACAGATCCAAGCAGGTAACACTGCCTATGTGCACATTCCTTCCCACAGTTACTGTTGCTAAAACTGACGTAGACTCCAGTACTGACTCTGACTTGTAAGGCCGTAGTATGGAAGGGCACTGCCTTTCTCAGTCTCTTAATGCTCATACACTGCATGACATGTGATCCCCTTTCCTCTTTCCATAAAAATGTTATTTATAGGACATTAAAGAGGACTTTAAGCCAATAGCAAAGAAGTCAAAAATAATTATTCACAATAGCAAACAAATGGGTAATTTAAAAAGTGATGAACTGAATGTTACTCTTTTGGTAGAATATTATTTTAAGGTGTGTGACTTTTGTTTATGCTGCATTTGTTTAACTATGTGAAGCTGTGATTCTTTTTGCCTGTCTAAAACACCTGGTGGTCCCAATAAAGACCTGAATGGCCAATAGCAAGACAGTAGCAAGGATAGGCGGGGCTGGCAGGCAGAGAGTATAAATAGGAGAAACCAGGAAGAGAAGGAAAGCAAGGAGAGGGAGAAACAGGGTCTTCACAGGAGTTTCCAATTTAAATAAATAGTCCTTTCTATCCAAATGAAAACACACGAACCAAACTGTTACCTCTTAGTAGATCAACTCAGGAACCTTGAAGATTAGAATTACGAAAAATACTTGTCAACTCAAGTATAATCCAACTGGACCCCTGTTCCTACTGTCTATGTTCAGTTCAGGGTCCAGGAGTAGTGAGCCACAGCAGCAGGAATTTGCAACAACTATTGAGCCACAGCAAAATATAAGACAACATTCTTACCTCGAGTCTAAGCATCTATAATTTTAGAACTATTATTAAACATGAGGAATTAAAATGTCTTAAACTAAACTGGTGGACAGAGCAGGTGAATCAGATCCACTGCAGAAATCCAAATTACTTTGTACAATGGACAAGGCCCTCAATCTACACCTGTATTGGTTTTATTTTTCACCATTTCCAAACATGACTTCCAGCCAGGTAAAATCGTTTCACACTTCAGAAATGCCACCATTCTGCTCTGCACCATACATATACACATAAGAGCCCAGTGATCACACAGTAGGGAAAACAAGAATACAAGCTCCTGTATTCAAATTCACTCCTGGCCCAGCACATTCTAGACGCCTGATGTGGTAAAGTTACTGAACCCCCAGCTCCTAGTTTCCTCATCTGTAGATCAATGCTAAAAAGGTTACTTAACACACCTGCAGTACTGTGTGCGCACGAAGCAAGCACTCCCGCAGGTACCAGTGATGATTCTTCTGTTATGCCATGACAGCAGTCAGCCTCCACCCTAGCCCCTCCTTAGGATCCTTCTAAGACACAAAATGGAAAAGCAGAGTGCCTAAGCCTTGGAATGTGTGGTTACACCCCCAAGGCTGTGCTAGAGCACTGGCATCATGAACGAAGCTGGGGAGGGATCTGTCCAAAACATAAGAGAAACCCAGCACATACCTATCTCCCCCAGAGAGCCACAGCTCTTAGTAACATATTAAGGACTCCAAAAATGTCATCTCCAAAGAAAATGAGTTTGATTCACTTAAGCCAAATGAGCTTTGTCAAACTGATCTAACCACGGAAAACCCTCTAAATTCTTTAATTGATAGTGGCATTATACAAGTAAATGCTAGGCTGGAGCTACGGGGCTGCCATCAGCTAGACTTCCCCACTCCTACAACTGTAACTGCAGATCTCTGAGGCAGGCACAAGATGTCCACTGTTTATGTATAATTGTATTTCAGGGTGTGGCCCCTGTAAGTGGGTCTTACAGCAACATAGCAAAGGTTCTCACTTTTCTTTGCTCAGTTTATACCAATGACAGGCACTATTTTGATTAAAATTAATTGTATGATAAAATTTTAACAGCTATATGTTATTTAACTTAAGAATTGTTTTGGCCTAAGTCTTTGGCTCCAATACCGTCTATAGAAAGTCTGTCATTATAACAAAACCACCCTCCAGTAAAATATTCTCAGAGGAGAATACCAAAAGCAAACCAAAAAACTATTGAATCACATTTTAAATTTGTAAATAATCATACTGAAAAATAGTAACAGAATATACTAAACAAAAACTACAACAAGCAGTATTACCACTCCTAGCTCTACATGTACTTCAATCTTTACAATATGCTATGAAATAAAAGTCATTATTATTCCTATTTGCATATAAGAACACAGGCCCAGAATTACATTCTGCAATAATTAGCAGAGCTATGTATGGTGTGAGTCTACTTCTTAAGTCCTCTAACTTCCCCTTGTATGCAGATACAGCCTTACTATGGTGTCCCAAGCCTTATGACTGTGATTTGCTAGTTCTCAGTACCAGTCCAACAATGGATATAGCTCTTCTCCAAACTGATGAAAAAGTCTTGCCTTCCCCAAAGAGAAGGTAGGGGTGTGGGTGTGTGTATGTATTTCAGTAAGAGAAGGGTATCTAATATGACCAGAGATAAGAGACTTATACAACTGCTGCTACAAATCTCTTCCCTGTCTATTATTAGGCTTTCTTACAGAGAAGTGGGTGAGGGGTCATAGGCAGGAGCATGGGCGACCCTAAAGCAGCCACACTGGAAGGTTTGTATGATGTTTAACTCCTCCCACATAGCCCTTTGTCCTCCAACTATACACTCTAGCCCTTACCAGAGACCCAGAAGCCACAAGCAATTAAGGCAGAATTGCATACAAGTGGTTGTGAGGGGTAGTGGAATACTCAGATGAGGGTCCAGACCCTGCTCTACAAGGGAATGCCGACCATCAAGAAGCCCAGCTAAGATGATCTTTGACAAGCTGGGCTGATAAATGTCTGAAGATAGTGGCAATATGGCTTAGAGGATAGTCATGCACAACATGATATCCATGATAAAGTTCACAGCTAAAAAATATCAATATATCACGGTTTGTTTGTGATCAGGTATGTACAAGCTGACAGTGAAGCTAAAGCTTTGTCTTGGCTTGCATGGAATATCTTTCAGGGAGACACATTTCTGCATCTTCCAAAAACAGCTTATAGAGGGAAACAATATCATTAAGTCAGCCTGGCTGTTCAAGGCCCAGCTGTAACATAAATTAGTACTGGGATCCTAAGTCACTGTAACTTCACTGTACCTCAAAAGGATGGCTCTAGGAAATTTTATGGCAGGGAATAAAAATAATTGACAGAAACTACTGTTCAACCCCAAAACAAAAATGCCAAATCAACAATACATGATGAAATGCTTTATAAAACCAGAAAATGCATACACATATAAAACCAGAGGAGGAAGGCGAGGTGGCGACTGCCTTCAATCCCAACCAGAAGCAGGCAGATCTCTGAGTTCCAGGCCAGCTGGGTCTCCATAGCAAGTCCAGGACAACCAAGGAAGGCTACATAGTAAGACTTTGCTGCTCAACAAAACATACTTTTGTCTGGCTATTTTCAACTAATACTTAGTACAAATACTAATGGCCAAACTTTGGAATATTTAATATTTTCAATGAAATTGGAATATTTAGTGCTCAGTCTGGTTCAAAATGTCCCAAGCCATGCACTTCCAGAAAATACTATATCAGCCAAAGAGTCTGTATCCTGGTCTGTATCTGACAATGTTCACTCTGCTTCACAGACAGCATGTTCCATTCACTGACCTTTCATTCACTGTATTCTAGTGACTCCACTGATTTCATTAATTAACAACAGATGAGACACTGAAGATCTACCCTGAGCCTTTTTTTATAAACTGTCTGTTTCAACCTAAACTGTATCCTTTCCTTTCAAAGATTCTCTTGCAAAAAAGAGCTACATGGGAAGAAAAGCATACAGGGCTCATTTGTGTATACTTTGTTCCAAAGGGCTGTCAGATAAAAACTAAAAGCAGATTATCTGACCTTGTCATAAGGCTCTCTGTCTAAGCAATCCATGGTAGTGTATTATAAAACACATAGCAGCACTCTGTTAAACTTTTCTCTGTGAAAAGCCATACTGAAAACTCAGTATTTTTAAAGTTCTCATGGAATTGTCTCATTGATAAGACCAACTATCTCTGCCCCCTACAGTTTGCACTGTTAGTCATCTGGGAATGTAGAAAATGTGAAATGGCAGTAACTCACATGCATTTCCCTAATATACAGCTGAACTTCAGAATAGCTGTACACTAGTTCCTGTTGCTCTTAAGTTTTAACAGGCAGTCATACATGTTCAGAGGCTTCTGGTATGGAGAGAAATGGAGATGGAGAGAAAAACAGACACACTACAAGGGTGCTGTTAGTTAATCTTCTACTATCCAACCAAAAGAATGCATGTGTAGAAATTAAAAGATACTGGTGACTGGGCAGAATTATGAATGACCTGGTAATTATGAATTTGTGTGTGTGTGTGTGTGTGTGTGTGTGTGTGTGTGTGTTGTGATCTCTTATTTCTTTAGCCATAATTCATTGTGAATAACACTCTTATAATCACTTCACCATTTAACATAGTGCCTAGCATATAATTAGAATTCAGCAATGTTTATTAAACCCTTTCTTGTTACAATGAATAACTGTTGATGGACACAAGTTTTGTATATTTTTAGTATTCAAAAAGGATTTCCTGATTCCATTCAAAGACAAAAGTTAAGCTGGCATGGGTGGGGGCACAAAACATGTTTCCTATTTGTAGACCTCAGTGTCCAAGAGACTCTTAGATGAGAGAGAAGGCACGGAGCAAGAAAAATAATTTTCTGCTACTAAAGGGAAAAAGGAAGACCTAGTGAATGCCATTTTGGTCAGCCAAAAGCAACACTGTATCCTCATATGTCTTTACCCAGAGAACTTCTACAAAGACCTAGCAAGTACATTTTCTCAGACATCCTAAATGGCCCAGGATTCCAAAACAGTGTGCAGGGCAGTCCTATCTTTGTAGCTCAGGGAATTAAAGGCACATCCCTTAGGAAACCTGTAGGACAATGGTTACAATCACACCCCAAGAAGGATGAGGTGGCTGCTGGAAGTGATTTGAAATACGATTATCAATCAAGGTGACTTTATGAGTCAGGATAAAAAGCAAACCTGTCTCCACTCTAGAGAATGGTTCACTCAAATCCAACTAGTACAGTCATGAACCACTCACTATATGTGTCAGTCATTCATATCTAGCGCCTTTCTATGTGTGGCTCAAAACTTCCTAACCTACTCTTGGACAAACTCCCAAGACCATCTGTGTATTCTACTCTTATCAACTATTGTTAGCTGGGTCTGGGGGAGTAGACCTATTGGCCTAGTTATTTAGAATCTGAGACTGGAAGATTGCAGATTCAAGGCCAGCCTGGACAATTTAATGAGTCCCTGTCCCAAAGTAAAGAGGTAATAACTAGAGATATAGCTTGCTGACAGAACATTTGTCCACTATGCCCTAGGTTCAATCTCTAGTAATGCAAACAACAAAACCCTGTCCTCCCCTTTGACCAACTTCACAACTGCATAGGAGACTTCAAAAAGTAGCACAGGAAGAAAATGTATACACATGTTTACATTAAAAAACAAAAACAAAAAACAAAACAAAACCATTCAATATACTGGTATGTAGTACACACCTGACCTCAACACTTGGGAGGCTGAAGTAAGTGGATCTCTATGAGTTTGACATCAGACTAGTCTACATAGGGTTTCAGGATAGCCAGTATTATACAGAGCATACATGTCTCAAAAAAAACCCACACAACAAACAAGCCAACAAAACCAAATCATTCGATGAGCACATACTGAGATCTGGACATCGTGCTAAGCAAAGGGGCCAGTGGACCAAGACAGAGGCAATTTCTGACGTTCACAACTTAGTGAGAAAATTTCAACCAAATAATACAAGATGAACACTTACGCTTGGTAACTAAAAAAACTGAAAGCCAACTGTACATGGTGAGCAGAGAAGGTTTAAGATTACACTGACTATAGGAGACACAGATGAGTGGCAGAGAAAGAGACTCTGAGACAGAGAAGGAAAAGGTTTCTGTGCAAATCCAGAGACCATAAGGCTTCATATTTAAAGCACATGGGATAAAGACTGATGATCTAAATCTAAGCAGTGGTGGAGTGGCTGCCTTAAATGTTCTTCCCCTATAATGAGATTGATGACTACCTTAAATGCCATCATAGAGCCTTCACCCAGTAACTGATGGAAGCAGAAGCAGAGATTCACAGCTAAGCACTGAGCCAAACTCTGGAGAAGTGATGAGCAAAGGGGTCAAGACTATGCTGGGGAAACACACAAAAACAGCTGATCTAAGCAAATGGAAGCGCCTGGACCCCAGCCTAATAGCTGGGGAACTAGCATAAGACCAAACCAGGCCCCCTAAACGTGTATGTCAGTTGGGAGGCCTGGCCAGTCTATGGGGCCTCTAGCAGTGGAGCCAGTATTTATTCTTAGTGCATGAATGGACTTTAGGAGCCCATTCCCTGAGGGATACTCTTGGATAAAGCCTAGGCCCTGCCCCAAATGATGGGACTTTGATGATCCCCCATGGGAGGCCTCACCCTCCCTGGGGAGTGGATGGGAGGTGGGATTGGGTGGTTGGTGGGGAGCATAGGAGGATGGGAGGGAGAGGGATTGGTATGTAAAATAAGATTGCTTTTATTTAAGTAAAAATTTATTTTAAAAAAGACTGATGGTCAAAAAAGGGAGGGAGGGAAAAGGAAGAAGGGGTAAGGGGGGAGAAAGGAAGGGAGAGGGAAGCAGAGAATAGAGGATAGGAGAGGGGGAGAAGGGGGAAAGGAAGAAGAGAGACAGAAAGGGAAGAGAGAACGTGGTTTAGCTAAAGTCAGAGAGGCAGAAAGAAGTCAGTCACTGTAGAGTAAGTTAAGGATTCTATACTTTACTAAACTGAAAGTGAACAACCTGGAAATAAATGTCTTAGTCACTGGTAGCTAGGAAGTGACAAACAAATTGACAGGTAACAAATACAGGAAAGAAACTCTTAATTTAAGTAACTTCATGCAAACTGAGACTCAGAGAACACCAAGCAAATATATGGCAACAAGTAGGATAAAGTGGTTCTTTTTGTCTAATTTGCTTAAAGTATAACTGGCAAGTCAAACATGTTTATAAGTAATCATTTGATATAAATTTTGAAATGTTACCATACTTTATATAGTATCTTTTTGTAGATATAATATTAACACATTCTATTCTCTTAGCAGATTTCAAGTATATATTATTAACTATACTCACCATGTTGCAATCTCTACAAACCTTTCAACTAATAACTCAAAAGGTCTGTATCCTTTAATCACTATCAGCCCTATCACTCCGACCACCCACCCATTCAACTCTTTCCTTTTTGGTTTGATTATTAATTTTTGGTTTTTTGAAACAAGGTCTGATATAGGCCAGGATGGATCACCCTAAACCCCCGATGCTTCTGCTTCCTCTTCTCAAGTGGTGTGATGGCCACATCTGGGCTCAATTCTCTGTTACAATTACTTCTAGACTCTATGTAAGTGAGACTGAGCTAGCATTTATCTTTCTGTACCTGGCTGACCTCACTCAGCATAATTCTTTCCTGGTTCAGGTTATAGAAAACTGCATGCTCCCCCCCCCTCCAGTACTGAGACTGAACTCAGAGCATCATTTATGTTAGGCAAATATTCTACCATGAACTGGAAACCCCCAGCCCTTTGCTTTATAAGGCTAAATAATTCTATTGTATGTGTAAATATAAACACCTATTTTTAGTGACTCTCAGTGACTAGTTTTTTGTTTTTTTGTTTGTTTGTTTTTGACAAAAAGCGATTCTGAGTATCTAGAGTATTTTTACTTAAATATATTTATTTTAATCTTTTACCAGATGCTACAAGTTTTGGTATGGAATGACTTAAAATGTTATTTCATTTCCAAAGGGGAAGAGGTATCAAACTAGATAACAGAATTAATAATAATAATACAAGCAAAAAATCTGTAACTAGAAAAATTGAGTTCTATTATGCTTTCCTTGGGAAGTTCAGTAATTAATTCTGTAAAACAGAAGCTTAATATTTATTACTGAAGCTATCATTCTAGACCCCTGTTTAAAATACATAGACTCAATATACATTATTTGTTCACTTCAATCTACACTAGACAAAACTTCCTAAAAAAGAGAAAGTATTTGTCCTTTAATCCAGCACTATATCCCATGAAATACTGAATAATGATGTCTTCTATAATTACTCAGATCTATGGTTCAGCATAGGATGAAACAGTTACACTTTCATTTGATGAGCCCCTCACTGGCTAAGATAATTTAATGCTCTGAAGTTTTTTATATACACTAATTCTTATACATTGTTTCATTCAGTAAAGTGTGAAGATTATGACTCTAAAATACATAACAGTCTGAAAGAGTTACTAAAGAGATCTTTAGAGAAAAGCATCCTGAGCTGGAAAGATTGCTCAGTGGTTAAAAGCACTGGCTGTTCTTCCAGAGGACTTGGGTTCAATACCCAGGACCCACATGGCAGATCACAGCTGTACAGTTCTAACAGATCTGACACACCATCATACAAACATACATGCAGAAAAAACACCAATGCATGTGAAATAAAATATATAAATAAAAAAAAGAGGAGGAAGAGGAAGAAAGAAGACGGAGGAGGAAGAGGAGAAGAATCATCCTAGGCTGGGCATGGTGGTTCATGCCCCAGTATTGGGAGGCAAAGAAAGGCAGGACCATCTGTATGCATCTGAGGTCAGCCTGGTATATCAGCCTGGTATATAACTATTCCAGGACAGCTGAACTACATAGAAAGGCCTGAAAAAAAAGAAAAAAAGAAAGCTATAAAGAAATTAGTCTTGATTCCCAATCTAATCTAGGCTTATGAAAATTTTACAGATCCTGCAAATACTTGTAGGTATAAGCCATAGGCGCATGGTGAGAATTGCAAGAGCTGAGTCACTGAATGAGAAAGAGCCAAAGTCTGATTCATCTGTGAGTTTCGTATGCTATATAGTTATCCCGCCACTCATCACCAGAAAGATATGAGCTGGGCATACGGCTAAGGGCACAGCATTTGCCCTGTATTTGATTTTTATGAACATGGAATAGAAAAGGAAAGACTGAGTATGTGGACCTGTCCTTCCTTCTTCCACCTTTCCTTCTAGAAGCGAGGGGATGATGAGAGTGAGTCCAGAATCCTACATGTTAAACGTTCTCTACCTCTGCACCACACCCAAAGCTGCCCTTCTGCAGTTACTCAGTGGGAAAAGAGACAGGATGGCTACATCCACTCACAATTCCAACACTCAGGAAGCTAAGAAGAATGAGCATAAGTTGTGGTAGCACATGTTAGTAGAATATGATAAAGAGGCAGAAGTTGAGGGCAGGAGGATCATGAGGTGTGGGTGTGTCTCAAGACTAAAATCAAAAAACTAAAATAAAATAAACAGGAAAAGAGAAGTTAACAGAATAGTGCTGTCTATCTGTAGATTATCTTTTAACCTACTTGATATCAAATTAATACACTTCTGCATCTTTTCTATGTTAGGATAAAATGAGCACCTGAGTTAAAGGGCTTTTCTCCTATATTTATTTCAGTTCTGTGAAATAAATCTAACACTCTTAGATAAGGGAATGGACAAAAAGACTAAGATGATAAAATGATCGACAGTGGGTAATTAAAAGCCATGAAACAAGTTTGTTTTTAAATTTTTCTTGAGGTTAACAAAACCAAAACAGTTTATTCATAAGTCAGTTAGAAACTGACTGTTTTTGTCTTTTGTTCATAATGGTAGTCTTCAAAAGGACTACTGAAACAAATTCCACACGTACTGATTTTCACACACACATAAAAACATTCTCAGAGTAAATGGAACATCTGTATTTTAATGGCTGGGAAAGAAGAAAACAAAACATTTAACTCCAGTTAAAAGATGCTTCTAAAGATGATCAGGCACGAACAGCAGAGTAAAAAACATAGCCCATTTCTCTCAGCTTCATGGAATGTGTCCGTAGATGCCCGACACCTAGGAAGCAGTGCTAGCCTTGGCCCCAAGCTACAGCTATCAGAAGGCCCCGGCCCCTCCAAAGCCACTCTTTTGTGTTTCTCCTCCTGCCTTGGTTTTCCTCTTCTAGCCCTTCCTTCTGCCAATAGCTATGATTTATGTCAAGGGTATTGTCAAACGCTGGCAGTGGCTGGTTTGTATTGTGGTACAGCCCATCTCTCCCTTCCTCACAAGCTTGGATTTTACTTGTGTAGAGCAAAACAGCAGGGGTGAGCCCTGGGTCCAGTACAGCACAGAGCAGCTCACCCCTCTTGCTCTACCTTCAGTCACTTCCAAACCCACCTTACCTGATACTCCTCCCATTAACTTAGCACCCCACTCATCCAGGAAACATTGCTCAAATGAAATGGGCATGAGGTGTTCGGATTCAGTGTCCTAAGATTTGGTCCCACTGGTCAGACTGAACCCTTATTCTTCCTCATAGACCAGTGAGTGCCTCTCCCGAAGGAACACAATTGATAACCTTTTCACAAAACAAAGAACTATAAGACATCTACGGAAGCTCACTGTGAACATACACAGAATGGCTGTCTGTTGACCAAGCTGCCAGGTCAAAGCTCCCCACAGGGAAAATGTTTCAAAAAAGCAGGGTGGGACATCCTGACAGACAAACTCTTTAAAGACCAGGACTAGGGGTATGTGCTTATCCAACATGAGTGATCCCCTCTATTTTATGGTTAGTGCAGTGAGGTCACAAGCTTTAAACTCACTAATAGCACTCTGAAGTAAACTATCAGTGGCTACAAAAACTTGAAATGAGAACCAAAGTTACCCTTAGTTGAGCTCAAAGAGTTGTTATATCTAACCCACTTATATACCTTTATATATAGGTATGGGATGTGTGAGGGGGGGGTTGTTGATTAGCTCAGTGCTAGAACATCTGTTTATCATTACGTGCATCTATCAACAGATAGGAAAAATACAATAAATCTGTAGTCACAGAATTCTGTAACGACCATACAGAGAGACCAAAGGGAATCACAGCCTAGATATAAGATGTGGTTAGAGATACCTGAGGGGCAAAAGGCAAACAAAACAAAACAAAAGCTATCCTTGCAACTAGAGAATTGAAGCAAAAATGTATGACAGACCTGGAGATTTTACCTAAGTCTGCATGAGTTTCACAATATTAATACTTAAAATCTATTTACACACCAACAAATGACCAATCTTGAAACTGATATATTTCTAATAACTAATTACTAATAACTAATCAAGCTCACTGCATCCATCTTCCAATAAACACCAAAGGTGGAAAAAGACAACACCTATCAATAAATAGCTTTTCTTAGGCCACCAAAAAAAAAAAAAAAAAGGCACTCTTGGGTATCAGGGCTGTGTGGTGGCTGCTCTATGTTAAGGTCCTATGCACTGGTCAGCCACCCCAGGGAAAGCCAGCCTCCAACAGGTAAGCCAAGGGTAGTAGAGCCTGACTCCCTGAGGTGCACTTGCTGCCCTCCTCCTCAGAAAGGGCAGTCCTTTCCATGTACCCTACAAAATTACCCACTTGTTTAGCAAATATAATAGTATAATGGAACTTTTTTCCAAGCGTAAAAAAACAAACAAATATCACACACAAATAATAATTAGAAGAAACAGTCTGCATAATTTGTTCCTTATTTTATTGTTCATATGCCCAAGGTGAGCTTACCTCTGGAGTCTCTTTCAAGTATTTACAGTAAGAGTCTGACACTGTAATGCTGGTCTGGCCCTAGCCACAGGGTAAGAATTCCTAAGAGCTGAGATGTCAATCACTCAGTGTTCTTACACAGCAGGTACAGAAAATCATCAGACAAAGCAAGTGGCTCTGAGCTAGCCATATGTGCTATTTCCAGCTAAGAAAATACCAAGAGGCATTTTAGCCAGGTCATATTACACTGACCAAGCTAGGTGTGATGGCTCACACCTGTAATTCCAGTACTAGGGAAGCTGAGGAAGCGGACTGCTTCAAACTAGAGGGTAGCCTGCACTACACAGCGATACCCTGCCTAAAAAAAAAAAAAAAAAAAAATCAAAAAACAAAGCAAAACACCACTGACTAACTTAGCGGAGGAATAACAGTATTCAAAAATCAATGGAACTACTAATCAATGGAACCATTAATCACAGCTGCAATTCACTTTACATACCAGTTGTGATACTGTTTTCATACAAAAATCACAAAATCACCCAAGTCCTTTCCACTGTGTCCCAGACTCACCCGCAAGCAGGTGAACAGAGTCGAAGCTCTTCTCCAGTTTACCCAGAAGTACAGTGAGAAAGCAGTCTGACGACAGAGAAGCAACATCTCGGGAACTCTGATCATAAACTACCACCTTCTGGTTGCAATCGATGTCAACCTAGAATGCAGATGCGAGGCTGGTTAAGAAAGGAAGAGCTGGGCCTGGCAGTGCACACCTGCAGTTCCCGAAGCTGGGAGGCAGAAGGGGAGGAATCGGGAGTCAAGGTCACACTTACCCAACAAATTTAGAGCCAGTTTGGACTACTTGTAACCCTGTCTCAAAAAGGGTTTGGGTTGGGGAATGGTTTGAGAAAAATAATCTAACAAGCTACTGGCTTTGTAGGAACTCACATTTTACTGGTTTGAAACAACTAATGGCTTATTTTCAATTAATAATGAATAAAAATTAGATTCAATCTATTTACTGAATAAAATTAGCACAGAAGTGGTTAAGTGTTTGTAAAAAATTTCTTCAAAGGCAAAATTGATGCTACTTTTATGCTGTGCTGGAAACTTGATAAAAGGGTAAAGTTGACGAACAATATAGTTTGCAAAATAAAAATAACAATCATTCACCTAAAGAACATTTATTAAAATAATTCCTACAGGAGACTGACTATCTGAGTTCAGTCCTCAGCACCCATATAAAAATTTGAGCTCTGTGTGTGTATGGCCTCATCTCAAAGGAGGTAGATTATATTTCTGAGGATAATACCCAAGGTTTTCCTCTGGTGTTCACATATGCATGTGCACGTGTGCACACGATTCCTATGTAACAAGAAAAAACCTATTTATTTAAAGATGCACTTATCAGGAGTTCAAGGCCATCTTCAGCTATATAGCAACTTTTAGAACAACCTATGCCATATAAGACTCGTCTCAGAAAAACAAAAGGGGATTGGGAAGAAAACCTCCTTCCCCAACATATGCACATATACCCCAAAATAATTATTTCTTGAACAAAATATCTTAACCAATATTACCACATATAAATATTACTTCCACTTCTAATAATTAATTCTTACTTTCAAAGCACTTGAAAAGAAGAACTTTCAGTGGATTTGGAGAAAAAAGAAAATATTGTTTAAATTGGTAAGACAATTTTATCAAGACATTAATACATAAACACAGTATGTATCCAAATTACAGTAAGTTAACTATTATGCATAGCTTAAAATGTATTTTTCCTTGTCCTGACATTTTTGAGACAGGATCTTGCTATGAAGCTCAGGCTTGCTTTGAACTTGTGGCAATCCTCCCCATCAACCCATCACATTAGGATTACAGATAGGTATAAGCTACAATTGCCTGACTTAGTTTAAAATATTCTTAATGTGATAATAATATGACTGTTAATGTATTTTTAAGTATTGTAAGATGGCCAAAACCCAAAAACAACCAAAATTTCCTCAAGTAACTTTCTATACTTTAAAATGAAGCCTCAATTAAAAATATTTCCTCGGTATGTCCACTTTAAAAAGTTATAAAAGAATTTACCTTATGCTTTGCAGAGTGCTGGATAAGTTCTGTAATTAATACTTTGTCCTGCTGCAACCTTCGCTTCATCAGCTTGGAGCAGTTGATATTAATGGCTTCCAGAATGTGGGATGTATTGTATTCCACAAATGGCCGGCTATCAATTAGCAGCACTTTCTCCGTCCCACTTTCCAGCAGAGCCACCAACCTCTCAGTAACAATTTGAGTTCCAATCATCTCATGGGCCATGACAACAATAAGTCCTCTTTTCCCACCTCGTTCTTTAATTTGCCAAGCTGATGTAATGGTGGTGTGCTCAAAGGCTCAGCCACTCCATTGTACTCAAATGTATGAGGTCAGGCTAGTGGTGACTGGCAAAAGGAGAGTTAAACCCATCTCAGCAAGAGCCCTCCAACTGAATGTCTCTTTCTCTTTCCTGTTGATGTGCTCTTGCAAAGGCCTCCTTCCACAAAGCAGCCCCTCACATTTGATTCATAGAGAGATGACGGGAATAACCATCCACAACAAAAGATGCTTTGGGGCAGCCAGGGCATTACATCATCCTTTACCTTTGCTCCCTCACTCCAATAGCTTTACACTGAACTGACAACCTATAGGAAAAGAGAAAGAAAGACAGAAAACAAAACATGGGGTCAGAAAAATAAGAATGAGTACCAGATTAGAGTGTATGATTCATAATATTTACTTCATTAATCTAATTCCATACTTAATGCACTGTTTCATTTGAACAAACAAAAAAGATTATGTAGACATAGCCTCAGGAGGGGGAAAGGGGTGTACTATTAATTCAGTTTTAACCTCACAACATAAAAACAGCAAAAAAACAAAACTTAGCATTCATAATTATAAACACCTGTGATCTCAAATGAAATGAAGTGACTGAAGCAAAAGGACTAGAGAGGGTGGCTGAAAATGTTACTATTCCAAATGGTGTTCTTCTATTTTATTTATTCCTGAAAACAGTGAACAGAACGATAGCAAAGAATCGGGTTAGCAAGTCCATATAAGAAATTACTGTGCCGAGTACACAGGTGCAAACAGTAACCCCTTGAGAAGAGTCAGGAAACAAGGTTCCACAAACTTCAGTTACCTTTTAAGAAGAAAGGGGACAAAAGACCGGCTGGTGTGCTTGTCAAGGGACACCATAAGGCCTGTGATGTACACAGCTACACAACAGGCGGTTTCAGAGCCATGACCCTGGCCTATCTCCTTCCCAAGCCCATCTCTCTACCTGGAGGCCTTTGACCTGTCCTGAACTTCCCCTGCAGCTTTCCTGCCACATTTCAGGAGGATCACTGGCTTCCAGACTTAGAAAAGCTCACACCTGTGGTTTGAAAGAGAGTGGGCCTCTAGGGAGTGGCAGGACTGGAGGTGTGTGTCACTGTGGGGCGGGCTCTGAGGTCTTCTATGCTCAAGCTACACCCAGCGTGGCACAGTTGCTTCTGCTGCCTTCGCATCAAGATGCAGGACTCTCAGCTCCTTCTCCAGCATCATGTCTGCCTGCACAAGGCCACATCCTAAAATGATGACAATGAACCAAACCCCTGAAACTATAAGCAAGTTCCAATAATTAAACGTTCTTTTTTATAAGAGTTGCCATAGTCACGATGTCTCTTCAAAGCAATAGAAACCATAATTAAGACAATCCTTTAAACTGGAACTTGAAGATAGCATGTAGAGCCCTTAAGATGCTTCCTCCATCTCATCAAACTCTTGTAAGGAACCAGTTCCTACGTAACATTATTTGGAGTTTCGTGTTCTTAATTTGGGCTGGGTCCTAGTATTCAACATTCTTAGATTTGTACCTATCCTGGTCCATTTGCCTTTCATGAAATAGTCTGTCTAAAATGAGAAGTTTGCTGTTCGCATTTAACTTCTAGAGATAAACATTTAATGGAAATGGCTTGTATTCATGTCTTTCTTCCACTCTGCTCATTTTAACATTCACAGTAAGTAAAACCTTTCATGTTCCAAAATGAACTAAGATTATAAATAAATATTTGATTGCCTGATTTCAGAACAAGATGGTAGAGATTTCAATCCTCTTAAGGTCATATACTATATTTAAACTTAAATTTCAAGCCTTAGGCATAGAGAAGAAATCAGGCTATAAAGAGAAGTGGCCTGGAATTTACTGCTTACATAGCTTCTACAAAATACAGATGTGGAAGTGACTATCTCTTCACACATATTTGTTCTGAGGACAAAACTGCCTAATTTATCTAAAATTCATAAATGAGAGTGACCATGGATCAAGCAGAGAGAGGAGGAGTGCACTCAAGAAGGGAGCATCACCTGCTGGGCATGATGGCGCCTGCCCTTAATGCTAGGACTCAAGGGGCTGAAAAAGAAGACTTTTGAATTCCAGGCCAGTCTGGGCTATACAGTTAAGATTCTCTGTCTCAGGTGTGGGAGGCAACACTGGTGAGCAAAGCTCATTCATATCTGGAATCAAAAAGACATCACTTAGGCTAAAGATATGGCTCTGCAGTTAATAAAAACTCCAGCAGCTCTCAGAGAAACAACATTCAATTTCTAGCACCCATATGGTTGCCTACAACCATCTTTAACTCCAATCCAGGGGATCCAATGCCTTCTTCTGGCACCTTCACAAGCACCCAGCACATACATGCAGACAAAACATCGATGCAAATAAAATAAATATTTAAAAAAGACATCACTGACTAAATGAAAATAGAAGTAAGTCCCTCTCCTATAAAGTCCAGCTATCACAGAGCCTGATACAGAGGCAGCAGAGAAATCTTATTTTACAAATCCTACCTTTAATGTAGTATATGAATGCCCATGTCTTGTCTTTTAAGTACCAAGTTTCATTACACTGTGTTTTCAATATACATTTATGTCAGTGAGGAATAAAAACCACCTCTAAGTTCAACTGAAGAAACACTAAAGAAAGAGATCTGTCTTGACAATCAACAAACTTTTGCAAAGTACCCAACATGCCACAACACTGAATAAAGTCCTGCCTGCTCGGTGACACAGACCATGGCAATCAAAGGCCTTGCACTAAGAAAAACCAGACCTTCTATTACTGGGTTACCCAGTTTTCTCTCAGCACCTGCTCCCATAATGGAACTGAACTGGGGGAGAATTTGGGACTTGTGCACAAGGGCGCCCAGATGGCACAGAAGGCAGAAATCTGAGAGCAAGAGCAAGCTGATTCCACTCACAGCACTGAGTCCCTGAGTGTGGTCAGCTCCTCCCAATGATAAAATCAGGACAAGGAACAGCAGGGATCTGGGTTAGGAGATCACTACAAAAGGAGAAGATAGCAAACATGCACAAGCTGAATTAGAAAATGCTCATCTTTGCTTCCCTTCAACAGACCAAGCATGAAAGGGCCTGAGCTGGCTATTGCAGATACAGAAAGACTCTTGTCCCAACCAAGAAAGGATATTATTCTAATACTCACTCACTCTAATACAGGATATAACTTAAGCAAAGGGATCAGAGTAAATTTGTATACATTCAGTACTGTGCTGAAGCCACCAAGAGCCCTCTTGTCCCTTTATACCCCAAATCTGATTTTCTGTAGCCCTGCCTGGATTATGTGGCTGAACCCTGACAAAGGGTTGTGCAGAGTGAGGTTCCAATGGCCTTAACCTTGCTTCTTTGTACGTAGAAAATTTTAATTAAATACCCTTACCTTCAAATTTTCTACTTGTGTCTGTATGTGTGGCATGTGTGATGTATATGTGGATATGGGCACAGTATGCCACAGTCAACATGTGAAGGGCAGAGGACAACTGGGAGTTGGCTCTCTCCCACCATTACATGATGGCTCTGAAGGCTGAGGCTCGGGTTGTTAGGTTTGTTGTACAGCAAATGCTTCTACTGGATGAGCCATCTTGACAGCCCTCCCAAAATTTCTGCTCAAAGTCCAAGGAATAAATATTCTTAAACTGAATCACAGGAAGCCTAAATTCTTTTTTCTTTAATTTTTTAACTCCTCATCCTTGTAACCCCACCCCCAAAAAAAGAAAAAGAAAAAAAAAGTACAGTTTGCAATGGCCACATACCCACGGGAGCATGGTCAAACTCCAGTTAAAGAAAACAGTTCTTCTCCACCTGCAGCCCTACCAGAAGGCATCAATTGTGGATTGCTACACTTGAACACCCTTATCAGAACCTTTAAGAGTTCTCTTACATAGCTTTCTGTATAAGCTGTTACTTTTTGGTGGGAGGAGGATAGGAATTGTCACAGAAGCCTTCTATGTCCTTCTTTCTCAGCTGTGAATCTGCAGTCATTACCAACACTGTAAAAGTAGTTTCCTTGTTCTTTTCAGTCACAGGATCACAGATCATGGATTTATACATCATAGGTTTTGGCAACAGCACGGATCACAGGCATCCATACGGTGTCCAGCAACAGCATGTGCAATGGGCCTCAGCATGATCTGTGACAGGACAGACCATGAACATCAACACAGCCCTCTGCCACACCACAGCACAGGCCACGGACACCATCATAACCCTTGACAGCATAGCCCAATGACAATAACAAGGCGTCCTAGGCAACATGGGCTATGGACACCAATATGGTCCCCAGTGATAAGCCCAGCCCATGTTGGCTTCAGGCAGCAACATGGAAAACAGACATCAGCCCCACTTTTGGTAGTAACATGGGTCACAGACATCAATATGACTCCCAGGTAACACAGGCCACAGACATCAGCATAGCCCTCAGCTGAGCCTAAATTCTTATATGTGGTGATATATTGTTTATAATCTAATAAAGCAACTGGAGATCAGAATGCAAAGCTAGCCACATTCATAGAGCCAGACAGTGGTGATACACACCTTTAATACAAGCAGCCATACTAGTTAAGCACTGAGCCCTCTTCAGGAGGTAAATGTTCAACTTTTTGGTATTTGTTGCTGGAATTTTTCTTGTCCTGCCAGGTCCCACTGCCCTTCGGTCCCAAATAAGCACACAGAGACATATTAATTATTAAACTGTTGGCCAGTGGCTAGGGCTTCTTATTGGCTAGCTCTGTTTTAATTATTAACCCATTTCTATTAATCTATGTATTGCCACAAGGCTGTGGCTTACCCAAAATCCAGCATGTTACTCCTTCAGCCACATAGTGTCTCACTGCACCGTGGCCTCCCTCTGCCTACTTTTCCCAGAATTCTCCTCATCTCCTAATCCCGCCTAGATTCCTACCTCTATTGGCCAGTGTTTTATTCATCACCCAATAAGAGAAACATATATACAGAAGGATATCCCCCCATCAAGGATTGGAACTTTATCTTAGGTAAAACAGAGTAAGGTGGGTCAATGTATAGGTGCAGAAGGACAGAGAGGAATACTAAAACCACATGTGGCTAATATTGCAATGAATTTGTGGGAACTTGATTTGTTAGAGCAATGGAATACTCAGATTAACTTCCCCCAATCTCAGAAACAAACCATAAGTTAACATATATGTCTGGGGAAAAATATTAGAAGATATTATAAAGTACAAGCACCATCCATTTAGTTTGTGCAAGAACAGAACACAAGAGCTGCTGATCCACCAAAGGCACCAACAGCCCTACCTTTAAAATGGTTGACAGACAAACCTGTATGGGTTGCTCAATGGTCTTTAAAAACAGAGAAACTGCAGACTTTAGAAGAGCTGCTGGTACAGAAACAAGTAAATGCTCAACATATTGAGGAATCAACCAGTCCTTGGAACTCTCCTGTATTGGTTATTAAAAAGAAATCTGGAAAAGGGAGAATGGTAACAGATCTAAGAGCTGTTAAAAAGGTGCCTCAACCAAGGGGCTCTCTACATTCTGGAATTCCTTTACCCTCTTTATTGCCTAAAGGATGGCCTCTCATAGTTAATTGACTTAAAAGACTGGTTATTCAGTACACCTTTACAAGAAAAAGAGAAAAATTTGTCTCCACAGTGTCAACGTATAATGATTCTCAGCCTACTACGAGATATCAATGGAAGGTTCTACCACAGGGAATGTAAATAGCCTCACCCTATGCCAATATTTGGATGACAGCCATTAGAAATAATACATAAGCAGTTTCCTCAATCTGTAATTTACCATTATATGGATGACATTTCATTATCTGATTCAAATGTAGATAATTTAGAAAGAATGTTTGAACAAGTAAAGAAAATTTTGCCTTGTTGGGAATTACAGATTGCTCCTGAAAAAATACAAACAGGAGATTCTATTAATCATTTACAAAAAAAAAGTACCTCAAAAGGTGCAAATTAGAAGAGATTGATTGCACACTCTTAATGACTTTCAAAGACTGCTAGAAGACATTTTCCTTCTACAGCCCACTATTGGGATAAAACCTGATGAACTGATTAATTTAAACAAATCCTTGGGTGGTGACAAGGACTTAAATAGTCCCAGGGAATTAACAGCTGAAGCTCAGATAGAATCAATCCACTTTGGGGGAAGACAAATTATAGACTGCACATGTGGATCACATGGACCGAAGATTAACTGCATTTTAGTCAGATTATTGTCTAAGCTTTCCCCTACAGGAATTTCAATGCAAAGGGAAGATATTATCATAGAATGGATCTTTTTACCATACAAACCAAGTAAGAAATTAAAACCTTATATGAAAAAGATCTGAGTTGATTCTAAAAGGCAAATTAAGACTTTGTCAATTAGCAGAAATTGATCCAGCAGAAATTATAGTGCCTTTTACTAATGAAGACACTGACCAGTTATGCACAGAAAGTAAACCCTGGCAAAGGGCTTGTAGTGATTTTTGGGGAGAGGTTAACAACAAATATCCCCAAAGCAAGAGAATTAAATGTATAAAGAGAACTGACTGGATTCTTCCTTGCATTGTACAGGTAACACCAATAACTGGAGCCCCTACATTCTATACTGATGAAAATAAATAAGGAAAGGTAGGTTACAAGTCAGAAATTTTAAGTTAAGTGGATCTAAGTCCTTATAATTAAGTCAGAATTATATGCTATTCTGAAAAGGTTGATTCAATAATCATACATTTGGTAGAAGTTATGGCCATCAAGAGTATACCTGTACAAATAAAGACAGACAATGCTCCAGCATACGTCTCTAAGAAAATGAAAGTTTTTCTGTTTAATTATAATATAAGACATATTATAGGTATACCACATAATCCTATAGGGCAAGCAGATACAGAAAAGATCAAATTGAACTCTAAAGGATATGCTAAATAAACACAAAGGATTAAAAACTCCCAGAATCATATGCTTTATTAATTTTGAATTTTCTAAGTGCTAATAAGAAAGGAACAACAGCTGCGGAGAGACATTGGAAAATAGGAAAAATTTCATAATGAAGCCAGCTGGTATACTTTAAAGATGTGTTGATCTCAGAATAGAAACCAGGATGTGTTACGTTGGGGAAGGGGTTTTCCTTTTGTTTCCGTGGAAGAAGAAAAGCTATGGATACAAACAAAAGTGTTAAAGATTCGTTTTGAACAAGCAAGGCCTCTTAATTAGAAGAGATAATAGCTCATCAAGCAGCATGGCTGCTTAATCAAAACTAACCTATAAAATTAATAAATATTTTTCATTTGATCAGATATAACTTGCCAAAAGAGAACCTTTCCAAGAATTAGGGTTGGGGAAGGGTTTTGTTTTTGTCTTTCCAGGAGAATAAAAGCATCCAGCTAAGGAATCTGAAGAGCACTGGGCAAATGGGACATCTGAAGAAAAAGGACAAATCATCCAGAAAAACTGTCCCAAGAAAGAGTAAATTGGCCTATTGGTGTATCACATTTACAACAGGATAAAATTTCATAAACCTTCCTAAATGTTTGTTTCTACTGTTCTGTACAGACTTATAATGCAAATGGTCTTTTTGTAATCCCAGTAAATTAAAGATTAAAGATGGCTTTGAGTTGGAGTGTGACTCTCTCCTTCTCTAAACCCATGCATGCTTGTTAAAGTAAAATCCAAAATCTCTTTCTCATGTCAGAAGAGCCACCTGATATGGGACAGAAGAAAAACAAATATTTAAGGATTATTTTATTGCAAATAATCTTCATAATTCTTCATTTTTATATTGACAGTTTTTCTTCAGGCATAAATATCTCAAAATTTATGATATTAATGTATATGTATTTTAAAATTTTTGTCATGATATTAATGGTCATATAGAATTCTAATTCTAGAAAAAGGCTTCATCTACCTTACTGTACAGGATTTTGGATTTGGGTCTCTATCAGTTTTCTGCAGGATCCATGAATACCCCTAACAGCATGCTGAAGTCTCCAAACTTCAGCAGATGGGTCCGCACAACAACAACTCCACCAGGAACATGATAACACCACTAAACTGAACAACACCAACTAAAAATTGGCTGTGGAAGTTACTTTCTCATACTTCTGCTTACTCCATTAATATTATTTTCTTCTCAGATCTCTGAGGGAGCTGATTTGATAGTAATAGTTTTCCTTGTTTACTAGACTCAAAAAAGAAACTCACTAAAATGGTGTAATGTGTTAAAGGTTGAGAGACATTAAAAGGTAATTTGATAATGCAAATTACAACAGAAAGTGAATTAGGTATTCACCAAGGCATAATACTGAAGGCAGGGTTAAAGGAGTCCACAAGTACCCCGATAAAGTAGTAACAGCTATTTATTTGGGAAGCCCTCACACAATGATGGTAAATAACCACCAAGGTCTTCCTACACCTGAAGATGCAGTCTCTGCCCTTCAGGATGCTCCAACCGAAACCCAAGAGTACAAGAGTGAGTCCCTTCTCTTTGTTATAGGGGGTCACATCTGCACACCTGAAACCATTCCTTAAGGTATGGCCACCACCCCAAATCCACTGGCAGAACAAGATGCCACCACAAGATAGATATGGAGTATTTTCTCTAAATTTGTCAAATGCAAATGGACTAGACATTGTTGATGTACTTATTGCCCATATATATTGCATAGTTACTATACTTATTGCATATAGTTTTTCTTATATTAGTTATAGCCTTTTTTAAACAAAAAGGGGATGTGATATTTTGTTTATAATCTAATAAAGCTTGTCTGAAGATCAGAGTGCAGAGCTAAGCCACTAGTTAGTCACACACCTAATTAACACCTAAGCCACTAGTTAGTCATAGAGAACAGGCAGTGGTGGCCACACCTTTAATCCCAGCACTGAGCAGAGGCAGATGGATCTCTGTGAGTTCAAGGCCACCCTGGGCTACACTAGAGTGAGTCAGTATTCAAGAGAAACAGAGCTCATACCTTTGATCCCAGCACTTGAGATGACATGCCTTTAATCCCAGCACTAGGAAGGAATGTAAGGCAGGAGGAGACAGGAGCAGTCTAGTCAGTCTGAGGTTTGTTGGAGACAGATGCAGTCAGACTCAATCAGAGGATTCACAGAGACAGGGTTGCCCTTTTAGTCTAATGTAGATATAAGGGTTAGTGGCTGACCACTTTGCTTTTCTGATCTTCAGGTTTAACCCCAGTATCTGTCTCTGGGTTTTTATTATTTGTACACCACCACCTCCCCAATAAAAACCAACAAACAGACTACAAAATAAAACAGACTTCTATGGAAGCTCTAAATGGATGTTAGTAACAGGAAACTGTACAAATCTACAGGTGATACTAGACTTGATGCCTGGAAGCAAGCAAGAACACCTTAGGTTTTGACTGTTGTAGTTCTACAGGGATTAAAGCTATCGTCTCGGAGTCAGAGAACTAATAGATGGCTGAGGGTGTGGTTTAATAGCAGAGTGAGACCCTTTGGGTCAATCCCTAGCACAGTCAGCATAAAACTGTAAAAACAGAACAAAAACCTGATAGAAATTCAGATCTAATGTTAGTAAATATGTTCAATTAAAGCAAACAAAAACCCACCCTCACCAAAACAGCCTTGAACTTAACAAACATAGTTCTCATTTCCTTACCCCAAACCTGAAGACATAAATACTGACAAGTGATAGTAACAGAATAGACTGCCTAAAGCAAATCTACCTAGACAACTAGTATTACACATGGAGACAAGAGCATGGTAAAGCCCAGCCTGGCACTGACAGGCAGCACTGCTACAAGTGTTCAGCAGGTTCAGGCTGTTGACATGTTTCCGGAGAATCACAGACGAAGGTGAAACAGCGCTAACTTCCAGAGATTAACTGACCAGCCAAAGCCAAGGCCAGATCTATGGAAAGAGTTTCTGCTAGCCAGGAGCTACATACCCTAGGCACTGGCTCAGCAGGAGTTTGTGTCATTTTTCTTATAACTGCTTCCTGTTTGTTAAGATGATCTGTGCCATCCCTGATCCTTTGTCCTTCATTACCTTCCCCTTTCCTCCATTACCCATACTGCTGCACCTTGACTATCCCAAACTGATCCACATCTCATGTTTCCTCCTAGTACCCTGCCAGAAAACAATGGGTACTGTCCACTGGAAGAGGAGCCTGGATGTAGGATGGTCATCTGGAAGTAGCAATGCAAGGAACCCTAGGAGGGAGCCACCAGGCAAGAGGAAATATTGGGGATGGTTTAATCTGGGAGTACAGAAAATGTTCTGGAAGGCTTCTCATGATAAAGGTAAGCTGGTAGTTAGAAGAGAGATTTACAAGCCGGGGTCAAGTGAGACTGCTATATGCATCCTGGTACTCTTGAGGGTCTCCAGACCTGCTGTAAATAAGTCAATTAGTAATTACTGAACACCTAAAAAGTGCACTACAGACACTACTGTGAAAATACTGTATTAGTGATAACTATTCATCATAAATTGTAATTGTATTTGTATTGCCTAGATATGAATTATAGAAGTAAAAAATTCTTGTCCTCTTAGAATTTAGCACTGGGATACTGAATTAGTCATTTTACCATTACTCTAAAAAAAAACCTTGCTGGGCGGTGGTAGCAAGTGCCTTTGATCTCAGTACTTGGGAGGCAGAGGCAGGTGGGTGTCTGGAGTTCCAGGCCAGCCTGGTCTACAGAGTGAGTTCTTGAACAGTCAGAGCTGTTATTTAGAGAAACCCTGTCTTAAAAAACAAAAGCAAAAAGATCTGAAACTATTAACTTATTAAAATATTGTGTTCATATGCATCTATGTGCTCATGTGCCATTCATTAGCTGCTACTCACTTTGCTTTTTGTGACAGGATTTCACTGCAACCTAGGGCTTACAAACCCAGAGATCTTCCTGTCTTTGCCTTCCCAGAGCTGGAATTATAAGTCCCATCATACCCAACATTTTTATCATTTAAAACAATCTTTAAGTTTAAATATATTTTGATCATATTCCTCCCCTCCCCAACTCTTTCCAGATACTCTCCCCCTCCCTACCCACCCAACTTTAAATTCTTTCTCAAAAAACAAAAACCTAATATAACAACAAAACCCCCAAACCAAGAAAACATACCCCCCCCAAATCAAACAGTAACCAAATAAAAGCGTGTGTGAGCATACATGTGCGTACGCGCACATGCGCACACGCACACGCGCACACACACACACACACACACACACACACACACACACACACACACACAAAGTCCATTATATGTTGGTCAGCTACTCCTGAACATGAGGCCTGTCTTGGATTGGTTGATATACCCAGTGTCACTCTACTACAGAAAACTGATTTTCCCTCTCCCAGCAGGTATAAGTGACAGTTCAGTTGTTAAACTTTACCCTAGTGGCTGGCTAGGTTTTCATTCACTCACTCAAAAAAAAAAAAAAAAAAAAAAAAAAAAAAAAAAAGATAAAAAAAATTATCACATTGAAGTTTGACAAGACAAATCAACAGAAGGAAAAGAGCCCAAGCAAAAGCACAAGATTCAGAGACCCAGTCAGGCAGTGGTGGTACATGCCTTTGATCCCAGCACATGGGACCCGCAGAGGCAGGTGGAGCTCTGTGAGCTCAAGGCCAGCCTTGTTTATAGAGCTAGTTCCAGGACAACCAAGGCTACACAAAGAAACCCTGTCTCTAAAAAAAAAAAAAAAAAAAAAAAAAAAAAAAAACAAAAAACAAAAAAACAAAAAAACAAAAAGCAAACACACCAAAGATTTAGAAACCTACTCACACTCCAGAATCCCATAAAAACATTAAACTGGAAGCTATAATATTTATGCAGAGGGCCTGCTGCAGAGCTAAACGGGCCCTGTGCATGCAGCTTTGTTCTCTGTGAGTTGGTGTGAGCTTTGCTCATGATGATTATTTAGAGGGCCTTATTTCCTTGGTGTCCTCCATCCCCTATGGTTCTTATATTTTTTTTAACCTCCTCTGCTGCTAGGTAGGGTGTGGAGGGAAGATGTTCACTAAGCTCTGAGGGGAAGGATTTGATAGAGACGTTCCATTTAGAGCTGTGTGTTCCAAGGTCTCTCACTCTGAATAATGTCTACCTATAGCACACAGTTACAACTCAGCACTTTACATGGGTGCTGAGTGTTGAACTCAGGTCCTCTTGCTCACACTGCAAGTGGTTTACTGACTGTACCATTTCCCCAGTTCCTAAAAAAGCTATTTGGTTCAGAATTCCAGAGACAAACTGAGCAGATCCACTGCTTTGGGTACTTACCTTGTGGGTATCTCAGATAGCAATGGCCAAGAATATGAGGTCAGGCAAATTTCTCATATAGCAAACTTGCATACAAAGAAGAAAGGAAGGAGGAGGAGGAGAAGAGGAGAAAGGAGGAGGAGGAAGGAGGAGGGAGAAGAAGGAAGAAGAAGGAGAAGGAGGAGGGAGGAGGAGGAAGAAAAGGAGGAGGGAGAAGGAGGAGGAGGAAGAAAATGAGGAAGGAGGAGGAGAAGCAGCAGCAGCAGAGGACCCACAATCTCTTTTGAAGGCATGTCCCTTGTGACCTAAAATTTTCCCATCAAAATCTTACCTCCTAATGGCTCTACTACCTCCCAATAACACTAACTTAGGAACTACAGACAAACCTTTGGGGGGGAAACAGTCAAATGCAAATTATACGACACAATAAAATATGTTGTGGTAGTGAAAAGTACTATGGAGGAAAAAACAGAGCAGAGTCAAGAGAGAAGATACGCTATAGGAGGCTCAAACCAACCAGCTGGAGGCCTTCCGAGGCATCACAGACATAAAATTATTGAGGAGATAAGAAAGCAAGCTAAGAGGATACCTGGAAGACTGCAGCTCTATGCCAAAGGCTTAGTTGAAAATAATGAAGACATTGACCAAAATAATCCTGAATTAGGAAAATTCTAATAAAACTTATTCAGTCTTTCTACACAACTATGGCCATATTTACTGAAATGACACACAGGCAACAGAGATTTTTCATTTTAGTGTGAAATACACACGAGTATTCATGTAGGTAAGTCCACACACACTAAAGAAATTTAAAACATTTTCTTCCTTTTAATACTACAAAGGAAGGTGCTGTGGCTCCTAAATTAGTATGTCTTAGCCAAGAAATAAATTGTAACAGGAAAGATTACAATGTTCACACAATATATTGCTTCTAGGAACAAAAATATTTATATAGTAAGAGTCTTGAAGGTTTTTTGTTTTTGTTTTTTATCAAGGAATGGAGTAAAACATAATAGACATACTTTGCAAGATATACATGTTAAAAAAATTATACAAGAAAGTATTTTTAAAATCTTTTCATTAAAATAAAAGTGCTTTCAAGATGTCCTTCTTGTCAAAGGATGGATCAGTTAACAAGGGCTTGGTAACAGTAACTTCAGAACCTCTATCTGTATGTAACACCTTCAGCCAAGTCACCAACATAACAAAAGCCACTATGAGAAAAACAGGGCATACTTTGCTGATAGAAAAGCTAAATTACTACCAAGTGCTAAGACAGGGCAAACATGAATAATATGGAAGCAGTCTAATGGCAGGAAAGTTATAATTTAATTTCTCAGAGTGTTGGTAGCCCTAGGAGCAAGCAATGGAATGCAGTGTGGTGACACATGCCTGTTGAGTTCAGCACTTGGGATGTAGAGGCAGGAAAATTAGGTACTCAAAAGTCATCCCTGGCTACAAAGGGAGTTTGAGGCCATTTTGAGATACACATGAACTTGCAATTTTTTTTTTTAAGGAAAGCATTTGCAAATGACATCACACACACACACACACACACACACACACACACACACACCTACCTTGCTATATTCTTTAACAGGACTGACTTTAAAAAAAAAGTTGGTGAGTGAGCAGATTAGAAGATGAATTAATATGTTGCTTCACAAAAGAACTTGTAAAGAATTTTTACTGTAGGATAGAGCATTTGCCTAGCATGCTCAAGGACCTACAGATCTTTCTCTCACACACACACAAACACACACACACACACACAAGCACACACACACACACACACAAATTCTTTTAAATAATAATGTTTGAGACAAATATGAAAACTAAATTTTAGTGTGTGTGCTTACTGGTGACTGAATCTTATGAATGTAAACACACTGTCTACAGCACTGAGTTATAGCTCAGCTACCCAGAAAATTAAAGGTTAAATCATATACTTATGATTAAAACCTGAATTATAAAACACATCAGTTGGAGTATACTTTTTAATATAAAAAGAGTCCTTCTGTATCTAAAGGACTTATACTGATATTTATGTTAGTTAATAAAGTACTAATACTCTTAAGATGTATTTCAATTGTTAAAAGTTTCCAAAGCAAACCTGTTTAAACAAATCACAAATGTAAAGAGTATGACTCTTCATTCCTCACCAAAAAGGTGCAAGTTCTTCTGGCAAAGTAAAGCAGCAGGGTTAGGTCACCATTGTCAGCTCCTAAGCAGACAAGTACAACAAGGCTAGAACACATTCCAGGCATGGCCTTCAAGCACAGACCACACCTGCTTCCAAGGCCCTGGGGCTAAAAATAATTGCTGGGCCTCAAAAATGGGATGTCAGCCAGGCCCAGAAGTAACTACTGGCCCCTTGCTCAGTTCCACTCAGTGAAAGAAGGAGCTATAAAACTGTTAAACACACACACACACATACACACACACACACACACACACACACACACACACACACACTTACTTCCCTCTCTAAGTTTCTGTGCCAAGCACCCACAACTCTGGCCAGCTCAGTTTCTTTGCAGCTTCCAACCAAAACTAATCCTAGGAGTTTAGAAAAAATAAATAAAAATGAGATTTCATGATGTATTATTTTTTTAAAGGGAAAAAAAATTGGATAGGACTCAAGAGACCTTGTTCCTAATTTCAACTTTACCAAAATACTCAGAGGCCATACAGAATATCTCACTAAATACTCCTGAGCCTGTGTTAGTATAATCTGTAAATTGAAAAAATGAGTGATCACTAATATCTAAGATTACTTCACTAACAACATAAAGACACCACTGTGAGTATAGCTTATGATTCAGAAAGTGCCAGAACAAGAAGGTGCCAGGGATGTTCTGATCACCCAAGTCATGTTAAAATGTCACAATTTATATACTCACATTAAATGATAACTCTGGGGCAATGGATCCACACCAGCATGCTGTTCTAAATCATCCCTTTTATGGCTGGGGATTCCCAAGGCTTGATCTGATCAAGAGTAACTATTTTCAATTCTCTGCCAGCCCCAGGATAACAGGAAGCCATGTAGCAGGGAAAATTGTTTACCCACTCCAGTAGCCTAGGCTATACTAATTCACTGCATCTGCCTACACACACTAGAGACAGAGACAGAGAGAGAGAGACAGAGGGGGGGTAAAGAGGATTTAATAGCTGTACCACCAGGGAGAGAACCATAGACAGCATAAGGAGAAGCTGGGATCTAACATTTGCAAAGCCAGGGACACTACCTGACCTCTTGGCTACTTTCTCCACACTGCCCATCTTTTCCCTATGACGTTTCTCACCCTCTCATCTAATTCATTCTAGGAAGCTGTCTCCTCTTCTCTCCTCTGCCCCTCTTCATAGTACTCTCTTCACAATTAAAACCGAGCCTCTAGCATTCGGAACTTAAGCACTTACCAGTATTTCATTTACTTTGGTGATTTTTGTTGTTGTTGTTATTAGTTTGTTTGTTTTTTGGTAGGGCTGCCAAGGCCTTTGATATGTTGCTATTATATCAAGTAAGGAATACCAAAAAGTAAAAAGTTCTCTGAGCATTCGTGGACAACACAAGCCTCATCAAGGGTGTGATGGCACCTGTGGTCCTACCAGCCACCTGACCTGCCAACCCCTTGTAAGCCACTGGTTTAACTGAGTACAACCTGACCCAAAAATTACATCAAAGAGAAATAAGAAGGCCAGAGCACAAGGTGTCCATTATAAGCCTTGTGTCTCAACTCCCGAGCAATCCCAATAATGCAATTAAAAAAAAAAATACTGGATTATAAATCACAGGAAATAACTGCAGAGTCAAAAAAAAAGGTTGTCCATCAAATACCTATTCTACAATGCAAGTCTGATATCATTCCTGCCTTCTATTTTTCAGGTTACTGTCTTTCTAAGAGGTCATCAGCCATCTTCACACAGCAAGGTGACCCTGCCCTTTATAACCCAGAGGTGATGCTAGGTTCAAGCATGCCAAATACAGAAAATACTGTTCAAGTTTCAATTTCTGGCTGAAATACATCAATGTCAGCACTGGTGTCCTTAAAGTAATTAAAGGTTGTGGGAAAAGCAGAAGAAACAGCTAAGCTCATATAAGTATAAAATAATTAATTATAGCTGAAATGACATTTTGAACAAATATAAAAAAGAAAGCCTTCCTAGAAAAATTTAATTTCAATATGACTTTTGAGGGGGAAATTGAGATATGAACCCTGAGAGCAAAATGGGGAAGAGAAGTTCCAAATAAAATAAATGTATGAACTCAAAGAGAGACAGAAGCAGATTTTCCGGGCTGGAGTAGTGTATGAATCGGTGTATAAATAGTAAGTTAAAGCAGGAGGAGCTGGCTGGTGAAGCATCCTGGAAAGCATACACCATCAAAGCCACTATAAGCTGTATGGAAATAATGTGAAAGTGTCCCTGAAGAATCTCACTTGGTAACTGTTTACAGTAGACTGAAGAGAAAACTGAAGCAAGGAGACTGAGATACAGCCCTGCGGTTTCAGACATGTAAGGATGGGCTCAGCCTACAACAGTTACTGCAAGTCTCTCATGACAGGAAAGCATCCAGAGGCTACGCTGCCTGTGTCTGGTACTAAGACACACCTTTATTAAGTTACAGACTTTCTGACTGACAGTGCCCATGAAAACTGCATCTAGACTATACCGTCAAATCCTATAACAACTGATAGATCTTGGTACCCTAATCTGTCCCTGCTTCAGATGAGCTAATATAAAACTAAATAAACACTATATCCAGGTTCAAGTTTCTGTTTACAAATAAAATCAACTGGCCTATTTAAAAAAAAAAAAAAAAGGTTAAAATAAGCCAGGCATAGTGGTGTTGCATGTCTATAAATCCCACCATTCAGAAGTCTGAGGCAGTAGGATTTTGAATTCAAGGCTGACCTGAGCTATATGAAAGACACTGTTTAAAAAAAAAAAAAAATGGATAAACTGGGTGGTGGTGGTGCACATCTTTAATCCACTCGGGAGGCACAGGAAGGTGGACCTCTAAGTTTAAGGCCAGCCTGGTCTACAGAGCAAGTTCCAGGACAGCCAGGGCCACACATAGAAACCATGTCTTGGGGGGAGTAGAAATGAAAACAAACAAAAAACCATGGAAGCAGAGTCCACGAGGCCCTCCTCCTTGAACTCATTAAAGTACCACACAAACAAACTCTGGCCAAAGGAAGTATGGAGGGACTGAGGACATCACTGGCCAGAAAGTATCTATTAATTTTAGAGGCAGTTATCTTTGGCTTATCCCTGAAGGCTTCCTGCTCTCTGCAAGAAACCACTTAGCACCATACACCTTTAGGAGGCAGGCAGATTGTTCAGTCTTATTGGTGGTTGTAGTGATATATTATTTATGATTTATTAAAGCTTGCCTGAGGATTCAGAAAGCAAAGTCAGCCACAACCTATAGAAATCAGGTACACACCTTTAATCCTAGGACTCAGGTAGATGGATCTTTCTGAGTTCAAGGCCACCCAGGGATACATGAGATTGAATCAGTCTAAAAAGAGTAACAAATTACATGCCTTTAATCCCAGCACTAGTAAGGTATAAAAGACAGAAGCAAGGTCTCAGAGAGGCATACATTCTCCAGCCATGCTGAAGAGAGGTCACAGTCTGAGGCTTGGGGAAAGCTCAGGGAGACAGGATCAGCCCATTCAGTCTGGGGTTGAGGGAAGAAGCTAGTGGCCAGCTGCTTTACTTTTCTGATATTCAACTTGACGTTTGAACCCCAATATCAGTCTCTGGGTCTTTTATTTTTCGTGTTAAAGGGGGTAGTGACTTAAAGAAGAGAAAGAGAGGATAGTTCTGTCTTCCTCACACAGAGTACAAAACAAAGTTTTCATACCCTAACACAACTATAAACACAAAAGAGATAAAAAGACATCACCCAAGCCTTCCAACTAATTGTTATCTTATAAAATTATAATAACGTTATTTCTAGCCAGTAACATCTATCTCAAGGCATAACCATCATGGAGGAAAAATAATAGAAATGAGTTTACTTTACTGAAACCCAACGAGGTAGGCAAATGGTCTAGGCTGTTGAGAGTTGGTCAGCCTATAGTAGTAGATATGAAAGTAGCTGGTTGACAATACCTTGGACTTTTTAGTCTACAAACTACATCACTGTGCCAAAAAATGTTTGGGTGTGTGCCTTAACTCCATAACTCAGCAGTTCTCAAGCTGGCAAACGCCACTTTTACAGGGGTCACACATCAGATACTTATATTACAATTCATAACAGTAGCAAAATGACAGTTATAAAGTACCAGTGAAAATAATTTTATGGTTGAGTCATGACAACATGAGGAATGTACAAAAGGGTCACAGCATTAGGAAGGATGAGAAGCACTTCTCTAATTAAAGGTAATACAAAACAAACCTTAGCACGAGATAATGGTGAAGAAAGTTCTACAGAGTACCTTAGTAGGATATGAAGCTTAGAACAAAATGCAGGTAAGACAGTTGATGATACAAGGATATAGTACTACATGATAATCGATGGCTGCTGGAAGAGAGGGGAATCCCTTTTCTTCAGAGATGTAACCCCTCAGAAGCTATTCATGCTCTAGCACATAGCCCTACACACATACACATACTGCCAGCATTTAGACTCTATAAACTTAAAAAAGAGAGAGTGGGAAAAAAAACACAAGAAATTGGGAGGAATGATGGTTGGTGGTGAGGATACAGGAGAGGATGAAGGGGAGGGAGCTGGTGACAGACTTGGTCAGAACACATTCTTTGCAGCCATTGCACTCTTAGGGTGTATACCCAAAGGACTTTACATCCTACCACAGAGCACTTGTTCATGTGTCTCTATTCTTAGAGACATGAACAATTTTCATTGCTGTTCTGTTCATAACAGCCTGAATAAATTTTCAATCAATAAAAGCAAATAAAAAAAATAGTCCTTTCCCACACACATGTAAGTTGCTAATGGCTATAGTGTTTTGTTTTTTAAAAGAGTATCTCATGTAGTTAAGGTTGATCTAGAACTTACTGCCATTCATAGGGGCTACAGGGAAGTTGAGAAAATGGGATTTTCCACTGTACATGACTTTTGTTGTTATTAAAAACTAAGAAGATATAAAAATGCAACTTCATGAATATTTACATTAACTAGATTCTAAGTCATTTATAGGATAAAATATAAACAACTTCTTTAATTACATACATAAAAGAGTAGTAGTTTCTAGGCAACCTTTAGAAACTAGGTGGTAATGGAATTAGATCTCCTTACACCACTTAAAGTAGGCATTAAGTACATATGCAGCTTATTCTTAAAAATGCAAATCAAATTACACATGCTTTTTGATTTTTAAGTATCTAAATTAATGGTATACATCCTACAGTCCTCCCTGCAAATAAAATATACCAAGGAACCAGACATAGTAGCATGTGCCTGGAATTACAACTACTCAGAATGCTGAGGCGGAAGAATCCCAAATTCTGAGCCTGCCTGGACTATACAGCAAATTCAAGGCTGGCCTGGGCAATTTATGAGCCTCACAAAATAACAGATAAAGCCAGGCATGGTAGCACACCCCTGTAACTTAGTAGTTCAAAGCTAGCCAGGCTTACACAGACAGCCCCTATCCCCACATGATAGAACACTGGCCTATGCTGAAAGGTTCTGGGAACAATCCCCAACACTACAAAAAACAAAGAACAAACAGAAATAAAATGTACTTCTATGAAATTGGTGTTGGTAGAGATGAGTAGTTTGGGACCTATTTTAACAAACTCCCATCAACAGTACAGTATTTCATAATATACTAGAATTGAGAATATGATTTTCAACTCATTGTGTACCCAAGTTCATATAACTTTTGATGAAACTCCATGTGAAGAATCAGGTTTTGTTCTATGAAACAAAACAGAAGACTCTTCATGATAACTCATGTACCTGCTTCACTGAAGTGTAGTTTTTTAATACAATGCAGAAGGAATCAACTGTCATTCGTTGCTCTTTTATCTTAACAAAGCAAATATACAGTGTGAATGCTATCATCAAATGGCAAATGTCCCACAAAAGGTGAGAGTGGACCAGGTTTCCCACAATGGTGCCTAAAATACATCTTATGTTGGACAGGAAGGCATTTCCTTAGAAGTCTGTACTGAAGGTATTTATAGTCTGTGATAGGACTGGTGACTCTCCTGTTGTCACTGGAGAGCTTTCAGAGACTGCAGCCAGGGAGTCCTGCTGAAGAAAGGGAGAAGGGATTGTAGGAAAAAGGGGGATCAGGAACATAGTGGGAAACCCACAGAAATCACTACCCTAGCTCATGGGAACTCAGAGTCTGAACCAACAACCAGGGAGCCTGCATGGAACCAACCTAGGCCATCTACATATATGTGACGGTTGTGTGGCTCTGTCTACATATGGGACTGACTCCCTGCAATGGGGGGGGGGGGTTGTCCCTGGTGCTCTTGGGAACCTATTCCTCACACTGTATTGCCTTGCCTAGCCTGAATGCTGGGGGAGTGCTGTGGAATATTTCTTTACACTGTGTGAATATACTGATATGGTTAATTACAACATACATTAACAAACAAGCCGACTAGCCAACAGCTGAACAGGACACAGTTTGGCGGGGAAGCCAAACTGAGAACGCTGGGATGAGGAGGGGTCAGAGGAACTGCCAGAAGGAGAACAAGTCACACACAAAACGGGGTAGAGGTAAAAGCCACAAGCCTCGGGGTAGCGCATAGGTGAACAGAACTAGGTTAATGTAAGAGCTAGTTAGTAACACGCCTGAGATACTGGCTGAGCATTTGTAATTTATATTAAGTCTCCAAATCAGTTATTTGGTAAGCAGTTGCTGGTTATTTGGGAGCAGGCAGCTGAGACAAGAAAACTCAGCCTACAGAGGAGGTATTTGCTCTTAGGGCAGTTTGACATGCCATGCTTTGCTGAAGCTCATGGGGGGGGGCTGCCCTTTTCTAAGCAAATACAGAGGGGTGAATTGAGGGGGTCAGAGGGAAGAGGGAGTGGGAGAAGAGAAGGATAAGGTTGGGATGTAAAATAAAAAATACTCAAGAAAAAATAGTCTTTGTATTTATACACACATACAAGTATAAATATTTTTACTCCAATTCTAGCAATACTTCTTATGATTCAACTAAATTACTGTCTTTCTCTAAGGCCTTACTTCTCATCTACAAAATAGAAAATTCCTATTAAAAATGACAAAATACTTCAGAGCACATACTATAAGATATTACTGTAAGATATCAAAGTTGAATTTTAAGCACTTCTTACCTTTCTATAAAATTCATCCCATCTTATAAATTGTTACTTAAAAAATTACAGAAATGCAAAACAGAAATCTCTGATTAACCAATTAGTTCAAATGCCAAAACATCTATAAATTTTGTTTGTTTGTTTTTAGCCAAATTTGAAGCAAGCTTTATTAAATACTGGCCAGGATGATGGACAATGCCCATGTCCATACCCAGGATTCCCAGAGTGGCCCAAAACACCTAACTTTATTTATTTCTCCATAGTGATATCTGGTAATATATACTTTAACATATTATTGTGTGTATTTCTGTATATACAAATTACAGAAAACAATAAGCTCCAAAGTACCCGTTACCAAACTTTTACAATATTAAAAGGCTTCAATTATCCCTACTTGTACTTGTGCCTATCCTGAAGTTTTCAAAACAAGTGTCATGCATATACTTCTAGATTTATCTGTAACAGACCAGAGTGTAATATAATGATACCACATAGAATTCCATGGTCAAGTTTCTTAAATGTCTCAAAAAGTCTTCGATTTTGGTTGGTTTGGATGTCACTGTAGCATTCTTACTGTTTTTTCACAAGAATCACCATTTTTAAGTAAAGCAAAAAGAAAAGGAAACAATACCATGTCCATGTTTCATATACCATATACAGTTCACAAAGCAATGTCAAGAACTATCTTCCTCGCTGAGCTCCTCCACCAACTAAGTCACAAAAACAGCCACAAAAAAAACAAAGCACACTGTAAGATAGGTTGTCATGTGACACATACACTTGAATGTTCTGAGAAATGACTAGAGGAGGACACAGGTGAAAAGAAAGAGGTGACAAGAATCACCACCTGACATTTCAAAAAGGATGAGGTCAGATCAGCAACAAGGCAAATATTCAATTGAGTCAGCAAATGTCTATCAAAAGATTACAGTGCTAGGTACTATTTTAGGATATGAGTTATGCTTTTAAAAACTAATATACACAAGGCCTGGAATGTTGATCAGTTGGTAGGGGGCTTGACTAGTATACAAGAAGACCAAGGCTCAATGCCCAGGACTAAACATATACATCAAAATATGTTGTGGAATATTACTTTAATTATGTAAAGTTGTGTTGCATGTGTTTAATGACATAAAGATGTGTAAATTTGTTTTACCATGCCTGCCTAAGGCACATGATTGGTCTGTTAGAAAAGTTAAATAGACAATAGCTAGGCAGCAGAGGGATAGGTGGGTCTGGTAGGCAGAGAGAATAAGTAGGAGAGAAAGAATGAGGGAGAGGAAGAGAGGAAGATGCCAGGGGCTTGACTGCTGCTGGGCTGCTGCCAGCCAAGCAGGCAGCCACCAGCCAGCCAGACATGGCAGACGCAGGAAAAGTAGGACATACAGAATGAAAGAAAGGTAGAAAGCCCCGAAGCAAAACATAGATGAAGAGAAACAGCGTAAATTAAGTTATAAGAGCTAGTGGGAGAAGCATAAGGTAAGGCCAAGCATTTATAACTAATATTAAGTCTCTGCATCATGATTTGGGAGCTGGTTGATGGCCCAAAAGAAAGCCTATTATAAAAATAGACATATAATGCAGACAAGTAGCATATACCTCTCTACACATATCCCCTGTAAATATTAAGGGGGAGATGGATATATTTTAATTATCTTAGCATATCAAAACATACATGATGAACCTTTTTCCTATAAACTGTACCAAGCAACTACCACTATCACACAGAGATACTAGATAAGTATTTTCAAAGCACACAAGTCAGGTTAGTTTGTTGTTGTTGTTGTTTTTTAACTATTGTTATTGAGTATGTGCACAAACCAACATTGTGTTCAGGCTTGCATGCCATGGTATGCATGGAGATAGAGGACAATTTTGTGGAATGGGTTTCTCCTTCCACCTTTTCATGGGTTCTGGGGACCAATTAACTCAGGTTTCCAGGTTTGCATGTATTTGGGATGACCACGCCCTAGTCCAGTAGGTGATCTCAGGTTAACCTTGCTCACACAAACTACAGATCCCCAGCATTTATATCCACAAATCTTTTCTAGATAAAATAGTTTAAGAAATAAATCAAAGAAACTCTTGCCTGGTATGGTGGCTTATACCTACAAGTCCAGCAATAGAGAGGCCAGGGCCAGAGGATTGCTACAGGTTTGAGAATTGCCTGAACTACATAGCAAGTTCCAGGTCAGACCAGCCATAGTTACAATATAAGACCCTGTTTAAAATAAAAATTTCTCCTTTCTTGCCATAAATGTTTCTTTCATATACTTATCTATAATGTGTCAGAATATGACACTGAGAAAAATGGATTAAGTACACACAGAATAATTTTTGAGAAATTTTCTTCTACAGAGAGATACACATTAGAAATAACTTTATGGAGGAGGGCTAGAGACATGGCTCAGTGGTTAAGAGTATACTTCCTGCTCCGGCAGGGAACTGGAGATCAGTTCCTAGCACCCATGTCTGATAGTACACTCCAAATCTTACTCCAGTCCCTGGGGATCTAATGCCATCTTCTGGCCTTTCAGCCACCCATACACACATACATTTACACAAATGTACATACATACACATAAACACATAAAAATAAATATTTCTATAGAAGTGAAGGGGACACTTTATAAAATTCTTTATCTCAATTTCAATTCTTTACCCAAATTTTAAAGATGTACAAAAGTGGGAAGCAGGATAAAAAATTTTTTTTTATAGGATACTTAAGCAAAAGGAAGTAATATGGTGGCTTGTGCCTATAATCCCAGCATTCCAGAGGCTGAGGGAGAATTGCTGTGAATTCAAAGCCAGCTTCAAGGACAGCCTGGGCTATATATTGAGTTTTAAACTAGCCTGGGCTACAGTATTTTGGCATTTATCTTTTTAAAAAGAGGTAAACAAAAAACCATGGGGCAACAGCTATAATCCCAGTACTTCAAAGGTACAGGCAGCAGGATGACAAGTTCAAGGCCAGCCTCAGTTACATACTGAATTTTAGACCACCCTAAGCCATATGAGAACCTGTCTCAAAAAAAAAAAAAAAATCAAACATGTTTGCCTAGCATGTTTGAAATTGTGCGTTCAATCTCTAGCACCTCCCAGGGAGTGATGGTGAAGGCCTGTAACCCAGCTCTTCAGAGGTGGGGGGGGGGGGGCCGAAGGATCAGAAGTTCAAGGTCATCATAGCCTGGGACACATGGGACCCTGTCTGAATAGGTAAATTGTGGTAATATTTTGTTTCTGATCTAATAAACTTACCTGAAGATCAGAGTGCAGAGCTAAATCACTAGTTAGCCACACACCTAGTTAACACCTAAGCTACTAGTTAGCCACAAACACACTACACCACTAGTTTGCCACATACTTAAGCCACTACTTAGCCACAAGGGACAGGCAGTGGTGGCCACACCTTTAATCCCAGAACTCAGGAGACAGAGGCAGATGGATCTCTGTGAGTTCCAGGCCAGCCTGGGTTACACCAGAGTGAACCAGTCTAAAAGAGAAAACAGAGCTCATGTCTTTGATCCCAGCACTGGGGAGGGGGAGATGGGAGAGAGGAGTATAAGGTGGGAGGGGACTGCAGCTCACTACAGTCTTGAGCAGCAGTGCTGTTGGGCAGTGAACTTTAGTGGATCACTCCTCCTGTCTGAGCATTGGGAGAGTGGAGAACGCTCTAGGGACTGGCTGCTTTGCTTTTCTGATCTTTAGCTTTAACCCCAATATCTGTCTCTAAGTTTTAATTACTCGTGTTACAGTAAATTATGATTTATTGATTAAAATAATAACAGAAGGGTAAATGGGAACTTCCTTAATCTTTGTTTTATTGCCAGTCACCTGAGAGGACTTTTCCAAGTACTGTTTACTTGTTTATGATACTTGGTGCTGCCCTACTGTCTTCCTATCAGACTGTAAGTTTCATAAGGGCAAAGCCTTATTTTCAGTTGATAGCACTCAGTCATAAACAGAAGGATGAACAGTTACTCTTCAATCTCCCTAGTTTCCCTTCCTCAACACACAGTATACACAGCCATCCGTTAAGGTCAGGGTCAAATTCTTTTATCTCTGAACTGCACCCTTGAACCTCCCAATCTCTCTTCTCCTTACACAGTGAATCTGGTCTGAGAACTATTTATGCTTACATGCATGAACACACATATACATATATATTCAAGTACACCTTAAAATTTGTATAACTTTCCACTCCTTAAGGACATAGACCTGGGTCCCCAACTTTTCCTATCCATGTAAACAGAGTGCCTTATCCAAGGGCATGGTGGCCCATACCTTTAAGCCCAGCATTCTGAAGGCAGAGACAGACAGATATCTGTGAGTTTGAGGCCAGCCATATCCAAATAATTAATTCCAGTCCAGCCAGAGCTACAAAGGGAGATCCTGCTTCAAAATTAAATGAATAAACAAAACAAAATAAAGAACATGCCTTTAATGAATATTTTTGACTTGCATGTAAGTTAATTTGGAAATTTACTTAATTTAAACATTTTATGATTTATCTCTCCCAACTCAAAAGTGGGCCATGAAACTGTAGTGGATCCCTCTATTTTAAACTTACCTCTGGGAATTAAGTTTTATGCTTTCATATAATTATATAATCATAGTAATCCATTCCTGCACCCCTAGATTGTATTATTTACGTAACAACAACAACAAAATGACTTTGGTGACATGAGACCTATGTAACTAACTAATACCAATCAGGAAGGAAGTGACGTTTTATTATTCTCTTCTTGTTGTTGAAGTACCAAAGGGTATTTTCCACTTATGCCCCCTTCCTTTCATGCCAAGATGCACCCCATTTCCTCCTATACGGTCATACCCTGGCAAGCTTCTAATTTTTTGTGTCTGTCCTCAGTAATCTGCCTTAGATCCTTCTTTTGAGTCACTCTTGTTTTCTCTGGTCATTTATTTGATTAAATTCCTATCTCAGTCAGTCTGGGTATGAGAATGACCGCCTCAAAGTGTAAGCTTGCTTCTTTACCTTCACAACCCTTCCTTCACAAAGCCAACCCTTTATCTATCGGAATGAAAGAAATGTATAAAAATAACAGATTACACAAGTAATCAGGGGAAATGACACTTGGCTTTGAAATATATGTAGCTTTGGGCAAGATTTACTTTATGGTTTTACTTATGCCAACATTAGTAAGACTTTTCTTTTATGATGGTGAATATCAGTCTCACTTCTAAAAGCTGAGGCAGTTATAACTTTAAAGACAGTCATGTGTTTTGATTCCTATGAAGCCTTTTTAACAGATTTACTCTGTTGAAATATGTCATGAAACTTGTTTTCTATTATCCTTGGTTATCTTTTGGGGGGATTTTAATCCAAGTGAGATTTCCCGTATTAGCCTACTTCTCAAGTATCTTCTGTTTGAGAACAACGAATTTAAAAGGCGCTGAGGTGTCCAATGAAATTATTAGTCCAGGTAAGACACAACAGAAAACTGTCAGAAATCCCAGGAACACATGAGACTCTAGGATAAAGTACACTGGCAAATTACAACAAGTTATATTTGGTAGGACTTTATGATTGGTTGAAAATTAAAAAAAGCTTTAATAATGGACAGTTATATAAACTGGCTTCTTCAATATATTAAGCCCATATAGTGAAAATTCTATGAAATTCAATTTCCTAATTCAGGCAGTTATAGAAAAAAAGCCTATTTTAAAACCCCAACATCATTCCTGCCCTTCTCTTAATTTTAGCCAATGCTTCTCGGACCTACTCCTTTCCTTGAGGGGGAGGGGAACATGGTTTACATCTAGGGCTTCACCTAACTCTGGCCCAGACCTACTCTTAAATGAGCTGACCTCAGCCTCCCTTCCCACTCCACAAATGAGTTTGTAGTGTGTAAGAAGGGGTGGAGGACTTGGTTACCAGCATCTTCCTTTTTGCCCCTTCTTAGTTACTATAACTAAGCCTTTGGCCAAACAGACCAGGGGCTTCTCTGGTTAATTTCATGTTTACATTTTACAGGTACTCAATTACATTCAACAAGCTGAACCAAAGGGCAAGAACCTCCAAACTGAACAGAGTAGGGGATGGGGGTGATTGTGTACTTCCGTTCCTAGCCCTGTCCATTACAATTTACCATCTGAAACACTCAAGTAAAACCAACAGAATTTTAAGACCCATATTTCACTTGAGTTGCTGACATACCAGAGATTAAAACAAGACAAAACAGAAAAAAACTGCAAATACCATTACCAACAGTTTATACATCAACTTATTCACTAATTACTAAAACTCTAAACTTATTTCTAATTTTCTCTCCATGTGGAACTCTGATAAACACAAATTACTGCACCTAAAAACTAACCAAGCTACAATTAATTACCCTGAGTTTGTACATAAGACAGTAAATGTTAACAAAAAGAAAAACAAAAAAAAAAAAAAACAGCTTCCCACATTGTCTTCAAACACAGTAATTCCACAACTTTATTTTTTAAACAGAGTGCCTAATCACAGTTTGACTAAAACACACGGCTCCACAAGTATTTCAGTTTTCAATTTACTTCTCCAAGCTGCTGGCCTTCACCAAATACAGGATCCTACAAATCTTAATTACAGCTTCCCAAACTGTGCTCACCAATACATGTGATTGTCAAGTAGTTAAAAAGCAATTAAGTCTACTGTTAGGCCTTTTTTTTTTTTTTTTAATCCTTCTCCTGAAATTTTACCTTTAAAAGTCTCTTCTTAAGGGAGATGGAAAAGTGTAGGTCTTTTGAGGGAGCAGTTGTCAATGTTCCCACAGAGTAGTGGCTAAGGAGGCATTTTCCTCCGACAGTCTATTTCCCCAATGGTTAGAAAGTCTTTTATGGGTGACAAATTACACTTGCACACACACACACACACACACACACACACACACACACACACAAAGATACACATACCTGGTCATTTTCAAAACAGGTTTGATAGGTTTGCTTCACTTGTAAGAGCAGAGTATTTACTTATAATCTTTTAAAGCAAAGTGGCAGCCAGAGCACTGGGTAAATAAAATCTTCAGAGGTTTTAAAACCCTCATCTTAACTCACTTCCCCTTGGTTCAAGGGGACGGCACAGCCAACCCCACAGCAAATGAGATTATGCAACAGGTTTTTCCTCTCTAATCACAGGCTGATTAGAGGTGTGCGTTCTCCAAACAATGAGACACCCACGACTTCAAAACACCAAGGACCTTTGCAACAGACGTTTAAGAAAGTTTTTTTTTTCGAATTTTGCAGTAGCCATTCATTTTAAAGCTCTCCTCGTACTTTTCCCCGAGTTTATTATCAGCTTTCTGTAGGAAACCAAGCCAGAACCCGCTCTTAAAGAGTTTGCTTACACGTCCCACTCAGCGCTGCCTCTTACAAGAAACTACACGCTGCACAGACCGACCGTTGTCCGTCCCCCCCTCCACACCACCCCAACCCCGTTTCTGTTTTTATTTCTCACATCTTACAGCTACTGTAAATAAAGCAGTCACCGATGCACCGTCCCCCCCGCCCCCCAGCACGGTGACGGGAGTCCCAGAAGGAAACCTGAGGTTTGGGGGTGGCTTTTCACGGCGGGGGTGGGGGGTGAGCTGGAGGAAGCGCCACCGTCACTCCCCAGGTGGCCCCGCTGCCTGCACCCAAGGTGAATCGGGATCATGGCAACGGTCAGGCCGGGGCCCCACTTGGCAGGCGCGTTGTGTAACAGTCCGCAAGTGAGCAGCTTCGCCCGCCCAGGTGCCCGCGCCCCGCGCCCCGCGCCCGGGAGCTCGCCCTGCAGGGCTCGGCTCGGCGGGGTGCGGGGACCCTGAGCGCCCTGCGCCCGCGCCGCTCGGGCCGACCCCCAGCGCGGCCTGCACCCCCTCCCCGCCGCCGCCGCCGCCCACGCTCGGGGCTCCGGGCCGTCGTCAGCAGCCGGCCCCCGGGGAGGGCGCGCGGCGGCCGGCACGAGGAGCGGAGCGGGGCGGGCGCGCCTCCCAGCCGGCCCGCGCACACTTACGTGAGGGGCCGCGGGGCTCCAGGCTCCGCTCGGAGGGGAGCGAGCCTTGCCGCGGCGGCGCTCGTTCCTCCGCTCGCTCGCTCGCGCGTCCTCCTCGCTCTCCGCCGCCGCCGCCGCGGCTCCAGCTCCCAGGGGTGGGCGGAGAGCTTCGCGGAGCCCGGGCGCTTGCAACTTCTCTTCGCTTTCTCTTCCACCGCCCCCCGAAAGGGAAAGACGGGGGAGAGACAGAGACAGAGAGGGGGGAAAAATATGTCGACGGGATGAAGACGTTGAGGAGGTGAAGTTGGGGTCCGCGCGGGAAAAGCGGAGAGGGGGAGCTGAACGGTGGGAAGAGGGCTGGAAGCCCCCTCCCCTCCAACGGTGACACCCGCAGGAGGGGACCGGGGCGCAGGGTGGGGGTTGGGGAGAGAGAAAGAGTCGCTGGTCAGGAAACTTCAAGCGCGGATGAGGTCATCGGTTTAAAAATAAAGAGATGGCGTCACTTGAAACCAATCCCAGTGAATGAACTCAGCGCAGCCCGGGGGGGAAGGAGGAGACAGGGAGGGCAGGGCGCGGGCCGGGAGGCGGGGGCGCCGGGCGGGGCCGCGCGTCGCCCGCCCCTCCCCTCGGCGCGCGCTCGCTCGCTCGCTCGCTCGCTCGTCACGGCGAGCCGGCCGCTCGGGAGGCTCCGGGGCCGGGGGCGGGGCCGGGGGCGCGGGTCACGTTCCCGAGCGAGCGAGCGAGCGAGCTGCTCGCCGGCCGCGGCCTCCGCTGCTTGCTGCGCCCGCCCGCGCGCCCCGTCGCTCCGGGTTCGCGGCCCTAGCCCGCCCGCCCGTGAAACGAAAACACGGCGGCCTGAGACCCCCGGGGCAGTCGCCGCTCTGTGCGAAGGTTCTGGAATCCAGGGCTCTTCTCGTGAGAGGGAAGTCACAGGCACTTGAAGGGAAACGGCACACGTGCTGTCAGACGTCCACCCACGTCTTCGTCCTCGAAGGAGCAGAATCATCTGAAATCGTTTCTGCGGGGCCCTCGAGATGGCTCGACGGATGAAGGGCTCGCCGTGCGGTGCACAGAACCGCCTTTGAAAGGCGGCCGCAGAACATGTATGCACCCCACCCACAAATAAATGAAAAGTAATAAAAAAAAAAAAACTTTAAAGGTAGCCAGCCGGGCGTTGGTGGCGTACACCTTTGATCCCAGCACTCGGGAGGCAGAGGCGGATCTCTGTGAGTTTGAGGCCAGCCTGGTCTACAGCGCGAGTTTCAGGACAGGCTCCAAAGCTACACAGAAACCCTGTCTCTAAAAACCAAAAGGGGAAAAAAAAAAAAAAAAGTTAAAGGTGTTTTGGGGCAGTTGAGAGCACTGATTGCTCGATTCCTAGCACCCACGTGGCAGCTCACAGCCATCTGTAACTCCAGTTCTAGGGGATTCGATGCCCTCTACTGACATTCATGGACACGGAGCTGGCACGTGGTACACAGACACCCGTGCAGGCAAAACACCCATACACCTAAAATATTTCCTACAGCATCGTCTTGGAAGTCAGTAGAGTTCACTTTCAGAGATGCAAGTCCTAGCTGATCCAACTCCCCAGTCCCTTCCCCCCACACTAACTCCCCCCTCAAAGTAGCTTTGTTTTCAGACACTACATACTTTGGAAAACTAGAGAGCCGAGGTGGCGACAACCCAGGACTCTCGGTCACAGAATCAGACAATCGAAGCTTTATTCCAGTGTTCTTTGAGCATTTGCACATGAAGCTGCTTCTTCTAAGAAACACTCACGTGGATATCACATAACAAAGATGAAATAGATTAATGATGGAAAAGCACACTTGGAGTGGACTGTCCCCTGTGCCAGATTCCTGTGTAGGAAGAATGTAACCCTCACAACATGCCATTCGTAGTGTGCTGAAGTAAGTGCTCTGGCCCTTCAAGGCAGTTTGTTGAGGTACGTCCGTGTGGACGCTGCCTAGGGGGCTCTTTTAATTGGCAAAAGAACTAAGGAGCAAGTTTGGAGTGGATTAGGAAGATTATACAGCTCTGTTTGTACGCTTCTGCCCTTAAACCCTGCAACAAAGGTGCATCCGTTATGACTGGTAATCATTAATCATTTAAGGGAAACATTATGGAGCGTGCCTCCGGGTACTTCCAGTTCATCTTCCAGAGGAAGGAGGGAGCCCCTTTGCAGGCCAGGTGTCAGAGCAAAAGACTTCAAGCTGTACCTGCAGTTCAGAGGAGGGGGAGTGTCCGTCCCGAGGCTCTCGGTCCTCTCGTGGCAGGACGTGGTACTGCAGCTTCCCTGAACCGACACGTTACCACCTGAAAGCCAGTTTGGAAGTTTGGAGGGGAGATTAAAAGGCTCTGCATCTTCAGCCTCGGTAATCAGAGGTGCTGTGGTTTATTGGAAGGAAGGGAGGGAGGGAGGGAGGGAGGGAGGGAGGGAGGGAGGGAGGGAGGGAGGAGGGAGGGACAGAGATGCCGAGCGTGGCTCTCGCCTCGGAAGAATTCCACGGTACATGCGAAAGCTCCAATAGCTCCGCTGTAATTGTCACATCTTAAAAGTTAGTGCCTCTTGCTTCACTCATACAATTAAAGTGTAGTGTCTTCTCTGTAAGTGATGCTGTGAGAGCCATTCTGGGGGCGTCTTCTCTGGATATGATCTAAGAGATAAGACATGGATTAAAGCTAAGTAAAGGCTGAATTAATGATTAAGTGGCATACAATAGTGGTTAAGAGTTCAAAGGTCAGAAGGTGGAGGCAGCATAGACTACATAATGAGATCCTTTCAGAAAAACCGTACTCCTTACAGAAAGGAAAGCCCGGCATGGTGGTGCAAGCCTTCAGTACCAGCATTGGACTAGAAGAGGCCAGTAGATGTCTCTGAGCTGAAGTCTAGCCTGGTCTACATAGGGAGCTCCAGGCTAGCCACATCAACATTTTAATACCCAGTCTTAAATAATAATAGTAAATGGATGAAAAATAACCTAGAGGGGAAAAGGAGTTGGGAGATGTAAGAGTGATTTTCAGAGAGGGGGGGTTGAGATGGTCTCACTATGGCTGTCCTGGGATCCACTCAGTACACCAGGCTGGCCTTGAACTCACAGAGGCTTCCTGCCTCTGCCTCCCACCGAGTTGGTGCACCACCGTGTCCAGCCATCTCAGGAACAGTTCAGACCTCCTTAGAAAATAAGCATGGTTTAGTTTGGGATAAAAGACTCACTGAAAAGACTATTTTTGTTTTGTTTTGCTTTTTAAGATAGTCTCTCCCTCTGTAGCCCAGGCTGGTCTGGAATTCACTATATATCCCAGTTTGGTCTCAGACTCATAGCAATCCTCCTGCCTCAGCCACCTGAACACTGGGTTATAGGTATGAGCCACCATGCCTTCCATGGAAGGAGTATTTTACAGGGAACATGGGATAAATGAAGACATGGAAATTAAGTGAATAATGTGTGTTCAGGTGACAAAGAAGTAGGCCCTCCCCATAGTAAGAGACTTGGTTTTTACAAATTAGATATGAGGTCAAATTAAAGACATTGAGAGGTACATAATAGAAGCACTTGACCGTTAGGATAAACACTAGACCAGCAGAAAGAAAAACCATTTACTGAGAGTACCTTTCTCCTCCCTCACTGGACACACACACACACACACACACACACACACACACACACACACACACACACGCAGGCAGATAACAAACATGAAAATCTTTTTAATGCCATTACAGTTGCACCAAAGAATATTAACCCCTTGGTTGTTGTATAGAAATCAGAGTCTCAGGTACCAGAAACTAACCTCAAACAAAATAACCTTGCACTCCTGAGCGTCCACATCAATGCAGCTGTAGGCATGGGCCACAATGCCCAGCAAAGAATATGAATTTTCAAAGCATAAGTTAACAAAACATAAGAAAATGTGTATAAGATGTAAGACTGAATCATGAGATTTTCATGAAAAATATTTAACCTGATTGGAGGGATTTGCTGTTTCGGGGATCGGAAGAACCAATACAGTAGTATTTTAAAAATGTAATGAAGATACCATTTCTTCTCCAAAGCAACCAGCAAAATTAAAACAGTTCCCAACAAAATCTCAGAAGTTAACAAGCTTAAACTAAAACAATGCCCAGCACATAGAGGTGACTTAGTGATGGATCCCCCAAGGCTGACAACTTAAACTCCTAGGGTGCCAGCAAAAGAAGGGCTCCCAGTCGTATAATCTGACAACGTAAAAGAAACTAACATGTCAGTTTGGTGTAGTTCCTAGCATAAAATAGGAGCACCTAACTATTTAGTGGGAATGAAGTACAGAAAGCTATAACATATACCTGTTTTAAAAAAAGAAAAAGCAAGTTGGGGCTGGAGCGATGGCTCAGTGATTGAGAGTGCAGTCCCTCCCGTGAGGATGGCCTGTGATGACTATTGAACCCTTGGTTTAACAAGGAACTGCTGGCAGAGCAGGGTTTCTCAGGAAGCAGTCTTGCAGTGGTGAGATTTCCGAGAGCTAGAAAAGAATGGACAGAATAAGGTACCATGCTTTCAAAAGGCTGGAGAAAAAGCAGGATAGTATCCACTAAAATAGGTGCCGAACATTTAAAGCCTACAGTCAATGATATGACAGCCTGCATACAGTCTTCTTGCTCCTGTGGGTTTCTGAGTGTGTGTGAGTGTGTGTGTGTGTGTGTGTGTGTGTGTAAGTTTATTTATAATAGAAGTGTGCCATGATACACCTGCAAAGATCAGAGAATCACTCACCATCCACAATGTGGGGCCCAATGGTCAAACTTGGCTCATCAAGCTTGGTGGCAAGCACCTTTACCTGAGCCACCTCACCAGCCATGCTTTTGGGGTTGTTTTTGTTTTTGTTTTTGTTTTTGTTTTTGTTTTGTTTTGTTTTGTTTTGTTTTGTGTTGGAGACAGACTCTCTCTCCTTAGCCAGGGCCAGCCTGGAATTTCATTGATCCTACATTCTCAGTCTTCAGGATGCTGGGATTACAGACATGAGCCACCATGACTAGCCTCCCAGACTTTATTTTCAGTAAAACATAGAATCCAAATTTGGGATTCTTGTCAAGAGCATTTCTGGCAAGTGGAATAAAACAGTAAGGATAAATAAGATGTTTTAAACGTCAGACGTATTTATATAAGTGCTGGAAAATCCTCTCCCCCCCCCCCCCGTGTTTTTATGATCTCATTTCCCAAGTACTGTATACCACCACACCTGGGTTACATTGGGTTTTTAAATCTTATAACAGCCATAAGAATTATTTTATTCCCTATGTATTTTTATTTTGTTTACTTATGAGAAGAGTTCTGGCTTTGTAGCTCAGATTAGCCTCAAACTCATGTAACCTAGCCTGGCCTCAAACTTGTACATCCTGCTTCAGCTTCCCCAAATGCTAGGGTTACAGTCATGTGTCACCACACACAGCTTCTCTTTATGATTTTACAGTAAAAGAAACTGAGACTAGGAAAATCTAAGGGCTTGTACAAGGACACGCAAGTGGTAGCATTAAACTTGAGTTTCCCCATGAGATCATTTCGCTGAGAAGATAAAACACAGACTGTAAGTTCCAAATAACCCTGAAGCAATGTGGCTTCTCCTAGACTAGACCCCTGTGAAGGATTTAACTCAAATGGAAGCTGGGAGGCTGGGGGAGGGCAGCCTGCTGACATGGAGCTGGACCAGTCAGCTATAAATGCCAGGGGGACTTGGGGGACACTGAGAAGGTACTTAACACCAGGCTCCCTGAGTTACTGTGAGGGTTAAATCCTGTACCAAGTAAACGGCCAAGGGTGACATGTGTGACAGCACAGCTCAGTAACCACCACATTCTGATTCCTTCCACCTTGGGAAAGTCTCCTCTGGAACCGACCCAGCTGGTGACCCACGCACTGAACTGAGGTCAAGAGAATGAGGAAGCTCATTCCAGGAAGAGAAAACAAGTACTGCTGGAGAAATGGAGGGAACGCGTGTGGAAACAGAACATTTGACTTCAACAGTGTACAGTCTGGGAAACAGCTGGGAGCTGGGTTAGGACCCAGCCAAAGAATGTGTAGCTAGAAATGATAGGATTTTTTTATCATAAAACTATATATATATATATATAATTTATTTTCATTATAAAACTGTACATATGCATTTTAGAAAGTAAATTATGCACAGTGTGAAGGAAAAAGAAAAATTTTTTTTCATCTGGTCTCATGGCCCTTACCTATATCTCAGCACTCAGTAGGCTGGGCAAGTGGGCTGACATGAGGTCGAGGCTAGCCTGAGCTACATATCAAGATTCTCTTCCAAAGGAGGGGGAAGGGATCACCTCATCAATGGTTACTTGAAAAAAAAGAGAAAACTTTTTCTTGTTAAATCTTCTAGGAGTGAGTGTGTTTTCTCTCCCCTCCTCCAACTTTATCGAGGCACAATTGACAAATATAAATTATATACATTCAAGGTATACAGTGTCATGACTTAATAAATGCAGGCATTCGAAGTGGTAACTATAACCATCTATCACCACACATTAGTAGCATTTCCTGTCATGATATTTTGCGTTTCATTTTTTAATTATTTAACATGGTCATTTATTATTATAATATTAATAATAACATTTACAAACATGTAGAAAACACTATGTGATTTGTATTTTCTTTTAAAGATTTTTTAATGTGTATGAGTGTTTGCCTGCATGTCTAAGTGTGCCCAGCAGACATGGCTGATGTCCTCACGGGTCAGAAGAGGGCATCAGATCCCCTGGAAGTGGAGTTAGGCATTTGTGAGCTGCCTTTTTTATGCTGCAAGAGCAACCAGTGCTTTTAACTGCTGAGCCATCTCCTCAGCCCCAAGTAACTTACCTTTTATACAAGAATTTGTCTCCAAAATGGAACTGCTTATTTGAGATGGTCCTATTACTAATATTAGCTCCCTGAAACCAAAGCAAAGCAAGTTTGAACTAAACATGTATGGACTACAGAAGTTTTTATTTTTGTCATGCATCTTGTCCTGTAATTTCAACATATATTGTAACATGTTTCTCCCTTTCGTCTTGATATAATAAGTTATTTAATTTCTGTAGAAAATAGTTCTATTGTCACACTATCCAACAATGATTTGTGGGGATGTTAGAGTCTCCTCCGTCTTGCAAGTGTGAATGTCAAGATGTCTGGATAAAAGTAGAATTTGAGCCACCTTAGTCTGACCAAAGAATATTAGAGAAACTAAGGAAGGGAATTATGAAGAAAAGGACACTGATCCAGTGGCAAAGGACATGGAAAGAAAGTGGCAACCCCAAGACACAGTGCAGAGGGAGAACTGAGGGGACTTGATGATATACTATGGAAAGACATGAAGATGAGTAATGAAAAATCTCAACTTGAGCAATTTGCATAGGCCTCCAATTCCTCATCTAATAGATGGTGTTAAGAAATGTGGGAGGGTTAAATGGATGACATGTAAAGTCAAAGTAGCAAAAATGCCTTCTTACTAAATAGGAGCTGTTAAGTCAGGTAGTGGTGGTATAGGCCTGTAATCCCAGCACTCGGGAGGGTGAGGCAGGTGGATCTCTGAGTCTACAGAGCAAGTTCCAGGACAGCCAGGGTTACACAGAGAGACTCTGTCTAAAAATAGATGGATGGATAGATGGGTGGGTGGGTGGGTGGATGAATAGATACAATTATCTATTGCTGTTATTGTAGATGTTGAAACCAAATAACAAATTAAGAATAAAATTTAGGGGCAGTGGTGAAGAGTACTTACTGCTCTTTCAGAGAACAGTCTTGTGTACTGCCTTTAATTCTAGTTCCAGGGATTTCTTTTTTTAAGGTTTATTTTTTTATTCTGTATATAGTATTCTGCCTGCATATGTGCCTGCACTGCACACTAGGAGAGGGCACCAGAACACATTACATATGGTTGTGGCCACCAAGTGGTTGCTGGGAATTGAACTCAGGACCTCAGAAGAACACCCAGTGCTCTTAACCTCTGAGCCATTGCTCCAGCCCCTACAGGGTTCTCTTTTATTCAACTTCTTTGAAGGCAGTGGTTCTCAACCTGTGGGTCTGGACCCCTTTGGTGGTTGGGCGATCTTTTCACAGGGGTCACCTATCACCATAGGGGGGAAAAACAGATATTTACATTATTATTCGTAACAGGAGCAAAATTATAATCATGAAGTAGCAAAGAAAATAATTTATGGTTGGGGGGTCACCACAACATAAGGAACTGTGTTAAAGGGTTACAGCATTAGGAAGGTTAAGAACCACTGTGTTAAGGGTCCCTGTCATTATACTGGCCTACCTGGAAAATCCAAATTATTCTGCTAATTAGTAATCGGTGTGTGTGTTTATTGCTGTGAGTGTGTACATGCATGTTCATATGCTTGTAGAGGCAAGTAGTCAGCAATGGTGTCTTCCTCAATTGCTCTCTGCCCTATTTGGGGAGGCAGGGTCTCTCACTGGACCTGAAATTTACCAATTCAATTAAGCTGGCTGACCAGCAAGCTCCAGGCATCTGCCTGTCACCACCACCTGAGTACTGGACTTAGAAGTTCATGTAACCAGCATTTTTGGTTCGGTTTGGTTTGGTGTGTACATCAAGTGTGTGCTCCTGTACCCTCTACTGACATGATTAGTGAATTGAGGTCAAAGGTTAACTCCCAGGATGGGTTCTCTCTTACCACCATAGGTTCCAAGGATTGAACTCAGACCATCAGGGTTGTCAGGAAGTGCTTTTACCCACTGAATCATCTCACTAGCTTGCACCCCATTCTTGCAAAGCAAAGCAAGCACTTTCCCAATGCCCCTGGCAATTAGAAATGTTAATTCCCTTTGTAATTTTAAACTCCTTTCCTAGTCACCTCACAGAATCCACTGCCTGAAGATTAGAACATCAACATTTTGGGAGACCAGTGTTCTCCTTCCTACACCCACCACAAAGAAAATGCCAAGAAAGTTTGACCCTGCTTTGTCCCTGTGCCTTGCAGGTCCTGATTAAATGAAAAATGAATGGTCAATTCCAATTTGGAAATTTTTATACTGTTGCATAAGATTTTTTTTTCTGATGTAATATGATTCTGTTTCATACTACGGAATAATAATCTTTTTGTACACTGTGAAGATGTTTCTTCGCCAAGGCTCCTTCTGATTGGTTTAACAAAAAGTGGACTAGCCAGTAGCTGGGCAGGAACAGGTTAGGCAGGAGAGGATGCTGGGAAGAAGGGTGGAGTCTTGGGAGTCTGGAGAGCCAATCACAGAGTATGCCATGCTGAAGAAAAGTACTTAGCCATATGGTAGAGCTCAGATTGTGTGTGTGTGTGTGTGTGTGTGTGTGTGTGTGTGTGTGTGTGTATGGGTGCAAAAAACAAAACAAAAAAAAAAAAACTCCTACAGCTTCACAGCAAAATATTTGCAAGCAAACACAATGAGTGTCAACTAACTACAAATCTCTAAAGAAACAGTGATCCCAGTAGGCCTTGTCCAGTGAGGGAAAGAAAGATTTATCATTAGCTATTCATTTTTATAAATGGTGACATTGCTTCTGGGAATAAACTGTCCTACACGTACACCATTACAGCAATTTCTTTTAATAGTCCCTCAACAGCAGTATTTTCAGTTTAGCTTCGGTTGATTGATTAATGAACAGCAGTCTGTCCTCATCAGACAGATGAAAAATATCAGGTTGCAAGGCAGATCATGTAAATATATCAGAGGTGGATTCTCCCCCCCCCAAAAAAAAGAAAGGGGAGTTTAAAGTCCTTCTATTTTAGGAACACCCAAGATTCAGACCCTTGTAGTTAGCAGAGAACAAACTTTGATGCCTTTGGGTTTCACCCTAGAATTCAGTAATTCTATCTTTTGAGTTCCTTTGCTTCAAGCTATATAGGTGCTCTCAAGACAATTGTAGACCAACCTCCAGTGAAAATGTGTTAATACTGATCCCGTTTGCTGGTGGCTGGGAGGCTGGCTCAGCCTGAGATCAAGGGGATCTGGCTTGAAAACCTAGGCAGGGCATTGTTATGCTGTTTTATGTCTTTGGGAAGAAGAAGAAACGGTCAACAAGTATCCAGCAGCTATGGCCCAGCACTCTTTATCCCCCATCTCACTTAATTCCCACAGCAACCCGAATGCATAGTCTTCATTAGCCTCACTTCAACCGGGAAGAGTTGAGGCTCCAAACAGGAGCGGGAGCTCACAATCCAAATGAAGCCCCCACATGACTTCTCCCCTCCCCAAAAGCTGCTCTTACGTGCTTCCAGATACAGAATAAGGGCCTTGAGTGAGACACTCTCGGAGCCCCTCAAGTTCTAAGTGTATGCATGGCCTCTGGGGTTGGGAAGGAAATGGGAAGACAGGGGACGTCTTTCTCTGTTACCTAGGAAGAGCCTTGTCCCTGTGAAAGGACTCAGCTGCTCTCGGGGCTTCATGCCTGCAGTCCCTGTACTCAGGAGGCTGAAGCAAGAGCCCCACCTTCAGTTGAGGGCAGGCTAGGCTACAGAGTGGGTTTTAAGTCAGTCTGGGCTACAGAGTGAGTCCCTGTCTCGAAACACACATATACAGGAACATACACACAAATTTAAAGGAAGCCTTCTGGTTCCTCCTTCTTGTGGACCTTTTTAAAATGAATTTTCATTTCATAAAACAAATCAAGCAACATTTATTGATGATATTTTATTGCGTCCGCTAGTTAAATTGTATTATGAGGCTTTGCCAGGCAGCAAAGAAGTATAGGATATAGTCTATGTCCTTAGGGAAATTACAGCTACCTTGAAAAATACGTGGATAATGCAATACTGAACTGAATGGTCCAGACAACAGGTACTCCATGAGTGCAGAGAAAAGGGAGATGGAGAGAGGCAGGGGAAAAAAATCCATGAGAATGGGGACAAAGGGTTCTGTTCACCTTGCATTGTGGGCTAGGCTTTCTTGGCCTTCTTTGTGTTGTGAAATCCTGGTATGAACCTTTCACATAGTTCAAACATTCTGGGCTTTGCAAGCTGCAGTGTCGTCCTTCATATCACGTCATCTAAATGCCACTTCATCTTTATTGGCACTTATGGGAGGGTAAAACCCCAGTGGTATGCAAACACCGTCATGGTTACTTGCTTCAAGCCATGGGAAGTTTCATGCAGAACCAGTTTCTCAACAGGGCAAATGTTGTGTCAAGGTGTAGGGAGCTTGAGAAACTGTTAGAAGTGAAGCCTGTTGTGGCAAGAACCAGATTTAAATGGGGACACTTCCCTGTTAGTGTCAGCAAGGGCCAGTCTCTGGCCCCCCACATGCAGGGTGCCCAGGCCTAAACACTTCAGCCCTTTGACTCAGAGGCTCCTGGCCCCTTCTTATGTAAAGAGAGGACCTAGCCAAACTGTTCTGTATCTACTTACTCTCATATGTCAATCCATTGATAAGATGCTAGATAGGAAAAATTATTCCAAAATTCTGAACCCCTCCCTTAGAAAACTAAGCATCAAATCCTACCCTAATTATAATATGGGGATCTGATCCCAAAAGATGATGTGACATAAATTAGTCACCATGTTTAGGGTGTGTTCTGAAATAATACTAGATTAAAGAATATGTCCCAAATTATTCGAAGACAAAGACACGGCAAGCAGTAGCTGGGGGACCCATCCGAGTAATACCATCAAGTGCTAAAGTAAGAGTAAGGGAGCCCAATGTGATGGCTAATGTTGCATTCCAGCATTTAGGAGGCTGAGGCAGGAGGATGGCAAGTTTGAGGCAAGCTTGAATTATACAGCAAGATCCTGTCAAAAATAAGTAGGGGGGGAGGGAGGGGAGGGAGGGAAGGGGTAATTGGTTCAGTAAAGTGAAACTTCAGAGAACCTAGAAGTGATGAGGGAAAGTTTCATGGGGACAGAGGTAGGACTGGCATTATAGAACGGGAAGCACTTGGGCTAAGAGAAGAGAAATTCTGACATTCTAAAAGTGAGGAAAACCACAGCTGGGGGCAAGAACAATGGAGCACACATGCATGGAAACGGAGGTCATCAGCCTGTCTTGGGGAGGGTGGTGTGAGGCTGTACTTAGCAAGGATTCCTGGGAATGACCATATAAACGAGACTAATTCAGGGGCTAGGGAAGAAGTGTTTGCTTAGCATGCGCGAGGCCCTAGGTTCCATCCCAAAGCACCACATGCACCAAGCACGGTGTGTCCGTGCCTGTAATCCCAGCAACTGGAAGGTGGAGGCAGGAGGACCAGAAGTTCAAAGTCAATATTGGCTACAGAGGGAGTTTGAGGCTGGGATGGGCTACATAAGACCTGGTGACAAAATTTTTTCCTGATTCGTTATAAAAACACAGTAAACATATAAGTGCTGGTTATATTCCAAGCATAGCAACAGCTTAACCCGTTAAAGTTTACAGTGTACCAGGTACTATGTTGAGCACTTCACAAATATTAAATCACCCATGCTTAGTGTAGACCTTTCATATTAGACTCCATTTTTACAAAGGAAAAAGGCTAAGTCCAGAGAGGTCAAGGAATTTGCTCCAGGTCGCATAATTAGTAAGTGGAAAAGTCTGGGAGTAAGCCAGGTGAATCATTCCAAACATGGGTTCCGAGCACAAGGCCGAATTGCCTCCACACATATCTCATTAAATCCTCATTAAGATCTCTGTGACATTGGCAGCATTATCCTCATTTGGCGAATGAGGATCCAAGACACCAGGAGTCAACCAATTACTCAAGTCACTCCATTGAATATGGGCCTATGACTTGAAAGCAGCTCTATTCCAAACCCATTAAACTTTCCATTACAATATAGCCACCTGGCAGAGGTAGTGTCCAGATAGGATCAAACTGTGGAAAATTTTGACAGCCCAGGAAGAGCAAGAAGCCTTGACGGGAACAGGGAGGAACATCAGGGTTGAACAGGCCTGCTGAGGATCAGTCTAGGTCTAGCCTCAGCTGGAAACGGGTTTAGGGAAAGGACAGATAACATCACAGATGCTAAGTACAGAGAAACGGGCAAGGAAGAGGCAAAGGCAGAAACCACAAAATGGGCACAGGAAACCAAATGAGGGAAGGAGTGGATGTGACACCAGTTGACATTAGAGGTGGTAAGTGTGTAAAATAGCAAGGGCAATCTGATGTCTTTGGGGCTGAGTAGCTGAGAGCAAAGAGAGATCCAAGAGGACTTTGGGTCTAAACGACTCAGTGGGTTACTGACAGACACATCATAAAAAAGTCCTTAAACATGTTACAGCCTGGGGTTGGAGAGATGGCTTGGTGGTTGAGAGCACAGGCTGCTCTTCCAGAGGACCTGGGTTCAATCCCCAGCACCCACATGGCAGCTCACAACTGCCTTTAACTCCGGTTCCAGGGGATCTGGCACCCTCACGCAGACATGAATGCGGACAAAACACCAATGCACATAAATGTGTTACAATCTATTTTTATAAAACAGTGACCTAAAGGACTCATCAATCAGCAGGTAGTTCGGGGATGCAGGTTTGGGGTTTGGAGCTCAGGTAGAGAGCAAAAGCTAGAAAACAGAAGTTGTCCATCATAGTTGACCAGAGAAAGGCTGTGGAATGGCCAGTCAGTAACAGTGTGAGGGCCTGAGATACAGCCCATCTTGTAGAGTGCTTGCCTAGCACACACCGGGCCCGGGTTCAATCCCTGGCCTAAACTGGCTGTGTTAGCTGGGGAGGGGGGAGCTGTAGAATCAAGAATGCAGTGCCAGGGCTGCAAAGATAGCTTCCAGTTAAGCTGGCTGTCCTTCCAGAGGACCAGTTTGATTGCCACCGGCACGAACATGGCAGCTGACAGTCATCTCTAACTCCAACTCCAGGGGACCCAATGTCCTTTGCTCACCTCTGAGGGCACTGAACACACATGGCACACATGGTGCACAGATATACATGAAGGCAAAACATCCGTGCACATAATATAAGAAGTTGGTTTTTTTAACTTTTATTAAAAAAAATAATAATTGAAGATCAATCTTTTCCACATAGCAAGTTTGAGGCCAGCCTGAGTGGCATGAGACCCTGTCTGAAAGGTAATCAAACAAAACAAGCAAAAAGATTGGAATGAGTCAGAAATCAGCACAGAACAAAACCACAGCAAAGCAGAGATCAAGGCGGGCGGTCAGAGCCAAACACGAAACTGAAAGAGACACAGTAGCAAATGACAGCAGAGAGAGGTGACTTCAGAATAACTTCCGGTTGCTTCTGGTAATCTAGGGTATTTCCTAGAGAAGCCAAACCTAGCTTCTTGGACGGCCTGATAGAATAATCAGGAACTTATTCCCAAAGAGAGTGAGTGGTGGGCGTCGGCCCAGGGACAGACGTGAAGTTATCAGAAGGGCCTTACACTGAGGTGTACACCTAAAATGACATCATAATAAGAAACATCCCCCCTGGTATAAGTACCTGTGTACTTCCTGAAGACCCCTGTGACCCTTCAGTCTCAGCCTCTTCTCCATTTGTCCTTTTCATTAAAGACCTTCCTTTCCTTGCACTGGGCGTGGTTTTTGCACATCTATAATTTCAGCCTTTGGTAGTTAGAGTCGCAAGGGTAGGGAGTTCTAGCCAGCCGTGGCTATATATCACAGATGGGGCCAACTTATGCTACATGAGACAAATTTAAATTTTCCCCTTCCTTACCCAAGTTGGTGGTCATATTGCTGAGAGTGGAAATACCTGTAGCTCTGCTGCCCTAAATTCCTATAGGTTTTCAAAGCCAACAGGGCCATCGGTTGTGAATAACTTGTTACAAAGATTCCTCTTGTGAAACTGGATGTGGCAGTACTCACCTCTAACCCCCGAAACATGAGACTGAGGCAGGAGGATCATGAGTTTAAGACCGCATAGTAAGACCCTGTCTCAAAAAAGAAAACGAACAAACCAACAAAACAACTCCTAAACTCCTGGTATTTCTGCCCCCTGTCCGTCATTTCCCAGAGCATTAAGAACATGACACACTGGCCAGTGCCACACCCTCTGTGACCTCTTTCGCCTGGCAGAATTAAGAAAGTGGCACTAAGCACTTCAGCCAACACCTAGAAGGGAATCGCCTGAGAAAGGAAGTGGGAGTCCCGTGATTTCAGCTCCTGCTTGTCTTTTGGAAGTCTCTTGTAAGGTTCTGTGACCCACCCTCTGACTGACATCTCAGAGCTATAGACAATTCTTCTCCCACAGTCCATATAATTTAACCCTAAGTCAGGGTTTCTCCACAAACCAGGGTGCCTTTGTGTGTTTCTGCTGTCTCGGAAGTAGATTCCTCTTTATCCTTACTATTTTAAAGTAAGGAAATGGGGCCCAGGGTTGTTACCTGACTTGCCCAAGAGCATAGGGAATGAGAGATGAGCTTTCTGACCCACCTCCAAATCTTTGTCGGCTAGACAAAGATGCTGAGTGAACAGTTTGGAATTCTATTTTTATTGATGCTTTCCCCAAAGATTGGTCTCTTTTAGCATCTTTTTCTTACAAAATGTTTATAGTATATAGAAATGCCAGTTTGTCGCTCAAAAGGGGAATGGGGTCAGCCCTGGTTGACAAGGAGGCCCATTGGTTACCTGCAAAACCATGTCAGCCAGATTTTACACTGTGGCCAAAGCCCAGATCCATGCCCGCCCTCAGCCATTTTATGGCAAAGCTTAATTGAGGGCCCTGGACTCTGGACTCTAGGCCTTTCTAGGCCTTTCCATCATTGCCTCACATTGACCTTGATGCCTTCCACTGAAATCCTTGATTACCAAATGTCAACAGGCAGCTAGTCAGCCTGGGATGGGCCCTGCAAAGCTATCGCAAGGCCGAAGAATGACAGGCCAGCTCATCAGAAATGTATTCATCAGGCAACTTCGGGGAAAACTGGCTGGTCCAGCTCATCACTCAAGAAAAGTAGTTTTGTGTGAAGCTTCACATGGTATGAAATAGATGTAAGAAGGCTGCCCCACCACCACACTCACTTGGATAGGCATCTAAGGTCAGGGTGTCACACAAACAGACCCTCCTCTTCCCCAAGAGTATAAAGTTAAGCAGACAAACCTGCTCTCATTAAACCTACATATTTTTTCTATTTTTTTTCTTCAGGATTGCATGTAGCTCAGTTTATATAGGTCAGGCTGTACTACAACTTATAACAATTCTCCTGCCTCCTGCAAGTTTAGAACTTCCAGGTCATAGAATTATACTTCTAGAAAAGAGTTTGCAAATCAGCTAACATAGCCCTAACTTAGCAGGACAGGAAAGTTAGTTTCTCATTATTAGAATAGAGTGCACTCAGTTTTCTACAAGCTAAAATTGCACCATTGGCTCTGGTGGAGCTGGTGGTTAACCTAAAACCCATAATATTTTTCATATACACCACTGCTTGGATCAATTTTTCCCATCCCAAAAAATTTCTTAAATTTTTGTTCAGATTACATTTTGCCTTTCAATTCCATGTTGTTAGTTTTAACTCCCATATTTCCATCTAGAGTTTTAATTTGGAATGTCTTAATTTTACTAACATTTTTTGAGAAAAGAGAAATTTTTTTGTAGTGTGTACTTTACAGAATACCTGAGAACTCATATTTAGTAAACTATTCTTTTTAAAAGTTTTTATTTTTATTTTATGTGTGCCAATGTTTTGGCTGTATGTATACTGTACACCACTTGTACGTTGCCCATTGAGAGCAGAAGAAGACATCAGATCTTCCAGAACTGGAGTTACAGACTGGTGTGAGTGCTGGGAATTTAACTGGGCTCCACTGAAAGAGCAGCCAATGCTCTTAATCTCTGGGTCATTTCTCCATCCCCACCCCACCCCATCCCGCCTTTTAAGTTCTTATTTATTTTACATCTAAACTGTTCATAAATAAGGCTCTATTTATGAAAACAATTTAACTGAGACTTCCATTCACTTAGTTTCTTTTAAGGGTGGCTGATTTTCTTTTTACATGATAGTGCTCGAAAAATAAGGCCCTTTCTTATATAATACAGAAGAATATTCTTGCAGGAAATAGGAATGACTGAGATGGTGTAACAAAACGCTGCCTTGTAGAACTCCAGAGTCTGTAGTGTGTGGGGTGGAGTGGGGGGGGTGAGCGAGCTCACACACACACACACACACACACACACACGTGTGCAGGTGGAGGTCAGTCAGAAGTCAACATTAATCTTTCTCTTTATCTTTTGGTCTCTCACAGAACATGGAGCCCACCAATTTGGCTAGAATGGTGGCCAACAGCCCAGGGCCACCCTGGTGCACACCCTGCCAGCACCAGGACTGAAGATGTTTGTTCCATGTCAAGCTCTCTTACATAGGTGCTGGGAGTTGAACTCAGGTCTTCTTGCTTGCACACCAGCCACTTTACCAACGGAGCCATCTCTCCAGCCATGTTCCCTGGGAAGTTTTAAGTTAATAGCATATTTGCCAGTAGTCATAAAACCTGAAGAAGTCAAGAATTTTAGAAGTAGGAAGGAAGGGTTTTCCTGATCTCTTTATACCATGAGGATATCTGCTACATGCAAAAGGACAATTAAAAAGCATGGGTAGAATATTTATGAATGATTATTTTAATAATGCAAGCAGCCTGGCACCTAATTCTCTGAGTCCTGTTTCTTCACTCTTCATATCTAGTAAGAATGGCTAACGTTTATCATGATCTTCCAGATGCTATGCAGATACTTTATAAACTTTAATCCTCACAATTGTCATGATTTAAAAAAAAAGAATTAAATACGAGATCCCATGATGTTATGGACCAAATATTCAAATATGTTCCCCTCAACTATTCCTTCAGCCCAAGAGTGACTTTTTCTTTCTTTCTTTTCTTTTTTTTTTTTTTTTTTTTTTTTGGACAAGGTGTCATGTATCCTGGGCTAGCCTATGTAGCCCTTGAACTTCTGATCCTCCTGTTTCTACATCCAAAGTACTGAAATTATAACCATGCACCACCATACCTGGTTTATGTGGTGCTGGGCATCAATGCCAGGGCTTCAAAATGCTGAGTAAACTCTACCAATCAAGCTGCATCACTGGCCTGAGCACTATGTTCAACAAGTCGAATTTCTTGCTTGATTTAACTCACATACCAAGGGTAGCTGGAACTTGATTCTCACCAAGTTATTGTGGCTCTAGAGGCCAAAAGCTCACCGACTATTATGTGTTAGTCCAGGTTCCCTAGGCGACCGGTTGGGCTGTGATGTAGGTACAGTACTTGTGAGTCATGTGATGTAGGTTGTACTGTGAGTATGGAGGAAGGGAGGAGAGTGTGAGGGAGGGAGGGAGGATGATGGGACAGTGTTAGATTGCACTTGTGGTAAGAGACCTCTTTCAGACCAGTGGGACATCTTAGAGGTAACGTTGCCCATCATTGTAGTCCCTCATTCCTCTGACACAGACTTGTCTTGCTGTCCCTGCTGACCCACTAGTAAAACAGCTTTCAGAATCACAAGGGACTGGTTAAGAGCACTTGGTATGCTTCCAGAGGACCCAAGTACAGCTCCCAGCACCCACCTCGGCACTCACGACTGCCTGTGTCAGTCCAGCTCCAAGGATTCAACACCTTCTCTGTCTTCCTCTCAGACACTTGCACACTTGTGGTATACAGACACAGACACACACATATAAATAAAATACAAACAAACATATCTTAAGAAAACAAAGAAAAGGCCAAAGAGAGGACTCTGTGGTTAAGAGCACTTAATACTTTTTTTTTTTTTGGTTTTTCAAGGCAGGGTTTCTCTGTATTGCTTTAGAGCCTGTCCTGGAACTTGCTTTGTAGACCAGGCTGGCCTCGAACTCACAGAGAAAACAGCTGCCTCTGTGCTGGGATTAAAGGTGTGCGCCACCAAAGCCCGGCTGATACTGTTTTTTATTATTATTATTTTAAGTTGTTTATTTACTTATTCTATGTGTTTTTATATCATGTATCTTGACCCCATTCATTCCCTGTCCCTTTGCAACTGCCCTCTGCCCCTACATAGCCCCCAAATAAAACAATATTCAAGAAATAAAGATGAAGAAAATAAAATGAGAAAAATTTTTAAGAAGGAAGGAATTAAAAATCTCATCACAGAAGCTGCAGAAGAGCAATTAATACTATTATAGAGGATGTGGGTTCAATCCCAGAGCCCACATGTTGGCTTACAATCATTCAGCACTCCAGTCCCATGGTATCCAATGCCTTCTTCTGGTCTCCAAGGATACAGGCACAAACACAGAACACTTACATACATGCAGGCAAAACTCTTATACACATAAAATAATAATAAATGTTTTTTAAACAAAAATAAATCATGGTCTCAGCAAGAAGCCGTGACAAAGTTTCAGAGCACGCTAGGGGAGTGCCCTGGTCACTTATACCCCTCTGATGTGAGATGCCCTTCGGCGTGCTGTGAATATGTGTTACCTTTATTGACTGATGAATAAAGCTGTTTTGGCCAATGACCAGGCAGAATATAGCTAAGTGGGAAAATCACAAACAGAGTTACTGAGAGAAAGAAGGTAGAGTCAGGGGGACGCCATGTAGCAGCCAAAAGAGTGAGAAGTCAGAGCTCACCAGTAAGCCATGGCTATGTGGTGATACACAGATTAGTGAAAATTAGTCAGCAATATGCCTGAGCCATTAGCCAAACCATTCTAGTTAATGCTAAGTCTCAGAGTGTTATTTTATAAGCAGCTGCGGGAACTTACGGGCAACCTTCCTCTCCGGGCGGCACACTTTCATTGCTGTCTCTTTAAGTCACTGTCTCTGCAGCAAATATGCTGTTTGTCTTCAATAACAGCTTCCCTGCTAACCTAGCTCAAGAAACTCTCATCACTGGCCTAGACGGTAGCATTCATTTGCCACCTCCTTACTGCCAGCCTCAGCTCCTTTAAAATGGTCCTCCTCAGAGCTCCTGGGGCCATCCCTTCTGATGCAAAATCCCCACTATATGGGAACAGAATTTCAGAAACTGGGTGGGGACATCTTCTCATCATGATGATGATGGGTGTGACGATCCTCTAGTGGTATATATGTGTCAAGAATCTCACCGGCTTTCATTAACTAGTTTTAAAATTGCTTTACATTCTTTTCGGTAGGGTCGCCTTTATGGAACTTATACATGGCCTCTCTCCTGTCATCCATCTGCTTAAAATTCTTTCAAGTATTTTTAGGCTAAACCCCAACTATTTGATCATAGTATACAAGGACCTCCAGGGCCCAGCCACTCCCTATGTCAACATTTCCTCTGACATCTATTCCTTGGCATTCAACAATCACACACTACAGCGCCTTTTCGGCAAACCTGTGCTCATGTCCCCCCCTCCCTGGAATGCCACCATGTCTTCTCCTCCTCTGCCTTTGTGTCTGTATCAGTCTCATTAGATTCAACATGGCTGCCACCAACTTTCTAGAGTTCATATAGACCCCAATCCAAAGATGATTTAATGCAATCCCTAGCCCAATCCAGGAACTCTCTAAGTCATGTAGCCAGGAAAGTGATCATTTAGGACTGAACAAGACCACCAGCCATACCTCATGGCTATATAAGTCCATCATAACCACTCAAAAACATGTTTTTAAAAAATTCTTTATGGGTGTTTTGCCTGCTCGTGTGTCTGAACATTACTTGATGCCTGTTTTTGTGGAGATCAGAAGATGTCAGAAGGTATCAGATCCCCTGGAAACGTAATTAGACAATTGTGAGCTTCTGTGTGGATACTGGGGCTCGAACCTGGGTCTTCTGGAAAAACAGCCAGTGCTCTTAACTGCTGAACCTTCTCTCCAACACATAACCAGTTATTTTTTGAAACAGCTTTTCCTTGTGTACCCCTGGTGATCAAGAACTTGGTAAATGCCTCCTTGATGGTGGCACACACCTTTAATCCCAGCACTTGGGAGGCAGAGGCAGGTGGATCTATGTGAGTTAGAGGCCGTCCTGGTCTACAGAGAGAGTTCCAGGATAGCCAGGGCTACACAGAGAAACCCTGTCTTGACAAAACACAAAGGGGGGGGTGGCGGTGGACTTGGTATGTAAACAGGCTGAACTCAAAACCATAGCAACCTTCCAACCTCTCCCAAGTGCCAGAAGTAAAGGGCTGTAGCACCATGCCTGCCTCTGTACCTCTTGCTGAATTTCATCATGGATCCATTAGGTCCTGTCCCTCCACCTTTCCAGTGGTCAGCAGTTAAATAGCACTCAAAGTAAGTTAAAAAAGAACCAAAGGCAAAAGCACTTACCTTAAGTTGCAAGATGGATGGAGAGTTAGGCACTAGAAGCTTAAGGGAAACATTCCCTTGGCAAGTTCCTTGGAGAAGACTCTGAACCTTTAGCTTGATGTCTGGATGAGGATGAGGAAGAGCAGAGCCTGGCAACTAGCCAGGTTTGAATTGCTGTGAATTTTCTGTCTTTCCATTGCTGAGCCCCCTATTTGTGACTCACACAGGTTTCAAGAGGCTGTGGACTTCAAGAAGAAGGGCAAGGCAGACAGCAGATCCGGTCCACGATAAACCACTCAAGGGTCAGAATTTAGCCAAAGTATCTGAGGCTGTTAGGATTCTAAATGTTTCCTTGGTACTTTTTGGTAAGCCTCCCTATTTTGCAAGGCTGAAAAAATGCATCTTCAAATCACATACATAGATGTGAAATAGTACAGAGGAGGAAAGTAGTGAACCAAGATTGCCCACAGAACCCTAAAATTGCTGGGGTCATGGGGTGAGAAAGTTGTAAGTCTTGACATGCATATTTAAATGCTCCTGCTTCTTGTTCCTATGCACCTTAGAGGACTTAGTATGGTGGCCAAGTCAACATGAGAATGTTGTCCAGTGGTTGTCAGCCAATACTGTACTTTGAGAAAGCACAAGGACTTGTAATAATTGTGAACAGAAAAATAGGAATGACTAGAAGTCTCATTAGGAATGTTTACACTGCAATATTGGGAATGAAAACAACAATCAAAATGGCACTGGCCATTATGAGTCATGAAATTGTCTTCCTAGCCACTGTAACTCTGATCAAACAAGCATACAATTAAACTTTTTATTAGATCTTGAGTCTAGACCATCTGGAAATATAAACAAAAAGAGAATGATGACAGGAAATTAGTTCCATTGGATTTCAAAATGTCTTCTAAAACTACACTAATTAAGACAGTTGCTACAAGCAAAACCAGACAGGGCATATCAATGGAAAAAGAGAGACAGTCCACAAATGGACCCACATACCAATAAAATTAGTTTATAATCAAAGGAACATTCCAGGGCTGGTAGATCACTTGCCTAGCGTGCACAGAGCACCAGGTTCAGTTCCCCAGTACGGCAAATAAAATATTACAGATGAGTAGGAAAACTACTCACTGAGTGATATTAAGATACAATTTTAAAATCAAAAGGACAGCAAATCTGCATTTTTCTCTTTGATAAAAAAATTTAAAAAAAAAATCCTAATCCTCTTCCTGTTTCTAGCCTTAAATGGGGCCAGGTCTCAGCGTTCGAGCTAGAAGTTGTGTCACTGATAAATTTGAGGGGATTAGAGTTCCAGCCACAGTGACTGAGATGGTTTGCAACAAAATTGTCTAGGAAACAGTCAGTCAAGGGCAACACCAGTGACACCATCAGGGACTTAAAGAAACTGATAGCGCCCCACACTGGCACCCGTTGGAATTAGATCACTCTTAAAAAGTGGTGCATGGATTTTAAGGACCACGTGTCTCTGGGAGATTGTGAAAACCACATTGGGATGAACCTGGGTCTTTCCTACCAATAGACATGAATTCCTGCTCCTTACCTGCTCTGCCTTCCTCTCCCACCCTCACTGGGTACTGGTATTGATGCCCGTTTTTAACAGTTCACACGAATAAAGACTTCGATGCTGAAAAATAAATAAATAAATAAATAGATCCTAGAGCAGGACAGGATAGCATACACCTGTAATTCAGCACTCAGAAAATCATGCATGAGGATTGCTACAAATTCAAGCCCAACATACGCTATATGGGGAGTTCAAGGCCACCCTAAGATAAATAGCAAAATCATATCTCAAAATAAGTAAATAAATAAATAAATGCTGGGTAAAAAATTTAAATATAAAAATGGAATTAGAAAACTATTGAAATAAAACAATGAATTTATGTATAGTCTTTATATGTATATCTTGTCATGGAGAAAACTTTCTCTGACTATAACATAGCATTCAATAACTATAGAGGTGTTGTTAATATGATTTAAAGATAAACATTTCTGGGTTGAAGATGTAGCTGAGTTGGTAGAGTTGGCATAGTTGCCTAGTGTGCACAAAGCCTGGTATGATCCTAAGTATCACAGAAAGCAGGTATGGTGGCACAGACCAGTAACCCTAGCTCTTGGGAGGTAGAGGCAAAAATATCATAAGCCAACCTTGGCTACATAGTGAGTTCAAGGTCAACCTGGGCTACTCAAGGCCCAATCACACACACACAAAAGAATACTTCTCCGCAAACACATCAGTAAGCATGTGAAGACATGCAAAACTATTGGTGAGTGTATAACCCCAGCTCTTGGCAAGTAGATAATGGGATATCACGATTCCAAGGTCAGCCTCAGCCACATACTGAATTTGAGGCCACCCTGGAGACTCTGCCTTCGCCCCTCCCCCCCCAAATGAATGGAGTGTAGCTCAATGGTAGGACGCTTTTGCCTGGCATTCACAAGGCCCTGGGTTTTACCCCCATCACACACAGACCCAAACACAGTTATTGTCACTTTGCACGGATGTTACAATAGTGTGAATTACTATTTGGGGTGAAGGGAGGGCTAAGCAAACATCTGGGAACATACTGGGCACTGTATTGCTCATCTGGGGAGACCTCTCAATGGCTATTTTGTTACTTATTGCTCCAGTGTGACAGACAGCGCCTGGCAGGGAAGCAAGCCATTGATCACAGAAGAAAGACTTACCATCCTTACAGGCACGAGTCATGGGTGTGGTTAACATGTACACCAGGCCCTCACGCTATAGCATTCATTTCTGTATACGATGCCATAGGAATGGTCTAACACAATAGAACTGCCCTGAGTAAAACAAGGGACTGCTAAGTACGTGTGAAAGGACTCTGCCACTCTCATGTCCGAGTCCTCCGTGGTCCCCAACTGCCTGCAAATCAAGTCCACTCTCCTAAGCCCGCCATTTAAAGTGCTCCATCGTTTGTCACTTGTCTATCTCTTTATCCTGCTGGATGCCTGTGTTGCACCCGAACCTACTTGTTTGCCCTTCCCCTCTCTACTCCATGCCACTGTGACTTTGCAAATATTTCTTTACTTACCTGCTTGACAAAAACATGTGTTCCTTTTTTGAGACTTGGCTTTCAAGAGACTTGCCATGGTTCCTTGATATTTCATTTGTACCTATATTTTCTAACTTAACATACTACCCTGTAGTTATTCATTAAATACTCATTTAAAGACTGTAAATCCCCACTAACTATAACTGCTTGAGAGTAGAGACCCAGTTTAGTGTTAAATAGTTTTATTGGGGTGGGTGTAAATACATGTGTATGCTCCCTCCCTCCCCTCCCTCCCTCTCTCTCTCTCTCTCTCTCTCTCTCTCCCAGTGCACATACTTGGGTCACCAGCCTTGACAACAGGCACCTTTACTCCCTAAGCCACCTTGCCTGCCCTGAAAGATGTCTTTATAGTGTTGATGTTTCTTGACACAGAGACAAACCTGCACCTGCCTTGAATCCCCAGTCCCCGTGGAATCCCTCACTCCCCATGGCTTTGGCATTGAGAACTGCAAAGACTCTTTCAGTGTGAACTATACAGCTGGCACCGACTTGCACAGAGGAGGGTTTACTTTCAGACTCACCAGAGCACCGGCTATGCATCATCCCCGTCTTGACCGGGAGCTTCTAGGCAAATGCCTGAACCTTCACCCTTCACATAGCGAGCATCTCTCCAAACAAGCTTGGATGGTAACTTGTTTTCTTTGACAAAATGATTAATGGGGACAGTTAGTCTGATTGCATGAAATTTCCAATAACATCGCCTTTTTGTTTGTGGAGTACTGGGTAAAAATACCCAGGAATTTACTACTAGTGGAGGGACCACCTGTGTGCTGGAGGCATTGAAAGGAGACGCTGGGAAGCAGCTCCCTTGAAGGATGCCCCGGGAAGTCTAATTCTGTCACCAGCCTTCCCCTAACTGCACAACCTCTGAGCTTAGCAACAGCACCCGTGGGAACAAGAGGAATACGCTGGGCTGGCTGGGACCCAGATACCCTGCAGGCAGGGAATCTAGTGAGACAGCAGGAGTGGCTCTCCTACCTGAGCATAGCGGGGGGGGGGGGGGGGGGGGAGCTGGGGAGCCAGGAGAGCCCAAAATCCAAGTGGAGGGACAGAGACAAGGGGTTGGGGCAGAGCCACATCACATGACTGGGAAAGAAAAGCAAAGGTAGCTAGTCCACACTTCCACCTTGCTTGGGACCCGAAGTGCAGGACAAGCCAGGTTCTAGCAGAAAGTTCTAGAAAATACCAGATTGGGCCCGGAAAGGTGGCTCAGCCACACAAACTTGCCACACAAGCCTGATAACCTGAGTGTGACACCCACCCCCAGAACCACAGAAAGGTGGGAGACTGAACACAACACTGTCCTCTGATCTCCACATGTACACTGTGGCATACATGTGCACGCACACACACACACACACACACACACACACACACTAATAACAAAATAATGATGATAACCTCAGGTCAAGCCAACTATGGGAGCAGGTGTTAAAGGGACTATTTGCTGGGCTATGGTGTTATGTGCCTTAATGCCAGCACGCAGGAGGCAGAGGCAGGTAGATCTCTGTGAGTTCGGGGCCAGCCTGGTCTACAGGGCAAATTTCCAGGACAGCCAGGGATATGCAGACCTTGTCTCAAAAAAAAAGAGAGAGAGAGAGAGAGAGAGAGAGAGAGAGAGATTATCATTTCACTCAGATTAAAAAATAAACTAGAAAGGGCTGAGGATGTAGCTCTGTTGGAAAGGCTTGCCTAGCATGCACAAGACTCTTGTTCAACACCCAGCTCTACAAAACCAAAACAAAACAGACAAGCAAAACTGTGACTCATCCATCACAGGAAGAGATGCAGCGGAAACAGCTCAGGTGTGTGCTTTAGGAAGAGCACCAAGGAAAACACCGCTTGGCTAAGACCTATTGGTTTAACTAGGGGGGATTGAGACAAGGTCTCATGCAGCCCAGGCTGCTCTTAAACTCTTGATCTTCCTGTTTCCACCTTCTGAGCGCTGAGATCACAGGCATATATCATCATAAGGCCTTTCCTGTGTGCATGTGTGCGTGTGTTTTAAATATCTTAACAATTTGGCCATTTCAACATGTATACAATGTATCTTGATCATATCCAGCTAAGCCCCCACCACCACTCCCCTGGATTCCCCTCATGCTTTCTCCTCCTACCTTCATGCCCTTTTCTTTTAGATAGAGCCACTGAATCCAGCTAGCTCTGCCTGTGTGGAGCCTCCACTGGAGCTAGAGTACCGTAACCAGCAGTATGCACCGTCCTAAAGAAAAATGACGGTATGGACTGCATCTATCAACCGCCAATAGTTCCTCCGCCATGGGAAAGCAGAACAAACTCCTCTCCCCTCCGTGCTGAATGCTGACTTGATCTCGTGCAAGCCTTGTGCTGGTTAACACTGCTGTTTTGAGTTCATGGGCACCATGTCAAGTCGTGTCCAGAAGGAAGCATTTCACAACATTCCTCTCTGTCCTTTGGCTCTTACCCCCTTTTCCTTGATGTTCCTTGAGTTGGGGGGAGCATGGGATGGCTGATACATATGTCCCATTTAAGGCTGCTCATTCAATAGTCCTTTCTGTTGGCACTTTAACCAGTCTCTGCATTGACCACTGCCCATTGCAAAAAGAAGCTTCTCTGACCTGGGTTGAGAGCAGCACTAATATATGACTATCCATGTAAATATTTAAAAAGCAGTTTGACAGCAAACAATAGTAGAGGTGCCCCCCCCCAGGGCCATGAGCTTTAGACCACACTACCAGGCATGAATTCCCTCCTGGAGAGGCCTCAAATCTGAGTAGAAAACAGTTGGTTACCACTATTGCACAGGTAGGCAGGCACATCTTGCCTGACAGGTTGGCATTGTAATGTGAAGGGTCCCCTGCTGGTAAGTCCACTGATGACTTGCCTTCCTTAGAGGGGCTGCATGGTACCTTCTAGCACTCTAAAAGTTGGCCAGCAGGGGGTGGGGGAGGTAAGGAGGTGGGCGGGGGGTGGGGTGGGGTGGGTGGGTTTCAGGTCAGATTGGTTTCTCCATATCCTGCAACCAAAGAGTGTGGTATCTTCAGCAGTAAGATCTTGCCATTAGAAAGACCTTTGCAATCAGCACCATTTACCTTGGACATGTGAGACTGCGTCTGCAAAAGCCATCCACAGCGAGGAGAGAATTTAACATGGGCTGGATTGCAAAGTAAGCATGAAAGGGTGCCATGTGAAACCTGTCGGGGATAGTCTTGGAATGCATGATTTCTAAAGGGCTATTTCACATAGCCAGCAAAAGTAATCCCTTGTGATCTGGATGACTTTCTTAATGGCAGAAGCAAACCTGACACCTAAACGGAGTTATACTGACATTTAGGGATAGTGTCAGCTAAGCAACTATTCCTTCTAACAAAAGACTACTCATGGTGACAGAAAATATGTGCTAGGCCAGAGGTGATGGCTCACACTTGTAATCCTCGAATCAGAAAGGTCCGTGAGTTTAAGAACTTGCTCAAACAAATAAATGAAAGTTGCTAGCAATCCCCCCCATTCCAAAAAGACAATGTTAACACAAATATTTCAGGAAACACTTAGATGCTATGCTGTTCAAGTATCACTGAATTAACCACAGAAGATAGATAGTAAATACCTTCACATTTACACAGATATAGACCAGAGTGGAAATATTTTTCAAATGCGCTCTCATGATGTGCAGGTTGGCCTGGTGTGAAGCATTCCTTTACCCTGTGTGAATATATGTTGCCATGGTTGGTTTAGTAAAGAAGCTGACTGGCTGATAGCTGGACAGGATAAGGTTAGGCAGAAGAGCCAAACACAGAACGCTGGGACAAGGACAGGGTCCCCTGAGTTGCAAGAGATGCAGGCAGAAGGAAGATGAACATGTCATGTTGAAAGAAGGGTCCAAGCCACGAGGCAATATGGTCATAACTGTGGCTATAAGATCCCAATAGTAAATTTTTAAACTTTTTTTCTTTATGTTCAGCTACGTGTTTTAAATGAATGTATGCTATATGTCTCAGGGGCCAGCAGAGGGCACCAGGTGCCCCTGGATCTAGAGGCACAGGTGATTGTGAGCCCCTTGACCTGGACCTTGGGAGCTGACCTCCAGGCATCTGGAGTAGTAGGAAGTGTTCTTAATCACTGTGCTATTCCTCTAGACAATTAAAAAAAATTTAAAAAGATAGGTTTTGTTTATGAGACAGTCTCACTGTTGATCTCTGGCTAGATTAGAATGCACTATTTGTACCAGGCTGGGCTGGAACTCACAGAGATCTGCCTGCCTCTGCCTCCCGAATGCTGGGATTAAAAGTGTGTGCCACCACACCCAGCCTTTATTGTTTTTGTTTGATTTTGAGACAGTGCCTCAGACCATAGCACCAACTAACTTCAAACTCTGGTGATCAACATGCCTCAGACTTCCCAAGTGCTGGAATTACGTGTGTGAGCTACCATACCTGCAGCAGTACATTTCAATTTACATATTTCCCCTCAGAGATGGGGGAGCTGAGCAGGGGTGAAGCCCAATTAGTAGAGTGTTTGCCCAGCATTCATGAAGGCCCGGGTCAGATTCCCTAGCAGGACGCACACCAGGCATGGCGGCATAACCCTGTCATCCCATCACACCGTATCTAGAAGCAGTAAGGTCAGACGTTTGAGTTCATCTGCAGCTACATAATGAATTCCAGGACAGCCTGGAGCTACATGAAACCCTGTCTCAAGAAAAGAAAGGGAGAGAAGCAGAGGAATCAAGGAAAAAGTTACTTCTTTAAAAAACAAAACAAAACCCTGTGCGTGTGGGGTGATATGGAGATATGGCGCATCGGTTAAGAACAGTTCCCTGCATTATCATCATCAGCACGCGTCATTTTCCGTTCCCAATCACTCTTCTCCGCCACCACCTACATCTCCCTCTTCCCCTCGGGCTGGTTCCCTTTCTTCCCATTGGTCTGCACACCCACTTCCTGTCACGTGTATCCGGTTGCCCTCTTGCTTCTCCCTCCCTAAAGATCTCTTCCTCACCTTTCATGATCCCCTTCCTAGTGTTTTCTTTTTTAATGAATCTTCTTAAATGTCTTATTTTTATTTTCATGTGCATGGTTGTTTGCCTGCAATTATGTCTGTTCACCACACATGCACAGAAAAAGCCAGAAGGCGGCATTGGATCCCCTGGAACTGGAATCAGATAGTTGTGAGCCACCACATGGTAGAGGGAATTGAACCTGGGTCCTATGGAAGGGTCACTGGTGGCCTTAACCTCCTTGCCATCTCTCCAGCACCCCCTTCCAGTTTTGTGACTTACACACACACACACTCACACACACTCACACACATACTCGTACTCACACGCATGCGCACACACTAACACATGCACACACACAAATACTCGCACTCACACACATGCACACACTTACACACACTCTTACACACACACATACTCGCACTCACACGCATGCACACACACTAACACATGCACACACTCACACGCTCACACACACACACAACACACACGTACGTACGCACGCACGCACACACGCTTTCTACGTATGAAAAAAGTGGTGTTTTGTGCCAGGCTTTCTTTTGCGCCACCAACCGGCTCCCAGCTCCCAACACAGAGGCTTCTTATTAGTTGCGAAAGCTGGACCTTATCTGCTGGTCTCACAGCTCTTATAACTTAACCTATTTTTCTTCATTTACATTTTGCCTCGGGGCCTTTTACCTTTCTTTCCTTCTGTGTATCTTACTTTTACTGCTTCTTGTGTCTGACTGACAGCTGCCTGGCTTCTGACCCTGGGCGGCTCCCGTTCTTTCTCCCTCATTCTCTCCTTCTCTCTTGAGTCTAGACTTCTCCTACTTATTCCTCTACCCTCCAGCCCTGCCTAGCCCTCTCCTGCCTAGCTATTGGCCAGTCAGGTTTTTATTAGACCAACTGAGTGCCTTAGGCGGGCCAGATGAAACAAATGCAGCATAAATGGCTGAAATTCACCTTCACATAGTTGAAGTCGTATTCCACAGCATAAACAAATGTAACATATCTTTGCTTAGTTAAAATAATATTCCACAGCAGTATTTGCTTGGCTTATTTTGCTTAACGTCACTTTCATTTGCATCCATTTTCCTGCAGATACCATGGTTTCATTTAAGCTCATGGCTACATAAAATTCCATTGTGCATGTGTGTCACATGTTCTCTACCCATTTGTCTGCTGAGAGAATGCTAGGCTGTTTCACTTCTTGGCTGTTGTAAATAGTATAGCTACAAACATGGGTGTGCAAGCATCTGCTGACAGAGTCCCAAGTATATAAGCAAAGTAGGGATGGGTCACACTGTAGTTAGTACACATGTTCACACGGTAGTTAGCACACACATGGTCACGTGTTAGCTCCTTTTCAGGTTTTTGAGGAACTTCCACACTGATTTGCACAGCAGTTACACAGTTTAAATTCGCACCACAACAATGGTGTTCTTCTATCCACACACCCCGGACAGCATGTGTGTCATTGATGGATATCCAGACTGGAGGAAGTGGGCAGCTTCCCAAGTAGAAGTGGTTTCTCTATCATTCTTCCATTTCTTCCTGAAAGGAAGCATGCTTCGTTCTCAATTGCCAGGACTCCTAACCCTTTGCTTTTTAAATATCTGAGATCCAAGGCTGGAGAGGTGGCTCAGAGGTTAAAAACACAGTTTTGAGCACTTGCTTATTACCTAAATGAGTGTCCTATTGTTTTGTTTGTTTTTGTTTTTTTCTTTTTTTCTATTGGGTGGAAGATAATGACTCATAAAAAATAGCAGTATTTCAAGTACAAAGGGGGTAGTTGTAATCGGACATTTCTCTCCCACCCACCAGTTCCTGAATAACCACTCAGAGGATTAATAGTATTTACAAATGCTCAGGCAATAGCTCACACTTGCTACTGGCTAACTCTTACTCCCCTTCTCCCGCCCAGAGACAGGTTTTCTCTGGAAGCTGACCTGGAACTCTCTCTTGTAGACTGGTCTCGAACTCACAGAGATCCGCCTGCCTCTGCCTCCCGAGAGCTGGGATTAAAGGTGTGCACCACCACCACCCGGCTAACTCTCATATTTTAACTTAATCCCTATTCCTTATTTACATTCTGACACCTGATGGTACCTTTATTAGCATGGCACATTCAGCTCCTGCTCCCTCCACATCCAACCGGCAACTCTTCACTCTTATCTTTTCCTTCCCAGCATCCTTAGTTTGGTCACCCTGCCTATACTTCCTGCCTGACTACTGGCCAGTCAACATTGTATTAAACCAATTTGAGTGACAAATCTTTACAGTGGACAAGAGGATTATTCCAGATAGTATTTACAATAGAGTCAAAAGCTGGGTATGGTGGTGCACTGAGGAGTCTGAGCCAAGAACAGTTGCCACAAACCAGTTCAAGGCCAGAGAGGGCTACAAGCAAGACCTTCAGTCTGAGGCAAAAAACTCTTGGTACCCTGCTGAAGAGGAGGAGGTGAGAAAGAGCATTGGGATGAGGGAGGTTTTGGTTCTTTGAGCTTCATTTCCTTTTCCTTATTTTCATGCTGGAGATTGGCTCTCGGTATCCTTTCAGGCCAGATAGTTTTAATACTTCTGGGCTTTATTTTTTAGGGTTCTAGAAAACACACAGTATATTTATTTACTGTTGGGGGTATATGTGTGGCGGTCAGAGGTCAATATCAATTATCTTCCTCAATTGACTTCTCTTGATGTTTAATAAGGATCAGGAGAAACAAATAGGCCGAATAGATGTTTATTCAGGGAGAAATAACTTACAACAGAGACAGATGAACACCAACAGGTTCCTGGTCCTAAGGATGCCTCAGGATGCTCTCCTGTCCCTGTGCTGCAAGAAGCGCTCCCAGGGTCCTCCTCAGACCAGTTCCCCCAGGTAACTTCTGCCCCCTGTCTCCACCCCCAATGGGACAGATGAACACCAGCAAGTTCCTGGTCCCAAGGATCACTCTGGATGTACCCCTGTCCCCATGCTGCAAGCAAGAGAGCTCCTGGAGCCCCCTCCTCAGACTTAGTTCCCCCAGGTCATATCAGGCCCTGACTCCACCCTCCAATGGGCGTGGTCTATGACAGGTGCAGACAAGGTGAATATTTCACTACAGACTCTATTTTGGAGACAGCCTCTCTCACTGTACCAGGAACGTGCCATTTTGGTTAGGCTGGTGACCCAGTGAGCCTCTAGGTTCTGCCATTCCCTGCCTACCCAGCTATACTGGCTAATTTTATGTCAGCTTGACACAAGCTAGAGTCACCAGAGAGGAGGGAGCCTCAACAGAGAAATACCTCCACAGATGGGCTGTAAAGCTTTTCTTAAATAGTGAGTAATGGGGGAGGGCCCGACCCATCGTGGGCAGTGCCATCCCTAGACTGGTGGTTCAGTGCGGCAGAATATTATTTCAAGGTGTGTGACTTTTGTTTATGCTGCATTTGTTTAACTCTGAAGCTATGATTCTTTGCTGATGGTCTAATAAAGCGCTGGACAGCCAATAGTGAGAGACAGGAGCAAGGACAGGCAGGGCAGACAGACAGAGAGGATAATAACAGGAGAAATGAGGAACAACGAGAAAACCAGGAGAGGAGGTGGTCAGGGGCCACACAGCCACCCAGACAAACAGCCGCAGAATAAGAAGGAAAGTAAGACACACAAAAGTAAGAAAGATAAAAGCCCAGAGGGGACAGGTAGATGGGTTAATTTAATTTAAGAAAATCTGGCTAGCAACAAGCCAAGCTAAGGCTGGACATTCATAAGTAATAGTAACTTTCTGTGTGTGATTTATTTGGGAGCTGGGTGGTGGGCTCCTGAAAGACTAAAACGTATCAAACAACAGTTCTAAGTTCTATAAGAAATCAGGCTGAGCTGGGCATGGTGGCACACACCTTTAATCCCAGCACTAGCTAGGCAGAAGCAGTCGGATCTCGAGGCCAACCTGGTCTATAAAGTGAGTTCCAGGGCAACCAGAGCTGTACACAAAGAAACCTTGTCTTGAAAAAGGAAAAAAAAATTAAAATTAAAAAAGAGCAGGCTGAGCAAGTCATGAGGAGCAAGCTAGAAAGCAGCATCCTCCATGGCCTCTGCATTGGCTTCTGCCTCCAGGTTCCTGCCCGGCTTGAGTTCCTGCCCTCACTGCTTTTGATGATGAACTGTCATGTGGAACTGTGAGTGACGTAAACCCTCTCCTCCCCAAATTGCAGTGGTCATGGGGTCTCATCACACCAATAGTAACCCCAAGACACCAGCATTGGGGTTTCAGACCCCCGACACACAGCTATACCTGGATTCTATAATGGTGCTGCAATCCAAACTCAGTCCCTCATCTTGCTCAGCAAGCACTTTAGCCACTGAGCCATCTCTTCAGCTCCAGTTTCGTTCTGTTTGTTTGCTTGTTTGCTTGCTTGCTTGTTTTGAAGTAGTGCTTTATTTTTGTTGCTTGGCTGCCAGGGCTATTAGCTATGTAGACAATACTGGCCTGATCTCTATGGCAACTGTCCTGCCTCCCAAGTGCTGGGATTACAGGTACACACAACTATACCCCGCTTTTGATACAGAGTTTCAATGTGTATTAGATCTCAAATGGGCCTTACATTCATTATATAGCCCAGGCTGACCTCAAATCAGCAAACCTTCTGCCTCAGCCTCCTGAGTGCAGGGATGACAGCACAGGGTTAACATTCCCTGCTCTTGTCAGCCTCCCCTCCCTCCCTCCCTCCCTCCCTCCCCCCCTCCCTCCCCTCCCCTTCCCTCCCTCCCTTACTCCCTTTCCCCCCCCCCCCCATCTCTTTCATTCTTTCTTCCTTCCTAGTCTTTTGTTCTTTCTGAAAGCTATAGGCCAAATTAGTTGCTCACTCTGAACATAGTCCTTCAGACTATCCCAGAACTTTAGTCAATGTAGAGCGTATGTATGTATGTAAATGTAGGCATATTTGTTTGAGTAGGCCAAAGGGGGGCAAGGCGTGTTGCCAACCATCTTTAGAACAGCAACAAACTTTTGAGATGAAACATTTTAAAGCACTGCTGAAAATAAGCTACACTTTTAGGAAACAATGAACACAGAGGAATTATTTCTCTGTCAAGTAAACTGGGAGAGGGAACACACAAGACAAAATGTGACTAATACTTCAGCAGTGAGTTCACCGTGAGCATTTCATGAATGTCACGTGACCCGCCCACTTTTCCTCCCGCACCTCTGAAGATTACCGTATCAGCAGCAATAATACCCTGTTGTTCAAGTGCCAGATGTGTATCTCAGTACCACAGCATTCCCAAATGTAGAATACTGCACTGTTCCCTTGTTCACGGTTTCTCTGATAACGTTAATTTTTGTTCCCGTCGCCTCCTCTCTCAATCTCATTCCACCCCCTTCCTCTCTTCAATCAGTTTTGTTTTTCATTTTCCTTCTTCCCTTTCTCCTCTCTGTCATGGCTTGAACAATGTACAAATTCATTGTGTAAACCATGCTACATTTTAACATCTCAACACTCGGGTACAGACTGTCCACTCTCTAAAGATAGGTCAGAGAAAGAGAAGTCATGAACAGCCATTTCTGGATGGACCCTGGAGACCCAAATCCATGATGCTGGGTCGCATGGCTCAGAAGGGAGTAGTGGAGAGCTCGCTAGTAGAGCACTGGGCTTGTTCCCAAAGCCAAGGGCTTCATATAGGTAAAACACACTGAGGAGTCAGGCACGTGCCTGAAATCCCAGAACTCAGGAGACTGAGAAAAGAAGTTCAATACTGGCTAGGACTGCATAATGAGGCAGCCTGTCTCAGAAACAAACAAAAACCAAAACAAAAACCTACATACATAAACCCACATCTTCACACATTAACACAATGGATTTCATGGCCATCTTTATCTCTTTTGTTTTTTGTTTGTTTGTTTTCTTTGAGACAGGGTCTCATATAGCCAGGATGGCCTCAAATTCCATAGGTAGCTAAAGTTGTCCTGGAACTCTTGCCCTCCTGCCTCTGCCTCTGCCTCCTGAATGCTGGGATTATAGACCTACACCACCACACTGAGTTTATGCAGTGCTGGAGTTACAAGTGGCTTGAAGGAAGAGTTTTGTACATGTAAAGCAAGCATGCTATCAACTGAGACACACACACACACACATATACACACACATATATACACACACATACATACACATACACAAATACACATATACACACATATACATACACACACATACATACACACATACATACACACACATATACATACACATACACACATACAAACCACACACATACACACATACACACACACACACCCCTCTTTGGCAGGCCTTTTTTAAAAAAAGACATTTGTAGACTGCATTCATGCCAAGTTTGCATCAAAAAATTTTTAGCTTCAATGAAAGCTAGGAAACAGCAGAGCAATTTCTAATTTTTCAGTCATATGCTTAATGGGAAGACTTTTTTGAGAGAAGGTTTCATGTAGCCTAGACTAGCCTCAAACTGGCTGTATTGCTGAGGGTGACTTCAGAATTTGACTTCCAGCCTGCACCCTCAAGTGTAGGATTAAAGGCATGCACAACCTGCTTTCCCTCATGGTATTCCTGCTGCAGCAGAAATGTGAGCCTTGGAGAGGAAAATCATCCCAGCTTTGTTTGGACGTCCGTGCTCTTTTAGCCCAGCTGTAAGGGAGCCACCAAAGGCACGAGATGAACAGAAGGGAAGGGAGAGAGAAGGGAATGGAGAGCAGGCAGACCAAGGAAGGGTGAGCACCTTTCTGTGCAAGGCACCACTACAAAGACTCTGAAGGCAGCCGGGTTTACTGCATCACAAGCCACCAGCGCCTCTCTGTGGGTGTCCAGTAGTAGATGATGCACACGTGAAGGGATGAAGGGAGGAGAAAGGCAGGCTTTGCCGAAGGAATTGCATGTGTTTCGTTTGAGAAGACACTGTAGGAAAAGGTTAACCTGGACTTGGTGGCATCTGCCTGTAATCCCAAACTTGGGAGGTGGCAGAAGGAGGATCTGACCGAAGCAATTCCGAAACTAAGTTTCCCTCTTCCTTGACACAAACTGGCAGCACATCCTTTTGTTTTTCTCTCTCTGGTCTCTGTTATCATTTTGGGTACCTCCAGCAAGTGTTTAAGTGTTTATAAAAAGCTGCCTCACAACATTTCAGGATACTCCCTCATAAGACTTCCTTCCCTTCACCAAGTGTTTTTGACCTTATTGGTATTCTCTCTCTCTCTCTCTCTGTCCCTCACTCCGTCGCTCTTTTCTTTTGGTGCTGGAGACAGAAGGCCTCTCCAATGCTGAGCAGGCACACTACCGCTGAACTACACATAGCCCCAGATTTATTTGATACATTTAATCTTGTGTAAGCTTGAATATTTCCACACCCCCTCCCTGGTGTGGGGATTGAGCCCAGTATCTACCCAGACTAAGCCCACACTCAGCACTGAGCTCTGCCTTCAGCCCTATGCCTTTAAAAAGTGAGCAGGTTTGGACTGAGGCAAGATTATTGCCACAAACTCTAGGCTACTCTAAACTGCACAGTACTGACCCTGTCTTAACAAGTGAAAAGTTTAGTTTTAAATAAAGTGAAAATTCACCTTTAATCCTAGCACACAGGAAGCAGAGGTGGGTAGATCTCTCTGAGTTCAAGAGCAGCCTGGTTTACATATATAGTGAGTTCCAGGGCAGCCAGGGTATGCTGAGAGACCCTGTCTCAAAACAAAACAAGTATGCAATTCCTGTTCTGTACAAACTTTCAGATGGAAAGAAATATAAATACATCATATGTTTCATACATACCAAAGTTAGAGCCTTTTTCTTCTATTCCTTTAAAGGACACATAATCTCAGCACTCATCAGAGGACAGTTCTAAACCAATTTGGTCAATAATATGGTGAGACTGAGTGTAAAGGGGGTAAGGGCAGGGGAAGAAAGGAAGAAAGAAAACCAAAAAAGGCTAAAATGAAGCTCAGTGGGCTTTCCTAGCACAGAGACACCTGGGCTTGATCCCCAGCACCGCATAAGCTAGGCCTGTGGTTCCAGGGATGGAGATGGATGGCCATTAAGATCAAAGTCATCCTCAGCTACATAGTGACTTCAAGGACATATGGGCTACATGAGACCAATCTCATAAGAACAAGGGAAAGGGAGAGGGAGGGAGCGAGAGAGAGAGAGGGAGAGAGAGAAACATACAGCTAACTGCCCAAAGCCTTTTACATCCTACTCATGTCCCTCCCTCCCCAGGGATGGCCACTCCCCTGAACCTGGAGAACACACACACCTGAATGTTGAGAGTCCATCTTGTGGTTGAGATGTTCTTGGTCCTTGCTCCTGAAGGGCTGCAAGGACCTGAGTACAGTTCACACACAGGCACACTTAGCCACCCGTGTCTTCTGAAGGCAGGACAAGATGGATAAGTGCCTCTTCAGAGGACTGGCTAAATCATTATCAGCTGAGTAGAAGAGAGGGGAGCAGAGGGCCCAGAAAGTTCCACTCTGAAAAAAGCGGGTTCAGCAGTGACCAGGGTGTGGCTGAGGGTTGAGGATCGAAGCCCAATAGAACCTGTCATAATAACCAGAGTTTGCATAGGCCCTGGCAGCCTCCACTGACTAGATGTGACCATTATAAATGCCAATTAAAGAAATTAGTATTAGTAAAAAACAGGGGATTTGATCATTGCACACTGTGGCCCCAAGTTCACTTTGTAGTGCTGACACAATGGCGGGAGAATGGGGCAGGGCAGGGGTCTGTACTAAGTCACCCTGGCTGCTGCTGATATCAGCTCTGGTTCTGCAAGCTGTTTGAGGGTATCTGTCCTTCAGGGTCAGTGTCCCTGTGATCTAAAGTGACTGAAAGTTTTAGGACAACTGGAGGTGCCTTTTGGGGCCTGGAGCAGTCTTTATAAAGGCTAAGGTAAGGTTCCTCCATTGTTCTTATCTTTGTGCCTTCAGCCTTAGAGAGGATAGGACAGGCCCTTTACCGCTGGTTTTTATATATACTCGTTAACATCTGTACCCAGGGAGGGAAGCAGGTGATCCTAATAAAGGTGGCAAACACTAAGTGAAAGCAGAGATCGCCTTGAATCATCTTACCTTTAGCTTCTTCTCCCCCCCCCCCACCCTTTTTTAAAGACTGGTCTTGTGTATCACAGGGTAGCCGCTAACTCTGAAGATTTATGACACCTGTTTTTCAATGTGACCCTGGGCTTAAACCCAGTCCTTCACCGAAGTTAGAGAAGCATTCTACCAACTGGGCTATACCACTAATGCTTAGCTACCTTGAAAACCCAAGTGGAGAGTTAATGTTTTAGGTTTTGTTTTTTAACAAAAGCAGTTTCTATAACAGAAAGATATGCTCTGAGATGGAAAGCCACCCTACACAAGGTGTGTGTATGTGTGTGCATGTGTGCATGGGCACGACTGCGTACCTGCGTGTGTACGTGCTTGCCCATATAGGTTCCCAAGGACCAAGCTCAGATCACCAGGCTTGGCAACAAGTGCCTTTACCCACTGAGCCACCGCTCTGGACCCTACTCAGGCTTTGCTCCCCTAATCATTAGAAAGCACAACACTAGGCATCCCTCTCATCACTAGGAAAGCCAGCTGGGATGGCCTGGCTGGGCCTGACCACAGTAGGGCCACCCTGCCAGACCTGCTTCTGATGTCAGGATCTGGGGATGAGGTGCCATCTCACGGGAAACATGGATCTGCTTTAATTCTTCTCATTGTTCATGTAGCTCCGACAAAGACCCTCCAACCTTCCTGTTTCACCAGGTGAAGGACAAGCTGCCCACTCACATTGTATTCTACTGAAAATCAAGGACTTGTTTAAAAATAAAAAAGTATATCTTATGGGGGACTGGAGAGATGTCTTATCTGGTAAGAACACTGGCTGCTCTTCCAGAAGACCCTGGGTCCAATTCCCAGTGCCCACACAGTGGGTCACAACCGGCTTTAACTCCAGTTTCAAGGGTTCTGGCTCCCTCTTCTGACCTCTGTGGGAACAGCATGCATGTGGTGCACAGACAGAAACCCATGCAAACACCTATAGACATAAAATAAACATGTAAAACCTAAAAACAAAACAAAACAAAAAGAAACCAAAAATAAACTGACTCTACATATTAAGTTTTAGTCTCTATCAAAAAAGGAGGGAGGGCTACAGTGCACAATTATGGGGACATGAGTTCGGATCCCCAGCGCCTATGTAAAAAGCTGTGCCCCCCCCCCCACACACATCTGTAATCCCAGTGCCAGGGAGGCAGAGATAGGTGGATTGCTTCAGAGAGCTCACTAGCCAGATAGCCCTATAACCCTGGGTCAAAATATGGGTCAGAGCGGAGGAGGGCATTTGAGGTTGGTCTATGAAAATGCACATACACACGCATATGACACACCCACACAAACGTCCTCATACAACACACACAGATAAATGTGACTCTGTAGCCTAAGTATTTACTACTAACTCGGTTGAATTTCGGAAAGGGTACTTTAGAAGCGTTTGTAAAGTACGAGCTCGGGGCTTTTTAGAAGTAACAGATTAAAAATCACAAAGCCCAGGAGAGGCTGAAATAACCATTAACAAAGTGGCTTCGTTGCATCGAGACATCCAGGTGTTCTCTTCATAACTTGACCAAAATGCTCAATAACCTTTTAGCTTATTCACATGGCCGTGCAGACATCACCAAAATTGTTCAGAATGTTTTCATTACTGCAAAAAGAAACCAGAATTCCTCTCCTTCTTCCCTGACATTCCTCAGACTCAGCGTTTGGCAACTGACTGACTTTTCTCTTTAGTTGTACCAATGCTGGACATTTCTGTTAGTGTCTAGCTCCTAATATTTAATTCAAAACTTAGCTTATTCGTATAGTAGAGTGTACCTGTTTCTCTGGTTTTTTGTTTTCTGTTTTGGTTTGGGTTTTTTTTTTTTTGTTTGTTTGTTTGCTTGCTTGTTTTTGTTTTTTTAAAGACAGGCCTCACTTTGATTCCCTGGGTGTCTTGGAACTCGCTGCCTCTGCCTCCTGAGTGCTGGAATGAAAAGGCTTTGCCACCATGCCCGGCTGCCCAAGCTTTTTGAGTACATTTGAGAACATTTGTGCACACGCTTTTGAGTGGTTATGTGCCTTCGTTTCCTTTAACCGCATACCTAGAAGTGGTTATACGGCAACTAGCTCTTGTGTTTAATGTTCCGAACTGCCTGATTGCTTCCCAAAGCTGCTGCCCCACTTTACCGTGGGCTGGCGCGGGAAGCAGAGGAAGCATTTGCCCTAGTTTCCCAGAAGAGGGCCTGTTTCCAGTTCTCCACCTCCTGCTCGGCCTCGGCAGGGCCTCGAACAGTCTCGGCAACGTCCCATCCCACCACGACCAAAACATTACTAAGACTAAGCGTTCCGGGGAAATAGTTCCGTCTTGGTCCAGACCCGCCTCCAGGGCACTCCTAGGCCTAAGGAAAACAGCCCAGCCGGCAGAGGATGCCTGGGCGTCGTAGTTCCCTTTACAGTCGGCCGCTCAGAGACGACGAGAGGTAAAACTACAACTCCCAGAATGCCGCCGTGCTATGGCGGCCGGAGGGGCCAATTCGGCTGCACAGCCCCGCCCCCTCGGCTTGGGCGGCCAGCCAGCACGTCTGTAAACACGCCGGGGGCCTGTCATGGGGCGGGTGAAGGAGGCGGTGGCCGAGCGGGGAGGTGCCTGGGGCAGCCTCCAGGGTCCGCTCTGCCATTCCTGAACTGGTCCGGGTCCCCGTGACCGTGGCTTCAGGGAACTGTTAGGCGGAGGAGGAGGAGGCGGCAGTCAGAGCCATATCCCCTTCTTCCCCAGGGCGGGGGCCGGGCCTGGCCGGCTGAGGCGGGGGAGGGCCGGGAGGGCGCCGGGCCGGGCCGGGCCGGCCTGTCTGCGGAGATGGATGACAGCAAGGTAAGTCCTGGGCTGGCCGCCGCCGCCTGCTTGTCGCCGCCGCACGTAGTCCCGCCGCCCAGGCTCAGTTCAGAAGTCCACGCGAGCACTCGTGAAACACCTGCCAGAGATACCCGTGTGCCTCGGGGCCCTGGCACCCCGCCAGGACATTGGGGAGCACCGGGCTGCAGTTTTCTAGCAGGGGCCCTCGCCCTTGCAGATTTTTCGCTCCCGGGGTAACCGTGTGTGCGAGGGGTTCTAAGGAGTGCAAGCCCTGACCTGCAGGTCGAAATAAGCGAAGAAACTACCGTGCTCTTTTTTTCTGGTTGCCCCGTCTTGCCCCCTCCCAGCGTTTTCCAGTTGGGAGAGATTAATTAGTGCATCCTGAACTCGACATAATCACCCTTGATGGCTTTCCCTCCTTCCCTCAGCCTCGCTCACTCAATGCTCCATTCATATAATCAGTTCAGCCCCCCACCCCCACCCGAGCTATTTTCCTGTGATTGGCTGGAACCGAGCTTAGCTCCTGTTGCTATCTGGCCCGAGCCTGTAATCAAACCTCTGGAAATCTTTAAGAAAAACAGCATTCCCCCCTTTTAAATTCAACTTAGTGTCCCGTCCCCAGCTACGTTTTAATCTCAAGCACACTTGTATGACTATAAAATAGTTCTCCTTATGGGTTAACTAATAGATGGTTCTATCTTCTCACTTCATAAAGATAGGAGTGGTCAGAGAGTCCCTTATTAATGTTTTATGATGTCTGGGAGTTGAACCTTTTATTTTAAGGAATCAAACTTTTAAATTTGTCTTTGTGGAGCCAGGTCTGTGTAGCCCAGGCTAGCCTCAAACTCTCTCAGTAGCGGGGAGATGGTGGTCCTCGGCTGACCCTCCTGCCTTCTCCACCTGCCAAGGGCTGGCATGTCCAGTGGGAACCTCATGTCTGGCATACATCCTGTCAATATTTAAAGCTTTCTTCCCTATGCTTTCCGGAGTCTAATGTTTCATAGCATGTTCTATCCCTTAGGAGAGCTTTCCCTCTAGGACCTCCCCCCCTCTTTTTTCCACCGTATAAAAACATAATTCTGTTGCTTTTATTAAATTTTTGTTTGTTTGTTTCACTTATACTCAGACAGGTGGGGGTGTGTTTCCAGTTTATCTGGGCTGGTTTATTCTTTAGTAGCGTTTCCTTTTTATGCGGAAGGCTCTGAAAAGAGTGGTAGAAGGGAGAGCCCAGTACTGTAATCTGCCTCCTGGACACACCTAGAAGAACCAATGACTTATGAAATAACAAACCCCTCCTCTGACAGGAAGTGGTATTTTCAAAATAGAAAGGGAGAGTTCTGAAAGTTTTCCAGAAAATATTTTTCCAGTCTTTGCTACCTTGGTCTTTTGGTGTTGATTCTGAAATGAAGTCTGTAAACAATATTATCTTTCCCAGAAAATAATCTCAAGGATGCTGAAGGACTGTAGTATTCATCTTTCTCAACTAGAGAGTTTTCACTGGATGTAATTTCTGGTTGTATTTTTTTTTCCAGACCTTTGACATATTTAACAGCTTTTTTAAGGTCTCCGATAATTTCAAACAAAAATCCACAACAGTTTTTAAGTTAATTACCAAAAACAAAGTCGCATACGATTTTTGTTTGTTTTTGAGGGGGGTGTTTGTTTTTAGAAAAAGAGTCTTGTAGCCCAGGCTGGTCTCCCAGTTTTCTATGAAGGACAACCTTGAAGTTCTGACCCTCCTCCACCTCTCAAGAGATGGGACTGCAAGCTTGTGTTACCATATCTGGGTGTATGTGGTGCGGGGGATTGAACCTAGGGCTTTGTGTAAGCACACTACCAACTAAGTTACATCCCCAACTCCATGGAGGTTATTTCTGAAACTAGCACATGGCAGTGGGGCTAGGGGCAATTTTATTTAAATATAAAACTGATTTAGTAGTATAACTTAAAATGCTAGGTAATAGTGATTGTTTGAAACAGTGACATTGAGATTGCCTCATGTACTCAAGCTTCATTGACTAATGTGCCCCAGGTGTGTTCATCAGCCATCGAAGACATTGTTGCAGTTAGGGGGAAAAAAAAATAGATCTTAAGCTAGAATCTAGCTGCTAGATTGAACACCTAGGATGGGGGGCTTGGGAAAGCGCTGAGCAATAAGACTCAAATACTGATTTCCTAGAGTCCTATTAGGTTAGATAGGAAAGAAAAACTAGCTAGGTTGCTGAGCTTCTACCTAGTTTTTTAAATAAGGCCAGTCCGTTTGGTGGAGGCTTGCTCAGGTAGGGTTTGAGATGGTACCTACGAGTGGTTAGTACTGACTCTCACACACAGTCAGTACTCAGCAAACACGACTGTGTCATATTACCAAGAAGAAACATCTGTGGATTCTGACATCCTTGTTATAGCCATTCCTAAGTGAAATTTGTAGCCATGTTTATACTCGAACTAGACAGTATCCCTAACTGTACCCCAGACTGGACGAGAGACGCATGATGGGACATAAAATGTGTGGCAAAGGTCACTTTCAAGTCTTCCTGTGCATCTTCCACCAGGAAGAAGTTTTGTTCTGTTTTAAAACCTCTTTTTGACCTGCAGTCTTGAAAGAAAATAGAGATACCTTATTTTAAATCACAGAGGTTCTTGTTTTTTATTTTTAATTTTATGTTTAACGAATGAATAAGCTGAAATATTCTAGAACAGATGTGTTGTTGCCCATCTGAAAACTGGCTAAAGACCTCTACAGAGTATTGCACAGTCCAACACTCACCAAGAGCAGTTTCAGCAGAGTGATAGGGCAGACGACAAACCATGTCCACTGTGGAAGAAGTTCACACAGAGAAGCACACACAGTAAGTGTAGACCACTGGACCCAGGCAGGCAGGCATTGGTAAGGTCCACACGGTATGAACTGTACAGTACTACAGGGTCAAACGGAATAGCTGTGTGTGGCCCCAGGGTAGACCTGAGGTGGAAAGGGAGCCGTGGGAGTTAGAGATGCCTGCATTTTCTTCTTTCTCCTGATAGGCGAAACCGGCAGAAAGGTTAGCAACAGGAAGATGTGGTTACATTCTCTTGCTTTCTGAAACTCTTGTTTAAAAAAAAAAAAAAAAAAAAAAAAAAAAGTTCTAAGCCACACAGTGAGGGAAGTCTCTCGGAGCCCCAGAGAGAGACACTCTCTTGCCATTTCTTGAAGGTGGGGAAGGGCAGTGGCTAGGCACAGCTGTCTCCTTTAACTGGCACGTGCTGTGTGTTTCCTAGGGAAAGGTGAAGTAAGGCCCCTCTCTTGTTTGAGCTCGGACACCACTTCTCTTAACCACTGATCTTTAACGAGTCGCCTAAAAATATAGCATTATAGTCAGAGATGTGATTCTAGCACTTGGGAAGCTGAGACAGAAGGAATGTTGTGAGTTCAAGGCTATTCTGGGCTACACAGTGAATTTCGGTCAGCATGGGCAATCTCAAAAGGCAAACCAACCAACCAAGAACCGCTAGAACATTTGAATGTGGATACATGCATAAAAGATGGCAAAATAGAGTTTTACAGTATTTGGTCAAAGTGGATATTGAGCATAGCAGTAAATTTCTGCCTCTTCCTGTAAGCCACCTGAGGTGACCTGTGAAATGGATCACTTGTTCTCTGGACCCAGAAACCTTATAGGAGAGATGGTTCAAGTGGTTAAGAGCACTGGCTGCTCAGCCAGAGCTCCTGGGTTCAGTTTCTAATACCCAAAGGGTGACTTATAACTGTCTGTAACTCCAGACCCAGGGAAATTCTTGGATTTTAAATCTCCTAATTAGGACAGGTAGGGTTCTTCTAGCCATAGCATTTGTTCTCATAAGTTTCTGTGTTTATACATCCCGTAATGGGGATGAGAACTTTGTGCATGCTAAACAGATGCTCTGCTAAGCAGTGTTCCTAGCCCATGTACCTTTTCTTTCTTCTTCCCTGTATAGCTGAGGATGACTTTAAACTCCTGAGCCTTCTGCCTCCACCTCCCGAGTACAGGATGACAACAGACATGACACTATTCCAGCTTAGTGTACTGCCTTGATTCTTCACTTTCTACTATTCATTTTACTTAAGTTACTGCATTAGTGTAGAAGAGGGATGTGCACATGCCACTATACACTAATAGAGTGGAAAGTTCTCTCCATCCTTCACGTGGGTTCCAAGGATGGAATTCAGGCACCTGACTGGTCAAGCCATGTAGTCTGCCCCCATGTTGTTTTAATCACAGCTTCATTGAAAGATAATTCATGTATCATAAATTCATTTCACGTACAAATTTAATGATTTGCTTTTTAGTCTTATGAATGGACTAAAGCATCCATACAATGCAGTATTATTCAGTAACAGAGAAACTTATGAATCTATGAAAGGTTTCACGGAGTCATTTAAGATTCCAGGAGCCTTAAATGTGAATTACTAACAAGAGGAATCAATTTGAAAAGGCTGCATGCTGGGTACTTCTGTGTGACAGTCTGGAAAAGGCAGAAAGAACCATGGAGAAAGATCCCATGGCTTCAGAGAGAGGAGAAGGTGGAGCACTATGGACATTAAGGGGAGGAGACTGCTCTGTGTGACACTGCATTGTCTGGCACTGGTCCTGTGCTTTTGTCAAAACAGACAGGCCCAGAGCATGGGCTCAAGTATGGACTCCAGGTGCCAACAGCCAGTCAGCCTTACCTCCTCAGTATCCCATCCTATCCCATGATGTGGTTACCACCCTTTCAATTAGAGTGCCTCTTCATTATTGACTTTAAGAGTTCTTCAATGCATTTAGGATAAAGTACAATTCCTTTATCTTAAATATGACTTATTAAGTTTTCCACTCTGATAATGTCTTTAAATCACAACCCTTTTCATTTGGATGAAGTTCACTGAACAGTGGTTTTGGCTGCTTTGTGTTTGTGGTATCATAGCTAAGAAACTATTGGCCAGTAAAAAGTTATAAAGAGTTTGATAATTTTAGTTATTATTAGCTCTTTGTAGTTAAATTTTATTACTCTGTGTGTGTGTGTGTGTGTGTGTGTGTGTGTGTATGCACACGTGCACATGTATGCACCTACATACACAAAAATTAACTGTAAGGGCCAGCAAAATGGGTTAGAAGGCCAACACAATTCTTTTTCATGTGGCTACCCAGCTCTATCCCAGAACTCTATTAGTATAACTGAACTTTCTCCTTTAATGTTTTGGTGTTAGCTGGTATGGTGGTACATGTGTTTAGTCCCAGCAGTCAGGAAGCAGAAGTAGGTAGATCTTTGAGTTTGAGGCCAGTCTAGACTCCATATCAAGTTTCAGACCAGCAAGCATTACGTAATGAGACTCTTTGTCCCAAAATTAACAACAATAAATAATAGTAATAACAGTAATACGTTATTTTGATATATTTGGGGGTTAGGGAGCTAGAGATTAAACCCAAGGCCTTACACTTTCAAAGCATGTACCTGTGCTAAACTGGTGAGCTACACCCACCTGTACGTTTTGAAAATTAGTTCACCATGAATGTGAGTATTTCTAGATTCCTACTTGTTTTTCATTAATATATCTTGGTTTTTATTTATTTTATTGTTAAAACAAATTGTGGGCTGATGAGGTGGCCCAGTGGGTAAAAGCACCGCCATCAAGCCTGACCAAGACCAATTTCCAGAACTCTCATGGTGGAAAGAATCAACTCTTACAAGTTGTCTTCTCACCATCACACATGTGCTGTGTGTGGTACATGCACATCCATACACATAAATAAATAGATAAATAAATGTGAATAAAAAGAAATAGGCTCTCCTTTTGGCTGAAGCAGCCATCTTCCAGTAACTCACCAAAATAACACAAAGGGATAGAGGAGGGGCACTCGATGCATATTCATTGGCCTTTTAGGAAATGTGGAGTTGTTCCTTTGGCCACATACGTGTGAATCCACAAGAAGGGTGACATTGTAGACATCAAGGGATGGGCACAGTTCAAAAGGGAAGGCCCTATAAGTGTAAGCAACGCAAAACCAGAAGAGTCTGCGATATCACACAGCATGCGTGGCTTTGCTGTAAACAAGCAAGTTAAGGTCAGAACTCTTGCCAAAAGAATTAATGTGCAGATTGAGCACCTCAGGCACTCTAAGGGCAGAGTAGTGGGTGACAGAAAATGATGAGAAGAAGCCAAGGAGAAGGGCACCTGGGTTCAGCTGAAGTGCCAGCCTGTTCCACCCAGAGAAGCACACTTGGTGAGGACTAACAGGAAGGAACCTGAGCTGCTGGAGCATGTTTCATAGGAATTCATGGCCTCACATACAGACAGATATAAAGGACCTGGACTGAAGAAAGAAAAACGAAGAAGAAACAGGTTGCTGCTTTAGCACACTGCAGAGAACAATGGGTATGGCAGTGATAGAGCTGCTTGCCCATCAAATTGCTTGTTTGCCTTTTTTCTTTTTTTAAAGACTTATTTATTTTATGGGTATGGGTGTTTGCCTGCATGTGTGTCTGTATACCATGCGCATGCAGTGCCCAAAGAGACCAGAAGAGGAGGGTGTAACCCTGGAACTAGAGTGGTTCACATGTTATGGGGATTCTAGGAATCAACCCTGGGCCTCTGGAAGAGCCACAGTGCTCTATCTTATTTTCATTTTCATATTTTCCTTGATAGTGAATAGAAAAGAAACACATGGTTCTTTGTATGTAGATATTGACTCCTGAAACCTTGCTGTACTCATTCATTTGCTCTAATAGTGTTTGTGTGGATTCTTATGGATTCTCAACATACAAGATCATGTTATCTATAGAATTCTCTATCAGAATTGCCTTCTGTTTCTTTTTCTTTCCTGTTGACTAAGAGTGGTGAGAGAAGACACGATCCTTGTCTCGCGTCTAATCTTCAGCAGAAAGCATTTGGTCTTTCCTCACCAACTGTGATGCTGTGGGTGTTTTGTAGATGATCTTAATCAGACTGAGAATGTTCCCCTGCATTTGCTATATAGTGTTATCATGTAATGCCCTGGGACTTAAAAAAAAAAAAGAGAGAGAGAGAGAGTTGCACACCAGTGTGAGAGGAGTGTGAGGTGGTGGCAGCTGTTGGAGGATGCTGTCCTTTGAACTAATTGCCATCGCTTAGGGATCTCTTCTGAGACTTGAGTTAAATGTGGGAGTTCAGATAAGTGAGGCAGTGTGGCTGCATTGAACACTTCAGAAGGAGATACCATGGATTTATCAGGAATGGAAAGGAAGAGCTTTCAAGGAGTCAAATAAAAAGCCCAGCATTAGGACTCTACCAACCCCAAGGACTGCTGCAGGGATGGATGGCTCTAAATCTGGGGGGCCACTAAGCCGTGGAGCCAAGAGGACTGGCAGGGATAAGACTGAAGAGGCTCAGTGCTTCGGGTGCAAGCAACAGCACCAGGTCTCTGTCCAGCTCAGCATCCAGCAGCAGCTGCAGCCTGAGCAGAGGCTCAGGAAGCTCCGGTATGACCCACAGCTACTCTGCTGGCTCATAGACCTCTGTGATCGCCCACACATGATAGACACTCCTGCCCTGAATCCAAGCCACCTGACAGAGGACAAGGCAGAGCCCTTCCTGAACCACCAAAGTGCACACTAGGAGGCTCAGCAAGAATGTGACCAACGCTCACACTATGGAGATGTATTCTACCTGTGGGGAAATCAAAATGATTGATGTGCCAATAGAAAGGGTGCATCCTCATCTTTCCAAAGGCTACGCATGTAGAATTTGAGAATCCAGGTGAAGCTGAAGAGACGCTGAAACACACAGGTGGAGGACAGACTCATGGCCAGGGCAATCACTGCTGCGGTGTTTGCCTCCTTGGTCTCAGCTTGGCAGTTCAGCTCTACAGAAGAAGACTGCCCCTGCCTCCCATGTGCTTACCCCATGGGTGAAGAGGAGGTTCTGCACCTCTAGGCTCAGATGCCCTATGAGCCCGGTCTTGCTTTCCCAGTCACTATGGTCACACGAGCTGGTAGTAAGCAGGGTCACTGAAACTCCCCTGTCACTTAAGTTCTGCTCAGCTCAGTTTCATCACTTTGCCAAGCAAAGAATCGGTGAGGACGGGTCACTTGACTGAGAAGGCCTCTCTGTCTACAGAGGTACTTTTATTGTATAGTCTGTACTTTTCATCATTTTAGATGAGGCTGTGTTTGTACTTTATATAAAGGAAGTTAATTAGTATAATTAAAATGAAAATTGAATCTTGAAAACTATTAATGTAGGGTTTTTATTTGTTTTGTTTTGTTTTGAGACAGGGTTTCTCAGTAGCTTTGGAGTCTGTCTTAGAACTCTCTCTCTGTAGACCAGGCTGGCCTCAAATTCACAGAGATTTGCTTGTATCTGCCTCCCAAGTGCAGAGATTAAAGGTGTGCATCACCACCGACTGGCTATGTAGGATTTGGGGGGGGTTGTCTACTTCATATTGTGTCTCATGTAGCCCAGGATACCCTTGAACACTATGGACCGACACTATTCCTCCCCTCCTCCCCTCCTTGTGATACAGTGTTTTATAAAAGATCTCCAGATGTTAAACTGGTCTTTATTCCTGGATAAATCCCTCTTGGTCAAGGGGTAGAGTCCTCTTTTTGTTACTGAATTCACTCTTATGAGTTTTGTTTGTTTTCTGTTTTGTTGTTTGTTTGGGACTTATTCATTTGTGTGTGTGTGTGTGTGCATGTGTGTGTGTACATGCATGTGTGTAGCTGCATATGTTAATAGCCTCTCCTATCACTCTCCATCTAGTCCTTTGACTCAGGGTTAGGGTTCTCTCTGAACCTGGGATTCATATTTTCGCAGCCAGGCTAAGAGCTGGCGAGCACCAGTGATTTTCCTGTTTCTGCCTCCCTTAGAACTGGGGCTTATTGGCCTATACTAAATGCCTTGCTTGTTTCATGGGTGCAGGGATCTGAACTTTGATACTAGGGATTATGCAGCAAGCACCCTTAACCTTTGAATTATCTTTCCAGTTCCCCCTCATGTTTTTTTGTGAGATTGAGTCTCATGTAGTCCAGGCTGACCTAATACTCGATATGTAGATAAGTGTGATCTTGTACTTCTGATCCTCCTGCCTTCCCAAGTGCTGGGGTTATGGCATGTGCTAGTGTGTCCAGTTTGTGTGGTGTTGGGAGTCGAACCCAAGCTTTATGCTAGATGAGTGTTCTACCAGCGAGACTGCACTCTCAGTGCCTTATTCTTGTTTAGAGACAGAGTCTGACTATATAGCCCAGCCAGGCCTTGAAAATGTGATCCTCCTGCCTCATCTTCCTGCAACCTAGGATTACCATCCCTGACTCCATCTAGTGTTAGCCTCATTGGAATTGGGAAATGTTTATCCCTCATAGGTTTCTTGCGAGTTTGTGAAGGATTAGTGTTTATTCTTTGGTTTTGTGTTTCAGGCAGAGTCTTGTGTAGCCTAGAATAGCCTTGAACTCTGACCTTGAACTATACCTCATAAGTACTCAGGTTATACACATAGGCCACTCTGTCCAGCCTAAGTGTTCATTATTTAATTGTTGGTGTAAATTACTGGTGAAGTCACCTGAAGCTGGCTTTTCTCTGGGTGTTTTTAGAACTAATTCAGACTGCTTGTTAGAGGTCTGCCACAAGCACTGTGGACTTGAGCCTGCTTTGCTGCCTGTGTGTGTTTATTACCGTCTGACTTTGCTTTGCCTCTGATTTTCTGCTCTTTCTCTTGCTCTTGAAGATGGGAAGTCGGTTAATGCGGAATGTCCTCTGAGCAGCACTTCAGTTACATTTCATACTGTTTTTCACTCTCATTCTTTTTAAAGTTTTTCTAATTCCCTTATAATAACAATATAGTCTGTTTTCTCAAAATAGTTTTCTAATTTCCCAGTATTCTCTGATTGTTAAGAAATATTTTTAATTACACTAAATATATGTATTACTGTGTAATACATTATGATATTGTTCCAGATATTTAGTTTCTAAGAGTCATGACATTTTAATTTTAGTTTAACTTAAAGGGGAAAAATTGTTTTGTCTTTTGTATCAGGGTTTCTCTGTGTAGCCCTAACTGTCTTGAAACTCACTCTGTAGACAAGGCTGGCCTGGAACTCAGAAATCCACCTGCCTCTGCCTCCAATTGTCTAAGAGAAGATGTTATAAACAGATAGTTAACAAATACAGGCCTATAAATCCCAGCACTCAGGAAGCAAAGACAGGAGGATCACTCCCGATGTGTTGCTAGTCTCGTCCATCTAATCATCCTAACTAGCCAGAAAGAGAAAAAAACAAAGCCATTTAAAAAATGTTATTCTTAAAATTTTGTGCACGTGTGTCTGTGTAGGGGTGTGCAGATGCCCACAGCAGCCAGAGGCTTGGGATCCCCCTGGAGCACACGAAGTCGGGTGTGTGGTTTTTGATCATTGAATAGGTTATAGATGTTTGTTATTGTTTAGGGGAATTGGTTACAAAATGTTGGTTATAGTCAGGAAGAAAGTTGTAGAAATTAGAAATCAGATTCAAGGTTTTTGTTTTGAAAAAGGGGAATACAGATATAGGATAAAAAGGTAGATTGTTGAATCTACTCTGAAAAGAAAAAACAGAGGATATAAATATAATGAGATGAAGAGGTGGATTATTGAATCTACCTTTAAAAAGCAACTACCAGTTTTAAATATTTACATTGGATTGGACTTCTGTATATTGTATACAAATACTGAATATTGGTATACATTTTAAATTAATTGGTTAAAACACTGTATATATGCTTCTAATATTGTTCAAGGTATTGTACCTATACAGTCCACTTAACAAAGTAATGCAAATTTCTGGTTCTTGAAAATTATTATTACCAACTACATGAGTCAATAAGGAAGTGCAGGAAAGTAATTAGTCAGCTTTTACAATCGAACTTGTAGTCACATTAGATGTTTTCAAAGTTGAATGGAGATAGATTTTAGATAGGTTGTCTTCAAACACTTCAGAGATCTACAAAATATAGCATTTAAAATGTTTTACAATCGTAGGTTCTTTTTTATGACAATGAGACATGTCTGCTCCTGGTAGCACCAATCTACTTCAGATAAGATGATGGGTATTGAAGAAACTCCACATGGACTTTACTTTCTTTGTGGCAAAAAAAATGCCCTTGCCTCGACTGCTGAGAGTATACTGTCCAAATGGACAAACAGGACACCAAAGAGAGTGACTGCAAACCCTTGCCAAACAAAACAAGGCGGGCAGTCCTTCAGAAAATCCTGTTTCACAGAAAAGTCTGTGAGAGATGCTAGGCCTGTAGGACAAAGATGGGTGCCCCAATGTTGCAGAGGAACCTTGGATGACTGTCCAGACAGCCAGTTATTTTTACCATTTCTCACATTTTTTGAAAGTTGCTGCTTGTACTTCCTGCTTACTCAGTCAATAACATTTCCTTCTTGGGTCTATACTAATTAGTATAGTTATGTTTTCATTGTTTACCAGACCCAGAAAAGAAAATCACTAAAGAGGTGTGAAGTGTAAAAGTTTGAGAGACATTAAAAAATAATTTGATAGTGCAAATTAGAATAGAAAATAAAGTAGGTACAAGACTTTGGACTCACCAAGGTAAGATAGATACTGGAGTATTTTCTCTGAATTTGTCTAATACAAATGGACTAGACATTGTTGATGAACTTATTGCTGTATATATTATACATACTTATTGTATATAGTTTTTATGTTAGTAGTTTTTCTCATTGTATTAGACAAAAAAGGGAAATTGTGATATATTATTTATGGTTTATTAAAGCTTGTCTGAGGATTCAGAAAGCAAAGTCAGCCTCAAGCTACAGAGATAAGGCAGTGGTGGTGCACACCTTTAATCCCAGGACTCAGGAGATAAAGGCAGATGGATCTCTCTGAGTTAAAGGCCAACCAGGGCTACACAAGATTGAATCAATCAAAGAGAGTAACAGAGCTCATGTTTAATCCCAGTACCATAGAGGTATAAAAGATAGGAGCAGGGTCTTCGGGAGTCAATCTCAGGAGTCTCTAGCCATGTTGAGGAGAGCAGAGCAGTCTGAGTGAAACTGAGGAGCAGTCTGAGGATCGCCCCTTTGGTCTGAGCTGAGGTAGAGGCGAGAGCTAGTGGCTGGCTGCTTTGCTTTTCTGATATTTAGCTTGAAACCCAATATCAGATTAGTTTCTGATTTTTTTTTTCTACGCTACAGCTGTGAGATGCCTGATGTGAGTGCTGTGTAAGAACAGTACACATATTTAACCACTGGGCCATCCCTCCCCCCACCAATACTTGAATGGCTTATGGAATGCATAAAGTTCAGTGTTAGTGCCTTGATTATCTAACATATTTATATAATGCTTTGGTTTGTAAACTGCTGGGATATATTACAAGGCTTGAGATTATTTAAAACTGTCCTCTGATGCTAACAACTCTCTAGAACACTGGTGTACTTAAATACCAGACTGTGGCTGCTACAAAAAGCAGACACTTTGGCCCAGTGCAGAAGCAGTTATGCAAAAGAAGTAGTGGTTATATGCCATTAAATCTAATTGTATTGATAACATAAAGTACAGAACTCCCTGTTAATTAGCTGTGCCTTTCAACTTTAAGAAAGGAGTGCGTGGGCTGGGGCTGGAGGGACGGCTCAGCAGTTAAGAGCACTGGCTGCTCTTCCAGAGGACTCAGGTGTGATTCTCAGCACCCACAACTACTTCTAACTCCAATTCCAAAGGGACCCCACACTCTCTTCTAGTCTTTACAGACATTGGGCACATAAGTGCTGCATAGATATACATGCAAGCAAAATGCCCATACATACAAAAAAATGAATTGCATATTTTGTGATGAAAGTAAAATAGATATGGTATGTGTAGTTGCCAGATTTAATTCAGAACTCAAAGAAGACTGCTGTACATGCTGTTCTCTTGCTGGCAGAGATGGCTGTTCTTGGAGGCAGCCTTCCCTAAATTAACTAGAGCAGCAGTGTGGGAAGGAGTGGATATAGCACTATGATTGCTGACTCAGCTACACTGCAACGTAGATTGCCTTTTTAAAAACAATTTCTGTGTTTCTATGAGAAAAGAGAGATCAAGAGTGCACGCTTGTGACATGACATGCATATGAAGGTCAGAAATTCAACTTTATAGGAGTTGATTTCTCCTTTTGTCCCACCATGGGATCCAGGAATTGAACTCAGGTCATCAAGTTTATGCAACTAGAGCCTTTACTCTGTGGCGTTCATTCATTTGAAGACAAGGTCTCACTATGAAGGAAGCCCAGGCTGCCCTCAAATTCCTGAGCTTCTTGCTTAGTTACCTGAGTGCTGAGATTATAGACATATGCTATACCCTTCCTCGCTGTGAGTGAGTGAGTGTGTGTGTGTGTGTGTCTGTCTGTCTGTCTATACCTTTTGAGACAGGGTCACATTCTGTAGCTGAGGTTGATCATGAACTCAAAGCAATCCTCCTGCCTCAGCCTCCTGAATACAGCATATTCTACCATGCCTGGCATTATATGTTGCATGTGCATGTTGGGCAAGTTCTGTACCTCTATGTTTTGTCAAACTTGACCCTTTATATTGCTTTCTAAAAACTGTAGCAATCACAAATCAGATGAAGGGTGGTTTCAAAATATTGTTTTTAACTTGTGTAGTTTATGAAATATGAACATCATATAAAATTTCATAATGCTGAGGTCACTGAGGCCATTCTAGAATTACTAACAAGCATTTGGCCCTGAAAAGCTTTCTGATCATACTGGAAGATAAACATGATGGTATAGACCAGAAAAGCTTTCAAAGACCAATTTTTGACAAGTTGAAACTAATCAGAGATAAGTATTAGAGTAGATGGCTTTATAAAAATTATAAAAATTTTAAATGTTTGTGTTTTGCATGTATGTATGTGCATCAAATGTTTGCAGTGCCCACATCCACCAAAAGAGGGCATTGGATCCCCAGGGACTGAAGATACAGATGGTTATAAGCCTCCGTGTGTGTGTGTGTGTGTGTGTGTGTGTGCGTGTGTGTGTGCGCGTGATGGAAATTGAACCCTGATCCTAGAATAGCCAGTGCTCTTAACCATTGAACCTCACTCCAGTCCACAGCTAGCGTCTAATATGGTAGTGGAAATGGCATGGTTTTCCCCACAGCTATTAAGTAGACTGTCTCCTTTCAAAGCTATCCTGTAAGATGCTAGAAGCATAGAAGTGGAATTTGGTAAAGGCATGAAAATGGCCTATTTGTTTTTAAAATATGAAGGGTGTTTGCTTGGTTTTTAGGGCTAAAGTTCTGGGTTGGAGCTCCAGAACCAATAAGTAAATCAATAAATAGGCTTTGGGGTTTTTTTCTTTGTTTGTGTTTTGTTTTGGTTGGTTGGTTTTTTGTTTGTTTTGAGGCAGGGTCTCTATGTAGCCCTGGCTGGCCTGAAGTTCACAGAGGTCCACCTACCTCCTCCTCCAGTAGACTGGGATTAAAGGGTGTGCCACAAACACTGACCTTAGTTTTTTAAAAATTTAACCATTATATTTTGTGGTCTGATTTTTATAGTGTGATACTATTAATGGTCTCAGATAAACAAATGAACATTGCTCTTTAGTTTTATTGCCTTGCAGGTTTTACATTTATTGCAGTGATTAATTGCTGGTGTTTGATTTTGCACCTTCTCCTTTAGACTTGCCTTGCCCGCATTCAGTACATTGAGGGTGAGAATGTGGTGATGGTGAGGATTGAACCTAGGGCTTTATACAGTGTTGGGTTCCACCACTGTGAGCCCCCACTCTGTCACCGAGCTCCAGTGCCAACTCTTCTCCGAGGGTGGGTGGTTTTCAGGGGAAATGCGGTATCATTCAGTCTTGTCAGACAGAGATGGACAGTGAAATAGTGGAGACATTTAAAGAGCTCCGAAGTAGTGAGGCTTGTAAAAACTCTATCCAAAAGGGTTCCCCCAAGAAAGACATAAAGAGTGGCATTGCTGGAGTGACTCAGTTTCAGAACTAAATAGTGAGGAAGTTTAAATTTCTCTGCCAGTCTCCTGACAATTGTCCCTAAGCAGTAAGTAAATGGTGATCTGGAGTGTGTGTCTGTGGGACAAGCAGAAACCGGAGACAGTCTGGAGCAATAATTACAGGCTTCTAAAGGCAGGAGGGAAGGACTCCTGAAAATTTCAGGGTCTTTCTGATTCCTCCTACCGGCTCAATAAATTTGAAGAGGAAGCTTATAGCTAAGTCACTTAGGATGCGTATTAACTTACATCTACACACAATTTAATGTAGGTTTTATATATTTTATCTACTGTAAAGTTAAAAATCTTGAAAATAAGAAGTGCGTAAGTATGCGTGTGCAGGTCGTCCAGTAGCACACGATTATCCCTGTAGTCCTTGCCACCCGTGACACCACTGAGAGATATCCGAAGCATGGCAGCCATCCGTTCCAGTGGCTCCCTTCTAGTTACCCATGACCAGTATCTGTGATGCCTGGGCTCCTCGCCCAGCAACAGCTCCTGCTGAAATGCTTGGTACCCTGGGGACACCTGGCCCCTACACTGGGGTCTCCCCTAGGCCAGTGTTAGAGTTTCCTGAGAACTCAGTACAATCCCCACCCCCACCCCAGGCCTCCAGAATCGGGATCACCTATGGCCTGGTTCATGAAACCATGAAGCAGCTCCCAGTTATCTGGCCAGGCCAACAACAGGGTCCTATCCTGACCTGGCAGAACCACCAGCCAACCAAAGCTTCAGCGGTGCTAGGCCAGGACCCCAATCATCCGCTTCACCCTGTAAACTAGGCAGGCTGCTACAAGGCAAAGGCACCAGCAGGAGCTGGAGAGGGAGAGCCCCTTCTTCTCTCACAGCACTGAACTTTCCTGACCCCATAGCTGTGCTTGTACCAAGCAAATAAACTCCCAGCAGCCATCCTCAAACAAAGAAAAGAAATATTGAAAATACACATGTAATACCCAGCAAAGAAGTCCTTGTTTGCTAACATTTTTATGTTGAAGTCATGATAAACTGAGGCCGGAGAGATGGCTCCGTGGTTAAAAACACTTGTTCTTACAGATGACCTGGGTTCGATTCCTAGAACCCACATGGCTGCCTGTAACTCCAGCTGCTAGAGATCCAATACTTTTTCATGACCTCAATAGACACCAGGTCCACATGTGCTGCACTAAGTGCAGGCAAAACACCCATACACAGAAAACGCTAAAAGACACCAAGATACACTTATTTTTACTTTTGAATCATTGTGTTACTTTCTGTGTATGTGTTTTAGCTGCATGTATGTCTGTGTACCACATGCATACTTGGTGACAAGAGGATGTCAGATCCCTTGGAAGTGGACTTACAGATGGTTGGGAGCCACCACGTGGATTCTGGGGATCAAACCTGAGTCCTCCACAAGAGCAACGAGTGCCCCTAACCTCTGAACCAGCCCCAGATTTGGAGTGTTTTTACTTATCTTGATGTAGTTTTCTTGAGGCAATAACATTACTGAGATGGCTCAGTGGTTAAGAGCAGGTATTGCTCCTTCATAGGTAATGAGTTCAGATCCTAGCCTTTGTGTCTGGAAGGTCACAGAACTCTCTTGTAGGGGATCCAGTCCCCTCTTCCGGTCCCCTTAGGTCATTGCTCTCATATGCATAAACATACACACACATAATTTAAAAACATGAAAATAAAAATTTAAAAAATGTCCAACTTCATGTGACATATAGAATTTATTGTTAAACTATTAAACTTTATTATAATTGAAGAACTAATAAAAGCTTGCATTATATATTATCTCACACTCATGATATCAAAAGTATGAAAAAATGAGGACCCAGAAAGATTTTGGGACAGATTTATGCTTGTTTGGCTCTGTAGACTTCACTCCCTCATTTATAAGCGTTCTCCTTGCTAATAGGTAGCCACAGTTGCTTTGTCATAAAGAAAACTAAAAAGAAAAACCGTGTCTCCTCTCTCTTGCTGAAGGTGGTTGGAGGCAAAGTGAAGAAGCCTGGGAAACGAGGACGGAAGCCAGCCAAAATTGACTTGAAAGCAAAACTTGAGCGGAGCCGACAGAGTGCAAGAGAGTGCCGGGCCAGGAAAAAGCTGAGATACCAGTACTTGGAGGAGCTGGTGTCCAGCCGGGAGAGAGCTATATGTGCACTCCGAGAGGAACTGGAAATGGTAAAGTCTCAGCAACAGGACAGACACCCATCCTAACCTGGCTGTCAGTGACTGGCAGTAAAACAGGAGTCATACCAGCCGTTACTGTCTAATCGGCAAACAATGGAAAGAATGTTCATCTTTTTTGCCACACTGTAGGCAAATAGGCATTTTTTAGTACAGTGCTGGTGGTAGAAAAAATGGGGGCTGGAGAGATGGCACTGGTTGCTCTTCCAGAGGATCTGAGTACAATTCCCAGCACCACATGGCGCCTCACAACCATCTGTGATGGGATCCAGTGCCCTCTTCCCGTGTGTAGGCATACATGCGTAAATTATATAAATTATATAAACCTTAAAAAAAAAAGCTGTGGCCCTCCCCAAATTGGGGAGGGGGAGTTAAAAAAAAAAAGAACCAAGGATCCCATTTGTGGCTCAGCAGGTAAAGGTGTTGCCACCAAGACCAATGACCTTCATTTAATCCCCCAAAACCCACCTTGTGGCTAGAGAGTACCAGTGCCTGCAGGCTTTCCTCTGACTTCCACATGCGTGCTCATCACTGTAGTGAGTGTGATGAAAGTTAAACAGGAAGGGGATGTAGTGTAGTTAGCAGAGTGCTTATCTAGCAAGCATGAGGCTCTGAGTGTGATGCCAGTACTGCATGAGATGGGGTGTGATGACACATGCTTGTAACCCTAGCACTCAGGAGGTAGAGGAGCAGAAGCCCAAGGTCATTTCCAGCTACATAATGAGACTTTGTCTTAACCCACCCCCAAATAAAGGCAACAGTGCAATAGCAGGCTGTTGAGATATTGATCGCACTGTATTCATAGATGAGGCTACTTGTGACAAGTATGGGGGCCACAATGCGGTCAAGTTTGGAGAAGCACTTAGAAGGCTGAGGCAAGATGCAGAGGGCCTGTGCCCCCCAAATCACAGTGCACAGAAGTATTTACTGATGCAGAAGGATGCTCACGATGTATTCCTAGTGGAAAGAGCCACATAACAGTCCATGATTCTGCATGGGAGGCTGCCATTTGTGTTCCCATGGGTTTATTCACTTTGCATTCAGAGTTAACGGTGATTGAGGAAATGTGAGAGTAGAGAAAACAAAGAAAACCCTTTAACTGTAAACTCAGGGATGAGGTAACAGGTGAGAGAAGAGAGGGTACTACCATGACTGTTGCAAATCTGGCTTTCCAAAAAAAGTAAGGAAGCGGGGTGTAGTGTAGTGCATGCCTGGGGATAGAGACAGGAGGATCAGGAGGTCAAGGCCAGCCTCTGAATTCTATGAGACCATCTAAAAATAAAACCCATAGGGCCGAGCAAAGTGCCTGAGAGCAGACCCTCAGCACCCACATGAGGCTGGATGCATGGCAGCACACATCTGTAATCCCAATGCTCCTTGGCAAAATGCAGGACAAAAGCACCAGTATCCAGATGCTCTGGGGCCAGCTAGGCTGGAATATGCAGCAGCAAATGACAAATGACCCTATCTGAAGGTGGAAGAGAAGGACTGACACACACAGCTGTGTCATATGACTTCCACACATGCAATGATCCAAGCCTAAAGAATTTAGAAACAGGAAGGGGCCAAGATGGCTCATTGAGTAAAGCACTTAACACAGAAGTCTGTCGTCCTGAGCAGTGAACCTCAAACTACATAAAGGTGGGAGATGAGAACCAGCTCACAGCATTGTCCTCTGATTACCACATAAATGCTGTGTGTGCCATGTGAGCTCATACACGCAGTAATAATAATACAATTCTTAAGGGGCACTGGGAGATGACTGGGTGAGTCACTTGCTATGCAAACATGAATTCAGTCTCCAGAATTCACATAGCAGGGACAGTGGCACACACTTGACATCCCAGTGCTAGGGGCAGGGGAGATGGAGGGTCCCTGGGGATGTCTGGCCAGCAATCTAGCCAATCAGTGAGCTCCCAGGTCAGGGAGATACCTTGTCTCAAAACATAATGGGGGAGAAATTCAGAAGACACTGGCATCAACTGCTAGTCTCTACATGAACTCACATGCAGTGAGACATGCACACAGGCATGCACTTGTACCCATGCACAAAAAGCAAAGAAGTAATAAAGGCATTAAGATGCTCCAGATGGCTGCTCTTCCGTTTATTTCTTGTAATACATTGCTATTGATTTTTATGTTGAATTTGGTCTGTTATATGTCATGTTATTACTTTGGCTTCTGCAATATAAGTTGCCTGAGGGCAGAATCTTTGTATACCCCCAAAGTCTATAGTGTACACTGTGGTAGAATGTGTGTGTGTGTGTTCTCATACATGTAATAGTAGTGTGTGCAGCTACCACTGGTAGTTGTTTAGTGAATATTTACTAGAGAGAGTCTCCCCTCACCCATTACTTGATATTAAACCCAAGGCCTCTTGCATGCTAAGCAAGTGCTCTAGCAGTGAGCTACAGTCAAGCCCTCAGGGCAGCTCCTGTATCTAGGATTTCCACACATGCTATCTGAACTCCAATTTAGCATTTTACTTAACTGTATTAAATATTTCAGTACAAGCAATGGTGCATGGCAATGGACCAAGGGAAAATCCCTTCTGAAATAAGGGCCCTACTCACCGGAGAGGAGCAGAACAAGTCTCAACAGAACTCAAGCAGGCATCCCAAAGCTGGGAAGACAGATGCTAACACCAATTTGTGTGAGTACCGTCCACAGAAACATCCCAAGGTGGAGTGAGTGAGACTTGAAATAAAATGGAGCACTGATGTCATTTTAAGATTGCTAGTCAGCAAGTGTTGTGGTAGAAGATCCCAAACCCTGAAGTGAAAGCCAGCAGAAGGCAGGGTGTGGTGGTGTACACGTGCTCGGCCGTCACGTAGGGAAGCTTCGAGATGGAGGCCAGCATGGGCTTCATAGAAAGACCCCATGTCAAAAGACAGAATGAATAGCCCAGTCAGCTGGTGAATATATGGTAGACAGACCATAATTTAAAGTGGCCCTCAGAGTGTTAATACAACTTTTTTTACATGTGCATTTACTCACAGCTTACAAGGTAGTTTAACATTTAACTTAGACATTTAATCCAATAACAGTGCTAAAGAGCTGTTGACTCTAAAACAGTTCTTCATTTTTGGTGATCCCCAATCATAAAATTATTTTTCATTGCTACTTCAGAGTATGTTCACTACTGTTATGAATTGTAAGCCAGGTGATATGGCACATGCCTTTAATCCCGGAACGTGGGAGGCAGAGGCAAGCCTAGTTCCAGGACAGCCAGGACTTCACAGAGAAACTCTGTCTTAAAACAAAACAAAACAAAAACTCAAAAATAAAGATTAATTGTAATGTAGATATATTTGGAGATAATAGAGGTTTGTTAAAGGAGTCTTGACCCACAGGATGGAACCATTGCTCTAGGCCTACCATTCAGTCCCAGGACAAAGACCAAAACAGGAAAGGAGAGGAGAAATAGAGTGGCTGGGTGAGGCCCCGGGTCTCTCAAGTGAAATTTTAGAGTCCAGGCTCTTGCTACAGTAAGTTGTAACTGAAGGTGTTTTTCTTCTTTTGTAGTGCTGGGGAATTGAACCCATAGCTTCAGAAATAACTAGGTAAGTTCTCTACGTGCCCAGCCCAGGGTGGTTTTTATTTTTGTTGAGGTGAAATTCATGTGACATGAAATGAACTTTAAAATGGCAGCTTTAAAAATCTGCCATTTTAAAATTACAGTGCAGAGACTTTTAGTGTATTTGTGGTGTTACACAACTGTCATCTTTAACCACAAATATGTGATTACCATAGAAAAGATCCCTGGACCATTAAACAGCCCTTTGCAACCATGGACCCGAGGTCCCAATAGATTAATCCACTGTAGGCATTTCGTATATTTGGGATCATTTAGTATCTTCTGCATCTGACTTCATTAACTTAGTCTGGTCTTTTCATGACTGACTCATGTTATACCATGTATCAGAATCTCATTCTTTCTTATGATCCATTATTTTATAGATGCACATACCATGGTGGTCTATCCATCTGTCCATTTTGATAGGCATTTGTTTCTATCTGCTGGCTTCTGGGATACTGTCAACATTGCTGCTGTGAACATGTGTATACAGGTGTTCATGTATGGGCTTGACTTGGCTGGGCGGGGGGAGGGAGGTGCCTCAACTCACTGTGTAACTATGGAGAAACTGCACCCTGACCCTCCTGCCTTCAGCCTGCCCAGCTCTTCCGCATGTATTCCTGGGGTCAAACTGCTGGGCCATAAGGAATTCTGTTTAACTCTCTTAAGGACTGCTGAACTCTTTTCTATGATGGCCAAGGTGTGTTAAATTCCCACTAACAGTGCTTTCTCTACATCTCATCAATACTTGCCATTTTCTGTCTTTTTTGTGAGACATGAGATCTCACTATGTTGCCTGGGACTGAAATCCAGGGCTCAAGTAATACTTGTGCCTCGGCCTCTCTGGTAGCCAGGGTTACAGGCATGTGCCACTGTTGCAGCCCTATTTGGGGTTTTGTTTTAAATTTTATTTATTCATTTATTAGTTTTTCAAGACAGGGTTTCTTTGCATAACCCTGGATGTCCTGAATCTCACTTTGTAGACCAGGCTGTCCTCAAACCCAGATTCACCTTCCTTTGTCTCATGAGTACTAGGATTATGGCTTTATTTTATTTTATTTATTTTTGTAAAGAGTTTTGCTATGTTACCTTAGATGACCTAGGACTCATGTTTACTATGCTGGCTGGCCTTGAACTTCCTGCAATCCTTCTGCCCCTGCCTCCCCTCCCAGGTGACGAGGTTACAGATCTGTGCTAGCAGGCACCATGCCCAGTGTCCAAGCTGTTTGATGGATTGATCATTTGTTTTTAAACTATAGCCCTTCTAGTGAGCATGTTGCAGTACCATTGTGTTTGGTACTGTGTGTGCTTTGATTGGGCGTGCATGTACACAGTGCATGTGTAGAGCTCAGAGGACGATTTTGTGGAATCTGTTCTCCGTGTTGGTTGATTTTACTCTTTACTCTTACGGGGGCGCACCACCCAGCTTCAAATACATCACACACAGAGCTTATTCTTTCTTATGAATGCCTGGCCTTAGCTTGGCTTGTTTCTAGCCAGCTTTTCTCGTTTTTTATTCAGTTATACATTTTTCCCCACTCCTCTTCCACTCTTCCCCCTACCCACCACACTCCCAATTTACAAAGGAGATGTTGTCTTTCCCCTTCCTAGACGGATCCACGTGTATCTCTTAGGGTCCTCGGTTACTGAGGTTCTCTGGGGGTGTGCCCTGTAGGCTGGTTGTCCTTTGCTCTATGTCTAATATCCACTTATGAGTGAGTACATAATATATTTGTCTTTCTGGGTCTGGGTTACCTCACTCAGGATGGCTTTTTCTAGCACTGTCCATATGCCTGCAAATTTCAAGATGTCATTGTTTTTTACCGATGAGTAAGTAATATTTCATTGTGTAAATATACCACATTTTCCTTATCTATTATTTGGTTAAGGGGCATGTTGCTGGAGTTTCTTGTCCTGCCAGGTCCCACCACTGTTTCTCAGTCCCAAAGTAAGCACACAGACACTATATTAATTATAAATCTGTTAGCTATGGCTGGGGTTTCTTACTGGCTAGCTCTCTCTTAACTATTAACCCATAACTACTAATCTATGTAATTCTACATAGCCTCATCTTACCAGAGAATGCCTGGCACATCCTAACTTCCCAGTCTCTATGTGGCATCTCTCCCCAACATCCTCCTCATCTCCTAGCCCTGCCTATCTTTCTGCCTCTACTGGATATTGGCCAAATAGTGTTTTATCCATCAACCAATATGAGAAACATGTATACAGAAGGACAAGCCCCATTAGGGGCATCTAGGTTGTTTCCAGGTTCTGCCTCTTACGAATAACGCTGCTATGAACATAGTTGAGCAAATGTCCTTGTGGCATGAATGTGCATCCTTTGGGTATATGCCCAAAAGTGGTATTGCTGGGTCTTGGGGTAGATTGATTCCCCGTTTTCTGAGGAACCCCTATACTGATTTCCAAAGTGGCTGTACGAGTTTACATTCCCACCAGCAATGGGGGAGTGTTCCCCTTGGCCCCCATCATATCCAGCATAAGCTGTCATCAGAGTTTTCCTGCTTTCGTCTGTGTTGGGATGTTTAGGTCTACTGATGTGGCACCGCTGTTTTCTGCTGGTGCTGCATCGTTCTCTGTTGTCCAATGCTCTCTTACCTTGTCGTCTGTGCAGCTCTTCCAATCAGCACAGGTGGCTGTGCTCCCAGGCCTCCCGCTCCCTCCCACTGGTGTAGCTGGGCGCTGTGGTTCCACTGCACATTCTTTCAGGTGCAGGCAGCTGAGCCTTTGGAGACTGCTTTCACTGCAGGCAGGTAGACCCACAGCTCTGGGGCCCTCCTCCCGGTGTCAGTGGTGCCTTGGCTATGGTGAGCACTCTTCTAGGTGCAGTCGGGGCTGAGGGTGAGAGTCTGGTTCATGGTCAAATAGCTTCCACCGTCTCCCGGTGTGGGCTGGCAGCCGGGGTCCAAGGCCACACGCTCTGGCTAACCAGCTTTTCTTCACTTAAATTAGCCAGTCTATGTTTTGCCTCTGGGCTTTACCTTTCTCTTAAATCTGTGTATCTTGCTTTACCTCTTACCCTGTGGCTGACTGTGTGGCAGGGTGGCTGGCCCCCAGCATCTTCCTCTCCTTGTTCTTGCTCCTTCTCTTTATTCTCTGCCTGTCAGCACCACACATCCTTCCTCCTGCATTGCTATTGGCCATTCGGCTCTTTATTAGACCAATCAGATGTTTTAGACAGGCAAAGTAACACAGCTTCACAGAGTTAACCAAATGAAACATAAGAAGGCAACGCATCTTTGGTCATTAAACAAATGTTCAACAGCATAAACAAATGTAACACATCTTAAATTAACATTCCACAACACCTCCTGCCTTTATGTCAGTTCTGGGAATCAAACTCCGGTCACCTGGATTAGATAGAAAGAACTTTTAACCCCTGAGGCATCTCACGAGCACCTCATTTACAATACCTTAATAAATACTGATTCCGTGTTTTGTTTTTGTGGGCATTGGCCATTTGTATATGCTTTTTGGAGACATGTTTAAGTTTGCCAGTGTCTCAGTGAAGTGTTTTGTTATGTTGTTGACACTTTTTTATGTTGTTTGTGTTCTTTTGAGGCAGAGTCTCACCGTCCAGCCCAAGCTTGCTGAACCTCAGCGATCCTCCTCCCTAGCTTCCTGTGAGCTAGGATATGAATGTTTCCCCATGCTCTGCTGTGGAGTTTTAGGAGTTCCCTCTTGCTCTAGGCACTAGGTGTGTGGTCTGCAGGCTTTTCTCCTGCTTACTCAGCTGTGTTGTCGCTTTATTGATAGTGTCCTTGGATATACAAAAATTTAACTCTGGTTAGCTTCTTTTATCATCTGTTGCTGGTGCTTTTAACATCACATGAAAAGGTTCCATAATCAAGGGTGCACAATGAGCTCAGCCTCCTTGGTGACACAACGCAGAGACTCATGTCTTGCACGTGTTTGTTGGTTGAAGAGAGTGAAGGTTTTAGGATGTCATGGTTTCGGTGTGTAATCTGTCACCCAGGAGGTGGAGGATGAAAATGGCAGGCACTTCCTTCTTTTCCTTGTTATTAGGAGGGCTACAGTTATAAGTAAATGTTGCCATACTGGGTGCCCAGTGAGGTGGAGGCAAGACAACCTAGGCTATGTGAGACATAATCTCAAAGTTAGGAAATTAAAGGAATTTGGTTTTTGATAACTTTTAGTAGATAACATTACACCTTAATCTGAATTAAACTAGTTAAAATAACCAACATAACTAATTTTCTATATATTTATAATTTATTAAAAGCCTTATTAAAATAACCAACATAACTAATTTTCTATATATTTATAATTTTTTAAAAGCCTTAGTACTTGAACGTGTGACTCACACTTGTTATTTGATCATTCAGGAGGCTGAGACAAAAAGATTACTATGATTTTGAGGTCAGTCTGGACTACTGTCTTAGTTTCTCTTCCTGTTGCTGTGATAAAATACCCTGATGAAACCAACTGGAAAAGAGTTTGTTGTAGGCAGTTTCTCTGTGTCCTAGCACCCACTCCCAAATAACCACTCAGAGACTATTGTTAATTATAAATGCTCAGCTGATAGCTCGGGCTTATTACTAACTAACTCACTCTTTCAAATTACCCCATTTCTATTCATCCATGTGCTGCCCCAAGGCTGGCTTTCATCTCTCCTGCATGTCCTGCTTCCTTTCCATCTGACTGGTTACTCCTCTGCTCTCCTTCTCAGCATTCTCTCTCCCTGAAAATCCTGCCTAGCCATCAGCCAATCAGCTTCTTGTCAACAATGAGAGTGATACACTTTCACAGTGTACAGAAGGATCATTCCACTGCAATCTATGTTAGCTTGCAGTTCAAAATACAGACCACCATGGTGAGGAAGTCACAGAGGTAGGAGCTTGAGGCAGCTGCTCACAGCACATCCCCAGTAAGAAGCAAAGAGTAGTGATACTCAGCTCTCTTTGTCCACACAATGCAGTCCAAAGTCCCCTGTCTCAGACATGGTGCCACCATTAGTTAAGGTAAGCCATTACATATCAATTAGTGCAACAAAGTAAACCCCCACAAACCTTCTCCCAGCTGATTCTAGAGTTCATCAGTGTAACCATCCACTGATGAACATAATTCCAGGCCATCCTGGGATGGAGTAAGATCATGTCTCATAACAAAACAAACAATAGCATCAACACAAGCCTTCCTGTATATATTAACCTGAAGAAAAAGTGAAGAACTGTAGCTGGGTGTGGTGGTACACACCTGTAATTCCATTACTTGACAAGAGAGGCTCAGGGTCATCCTCTTACATAGAGTGCTTGAGACAAGCCTGGGCTATACATAAAATCCGGTCTCCAAAACCCACAACTGTTCGGTGAGTGAAGTGCTTCCTGTGACAGCACAAGGACCTGAGTTTGAATCCCAGAATCATAAAGCCAGGCACGATAGTCTGCTGTGCCATCCCAGTGCTTCAATAGCCAGAGGGCATGTGGAGACAGGAGTCTCTGGAAGCTCACAGGGTGGCAGTTCTGGTATACACGGTCGAAAAACAAAAAGACCCTGCCTTAAATGTGCCATGAAGTGAAGACTGGATGTAAGGTTGTCCTCTGACCTCCACATGTGTGCCATGGCATGTGCCTGTACATGCTATGCCCGAGTGGTGAACCCCCTCCCCCAGACCACCAGGAGTCAGAGTTCATATGCAAAAGCAAAGAGCTTTTATTGCAAGCTTGAGCTTGGACTTTCTGTCAGTTCCAATGGCTGTTGGATCAGGGAGAACATTGAGCTCAGCGATGGCAGGGTTTTAAGGAGTAGAGGATTGGAGGGGGGATCCCAGATTCAGATGGGGATAGAACTCCTGGTTTGGCAGGAGTTGGGTAGCAGGAGTCTTGTCAAACAGGGATTGGTACTGGTGTTGCTGTAAGGAAATTGGCAACCTGTGTATCAGTTAGGGATAAGGTAGGTAAGCTATTCTTAATTTTCTGGAGCATCCAGTACTTGCTTGTCTCAATTCTGATTGCTCCCCAGGGGATCATGCGGTTTTTCCTGGTTATTGTAAGGGTGAGGCCTAGTCCCAGTGTTGCTAGTTTGCACCTGTCATGGCTGCACTGATGTGGTGAGGCCTCTTCATTTTCACACTCACACAGAAATAAATGAATAAACAAATTCACAAATTTAAAACTGGAGTGATCAAACCTCGTGACTAAAAACATTCTCCTGCTGGTGTATTTGTTTTCTGTCCAGGGTGAAGAGCATATAAAATGGAGTCAGTGATCAAAGCCAATGGTCTAACGACTATGGAGGACACATGGGCAGGACTTTGCTTCTTGTCTCCCCCTACCGCTTACTGCTCAGTAGGCATCTCTGTAAATCCGAAGTTTCTACCAAAACGTGTGATTATACATCACGAAGGCCTTTGCTTTAATTTTCAACACTTAGATTTGCCAACATTCAGACCTGCTCTGTATTGTTCTCCATGTTGGTCAACAAGTTATGACGCCTGAAACCACAAGAAGAGAGGAAAGTGGATGGAAAGCGCATGTTTGCACCTTAGCCGTATGGCTTTTTTGGTTAATTTATATTTTTCCTATGTAATTCGTGTATTTGTTTATGTGTGTGTTTAGTTGTCCCTTCTCTTCATGTTTTAATCACTCTGCAAAAAGAAACCAAACAGGATGTTTGTTTGCTGTGGTTCTCAGCCTTTATGGACCCAATGTTACTCCTTTATATTTACTTGAGTAATGTTTGATTGTCTGTGAGCCATTCCAGCACAAGCTGTGAGTATATATTAACAGATACACATTTCTATTTTTATAATCCATAGTGATATGCCTGTTTTAAAGAATGTACATAAGAAACCCAACAAGAACGCCACAGACAGCCTCTTTTGCTGTCTCCTCACACTGTGTTTATGAAAGTTGGCTAGGGCCCAATCCGAGCTTGGAGAATTAGCCATGTTTTATTTTTAGGTGAAAAGTACCCTTCAGTAGCATTCATTATCTGAACCTGCAGTGTGTGGGTTCACATGTGTTTCTGTTGTATATCTACATGTACATGGAGTAGACAGGAGTGAATGTTCACACACGTTTACTTGTGTGCTCAACTAAAGCATGGAATTTTTTGAAGAACATAGAATGAAACTAGCTGCTGAGACTGAGTGTCTGCCTTCCCGCCTGTCAGAGCACAGGCGCACCGCTGGCGATGCTGATGGCTGCTGCCCTTGGCAGAGTATTCAGTGTCTTCCCTGACGCGAGTGTCCTTGTGAATGTGTTCTGAGCCAGAAAGAACCCACCATGTGCTTGTGCCTGCTTTAGCCTGTGCCTCCGCTGTGCCGGGGCACCCTGAGCTGTGCCTTACCCTGCAGCTTGGGGCCTGGCAGGCATACGGAATGGCAGGTGGCCCTGTATGGTCTCCATCCCAGCTGCATTTACACGATAGGGAGTGAGAGTTGAGGGGCAGAGCTCATAGTAGGATATGCCAAGATGAGGAATTTCTTCTTCACTCTTGCTAGTTCAGTCAGATATTGTGTTCTCTGTTGCTGCTAAACTACAATTGTTCCTCACTCTGATGAGGCAGGAACTTGGCTTCCAAAAAAGAAGTGTTTGCTACAGACTGGCAAAGGGTGAGGAGGTGTCATACTCTTCAGGCATGTCCAACATTTTGACATTGTGACTTGAAGCCTGAGAACTGAATGTTTTAAGTGAGTTTACAGTTTTGTGCTGGGACACATTCCTAGCTATTCTGAGGCATGTACAGCTTGCAAGCCATGGTTCAGACATGCCTGGCAGGTTTTCTGTGATGTGGGACACGAGATGGGTCTCTTGGCAGGCATTTAAACAGATGCCTCCCCTTAGCTCAAGATCCCTAGATCTCAAGCTTCAAACTTAGATCCCATGTTAGGTGTGTGTGACCACCGACAGACCACTAGCCCAGCTTGCTGGGGCTCTCTGTGTTTAAGAAAATGGGCATTTAAGGGTATTTAATATCTTCTTAGGACCATAAATGTAGACAAAGGGTAGTTGATATTCAGACCCTTCAGAATTTAAGTGTTTTCAAATATAGTGTTGAGACTGTCCTGGGTGTGTTTCTGCCAGCTGGTCTACTCAGTCATACACTATTACTCTGCAGAACAGCCCATGACTTTATGTTGCTTTGTTCAGTACCTTAGAACTCTCTAGGAAAGTTGATTTCAAAGCAAACATTCCAGGATGAATGTGGCCCTCAGTGGAATGTCTGCACTGTGCTAATGACTCTGCAGGCTCTAATTGTGATGCAGGGTCATCCCCAAGTAGAGCAGTTGGCCTTGGAGTGAAGTTGAATACACTCGAGTTTATTCTTGTGCCTGTATCGCTTTAGTGTTCTAGAGAAATCAAACCAAGAGAATGGCCCTTAGTGTTTGAAGGGGACGTGCTGATTGCTCTGGGAACTGTGCTGGCCCTTCTTCCTCAGAAGCCTGCGATCTGATCACTGGTCCTGACTCCCAAGAGCTGGAGCATCTCCATCTCCATCCTGTGGCACTGCAGGCGACTGCGCCTCCTTCCCAGAGGATAGCAGGCTGAGAGGACAGATCCCAAGGCCTTCACCCAGGGCAGGAAGAGGCCATGTGCCTCAGTCAACAGAGCCTGTCTCCTTTTTCTTTTTATCTCAAAAATTAAGGAGAAAATATATTTGTGAATTCACCAATCCAACTCTATCATTTTAGAATCCACTATAATTTTAGAATCCACTTTCCACATATTAAAGTAACTGGTGCAATATGGAATTGATCTGGTCTGGTCAGCTTTTAGGCTGTAGCTGAAGTTCTTAATTTCTTTTCTGTGACAACCATATAGCCACCATCCCTGCCACTGTTTGCCTTGCAGACAGTGCTCAGCATCGCCATCTAGAATTTACCATCTTTGAACTGTGATGGATTTGCTTTGGCTGGTTATTAAAAAAAAAAAAAAAATATTTAAATTGGGCTTCACTTTTAGTTAAAAGCAAGTAAATTTAACAAAAATAAATATATTTCACAGAAATCAGCTGCATGTTATAAATTTTAAAATGCATATTTCGTTTTTTTAAAGATGAGAGATAATTAAACCACATGGTATTTGGGGGCAATGAAGGATGTTTTTTCTCAGAAGAGCATTGTACAATTATATTTTTATGAAAAATAAAGTATATTCACCAAAATCAAGTCATATTGCCTGTTTCACAGTGCTGAAATGCCTCTGTATACACTTAGAGCAGATAAAGGAAAAGGGAACCGGATCATCAAGATGGCTCATCCGGCAAAGGCACTTGCTGCCAAGCCCGACAGTTCAGTCCCCACAGGGCGGAAGGGAGAGAATTGACTCGTGATCTATCCTCTGCTTCTGCACTCAAGGTGGTTAAGACTGCTTGCTGCTCCTGCAGAAGACCCAGGTTCAGTTCCCAGCACCCACATGATGGCTCACACAGCCTGCAACTACAGGGATCTGATGGGCCCCTGCATGTAAACATAACTCTTTTGTATTTAAATGGGACTAAGCAGATCCTCATCCCATTTTCTGAGTCACTCTGAATGATCTAATCAGCAGAGTCACTTTCAAAGGGTAGCTGGTGTGACAAGTTGGGTCATTTTAGTCATTTCTTGTGACAAAATGTCTGATGAAGGGTTTTACTTTGGCCTATGGTTTAAGGTTCAATCCAACCTAGGGAAGGCACTGCAGTAGGAATGTAAGGCAGTTAGTCACTGCATCTACAGTAAGGATGCAGGGTTGATGTCACTGCAACTGCAGTAAGGATGCAGGATTGATGTCACTGCATCTACAGTAAGGATGCAGGGTTGATGTCACTGCATCTGCAGTAAGGATGCAGGGTTGATGTCACTGCAACTGCAGTAAGGATGCAGGGTTGATGTCACTGCATCTACAGTAAGGATGCAGGGTTGATGTCACTGCAACTGCAGTAAGGATGCAGGGTTGATGTCACTGCATCTACAGTAAGGATGCAGGGTTGATGTCACTGCATCTATAGTAAGGATGCAGGGTTAATGTCACTGCATCTGCAGTAAGGATGAAGGGTTGATGTCACTGCATCTACAGTAAGGATGCAGGGTTGATGTCACTGCATCTACAGTAAGGATGCAGGGTTGATGTCACTGCATCTACAGTAAGGATGCAGGGTTGATGTCACTGCATCTACAGTAAGGATGCAGGGTTGATGTCACTGCATCTACAGTAAGGATGCAGGGTTGATGTCACTGCATCTACAGTAAGGATGCAGGGTTGATGTCACTGCATCTGCAGTAAGGATGCAGGGTTGATGTCACTGCTCCTGCAATAAAGAAGCAGACATTGCACCTGCAGTAAGGCTGCATGGTTGATGCTTCTGATGAGCTTTTCTTTTTATCCTGGGTTCGTGTCCCCAGACAGTGGATAAAGCTGTCCCCATTCAGGGTGAGTGCTCCCTCTGTTAACTCCTCTGGAAATGCCTTCATAGACAAACTTAGAGGTATTCCTGGGTGATAAAATCTCATCAAATTGACAAGATTAACCACTGGGTATGGAAACCAGCTTGTCAAATAGCACAGGACTGGGCTGGCAAGATGGCTCAGCAGGTAAAGGCCATTTGTCACCACACTTGACAACCTGAGTTGATCTCTGGAACCCACACACACAGCAGAAGGGAGCACCCTCTCCCCCAAGATGTTCTTTAGTCACACACCCATAAACACACTAAACAAATGCAGAAAAAAATAAAAATATTCCCAGTATCCAAGGATTTAAATTACCAAAAATAAAAATGTTTAATGAGCTCAAACAAAAATGTGTAATATTAGCCTATTCCCAGGTTGTTTTCTATATATTGCTATGCTTGTCCTTTGAATTGGTATAATTGGAGGCTCTTTGTGACAATAATAGCCTTTAATTAATTAGGTTCATCTTAAGAACCACTGATATTCCAACCAGTGATACTATGCTCTGATCATCTACATACAACGATTTCCAGGCTGCTAAGTAACAGGGTTTTGTTGTTGTTATTGTTGTTCCAAGTCTGGACTGTCATGTAAAGCTGTGCTGATGGCACAGTGTACAAAGACACACAGTGAAGGTGGCTGATGGGCCTGAACTCCAGCTCACATTCCCCCTTAGTAAGTCCTTTGGGAGAAAGCCACCTGTTATCCGCTCATTGAGACATGCCTGTTGCCTAGGTCTGCCCAGAATTTACCCAACCAGCTCACCTGTTTAATTCCTCAACTCACCAGGGGTGCCCTTTTGAAAAGTGTGCAAAATAACTGCATTTTACAGATGGTTTTAGCCCAGTTCAGTGTGTTTCTTCTACTCCATGTTCCGTGACATCAGTGTGCTAGTTACTCAGCAATGGTAGGTGTGTGTACTCTACGGAAACCAGCGAATGCCGCAGATCATGGACAATCAATGTCCCCCAAATGTCGGCTAGCACAGCCCATCTCAGAACAGGCACATTTGAGGCCCCAGAGTGTAGGCTCCCAGAACAAGTGGGCTGGAGGAACTCAGGGACTCAGCAGCACGGAACTGCCCGGAAGTTCAGGCTGTTGTAGGACAGGTTGTAGTTACCATCCGGAAGCTGCTGAAGCCCTGCCCACTCTAGGATCCTGAGGCAGAAAACTGGCTGAATTTCTTTTTCTTTTCTTTAAATAAGGTCTCACTCTTCATCCCTGGCTGGCCTGGAATTTGCTATGTGAATCAGGCTGTCCTTGAACTCACTGAAATCCCCCTGCCTCTTCCTACTGAGAGCTGAGATTGAAGGCCTGTTCTACTACATCCAGCTGAATTCTTAAATCCTGGGGTCTCCACAGACTCAACTAATCCATTTGCTCTGTTTGACACAGGGTCCCAAACACTGTGGGACTGGGCTGAGCAAGCCTGGACTGGGCTGGACTAGGCTGGACTGGGTTGGACTGGGTTGAACTGGGCTAGAGTTGAGCAGTAAGCTGTACCTGACAGACCCTTTGATCATTAAAGATTTGAACAGGAAAAGCACAGTCCAGCTTTGGCGTCCCTCAGTACCCCCTTCCTGGCAAGCACTTGTAAGACCCCGAGACAGAGTCTAAAGGCTGGGACAGCTCAGAATCAAACAGGGCAAAGACCACACCAAGACCATCCCTTCCAGGGCCACAGGACAGAAGATACAAGGTCTATGGCAACAAACAAGAAATGACCTCATTTTGGCCCCTTACAGCTGAACAGAAAAGGGTCATTCTCGGCAACATAACAAGTTTAGATATAACCTGGGCTAATGTGAGATGCCATCTCAAAAAACAAAAAGATAAATGCATATAGTAGCCAGGGTTTCTCTGTGTAACAGTTCTAGATGTCCTGGACCAGCTGTGTAGACCAGGCTGGCCTCAAACTCACAGAGATCCACCTGCCTCTGTCTCCCACGTGCTGGGATTAAAGGTGAGTGCCACTACCACCTAGCAAGCTTTTACAACCAGAAAGACAAAGATCTATGCTTAGCATGGGCCAAAAAAGAAAAAAAGAATGTTTTTGTACCTTGAGCCCTTCCTGGAGCTTCGAGAAAGGGCCTTGAGTACAAATGAGAAACAGCCTAATTCGAGAAAGACATCATAGCCAGGGCATGGGCTCAGTTGGCAGAGAGCTTGTCTAGCAGACACCAGCTCAAACCATGCCTCGCTCCACACTAACGGTGAATACCTGCGATCCCAGCACTCAGGTGGGGGAGGCTCAGCACAGTCACCCCGAGCAGAGTTCAAGGGACCACATGTTTCAAAACGAGGGAGGAGGCAGGAGGGAGGGGGGCACCCCAACAAGGCGGGGCTCAGGAGACAGGGACTCTTCCAGCAGGGGGACAGGCAGCTAGATGTGCTTGAGACATGGAGGAAGGAAGGTTGCCAGCAGGTCTTTGTCAACCCCTCTGCACCTTCTTTTCTCGCTCATTCTGGGGATCACTAATTTCTAGGACCCTCCTGTGGCCCTCCCAAGTTCTGGGTTTACATATACGAAACCACAGCCAGGTTGCAATGACTAAGTTAAAAGAACAAATAAGTAACCTATGGCCTGCCACATGCTCCAAATCCTGTCCTCAGAACTTCAGATCCACCGCCTCAGTCAGAAGCAACACACGCATCGGTCACCCCACAGAGCTAAGATCCCACATCCTTCAAGTTTGAAGTGAATCCAAATTCTGTAATCTCTATTGCATAACACAGCTGATGGGAAGTCGGTAAGAGTCAGTGACGCAACACTTGTGTTTTGATTTGGTTTGGGTTTTGTTTAGGGGTTTTCGTTTTGTTTTTTCCCCCAAGCAGGATCTCCCGCAGCCAATCCTGGCCTTGAATTCCCAATTCTCCTGTTTCTGCCTCCCAAATGATCAGGGTTAGTGTGTTCAATTTGAGGGAACCTGGGATTGCCTGGGAGACAGGCCCCTGGGTGTGTCTACGTGGGGGATTTTCAAGACCTTGACTGCTCTAAGGTGGGAAAACCCTCCACTATGAGGGTACAATTCCTTCTGCAGAGGACCCTAGAATGAAGAAAGACTCGGCTAGGGTCTCCTTGTTCTGTCTCCCCCCCCTCCCTCCCTTCCTCCCTTCCTCCCTCCATCTCTCCCCTCTCTCTCCCTCCCTCTGTCCCTTTCCCCTTCTTTCACCTGGTTCTTTCTTAGCTGCTGAGATATGATCAACTCCCTCAAGCTCCTGCTGTCTCTGGTTAGCTTCCATGAACTGGGAACTAAAATAAACGTTTTTTTATCTCGAGTTACTTTTGGCAGAGTATTTTATCACATCAACAAGAAAATGAACTAAGAAAGACAAGACACCATACCTAGATACTGATGAAGCAGGGTCTGTCCCTGTGGCTGGGATTGTTAAGTGGAAGCCATTACAGCTGGCTGAAAGCAGTGTTTTATTTTTATTTATTTTTTGTATTTATTTAGAGGTGTGTGTGTCTGTGTCTGTGTGTGTGTGTGTGTGTGTGTGTGTGTACATGCATACAGGACAGAGTTCAAACTGTGGGAATCTATTTCCTTCCACCCTGTGGGTTTAGAAATCACTTAGGTCCCAGGCTAGATGTCAAGCAACTTTAACCACTAAATCGTCTCACTGGACCCCAAAACAGTATTTTTAAAAAAGGCTTCTGAAGACTGGAGGGGTAGCTCAGCCGTTAAAGGCTAGGCTCACTACCATAAATATATATTTTTAAAAAAAGGATTCGGAGAAAGAATATATAATACTCTTGAAGTGTCCACATTTGGAAAAAGTCCAGAGCTGCCCAGATTGTAGCAGATCAAAACATTATAGCGGGTGTGCAGTCAATGAGATGGACCTAAAGTGGATTCATCCCACACTAAGTGAGCATGCACATCCACTCAGGGGGAACTAAGTGCAGGACGCTGCTATGAAGTCTGCACTTTGAGCCAAATCACAAACGCCTCAGAAGAGGCGTGCAGTGTCGCTTAGCTTGTAGAGTGCTCTCCCAGCACACACGAAGTCCTGAGTTTGATGCCCAGCAATGAATAAAACCAGGAGTGATGTAATCCCAGAACTTGGGGCGGCGGGGATGGAGGTAGGGAGATGGGGGTAGAAGCAGGAGATAATTAGTTCAAAGCCAGCTCGGGATGTATGAAACTCTTAAAAAGAAAGAAAGCGAACAGAAAACCGGGAGGCCTCGGTAAATGCTGGTGGTACCACTGCCGGTTTGGTGAGCTATGGGATTTTTAAAGCACTAACACATTTGTAAAATGAATTTTAAACAGTATTTTGAATAGCGATTTCGCGCCTGTAACGGGTATTGTTTGCTAGGGAATTTCCTCGGATGTTTAGAGCATGCTGATTGATTAGCCCACAGCTGAGTCTGGGTGCTAAGCTTGGCTGTGTGGTTGCTAAGAGACGAAGTCTCTGAATTCCGGTGACCAGCTCGGTGGTGGAGAGAGGCCGGCTCTGCCCGATAGGGACAGCGCCACCAAGCGGCCTCTCGCAGAACTGCATTGGAGTTCTCCAGCCTATCCTTGCAATGAATCAGGAGAACAAAGGCAGATTGTATCCTCTCTAGGGCCGCCCTCAGCGAGGACGTTTATTCTCCAACAAGCGCATCGTGAGAGACACAGAACTAGTTGCCATCTTTATTTAAAAATAAATTTTAAATGAAATCTGTGGGGGGAGTGGGGAACCATAGCAGTTATGGTTCTTGAGGAGCTGGCCCTTCCCTGGAGGGACAGAACTCTGGTCTTCAGTTTGGTGGCTAGCTCATCTCACACACCCAGTTTGTCCAGAATGGTAGATTATCCCTAACTTTACTTGTTGCCCTGAGTTCAATCTTCTGGAGGGTGAAGGTTTCCAGTGTCCCTCCTGCTCTAAAAAACATTATTTATTTCATGTATTTACTTTTTATGAGACATAGTCTCACTTTGTAGCCTAGGCTATCCTGGAACTCAACTATGTAAGTTCAGGGTGACCTCAAACCTATGACAGACAGTCTTCAGCCTCCTAGGATCCAACGCATGAACCTAAATGCTTTTGATTTTTGAGTGTGTGTGCAGTGGTGGTGGGGATTAACCCCAACGTCTTATGTGTTAGACCATCACTTTGCCACTGAGGCTTTGCACATTTTCTTCTTTAAATTTTAAGAGGGTCCTACTGTGGCAGGGCATGATGGCACGTGACTTTAATCCCAGCTCTCTGGAGGCAAAGCCTGACCTACAGAGTGCCTTCCAGGACAACTAAGTCTACACAGAAAAACCCTGTCTTGAAAAACCAAACCAAACAAATAAAAAAAAAATTTAAAAAAAATCCATAAATAAATAAATTAAAAAAAAAAAACAAAAAAAAACCGGGGCAAGCGTGCTGGTTAGTTTTTTGTTGACTTGACACAAGCTAGAGTCATTTGGGAAGAACCTGAATTGAGAAAATGCCTCCATCAGACTGACCTGGAGGCAAGTCTGTTGGGGTGTTTTCTTTATAGATGATCGATATGAGAAAGTCTAGACCACTGCAGGCAAGCTCACCCCAAGGCTGGAGGCGCTGGACTCAGCAAGCCATAGCAGCAAGCAGGTAAGCAGCTTTTTTCCCTGGGCTCTGCTTGAGCTTCGGACTCCAGGCTCCTGCCTTGACTTCCCTTCAAGATGGGCCTGAGATATGTAAAACGAAATAAACCCTTTCCTTCCCAAGCTGCTTCTGGTTGTGGTGTTTATCACAGGAACAGAAGCAAACTAGGAAAACGGCTGTGCTTGCTGAGTGAGCCTGGCATGAGTGTGCACACAGACATCATACACGCACACAATAACAATAATAAAGTTAAAATAGTCAGGGCCTGGAGAAACGGCTTAGCAATTAAGAGCACTTGCTGCTCTTGCAGAGGACTAGAGTTGGCTTCCCAGGAGGTTCTCATGGCCTCTCCTGGCTTCCATAGGCACTTGTATACATCTACAAGAACACACACACACATACACACTACAATTGGTCTTTAAATAACTACATGGTGGCACACGCCTTTAATCTCAGCATGAGGGAGGCAGAAGCAGGTGAATCTCTCTGAATTTGAGGCCAGCCTGGTCTACAGAGTACTCTGAGTTCCAGGACAGCCAAGGCTACACAGAGAAACCCTGTCTGGAAAAATAAAACAAACAAAAATAAATAGAACAACTAGAAGGGTCCTTTCTAAAGTTTGAACCATAAAATGCAAGCACTAAGTTAGGCAAGCATCTGACTCATCCGGAGTCATCTGCCAAGCGTGTGAGGAAGGAAAGAGGGACGGAGGGAAGTGCTAGGTCTTATTCCAGGTCCCTCTGCCTCCTGAGTGATGACGACAAGGGTGTGCCAGCATGCCAAACTTCTGTAGATGCTCTTAGAGTAAATGTCTTAGCTTTGTCTGGGCTTTCGAGACCGGCTCTCACTATGTAGCCCTAGCTGGCCTGGATCTTGCTATGTAGGACAGGATGGCTTAAACTCAGGGATCTGCCTGTCTCTGCCTCCTGAGTGTTGAGTGCCTGCATTGCTGTCCTTTGTCACAAATACCAAACACAATCTTGTCTTACTTACTGATGTTTCTGAGACTAACTTCTGGACCTCAAAACATTCAGCAGTAAAGACTAAAGAACCAATTCATGGCCAAGAGAAATGTGCGAGTCAGCTCATTGAACTCCATCTTGACGTTATCGGAACAGCCAGATTTTAGACCTTTCGGTTCTACCTAAGTCATGATCAGGCCAAGAGGGCATGTCTCAGTGGGGCAGTTCATGTTCTCTAAGGAGACATCTGAAATGGTAAGGAATGAGCCACAGGAGGAGGGCCTGAGTCAGAACGCCAGCTGTCACATTCCAGCCTGACAAGCTGCCTCACTGAGAAGTTCCAGTCTCCTTATCTGGTAAATAGAGACAATTATGAACTCATCACAGGTGAGGCTGAGGCAAGATCGCCTTGAGTATGTAGCCAGCCTGAGCTATAAAATGAGACCCAATCTAAACACACAGGCACACACACACAAACAAAAACCATAAACACATCATGGAATTGTTGAGAGAATGAGCTAATACAAGCAGATTGCTAAACAATGAGTTTTTACATGCAGCTCTTGTTAACCAGCCCATGAAAATGCAAACCAGGCTTGTCTGTAAGCCCTTACTTCATTAAAAATAAATTCCTTTCGTCTTGTGGTGTATTGCCTTTGAGTCAAGGTCTCACATGTGTAGCCAAGGATGACCTTGAACTCCTGATTCTTCCTCCATCTCCAGAGGGCTAGATACACCCAGGTGTAAAACAAAACAATTAAAAAAAAAAAAAAAAAAACAACTTTCTAAACATACTAGTGCTAGATTTCAAATAATGTTCACCTGGAAATAAAAAAGCCAAATCCTAAATCACACAGGAAAAGGAAGTTTGAGTATGGAAGCAAATTATGGTTCAATTTAGAGAGAAGAGGATGTCTGACTAGAGATAAACCTCATGGAGTTAGAGGGATGGCTTATCAGTTAGGAGCACATATTGTCTTTGTAGGGGACCCAAATTTGGTTCCCAACACCTTTGTTAGGTGTCTTACAACAGCCTGTAATTCTGGCCCCAGAGGATCCGATGCCATCTTCTGGCCTCTGTGGGCACCCACACACACATATACACATAGGCAAAAGTTTTATTTTTTAATTGCAATTACAATAAAAGGCCTCATGTCTGAATTTATAGGAGAAACAGTAGCCAAATCTTGCCCAGTGGTCACAGTAGGGCCAGCATTTGAAGGTCTCTGTGAACTGCAGAGCACAGAAAAATTTCATTCCTGTTTTTGGCAGGCTTAGCAAGTATACTTACTCCTTTGCCTGTAGGTGACTTAGAGAAGGGAGATATGGATCCTAGAAACTGTGTGGATGGGTCACAGGTATGGGGAAATAGTAAACTGATTTCAAGGCTTAGACCAGTAAGAAAGTTCAGTGGAAGAAGGTGCCTATTGTCAAGAGCCAAAAATAGAGGAGTGTGTACATGGATGTGTGACAGAGCAAAAACAGCAAAGTGTTTCTGATTTTTCTTTTGCAGGCATTTAGTGGAAGTGTGTGCACACACAAGTGCATGCATGCCACAATACTTGTGAGGAGACCGGAAGACAACTTGCCGGAGCTGAGTCTCGCCTTCCACCATGTGGGTTACTGGGATTGAACTCAAACTGTCAAGCTCGGTAGAAAGAGCCTTCACCCCCTAACCAGTGTCCACATTCAGGGAAGAACTTTCAAACACACCAACAAACAGGTTTTTGTTTTTACTTTTATACGTACAGGTGTTTCATCTGCATAAATGACTGTGCATCACAAGTGTTTGCTGTCCCTAGAGGCCAAAAGAGGTCACTGAATTCCCTGAAACTGGAATTAATGGGGACTATGCTGGGGTTTGAATTTGAGTCCTGGGAAGACCTACCAGTGCTCTTAACCACTGAGCCATCTCTCCAGCCCAGGAAAGAACTTCCCACGGGCATCTAATGGTTGAAGCACTATTAACCAACAAAGGCAACTAGAACAAAATCCGCAGAAACCATAGTCAACCGTGTATGCACTTTACAAAGTAGACAGTTGAGTGAAAGCTAAGCAAATCACTCCCTCTTTATATTTAAAGCTTTTTAATCTCTGGCACATAACAGTGAAGGAATTCTTAGAAATCAGACAAAAGTGTTTGGTGGGTTTGAATTGATGGGCCAGGCCAGCTTCTTTTCCCTGGCCTCTCGGTCAAATGAGTCATAGACAGAGTCTTTGGTTATCGTCCTGCTCATGGGAGGGATTTCCGAAATGCCAACATAGTTTCTTTTGGCCATCCTTGAACTGGTTGTGATGGTGTAGGCATTGCTGCGGTAACATTTCATCGAGGACATGCACAAAGTCTCCTTCATCCCTCTCCGAAAGTTGGCATTATAAATGGAGTAGAGAGTGGGCTTTGAGGCTGAAGAGCTAAAGGATACCCATGTGACCGCTGTGAAGACAAGCGAGCTCTTCCTGTAGTCTTGCTCATGGGGGTGCCAGAGCTGAGCCACATGGAAAGGCAGCCAGGAGAACAGAAACACTACGTTCAAGAGGAGAAACATCTTGACCGTTTTCACCTTGGTCCTGGGGACAATGTTCATTGTCCTCCTCAGGGTCCGCCCATCAGTGCCTATTCTCCAGATATACTTTATGACCTTCTGGTAAAATAAGATTATGAGGACAGAGGGAATCACAAACCCCACCAAGAAGTGGATGACAGTGTAGGCAGTTCCCTCCCAGGAGGGAGGGAGGAAGTAGTTACAGTGGCTGTCCCAGCTGGAGCCATAGAAAAAGAAGACAGGTGTCACGAAGGCTGCATCTAAGACCCAGGAGGCGGCGATCATCTTCTTGGCCTTCTCTCTGGACACCTTGAAGCTCAGAGGGTAGACGATGGTGTAGAACCGGTCGATGCAGATGGAGAGGAGCACGTAGATCTGGACGCCTGGAGTGAGATACTGGAAGTAGCGCACTACCTTGCACATGGCGCTACCGAGGGTCCACCTTCCGGTGGTGAACTGCAGCACGACAAACGGTGTGCTGGCCACGCTGATGAGAAGGTCAGCACATGCCATGGAGACCACAAAGTAGTTGGTGGTGGACTGAGTCCTCCGGCTCCTGTGGATGACCAGACACACCAGGGAATTGCCAAAGATCGAGAACAACCACAGAGCGCCGAAGAAAATGCTGGCTGTGGCCACCTCTCCAGGGTTGAGTCCATACTGAAGGTCTGTCCTGTTGCTCATCCAGTCGTGCTCCTCAGGGAATCCCATCAGGCCATGGGGCAGCAGGGCCTCAGCTGCTTCCAGGCAGCTGTAGTTCTGAAGGGGCACCAGCAGGGTAGCAGCAAGTACAGGTGATTGGTCGTTATCCATTCTGTGAGCAAAGACCATAGTCACTCTGTTCTCTTAGTTCTGAATAGGACGAGAAGAACGAAGCCTCCTGTTAAAATGGTATCCTGTAAGCCGCCTACTAACAAGACAAGTCTTTGTAGAACATTCACCGGTGGGTACAGGGCTTCATAAAGACATTTCATTCAAGCAAGCCGTGTGCTTGACCACATTCACCCTCCAAAGCTCCCTCTTCTCCCTTCTCTTGTTAGTCTCTTCCTTCTCCAGACAATCTTGCTTCTGTCATCTCTCTCTCTCTCTCTCTCTCTCACACACACACACGCACGCACACACACCAATGATTTTATGTATCTACTCTACTCAAAATCTAGGATCCGGAGAGGAGAGAAAATGTGATATTTGTCTGTCTGTGTCTGCATTATTTGTTACTAGGATCTCCACTTCTATCCACTTTCCTATAAATGATTCCATTTCATTCTTTAATGGATGAATAGGACTCTACTGTGCCCATGTATGTATGGGTGTGTGTATGTACACACATACATATGTGTGTATGTATGTGTGTGTATGTATGTGTGTATGTATGTATGTATGTATGTTATCACATTTTCTTTATTCATCTGTTGACTGGTTCTGTATTTCCGTATCTTGGCTGTGGTGACTTGTGCTGTCTGCAGTAAACACAGATATGCAGGTCGTCCGTGGTAAGCTAACTTAGAGTCCTGTGTGCATTATCCAGGAGTGGCAGAAAGATGATCCACCGTATTTGACATTGAGCTTGGTGGTCATCTGTTAGTGATTAGAACTTGTGCACTGGTAAGAAAACATAACTACTGGGCTGGGCATGGAGAACTCTGTGAGTTTTGGGACAGGAACAGTGACAGAGACACACTGTCTGGAGAGAGGGAGGGAGAGAGGGAGGGAGGGAGGGAGGGAGGAAGGGAGGGAGGGAGGGAGGGAGGGAGGGAGGGAGGATCGATCCTCAGATAGACATGAGGAAAAAAAAATCCTGGTAAAATAGCACGGAGGATAAATCCAGAGGTATCCTTCTGGGCTGATCTCTGAGGCCCCTTTCTCCTTAACGGACACAGCTTCCTTCACAGCACACCTCCTAAGATATTTCTCTTTGTGTGTGTGCCCGTAAGTGCATTTGTCTGTGTATGGACATCCAGTGTCTTCCTTACTCAACTCTCCTCTGTTACATTTTAAAATAAATATGGGTAAGTTGTAATAGCCAAACATAGATATATGTGTATGAGCGTTTTTCTACTTGTATGTATGTGCACTGTGTGCATGCCTAGTGTCTTCAGCAGTCAGAAGAGGGCGTCAGGTTGCCCGGAACTGGAGTTACAGGCAGTTATAAACCATGATATGTGTGCTGGGAACCAAGGCTGGGGTATCTGCATGAGCACAGGCGCTCTCAAGCACGGAGCCACCTCTTGAGGCCCCCACTGCAGTTTCTGACACAGCTCTCAGACCAGCTAGCTAGCCCCTCCTGAGATCTCCTGTCTCCTCTCTGCACCAGGGACAACAGGATCACCCGCAGTACCCAGCCCTTCAACTGGGTTCTGGGAGATCAAATCAGGCCCTTGTGCTTCCATGGCAAGTACTTTACCGACTGAGCCATCTCTCCGGCCCCCAAAAGTGTGTGTTTGGTAGGAGCTTTGCAATCAAACTGACCCAAGACTTCCCATGCTATCAATGAAAGGCTGTGCCTTCCTCACCTGTCTAGAATGGCTGTGGTGCCCAGCTGATTCAGCACTTAATCCTTCACTAAGTGTTCCCAGTTTGTTTTACTCTGGCTTAGCAATACTCTAGAGTTTCCCAGAAACCTCTCAAACATGCTGATTTCTGGGTCCCATCCCCCAGCCCTGGGGTCCTGACTTAATGACTCTGGAACGCAGAAAGCATCAGGGTGTTTCAGTGCCCCAAGTGACCCTAGTGTTCAGTCACAGTTAAGAAACACAACTGTGGATGGCTTTACATGCTTCTGTCTCCCCGCTGAACTCTGGGATCCGCAGGAATTAGTATTCTTTTCTCCAGGCCCCACAGAGTCTAACTGAAGGGCTCTGCATTAGTAATTGCGTGTTAAGTATTAACTAAATTGAATCCATAAGGACGGAGAACTTAAACTCCTCCTACCCACGGCTCTGCTAGAGAATTCAGTGGGAGCGGAGAGAAGACGGTGTCTTCAGGGAGCTGAGACACTGGTGACCACAGGAACAGAGGAAAACATGACTGCTGAAGAAACTGGTCATTCCGTCCCACTGCCACACTGAGCCAGAGGAGCGACAGCATAGGTGTCCTCAGACAGGTCTACCCCAAGGCAGGGCAAAGCCTGGCCCTTGTCATTCTGGCATCCCAGAGTAAAAGTTCTCAAAGGCCTCTGCTAGTGTGGAAACAAATGCCTTTCCGGGAAATAAAAGGGCTGTTTAATTAGTAACTATGTCTGGGGTCACCTATACATGGTAATTTTAGAAGTTATAGATACACTGTGAAGTTATATGTTAACTTGCATATTCCTGTGGAGCTGAACAAATAGCCCCAAAGGTTAGGCACTTGCTGCCTTGTAGCACATTAATCAGTTTTGTGTCTAACCAGGTGACACTGCTCTAATGCTGACATTTTTTTAATGCCTCTAAATCTGCATTCCTTCAAATGCTCTTAGACACACACTTATCTCAACATCTCCTTCAATAGTAAGTGAAAAAAAACTTTCATGTTCACCATGTTTGTGTAAGTTACACATTTAACTTTTTGAAATGCATATGTAGTGGAAGCAAAGAAGGAAAGAAAGAAGGATGGGAGGGAAGGAGGGAGGGAGGGAGAGGGGAGGGGGAGGGAGGGAGGAGGGAGGAAAGGAGGCAGGCAGGCAGGCAGCTGAAAGCTAATGAGACGGAGAAAAGAGCCACAAAGAAGAGAGGTACTCTTAGATGTGATGCACTTAATCTCAGCACAGAAGAGGCAGAAGGAAAGTGGATGCACCCCTTTAAGCCCAGCACTGGGAAGGCAGAGGCTGGAGGATCTGGGGGTTTGAGGCCAGCCTGGTCTACAGAGGGAGTTCCAGGACAGCCAAGCTTAGGCAATGGGGGTAACAATCAAAAGCAGAAAGCTGACGAAGATGTAACTGAACATGGAGACCACGTTCCAGCCCCAGCAAGCAACTGAACTTGGCAGCTCTGGCCACGTGGTTCTGGGTTTAGATATAAGGATAGAAAAAAAGGAGTTATAGAATAAACCCATGGAGACCAGGCATGTATCAGAGATGTCCCTAAATAGAGGCCTAGAGAGATCCTTGCATGAAGCTGTGAAATTGAAGCCTGGATTGCCTTGAGGACCCCAAGATACTTGCTGAGGAGAGCTGCTAACAGAAAGTGGAGCCAGCCCAAGAGAAAAAAGTATGTTGCAGTCAACAAAGCTAAAAGGAATTGGAAATTTGAAGAGCATCATGGAGATGCAGAGTCTGGCGTTCGCCCAGCTCATTTTCAGTCTTGCATTGGTTCAGTATTTCCTCACTGTGCTCACTTCCCTACATTTTGGAATGGTAATGTATATCCTGTGGCATTCTACGCTGGAAGTATGTAATCTGCTTTTCTATTTTAATTTTATAAGGGATTACAGTTAAGAAAGTGTATAAATCTCAAAAGAGACTTTGAACTTTAGACTTCTGAACACTGATGAGACTGTGATAGACAAGAGGGCTTTTGAAGTTGGATTAAATGCATTCTGCATTATTATATGGCTGTAAGTCTTTGGGGGTCAGGGAGTAGAATATGAAAGAAAATGCCCCCCAAAAGGAGTGGTACTTTTAAGAAGTATAGATTTGTTGAAGCAGGTGTGGTCTTGCTAGCAGAAGCCTGTCACTATGGATACTTGAGTCCATTGCTGGAACTAAAATAAAGAGGGAGGAGAGAATCCAATTTAAGTTTTCCTCTGGCCTTCACACTGGGTCATGACACGTGAACACCCCCCCACACACACACACACCAAATAATAAGTAACAGTTGTTGAAGAGAACTTTTAGGGAAAAACAACAACAACGAAGAACTTGGCTGGTGATGCAACAGTTACACTGTTTTCTTAGCAGACTCAAGAGGCTGGGGGCAGAGGAGGGAAAGAAAGAGTCAGGAATTGTGATTCGCCAATGGTCAAAAGAGGCCCACAGAAACTGACAGAGGATTCCTTGTGGAAACCCTCACATTGAGTGCTAATTAATTAATTTTCTTTTATGGAACTGGAGACTGAACCTAAGACTTCATGCAGAAAACTTTTTAAAGTTAAACATTTAAAATGGGCATGGTGGTACAGGCCTTTAATCCCAGCACTTGGGAAGCAGAGGCAGATGGAGCTCTGTAAATCAGAGACCAGTCTGGTCTACACAATGAGACCCTGTCTCAAAAATTAATTAATTAGTGCATGTGCACATATATTCATGTGAGAGAGTGTGTGGCCAACACAGTAACCAATGATGACTTTGGTAAAGCATTTTCTGGAATGGACAGGTCCCCCAGATGTAAAATCAGTAAGGGAAGAACAGAGTTTGATGGCACCATAGCCCAATGGGCCGCACAGACATCTATGGAACATCCCATTCAACAACTGCATGGTGCCTTCCTCCAACAGCACCTGGAACACTCTCCAGGACAGACATTCATAGGCCACAAATAGCCTCAACAAGTGGCAAAACAAACAAACAAAAAACCTGAAATCATAGTGAGTTTATTTTCTAAATATACTCTGTAATAAAACTAGAAATCAATAACAAAAAATAAGTATGCAAATATGTGAATGTTAACTAATTCTTGAACTTCCTTGGATCAAGGAAGAATTTTTTTTTTTCCTGTTTTTTGTTGTTGTAGACATGTCCTAGGTTGGCTTCAAACTTGATACACAGCCAACAATGATTTTGAACTTCTAATGCTCCTGCCTCCACTCCCCAAGTGCTAGGATTTTAGGTGTTGCCTCTAATCTTAGTACTAGAGAGGAATAAGTTAGGAGGACTGCAGATCTGAGATCAACAGCAACTACATAGTGAGTTATAGGCCAGCCTAGGCTACAGTGAGTTACAACCAGCCTGAGTCACATAGTGAGTTGCAGGCCAGCCTAGGCTACAGTGAGTTACAGACAAGCCTAGGCTACAGTGAGTTACAACCTGCCTGAGCTAAATAGTGAGTTGCAGGCCAACCAAAACTACAGTGAGATACAGTGTAAGATGCTGTCTCAGGAAATAAAGAGTATAGTAACAATAAATTCAAAATTGAATCTTTTTGTTGATGTTGTTGTTTTGTTTTTCGAGACAGGCAGGGGTCCTGGAACTAGACCCGGTTGAGAAATCTGTCTGCCTCTGCCTCCCAAATGCTATGGTTAAAGGCATGAGCCACCACAGCCTGACTCAAAATTGAATCTTGCTTCATTACTTAAAAAGCCTCAACAAATTGGAATAGAAGGGGAAAATAAATAAATAAATAACCCTCAGCAATAATAAAAGCCAAACACAATGAGTGAGGAGAAGCTGAAGACCCTTCTCTCAGGGAAAACAAGACAAGGGTGCCATTTCCACATTATTGAGTGTTATTTTGAGAATCACAGGCAGAAGAAACAAGGACATAAGGACTTACCAAGGTGGCAAAGAGCAAAAGCCAGGCTGTCAGTTTGCAGATAATATGCTCTTACATGAAGAAAACCCTCAAGAACCACTGAAAACTACGTAACTAATAAACAAATTCAGCGAAGTTAGAGGGTACAAAATAAACACACAAAAGCCCAATAGTTTGATATACCCCAATAGCAAACTACCTAAACTAGGTTCAAGGAAGCGACCTCAAGTGGCTGTGAGACAAATACCTAGGAGCAAATGTAATCACAGATGTGAAAGACTGATACACTGAAAACTGTAAAACACTGATGAAAGAAATAGAAGATTAGGAAGGATAGGAGGAAAGAGGGAGGGGAGGGAGGAGGAAAAGAAAGGGGAAGGGAAAAAGGAAAAGAAAATAAAGTCTGTGTTCATGGATAGAAGTCCATAATGCTCAAAGTGTTCTACAGTTTCAACACATACGCTACCAAAATACCAATGACATTCCTTATAGAACTAGGGAAAAAAATTCTATTAAATCACAAAAGCCACAAATAGCCAAAACCAAGCTGTAACAATCAAGTCAGCATGGTCTTGGCGTAGACAGACAGACACACAGACACACAGACACAGACACACACACACACTCACTAGAGGTGAGGGAAGGAGCCTGTTAGATGGTTCCACAGGTAAAGACACTTGCTGCCAAGCCTGACAACTTGAGCTCCATCCCTGGAATCCACAGGAGAAAACTGACTTCTATAAGTTGTCCTCTGACTTCCACATTCCTGCCATGACATGTACAGCCACTCCCAAAACAAACAAATATAATAAAAATTTTAAATAAAACAGTAAACACACACACTCCTAGAAGTGAACCGCACAACTAAACCCCACTGACTTTTTACAAAGGTACTCAAAACACATATTAGAGAAGGGACTGTCTTTTCAATAAATGGTGCTGGAAAAACAGGATTATCTGCAAGAAACAGGATGAAATTGTATCCCCAATTCTTGCCAGGTATAAAAGAATTAAAAGTGGGTGAAAGGTTTGAATGCTAGACCTGAAACTGCGAAACTACTAGAAGGAAACAAGGAAGGCTGAGGACAATGGGAGTGACAAGAACGTTTAGATGGCACCCTAGCTAACTCTGTAAAGTTGACACAGTCTGGAGTCACCTGAGAAGGGACTTTTAGTCCAGGGGAAGCCCACATCAGATTGGCCTGTGGGGATTTTCTTGAGGTTGGGGCCTATGTCACAGTGGGAGGCTCCATTACTCAGACAGCTCTTCCTGGTCTCTATGAGAAAGCTGGCTAATAAGCATGGGTCTGCAAGCTAATCAGTGTATATTCTTTCTCATTCAAGTTCCTGCCTGAGCTCCTGCCCTGATTTCCCTCCATGATGGATGCAACCTGTAAGATGATTTAACCCTTTCTCCCTCTAAACTACTTTTGATCAGAGGTTTTTATTCTCAGCAACAAAAAGCCAGGGGCTAGAGATGGCTCAGAGGTTAAGAGCACTGACTATTCTTCCAGAGGTCCTGAGTTCAATTTCCAGCAACCACATGGTGGCTCACAACCATCTATAATGAGATCTAGTGCCCTGTTCTGGCATGCAGACATACAAGGAGGCAGAATGTTGTATACATAATAAATAAAAGTAAATCTTGAAGGAAGAAAGGCAGGAAAGAAGGCAGGAAGGCAGGCAGGAAGGCACCCTCTTCTGGCCACAATGGGCACCTGCATGTACAGGTGCATATATACACACACAGATACACACAGATAGAAATAAAAATAATATAATCTTCCTTTTAAAAAGAAGGAAGGAGGGGGGAGGGAAGGAGAAAATGAGGGTGGGAGGGAGAGAAAGTCCATCAGATTAAAAGACTCAGCTAGACTTCCAGGGAAGGTAGAGGATTAGAAGCTACATTTTAATGCAGTATAGTAGAGTCAGGGTGGGAACTGATTCCAGCAGGGTGGTATTGGCATACCCCTTTAATTCCAGCACTCAGGAGGCAGAGGCTGGCAGATCTCTGATGGGAGATGTCATTCTGTAAATATGTTTCTCTAATTGGTTAATGAATAAAGCACTGTTGGCCAATAGGAAAGCAAGATAGGTGGGACTAGGAGGAGAGAGGAAGAAGTAGGGAGGAGTCAGCATGGAAAGACTGGAGAGAGCAGAACGCTGGCCACTCTCTCTGGTAAGATGAGACCACATGGAAATACTTAGATTAATAGAAATGGGTTAATAATTAAGACAGAACTAGCTGATAAGACACTAGTAACTGGCCTACAGCTTTATATCAAATACAGCGTCTCTGTGTGTTATTTGGGGCTGGTGTGGTGGTGGAACCAGACCAGCGGGGGAAACATGCTCTTAACAGATCTCTGTGAGTTTGAGACCAGCCTGGTCTACAGAGATAGTTCCAGGACAGCTAGGGCTATTACACAGAAAAATCTCATCTCGAAAAACCAAATTTAAAAAAAAAAAAAAAAAAAAAGGAAAGACATTGGGAATTCACAAAGGATGTTATAGGACAGTTCAGAGAAACTCAGAAAAAAGAACAGAGCTGCCCCAAGGACCTGAGGATGGACAGCCAATGTATGGAGTATGAATCAACACGTCACTGTCCCCAGATAGGAGGCCTCCAAGGGATGCAAATGTGGAGAACAGGGCAGCTGGGGGCACAGGAGGATCTGCTTGTGCAGTGGGGTCTCCAGGGGTGGTAACTGCTGAGGGGTTAGATGCTGGCCTCATCAATTAAGAATCACTTTGGAGTTTGATAACCCTGAGTCCAAGGTCAGTTTGTGAGTCAACTTCTGGACTGGCCTACCAGCCATGAGGGAACTGTGCAGCTCTAGTGGACTGTATCTCATCCACAGCCACATCACCCCTACAGGAGGGTGATGAGCGCTTGATGTGGCTGGAGTATGGAGTATGGCCTGCCTGTACAGATCTCAGTGCTGTAGTTTTCTCCCCTACACCTGCCAGCTAAAGCAATAGCCACCACAGGGTCTAAACACTGGACAGCCGGGCACCTGCACAGAAAAGGCTGCAAAGCTATACTATGGCAACAAAGGCCCCGGGCGTGAACCAAGGGAAGCTCCTAGAGTAAAGACAGGACCTTTGACACTTGTCCAGCACAGACCACACTAGCATACATCACAAGGCAGACACTGCTTCCAGTTCACTATCCCTGCCCCTAGCTTCAGCCACCTGACAGGTCCAGAAAGAAGCGCTACAAAACGTGCTTGCCCTGTGTCTCCTGTTCTTTTTTGCTGTGTGTTTCAGTGTTTTCACTGTCTTACTTCTTAGGTTTACACATATGTGTGTTTGTGTGTGTGTGCACGTGCATGCGTGCGTGTGTGTAGGCAGGACGATCTTAGGTGTCTTTCTCAGGAATGCTGTCCACCTCCTTTGTGACAAGTGTCTGTCATTGGCCCTAAGCCCATTAATGAAGCTAAAATGGCTGGCCAGCAAGGCCCTAGGACCCTCCTGTCTCTACCTCCCAGCACTGGAATTACATCCACAAAGCCTGCATCCTTGCCATGCCCAGCACATTACACAGGTGTTACAGAGTAATCTCAGATCCCCCTGGTCTCAAAACAAGCAGTTTACTCGACTGAGACCCCTAAACTCCTTTACCTTACTTTAAAAAAAAAAAATCTTTATCATGTATAGTGTTCAGCCTGCATATATGCCTGTATGACAGAAGAGGGCACCAGATCTCATTACAGATGGTTGTGAGCCACCATGGGCTTGCTGAGAATTGAACTCGGGACCTCTGGAAGAGTACCCAGATAGTGCTCTTAACCTCTGGGCCAATTCTCTACCCGCATCTTACTATTTTTTTAAGTATTTTTTTTTTAATTTTTATTTATTCAGATAAGGGTTTATAGCCCAATCTGGCACCAAATTTGAAATGCAACCATGGATGACCCTTAAACTCATAGTCCTTCTGCTTCTACCTCCCAAATCCTGAGATTGCAAGTGTGCACCCAAGCCTGGCTTTTACAAGAGACTGTTTTTTTCCCTTTCACTGTGTGGGTCCCACTGCTCAAGGTCTGGTTGTTAGGCCTGGCAGCAAGCACTTTTACTGGCTGAGCCACCTGACACTCTGTCCATTTTAGATATAAAGAGGTTGCAGAAGCCACGGGCTGAGCACTGGAGCTTCAGTTGGACAGGTCTTAGGTGGAAACAACTTTACCTCCCAGAAGACATATGGCAATATCTAGAGACATTAGGTTCAAAGGAGTGTGTTACTGGTATCTGGGGGTTACAATCCAAGGGTGTTGCTAAACATTCTACAATACACAAAGAATTGTCTGCCCCCAAACACCAAATGTAGTGAAAAAAATGCTCCCGAGCTAGCCTGTCTGGGTTTCAACCCACTTATAGTTTGTGTAGGCACGGCAAGCTAATTATCTTTGTGCTTATTGTCCTCATCAATAAAATGACAATATCTACTGATTTGCTGTCAGAATAAAGTACACGAGGAAGGGTTTAATGCAGGTGTGGCGTTGAATGAGCATAATTCCAGCACCTGGAAGGCTGGGGCAGGAGGAGAAGCAGTTTCATTTCTAGCTCCAGAGGATCCAATGCCCTCTTCTGGCTTCCACACACGCACGCGCGCACACGCGCGCACACACACACACACACACACACACACACACACACACAGGAGTTAAAAGTTAAAAAATAAATAACAACAAAGAAAGGAGCCCAAATATTATCTATAACAAACTAAGAGCTTAACACATCAGGATTTAACAGATGTTCTTGCTTAGTATTCTGCATTTTCCCAGTTTACTTTTTTAGAAAATGCATGGTGTTTTGCTTGCATTTGTGTCTATGCATTACCTACATGACTAGTTACCCCCAGAGTCAAGAAAAAAGCATCAGATCCCCTAAAAGTGGAATTACAGATGTTTATGAGCCACCATGTGAGTGCTGGGAATTGAATCTGGGTCCCATGGAAGAGCTCCAGTGCCTGGCTGTTCAATATTTGAGAACTATGTTTTTATTATTCTAATACCTAAATATATTATTTTAAAGAACAGAAAAAAGAACATTATTGGCAATATACTAGGATCAAAGAGAACTAGTTTATTGCTGGCTACCAGTTGTGAATTTAGGTCAGTTAATCTCTCTGAGCTGTGGTTTCCTTAGGGCTAATAATGTGGATCACAGAGTTGCTATGAAGATTCAATATGACAGCTGACAGCTGCCTGGGAGAGCCTGTTGCATGGAAGACTCCAGGAAATGGCTCTTTAAAGTTTCTGCCAAGGGGAGGTGACACCACAAACAGGACAATAAAATCATGACAGTGACTCTTCTTCCACTCTTAACCTATCCCCTTAGAGAAGTCAACTCCATTTCACTGCACCTTCTGCCACAGCTCCTGGAGGGTACACCACCCACACTTGCTCCTTGGCTCTATTCCCTGCCCTTTTATACATACAGCCTACAGAGACATGAGACCACCGTCTACAAGATGGGACCTAGCCACTGCTCTCAGATTCTGCTCAGGTCTGTTGTCCACCTCCTCGAAGATCTTTCACACCTACCCTCCAAATCAACCAAACTGTGAGGGCCTCTCTTCAAGGCAATGATTCTCAACTCTGTTGTGTCTTCTGTTCATCCAGTTAGATGGGCTGCTCCTTTCAGATTTAAGGGGGCAGGTAGAAAGCCCAGCTGGGCGTCAGCTGTGCTGCCCAGCAGTGCAACTACTCCTGCAGCAGGCTGCTATTCTGCTGTGTAGACAACTTAGCAGGTAATGCTGGAGGGAAGGAGCTTCCTGTCTTCAATGATTTAGACAGCAAACCAATAAAGGCTGTATTATGTGTCTGATCATGAAGTTGACTAGTTAGCTTGCAAACTTGAATTCAAATCCTAAGCAAGCTTGCCAATACACACAGGCCCTGGGCTTGACCCCAATGCCACTGAGGGACAATGCCTTGAGACAGTATCTTTCATATGGGTCCTGACTGCCACATTTTGGCTCAAACTAGCGCTGACACTCAGGATCTCAAGGACCCCTAGGGAAGGGTCTACTCAGTTCTGAGATTCCTCTGCACAATGTTCTGTGACCTGGGAATGCATGGGGCAGAACCACTGGAGATGGTCACTCTCAACCTGGGGTGAGTTCTTTAATGACAGGAGAGAGTGTTGGACAAAACATATGAGGAGAGTATGAGACCGCTGGAGTTGTCCCCATCCAGCTCTCCACTGCATACTATGAGAATTTCACCGTTAAGTACAAATGAAGTATGAGGAGGGCCACTGACGCCCAGGGAAGAATTTATGGACACGACGGAGTTCCGGTTCATGATGAACCTAGCTGACACATAAATGTCAAGCATAGTTTTGACTTCTTATTGCATATTTGCTGCTTCACTATAAACACATGCAAATAAAACAGACCCCGAGCTGGGCATGGTGGTACATGCCTGTAATACCAGGATAGGGACAGGAGGCAAAGAGGATCAGTTCAAGGCCCGTGCCATCTACATGGTAAGTTTGAAACCAACCTAGGCTACATGAAATCCCATGTCAGAAACAAACCAAATAAATAAACAAATAAAATGGACATAGGCACCAAAATTAGCTCCATTAGAATGTTGCTTCCATTAGAATGAGTCTTCGAATTGTGCGTTCACATGTGTACTGAGAGCTTACCATTCACTAGGCCACTTTTTAGGTGACCTGGCCCAGAGAAATGTGTATGTCACCAAGGAAGCAACTACTCTTCAAAGTGCTCTGCAATGAATTAGAGGGAAACACAATGTTTTAAAAAGAAGTTTGCAAATCTGAGCTTTAAATCCAACCCCTCTTTCAGGGTTCTGAAGCATGGAGGAATGAGACCAGGTATCTCCTACTATTGAAGGTAAGAAGGAAAACCACACAGATCACGACCAAATCTTTTACTTTTCATGTTTGTTTTCATAAGACAGAGGTCCATTCTGTAGCCCAGACTACCCTTGAACTCTTGGTGGTTCTCTTATTTAACCTCTCACTCCTTGTTCACCACTCATAGTGAGAAAATTTTGTGTGTGTGTGTGTGTGTGTGTGTGTGTGTGTATACATGCCCATGCAGATTGCAAGCATGGTCCACCACTCACAGTGAAAAAATTGTTTGTGTATACATGCCCATACCCATGACCATGCAGGCCAGAGGTCAAGCCCTAGGGTTGACAAGCCCAAGAGACTTTTCTGCCTCTGCTTCCCAGTGCTAAGATTATAGGTACACATAGCCATACTCAACTTTTTTTCCCCCTAACTTCAGTGCTAAATATCTAAAGTCAGATCCTCACACTTGGCAACCACTGTATACAGTGAGCCATCTCCCCAGCCCCAGAAATTCCTAGCTTATTAAAAGAAGTATTAACAAATTTATTTTACCCTTAAAAACCTTAAATAATTTGCAAAGAGAGATCACCTTATTTTAAAAGCAAGATATTATTTTAAAAAACAAACCGAGTCAAGCATCATCGTCAATATACATAATTTTTTAAGGTCTTCTTCTTTCTTTGAGACAAAGTCTGACTCTGCAACCCAGGCAGGCTTCAGATTTGTGGCACTTTTCCTTCCCTGGTGCAGGTGACAGGCACGAGCCATCATCTGTCTTCGTATATTCATTTTCTTTTGTATCAGATGAAGGCAATATGCTTAGGCTGGGCTAGTTACTCAGTTCTGATTTAAAAAGTCAACCATAGCATAATTCCAGATTTATCTTTTTTTTCCTTTAGACATCAGTGATTACCATAGTAACACCATGTTTTACTACTAGGTATCTATGCAGCACAGAGGGAGAGAACAGACAATTACTTACTGGGTTATTTGGGGGTACAGAACATGACTATCAGGATAATTCAAAATTAAATATAGATTTCACTGGAGATCTGCTTTGGCCAGGCAAGCTGACTCAATCTTCTAGTAGCGTCAGCTGAACAAAATTTGTAGCCCAATAGACTGTTGACATCATTTGAGATAACACAAGAAGGCAAGCAGCATAGCTCAGTGGTTAAGAAAGAGGGCTTCAAGACTTGAGATTCAGTTCTTGTTCCATTTATGATGTGGCCTGAGTGATCCTAGACTAGCTCCTGAACTAACTCCTCTATGCCTGGGTTTCTTTACCTCTAAACAGTATTCTTGTAAAGATTAATGATTGCTTATGCTTGGAATCATGGCTTGCACAGAGCAAGAACTTTTTCAAGTATCTGTTAAACGAAATTAAATGTGAATTTGCTAGCTCTTCTGTTTGTGTTGGACAGAAATACTGAAAGAAATCAAGATGACTGCATGGCAGATTGTAGCCTTTAAATTTGGCAGATTCCTGTAAGAGCTTCCCTGGGGCTTTCTGTAAGATGTGGAATTCTGTGGCGGTCCACTATCTTAAAGCAGAGCTTGGGGACAATCACTGGTGCTCCTGGTGTCAGGGACATCAGTAGCATGAGCTAACAGCACAAAGGAGTAGCAGGACTGCCCACCCAGGCTCCCTAAGCCACAGCCAGTACCTCGGGCACAGAACTGCAGCTCAAAGGGATGAGACAGGGTTTTCTAACAGTGACAATGAAACCTAGCTCTTCCAAGTGATGATTCTCCCACCCCTTCCGGGTTTAAGCAAGGAGAAATCCTTTCATCAATGAGTTACGGTTTTATTATCAATTACTATATACAATTTCCAACCAAATTTTTTCCCTCAATAGGAGCTTACTCAGGAGAAGTATTTATTTTGCAGAACTACCTAGGCATCTTTTCTGGACCTGTAATAAATCTAATAATGCCCCTAATGAGCGCCCAAACCCACACAAAATCTCCAAGCTGCCTGGAGAAAATAAGAGAAAGAGAAGGTATTGTGTCCTGTGAGCCAAATTTCAGCCGTGATGGAGTGATCTTGAGCACATACCTTCATCGGGACTTGATCTGAGACAGTCTCCATAGGTCTTCTTGATCAGGAGCAGCTCTCGAACAGGACTTTGGAGGGTGCCATAAACCACCAGGAAACCTTGGGAACACGTTCATATCTGTCCTCTGCCTTCCCTCAGCTCACAGCCTGCTTCCTGGTAGAAGACAAGATGACGCTGTGCTGGGTTGACTGTTAAACCATCTTCCCACCCCCAGCCCCACTGGGGGGGGGGGGGCTCCTTCTCCTTTCCAAGGCTCTGGAATTTGTCACATGGGAAATGGATCATGTGGCTTGGGGGGAAATGTGGCCATCGTCTCTCTCCCTTCCCCCAACTTCTCTTTTCAGGAGCAAAGCAGCAGAAATCTCTGACCTGATTGGCTCTGATCAGAAAATCTCCATATGAAAAGGGCAAGATGAACGCAGACCTCCAGCCTCCCTTCCTCACTTTCTTTTTGCCATCAGGTAATCTCACCCTGAGCTCTCCCAGCTGCTTTGCAGAGGAAGAAAAGGATGCTTTCTCTCCACTTCCTCATCCTCCTCTTATCAGCGTGCGGGTGTGGCTCTGTGCTCCTCAATCTAACTCGGGGGCACCCTTAGAGCACATCTGGGCAACGGAGTATTCAGCACCACGGACAGCATTGCCCTTCCTCCCGCACATCTTAAAGCCATTTGTCTATTCCAGGTAAATAAGAATATTCTTAAAGCTTCTCCCTAAAGTCTTATATTTAAATATAAACCACACCATGTATTTGGGGCTCTAACTTCCATGACTGTCAACTTACGTTCTTAGGAGAAGAAATGACTTAATTTCACTAAATCCACATCTGCTTTCTAGCCCCTATCCGGCCTCTTGCCCCTTCAATATATTCCTGGGTTTTTTGTTTTGTTTTGTTGGGGGGATTTCAAGATATAGTTTACTATATAATGCTCCTACATCTTTACTTATGGGAAAATCCACATTAACACACAGAACATTGGGGTGTACAAGCCTAAATGTCTTTAGCTCCATCAGTGGGCCTCAGGCAGAGTTGAACTGGAGAGGCAGGATAGAAGCCTGGTTACAGCTATTTTGTGTGGGTCTAGCCTGCTTTGCTGACGTCCTGGTTGCCATGGTGCTAGGTAACTGCTGAAGGGGACTATTGCTTTCAAAACCGGTCACCATGGGACCCTGCAGACTAAAGAAAAGGGGGAAAGAACTGAATTGTTGAAGAGAGCTTTCACTGAGCACTTGCAGAACCAAATCTAGCTTGTGAACTTCTTTCTGACTGAATTGCTATGGGCCTACATACTGCCAGAATTCTAAGAACCCATATTTACACTAAAACAGTGAGTCCTCCCATCCTCCCTTCTTCTTTCCTTAAAAATCCATTTGGACTGAACTGAAGATGTATTTGAGAACCACTTCCACAGAGCAGTGGGAAGAACACACACACACAAAGGCATTTCTCTTTGGAAGGCACTCATGTAATTCCTAATAGCCTATTGCAGATATGTAAGAAACACAAATGCAGTTGACCATGAGACCCAGCTTGCAAATGCTTTGCCATTTTACAGGGAAACTAAACATACAATTTGACTACAGATTGCTAAATTAATTTTTAAACATAAAATCATGTAATAATTGGAGGGCATTTGGATTACCCCAAATCAGGAATTTAAAGTAGCTATACCCTGGCTGGCAATATAGCTTTCTGACAACTCAAGTTCATTCCCATGGTCAACATGCAGGACCAATGCCAGATAGTTGTCTTAAGACCTCCACACATGCCTGCCATTGTGTAGCTGTACCTCTTTCTGTATCTATCTGCCTGCCTGTCTGTCTATCTGTCTGTCTCTCTCTCCAAATAAACAGCTGGAGAAAAGGCTTGCTGCTTTTCCAGAGGACCTACATTCAGTTCCTAGTACACACAAGGTAGCTCACAAAGACCTGTAACTCCAGTTCCAATGGACCTGACACCCTGGCATCAAGAGATGCCAGACATGGTGCACATTCATACATTCTGCCAGTCTCTTTTAAAAAGTAATAAATAGATGTATATGTGTAGCCATGTTCTTGCTTCATAGGTGGACATATAACTTATTATTTCTCACTAAGAATACAAACCAAGGCACTCCAAATGCTGTTATTTTGGAGAAGAAATGCTGATTGGCAAGATGTGAAAATGCAAACTTAAAGCAGAGAGACAGCTGGGCAGTTGTGGTGCATACCTGTAATCCCAGCACTCAGGAGGCAGAGGCAGGTAAATCCCTGCAAGTTCAAGGTCAGCCTGGTCTACAGAGTGGTCCAGGACAGACAGAGCTACACAGAGAAGCCCTGTCTTAAAAAAACAAAATGGGGGGGGGGGGAGTGGAAGATCGGCCCTTTCCTGGCTCAATATCCACAACTAAAAGATCAAAAGATCTCTCTCTCACTCTCTCTCTCTCTCTCTGTGTGTGTGTGTGTGTGTGTGTGTGTGTGTGTGTGTGTGTGTAAGCACTCAGACACACATATATACATCTGTGTGGGAACCAGAGGTTGACATTGAATCTCTCCTCAATCACTCTCCTCATTATTTTCTGAGATAGTATCTGTTTCTCACCAAACTCAGAACTCCTGATCTGACTAGACTAGTCAGCCAGCTCCAGCTTTTGACATGGGTGCCTGAGATCCAAACCCAGGTCCTCAAGCATTTTACTGACAAATCATCTCCCTAGCCCTGTGTTTTCTTTTATTATATGAAAAAGGCCACATTAATTCCTTTTTATATAAAACTCAGAATACTCTTCCTATTTAGCTCAGGCTAGCCTCCAACTCATGGTCCTTCTGCCCTTGTCTCTCAGTGCTGGGTTTACAGGTGGATATTCCTATCCTCAGTTAGAAATTCAGCTCTTAATTTTAACATCTGCCACATTTAAAAATGCCTAACTAAGCTGGATATGTATTATCTATTTGTTTAGTATTGTTTGGGTTAGGTCGTCCTCAAACTCATCATCCTTCTAACTTGCTGGGATTACAGTCCTGTAACACTGAGCTAGGCTCTAAATATGTTTTGCCAGTCAGCAAGCAGGCTGGTCAGTACTTATAGTAGCATCAGGGACAACTAAACTGTACTTGGTGGTAACAACCTATACCAGCATTTGGACAGCAGGAAGATAACAAGTCCAAGGCCAGCCTGGGTTACATAACAAGACTATCTCAAAACAAATGAACAAAATCCACCATCAATGGTGGCTTAGAAAGAGCTTATGTTCAAGGCCAGCCTGGGCTACATACTAAGGCTTCATCATTAAAAACAAAATGAAATACTATATTCACCCATTGTTTCCTCAGAACCTCCAAGGGTTATATTCTTTGAACTTATAAACCTCTGAGAACCAAACAAGATAAGTGAATGGCTCGCATGACTGGGTAATTTTTTAAGAGAAAGGGGTAGGATGATCTACAGGTCCTAGTTACCAAGCCTGACAGCCTGAGTTTGAGCCTCAGGACCCATGTAGTAGAAGAGAAATGACTTCCATAAGTTGTCCTCTGACCTCCACACATGCACACTATGCATACAAAGATACAGACAGACACAGTAAGTGCAATCAGTTTTAAAATAAAAAAGATCTCCCCGATTGCTTCAAACATTAACTGAAAGAAAACCACTATCCAATTGTCCCTGGGAAACTCATTAAAATATTTTTAAGTTCTCTGACTTATGCCTCCATGGTTTAGACTTGAGTTTCTGTCTTATCCACTCCAAAAACAGATTAGTCTCTCAAACTATGATTTTGGGTTTTTTTTTTTTTTTTAATTCTCCTTCCATACAATACATCCCAACCAACCTCAGCCTCCACACTCTCTACACATCCCATTCCCCACCCCACCTGTTCCCCAGATCTACTGCTCCTCTGCTTTCCTTCAGGAAGACCAGGCTTCCCAGTAATAGCAACTGAACAGCTTAACAAGACACAACATGACCAGGCACAAACCCTCATATCAAGGCTGGATGAGACAATCCTGTAGGAAGAAAAGGGTCCCAGGAACAGGAGTCAGGAACATCACCTCTCCCACGTTAGAAGTCCCACAAAAACTCCAAACTAAACAACCACAGCATGTATGCAAAGGACATAGCACAGACCCACGTAGGTTCCGTGGTTGCCACTCCAGTCTGTGAGCCCTGCCAAACTGATTATGTGGGCCATGTTCTTCCGATGTCCTCTAACCCTCTGGCTTCCACCATCCTTTCTTCCCTTCTTCTGCAGGGTTCCCTTAGCTCTCCCTAATTTGTGTCTGGGTCTCTGCATCTGCTCCTATCAGCAGCTGGAGGAAGCCTCTCTGATGACGACTGAACTAGGCACTGATCTATGAGTATGGCAGAATATCATTAGAAATCATTGACTCTTTCTCCAGGCCGTCCATGCAGACTCCCTCTCACGGCTTGGGCCTCAAGTTAGACCAGTCATTGGTTGGTCACTCTCACTAGCTCCAAGCCACCATTGTCCCAGAACATCTTGTAGGCAGGACAGGTGTGGGTCAAAGGTTTTGTGGTTGGGTTAGTGTACCAGGCCCACTACTGGAAACCTTGCCAAGTTACCAAAGAAAGCCAGGGACTGGGGAGATGGTTCAATGGGCAAAGTGGCAGGCCTATAACACGAGGGCCAGGGTTCAGATCCCCAGCACTCATGTAAAAACTGGACACAGAAGCAAGGATCTGTAATGCCAGTGCTGGGGAGGATCCCTGAACTCCACTGGTCAGCCAGCCCAGGTAAACTGGTGCCCTCAAAGTTCAGTGAGAGACTCCATCTCAGAGAATAAGGTGGACATCCTCTCTCCCTCTCTCACACACACAAGCATTAGTGAGGCACACCTTTTGAATTTATCTGTGAAGGGGCTCCCAGTGATTTAATTGAGGAGGGAAGACCTACCCTGAATTCAGGCCACATCAGCCCCTGGCTGGGGTCCTGAACTGAATAAAACAAGGAGGGCTAAGCACCAATCTTCATCTCTCTGCATCCTGAATGTTCAAGCTCACACTGCATACCTTCCTCTCCATGCTAAGCTATACCCCTCAAACCCTGAGCCAAAGCAAAGCCTTCCTGTCTTCAGGTGCTTTTATCAGGGTTCTCTCACAGCGACAAATAGTCACTCAGACAGTACCCTCCAAGTCAAGTCTCTCCTGTCTCTCTTCTTGATCTTTGGTGCTGAGCACTAAACCAGGGCCAAGGCTGCTAAGCATTCATTTTATAGCAAGCTACACCCCACACATATCTTCCTTTCCACTATATGCTACTCAAATTTTCACACATACTACTTCTACCGATGAATTTATTGCATTTCAGTTTTTTGGTTTTAAGGGTTATTGCTGTTATTTTTGAGATAGGGCTTCAAATGGCCCAGGCTGGCTTGGAGAAGGCCCATGTCTCTTTTGGTGACCTTGAACTGCTAATCCTCCTGCTCTACCTCCCAAGAGCCAGAATTAGTCACATTTGTGACACACTGCATCCCGTTCAAAGATCCTCATCCAATCATCTTTATAGCTTCAAGATTAAAAAGAAACATTAAAATTTTCTTTAAATCTGTTTTATTTTATGGCTATTCCATCTGTGCACCATGGATACACCTAGGAAAGGAGGCCAGAGGGTGTCAGATCCTCTGGAACTTCAGTCACAAACAATTGTGAACCACTGTGTAGGTGCTGGTAATCCAACCGAGGCCCTCCAGTGCCCTTAAATGCTGAGCCATCTCTCCAGGGACCGCAAAATAATTTTAAAAAAAATTTAAAAGCCAGCTATGTGACTGAAAACTTTATGTTCTGATATATTAAATAAAATGAATTTGGGTATTACCCAAATTAATTTTTATTTTTCACTGTTCCTTTAAAAACATTTTGTATATGTTGATCCTTTTATCTCTGAATTAAAACTTGGGTAGTCCCATTATTTAAAAGATACTACTAATTAAAATATTCTGTCTTTGTTTTGATTTGCTTTTTTGAGCATTTATATGGGTAGATTTTTTTGTTTTGGTTTTTTGTTTGGTTAGTGTTGGTTGGTTTTTTTCTTTTTTGTTTTTGATTTTTGTTTTTTGTTTTTTTTTTTCTTCTTTCCTTTTGCTGTTGTTGTTTTTCAAGACAGGGTTTCTCTGTATTGCTTTGGAGCCTGTTCCAGAACTCACTCTGTAGACCAGGCTGGCCTCAAACTCACAGAGACCTGCCTGCCTCTACCTCCAAGTGCTAAGACTAAGGCGTGCGCTGCCATGGATGGGCTGTTTGTGTAACTTTCCATGTGCATCTCTCTTTCTGTCTCATCCCACAGCTCACCCTCTGTAGAATCTGTTCCTCATCCATCTGGTGAATGTGCCTCTGCAGTCTCTGGACCCTTGGCCTCCTAACCCCAACAGGGCGTAGCCATTTACCAATGTTCTTGGTAAGTGGGTAAATGGGTAAATAGAGTGGGACACACTAAAGCTTTTGTCTTTTCCCTGTACCACTTTAGCAACCTCCCTCTGAAACCTTTCACTTCTGTTCTTTGTCTCCTGAGTGCTCAGAGTTCTTGGCACTATGCTTATTAGATTATCACAGACTAAAGTGCTCTAATCTCAGCTGGGTCAGCTGTGCTTTGAGCAAACTGCCACGCTTCCAAATGACACTTCATTTGGTATAGGAAGCTGCAACTCCAATAATGGGAGACACAACATAGCCTCGATCTTCACAGCACCAGTTCTCAAATATTTTCTGTAAAGAAAAAAATAATTCATTACAAAGAAAAGTCGATTACACCCAATGAAGCTACTCTCATTAGAATTCAATTTCCAACATCCCCTAAAGAAGCAGAAGGATGGACTGGACACCCTTATATGAAGGACCAGAACCTCATATTGGTATAGCATGAAACTTTGAACAGACATTGCTTTTCTATCTACAAAGCAGAAAGCACAGAATTACCAGACTTGCTAATTGGGGGGGTGGGGAGTGGGTAGGTGGTGTCGGGTTTTGAGCTGATGGTCCAATGCAGGGCTCCATGAATAGAATAGTGAGTGTGTGTTCTACCCTAGGCTATCAATCCAAACCTCCTAACTACATTTTTTTCCCCAGTTGGGCCATGTTTTGCCCCCTATGCAAAAGCACTGATGATCTCCAGTAAATGAAAAGATCAGGCAGGAACCTCAAGCATTATTTGTTTTTTGGCTCACTCAAGCCCATAAATCCATGTGAACACGGTGAGCCGGCTCAGTGAGAAAGTACCATAGGAAGCCAACACCCTGAGCTTTTTCAGTCTCTGGATCCTATGTAAAGGTGAAAGAGAAAACCAACTCCAGAAACTGTCCCCTGACCCCACACCCACATCACACTCACACATACCAATAATAAATTAATTCCAGTTCAAAACAGAACTACCTGAGCCAGACACCAATCTCTCCTGCACACCTGTCTGTTGCACAAGGACTCTTTCATGTGTACGCCTGATTCCGTAAAAACCAGGACCTACTCAATGATAGGGTCGGAGGCTGCGGAGATCACTGAGGAGTTAAGAGCACACACATACACACAAAGGAGAAGTTTCTTTCCCAGACATTCCCCTTCCCCAAGTGACTTTGTTTGCAGTGAGAAAGGCCTATAACGATAGGCTTAAATCTCGCTTTTCTCTTCTGTCAGCAACAACAAAACCATTGGTGTGGTCAGATCATCCTCATCCCTCTGATAGGCTTATGGAAAGGCTTCATTATCGATGCCTGCTGAGAAGGCATTCCCACCTGCCCTCCCAGGAGAGAAGACCACCCGGGCGAAAACACTTTAATCATGCCTTCCCCAATCAATGGAGCAGAACAGATCCAGGTGGCAAAGAAACCTGTGCTAGATCAAAGGCCAGCTTGGGAGCTTCAAAGTCTTCATACAGCGAATTCGGTGCGTTCCTGGCAAACGCAGTAATGACAACACTAGCTGCTCCCAAGTTAGGGTGCTTATTTCAGCGCCTTCCCCGGACAATCTGCCTCACTGTGCCCAACTCATGTGCTCATCTCAAGCTCTTGCCTTTATTCCTCCAGAAAATTCACGTGTGTAACTATGCAGAGCAGGTCTTAAGCCACGGGTCTTACTTCCTTCTCATTTTCTAGAGGGAACTCTATACACAGTGGTTCAGCAGGTCAACCCTGCTTAAAAAAACAAACAAACAAAACAAACCCAGAACTTTAAAACACAAAAATACTAATGGAGGCTGAGCATGATAGGATACATGCACACCTTCCATCCCAGTGCCTGGCAAGAGAATCCGGGGATTTGATGCTAGCCTGGTTTCAAAATAGTAATAGTAATAATAATAATAATAATACTGATGGGTCAAAGAGGTAAAGGCGCTTGCTGCCCCACAAAGCAAGCCTGACAAGCTGAATTCCATTCTTGGAACCCACAGAACAGAAGGAAAGAGCTGACTCCACAGCTGCCCTCTCTCCTACACATGCACACTGAGGCACAAGCAAAGGCATCGAAGTCCACATACATCACAAACAAATACGTACACAATAATTATAAACGTAAATTAAAAGGTACCGATGGTTGAGCTACTGAAATGGCTTAACTGGCACAAGTTTGTTGTCAAACCTGATGGAGTTTGAAACCTGTGTGACCAATTCCTCTACACATGAGCTGTGGCATGCACACACTCTCTCACACACACTAAATAAATCTAAAAATCTTAAAAAAAAAAAAAAAAAACACTGATGTCTGGGAGCACCACTCCAAGACGTTCTGATTTCACTGATCTAGGGTAAAGCCAGGCATTAAAATCTTCCAAAGCTCCCCAGGTAATTCCACTCTACAAGCAAGATAAAGGACCTGCCTTAAGGCTTTCCAATACAGACAGACTTATGCTCCTTGCAGCACCCACAATTCGGTAGGCGGCAAGCACTAATGTTGCTCAAGAAGCTCTCCCTGACCGATCACATAGGCTACGCTAAGTTCTGTGCTGTGAAGTCACAATCTTTGCAGTAGTAGCTCATTTTGTCATCACACTAATTCATTGAGTAGAGAGATGGAGAAACGCCTCAGTAGTTAAGACAGCTGGCTGCTATTCCAAAGTTTCAATTCCCAGCATCCACATGGAGGCTCATGGCCATCTGTGCCTCCAATCTCAAGGGACCAGATGTTCTCTTCTGGCCTCTGAGGGCATGACGAACACAAATGGTGCTGGCAAACACTCACACATCCAAAGTAATTTTTAAGAAAAGATACGCTCAGCCTGCTTTTACTGTAATCCTTCCTTTATAAATCGGGAAAGTGAGCCTCTGAGCTGTCATGTGGTCTGACTGGCAGATCCGAGAGTACAGCCTCAGGTTTTCGGTCCCTGATTCTAAACAGTTTCTATATTATACTTAGATAGTAGATGATCACAATCACTAACCAAATATCTAGGCTTCAACCCAGAAATCCTATTCTATTGTATCCATGTTCTCCCTGCATTTTCCAGTGAATTCAGCACATACAGTCTACAGGACAGAATACAGTCTGCCAAAATACAGCGCTGTACGGAGAACTTCCTGTTAGGGTCCTTCATGGCGGTCCTGCCTCCTCTCAATCCTTCTTCCTCTCTCCATCCACCTCTCAGACTATTCTCCAACTAGGTTCAAGCAGTCCTCCTGCCTCAGCCTCCCTGGGTAGCTGGGACTACTGGTGTATGTCCTCTAAGCCTTTTCCTCTGTACGCTAATAACTAGCTCTTTCTCTGTCACTGCCAGCTTTAATCCTATGGCATTCCGTTTTCTTACAGATGAAGGAAGCTATATTGCTCACTTATCACTACTCTTGGGCCCCATCAGTCTTCCTATGTTTACTCTGTAGAGCACACAAAGGACTTGAACATATTCAGCACACTCCTGCAGTGTTAAGGAGGACTGACAACAGCCTAGCTTCGAGCCCATTTAGGCCAGTCTTGATCATTACAGGGAGATGACTCTTTCACACAGAGAAAAGCACCACCACCACCACCACACGCCCTCACATCCATGGGTTTCACATCCTCAGATGCAGACAAAAAAATATTCAGAAGAAAAATTTGCATCTGTACTGAACGCTTTCCTTGCCATTGCTCCCTACACAATACAGTAAGAAGCTATTTACACAGTGCTTACACTGATTTACAAACCACATGTAATCTAGAGATCGTTAACAAGAAGATGTACACAGGTTATATGCGAATAGTTCGTCTTATTCCACGGGGGACTTGAGCATCATGGATTTCAGTATCCCTGCAAGGTCCTGGGAACAATGGCTGGGGGATAATAAGAAATGACTGAACACTGACTGTATTATATAGCACTGCTCCCAGTGTAAAAGGTGGATTCCAAGATTACAAAACTGAGAGGCTATAGACCAGGAATATGTAGTCTTGTAATGAGCCAGTGGCACATCTGAATAACCTGTAAGCTAAATCCCATTCTAGCTGAAGGGCGAAGGTAGTGGGCGATTGTCGGGGGATTCTATTGGAAAGAGGTCACGTCAGAGCGTTGGATGGTACCTTTGAGACGTTGCAGGGCAAATATCCAGTGTTTGTGCAGGTGTTCCACATGCCCTGGAGAAAAGAGAGGCCAGATCAGTGAGATTCCATATTATATTACCTGTTCTACCCTGTGCTAAGCTCAGCCAATGCTCATAACCCATTTAGGAATGTCTGCCTCAGTCAGACACTTCCATTCCACGCTCGGCTGTCATAGGCCAAATGGCATTTTTGCCTTGTTGTTTATGAATATGCATAGATACTTTAGGCTGAGCTTTGTCTCCCACCTACACTTCCTTCTGGACTAATCTCTCACGCATGTGGTACTGCCTTCATTTACTTATTCCACCTTTAACATTTCCCATCTTCATACCACTGTTTACCTCGGTCCACATTCACAGCCTCTCAAGGTCTTCAACTAAAAAAAAGAATCCTTTCGTCCCTCGGACTCATCATCCTTTTACGCTGCTCGCAAAGTTACCGTTCTGCGCAGCTAAAAGTCAACGTTTTATTTTAAAAGCGTGGGGGGCTCGCCCAACACTCTGGCTACTGGATTCGCTGGAACCTCCCAGAACTCATGACCCATCTACGAACAGAGAAGGGGGACGCGCTACGTCCGAGTGGAATTTCGAACCGACACCCCTGAGAACGTGACGCTGTGCGCCTGACCCCTGACAGACACCCCTCGGGGCCCCGAATCTGGCCACCTGTGACCAAGCAGGAAGTTTTGAAACCGATCTGCGCGCCAAAAGAGCCACACGCATGCGCACATGGCCTCGGGGAGGGGGCGGGGCGTGCGGATCTCGCGTCCCGGCGCAGGATCTCGCGTTGTCTGAGGAAGGCTCAGGAGGTTTTTATGTGACGTGGTGGGGACCGCCCACCTCCCTTTAAAAAAAAATTAATTTTTAAATTCTTTTTCTGCCTGTTCTTCCTTTCAGCCTCGGTGCAGGCAGAGACCGCGGGTTTTGGCTCCCATGGCCGCGAAGCTGGCACCTCAGACAGTGTTAAGAGCGTCCTAGGGCTGGGTTGGCGTCCCCCTCCCCTTTTTACTATGCAAAACAAAGGACAAAAGCCGGGCCCGCGGCGCGTGCGCAGTGCTTGTTTACCGCGGGCCGAGCGCAGCCCCTTCCCGCCGGCGTGAGCCCGCTCCTGCGCCTGCGCGGGTGACGTGGACCTCTCCCTCCCGGGGAAGCCGCCCCTGCTGCTCCGGGGACCAGGGACGAGGGACGGGGAAGCGTGCGGCGAGGGGTAGCGCTGCGCCCAGGGCGCTCCAGAGCCCCGGGCACTGAAGTGGGAACGGCGACGCCCAGCAGTCGGTGTCGAGGCAGGGGCGCAAGTGGTCCAGGTGCTGCGCTCTCCCTCGCCGAAGTGCGCGGCGCCGACTCCTTCCTCACTCAGGGATGGACTGCGCTAGCTAAAGGCAAAGATGCAAATAAGTCTCACCGAGGCCGCCGAGTTCGAGCAATTCCTGCACAGTTTAAGGCTGGTTCTCGAAGCAAACTCAGAAGAAAGGCAGCCATGCAAATTTTGAAACTAGAAAGAGTTGACACTAGAAGCAGTAGCCAGATCAAGCAGAAGCCTAAACGCCAGGTTTTAAGAGTTTCAGTGTCCCTTACAAGTTCGCTTCAAGTGGACTCAGACACACAATGCTTATAAACTACGATCTGACAAGCACATTTGCTTTAGGCACGATTATCCACTTGCAAGTAGAGGCAAAGTGATTTTTTTTTAAATTTCATGAAAGAATTTCTATCGATACATTCCAGTATGCTCAAAAACCACAAATAAGGAGGAGTAAATCAGCTAAGCCTGGATATTTTTCTAGGATTAATAAGACAATTGGTGTTTTTGACAATTTGTTAAGACCCTTGTTGTTTTTCTGACTGGTGAATTTGAAGACTTAAGTTTGTATCATTTCCTACTAGAAAAGTGAGATTTCAGGCAGTAAGAAGAGGAAAATGTGTGTATGTGAACAAACGGGGCCAGGTTTACAAGGCTTTTCATGCTCCCCAAAATCAGTCACAGGAGAAGCCATCATCTCAAAAGCTAGCCTGTGGGTTTTCTTCATCTTCAATATGATGGTTAGATTAAATATAGCATTTTAACAATTTTTCTGTACCATCTGGGGATGGTGGTACATGGCAAAAAGAGAGAGAGAAGGGATAATATAGATGGCTGGGATTTGTAGCTCAATTAGTGGGCTCCTTGCACAAAAGCTACAGGTTTCATCCAGAACTAAATGGGATGGAGCTTGGTATTCCCAGCTGTAGAGGCAGGGTCAGAAATTCAAGGTCATCCCCACCTACACACTGAGTTCCAGGCCAGCTTAGGCTACATGAGACCCTGTCTTAAAAACAGATTTAAGTGGGCACTTACTTTAAAATTCTCCATTATCTACAGGAACAATATCTTACCTGAGGTAAAATGATAACCAGTTTTCCAAGCCTATGTTGAACCTACATTTTCTTCATAAAGGAAAAAGTACAGAAAAGGTGTGTAACTTTCTGGTTCACACTTGTAATTAGATTAAGTCGAAAAAGGGGGCTTGCTTTGTCAAGACTGAATGCTATCATAAAAGAGCAGATTATAGTGGCAATTTTTTGTTTGTTGTTGTTTTGGGGGTTTTGTTTTTTTTGTTTGTTTTGAGAGAAACTCTTGCTGTGTAATCCAGGATGGCTTCAAACTTGGAGCCCTCCTGCCTCGTTCTCCCAAGGGCTAGAACTACAGAAGTGTGTCACCATTGCTGTCCTGAAAGTCTGAACATGATGATACGTCTCCAGTGAAAATTCTGTTAAATGAAGACTTCGTGCATGCAGGGTGGGAGAGATGGCTGAGTGGTTAAGAGCACTTGCTCTTGAAGAGGACTGGAGTCAGGTTCCCAGTGCCCATGTGGCAGTTCACAACCCCTTGCTTTCCACCTCCAGGGGATCCAATACCCTTTTCTGGCCTCTGTGGGCGCTCCATGTGATGTATACAAGTGCATGCAGGGAAACTCAAAAACTAAAACACTTTTGGTGGTACATCTGGAATGGCAGTACCTGAGGCTGAGGAGGAGATCCAGGTGTTGGAAGTCAGCCTCAGGAGCACAGCAAAACATTGTCTCAAACAAAAACCCCAGCAATGGACAACAACATAAAACACACACACACACACACACACACACACACACACACACACACAAAACCAATTTAAAGGTGGCTAGAAATACGAGCCCTGGACTGGTAAGATAGCTCGGTGAGTAAAGGCATTTGCCACCAAGCCCTGATGACTTGAGTTTGGTTTTCTGGACAAAAGCGATAGAAGGACACAGCCTTCTAAAGATTGTCCCCTAGCCTCTACATGTGGGCTTAGTGTCTCCACACTCGAACACAAAATGTAAGATAGCTGAATTTAAAAAGAAATGAGTCCTTTGAGTTTCTAACTCACCTACATGTGATAAAAATTACTGTAGAAATTGTAAGTGGTCAAACAAAATGTCTTTCTTGTGAGTGGTGGCTTACTCCTTTAATCCCAGCACTTGGGAGGCAGAGTCAGGCAGAACTCTTGAGTTTGAGGCCAGCCTGATCTACAGAGTGAGTTCTAGGACAGCAAGGGCTGCAAAGAAACCCTATTTTGAAAAACCAAAACAGAAAGAAGAAAAGGAAGTGAACCAAAGTAATGGCCATCCATTTAGTCTCCTATGTAACTCAGAAAACATACTTAAAGTTTTCACAGTCAGTAACAAACACTTGGCAGTGCCGTTTCTTCAGCCAGCTTTCTGGGCACATGTCTTAGTTAAGGTTTCTGTTGCTTCGAAGAAAGCCATGACCAAAAAGCAAGTTGGGGAGGAAAGTGTTTATTTGGCTCACACTTCCACATCATAGTCCATCATTGGAGGTCATGGGAACAGGAACTCAAGGAGGGTTGAAACGTGGAGGCAGGAGCTGATATAGAGGCTATAGACTTGCCTCCCCTGGCTTGCTCACCCTGCTTTCTTATAGAACCTAGGACCACCAGCCCCAGGATGGCACCACCCACCATGGGCTGGGCCTTCCCCACTGGTCACTCCTTGAGAAAATACCTTAAAGCTACATCTCATAGAGGCATTTCCTCAACTGAGGCTCCTTCCTCACTGATGACTCTAGCTTGTGTCAAGTTGACACACAAAACCAGAGTACAGCATGTTTGCCTCTGATTATCATAGCATTGTGAAACACTGAAAACTCTGCTGTCCACATATTGAGTGAATGCATGTCTTTGACATTTCTGGTGGCAAGTGCAGAAGGTTTTTTAACATCTTTGCTATCACTTTTAGCTCTGCGCTGCTAAATTCTTTAATTACCGGGGGTGGGGGAATCCAGTGCTCTTGTTGTACCTTAAAAAGAAATGATGTGGGCTGGGTATGGTGGCACACGCCTTTAATCTCAGCACCCCAGAGGCAGAAAGATCTCTGTGAGTTTGAGGCCAGCCTAGTCTACATGTAGAGTTCCAGGACAACTAGAACTACACAGAGAAACCCTGTCTTTAAAAACAGAAGAAGGGATGATGGAGGAAAGAACCTGTAGCAAGAGAGGGAAATGGCAGGGAGAAGGGCAGGTTTGGGTTGTTACTCTTTAGGCAAAGCCCATTGAGCACCTTGCTGACGCACTTTTCCTTCTGATAGGGAACTCTGTCCTTGCCTCCCTTTGTCCTGTGTCTGCATGGTTGGCTTCATAAATTTACATCTCTGATAAGAAAAATGCCCTTCTGTTATCTTCACTGTGCTAAAGAGTCTTTTGTCATTATCCCAAGGTAGTTAGTTGTTATACCCCTAAACCTGTTTGTAGTGAGATATTCCCTCTGTCCGCACCTGTTGCACTGACCACGCCCATTTGGAGTGGGGACAGGTGCCGATGTGACCTGGGGGAACTAGGTCTGAGGTAGGGGACCCGGGAGCTCTCTCACTTGCTGGACTGAGAGAGCATCTGGAGGCATCCTTGGGACGGGAACCTGCTGGCGTTCATCTGTCTCTGTTGTAAGTTATTTCTCCCTGAATAAACATCTATTCAGCCTATCTGTTTCTCCCCCCCCATCCTTATTATTCCATGATACATGTTCTCAATAGGAAATATTGCAAAAAGAAGGAAGGAGACAGCTGGCCATAGTGACGTATGCCTTTAATCCTAGCACTTAGGAGGCTGACATAGGAGCCAACCTGTGCTACTTAATCTTTCTGAATACATAAGGGATGAGGAGTGTGGGTAGCTTTCCAGCATTCCTCTTGAAGTCACTCTCATAAGGACAGTTTCTTTTCTATATGACTTAATAGATAAATCGTTTGTATTTTATTACTTAGGACTCCATCATATATTGAACTCATATATTGAGCTACAAGTACGTACATAGAAAAATAACCTTCTCTAACATTTTAAGCTGATCATGTGGTGCACAGTGGTTGTCCCAGCAGTTCAGTGGCAGAGCTGGGAAGATCAGGAATTCAAGGCCAGGCTGGACTATATGAGGCCCTGTCACAAATAACTGCCCTTAAAAATGACACGTTTAAAGTTAGGAGTAGTACATTTAAACTTTACCTAGGAACCTTGAGAATAGTGTAGTGGTGAAAAGTACCCAATGAAATCTCAACTGGATTTGGACTTACTATCCTAGCCTTTTAAGGCTCCCCGCCCACTGCTACTGCCCAGCACTCTGGCTACGGAACACTGAACTGTGCCGACCCAAGTTAAATGGCTTGTAAGCATAACATATACTAGATTTCAAGAAATCCGCACGAAAAAGGAAATATAAAACTCAAGAAGCTGGGTGTGATGAGTGGTCTGCAATTCTGGGGCCTGGAGGCTGAAGCAGGAGGAGGTCTCTAAATCTGAAGCCAACCAGGGCTATATACTGAGACCTTGCCTCACCAACAGCAACAAAGTCTTAATAAATTGTATATTCCTTACGTGCTGAAATGACATGCATTTTTGTTTCTTGTTTACTTTGTAAAAACGTAGCTATTAGGAAACCCAAATTGCTGTGTCCCTGTTTCTATTAGACAGTGTCACCTAGAGCCTTTACCCCTAGAGCAGGGGCTGCTTCCTTGAACATACATAACCTTAGGAGCACTTGTTACAATGGACAGCAGTTGCAGGCCAAGTGTAGTGCCATATGCCTGTCTGAGCCAGCCTGGGTTGTAGAACAATATTACCTCTCAAGAAAACGAAAACAGTATAGCTTCACCCAGACATAGGTAATAGGCCTACAGCCCCACGTAGATAGGAGCATGAGACAGGAGGATTACAGTTCAGAGCTTCCCTGAGCTTTAGAAGAAGTTCAGGGCCAGTGGAACACTGAGTTAAATAAAAAGCCAGATCATGACTGGGACTATAGCTCAGGGGTAGAGTGTTTGCCTAGATTGTACAAGGCCTTAAGCTCAGTCTCTAGGACTGGTTTGACACAGAAGCAAGCGAATGCGGTTTCATCAAAATTTAAAACCTGATTCAAAAGTTTGCTTTAAAAAATTGTGTGTGAGTTGGGTCACTGGTGGCACACGGCTTTAATCCCAGCACTTTAATCCCAGATCTCTGTGAGTTCGAGGCCAGCCTGGTGTACAGAGTCTACAGAGTGAGTATTAGGACAGGCTCCAAAGCTATAGAGAAACCCTGTCTCAAAAAACCAAATAAATAAATAAATATCGAGAAAGAATGTGTGTGTGTGTGTGTGTGAGTGTGTGTGTGTGTGTGTGTGTGTGAGCAATCTCACCTTGCATGTGCTAAACAAGCACTTCCCAGACCTGATTCCTTATTTGGTCTTACAGACCTGCTATACAGTCCAGGCTAGACTTGAATTCACTGTGTATCCCAGGCTGGTCTCAAACTCTCAGTGATGTTGCCACCTTGGCCTTTCTAGTGCTTGGATTTCATACGTAGAATCATGCTCATGTTCTGTCTGTTTGCTTTTCAAGACAAGCTCTCCCAAAGTTGACCAGGCAGGCCTTGAACTTGGAACCATTCCTCAGCCTTAACAGTAGCTGGAGCCACATGGGTGTGCTACCATGTCTGGCTGGATATTGCTTTCTTCATCAGTCTGTACCCCAACACACACAGGAGAAAGTGGTTTCACACCTTCATTTATATTTTGCAGCTTTACCACATAACTCGATGTTGTGAAATGAGTAAAGGTTTTTTATTGTTTTGGTGCTGGAGAACCCAATGCTGTCCCCTTTCTTTCTTTCTTTTTCTGGTGGGGTTGCACTCTGTACTCCAGGCTGTCCTGGAACACACTTTGCAGCCTGATCCACAAGGATCACTTGTAGTGATCCTCCTGCCCCAGCTTTTCCAGTACGGGGATTAGCATGCCAGCTGAACTGAGGACTTTGTGTGCATGTTCTACCATTGAGATATACTCCCACCCCAAGAGCTGGTGGCATTTGACTCACATCTCCACAGCCTATCAGAGAGGCCCAAAGTGCTCTCAGAATGAGTAGTGTTCAAAAGTCAGACTGAACGTTAGAGTAGGCAGGCACATGGGAGTTTTCAAATTTTATTTTAAGCAGTTATGTATGACTACAGGGACCTACGATAAATCTGGATCCAAACATTGATGAGTCATATATATTTTTAAGACATTTATTTTTATTTTATGGGTATGAGTTTCTGCCTACAAGTACTGCATGCATGTTTGGGCATGTATGCATTCATGCATGTGTACCTGGTATCCTTGCTGGCCACCAGGGACCCCCAAAGAACTGAAGTTATAGCCGGTTGTGAGCTACCATGTGGGTGTAAGAGCAGCAAGTGCTTTTAGCCACTGAACCATCCCTTCAGCCCCCGTGATGAGTCAAGGCTTGTCCATATCTTCCTTTCTCTTTACTCAATGCCTCCCCCTTTCTTCCTCTAATGTTAAACATGTGTTTACTTCTTTTTTTTTTTTTTTTTTTTTTACGTTTTTTCATGTTTACATCTGTTGATAATCACTTAAGACACACCTGCAAACCCAGTAGTTGGAAGGCTAAGGCAGAAGGATCTGGAGTTTGAGGTCAACTTTGGATCCCTGCAGCCTGTGTTATATACTGAGACACTGTCTCAAACAAAAGAAAACAAATGAAGACAAGAAACTGTTAAGGGATATATAACTTAAGTCTAAAACATCCTGTCACATTAAAATCCTGCCAAGTGTGCGCTTGTGTTAAATAAACAATGGTTACATTGAACTTGGTCTAGTCAGGCCATCCCACATACAAATGATCGAGGCACTGATGAGCTTTGACTTAATCCTGTCCTTGTGTTTTCGATTGGTTAAACAGTTTACTAACCCAAACCTCATCATGACTGATAAGCTGTATGTGGCCATAGGAGCTCTGTCAGAAAATTTCGAATGCCAAAGGGACTCTACCATTTAAGTAATGAGAACTATGCTGAGTCACCTCACTGACCCATTGTTTTGGGTTTTATACGTTGTATCTGAACCTTCCTCACTGATACTTAGTCTTACTTGTGTCTGTGATTGCACCACTGGGCATAATGCCTGACATATTGTAGGTTATCAACAGATTCATACAGAAAGAGTGGAATATACCAAAAGAATGATCAACTCTAATTGTTACTGTTCTGTGCAATCTGGGCTGGGTTAACTGCGTGCATGTCTTAGATACAGAGAGCTAACTATTAAATCTGACCTGACTGATCATATGGAGAGTGTCTATAGCATAACTGGACCTGCCTCTGACTAGGTCTGTGAGATATGGTTGAATTAGGTCTTTTGGATGAAAGGATCTGTCTCTCTTGTCACCACAGGTAACATGTGCAATATGTGTTTTCATGTGTTCATGTGTGTTCATGCAATGTGTGCCACAAGAATGTTAGCCATACTGCCAAATTCTTAGGAAATAAAAAACTGGACTATGGGACATTTACAAGTGTCATGTGGTTTTTATTATTATTTTAATTTGGGGGGAGCGTTGAGACAGTTTCACTATGTAGCTCTGGCTGTCCTGGAATTCACTATGTAGACTAGGGTAGCCTTGAACTCACAGAGATCCAGCTGCCTCTGCCTCCCTAGTGCTGGGATTAAAGGTGTGCACCACTACCCCAGCTATAAGGGTCACACAAAAACAGGAATAGAAGATCTCTTAGAAATTTGGGGGATCAAACACCTTGCCGTAGATGTCCATGATTAAACATTCCAGGATATGTGACTGCTGATCTGTGAATAACCACATCTCTGATTCTACAGAAGAACCTCTCCGTTCTAATTATCTTTATATATTTATTTTGTTAATTGTTTTTTGTGTATGACTCTTTCGCCTGCATGTATATTTGTGTAAGATGTTTCTGTCAGGTACCCATGGAGAAGAGACCATCAGATCCCCTGGACTGGAGTTACTGATGGTTGTGGGTTGCCTTGCAGGTGCTGGGAATTGAACCTGAGTCCTCTGCAGGAAAAATAAGATCTCTTAACTAATGAGTAAACTCTCCATCCCTCTCAGTTCTAATTCTTTTGAGTGTAAGGTTGGCTTAATTAGTAACCATTTTCCTTTTCGAGGGCAAAGTCTGTGCTAATTGCCATTATAGGAAGCTGCAGAAATGGCCGCTTACAACCATCTACAACTCCAGTTTTAGGGGATCTGGTGGCCAGACATCCATACAGGCAAAATATTCATACACATAAAATAAATAAATAAATACATACATAAATAAATAGTTGTGTGTGCATGTGTGTGCGCATCCACAAATATGTGAAGGGGACAACTAACTGACAAGTCACCTTTTAACTTAAATTTTTTCTTTTCTTTTTTTTTTTTTTTTTTTTTTTTTTTTTTTTTTTTTTTTTTTTTGTTTGTTTTGTTTTTGCATGTATCCCAGACCTGGAACTGGGTATGTAGGTGAGGTTGACCTTGAATTTTTGATTCTCCTGACTCTTCCTCCCAAGTGCTGGTAGTAACAGTTGTGTCCCACCATAGCCATGAACTTCTTAAGGGTTATACTGACTACACAGACAATTACCAAAATTAAATTCACATTATTATGTTATACTGTGGGAAAAAGTTTAGCAGGTAGAATGTTGGCAGGCTTGGAGTTCAATTAAATTTCTAAGGATTAAACCAGGCCTCATGGTGACCATCTTTAACCCAGTTCTCAGGAGACAAGAGAATCTTTGAATTAGAGCCTAGCCTAGTCTGCAGAGCAAGTTCCAGTACAGTCAAGGCTACACAGAGAAATCCCATCTAAAAACAAAAAAAAAAAAACAAACAAAAAACAAAAACAAAGTTCTAAGGATTAAAGCTTTACATTTTTAGCCAAGCATTGATGGTATACACCTTTAATCCCACTCCGGAGGCAGAGGCAGACAGATCGCTGTAAGTCTGAAGCTAGCCTGGGCTACAGATAGAGTTCCAGGACAGGCTCCAAAGTCACACAGAGAAGCCGTGTCTCAAAAAGCAAAGCAAAGCAAAGCAAACAAACAAAATCTTAACATTTTTTAGATGCATTTATCTTATGAGTGTTTTGTTCACGTATATGTTCACACACAGCATTCCTAAAGCTGCTGCGGTCAGAGGAGGGTTTTGGATCCCTGGAGCTATAGATGATTGTGAGTTACTATGTGGGTGCTGGGAACTAAACCCAGGTCCTCTACAAGAACAGGAAGTGCTCTTAACTGAGCTCTCTCTAGTCCTGAAGATTAAAATGTTCGTAGGTATGTTAGAGAAGTAGATGCACATTTAGTTGTGGTTTGGAATATTTGCAGAATTGGAGCTGATGGTTCTGGCCTCTCTGAAATAGAAAAGATCCGAGACAGACAATTGAGATGTGAACCATGAGCACAGCACTAATAAAGGCTTTTTGTGTAAAAATCAGCATAGCCAGGCATGGCGGCACTCAGGAGGATCAGCTTGGGCTACATTCAAGTTCCAGGCCACCTGTGGCTACATAGTGAGACACTATCCCCAGGACAACAACCAAAAACACCCATATTACTATCCTTTTGGTAATTCTGCAGTAATGCCTTACACTTTATTTTTGTGGGTTCAGAAGATTGTGCCCTGCTGTGATTGGCTAAGGAAAACAGCTGCTTGAAGACTTCTTCACATACTGTCAGTCCCAACATTTGGGGAGGTAAAGCAAGAGGATCAGGAGTTCAAGGGCAGCTTCAGCTACATAGAGATTTCCAAGTCAACCAGGGCTACCGGTCTCAAAATTATATTTGTTTTCAATTCTTTTTTGGAAACAGGGTCTTTGACACCTGTGGTAGTTTGAGTGTAACTGGCCTCCATAAGCTCATAGGGAGTGGCACTATTCGGAGGTGTGGCCTTGTCAGAGCTGGTGTGTCACTGTCAGGGTGGGCTTTGAGATCTACAAGCCTCACCTAGTGTGGACAGACTCCTGCTGCCTCCTTCTCCAGCACCATCTCTACCCGCACACTGCCATGTCCACTATGATGACAATGGATTGGAACTCGGAATTGTAAGTGAGCCGCCCCAATTAAATGTTTTTCTTTATAAGAGTTGTCATGGTCATGGTGCCTCTTCACAGCAATAGAAACCTAACTAATACAACACCTAAGCTAGCAATGAACTTACCACATAGCCCAGACTAATCTCTAACACAGGGCAACCCCCCTGCCTTAACCTTCTAAAAATTATAGGCATTAGCCACTACACTCAGCTTTCTAAAAAGTGTAAAGCTATTTGTTGGCACAGCAATGTAATATGAAATGTAAGAAAATAAGCTAGGTATGGTGATGTACACCTTTTATCTCAGCCCTTGGAAGTAGACACAGGAGAATTAGGAATTGAAGACCATCCTCAACTATATGTCAAATATGAGGCCAGTCTAGGCTATATGAAGGCTTGTCTTAAAAAATTTAAATTTAATAAAAGAAATTGAAAGCAGCAATGTAAAGCCAATCAATAAAACAGAAAAGAGATGGTCAATATGGGGACACCTTTCTTTTCTTTTCTTCCTTCCTTCCTTTCTTTCTTTCTTTCTTCTTTCAATGGTGGGAATAGAACCCAGAGTCTTGAGCACACTAAACATGCTGTCTTCCCCTAAGCTGCATCTCAGTCCTATGTGACTTTTTGATACCTTTGCTCCCCTAGCAACCACACCTCACCGCTGGCTTCTATCTGGCCCGCTCCCAAACTGCTCTCCTGACCTTAGGCCTATCATCTGCTTCAACTAGTGTGGTTTTTGTTTGTTTGTTTGTTTGTTTTGTTTAGTTTAGTTTTTTCCACATGGCCAGATTCACAACTTTCTTCTCAGCCTTCCTCAGTAAACTTCTATATCTTCCACTCTCCCAATACAATTCTTTCTTTCTTCAATTGTTTATTTAGTTAATTCGTTTTGAGGCAGGGTCTATGCTCTCTGTCCTGGAACTCACAGAAATCCTCCTGCCTCTGCCTCTAGAGTGCTTGGATTAAAAGCCTGCACCACTACACTGTTAACATTCTTATCAAGATCAACTAAACACAAGTGTAAGCTCCCACCCTTCTTTTTTACTTGATTAAATGCTCTCCCCCTTCCCCCCCACCTAGAAACACTTTTATATGGTCTCTGAGTCACTTCTAAAAGTTGTCCTGGCCTAGTGCTTTTTAACTCCTCCTAACTTCATCCTGTAGCTTCTTTAAAAACAAAACAAAACACTAGGGTCTCATTTGCCTAGGCTGGCCTTGAACTTGCTGTGTAGATGAAGAAGATGGAGAATGAACTTGAACTACTGGCCCTCTTTTGTTCACCTCCCAAATGCTGTGGGTCTGGCTAGTCCTACGGCGTGAATACCACCTATGTGTTCAAAATTTTCAAATTCATATTTCCAACACAGATCTCTCTCCCCTGAACTCAATCAAGTCCCTATTCAAACGTCCATCTGGGTGTTGTAGGCATTTCAAATTTAACATTTTTAAAAACGTTTTAACTTGAAGCAATCCTCCTACTTCTGTCTCCCCAGTACTAGAATTCCAAGTATATGCTAGTATGCTTGGCACAAACCCAGTACATTTAAAGCAAAATTTTGTTCTTCCTTCAGTCAAACCCAGCTCAGCAAACAGCTTCTTTCTTGGTTTTGGCCAAAACTCTCATCATTATGGTCTCCTCTCTCTCATACACAGATATTTTCCAAAGCTGTAGCAAACCTCGTGGGCTTTCTCCTTCTCTTCACATCCCCAGCTACTGCCCTGGGCTGAGCCTTCATACCTGAGGTTCTTTAGAGTCTGCTAGCTGGTCGGTCTCCCTACATGTATCTCTCTTGCGTATTAGAAGCACTTCCCAGTCAACAGGGAAAGGAATAGAAGTTGGCCAAAGTCAGATCAAAACTATTCTCAAAGACTTCTATAGGAATAAAATTGATTCTTTACCAAGGTTTATGAATTGAATGTCATCTGAGCCCCTGTTTTCCGCTCTGATCTCATTGTCTACCACCCAGCCCCCATCACTATGCTTCTGGCTCCCTTGTCCCTCAACCATCCCAAGGACACTGTGAACCTCTGAGACTTTAGATTTGCTATTTCCTGTGCCTGGAACACAGGAACCTCCATGGTCTATGCCCTCCCAATTCAGGTCTCTACTCAGGTGCCATTTTATTGACGAATCCTTTCCTGTTGATGCAGCGTGGGCTTCTCATCTCTCCTCCCCCAACTTGTCTTTTTGTCCTTTTTGGCACTCACAACAACATGACGTATTACGCTTATTTATTTGTGTATTGTATGCCTTCCACACTTGAGTGTAAGCACCATTCCATGACAGCAGGGACTTTGGTTACTTTTGTTCTCTGCTCTGTCCCCAGAGAGTCTGGCATCTGCTAAGGGCTCATTAAAAATTTAATGAATGAAGAAATGAACAAATAATCACATGAATGATTATTAAGAGAGACTAATCAGGAACAGAGTGGGGAGTTTCCAGATTTTGTTGTTGAATTTTAATTTTTTTTAATTATATTATTATTTAGGCGTAACTTTGAATAAACTGAAGACTAAGGTTAGATCTTGGGAAATTTTCTCCATGTTTTGTACAGATGTGAAAAGTGAATTGCGTTCATGCTTTTGAATTCATGTTCTTATGTTTTTTCCTATCCATAGGATGCCAACAATACTGCTCAGCTTGCCTTTGTTTACTACATTTTCCTGGAGATTTCTTTTTTTTTTTTTTCTCTCTCTCTAGCTAAAATTGGCCAATTTTTAAAATCCTGGACCTTATCATATTTAAGTTTTTAAATTTTTTTTGGGGGGGGGGTTGAGATAGGGTTTCTCTATGTAGTAGTAACCCTGGCTGTCTGAACTCACTTTGTAGTCCAGGCTGGCCTTGTACTCACAGAGATCTACCTGCCTCTGCCTCCTGAGTGCAGGGATTAAAAGTGTGTACCACGGCCTGGCCTAAAATTTTTATTTTAAAAACATTTTTGTATTTATTTAATTTTATGTATATGATTGCTTTGTCTTCGTGTTTGTATGTGTACCACATTCATATCTGGTACCTAGAGAAGTAAGAAGAAGGTGTAGTGTCCCTTGAAGCTACAGTTACAAGTGATTGTGAGCTGTCAAGAGGCTTCTGGCACTCAGTACTCTGCAAGATCAACAAGTGTTCCTAACCAATGAGATAACTCTTAGGCCCTTTTGTTTTGTTTTTGAGGCAGGGCCTCACTCTATAATCCCAAGCTGGCTTGCAACTCACTAGCCTAGGCAGAGCTCAGACTTACGGGCATTTCTCCTGCTTCATCCCCCAAGTGTTAGACTTACAACCATGAGCCTCCACACCCTGCTAACCTCCCTATTACATGTAGTTTTCATCCAAAGATTCCACTTTTTTTTCTCTAAGTATCTGAAAAATTATCTGAGTGTGCGTGTATAATGCATGTGTGGGCACATACAGGATGTATGTGTGGAGTCAGAGGACAGCTCTGTGGAGTTGGCTCGGTCTTTCTGCCTTTATGTGAATTCTAGAGATAGAACTCAGCCCTTTTATCGGGCTTGTGAGACAAGCATGTCTACCTAGTGAGCCATCTCCCAGCTCCAGAACCTTCTGTTTATGACTAGCTCCCTATTAATTAAGCCGATGAGGTCTTTGAAGGGGTGCAATGTGCAAACCCATCAAATCATTGCGTCTCCTAAAGTGAACTCTGCAGTCACCTCCAGAAGAGGGGCGCCCTAGTCCGAGAGCCTGTGGGACATTCAGTCCTTATCTCAGAGTTTTGTGTGCAAAAGATGATCATAGAGTCCTCATCAGAACTATGGCCAGCGCAGGCTAAGAGCTGACAAAGCCAGAGGAGGCTGCTTTGGTTATGGAGAGTACTGTGTTAACTGTGAATGTCAGATTCCACAGAGAGAAGCCTGTAACACAGGGTTTGGGGCAAAAGAGGGCAATGGTTCTACTAACAAGACTATGACACTGAAACTAGCTACCAGGAGTGAGGTCTACAGCGTCCCAGTCTCTACTTCTGACAATCACCCAGTGTTCTTTTTCTTCTCTTCTGACACTTGGCAGACAGCCATTATCAGCATCTCCATCACACACCAGCTGAAGATGATGTTCTTAAAAGAGCACTCCTCATCCCAAGTCCACATTGCCTTATTAGTATTTAACTCACCGCGATCTGTGGCCGGCATGTACAGCAGCCTCCCAAATTACCTCCCCGTGGAGCCTCTCCAGGCTCATCACACCCAACCTTCCCTTTGCTGTCAGACTCCACTTCTAAAACAAAGGCCTCATTGTCCAAGACAGTTTGGGCCCCTGAACAGCCAGGGCTGGAGGCACCAGAAAACAAGTGCAGCCATGCCTTTGACGGTGAGGAGATCATGCCAGGCCGCTTCCTACCTGTACTCCTGCCTCTCAGTTCCCATTCTACAGAAGGACTGTCTGCCCAGCTTTTCAGTTAGTTCCAGCCTTAGCTGCTGTTTCTTAGATGCCCCTCGGTTTCAACATCTGGAAATCACTTTTGTCTGATAAATACAAACCCTAACGTAGAACCCTAACACAGGCCCAGGCCCAGGCTTGCTTTCATTCAGGGGACAGGTTTGGACAGCTGTCATGTCATTCTTTCCACCAGAAGGTTCTAGCAGTACCCACCACAGAACACAGAAGACAGATTTTAGTTTTGCTTGCCTTCCATGGCCTGTGACTGTCTGATCTCAGCCTCCTATTACCTTCCTTCATGATATATGCTTATGATTTTATCAGGATTTTCTTCCTTTCTTGATTTTTTTTTTTTTTTTTTGACATCTGATATAATCCAGAGTGATCTCCAGCTCTCTCTGTGTAATCAAGGCTGCTCTTGAACGGATCCTTCTGCCTCCATCTCAAGGGTGCTGTGATTATATATGTACATACATACATATGTGTATATTCATATATTCAACTTCTTCCCTCTCAGAAGACAGTTTCAAGTAACTCAGGCTGGCCTGGCCTCAAACCCTTTAGGTAGTTAAGCCTGGACTTGAACTCATGACCCTCTTGCCTTTTACCTCTCTGTGGAGTTATAAGGCATGTTACACCATACCAAGCTGATATCTTTTCTTTTAAAAAGTTTTTATGCTGTCGGAGGTGGTGGCACACCTTTAATCCCAGCACTCGGGAGGCAGAGGCAGTCAGATCTCTGTGAGTTTGAGGCCAGCCTGGTTTACAGAGTGTTCTAGGAAAGGCTCCAAAGCTACTCAGAGAAACTCTGCCCAAAAACAAAACAAAAGAAACATTTGTAATGACATTTATCTATTTGACATTTATTTGTTTATCGTGTGCATGTATGTGGCATACATGGAGCTCAGAGGACAACTGGTAGGAATCGGTTCTCTCCTCCCATCACGTGAGTTTCAGAGACTGGAGGCAAGCACTCTTAATCAATTGAGCTGTCTAGCTGGCCCGAGTTTTCCTCATCTTTCAGGACTGTAATATTCGTACACGTTAGCTCTTCATTGCATCCTGTTTGTCTGTGCTTTGCTTCCTACCTCCAGCTCTTTGTGTATGTGGTGGTCTGCCTGCCAAGGGCCTATGTTCCCATGCAGGCGAAAACTATGGCTTATTCATTTCTTTATCCCTCAGTGCTGCTGAAACAGATGCCCTGCGGATTTCTTCACACATGGCAAAGTCACATCATTCTGCTACTTAAACCCTCCTGATGCCTGGTGACTTCCCTTACCACTTGCTGCGGACAGCTGTATTCTGAGGCCCCTGTGGTCCAGTGTCCCTGCTGAGGCTCTTCCCTTGTTTTGCCTTGCCCACAGCACAGGTGTCCTTGAACGAGTATATCCTGCAAGGTTCCACCAGAGCGTTTGTGTTTGCTCTTTCTTGTTACCTCTCCTCTCAGACACCCGGCGTGCCTGTTTTCTCAAGCCCTCAAGTCTCTCTGGAAGGCCACTTTCCCTGGCCACCCTATCCACATTGTCCCATGACTTTCCCTTCCCTCGCTGCCGTGGCCTTTCCATGGTTATCACCTCTGTGTGTGCCCTGCATTTCACTCACTGTGTTTACCCCCCCCCCCATTAGAAGGTAAGTCTCATCCTAACTTTAAACTCTTCATTTCTATACCCCAAGTGCCAGGATGACGCCTCGTTTATAGGAGATGCCAATAAATGTGTAAAAAAAGGCAAGCAAGCAAGCTATGTGGTAGTAGGGGCCTGTAACCCAGAGGCCTAAGCAGGAAGATTGCAGCACGTTTAAGGCCAGACTGGATTACACAATGAAGCATTTTCAAAAACAACCAACCAACCAAAGAAAACCAAAACACCCCCCCCCCCATACACACAAAGAAACAAGCAGGAACAATGACAACAACCCGGGTTGGGTGGGGTGGTGCACCTCCTATAGTAATAATACCCTAACACTCACAGGGGAAGAGTAGAGGCACAGGCAGAAGCCAGGCAGGAAAGGAGGCTGCTGAGGTAGCCTGGGGGGGGGGGCGGGGACGGGGGCGGGGGCGGAGGGGGGGCACAAGAAAGAACAGCAAGTTAACCGATGGAGCTCAGTAAATATTTAAGATGAATTAAAAGTTCAGAAACCAGGCACTGCTTTCACAGCTCTAAGAATAAGGATTGGTGCTACTGAATGAAAGGTGTTCCGTTGTGTACGTTTGCTGTAGGAGGACAGCAGCGGGCTATTTTTCACAGACACAGTTGAGGCTCATAATTGCCCCGCGAGGATCGCACCTGGGAGCCCGGAGCTGCTCGCCCAACTACGGGTTTGGGACACGGACCTTCCACACAGGTGTTTTAAATCGTTTTGGTCTTAGCCTCTTTCGCTAAGCTCATGAAAGTCAGAACTGTGGGTGGAGGAGGAGGGCGGGGGAGGGTTGTGAGTGACACTTCTCAGCACTAGGAAAGCACCGAGAGTGGAGAAGATGACCAAACTTCACGAAGGGCTGGGGTGCTTCGAAGCAAGCCCCCATTGAAAGCAATGTGTTGTGGGACATTATTCTACCCATGTGAAAAATCCGCCCCTAGTTCACTTTTCTGCAGGTCCCTAACTTTCTACAAGGGACTGCCCTCTGCTCTCCGCCTCTTCCTTCAGGACTCCATAGTTTTTTTTTTTTTTTTTTTTTTCACGCTTCGCCGCTACTACGGCAGACTCCTGCCTTCTCAGTATTTGCCTTACGCTCTTGGGTGCCTTGATTGTAAACAAAACTCTTTAGATCCGTAGTGAGGTCAGCTAAGCTCTGCCTTTCTGCTGGCAGCCAGACTTCTTAAGGTGGAGTGGCCCGGGCTGCTTTACGTGAGATTAACACATCAACAAAATGGTGCTCCTACTGAACGCTGAAAGATTCCTGCCATACAGGGACAGAAGTATCGAGTTTCTGCTTTCATACGGATACTACTGTCAGGAACTACAAAACCTTCTGTAGTGAGTTGTAAATTCTCCATTTTACATAAGAGCTATAGTTCACACACAGAGAGACAGACAGAGAGGAGCTATTGCAGTCTAGGAATCATATTTTATTCTAGTTTAAGTTTGAGGCACAGTCTGACACAGCTCAGGATGGCCTTAAACTATCTGTGAAGCTGAGGATGACTTTGAACTCTTGGTCTTCTTGCCCTTACCGCCACAGTGCTGGGATCTCCAGCAATTTAAAAGATTTATGGTATTGTGTCGAGGATGAACATACGTTGCAGACATACATAAGGTCCACCCCAATTTTACTGTGCCTTCTTCCCCAGTTCAGCATATTAAGTAGGAATGTTAAATGTGTGGGGGGGGGCAGTGGGATGGTTCAGTGGGTAAGGCACCTGCCACAAAAGCTTGACAACCTGAGTGTGAACCGAAGAACCCACAGAAAGGTAGGCACAGGTAGGGAACTGACCCCACAAAGTTGTCTTCTGACCAGCATGATCATGTGCACATCGTGCACAACATATACAGTAATAATTAAAGATGTTCAATTACTTTGTTACACTTGTGGTGTGTGTGTGTGTGTGTGTGTGTGTGTGTGTGTGTGTGTGGGTCAGAGGTCATAATACACCTTGCAGGAGTCAACTGTATATCCACCATATGGATTGGGAAACCTGAACTTGCCAGGCATTTTGGCAAGTGCCTTTACCTGCTGAGCCATCTCTCAGCCCACATCTAAAATACAAAACAAAACAAAATAAACAAACAAAAAACAACTGGGCGCAGTGGAGTAGGCCTGTAGTCCAAGTTCCAGCTGCTGGGCTTTTGTCTTGTGAGATAGAGTCTCAGGTGTCACATTCTAACCCCCAACTCAACGATGTGGTCAAGAATGACCTTAAATTCCTGATCCTGTTGTCTCAATGAGGAACAGTGGCACCTGGCTCAGCAACTCTAGCTACTTGGGAAGCTGAGGCAGAGTCCAGAGGTTCAAGGCCAGCCTGATCAACACAGTGTAAAAACACCTGAAACAAAACACCACAGAAGATGCAACTTCCCACCTTCATCCAACTGAGGTCTTCCATGCATGTCAATTCAGAAGGCCTGACTTTGATGTTCACCCTGGATGCTGCCCTGTTCACTGCTCTCTGGGTATCACCTATCTTTTTGAACTCTGTATTTCAATTGAACTAGTAGGTGGTGATGCCAAAGGCCAGTGACAGCTGCACTAAATAATAGTGATATCAAGGAAACATCTGCAGGCAGCCCAGGCCTGGAATGAGCCATTTTGGATCCTTGTAAGAGAGGAGGGCCTTCAGATTGCAGTCCATGCGAATCCAGACAAAACCCGGAACCATGAGGCCACCAGGAAGGAAAGGACAGAAAATGAACTAGCCTGAGAATAAGGAGACCTGCATCTAGTCCTGGCTTTGCCACCAACTGAATGGAAGTCCCCAGGCAGGAAACCTGAGTCTCAATTTCCTCATTGGTTAAAAAAAAAAAAGAGGCTAAAACCACAGGGTCGCTAAGGGCCTTCTGGACTGTTGTTACATTTGAATTTAGGAGACACACACACACACACACACACACACACACACACACACAGAGAGAGAGAGGGGGGGGGAGAGAGAGAGAGCGAGAGACTGACCAAGACAAGATGTGGCTAAGAAAACAAGCCAACATTCAATCTTGCCTACAGCATAGGTGCATAAGAAAACTACGCAGCTGCATGATTCTAAAACAAATTTAATTTCCAATAAAATGTATTGTGTTCAGCACAAACCAAGACTGTTTTGGGAATACCAGTAAGTAAAGCTTAGACTTAAGGTCCCACTGAACTCAGTTTGAGCTATGACAGGCCTGCATGTTGTTTTTCAAAGCATCGCTGTGCTCAGCGGTGAGAGGAGCGAAGAAAAGCCCCAACAACATTACTAGAGTTAGTAATACGGTCATGGTGATGGACAATAGGAGCCTTAAGGGGAAGTATTTTCACCCTTTAACAGCCCGCAATTCTCTCTAAAAGCATCCGCTTGCATTTGAATATTGCTCTGAGTGGACTGGGAGCAACAGGCTGATGGGAGAGAAGAGGGGAGGAAGGAAGGAGCTGTTGTAGTTGGCATCTGGACTCAGGTGGAGGAAACGACTTCAACCCGGGAAAGAATTGAAAAGTAGAGAGGCGAGTTCCCACACGCAGCCCATGGCGATGGCCTCCGCTGTGCTTCGGGAAACAAGAAAATCAGATCCTGGGGTGTAACTTGATTTTTCCAAATTTAGTGCCTGAGGTGGATACAAATCAGATGAAAAGGCTTGAGAGAGCACCGAGGGTTTTCAATCTCGAGATCCCTATGGGGGGGGGGCTGCTTGGATTCAGAAACTCCCCTCCTCAATAACTCAGGAGCCATCATCAGTCCTGGCTTCTTCCTGAAGCCCTCGGCTTGTCGTAGCATAGCAGAGACTTCTGGGGTCAGACTACGCGGCCGATTTCTGCACCCCAGCTAAGGCACCCTGCCAAGGGGGGTGGGTGGAGGGTTGGGGGGGTGGCCTCAGGCGTTCGCTGAGCCAAAGTTTCTCCGATCTCCCGCACACCCTCCCGCATTCCCATCTCGGCGAATGCAGGTGGACTCAACTAGCCACCGAGGCCCCTAATAAGTCCCAAGGACCTTGGAGTCCACTGGCCCAGGCCCTGGGTTTCGCGGGAGAGGACCTGGAGGTCGCAGTCGGGAGCGGTGGCGCGCCTGCCAGCGCAGCTTTGCAGCTCCCGGACCTAGATCCCCAGGTCCCCGCCTGGCCGCCGCGCAGGCCCCTCCCCAGCTCTCCAGCCGTTTGGCTAGTTTGTTTGTCTTATTTTTAATTTCTCCGGGGCCAGCCAGAGCAGGTTTGTTGGCAGTCGTACACCTCCGAGCAGTCACGCGACCAGCCAATGTCCTGGCGGCGCTACGGGAAGGCGGCGCGCTCGGGAACGCGGAGAGGCGGCGGCGCCGCGCCCGGGGCCACCTTAAGAGCGCGCTCGCCAGCCTGGGCGGAGCGGCAACCGGCGCCGCGACCAATGGAGCTCCTCCTCTGTTTAAATAGACTTGCAGTGTCAATCATCTTCTTCTTCGTCAGCCTCCCTTCCACCGCCATATTGGGCAACTAAAAGAGGGGGGGGGGCTTGTGCTTTCGGGGTGTTTTTCTCCCCTCATCCCTTGTCCCCACTCACTCGCGGCTCCGGGACTCGAGCAGCGGCAAGGTTTGGAGAGGGGCTGCGTTCGCGCGACCCACGGGCTCGCCCCAGCCTACACTCGGACTGTTCGCCACCTCCTCCTGCCTCCTCCCCTCCCTTCCCCGCCCTCCAGTACACTTGATCACTGAGCCTCGAGCTGCGCGGCGGCTGGGGCGTCCCTGCGCTCTCTCCCCCAGACTTGCGCGCTCCTGCGGCTCCGGCGGTCGCTCGTTCGGCCCTGCTCCACTGGATTTCCCGTGTGCAGTCGCAGAACCTCGAAGAGGGGTTCGCGCTGCGGCCGGGGCGTTTCGCTTTTGTTCGGTTTTATTTCATTTTATTATTGTTATTTTTTTGTTTTGTTTTGTTTTGTTTTTCTCGGAGAGCGCGAGCCAAGGCGGTGGTCCACGCCCGCCCGGGGAGGAAGATGTCAAACGTACGAGTATCTAACGGGAGTCCGAGCCTGGAGAGGATGGACGCCAGACAAGCGGAGCACCCCAAGCCCTCCGCCTGCAGAAACCTCTTCGGCCCGGTCAATCACGAAGAGCTAACCCGGGACTTGGAGAAGCACTGCCGAGATATGGAAGAAGCGAGTCAGCGCAAGTGGAATTTCGACTTTCAGAATCACAAGCCCCTGGAAGGCAGATACGAGTGGCAGGAGGTGGAGAAGGGCAGCTTGCCGGAGTTCTACTACAGACCCCCGCGCCCCCCCAAGGGCGCCTGCAAGGTGCCGGCGCAGGAGAGCCAGGATGTCAGCGGGAGCCGCCAGGCGGTGCCTTTAATTGGGTCCCAGGCAAACTCTGAGGACCGGCATTTGGTGGACCAAATGCCTGATCCGTCGGACAGTCCAGCGGGGTTAGCGGAGCAGTGCCCAGGGATGAGGAAGCGACCTGCCGCGGACGGTAATGATCCTTTGAAAAACGTAAAATATCTGGCTCTGAAGCGTCTCTTTGCTAGACTGTATTCAGTTGGCTTTTCCGGCATGTTCTGCTTAGATCAGGGAGCTTGTGCGAAGCTTAGATTTGAAATGCCCCTTAGCCAACTGCTTGGCCTGTTTGTGATTTTGAAGTCAGAAGCCGGAGATAGTAAGATCTGATAACTTCCCCAGACTAACACATCGCTGTTCCTCCCCGCTAGCCAGCTGTAGGTATGTGACAAAAGTTGGGATGTTTACCAACTGCCTCCTCCTTGGCTAGGGCGAGAAAGATGTGGGGTGTAGAATACGCCTTCTGTTAGTGGAAACAACCTCATTTTGTGTCGTTAGTGGCTACCGGGGATGACCGGTCCAGGGGTCGTGGGTGGAGGTGGTGGGTTTTTCATCCTTTGACTCTCGGGCCAACTTCTGTCAGCCATTGTTCTCGCTAATAAAGATGGTTTGTGTGGGTTCTTTAAAAATGTTCCCCTTGCCCCCCTCTTAGATTCTTCTTCGCAAAACAAAAGGGCTAACAGAACAGAAGAAAATGTTTCAGACGGTTCCCTGAACGCTGGCTCTGTGGAGCAGACGCCCAAGAAGCCCGGCCTCCGAAGACACCAGACGTAAACAGCTCGGGTGGGTTAATGAGGAAGGAGCTGAAGCTGACGCCCCAGCTGGGCTGCGCTCCCCGGGGGGCCTGCAGACCCCAGGTCTGCTGGCAGATTAGTTGCCTGCCAGGAGGAATTATTTTCCTAGGTCAGAAAATTAACAGTGGGGAAGGTTGGACTCATTTGGTGGGGGACCGTAAGGCAAAGGTATCAGATCCCTAAGATCTTTTCCGAGTCAGGTACTTGTCATCAAAGCTCTAAAGAATAGGAAGGTCATATTTTATGATTCCCACCATAACTTAGGCCGGGAATGACAATTTTCTTTCCCGTGTAAATAAGGACTGAGGTACCCCCTCAGTCTCACTTCATGAAAATCCATTTCCCAGAGGTTCATTTTGAGCTAATAATCTATTTTGACTAATAGAAAAATGACAAATATACAGTTACACAAAAAAAAAAATCTTAAAAGTTAGGTACTAATAGTTCACATTTGATTAGGAGTGTGAATTGGGCCACCGTGTCCTGCATTCTTTTTATGAATTTTATAAGCTGTCACTTTCCTTGTATTCTGGTTGAGTTTTGGAGAGAGAGAAAGGAACTTCATATAAAAAAAAAAAAAGTTCAGAAGTACTATAGCTCCCACAGAATTTCTCATTTTAACCCTGGGGTTACAAAGCAGAAGTTAAATGAGCAGCCAGAGGAAGCCATCCTCAGCTGTGGATGCTAATTGTGCTGGAACAGGATGGTTTGGATGTTTGTAGGGGAAATAGATGGTAGACATTAGGACCAGGAGGGTCTGCACAGTGTGGATTTTACCATGTATCAAAATCTCATCACCCTGATTACCTAATTAGAGTAACCCAGCCCCAAATTTACATAGATTAACTATTCATAATATCTGACTACATATATTAATAGTTTATGAGCTCCTTATAAATAAAGACTGTGGCCTCTATTTCTAAGGTCCACTCGTAACCCAGCATGTAAAGAGATCTTAACAATTTATTCTTAACTTTACAGGTCCTCATCTATAGAAATTTAAAAGTAAATTAAGGAATGTAGAGTTCCGGTTTGTTGTGTTTGTAAATCATAATGTCATAATACACCTTCTATAGATCTAGCGTTTTTTTCAGAGTGGATAGAAAATGGAACATTAGAACTACTTTCCATATTATATAGTGGGAGAATTGGATGGAAGCTCTTTCTAAGTAGCTGTCACACCTGTAGCTTTAGTTGGCTTGTGGGACTTGTGGTTTAGCTCTTCAGATGAGCCTCCTAGATTTCTACCTGGCCCATCCTCATCACGAGGCATTTGTTAGTTGTATTACCAGCTTACAGCCGACCAAGTAGCCATAAGACCGTTGTCAAAAGCATTCATGCAAATTTTGTGCTTATAAATAAATTACAGTTTTAAAGGCATTCGTAGATCCTCCCCTCTGGGGTCCTTTTGAAATTGCATTTTCAGGTATTTTTCAATTTAGGAAATTATGCTATTCTGAAGTGTTATGGTTCCTGAATTTCTTTTCTTTGTCACTCTCTTTGACCCAGATTCTTTAGCGTGAGTTTCTCAACCCATGTACTGTTGACATTTTGGGCCAAATTATTCTTTGTTGTGGGAGGCTGTCCTGTACATTTTAGAATGTTTGGCATTATCTCCGGCCTCTCCCACCAGATGCCAGTAGCAATCCTCTTCCCGAAGTTGTGACAATCAGAATGTCCCTACACATTTCCAAATGTCCCCTGGGGCATGGGAGGACTGCACAAAACTGCCCACTTGTTAGGAACCCTGACTCTTAACACCATACCGAGCAGAACAAAAATTCAGGAAAGATAGCCTTTGAGGTGGTTGTAGTCATCAGGCCTTTAGTGCCTGTATTTATTCCCCATCACTGAAGTATTTGTCAACTAAGATAGTAACAGAATAAGTCTTATACTTTGGCAATGTTACTCTAGTGCTTTCTCCCTAATTCTTTTGTTTCTTTTGCAGAATTAAGAATATTTCCTTGTTTGTTAGATACATCACTGCTTTATGAAGCAAGGAAGATATACATGAAAAAATTTAAATACATATCGCTGACTCCATGGAATGGACATCCTGTATAAGCACTGAGAAAGCAGCAACATAATAACACTAAAAATTTTAGGCACTCTTAAACCATCTGCCTCTAAAAGCATTGGATGTAGCATTGCGCAATTAGGTTTTTCCTTATTTGCTTCATTGTACTACCTGTGTATATAGTTTTTATCTTTTACTATGTAGCACATAAACATTAGGGATGGGAGGGCAGGGTGGGGCTGAGGAATCAGCATGGATGGGGGGGGATGTGAAGAACTTGCTTCAATTTGTAGCAAGGAGAAAATATTTGACTTGCATGAAGAGAAGCAACGTAGGTGGGGGGAAGGGTTTGAATTGCTTTCTTTAAAGATGTAGTGTCCCTTTCAGTAAGAACTGATCCTTTATTTTAAAATAACCAAAATTTGAATAATTGCTACATATAGTTGCTATTTATTTTTACATGACGCTTATTATTTGGGAGTTCTGAAGATTTGTAGCCACAAATGGTTTAAAAAAAAAAAAAAAGAAAGAAACCTTATCCTTTCCCCTACCTCCTGCCTTAAAATTGGGATTTACCAGTTAATTGTTCAACAGTAATCACTCCAGGTTATACTAGGCAAAAATCCGGTGTGCATGACAGGAAATTCTAAATTCTTAGAATTGACCATTTCACACCATATTTGTTGAGAAAATTTCTTATTTTCTTTTCACTTGAGCTGTGTAGAGACATTGAAAATAGTCTTAAATCCCTGGATATCTTTAGAAGTCTGTAACTTTACACAAATAATGAAATAATTTTTAATTAAAAGTTTCTCATCCTACTTGTTAATTTACCCCAAGGAAATCGCTGTTTTTAAAGGAAAAAGGGGGTGTGCTTTTAGAAAAAGCACACTTGTAGAATAAGTGAAATGGATACTACATCTTTAAACAGTATTTCTTCATTGCCTGTGTATGAGAACCTTTGAAGTGTGCCTGTGTATATAACCCTGTAAAGACACTGAAAATTATACTAACTTATTTATGTTAAAAAGAGATTTTTTTTTTTAATCTAGACAATATACAAGCCAAAGTGGCAGGTTTTGTGCATTTGTAAATGCTGTATTGGGTAGAGTAGCCCCCCCCCTTTGTTAAATAATATGGCTATGCTTAAAAGGTTGCATACTGAGCCAAGTATAATTTTTGTAATGTGTGAAAAAGATGCCAATTATTGTTACACATCAAGCAATCAATAAAGATAACTTCCGTAGCTATTCACTGAGTGTAACTGTGATGTGCTTTACTGAGCTTGAGGTATTCAGCCTGGCATGCCCCTGATAATTACACAAATACAATGTGAAGTGACAAACATTTAGAAAATTTAGGCCTAGGTTTCAGTCAGTAGTGGTTTTTTTTTTTTTTTTTTTTTTTTTTTTTTTTGGTGTGTGTGTGTTGGGGGGTGTCCCCTGAATGTACTAAGCAGTGGCCTTTTTTTTTTTTTTTTTTTTTTTTTTCCCTAGTCCTATCCGGGTAGACAAAGCCCAAGTGGAAGAGGAAAAGCCACATTTTCATGTAGGACTGTCAGCAGTCCGCATTTGATTCAAATATTTATGTTTTCTAGGATATGAGTGTGTGAGAACCAAAAGGGGGGATCCCTTACATAAGTGTAGTCTGATCACACATCTTCAGTATTGAAAATGAAAGTGATATAACGACTTCTCTAGAGTCTCTATTTACACTTTTGAAGTGGTCTGAGTGATGAGAATCAATGTCCAGACCCCCAGCCGACCAATCTGGCCCACAATATCCAAACACACAAGGCCTTAAGAAACTGGTGTATATTTTACACTAGCTGGTAAATAAAATTGGTCATAGACAAATCCCCCAATTTCTGAGTGTTCATATTATAGTTAACATAAAAAAAAGTTAAAATACTAAAACTGAGAGTCATGTCCTCACATCTGCTCAGCAGAGGTGCATATTATTTACACTGAGCACTTTAAAGCCAGGTTTGTCAAAATAATTCTTGAAACACCATGCTCCCATTTTTAAAATGTGGTTAAAGTGTAAAAGTAAATTATAAGATAACTTATGGGTAAATTGTGAAAAATCTAAATTCAGGTTAAACTATTCATTGAAATGCTACCACTTAAAACACCACACCCCAAAGGGTTTATAAACAAAGTAGTTCTAACATTTTTGCCTGAAAGATTTTTTTTTTTCCTTTTTTAAATAAGGCAAGAGTTGGTTTTTCTTCCTGTGCAGGATGGGAAAATAGATCTTTTGGTGGCTGGGCCACGGTCCTTCAAGTAGGTATTATTTTAATTAAAGACTAAAGGTGTTTTTGTAGTTCTGTTTAAAACATTTAAAGGGTGACTTGTAGGAGGACCAAGAGTCAGAAAATCTATTTAAAAATGTGAAAACACACCTCTCTATTGCTGCACAGACCTCATTTTCCTTTCATAAAGCTTTTTTTTTTTCTTTTAAAAATGTGTATTTTGAGAGATTACATTTTAGGAATGCTGGGCCGGGAAGAGGTGGATGCTCCTGGTCAGGCAAGTCCACAGGAACGCACCCCCTCAACCCCACCCCAGCCCAGGTCACTGTGTCCTCCATCCTCCGAACGTCTGTGTCAAGCCTCCACATATAATCTGATGGTTTAAATGGTCCTTCTTCCCAGGACCTGAACTCTTGTGTCCTCCACGAACGTTCCTTTGCGGGTTTGCGGCCGCAGGCATCAGACACCTTCTACCCCACTGCTCCAGCCACGACGCGGTAGTCTCCCCAACTGTCCCGCAGCCCCGATGGCACCCGGTCGCTGTGGCAATTCCGTAGTCGGGCTGGCTGGGGCCTGTGGACCAAAGTCTCTATGTAGCCGGCGTCTTGCAAGTCCCGCACTGCCAGGGTCGCTGCGCGCAGTTCCCGCGCCCTGGGCGCTCGCAGGCCGCAGACAGCGGCCGCGCCTCTGTCCGTGCAGCCGGGCAGGGTTACTTTACAAAAACCTTTCTCCTTCTCCATCGATCCTGCGGACGAAGAAAATCGCTATGGAAGGCCCGCGGTCCTTCCCAGAGGACACCCCGCTGTCCCCAGAGCTCTAGGGCACTTGCCCGAAGGGACCAATTTCCCCGAGTTCGTGGACCCTCCAGGGCGGCAGCCCGCTCCCACCCCTCCCGCAGGGCTCCAATGATCCGCAGCCCCGCGCATTTCGAAAGCCTTCCCGGCTCGCCGGCGGCTAAGGGACCGTCACCGAAGCGCGCGGAACTGTGGATTGCCACTGCCACTTTCGGGGATCGCCCCTGCGATGCACAGTGTCCCCCACCATTGAATCCTTGTCTGTCTAGAGCCGCAGACCCGGGCAGGGAAGAACTGGGGGAAATGTGGATTGGATTTGGGGCGTGGGGGGCGTGATGGGTTAGATTGGGGGGCCGTGGACATTCATCAGCGGGAGGGCGCAGGTAGTCGGCCTTCCAGGCCACTGCATGTGTGCCCACCGCCCTGGCCGCACCGAACGACCTTTCCCAGGAGCCAGGGAACTCTGCCTTCGCCATTGCACCATCATCGCCAGAAGACACCGATTGCTCTTCTAGCACTTTAGACTAAAAGGTGTTTTGTTTAGTTCATTTAGGATCCCTGACCTGTTTTTCAAAGTACGGATTCTTTCTCATTTGCCATCTTTCACCTGGGCCACACCCTATGCCTGTCACCCCCTTCTTCCTGGCCCAAAAAAAAAAAAAAAAAAAAAAAAAAAAAAAAAAATCTTGCTAACGACTTTGAGGGAGAAAGGGGCCTGCTTAGAAAACTATGGGGTCGCCTCCCCCCTCATTTCACTCGCGTGGGGTTGGGAAAGGGTGGGGTCCTCCACAGACGGATCTCGGAGAACCGAAAGTGTACTTATTTCCACGTAAACTCTCAAGTCTCAAGTCCCTCAGGCCTCCATCCAAGTCCCAGGCTTGTCATGCGTGGGTACTCAGGGCAGAGACAGGAACTAGAAAACAGAAAATCTTAACAATAAAAAGATAAAATAAAACCCTTATCCATGTTTTGGGCGAGAAACCTCGACGCGCCTCTAAAAAGAACGTTAAGAGAAAGGCCAGGAGAAGGGAGCGCGGTTCGGGCGCCGGCCGGGGAATTGCATCATTTGTAGCTCCCCCTCCAGAACACGGGCTGCGAACCGCAGCCACCATCATGGCGCTCGGGTCTGGCCGCGCTTCCCGCGTCCCGGAGCGTCCAGGCCGTGGCCAGTGAGCTTCGATTGAAGGGTTTGCAAAACATGTACCCCGGCCGGGGAGCACCGGTCTCTCGCCCCCTCCTTCCCTTTGTGTGCGTGTGCATGTGCGTGTGCATGTGCGTGCGTACGTGTATTTGCCAGTATGCGTGTGTCATGTGTGCATGCGGAGGAATAAACTGAAGATCTCTCTCTCCCTCCCCCCTCCCGCCTCTTTCCCTCACTCTAGTCCCCGTCCACCGCCCCCACCATCCCTCCCCCACCCCCCAACCCCGGGTCCTGGGCTGGTGGTTGTAAACTTGATTGGCATTGGCTGCGCCCACTGATCCCTGCACCGAGTCCACTGAAGATTTAAGGTGGATCTGAGAGGCTGCAACTGCAGGCGGAGCCTCGGTCTTAACTTAGTTTTGGAAGAAAAAAAAAAAAAAAACCCAAACCGTGCGATCGCTGCATTTTACGAATCCTTCGGTCCCCAGGTCCGCGGGTCTCCGCCCAGCCCGCCGCGCTTCCCCCGCCCACCTTCCCTTGATTCCCCATTGGCCCGCGCAAGCAGTTTGAATTTTTTTTTTTTTTTTTTTTGGTTGCTTGTTTTCTTGTTTAAAAAAAAAAAATTACAGTACCGTCGATCATGTGATGAGACTTTCTTGGGTAGCCTGAGGTGGGGTGCTTTAGCTGGTTTGGTTGAAGGCGGTAGGGAGCAGGATGGGTGGAGCTTTCTGTTCCAAAAGTTCCCCCCCTCCCCTCTGCAAATGCCGTTGACAGAGTGCAGGCGGGAAGCTTCGGCTGGGGTAGAGATGTAGCATCAAACATTCATGGATGTCCAGGGAGCGCGGGGCTGCTGGCCAGAGGTACTAGGAAGGCACAGGCGGGAACCCGACGAGGATTCACCTTCCCCTGCCTTGGAAAGGTAGATTTGGAGAGGGTGGGAGCGGGTAGGTATCCTGGAAATGAGTATTTCCCCATTAAGGAAATAAACCAAATACGAGGTGTGTCTGTAGACTGTATTTGGGGCAAAGAGAGTGTGATTTCCAGGCGTGAGAAAGTCAAAATCCATCATGATAAAGGCAGCCGGTGCCATTTCCTTTTTTTTTCTTTCTTTTTTTTTAACCTTAAAGAAAAAACAAACAAACAAACAAAAAACCCAACAAACTCTTATTTTGTGTTTTTGAGCAAGGATGAGATAGGGGATATAAAGTCCCTTTGATTTCTGGGTCTGAAAATTTAGGACGATTTGTTTGGTAGCACAAATCTAATACAAGTGATGACCTTTTAAAATTAGGCTCCAACTATGTTTCTCTTTGCAGTGAAGCTTTTAAACATTTATAATAATAAAAAGTAGTCCCACATCAGACTTTTCTATTAATGAAGCCAGCATACACATACCTTTTATTTATTTTTTTTTCTTTGCTTTTCTTCCTTCCCCTTTTTTTTTCCTTGAAAAAAAATTTTTTTTCCCTGTGTCTTCTTCACGCTGTTTTAGCCAGATGCCCAGCCCTGGCCTCTCCACAGATCCTAAACCAGTGTACCTTGCTTTTAGTTTTTAGCTACCCCATTCTGGACTGGCCAGACAAATCGTTTCATTCTCCTAGACTCCCAAGTCTATGACCCCCATCATAAACCAACCTCCCTGAGCTTTTCTCTAGGCTGTATTTATTGACTCTGTCAGAGGTGCACTGGCCACTTCTGCCTTTCGGAGGACCCGCCTAATCAGAGTGGGCAATCCATAAGGAAAAATGTGCCAACATAAGGAGGGACTTTAAGGTGTAAGGAGTATCTAGTCTCAGGAAACAGGTCCTTATCTGGAGTGAGAATCAAACACTGGATGTTCTTCGATGGGGTGTTATAGATCAGATTCAGACAGCAAATGAGTGTGCAAACTGGTTTTGAAGTTTGAGCTTGGCATGCTGGAGCACACTTGTAATCTGAACACTTAGGAGGCAGAGGCCAGAGGATCGGGAGTTCAAGGCCAGCCTTGCCTACATAGAGGATTTAAGGTCACCCTGGGTTGCACGTGCCCCTCAAACATACACACAAGGGTACAAACAAAAGTGGCCATCAATAATACCCCATTGGACATAGTGGCACACAACTTTAATCCTAGTACTCACCAGGCCGAGGCATGTGGATCTCTATGAGGTCCAGGCCAAAAAGAAAAAAATAATTTTAAAAAGTGTTTTGTTCCCCCCCTCCACCTCCTAGATGAAGTCTTGCTGGCTTTGAACTCCTGGGCTCAATGGATCTCTGACTTTAATCTACTGACTCGGTGGGCCCGTAGGTGTGTGCTACTACACTCACCGTAACTTTTCAGTTAAAGAGAGGCCTTAAACTCAGGCTCTGGAACCACTAAGTAGAAATCTACCAGCATCCAGGGCTTGGCAGGGAGGGTGATGTTTGGTGGGTTAAGTGCCTGCTTCACAGGCATGAGGACCTGAATTTGGATTCCTAGAACCTGTTTTAAAAGCCAGCATCGGTAGTGCAAATTTTTAATCCCTTAGCTGGTGACTGGATAGAGAAAAGTAGATTCTTGGGTCACAGTGGCATCCATGCTAGCTAACATAGTGAGTCCCAGATTCATTGAGATGACAGTTAATAACAGGTGTCACTGATGACCTCTGACCTCCACATGGGCATGCATGGATGTGTGCACACAGGACACATGTATACACACAAAAGAACTCTACTGGTGAATCAACACCTACCGTTTAATCCTTCAACAGTGTTAGGTTTGAGCCAAATTACTGGGATATGTTACTGCTGACAGTGGCCCCAGAGGACAGGAATGGAGCAGAAAAAGTACTGCGTGTTAATGTCGCAGCTGTTCTAACATCATAGCAGTGTGCATTACTCACATTTGTGGTGCTGCTGGTGTAAACGAGCCAAGTGTGCAAATGCACTGCCATGCAGTTATGTACAGTACCCAATAGTACTAAATGATTGTTACTGACTCGTGCGTTTATCACAGCAATGAAGCATGCTTTCTGCTCTCATCTTAGGGTGTACTCCTACTTAGATATGTGTGAAAGTTAATTGTAAAAAGAGTCTCAAGTTAGTCCTTCCAAATGCATTATTGCCATCACGACAGACAACTGTTTTAGGCATGTCACTACCCTTAACCACCTTCCAGGAAGTCCAGATAAAAAGCTGGAGGCAAAAGATGTCATATCAATTATACTTTTTAGTACCCAGATAGAAGCCAGAGCTTTGTGTATGGTAGGCAAACATACTAAAATTCAGTGGATCTTAGGCTGGCCTTGAACTCAGCGAGTAGCTGACCTACAGCTTGAAGCAATCTCCCTTTCTCAGCCTTCTGTGTACTTGTATTACAGATGTACGCCACTACACCTGGCTCAAATAATGTTGAACTTGATCCGGTGTAGGCTAATGTGTAGGCTAATGTATTTTGGAATTTGGCTTTGAACAATAACAAAACAATAACAAAAAATGTTTTTGTTTGTTTGTTTTGTTTTGTTTTATGTGCATTGGTGTTTTGCCATGGGTATCAGGTCCCCTGGAGCTGGAATTACATGTGAGTGGCTATGTGGGTACTGGAAGAGCAGTCAGTGCTCTTAACCACTGAGCCATCTCTCCAACCCCAAATGTTTTTTTAAAGTAAATTAAAACAGAAGGGCTGGTGATATAGGCAGAGTGCTTACCTAGCCTGAGCAGGCCCTAGCTGTGATCCTCAGCTCTACAGAAGCCTGGTGCACACCTGTAATCCCAGCACTCAGGAGGCAGAGGCAGGAGAATCAGACATTCAAGGTCATCTTCAGCTACAAAGCAAGTTACAAGGCCTGGTCTATACGAGTCTATCCCAAAATGAAACAAAACAACAACCACCAAGCAACAAACAAAAATGACCTCACAGATTAAGCACACAAAGACAATATTTTTAAATATCTAGATCTTACTGCAAAGGTTAAAAAGGGTTTTGTTTTGTTGTTGATTTTTTTTTTTTAAGAAGCAGGCATAATGGTCCATGCTGGTAATCCCAGCACTTTCGAGGTGAACCTCAGAGTCATTCTTGGCTACACACACTGAGTCTGAGGACAGCCTGGGTTACACAGTTGGGGAAAAAAAAAAAGTTAAAAAAAAATTAATGTTATAAAAAGCCAGTATATTGTAGAAGCTAATTTATTACTTAAGAAAGAAACTGCTTAAAATAAATGACATCTAGTCCAATTGTGTGTGTGTCCAAGTGTGTATAGAGTGAGTGCACAATAGTGTGTGTCGGTGGTCTCCACGCTATTGCCTGTTACTGATTACCCCAGGGCAACTCTCAGACATGCGTGTTCTGGTCTCGGTAAGAGTCCTATACGGTTACAGCGTTTGTATTTGTGTTTGTTTGTTTTGAGACGGCCGAGTGACCCTCAAACCACTATGCACTCGACATGGCCTCTCACACTTGGTCTTCCTGTCTGCCTCTCGGTGCTGACACTAATGGGCAGGAGCGGCCACAACCAGCTTCCACCTCCCATCTTTCCTGCAGTATTTTCTCTCACTGTTTCATATGCCGTGTAAGCTGTTTTCTACAATAGTTTTACTTTTCTGGGCTTAGATGTTTCGATATACAAACATTATTCTTACAATCACTTAAAGTATGTGATGGAGGACAAGCAAGCTGCTCAGATTGCAGGCTAGCAGCTGCAGCCTCTGTCCTGAAGCCTAGGTGTGCAGCTGACTCTGCCGTCTATAGTCGGCTCTGTGGTGTTCACACGGCCGCAACACATTGGTCAGAAGGTGTCCCTGGGATCAACAACACATGACTGTATAACGGATGAAATCAGACTTGATCACCATAGCTTCCCTGCTGTGTGCTGAGAGACAGGGAAGTCCAGTATATCAGGAGTAATTAAGGAAACAGACTCCGAAATTTGAACAGGTCATATTTACTACTCTCTAAGGGACCAGAAGAAGATGTGGAATTCTTCTTCTAGGGTGGGGTCTCTGACAGGTGACCCAGACTGATGGAAAAGGGAAGTGTATTCTTTGATACACTGACCATGATTAAGATGATAACCTTCACTTATGCATTTATACTTACCTAACGATACATTGATTATCCTGTACCCTCCCCATGACCCTCCGGAACTGGGGATCCAACCCAGAGCCTTGTACATGCTTAGCACATGCCGCTGAGTCACATCCCCTGACCCCCCCCCATGTTTCTCCCTCCCTTGCTCTACCCCCGTTTGTTTTATTTTTCCTCCAGTCTCTGATGTACCCAGGGCCATGTTATTTATATAAATGCCGACTATGGTTTCATTTCTGGTGAGAGCAACTCTTTTGCTCTGTTTTCTTACCCCCTTCCAGAAATTTCCCAGCTTCCTTTGTCCAATATGGATTTAAATTTTCTGACTCTAATTATTGTTGGCTTTAAAGAAATAACAGGGGAGGCCAGATGTGTGTGGCACACACCTGTGGTTCTAGCACTTTCAAGGCAGAACCAAGAGGGTCAGGAGTTCAAGGTCATCCTCAGCTCTGCAGTGAGTTTGAGCCCAGTCCAAACCACATGAAACTCTGCTTTGAAAATAAAAGAACAAAGAAAGAGAAAAAGGAAAGATAGAAAGGGCTAGACAGTAATGGTGGGAGAATCGTACATGCACAAGGTTCTGGATTTAAAACCCGGCAGCACAAATGACAATAATAAAATGGGATCCTTACCTCACATTTTTCACTGGGATAAATTCTTGAAGAATTAGAAAGAATGTAGCAGAGGGGCTGGCAAATTAGCTGAGTAGGTAAAGAGGCTTACTAGGCAAAAGCTGGTAACCTGAGTTCAATCCTGAGACTCCTGGACAGGAGGAAGGAGAGAACAAACCTGTCTTCTGTCTTCCACACATCATGTCATGTACCCCCAAGCCCCCCTCACAAACACAGACACAATGAATTATCTAAAATGGAAAGAAAAGAATGGGGTAGAAAAATATAAAATCATAACTATACACAAGGAAACCGGAGAGAATTTGTGTGTGGCATTTGTACGTGTGTGTGTGTGTGTGTGTGTGTGTGTGTGTAGGCCAAAGGCTGAGGTCAGGTGTCTTTCATTCACCATTGTCCACATTATTATTATTATTATTATTATTATTATTTTCAGAGAAGTTCTCATACCAAATCTGAAACGCATCTATTCAGATAGGCTGGCTGGTCATTGCGTTTCAGGGATCTGCCCTGTTTGGACCGTATTTTTGCATGGCTCCTGGGGATCCAATGCAGGTCTTCTTGCCTGTTTTACTTTACCAATTGAGCCATCAGCCAAGCCCCCAGGGAAAATCTTTGAAAATTAAATATCAGAATGGAGGAGGTATTTCTATGAAAAAAAAAACATAAAATAACAATAAATGTGATGACATAAAATTAAAAATTTTAATTACTTTTTTCAGTGTGGAATGCACACTTAAGAAGAGTTAAAAAATTATGGTGATTGCACAGTAATGTGAATGAAAAAATTAAAGATTGTCCGGTAGATAACAGTTTTTTTTCCCCCTCTTGCATATATATATATGCACTAAGTACATTCCTGGTGCCCTCAGGTGAGAAGACATCATTTGTTGTTTTGGAACTGAACTTACTGAAGTTTTTAAGTCCCCATGTGGGTGCTGGGAACAGAACTTGGGTCCTCTGCCAGAACATCAAATGCTCTTAACTACTGAGACATCTCTCCAGTCCCAATAATGCGAATATACTCAATGCCAATGGATTGTGTTCTTAAAAACAATTTTAAGTGATAAAATTCAAGCTATGTGTCTTTAATCACACACTCAAAAAATAAACTGCACAGAGGCCAGGCTGGAGAGATGGCTAAGCGGTTTAGAGCACTTGCTGCAGCCGGGCTATGGTGGCGCACGCCTTTGATCCCAGCACTCGGGAGGCAGAGGCAGGCGGATCTCTGTGAGTTTGAGGCCAGCCTGGTCTACAGAGCTAATTCTAGGACAGGCTCCAAAACAATACAGGGTTGTCTCCAAAAAACAAAACAAAACAATAGAGCACTGTTGCTCTGGCAGAGGACGAGAACTGAGTTCCTAGTGCCCATGTCAGGCAGTTCTACCACCTGTTACTCCAGCTCCAGGCCCTCTTCTGGCCTCCTCAGTTACCCGTGTTCACATGTGCACGTAGAGACACACATGCACACATAACTGAAAATAATTAAATATTAGAAAAACAAATCCACAAATTGTATTAGAAATTAAAGTTTGTTCATGTTCTATCTAAAAGAATTCTGCAGTCACAGCAGATAACTGGTACAGTAGTTTGATTTCAAGCTCTGACTGCTTGGGTTTAAGACCCAGTTACTTAAGTGCTGTTTGTTTGTTTTGAGGCTGACCTCAAATGTACTTTGTAGCTGAGGGCAGCCTCCACCACCTAACTTCAAGCAACCATTTTGAGGATGAGTGTGGTGGGAAATGTCTATAGTCCTGGGGAGGTAGAGATGAAGGATCAGGAGTTTTGAGGGCACCCTTGTCTGTGTCCAGGTTAGGGCCAGCTTGGTGTGTGTGAGGCCTGATCTCACTGTATCCATCCAATGGACTAATTAGCATGTGTGCAGTACTTAGCACAACACCTGGAATATAATAAATAACAACAATTGGATATTTGTAAATAAGATAAGCAATGACTCCCCTGCTCTTGTCTTTTAAAAAAATGTTTCCTTCCTTCCTTTTTTTTTTTTTTTTTTTTGAAAGATGGTCTTGTGTAGAGCACACAGGCCTTGAATTACTGATCCTCCGTGTGTCTGTCTCCAACCACTTGGATTATGTCTACATGCCTTGTATTCAATTTTATATTCTCTCTCATCCCTCGTAATTTCTGAAATGGTCTAGCATAGTTTTATTTGTAGTAATGAGTAACTCAGTAACTCACCCACATACAAAGACAATATTGAAGTAAAAAAGGGTTGGGACACATATATCAAAGTGGCAATTCATTAGCTGGTAATAATCCTACCTGTCTGTAATACCATCACCGGGAGACTGGAGCAGAAAGATGATGGATTTGAGACAGCTTTGGCTACACAGTGAGAGCCTGGCTCAAACAACAAAGGAACAGAAAGACCATTGCTGTGTATGGGAGTACCTGCTAGGAATCCCAGAGCCCCAGAGGTGAAGGCAGGGGTTCAATTACAGGCCAGTTTCTGCAACATTGAGTTGTAGGCCAGTATCCATGTCTAACTCCATAACCGACAGAAAATTAAAACCACCCCCAAAACAAAACCAACAAAACCCAACAAATCTCAAACCAACCAACCCCCCACCACTAAAAAAAAAAGACTGTGCTCCCACGAGTAGGCGCATACACACACACACACACCATAAAGTTTAAGTAAATTGAGTCAGAAACAACAACACCCCAAAGCAAACATGGCTATTCTTGAGTTTCACTGTTACTTCTCTCCAAGGCTCAGTGACTTCTCCAGCTTCATTGGTGACCAAGGAAGCAAGGAGACTGTTTTGTGGGATTTGTGAATAACTCAGAGTTAAAGTCAGGATGAGATCTCTGTCTTCAAACTATCTAAGCCTTGGCTTAGTGGCATCACCTTCGTTACTGTGGATGACCCAGGTGCCCTCTGCAGCCCTCTCACAAGCCTGCCACCCTGCTTCTGATGCTGTCCGACAAGTCATTTGCCTTCAAACTGTAGTCTCTTTTTAAAGTTCCAAGTAGATTTTTTTTTTTTTCTTGATAGAGTGTGAAGCATGTAACCCAGGTTCAGGCTACAACACTCAGCTGACGGGTCATCTATTATTTATTTCATGACATGTAAAACATCACATCATTGGAGAAAGACTAATACACAATTCGTAGTGGTAGGTGATAGCAAAACTTGGGGAAAATGTTAAATCCCTTCTACCCACACACATATACATACATGTACATACACACATACATGCTTATACATATATCCATACATATCCACACATACAACACACACATGCACACCACATAGCACCACACATACATACACATAACACACATATACACTACATACACATACAAACACACAGAGTACACACATACATATATGCACATACACACAAATGCACAAATATCCACACTTACAGACACATGGCATACACATTCTTATACACTGTTGGTTTGCAATGCATATTCTTTATTTTGCTATTCTTTTTTTTACAAATTTACTTTTTGGGAAATAAACAGATGTATTTTCTAGCATGCTCTTGTACTGTTACTTATCAGATTTCTTTTGAGACAAAAAAGTCACTGAGCAAAACACTTGATCCTGAGTATGGTGCTTCCTACTTGTAGTCCTCCCACTTAGGAAACAGAGACAGGGGGATTGCCAAGTGTTTGAGGTTAGCCTAAGCTTCATCACAAGACCCTGTCTTTTTTTTTTTTTTAATCACGTGTATGTGTCTGTGTGAGAGTGTAGGCTACGTGTGTATGGGTGCCGGTAGAGGACGAAAGAGAGTGTCTGGGGTTGGGGTTGGTTATGAGCCATTTGCCATGGGTGTTAGGAATGATCTTCTGGGTCCTCTGTAAGGGCAGTACACACTCTAAAACGTGCCTGGTAGGACTGCGTTATAGGTGGGCGGGGTGGGGGAAGCACTTGTATATGGATTCAGTCTCCAGCAATGGGACAACCAAAAACATGAAGCATCTCTTAGCAGTTTTGATTTATTCGAATTTGGCCCTGTTGTATGAGCACAAAAAGCAATCAGAGCAATGTTTATGGAATGAGACATTCTGGTGGAAAATTTAGGGTCCTAGAACTGTGGTTCTCAACCTCTGAGTCTCTGTCCCTTTGGCAAACCTCTTTCTCCAGAAATTCTTAGAGTATGATTCATAATGGTTGTAAAATCACAGTTATGAAGTAGCAACGAAAATACTTTTGTGGTTGGGGGTCACCACAATAAGACAAGCTGTATTAAAGAGTCGTGGCGTTAGGAAGAGTTCCACTGAGAACCACTGGCCTGGAAGGTTACCTAAGACGTTAAAACTTCTCTCTTCCCCTGTCTTTTCCCTCTCCAACTCCTCAGGCTCTAACTCGTGTAGTCCAACCTGTCCTAGAATTCTATGTAGCCCAAGATGACTTTGAAGTAGTAGCAATTCTCCTGCCTCAGCCCTAAGTGCTTGGATTATAGTTACAAGCCACCAACCTGTTTCCACGACTTTCCTATCTTGTACCTGAGCCTGCTCTGGCTCCTGCTCCAGCAGCTGCCCAGCTCCCAGTGCTCGCTCACTTCCAGGAGAGTGGCCAGGGTCCTTCTTTTTCCCCTTTCAAAGGCATAGATTTGTTTGTTTGTTTTTAACGTCGGAGCTTTATTGTGCAGGACAGAGGGCCACTCTTCTGCCTGCCCACTCTGAAACTTTGAAATTGGTATTGCTCTGAGATCCCTAGAGATGCCCATCATGCTCTCCATTGCAGTTTGAAGAGAGTGCAACCAGGAAAGCTTACAGCTTCCTCCCTTAAACACGGGCAGCATTATTTATAGTTCTCTGTTACACTGCAGGTAAAAATCAGACTGGAATTTGTCACTAAGCCAATTTTTCCTGCTTAAATGTCTTGCTACATATTTCCACGGTCTCTGTGACTTATTGTTCCTAATTTCTTGTTGTTAAAAAATGTCTTCATCCTTTCTTGGATTTTTTTTTTTTTTTTTGTCCCTAGAGTTACTCTTGGCTGAGGTTCACTGTCCAGTTTTTCTGGACCTCAAGCGCCCAACACTGGAATCTCCCAGACTCCTTTCAGCGCTTTTCTCGCTCGTTTTCTCCTTGGCTGCATGCGGCTGGGGAATCTCACTGTGTCCTCCAAACCCTGAGTAAGTTCTTTCCCCACTGACTTTGCCCCTAGACCTAGACTTCTTGGCTCCATCAGGGCTCTGCAGCCCTGTCTCCTCGGAAGTCTTCTTGGTCTTCTTTTCATCTGTCTTTACCCCAAGCTTCTCTGCAGTGTCTCCGTTCTTCATTGGTTTTCTCTCAGTATCTGGGGCTGGGGACATCCTCTGATCTGTAGTGACCCAACCTTCTACACTGGCTGCTGCTTCTTCCATGATGTTGCTAATCTGTTCTTCCACGGGATCAGTTCTGTGTGACTGATTTTATTTTCACAGGCTCAGGTGACTGTGTGTGTGTGTGTGTGTGTGTGTGTGTGTGTGTGTTAGTATACTAACTGGCAGGAGCATGAGGCAGCCGGTGACATTGCTTCTGAAGTCAGGAAACAGAGAGAGTGAAGAATGATGGAGTTTGGCATACTTTCTCCTTTTTATTTAATCTGAAACTCTGGTCCTCCTTGGGGCCAGTGCCACTCACATTTAGGATGGTGTTGTGAGACAAAACTTTCCTGGGGAGATACAACACACACATCTACTCACCCCAGATAGGGAACCCACAACAGACCGGAGTACAGATACCACCCAAGTCCAACTTGTGGAGTTTTATTGGTGTTACTTAAAGGAATATGGGTGAGGGGTTACTTACAGGAGCAGAAACGACTCAGAGACAGCAGCATCACCAAAAGCCCACCCCAGCCCTGGTGACAGGCCACAAAGTTGAAAACCTGGAGCACACTGCACAGCTGCAGGAGGCTTGACAGGTTCGAGAGTGAGTGTCCTTCAGGTGCCTCATCAGTCCAAACCTCTTCCGGGCAGCTCGGCGGGTGTCTGCTTCTCCATGGTAGCTGGTCTGTTCTGTTCTGAGAGGTATTCTCAGCTTTTATTGTTTCAGGCAATTATTACTTATTATTCTGGCAGGGAGGGGCACAGTGAATCGTGTTCGTTTCAGGGACTTCCAGAAGCTCTTTTGAGTTGTTTACATTCCTTCTTTAAAAACCTTCCCTGTTTGATGTAATGTTACGAGCAGTTTTCCCACCAGCCTGGTCCCACAGCTGCATCAGCCCCAAATAACACACAGAGATGTTGTATTAGATATAAAGCTGTTGGCCAGTTACTAGTGTTTCTTGTTGGCTAGCTCTGTCTTAAACATTAACCCATTTCTATTAATCCAAGTGTTTCCACGCGGTCTTATCTTACCAGAGAGAGGGTCAGGCCTTCTTCTCAAGTCCCTACATCTTGACTCTCCAGTGCTTCATCTCCCAGAATCCTCCTTGTCTCCTAGTCCCGCCTATCTTGCCTTCCTATTGGCCAACAGTGCTTTATTCATTAACCAATAAGAGAAACATTTACAGAATGACGTCTCCCATCAAATATTTCAATCTCAGTAGAAACTGTCGAGAGAGAGGCAGAGAGAGAAGAGAGAGACTCTTAGGCGTGTAATGGTTCCTAGGAATAGTCAGCTTGACAGAATCTAGACCCTCCTGGGAGGTGGGCTGCTGGGCATGCCTCTGGGTAATTATCTTCTGCGTTAATTGGTGTGGGACAACAAGGCACCATACTCTCAGGAGAGGATCTTGGGCTGTGTAAGAGTGGAGAAACCGATCTCAGCACGAGTGCACATGCATTCACTGCTGTCTGTCCCTGACTGAATGGAGTGTGACCAGCAGACTCAGTCTCTTGCCTTTGGGACTTCCCTTTTATGATGTTCTATAGCTTGGAACTGTGAACTAAACAAAAACCATTTCTCCTTCAAGTTGCTTTAGTCATGATATTTTATCACAGCAACAGGAAGTAAACTAAGACAAAGCAATTCTAGAGCTTGTCTAATTGGCAGTGTACATACATGTGTGTACAAATGTATACACACATTGTACCTACTGATTTATTTATTTTTAATTTGAAACAAAGTCTCTCTGTACATGGCCCTGGCTGGTCTGAAATTTTCTATGTACACTAAGCCGGCCTGGAACTCACAGAAATCCATTTCCCTCTGCCTCCTAAGCATTGGGATTAAAGGTGTGCACTACTACTCCTGGCTTTATATATCATTTTTAAACATTTATTTCTGTGTGTGTGCACATGCAGGGAGATCAGAGGCCAACTTTCAGGAGTTAATTCTCTGTTTCCACCATGTGAGTCCCAGGGATCAAACTCAGGAGGTCAGGCTTAGTGGCCAGTGCCTTTATCCTCTGAGCTATCTCAATGGCCCTGAAGCTGACAGAATTAGCTATTAAACAAAGTCCATGTATCCCAGACTAGCCTTAAACTCCCCACATAACCAAAGAGGACCTTGAACTCCTGATCCTCCTGCCTCAACCCCCAAGTTCTGGGATTACAGGTAGGTACTACTATGGCTCAATCTTAGGAACAGATTTTTTTTTTTTTCTATGCAGGGTCTTAGTTAGTTGTTAAGTTGTTAAGTTAGTGTTAGTTGACCCGGTACTTGCTATATAGATCAGACTGACTTCAAACTTCCTCTCTAATTCTGGGATTAAAGGAGGGGTACCATCATGCCTAGACCTTGGGGATGGATTTTTTTTTTTAAGATTCCCTGTTTTTTGTTTTGTTTTGTTTTGTTTTTTAGTTTATTTATTTATTGCTAGCACAGTTTGGCCTGGAGAAAGATTTTAGATTTTAGCTTCTACATCTTTGCTCAGTTAGACACCGCTACTCAAGCCTCAAACTTTCAGAGCATAAAACTGAAGTTCTGAGGCCCCGTCATAGCATTTATCGGATAGAAGTCTTACCTAATCCTCTGTAGTGATTACATTCCTGTCCAGCTCCTCAAGCAGACTGGAGCCTGTGAATACAATACACTAGTCATGTTGATGATAACAGTCTGACCTGAGATCGGTTGCAGAATGAAGCAGTGTTTGGCTCGTTTAAGCCATCAAGTTATAGTGTCACGTGGTTTTCTTTTTTCAAATAAGATCGTATATGTCCATTGCTCATCCTACACGACGACACTATTGTTTTCCTTTGACTCCTGTGAATATGTGGTTTGTGGCTAAAAATTAGGAACTTAGCTTTCTTGGAAAATAACCTGATCTATGTCAGTGGAATGCATGATGCCGACAAGGAAGCAGGGATCCTGGGACCGGAGCCAGAAGGAACCTATAAGTCATCTTGTCTAATGTCCCTGCAGGAAATCACAAATTAGAATGTTCTCATCTGCAAATGGAAAGATTGGGTGAGTGACCTCGTGCACCCAAAACTCTGTGACCTAGCTCAGGTCAGCCAAGTGCAGAGTGGCAGCTAGAGACTGGCCAGCTGATGGAAATGTGAGACGATTTTCCCTGTACAGTGTTCTGAGTAACTCACAGAGGCAGGAACTGGTCTCGCAGGCGGCATCTCTGGGTATGCCAGCTGCCAAAGATCAAGGAATATGAGTTTGGGTAATAATGTTCCCGATAGGATCCCATGTGGTTGAAAAGATGGAAGAGGCTTCATTCTCTGTGGTTTGTTAAGGCATCCCTGAGTTAATGGGGATGATAACTATACCTCCCTTATGTGCCATGGAAACCAAACACGCGACACACCCCTCTTAACTCATCTGCGGATGTAATGCTATCTGATGTTAAATAGAAAAATGAAGAAAAGACAATCTAGAAATGCCCTAAGCGTGCTGGAAACCGAACAAGAGAGGCAGGGAGACGTCAGCCTGAGCTCCACAAGGAGTTTGAAACCAAGCGGGGCTACATGAGACCTTGTCTCAAGAAACTAAAACAGGGCTGTGGAGATTGCTCAGTAGGTAAAGGCTGCTGCCAACCCCGACAACCAGAGTTTGATCCCGGAACCCACATGGTAGAAAAAGAACACTGAGCCCCTCCCACAAGATGTCCTCTGACTGCCACATGCTTGCCTGTGGCATATGTATGCCCTCTCATGTGCCGCCCACACCCACTAAAGAAATAAACGGAATAAACGTTTTAGGAGGCAATTGTGCATATTCATTTGGATGTGTACTTGTGTGCGGATATGGAAGCCAGGGGCTGAAGTTGAGCGTCTTCCTCATTCGTTCTCCAGCTTATTTTCGAGACAGCTTTCACTGAACCTGGAACTGCTCAGCAGAGGCGCATCTTGAACTTTTTCTTTAAAGATTTATTTATATTTTTATGTGGGCGAGCGCTTTGGCCACATGTAAGTCTGTACACCACATGTGTGCAATGCCCCTGGGGATCAGAAAAAGGCATCAGAACCCTTTGGAACTGGAGTTACCTATGTTGTTACCTACCATGTGGGTGCTAGAACCTGCCTGGCATCTCTGTCATCGCAACAAGTGCTCTGAACCACTGAGCCATCTCTCTAGTCCAAAAACCTCTATTTTTATTTTTTAAAATTATGTCTGTGTGGCCGGGAGGTGGTGATGCACACCTTTAATCCCAGGGAGTCAGAGGCAGGTGGATCTCTATGAGTTCAAGGTCAGCCTGGTTTACAGAGTGAGTTCCAGGACAGCCAGAGCTACACAGAGAAACCCTGTCTAGAAAAACAAACAAACAAACAAACAAAATATGACTATGTACTTGTATGTTTGCTCGTGTGTATGCTGTGTCCTCAGAGGTCAAGAGTGCGTCAGAACCCCTGGAGATAGAGTTCTAGGTGGTGGGCACTGCCCCATGTGGGTTTTTAGTAAGAGCAGTATGTGTTCTTAATTACCGAGCCATCTCTCCAGGCCCCAGACCCGGAGCTTCTGACCCTTCCTCCTTCACCTCCCAAGCACCCAGATAATGAGCATATGCCACCACTCCCAGCCCAGCTGTGAGTCCTTATCTTTCCTCAATATGTTGCTTAGCACTCTGAAGCCTGCTCGTGCATGCACACACACAAAGAATGTGAAAAGAAAAACTATGGCTTCATGAAGTGAGCCAGATATAGGATGGCAGGCTTGAGCACACAGTAGCCACAAAGATGTGAGTTAGGTTTTCAAAGAGGCCAGAGGCTGGAGGTGCCACTCAGCAGCAGGGAGCTTTGCTTAGCAACATAATAACCCTGGGTTCCACCACCAGCTTAGAAGGGCGAGAGAAAGGCCAGCTCCCAAGCTAGAGTCAGCATGCTGAGTCAGAGACCTCAGGAGGTAGACCTACTGCTCCACCCAGTTACTGGTTTTAGCCCGAGTTCCCTTTTTATCGTCATTAATAAGTGGCTGCTAGTGCTATTTTAGGTTCAATTGGTGTTTTCTCTCTGACTGTGTGAGCAAATAGCCTTGGGATGAACAAAAGACTCATTTTCTTTAAAGAACTCAGTATTTAAAAACTTAATGAAGCAAGGTGGTGGTGGCCATGTTTTAATCCCAGCATTCGGGAGGCAGAGGCAGGCAGATAGATCACTGTGAGTTAGAGTTTGAGTCTACAGAGTGAGCCTGGTCTACAGAGTGAGCTCCAGAACAGGCTCCAAAGCTACAAAGAGAAACCCTGTCTCAAAAAAACAAAAACCAGACTAAACAAAGACAAAAATTTAATTGATTATTTAATGTGTGTGTGTGCGCGTGCTCGTGTGTGCTCACGCGCGCTCATGAGCATATGCCCCAGCAAATGTGTGAAGGAAAGAGGACAACACTGGGAATCACTTCTCTTCTTCGCATGTATCCAGTTCTAGGGTTTGAACTCAGGTTGTCAGGCTTGGCAGCAAGCCCCTTTAGTTGTTGAGCCATCCTATAGGCTCTCAGCACCTTTTTTTGGTGTGTTTGTTTCTCATTTCTGTGTTGTTTTAAATTGTTTTTGTTTATTTCATGTATATAAGTGTTTGCCTACATATATGCTATGTGCACCACATACATGTGGAGGTCAGGAGAGGGTGCAGGATACCCTAGAACCAGAGTTATGAATTATCACATTAAGTGCTGGGAATCAAATCCAGGTCCTCCAAAAGGGCAACAAGTGCTCTTACCACCGAGCCACCCACCTCCCTAGCCCCTATTTCTGTGTTTTCTGAGATAAGGTCTAATGTAGCTCAGGTAGGTCTTAAGTTACCTGAGAAGAAGAGGTTGGCCTTGAAATCCTTGAAATCCTCATCTTCCCGTCTCGGTCTCCCAAAGGCTGGATTTGTAGGTATATGCCGTCACATCCACAGTCAGTTTTTTCTCCTATTTTTTTTTTTTTTCTTCAAACTATTACCATTATCAGTTTCTAGACTATTCCCCAGGCTAGTCTGCTTTGATCCTCTTGGCTCAGCTTCCTTCTGTGCAGTGCTGTGATTGGAGGAGTTTGCTGCCCTTTCCTGCTGTTTCTTCATTACCTTAGCTCAGGTGAGTAGCAACCCAGGGATTATTTTGTTGTTGTTGTTTTGTTATTTGGAACTTGAAGATTAGCAAAGAGAGCCCTCTGCTGGCTAAAGTGGCACAGTACTAGAGTTGGTCAGTTGCCAGGGCAAAGGCCACCATTAGTGTTACCTACCTTTGGGTTTTTCATTTAGCAAATTGATGCTATTCTGTTTATTTCTTTGGCTTCAACTCAGGTTTGTTTGGAGCTCGTGAAAGTGATCTGTAACCCCCAACCCAGTCTCCCCGGCCATTCATGCGTAGCTGAGGATGGCCCTGAACTTCCCATCTTCCTGCCTCTCTCCGCCTCCAAGTGTTAGGGTTTGAGGTGAGCACCCCCACTCCAGTCTTAGGCAGTGCTAGATGAACACGTTACTAATGCAGCTATATCCTCAGTCTCCCATTGTTTATTCCTTTAATATTTCAGGGGAAAAGGGTTCTTGTTGGATATGGGAGCTCATACTTGTACTGCCATCCACTTGGGTATGGAGGATTGCTATGGATTTGAGGCCAGCCTGGGCAGCATAGTGAATTATAAGCCAGCCTGGGCTACAGAGTAAACTCTCACATCAAAAAACAAAAACAAACAAACAGACAAACAAAAACTAAGACCAAAGAAGAGCTGACCGTGGTGGAGCACATGTTTAATCCTAGTACTGGGAGGTGGAGGCTGGAGTTTATCCTCAGCTACATAGTGAGCTCAAGATCTTCCTCAAAAGAGAGAGAGAGAAAAGTTGAAAGCCTCATCTTTCATAATTCTTGAAAATAATAGCTCTCAGCTCTGCCCTGAACTAACCCCTACATCTTATCAGCTCTGTTTCCCTTTTCTGCTCTCCTCCACTGCCCTGTGTTGGTGGTCCCATGTCCCCATGTCCCTGTCCTCCACCCTTCCACTCCCCACCCCCACACTGTCCTCCCCCCCCACTGCCCTGTGTCCCGGTCCTCACCCCCACACCTCTGCCACCGGGCTCTCCCTTTCTAAACAGGACGAAATAAAAGCAATCTTCATTCAAAGGAGTGGTGCTGATGGAAAGTGAGCCGAAGGTTAGTGGCTGCTTATCTCCGGGATCCCAAACTGAATGCCAGGGCTGGGGCTGCACTGGTACCATACACCTGAAAAGAGTTGGACCTCTGATGTCCCTGGCTGCTTCTTTGACCGTGGGAAAGAGGGTGTACAATGGAGGCGTGTCGGGTTGGTTATCTAGAGGAGAAAAGGGGCTCTCCTGGGACCTTCAGTGGAGCGTTGATAACAATGAGTTTCTCTTGTGTACTTGGACTGAGAACTTGCCCTAATTACATCCCCCCCACCCCCCCACCCCCGAAACAAAAATCTTATATAGACCAGGCTGGCCTAGAACTCTTGATCCTCCTGCTTCTAAAGAAAACAGGCGTGTGCTATCCCTCACTCCCAGGTGTGTCTCTCTGAATAATCTTTATTGTAATTATTAAAACTTGAGCCAGGGTCTCACTATATAGCCCTGACTGTCCTGAAACTTGCCATGTAGACCAGGCTGGCCTTGAACTTACAGAGACCCACCTGCCTCTGCATCTTTAGAGCTTGGATTAAAGGCGTGCACCACCATGCCTGGCTTTATGTTGAAAAGCATCTTTTTTTTTTTTTTCTAGAAAACAAATTAATACATGTGAAGAGCTAGCTAAAAGTTCCGCATGAACAATAGTTATGCTGTAGTCAGCATTTTATTACATTGTTTCTGTAGAATATGACACACTCCCTACCCAGGAGCAGAGGACCTATGTGTATGAGCACACGCGCACCTGTGTGTGTGTGTGTGTGTGTGTGTGTGTGTACTTTTGCAGAGGCCAGAGGTGGCTATCAGGAGTCTTCCTTTATTGCTCTATACCAGTGGTTTTTAACCTGTGGGCCGTGACCCACTGGTTGGCTACCCTCCACTTCCAAAAATATTTACATTATGATTCATGACAGTAGCAACACTACAGTTATGAAGTAACAACAAAAATAATTTTGCAATTGGAGGGTCACCACAACGCGAGGGACTGTATTAAAGGGGTCATAGCCTTAGGAAGGTTGAAAATTATTGCTCTATACTTTATTTTAAACCAAGGACTCCCTTTGAACCTGGAATGCTCCAACTGTGTAGAAGGGCGGGCCAGTGGGCTGTGGGATCCCCCCCGTGTCTGCCTGTCCACACTGAGGTCACAGGTGTGCATCACCTTTTATCTTTAGGAGGCGCAGAGCATCAGGCCCAGGACTTCATATACACTGGCCAATCGCTGTGCCAGCTGAGCCCTGGAGTAGCACTCTGTGAGAAGTAGCACTGAGCCATCATGCCTCTGCTCTGTGCAGATGGCTTCCACTTGTACTTTCAGAGGTTGTCCAGCATCCTTCTAGAAAGTCGCTGTGGCTGCATGTCCCACACAAGCACCTGGGTCCGTGAGTCAGCAGCCTGGCAGCTTCTGCACTAGCCTGTGCAATTTTTCCTCCATCCTCTAAATTACCTCGATGATGGGCATGGCCTATACACCGCTGATTTCAACACTTGGGAGGTGAGGGTCAAGGTCAGTCAGGGTTATATGAGATCTTTTTCGAAAATGATGAAGGGCTGGGAAATGGCTCAATGAGTAAAATAGCTGTCCCATAAGCATCAGCAATGGAATGTGGATTCCCAACACTCAAGTAAAGAGCTAGGCTCCGTGGCATGTGCCTGAAGTTCCCTTCTTGGGGAGGTAGAAATAGGCAATCCCTGAAGCTCACTGGCCTACCAGCCTGACAGAACTGATTCAGAGAGACATTCTCAAAAACTAACATGGAGGACTGGCGAGATGACTCAGTAGGTAAAGTGGCTTGCTGAGGAAGCTTGGTGGCCTGAGTTCAATCCTGGTAACCCACATAAAGGTGGAAGGAGAGAATGCTATGAAGATTGCCTTTGGGCTTAACGGGAGTGTCGTGGAGCTCACACAGGTGCATTACTATTACATAGTAATAAATACAGTTTAGAAATACAAAAGTAAGGTGGGCATTGACTGAGGAAGACATTGGCGCGCGCGCACACACGCACACACGCACACACACACACACACACACACACACACACACACACACACACTGCAAAGTTTTGTGGGTTTACTTTAACTTTGAATGTATCAAAAGTTGCCTCTTACTGTACCCATCCTTACTTTCTTGGTGTAATACTGTACATTTTACTGCAGGTGCAGTCTCTTAATGCAACAGGTGAAATACTTAATTCTAGGGATTTCAGATAATATCGTGAGCCACATTTTACTTTATTATTAACACCCTCCACCTCCCGTGCTAGGGACCACACTTTGAGCCTTGCATATACTAGATAAACACTTAGTACTGATCACCTATATACCCAGTCCCTAATTACATAGTTTTATAACAAAGTGCCCTTGTAAGAGTTTCAAACTATAGTTTCCAACATTGGTATACTGTTTGTATACTGCATATTATACATTTTACTATACAGTATATTGTATACTGTTTGTTTGTTTGTTTATGAGCAGGGTCTCACATGGCCCAGGCTGTAGTCAAGGATGACCTTAAACTACTGATCCTCCTGCTTCCAGCTAAAGTGTTAGAATAACACGACAGGGTCTTGCTATGTAGCTTATGGTGGCCTGGAACTCTCTGTGCAAACTGCTTGAAATCATACTTGTCTCTATCCACTTGCAGGGGTCTGGGGTTGCTGGTCTACACTGTTGATATTTGCTGAAGTTTTGTGAGTGATAAATTGTCTCCTCTGTTGTTGCCACAAAATTATGTTTTGGGGCAGACAGGTGGCTCAGCAAGTAAAGTTTGGTCTGGCTTCCATTCTTCAGACCTGCGTCATAATAGGGGGAGCTGGCTCCTATAGGTTTTCTTCTGACCTCCACACACATGCATGCACCCACATGCATATGCAAATAATAAATTAAAAACTTTTTTTTTTTTTGCATTTATGGTTTCTTAGGGGCTGCTCACAATGTATGCTGGACCGTGGTGAGCCCTGAGGTGATCACAAAAGAAGCTTGCCTTGAGCCCATCTGTCCCCCGCTGCTGTCCACAAGATGGAGAAGGCGGAAGCAACCTGAGGAGGCGTCTTTGTCTGTAAGGATAGAAGGTCCATTGTGGAGGGGAGAGATACAGGAGCTATATAGTCGAGGCCCTACCAGCCCTGCGTCTCTTATCTCCAGAATTCTTTTACAGAAAAGAAAAATAAACTTTTATCGGGTTTATGCCACTACTGTTTCTGGGCTCTGTTACTAACTGCCAAATGCAAATCTTAACTGATAGGGAAGTCCTTGACAAACTTGAGCTTGGGATGGGATTCTGCTGGTTTGGTCACTCTGCAGGGGTGGATTTGGGGGAGTGGAGCATCCTGGAGGGCACCCGGAGGTAAAGATGGTTTGGCAGGTGGGGCAGACAGTGCACCTCCCAAGGGTCACTGATTTTCTTTTCCCCCAGGGACCCTCCCATGAAGTACTATTATATAGTGGCTATTTACATGTCTATTGATGGAGTAATTTGAAGTCTGCTATTGTCAACTGGCCTCAAAGCTGGGCCATTGAGTAGATGGGTGCTCTTTGTGCCCAAAGAAGCAGCAGGTGAAGGATGGAGCAGGGAAGGGGTATCGGCATTACAGGAAAGTCAAGCCAACTCCCTGGAGGCAGCCCCAGCGAAAGGAAGTTTTGTTACATGCGATTGTCTAAGAAGATACATTCCAAGTCTAATGAAGATTGCTTTTAACTTGGTAGCAACTAAATAATGTCCAAAACCATACCCTGCTGTAACTTACAAAGTGAATTCATGCACTACGGGTTTCATTAAGGGGGCCATGGATTTTACTAGCTTTAAAGTGCATGTAATTGCACTGAGAATGGCTGTCTCTTCATAATGAACTCGTCACCGTGAGGTGAGAAAGGATGCTTTACGTTAGACATTTACTGTTTACATACATACTATAAAAATATGACCACGCCCCCCCAAATATGACCATGCTCTGGTTCTAGCTCATTCTCTGAACCTAGCAGTTGGGAGGCTGAGAAAGGAAGATGCTGTGACTTTAAGGTCAGCATGGGTGACATAATGAGTTTGAGGGCAGCCTGGGCTACACAGTGTTAGACCTTCCTCTCAAAAGATACAAAAAAAAAAGAAAGAAAGAAAGAAAGAAAAGAAAAAAGAAAAGAAGGAAGGAAGGAAGGAAGAAAGAAAGAAAGAAAGAAAGAAAGAAAGAAAGAAAAGAAGCAGCTCAGCTCTACAGCACACATAGTAAAGCACACAGAAGTTGGCTTGGCCCTGTGTAATTTTGCCATCTCTTTCTGTTGTGTCCTAACCAATAAGAAACCTAAATCCAGGGCCAGCGACATGGCCCATCAGGCTAAAATGGTTCCACTCAAGCTTGACAACCTGAGTTTGATGCCTGGAACTGACTCCTGAGGATTTCCTCACCGGTGCCTACACACATGTCTCTCTCATGCATGCTCACACGCATGCATACACACCATCAAAAGCTATTAATATCACTGCTGCTGCTAATTTAAGTTAAAACAATAAATCTCAATTCCATGCCACACATCGCTTGTGAACTAAATGTGGTAGCTTACTATTCCATCTCTTTGTTTTCTTAAAACATGAGTTGGGGGCTGGAGAGATGAGCCAGAAGTTAAGAGCACAGGCTGCTGTTCCAGAAGACCCAGGTTTGATTCCCAGCACCCAGGAGGCAGCTCCCAGCCACCACCAGTCCCGTCTGGTCCTCTTCTGGCCTCCCTGGGCACCAGGCACAAACATGATGCACGGATACCCATATGAATAAATTAAATAAATGCTTCTTTTAAAAATGTGAATTTGGGACTCTAAATTTCCTTCCAAACTTGGCGTGGACAAGTAATTTGAAGCCTTAGTACACCTTCCCGTTTCATGTCTGTTGAAGCACTGCCTTCAGCCTTTCTCTTCACTTAGGGGAAGACAGATGCTACCTGAAATATCTCTTTAATCAATCTTGTCTCCTCATCCTTTGCCTGGATTTCATCAAAATGACATGCAAGAATTCAAATACTACTGAATATTCAGTTTCAGACTTCTATACTGCTACCAAAGGATTTTATAGCAACATGAGTTAACCTTCAATTTATTCAAGGTAAATTTCTTTTTCTTCCTTCCTTCCTTCCTTCCTTCCTTCCTTCCTTCCTTCCTTCCTTCCTTTCTTTCTTTCTTTATCTATCCGTTCCTTCCTTCCTTTCTTCCTTCCTTCCTCCTCCTCCTTCTCCTTTCTCCTCCTTCTCTCTCTCTTTTTAAGTTCAGTCTTGCTATGAAGTGCTGGTTAGCCTGCTAGTTAGCCCACAACTCCTGGTGATCCTCCTGCATCAAGTATACTGGCAAGGCATGTGTCACCATGCTGGGTTTCAGGTATTAGGGTTTGAGTAATTCTTCCCTGGAGTTCCTGGGAGGCATTTTGCTAAGATGTGCACACAGGGGAAGGTAAACTGAAGCACGCAATCCCCCACCCACACAATTCTCTGTCTCCAGCTGAATGATAACACAAGCTGCCATTTCCGAGGTGCTATATTCAGGCAGCTAAGCTGCCATCCCTATTTTAACCCCGATGAAGATTCTGGGAAGCAGCCATATTGACGAGGAAACCGTTTCAGAGCTGTGGCTCAGGGTCACAGTGAGAGCTGAACAAGGGCAGTTGAAGGTCTCGCTGACTCCTGTGTGTGACTCCCGAGTGGCTCAGAGGCAGACCTGCCACTCATAAATAATCTGGAGGAGAACAAGGCCAGCTGTCTCCGGGCGACACTTGATCCCACATTTATCCTTTCCCTCTGCCAAACTGAAAGGCCTTATGGTGATTAAATATTTCTGGCCAGCAATGCCCTGCCGTTTTATTGAAAAATGATACACTGATATCTTTTATAATCGCTTTTTGTTGTTGAGACGGGTCTCACACAGCCCAGGCCAGTCTGCAATTTATTGGGTATCTGAGGATGACCTTTAATTTCTGACCCCCCGCCTCCTCCTTCTAAGTACCAAAGCTAAAGATGTGCCCAGTTTATCAGACCAAGGGCTTTGTGCATGCCGGGTGACACTCTACTAACTGAACCACATCTCCAGCCCTATAATTGTTTCCATAGAAACAAACATTCTGTACCAGCGCTAACTGTCTAGAGGGGGTGGGCTATGCCGCACAAGTCCAAGTCACGGTAGTTTCTTGAGCACGAAGTGTGGAGGGTCCACTCCTCACACTGCCTCTTACTAGATGGACAGGGCTCTGCCCCATGGAGGTCTCTGAATGTTACACTGCTATAATTCAAACAAATGACAAACCACACACACACAAAGTGCCCCAACAAAAACAAAAGTTGATGAAATAAACAGAGGACTGAGGAGTTGGTAAAGGTGGTTGCCGCTAGAGCTAACAATTGAGTTCAGTCCTTGGAACCCTGTGATACAGGGAGATAACTATGCATAATAATAATAATAATAATTGTAACTAAAACAACAAACTCACAACCCTGCCGCATTCAAATGACTACGGGGTACATTTTTATCTCTCTGTGTCCCAGTCTCTCCTGAGGCTGATAAAATGACATCCCTTTACAAGGTGGCTGTGAGGAGAAAAATGGTAGTGGTTGCTTTGCTTAGAGAGGGAGGAGCAAGCTTCTGTGACCCCAGCTTGGGAACTCCCTTCTCAAAGGATGAAGGACATTTTTTGGTAAGAAAAGCATGCTGGGCTGTCAGAAGTTTTGTTCTGAATGTTTTGGGTTTTTTTTTTTTTTTTTTTTTTTTAAAGTTTTTAGAGCAGAGTTGGGAGTTTGTTATGCAATTTTAATGTGGATTTGGAGCCCTAGGGTTAAGAGAAAGGAAGGTGTGCAGGAAGAAAGTGAAACACCACCAAGAACCAGGGTGTGGATTTCTCAAACAAGTCTTGCCCCTTTCAAGTTTTGAGTCAACATGGGTGTTGGTGTTTCTCAAACATTGCCTTTTTCTCAGGCAGAGAGGCCCAGATCAAAGTCACGTATCTGCTAAGGCCCGTGGGCAAGCTGTGGTGCATTTCGTGATTAATGATCGATGTGGAAGGGCCCAGCACACTGTGGATGGGGCCACCCCTGGGCTGGTGGTCCCTGGTTCCATAAGAGGCAGGTTGAGCAAGCCATGGGGAACAAGCCAGTGAGCAGAGTCCCTCCATGGTCTCTGCTTCAGCTCCTGACTCCTGGTCCCTGCCTGACTTCCTTTGATGATGGATTGTGATGTGAGACTATACGCTAAAATAAAGCCTCTCCTCTCTAAGTTGATTTTGGCCATGGGGTTTTATCACTTGGGCTGGAAGAATAATCCAGTTTCTTGGTTTGACTTCCAAGACAAGAGAAAAGATGTACACAGACAAACATCCCTGTCTAGGAAGCTAACAGAAAAGTTTTTGGTGTGTGTGTGTGGGGGGGGGGTTGAGGCAGGGTTTCTCTGTATTGCTTTGGAGCCTGTCCTGGAACTCGCTCTGTAGACCAGGCCGGCCTAGAACTCACAGAGATCTGCCTGCCTCTGCCTCCCACCTGAGTGCTGGGTTTAAAGGTGTGCACCACCAATGCCCAGCATGTGTGTGTATTTTAATAGACTAAATTCACTTTACTTTCCCTGTGTAAAATCCCTTGTGTGGTGGCCACAGCAGGAGCCTGGGTCCTCTGAACGGAGACTCTGGTGTGGGTTTTCACAAGGTGGCCAGTCATTTCCTGATAAAGAGACTTGGTGAACACAGTCTCTTTCCAGAGATGGGGGATCTGGAAGCTCTAGGTCTTAGAGATGGCATCAAAGGTGGCCTTGGTGAAGTTGCCCAGGGTGGCAGTGCAGCCCCTGGCTGATGTGTAGCAGTCATTAATACCGGCCACCATCAGTAGCTTCCTGGGCACAGGGGCAGAGAATATGCTCTGGGGGCAGGGATGAGACTCACCAACAGAGTCATAGCGGTCTGTCACAGTGTGAGGTTTTGCCATCTTATTCTCCCAGTAGCCTCTCTGCACAGGGACAATGGAAAGCTTGGCTAAGATGATGGCCCCTCTGATGGTAGCAGCTACCTCCTTGGAGCACTTAACACCAAGACCAACATGGCTGTTGTAGTCCCCAGTGGAGACAAAAGCTTTGAACCTGGTCCACTAGCCAGCAGTGTCTGCTTCTGCAATGGCATGGTCTTTAAACCCCATCTTTTAGGAATGCACCCAGGGAAAAAAATATCAATAATCTTGGATTCCTTAGTGGGCAGTGAGAACAGGTACGACTCCTCCACGGACTTGATCTTCATGTCCTTAACAAGGATGCCCAGCTTGGTGCCGGAGAACCACTCCTTGTCTTTGGCTTTACCTCCTGGAGATCCACATCCTCGACGGCGACCAGGACCCAAACCCTTAAGATCTCTACCGAATCCTCCACAGAAGCTGCTGAGGCCTCCTAATCCTGGGACCCCCTTGTTCTAGCCCTCCTGCTGTACCAAACGCCGTTTGGTGTTTTCACGAAAAAGAAGTTTGTTTGTGGTTTATTTTATTTTTTAAAATTATTTTACTTTTTATATATTTTTAATAATTGGTGTGAAAGTATTGGTGTGAAAGTATCAGATCCTCTGGAACTGGAGTTACAGTTGTGAGCTGCCACAAGGGTGCTGGGAATTGAACCTGGGTCCTCTGGAAGAATAGCCAGTGCTCTTAACCGCTGAGCCAGCTCTCCGGTCCCTTATTTGTGTTTTTGGTATTTATGTGAATGTGTCTGTAATGTGAATGCTATACAAACAGCCATCCTGCACTGTTTAGGGACTAACAAGAATAAAAATCTATACAGTGTAGATGCAAGTATTTTTCAAATGTTTCCCACCATCGGGTGGCTGAACCCACACATGTGGAATTTACAGACATAGAGGGCTGCTGATGTTCTTAAGTGTGAATGAAAAGTGTGAGGAGTCGGGAGCCGTTTGGGTCCCGACTCCTCCGCTCTGGCCTGGTGGGCTGACTAGGTAGATGTCTCTGGTGCTGTCTCTCTTGCCATTTCCAGGATTTGTCACCGTCAGTGGGGTCCATGCTTGCTGTGAATTTACAGGTTGCTTGTCCCCTCCACTCTGCATCTTGTGCCCATGCCCAGCATCTCTGGAGATCCCTCCCCAGCTCCTGGCCTGCTGAGTCCTGGCTGAGGTGGGAATCTGGTTTTAGGCAATGCCTGCCTCAACTCAAGATTCACATTTCTGGAATCTCTACCACCATTGCAGCCAACTTGTGTCTGCCTAGATCCCATTCCTGAGTGGCCCTGCCATTGCCTTTTCTTCCCCACTGGGTTCTGGCCTGTTCGGAATTTCATTTTATGCTCACATGATGGAGGAGACGTGTTAACACGATGCACTGCCAACGCCTCTTCTTGTCTATAAGAATTCGAGCTTTGTACCGTGTGCTCACTTGAGCGCCTTCGGTAAATGAAGCAGGCGCATTGTCAGCAGGGAGAGATAAAAGCTGAAGGAGGTCAGAAGGCTCCTCCCAGCACAAGAAGAGGGTGATGCTTAGAAGGGAGGTGTACCGGAAGCTTGAGAAGGCAACAAAGGTGAGTTGAGGAGGAAGCGGGATGGGTTAGCTATACAGTTTGTTGATGGCGCACATCTTGTTTTTGTTTTAATTTTAGCTGCACAGGTTTTAAAGGAAGAGAAGGAAATGCAAAACAATAGTTAAAAGGAAGTTTTCTTGCTTTCCACATTCTCTTTGCTTCCTTTAAATGTTCAAGCTGGGCAGGGTGTCGCACACCTGCAATCTCAGAACTCAGGAGGCTGGGGAGGAGGAGTAACACGAGTTCAGTGCCTGCCTGGGTACGGTACAGCAAGGCTTCCGTCGGCGGCGGCATGTCTAATACCTCCTAATGGTGTCAGCTGGCCACTCCATGATCGGTCAGGAAATTCTCTTTTAATTGATTGGTTAAGGAAGAATCGAGCAAATGAGACAGTGTCTCCCTGTGGAACCCAGGCTGGCCTCAAGCAAAGCTTTCCCTTTCTTTCCCCTCCCCATGCTCCTCCTGTCCATCCTCCTCTTTCCTGGGAGTACAGGCCACTGCAGCCATGTCTGGCTAGCTATAGTGAGATAATGCAAATGTATCTGTTATAAGTAAACCACCTTCTGGGTGGCGGTGCTGGACCTTAGTGGTAGAATGTTTATTTAGAACACACAGGGTTTGATAGCCATGGAGGGGGCATGGGAGAGTCGAGCAAAAACTGTTTTTCAGTGAGAGATAGAACAACCAGCCCAGCCTATATATAGAATTCTAGAACAGCCACAGGAACACAGGATGGCCCTGTTTCAAACAACAAAACCCAAAACACCAACTAAAGGCCAAGTAGAGGGTTCGGTGGGTAAAGCACTGGTGGGGTCACCCTCAGGACCCGAGTTCTATCCCCAGAGCCCCAGGAAAGGGGGAGGAGAGCACTCACTGCACAAAGTTGTCCTCTTCTCGATTGTACCTACGCACACCTCCACACATCCAGCACAATAACAAAAAGCCAAAGCCACGCCAAAGCTGGGGATGCAGCTCAGCTACCAGAGCACTTGGCTTGCAAGCAGTAAGACCTCGGAGTGATCCACAGAACCCCATAAGCCATGTCGTGGCTCAAAGCTGTGGTCTCCACACTCAGGAGGTGGAGGCAGGAGGATCAGAAGTTCAAGGTCACTCTCAGCTACAATCAAGTTTAGGGCCAGACTGTGACCTATGAGTCCTTGTCTCAAAAACAAAACAAATCAAAACAAACCAAGAGAGCCTCCTAGGTAAAGAGAGTTTGTGTTGCGTTAGTGTAAGCTTGGCTCTCTCTGACCCCCTTTCCTAACTCTGCCCTTGGGCTGGTGGCCTAATTGGCAGATTTGGGGCTCTTCCAGTAGGGCTTCAGACCACTGAGTCTTACTTATCAGCATGATGTTGGGAAACTTGTGATTCTCATATTAAACTACGTCCAGCAACCCAGCCCCATCAGGGATAAGCAATACTCTGGCGTCTTCTTCCATTCCTCTGTCTTGTTTAGCTTTGTTTAAATCCTGAGGAGGGGTGTAATTAGTTCACTGGGCACCCTGTCAGAGTTCCAGCGTTTGGTGCACTGGTCAGAAAATTGATAAGTAAGAAATAAACACAATTAGGGAGAAGCAAGAGAATAAACAGAGAGGCCAGGGGTTCTGGAGAGGCCAGAAATTGGCCTTGGTCCTGGTGCTTTCCCTTTCATGTGAGGGATGTTTATCCCAGGCTGGCAGTTTGTATAGGTTTATCTTGGGCCAGGTAGGTTTTTATGATGGCGCTGTCAGCTTGTGACAGCTGTGGCCTGGGGAAAAGACCTTGGAGGGCCTTGGCAAGGGCATCAGGGTCCTGCTAGGGCCTTAGCAGGGGTCAGCAGGGTGGAGAAGCCAATCTACAGGCTTGGGCAGGGGTTCAGTTATGGGGGGGCATCTTTTCATGTGTTGCCTTTTTAGATATTAAGGAGAAGGAAACTTGCTGGGGCTTTTGTTGTTTGTTTAACTGTGGGACAGCTTGGCTCTTCATGGACCACAAAGCAATCACAAGAATTCACTTTCAGTGAGCAAGTGCTGGGTCTCGATAAGTAAACAGACAGCCCTCATTTTAACTTTTCTTTCATGTTGTTTGGAGTTACCCTCAAGGGCAGAAGAGGGGGTAGATGAATTAAATTTGAATTCTCAAGGCTCAGGAATCACTGCCCTGGGAGCTGGGAAGATGGCTCCGTGGGAAAGCTGTGCAATTGTGAAGACCAGAGTTTGACTCTCCAGCCCCTGTTTAAAAAGCTAGATGTAACAGGGCTCGCAGGCTGCCTGCACAGTCTAGGCAGGCACAGGCATTACAACCTTTAGGACTACAGTGGAGGCCTTACCAGGCAGAGTTCACACTCATTGCAGCCAGGTGGTAGTGACTCCTAGGGTTTAGCAGGAACATGCAAATGAAGAGGAGGGAAAGAACAGAGTAGTGAGACGTTCACTTTGTCCGCACCTGTGGCACAGACCACGCCCATTGGGGGTGGGGCCAGGGGCAGAAGTTACCTGGGGGAACTAAGTCTGAGGAGGGGGCTCCGGGAGCTCTCTTGCTTGTAGCATAGGGACCGGAGAACATCGAGAGGCCTCCTTGGGACCAGGAACCTTTCTGGTGTTCATCTATTCAGCCTATTTGTTTCTCCAGATCCTTTTTAAACTTCAATGGAACGGCTCCTCAGACGAGGTGTGCTGATGGAGGATGCTGCTGTTGGACATTTCTGAACTTAGCAAGAAGACTCTCTGTCATAGGCTCTAATGGCTCTCTCTCAGAGAAACATGCCAAAGTCCTGAAATTAACTTACTGGTTAGCACATGTCCATGTTCACAGGCAACACATTCAGGACATCAGTTAGCCAGCATCTTGGGGAGTTCACAATTTCTGTAACTGACTTCAAAAGTTTGATATTGATTCTGTGGGTGTACCGCAGGCTGATCTCAGTTTTACAGAGATTCTTCTGCTTTTCCTTCCCTAGCTATAGTCCCATAGCCATTTAGTCTCAAATAAACACACAGAGGCTTATATAAATCATGCTGCTGGCTCGGGCTTCTTATTGGCTAGCTCTTTTAATTATTAGCCCATTTCTATTAATCTGTGTATCTCCACATGTCATAGCTTAACAGTGATGCCTGGGTCTCTTGCTTCCTTGGTAGCTACATGGCATCTCCTTCTGCATGCTGTGAACACACGTTTCTCTTATTGGTTGATGGATAAAGCTGTTTCAGCCAATGGACAGGCAGGATTTAGCCAGGTAGGAAATCCAAACAGAGGAGGAGAAAGGTAGTAGGCAGAGTCAAGGGTCAGGGTTAGGCCACTTGGATCTGTGTATGTGATTTAAAAGCAAAATTTAAGGTTCAGTTACATACTAACATTTAATTTTATTTATTTGTGTGTGCATGTGTACATGCATGTGTATTGTACATGCGTGTGTGCACTGAACTGATGAACCACTGACCCCTCCTGCCCCCTCCCTCCTCCTGCCTCCTCCCTCCTGCCTCCTCCCTCCTGCCCCTCTCTTCTGCCCCCTCCCTCCTACCCCCTCCCACCTGCCCCATCCCTCACTGCCCCCTCCCTTCTACATGCATGGTTTTGCTTGAGCTCCTTCCTAGGAATTGTTTCTTTGTTTTAGGCAGAATCTCACTATGTAACCCTGGCTAGTTTGGAACTCAATATGTAGATCATATTAGTACAGAACTTACAGGGTTATCCCTGCCTCCCTCCAGGGTGCTGTTATTAAAGGTAAGTACCACCCACCATTTCTGAATTTACAAATTTTAAACAAATACATTTACTTATTTATTTGTATTCCTTCATATGTAGGGGGACTCATGTGCTAAGCTCTCTCTCTCTCTCTCTCTCTCTCTCTCTCTCTGTGTGTGTGTGTGTGTGTGTGTGTGTGTAGATCAGAGGCCATCTTTTAGGTGTGAGTTATCTCCTTCCACTTTAAGTGTCCAGGCTTAGTGGCATGGACCTTTAACTTAATCCACTGAGACATCTCACTGGTCCAGATTTTAATATTTTTTTATTTAAAATTTATTATCATTGTGTGTTCATGTGGGCGCAATGCCACTGACCACTTGTGTGGAGGACAACTTTAGTCAAATCTTTCCTTCCACCCAGGATGTGCCTTGCCTGTCAACACAATGGAGCCCAGAGGAGTCCTGAATGCATGATCCTCCTTCACTCCTTCAACACACCCTGCTAGTGCGGGCCACCACCATCATGTCCTGCCTATTATAGTCTTCCTAGGAACTTAATAAAAGTGACTAGTATGTCTTCTACATGGTGGTCTTTGCCCTCTTGCCTGTGGTTAAATCCTTACTCAGTCTTGAGACTCAGAGCACCCCAGTTAAACCCCCCGCCCCCCACCAGACAGACACTACCGTAGTGTTAAACGCCTGAGCTCAATCCCTGGACTCAAAAACCCACCAATCCCTAGGCTCAAAATTTTACCAATTCCTGCTTGAGTTAAAATACCCACCAATCCCTGGGCTCACCCCAGCTCAGGACTTGAAATCTCACCACCCACCCTAGAAAATTCCACCCCCGCTAAGCCTGCCTCCCACTCAGTTTCTCTGGGGCATCTTGCCTGAGCAGAGGCAGACACTCTCCCGTGTTTTTCCCAATAAATCTCTTGTGTGAGTTTTTGTTTTTTTTTGTGCTGTGTGACTTTGAGGTATTCCTCGACTCTGGACTGCCAAGATACCTTTCCCTTTCAGAACTGCAACACTTGCCTTGGGGAAACCTTCCGCTCCAGAGCTGTAACACTTAACTTCCCTGCATTCTTGGAAAGAGTAACTTTGTGTTAAAGTTCGAGTTTCTCAACAGGATACATTGTGTTATTGAAGTTTCTGCCCCCAACCCCAAAACAGCCCTGGCTGTTCTAGAACTCACTTTGTAGACCAAGCTAGCCTCAGACTCACAGAGATTTTCCCGTCTCTGCCTCCTAAGTGCTAGGATTAAAGGTATGCACCATCACCACATGGCTTACTAAAAAAAAATTTTTTTTAAATGCATGACATAGAAGTAGTGTGCTTTTGTTGTTTTTATCTATCTCAGTGTTGATCCTCTGGTATGCTATATGAATTATGTGGATACCTACAATAAAAACAGACAGTAGATAAATGAATGAAGGCTGGAGACATGTTTCAAAAGAGAACAAGGACATTTGCTCATGAGGATCAGAATTTGAATTCTCAGCACCCACATAAAAGCGGGGTGAGGCCACGCGTATCTGTCACCCCAGCACTGGGATGGGAGGGAGACAGGATGATTTCTGGGGCTTGCTGGTCAGCCAGCCCAGCTGGAAAATGATAAGATCCATGTTCAGAGAGAGAGGTACAAAGGCAGAGAGTGACACAACGGGACACCAGGTGACAGCCTGGGCTACAGTGTGGCAATTTCCTCCTAGTTAAAGTCTTCCATTTTGGAGGGAAACTCCTTAAGGCACAGGCTATAAAAGGGAGGTGAAAGAACGGACTGTTTTAAACAAGATGGTTCCAGGGAGGTGAAACACTCCGTCCCTCAGGGAAACTCATTGAGATAGGAACTGAACTCAAACTGGCTTCAGGGGGATTCCTGAAACTGACCAGGTTCACTAAGTTTCTCCTTCCCAGGAAGTAAGAACTGCTTTACCGTCACTTTCAAACAAACCAAGCGACAAAGAAGATTCTGAGACAGGACTGACTACCTGGAACTACTAGATATGCTAGGCAGAGGAGGAGGAATTCTTGGTAATCCATATATATATGTCTTCTGGAGGAAGCAGGAAGTAGAAAAGTCCCCTTGGATCCACGAACATTGGACTTTGAATCTTGGAGAATGAGCTATGTGATGTGTCAGCATGGCTTGGCTATGTCCAGGTATCAGTTAAACACTGAAGTTTTTTTTTTTAAATATAATTTACATTTTTATTCATAGTACCACCTCTCTCTCTCTCTCTCTCTCTCTCTCTCTCTCTCTCTCTCTCTCTCTCTCTGCATGTGTGTGTGTGTGTGTGTGTGTGTGTGTACACATACATGTTCATGGACACACAATGTGGAGGCCAGAGGTATATATCTGGAGACTCCCTATTGCTCTCTGCCTTGGTGCATTGAGACAGTTTCTCACTGAACTAAAAGCTTATTATTTTAGCTAGGATGGCTGGCCAGGTAGTAACTGGGATCTGCCTTTCTCTGTCCCCCAATGCTGGGATTATGTGGCCATATTTGGCTTTTCTTATGTGGGTGTCAGGAATTCAAATTCAGGTATCCACATGTATACAGCATACTTTTGTACTCATGAGTCACCTCCCCAACCCACGTTTTTAAAATTTAGAGGACCAGAGTTTGGTTCCCCGCACCCACACTGGGCAGCTCACAGTCACCTTAACTCCAGTTCCAGGGCATCTGACAGTCTTTTCTGACTCCTGCTTGTAGCTATTCATGAACCACCATATATATATATATATACATATATATATATATATACATACATATATATATATATATGTATATATATATATATTTTGGAGATGATGGCTCAGCAGTAACAAGCATTGGTTGCTCTTCCAGAGGACCCAGGTTCAATTCCTAACACCCACAAGTCAGCACACAACTGTCTTTAACTCCAGTTCCAGGAGATCTGACACCCTCATACAGACATACATGTAGGCAAAACACCAAAGTATATAAAATAAAAATAAAATTAAAATTGGAAATACCAATCCTTGCCATTAGGAGGCATAGGTAGGAATGGAAGTTTAAGGTCATCCTTACCTTTATGGTGAGTCTGAAGCTAGTCTGCAATACACGTGATCCTGTCTCAAAACAACAACAAACAACAGAGCTGAGGACCCTGCTTAATCTGCAACATGCTTGCCACGAAAGCACAGAGACTCCATTTCAATATCCAGCATCCCTTTGAAAGGTATGCCAGTACTTTAAGCCCTGGGTAGGTGGAGAGAGAGGGTTCCCTCGTGGTCACCAGACAGAAATTTCAGGTTCAGCAAGAGACCCTGTCTCAGCAACTAAGGCAGGAGAAACTGAGGAAGACATCTGATGTGATGGTCAGTTTTCTTTGCCATCAGGACACAACCTAGAATCACGTGGGAAGAGAGTCTCCCTGGGGAATTGTTGACATCAGGCTGGTTGGTGGGCATGTTTGTGGGAAGGTCCCACCTTAGTGTGGGTGGCATCATCCTGGACTATTTAGTGCGGATGGCATCATCCTGGACTATGAGCCCTCGATTCTGAGTTAGAGAAAGCTAGATGAGTCGTAAGCATACATGCATGCTGCGCCCTCTACTCTCAATGTGACTATGAGGGTTCCCACACATTGACACCCTGCTATGATGGACTAGAACATGGGATTGCGAGCTAAACTAACATCAGGGGAGATGTTAAGTTGCATCTTGTCAGGCTATTTTATTTTCTCACAGCAACAGAAATAAAACTAGGACATTGACTATCACCTGCTGGCCTCTGCAGGCACATAGGCACTTGTACAGACACACACACACACACACACACACACACACACACACACACACACATTAAACAGTGAACAACACAACATTCCATGTTTTGGATGGCCCCCCTCCCCCACCCTTTCTCTGAGCAATAGGAATTTAGATTGTTTTTCTTACAAACAATGCTGAAGACAGCGATCTTGCCTGTCCCTTTGAGACACTAAACCTGTAAACTTAAAGTTAAAATTAATGGTAGCAAATGTCTTGGCATCGGGGGCCCAAACAGAAGTTGTCTATTATATGAACATTCTCTAAAACTTATCATCAGGATATTCTTTTGGGTTTTATTTTTAATCATGTGCTTAATCCAACACAGAAACTACTGGGACTTTTCCTGGTCAGATTAGTTCAAACAGTTAGCAATTGTTCTCTTTGCTGGACAGAAAGCTGGTTGAAGGGTTACGCTGTCTGAATAGCTGTAAGACTCAGAAATTCTTATAAAGACACATTTATTTGGGGGTTAAAAATATCCATGATTTCTTTTGGATTAATGGCTTAAATATGAATGTTTGGCTGTAGCTGTAGCTTGTTTCTTGTTCATTCGTTCTGCGTCCCCAGGAGAGGAAACTGTTGAATCTCTATTAAATTAAATCAATAAATTTAAACTTTAGCTATTTCTCTCTCTGTGTGTTTTATTTTGAGGCTAGGTGTTGCTATATAGCCCTAGCTGGCTTAAATCCAGCATCCTCTACTGATTTTCTTGGGCACCAGGCATGTATGCGGTGCACATACATGTATGAAAGTAAAACATGAGAATCCACACGAAAGGATATTCTCTGAATTATTATTTATAGAAAAGCAATTGAAAATATATTTGTTTCTCAGTAAAGGCCTAGACAAATGAATCGTAACCCAGTCCCTATTATGAACAACAGAGAAGAGTAGTACTTTGGAATACTGTCCAAAAGAGAAGATGCTAGCAGTGTGTGGTCTGGTAGATCGCACTTGTAACTTCAGACCTTGGGAGCCTGAGACAGTTCAAGGCTAACCTGGACTACTGTCTTAATAAAGAGGGCCCCTGTTAGAAATGGTTCAAATGAACATATTTTTGTTTCTTTGCTTTTGAGGCAGGGTCTCACTATGTAGCTCAGGTTGGCCCTGAACGTCTGGCTTATTGCAAGAAGTTTTTTTTTTTTTTTTTTTTTTTTTTGTCAGAGTTTGGCATTCAACTCAGGTTCTCATACATGCTGAGCAAGCATGCTACCACCAAGGCACCCCACCCCCAGTGCTGTACCATATATTTTTTGTGAAAACACACACACACACACACACATTAATGTGTAATATGTTATTTTCATAAAGGAAAAATAGCAGTAACACTTGAAATACCCATACTCGTGAGATTGTGAGAAGATGACCCATTGGGTAAATGTGCTTGTTGCCAAGTCTAACAATGAATCTGAGCTAGATCCCCTGAACAAAATGGAGAATGGAGAGAGCCAACTCTCATGAGCTGCTTTCAAGAAGGCCTCAGAGGGTGATCACCATGTCAGCAGCAGAGTGACTTCTGGCAGCCCAGAGCCCACCGTCCCAGGCTGAGAGCCCTCACCATCCGTTTATCGCTTCACTCTGCCCTCTGTTCCCAGTCCCAGTTATTATCATAATTCAGATCTAGGTAGGCTTCCTTCACCAAGCATACCTCTTCCTGGCTCCTTCCCACCTGGCTCCTTCCCACGCCCACTGCCAGTTCTGGAGTCCCTCTTGGGATACCTCCCTCCCCACATACAACAACCTCCCCATCCCCGACAACTGCCCCCTCCCCTTTGCCCCAAGCCCAGGAACTCAAGTCTCTGATCACGGCTATTTACATTTTCCCACCAGCTGTGATGCCCTAACCAGGGTCCTTTTAGATGCAGCCAGCCCACAATGGCCCTCATGGTTTAGGACTCTCCCCTGCTGGTGCTCCATGTTGGGGTCAAGGGGGGTGGTCAGCCACCATCTGGACAGACTCCTGGAACATCTCATACTGGCCTCCTCCGTTGGACAGCCCACCAGGACCTCCCATTGGTCACCTATGCCCCGCCCCTCGATGCAGTATCACCTTCTCTGTTGATGCCTTCTCACGGATACACTGGCCCTTCATGACGTCTTCCCATGACTATAGCCAGGCACCCCTCTGTCTACCCCAACCCACTCCACGGTCCTCAGTGGCTTGTGGCTCAGTTCAGGCCCCATTCCTGAGTAAACTGTCACGCTTCTCTCCCTCTGATACCCCCAGGATCATCTTCATTTCCTGGACCAAAGGAAAAAAACCATGCTGGTCTTAGGTGTTTTGGAAGTTCATTGAGAAAATAAAATTATACTTGTTATTTAAAAGGAACAAATCAAGGGCTGTCTCTGAGGTTAAGAGCCCTTGCTACTCTTGGAGAGGACCCAGGTTGGGTTACCAGAGCCCACACGGTGACTGACAACAGTCTGTAACTCCAGTTGCAGGGGATCCAGGGCTCTTTTCTGTCCTTCACAGCCACCAGGCATACATGTGGTATGTATGTGGTACACACATACATGCAGGCAAAAACACATGAATAAAGTAAAATACATAAAATCTTTGTTTTTTCTCAGATAAGATTTCACTGCTTGTCCTGGAACTCACTCTGTACGCCAGGCTGGCCTCCAACTCAGACATCCCCCTGCCTCTGCCTCCCAAGTGCTGGGATTAAAGGTATGTACCATCCCTGCCTGGCTAAATAAATTATTTTAAGAAACAAATTCTTCTTTCCTGGGATATTAATGAAAACAGACAAACAAACAAAAAAAAAGAGACACATGCAACAACAACAAAACCAAACTAGCCAGACTGTTGTGAAATATTATTTTAAGATGTGTTACATTTGTTTATTCTGTGGAACATTTGTTTTAATGATGCAAAGATGTCTTGCATTTTTTTACATTGCATTTGTTTAACCCTGTGAAGCTGTGTTACTTAGCCCGGCTAAAACACCCAATTGGCCTAATAAAGAGCTGAATGGCCGATAGCTGGGCAAGAGAAAGGATGGGTGGGGCTGACAGGCAGAGAGAATAAGTAGAAGAAAACATCTGGGAAGAGAGGATCAAGGAGCAAGAAGAGAGGGAAAGAGGGCACCAGGGGGCAGCCCCACCCCCCAATCCCCACCCCCCAACCCCCACTCCCCAGCCCCCACTCCCCAGCCCCCACCCCCCAGACAGCTGTGGAGTAAGAGTGAAAGTAAGGAAAAAGCCCAGAGGCAAAAGGTAGATGGGATAATTTATGAAAAGCTGGCGGACATTTACAAGTAATAATAAGCCTCTGTGTGATTTATCTGGGAGCTGGGTGGTGGGCTCCCAAAAAGCCAAAGAGTAAATACAACCAACTAGACCAGACAAAACAAACAACAACAAAAACCCCAAACCAAAACCAAGTTAGATGAAGAGTGACACTAGAGGCTGACCTCTGGACAACACCTGTGCTTGTCACAAACACACACACACACACACACACACACACACACACGTACACACACACGTACACACACATATTCACACCACACATACACTACAATACAGGCATATATACACTCACACACACCACACACACTCACACATGTACACACACACACTCACACACGTACACACACATATACACACCACACATATACTACAATACAGGCATATATACACTCACACACACTCACACACATGCACACACACCACACACACTCACACACACACACACACACACACATGCGTGCACAAAGGACAGTCAGGCATGATGGTATACTGCTTGTCTCTGAGCATTTGGGAATTGGAAAGAGGAGGACCAGGAGTTCAGGGGCACCCTTGGCTACACAGCAGGCTCAGACTAGTCTAGGTTACAGGAAACTCTCAGAAAAGCCAAACAAACAAAAAGGAAGAGGCCCATGGATGCAGTTAGTTAGTAGATGCTTGCCTGGCAGGCACATGGTCCTGGCTGTACCCAGCAATGTATAAACATGAGCATCATGTCATCCTAACACTTGGAAGGTAGAGAAGCAAAAGCAGGAACTCAAGGGCACCTTCTCCTACACAGTGAGTTTGAGGCTAGCCTGGGGCCAGTCCAGGCTACCAGAGACCAAACCGAAACACTGCTCCTATACATAAGAAAAGCAAATTAATTCCCTATAGATTTCAGCCGGAAGGTGGTGGCTCACGCCTTTAATCCTAGCACTCAGGAGGTAGAGGCAGGCAGATTTCTGTGAATTTGAGGCCAGGCTGGTCTACAGAGTGGGTTCCAGGACAGCCAGGGCTACAGAGAGACAGCCTGCCTCAAAAACCAAACCAAAAGAAAAAGAAAAAGTCTATATAGTGAGACCGAGGCCGTCTAAAAAATAATCGGTTTAGCAACGTTACAATAGAAAACCAGTATCCAATGTTATCTCACTCCTAAGAGACAGGCAATAAATGAAACTATTTGAGGGAGAGCTTAAGATTTATGATGCCTCTGCAGATACAAGACAAGCAGGTGTTGTAGGAGCAATGACTACTGTGTGTGTCTGAGAACTTGCAAGATAATGTGAGCCTGGGAAACCAAGAGACACAATTAATTGTTTCTCAGTGTCCCGGGAGATAAGAGTCTCGTTATGGGCAGGGAGGGCTGTGCCCTCAGCTGCAGTCTCTCTGGCACCTCAGGAGAAGGGGCGTGGCAAACTCCATATGCTGCAAGCTCAGCCCATGGGGCATGCTGGTTTGCTAATGATAAAACGTGTGTTTCCCCGACAGGATCCCAGGTGTTCTGTGCAGGTGTGCACACTGGGGAGGAAGGGAGGCAAACTTAAACTGCCTTCCCTTGATTACATTAGGGAGTCTGGGACAACTGAATTACCCTGGGGGTCAGGGGCAGATTTCCCTTTTAAAAAAAAAAGCGCGCGCGCGCACACACACACCCCTCAACGATGGTAAGCTCTGGCATTAAAACTGCCATGTTTTGTTTTCTTTGCTTTTTTGAGACAGATCCCTTTGGGTCATTCTCATGTCATAGCCTCCCAAGTGCTGTGATTAACTACAGTTGTGTACCACCAACCCTGGTTCTGGAGCAGTGATTTCCAAAATGCATCATAGAATTTAAAATAAACTGCAGAGAGGTAATGGTACATGCCTATAACCCCAGCACTCAGGAGGCTGAGGTAGGATGATTGTCCCTGGTTTGAACACAGCTAGGGCTGTATAGCAAAATTCTGTCTCCAGAGACCAAAATAAGGGTTGAGGATGTAGCTCAGTCGGTAGAGTACTTGCACATCCTGTACGAGGTTCACGATTTGATCACCAGCACCGTATACAATGAGGTATTTGAGGTCGGTCTTGACTATGTTCTGAGTTCAAGGCCAGCCTGACCTGCATGAGACCCTTTCTCAAAACAAAACCGAAACCAAAACCAGGTCCTGGAAAGATGGCTCACTGTTAAGAGCAAGTGCCACTCTTGCAGAGGACTCATCTGGTTCCCAGAACCTATGTCAAGTGACTGACAATGGTCTGTAACTGCAGCTACAGGCAGCCTAATCTAATTGAAACCCAGTCCTCTTCTGGACTCCAGAGGAACTTGCACTCACATGCACAAACACCCCACACACATACACAAAATTTAAAAAGAACCAACAATCCTTAAAAAGAAACAACAACATAACATAACAACAAAGCAAAACCTCAAAGCATTATAAATAAACATAAACTGAGTAATGAATAATTGTAACAGACCAGACTGATGAAATGTGTACAAAGCATTTTTATATAAAAAGTGGTGAAACTGCTAATCAGTTCAGAGAAGAACTGGATAAGATCCAGGTGAGTCAAATAAGAGTAAAAAGCACTGAATATTTTCTGTAATTGTCAGTTACTTTTCTCTAATATTTGACCCTCGCTGTAATTTTCTTTTTCACTATGCCCAGCACAGCCATTGGATAGACCCAGTGGTCTCCCAGAACCTACATTCATTCATTCATTCATTCATTCATTCATTCATTCATTCATTCTCTTCCTTCCTCCCTGCCTTCCTCCCTCCCTTCCTCTCTTCCTCCCTTCCTCCCTTCCTCTTTTCCTCCCTTCCTCCCTTCCTCTTTTCCTCCCTTCCTTCCTTCCTCTTTTCCTCCCTTCCTTCCTTCCTTTTTCCTTCCTCCCTCCCTTCCTTCCTTTTTTGAGACAGGGTCTCTCTGTAGCTCTGGCTGTCCTGGAACTTGTTTTGTAAACCAGGTTGGCCTTGAACTCATGAAGCTCCTCTTACCTCTGCCTCCCAGGTGCTGGGGGTTAGAGGAGTGCGCCACCACACTCGGCTGCTTTTCCCTTCTTGACTGTGCCCTTAGACACCAGCAGTTCTTCCCTTTCATTAGCCAGAGCGAGGCTCTTGCTGCATCCACTTGAAGCCTGAGATTCTAAAGAAATGCCTGAAGAGGACGTGTACACACAAGATGGAGGCGGCCTGTGGTCTTGTGTTCACCTTGGAATTGTTGTCTGTTCTCAGGCAGGATTGGGCATAGGGTTTCCCTTGCTTACCTCTCCCCATGGGAGGAAGATAGCTTCCTGTCCCTTTTATGTTTTATTGGCCATATGGCTTTATTGACCCATACAGTGCAAGTAGATGGGTGCTACATGTGAACACAAGCTTTAAATATGATCTAAGTGAGATTAACTAAAATAAAAAATGGGCAAGGGGGACAGGTTTCTCATGTATCCCAAGCTGACCTCAAATTCACTGTATAACCAGAGATGGCCTTGAACTCCTGATCCTCTTTTCCTCTACCTCCCCATTGCTAGGATTGGAGTATGTAGCAAGGACAGTATTGATGGGAGATGTCATTCTGTAAATACGTTTCTCTTATTGATTAATGAATAAAGCACTGTTGGCCAATAGGAAAGCAAGATAGGTGGGACTAGGAGACAAGGAGAATTCAGAAGAGGTAGGAGGAGATTCCACATGTAGGACCGAGAGAGCAGAACTCCAGACCCTCTCTCTGGTAAGACAAGGCCATGTGGAAACATTTAGATTGATAGAAATGGGTTAATATTTAAGACAGAGCTAGCCAATAAGAAACACTAGTAACAGGCCAACAGCTTTATATCTAACAGAGCATCTCTGAGTGTTATTTGGGGTTGGCGCGGCTGTGGGACCAGGCTGACGGGAAAACATGCTCCTAACACAGTATGTGCAATGCTGGGGCTGAATCCAGGGCTTTGTGCATGCTAGGTAATCACTCTACCCACTGAGTTACACTCCCAGGCCTAGTTAGTCAATTTTGCAATTTTGCTTCTGAAGTGTGTGTGTGTGTGTGTGTGTGTGTGTGTGTAACTTGAGGAAGATTTTGAACTCCCAATCCATCTGCCTCCACCTCTCTCAAGTACTGACATAACAAGTGTATGCTACTACATCTGACCTAACGAATGCCAGGCCCTTTAGCCCTTCTTATCCCATCTTATCAGCACTATCCAATCCGTGAGAATCTCTCCCAGCTGCTTCAACATGCTTCTAGCTTTCCTCCTGGCTTTTAGTTATGTACTTCATTAAGAAAGCCACCCTCTGCAAAGTTGACAAAGATGTCAAAACCAACTCAAGGCCACAGTTGAAGCACCTTTGGTGACTTTTCACACCACAAGGCGCTTCTTAGTCATCACAACTTGACTTCTGTTGAGACCATCAACCTATTCCCTCTGTATTCCTAGCCCCCTTTCTATGCTCAGCATGATGTAACCGCCTATAGTCCTGGGCACTGCTCTTTGCCTTTGTCTTTTCCCTCCAGCAGCTGGTCCCCTCCCACAACTACTTGGCCAGGTTCAGCTCTGTACCAGTGCTGCTAAACAATCTGTCTAGTGCTTCCAGCTGCCCACTTTTTTCTGTGGGTTTTTGATTTTTGCTTTTTTGTTTGTTTTGTGTTTTTCCTCCTGTACACACACATCTCTGGTACTTTCCATGCCAAATTGTAATGATCTGATTTGTGTCGTCCCTTTCAAAAGATTACTATCTGCTGAAGGCAGGGACCATATTCTACTTAACATTTCAAGCCCAGAGCACCTGCAGGAGGTGCTCTGTCCACATTAGTGCAGTTGAAATAAACCAGATCAAACATCAACAGTTTCAAGGCAGATCACACAATGATTGGCTCTTTTGAACAGAAATATACTACCATGTGACAGACATCCACTCTCCCTTACTTACGGTTTCCCCCTTTGTGAATACTCCCCTAGATTGAAAAAAAAAAAAAAAACCCATCAGAAGAGGGAAATGCACACAGATGTCCAGGCAACTGTAGTCATGATAGTGAAAACTGGAAGCAGTCCAAGTGTCTAACAGGGAAGTGACTGAGCAAACAATGGGATTATTATATAGCTATTAAAAATGACAGAGGTGAGAAGTGTCAACATAGAGAGCGAGCTATGTTCCAGCAGGAACGTTAAGTGGAAAAAAAGGACACAGGCTAGCGTTTGAGGATGTGTGAATGGATGTGTGTATGTGTGCGCACAGAGTAATAAGATCAGAGGCCAATCTGGAAAAAATGGACATGGCTGCAGTTCAGAGTTCTCTGGGTGTTTTGGAACCTGTAAGATTCCATCCATTTATCACAATAACAGCTGAGATCTTATGGACTCCACCTGCCCCCAAGTATTGTGCAGCAGGTGGTGTGACGGCAGAGGCCTAGAATCCAAGCATTTAGGAAGTAGAAGCAGGGGACCAGTATTTCTAGGCTATCCTCTGCAACACTGTAAGTTTGAGGCTGACCTGAGTTGCTTGAGACCTGGACTCAAAAACAAAAACAAAGCAAAAGTTGGACATTGTGCCTTACATCTTTAATCCCAGTGAAGGCAGAGGCCGGCAGAACTCTGTCTGAAGCCAGACAGGGCTACACAGTGAGTTCCTGTCTCAGAAAACAGGAATAAAACAAAAACATCATGGGGCTGAAGAGATGGCTCAGAGGTTAAGAGTACTTGCTCTTCCAGAGGGTCCTGAGTTCAATTCCCAGCACCCACATGGTGGCTCACAAACATCTGTTATAAAGTCTGGTGTTCTCTTCTGGCCTGCAGGCAAACATGCAGGCAGAACACACAACTGTTTTCAGGGGCCAGGGACAGGTGGCTCAGTGCTTGGGAGCATGTGTTGCTCTTGCAGAAGACCTGGGTTTGGTACTTAGCATCTGCCTCACAACAACCTATGACTCCAGTTCCAGGGGGATCTGACATCATCTTCTGGATTCAAGGGTGCTGTACTCATATGCACATACCTATATAGACACAGACAAACACACACACACACACACACACACACACACACACACACACACACATAATACCCTCTTCCCAAAATTAAGCCTTCAAAATAAGTACTATATGTTATCTACCAGGTAGAACATTACAGAGATATTTAAAGTCAACTTCTAATTAACATTGTTATGAAAATAGCGATACTTCTCTTCTTCGTCATCTTCGTCTTCCTCTCTCACTCTACCCAAATCTTACTAGGACACCAGAACGGTCTCAAATTTGATATTCTTCTGCCTCTAACTCCTGGGTGCACAACTACAGATGTGTTCCAGCACTCTGGTTTTGTGTGTGTGCTTGTGTGTGTGTGTGTGTGTGTGTATGAATGCCTTAGGGTTCCTATTGCTGTGATGCAATACCATGACCAAAAGCAATTAAAGGAGGAAAGGGTTTATAACCTCTTGTGCTCCACTATCCAGGGATGTCAGGGCGGGAACTCAAGGCAGGAACTGATGCAGTGGTCACACAGGAATGAGGTTTCCATTCCCTGCTTGCCAGTTCTCTTTCTTATCCACTCCAGGACCAAGGACCTGCACAGGAACAGCACCCACTCACAGTGAGCTGAGCCCTTCTACACCAATCACTACCCATCGTCTGAGTTCCTTCTTCCCAGATGACCCAGTCTAATGTCAAACACACAAACAAAAAACTAACCAGGATGAACTTATGTGTTCAGGCAAAGTGTGTGTGTGTGTGTGTGTGTGTGTGTGTGTGTGTGTGTGTACATGCACATGCATATGGAGGCAAGAGAACAACTTTTGAGTGTAGTTCCGCACGTGCTGGCTATCTTCATGAGACAGAGCTGCCAGTGACATCACACTTGGTTCTGAGGTTTGGACTCAGGCCCCCCTGTGCTTCTGAGTTTCACCCTACAGCCTGGGCTGACCTTGAACTCTTAACAACTATGACATTTCAGCTTCCCTGGTGCTGGGATTACAGGCTTGTGCCACCATGCCCAGCCATCCTGCCTCTTATCTCAAAGATACATGTAGACACTAGAGCCATCTCCCCTGAGGTTTACTCTGTTAGGCTCTATTATCAGAATGCTTAGACATGGCCTAAATTTAAACTGACCAAGTTCAAGGGCAGCAGAGTGTGTGTAAAAGCAAGTGGCATTGCTCAGGTAAAGACAGATTATTTTTATGAAAGCAAGGGGCTTAAATGTATTCTGCAAGGACAGAGCTGTTGAGATTTTCCCAACGAGGCAGAGGCAAGAGGATCAACACAGGTTCAATGCCAGCCTGATCTACTTAGTGAGTTCTAGGCCAGCCAGAACTCCATAGTGAGAAACCCTCGCCCCCACTTCACAGAAACAACACAAATGACTCCAGATGAATCAGGGAAGCTTTGGGATTTTTCTGGAAGCAAGGTCTCACATAGCCCAGGCTGGATTCCAACTAGTTATGTATCTGAGGGTGACCCTGAATGTCTAACCCTCAGGCTTTTACCTCCTGGCGCTGGGATTACAGGTGTGGGCCACCACGATGAGTTTATGGGATGCAGGTGGTAAAATCCAATGTCCCCTGGATAATCCATTACAACCCCAGCCAATCCACTACAACCCCAGTCGGAGACAAGAATCATTAAGTGAAAACCAGTTTGGCCTTTCTAATCTGAAATTGGCAGTGTCAGACAAAGGATCCTGTATTTGGCTACTCGCCTTATGACTAGTTTCCCCGACTATGGTGCACCCACCTCTGACTGCTTCGGGGATAGATATGGTATATTTCCCCACTATGATGCTCGGCAAGAACATAGGAGATGCCCTCATTTTCCTGCCTGCATTATCTATAATAGATAACTGCCCTTTAGGCTCTGCTGAGGAATCTGCACATAGAATCCACTCACTGAGCAGTCATGTGAGCTACAGCCCATGCTTGGGATGAAAACCCCGGAAGCCATCATCTCTCCGCTGCCTGGACAATGTATAATTAGCTCGGTGTGCAGCTTGACCCCAGTGATTTTTCTGACGCACTTGGCCTTCAGTGTGTGTGCCCTTTCTGAGACCTCCTGTGTCTTCTCCACAGCTGGAGATGCCCCAAACTGCACGCAGCACTTTCCGTGGGTGTGGCCTTGCTTTCTTAGGCGCTTCTTGGTGCTGGCTGCTGCTCTTCAGAGGATCACATGTTTCAGCTACTCACGGAGCCACAGCGCTCTTTGAAATGGACCATGAGTGGCTCTATCAATTGTAGTTGAGTCGTCCAGTCCCTCCCATTTCTTTTTTAAAAAAATGATTCTCTGATGGAGGCCTCTCAAAGAAACACTATAATTGGGCAGCCTGGGGCATATGGGAAAGCCTCCCGATGGCGTCAGTAGCTATTCTCAGGAAAGGAAAGGCAGGGTATCCCCACTGGGAGATGACAGCACTTGTTTCAAGTTGGGGAAGAGCCTGTGGTTCTCTTCCTGCGTTTAGAGGGGAAAGCGAACACACAATGTTCATTTCCTAAATACGGGATGTGCTTCGCTAGCGGCTCATTTTCCAACATGTCATATCCTGGCTGAAGGCAGCAGGGGTCAGGGCAGGAAATGGCAGCTTCTCAGAATGAGACAAGGCTTTCCCAGAGCGGTCATTGGTTCTTGGGGACTATAAAGCTAGCTCACCCAGAAACAGCCTGCTACTTTTCTTCCTGGAGTCCGGAGTGAAGGGTAAGTGGGGAGTTGCAGGAGATGAGTCTGAAATGGAGTTGGTGACAAGGGGGGTCAACTCTTGGGTCATCGTGTACTCAGAACAACTTCTTACTGGTCAGATGGCTCATGGAGGTCAACAAGGAACAGTAGGACCCCTGAGTCAGGAGACCGGGGCTCTTTACAGGGCTCTGGAAAGCATCAGTTGGATCTGCAGCCTGTCTCTAAAATCCTCTATCCTCACTGATGCCGATGAATTCTGGCTGGCGAATCCAGCGGATGCAAGCCTGAGATCTTAGCACCCAGAGGGTGGAAGCTGGAGGTTCAGGGGTTTGAGGCCAACTTGGACTGTATAAGATCCTGTCTTTAAAGACAACAAATGGAGATCAAAACATTTAATAACTTCTGTCCAGATATTTCAGTTTTGATATGCTCTTTCTGTGGCTAATTTGACATTTTTTAAGACATTCTAAATAGTAGAAAGTCTAGTGAGTATGAAAATCAGGGTCTCTGGCAACGGGGACAGATGAACTTTTACCCTGGTATGTTCAGCTTTCTCTTTTAGTCACCTTTTATTGGCTTCAATTCAGCTTGACCCAAGGAAGCCTTCAGGGAGTTGTTATTCCCCCTGCCCACTTTCTTTTTTGCCTTGAGACAGGCACTTTTTATGTAGCCTTGGGTGTCCTAGAACTCAATATTTAGACCAAATTGGCCTCTCAAGGATCTGGCCTGGCCTCTGTCTCCCAAGTGCTGGGATTAGAGAAGTGTGTCACCACAAGGGACTTGGCTATTTTTAAAAAAGTCTATTGGCTAGTCTATTTTTTTTTTTCATGGCACTTTTGTAATGAAGAGACTTAGTATTAACTGGATGTAATTTAGTTTTAATTAAGTTTTCACCAAAGACCAAGATGTCTGAGGACCTTAGGGTCCTAACTTAGAATAAATAGAAAATTATATCTTAGAATGGATTAAAAACATAAAGTCTGCTTTTCTGAAGCAGCTAAGTTAGATTATTTATTTGTTTAAGTTAGCCCAGTAGGGTTTATTTTGCCATTTTCAAGCATAATTTGCTTTTGCTGCTTCTCCTTCTCTTTCTCCCATACTCCTTTGCCCTAATCTTTCTATTACCCTCCCTTTCGAGACTTCATGTAACCTAGGCTAACCCTGAATCCACTATGTAGCTCAGGCTAGCCTTGCTAGAAAGAATAGTCTCTTTAGTTTGACAAATTATGTACCTTTTTGAGCTTTTGGTTATGTGTTTGGAGGGATGGCAGGAGGGAAGGAGGGCCCAACTCCACCCAAGGAAGCCTTCAGTGAGTTTCTCTCTATTCTACCCCCTTTCTTTCTTAGCCTCGAGACAGGGACAGATGCTTGTTATGTAGCTTTGGGTGGCCTAGAACTCAACATTTAGAACAGGTTGGCCTTGAACTATCAATGATCCTCTGCTTCCCAAGTGTTGGGATTAGAAGGAGGGAGGAGGAAAGAGGGAGGGGAGAGAGAGAGAGGAAATTGCTGTACTTCGAGTCCCGAGGACACAGGTCTCCACACATGAAAAGCTTTTGTTACTTCGCAGTTTGCCACTTGTAAAGTGTTGTCCTCTTTTTCTTGGTTCTTGACTGCCAGGGGTTGGAGGAGGGGAGATAGGATGGGGGTATCATAACCAGACTTTGCAAATGCCAGGCAGTGGCTCTACCACTGAACTACACCTTTAGTCCAAGGGTCATCTGGAAGACGGAGCAAAGTCTTCGTATTGGAGTAGCCTTCTAGTACTCTCCACCTTCGCGCTGAATTCGTATTTAACCAGAGTATGAAATCCATAGATTCTTTTCCCTGGGAGTAAAAGCAGAAGACAGCTCAATCTCTATTTGCATGTGCGCAGTTAACGGGTTCTGAGAATTTGTATGACTCCAGAGCTGGCCTTTGAAAACTTGACACATGACCTAGTGGGTGGTAACCTACCGCACCCCCTCCCCAATCCCCTGACTGGTAGTAACGGACATTTAATTATTTATTCATGTATTTAGTTCTGCAGCGTCGGGGATTAAATGTAGGGGTTGGATGCTAGGCAAGCGATCTACCATTAAGACACACTTCCAGCCTTAGGTCTACTTAATCTTCGAAGATTCCCTCTTGTGCACCGGCCAGCTCTAGGCTGGGGCAGCGGGACTCCGGGGTAACTGCTTGTCTGTGTCCCCACAGGGCATGGAGAGACTGGCGGCCTGGGAGCCGCAGGGCGTGGATGCGCTACGTCGCTTCCAAGGACTGCTGCTGGACCGCCGAGGCCGGCTGCACGGCCAAGTGCTGCGCCTGCGCGAAGTGGCCCGGAGGCTCGAGCGTCTCCGCAGGCGCTCCCTGGCGGCCAACGTGGCTGGCAGCTCTCTGAGCGCCGCCGGCGCGGTGGCCGCCATCGTGGGGCTGTCACTCAGCCCGGTCACCCTGGGGGCCTCGCTCGTGGCGTCGGCGGTGGGCCTAGGGGTGGCCACCGCCGGAGGGGCAGTCACCATCACGTCCGACCTCTCTCTGATCTTCTGCAATTCCCGGGAGGTGCGGAGGGTGCAGGAGATCGCCGCCACCTGCCAGGACCAGATGCGCGAGCTCCTGAGCTGCCTGGAGTTCTTCTGTCAGTGGCAGGGCCGAGGGGACCGCCAGCTGCTGCAGAGCGGGAGGGACGCCTCCATGGCTCTTTACAACTCTGTGTACTTCATCGTCTTCTTCGGCTCACGCGGCTTCCTTATCCCCAAGCGTGCCGAGGGGGCCACCAAAGTCAGCCAGGCCGTGCTGAAGGCCAAGATTCAGAAACTGTCGGAGAGCCTGGAGTCCTGCACCGGTGCCCTGGATGAACTTAGCGAGCAGCTGGAATCCCGGGTCCAGCTCTGCACCAAGGCCGGCCGTGGCCACAACCGCAGGGTCTCCGCTGATCAGGACGCAGCGCTGTTTTTCTAAGAACACCCTTTACCCTCGTGGGATGGTCTAGATCTGTAGCATCCACGGGGAAACGCCACATAAGTGGAGGGCAAAAGACAAACTGTTCTTGTAGGTGTCGGTCCTCGACTCCTCGTGTGCGATGGACTTTTTCACTTTTGTAATCCCAATGGCGTATGTGACCTTAATCACTCACTTTGGTGGTGGGGGGCCAGAATCCTTTTTGCTACACACAGCTGGGCTGACTCTCCCTTGGGGGGGCGCACCTTGATGGTTTGAGCTGAGGTCTGGAGAGGTGTCCCTCCGCTGGGATCTCTTTAAGTTCTTACTGGAATCCTGGGACTCTCAAAAGGTTGGCCAGAGGAGACTTTTGCTTTACAACTCTGCAGTCCACATTCTGATACACAGAACTCCAGAATCCACAACAAGGAAGGCCTGTCCTTGCCTTTGTAGGGATTGGGGTTGTAGCTGCAAACTGGGCCCCGGAGCTGACTCTCCCTGCTCTTCCCACCCCAGTCAGTTTAGAATGAGAGACATCATTCCAAAGCGCCATAACGTTTGAAAAGGATGGCAAGCAATATTCATTTCCAGCCAGGTGTGGTGGTATATACCTGTAAGGTTAGAACTTGGAGATGAAGACAGGGGGATCAGGAGTTCAGGGTCATCCTTGGCTACGTAGTAAGCTCGAGGCTACCCAGGATTATAAAACTCTGATCGCAAACCCGACTCTCTTCAATAGACTTGTTGAACGGCTCCCAGGGGCTTTGTGATCTTCAGAATCTCTCATAGAAAGCCCAGGAGAGGCTGGCCCAGTCACTCTGTCCCCTACGGGATAGGAGACGGAACACTACAGCCCTTTAGAGGGCTCTGTTGCTTGTTCTTTGTAGAAACTGGTACAGAAAGGAATGTGAACTTCCTGGGAAAAGCCATCTTTGTTCTCTGAAAACTCCAGGTGACATAATTTTATTTATTTAAAAAGAGTTATTTAATTACTGCCTATTATTTACATTTAATTTTATTTAACCATCACACTTAGACAATAATAAGAATAGTAAGTGTTTGAATGGGACTCTCTTTCCAAGAGGCCAAATTTTAATTTCTAAAGAATCCTTCTTCCCTCTGAGGGGAATGCTTCTTCTAGTGTTTTACATGATCCTTGTGAGTAAGATGGGGCGAGAGTCCTGAATAGAGAGACTAAGCTAATTTTTAAACTAGGAAATGGAGTCTGGAATTGTGGAATATATGGATGATTAAGCACATGTGTCCTGAAGGTACTTTGCCAGAACAGAACACTTGACTTGAATAGAAAAACCTGTAATTTGGTTTGGGGAGAAGAGGGCAAATAGAGCCATGTGAAGGAAGCATTTAGATCTTGGAAACCTGATGTCTTGGGAGATTGTGTTACAGTAGAGATAGGTTGCATTTTGACTTTGGGGGTTGTAAGAACCTGTTAGCTATGTTTAACAAAGTACTTCTAATTTATTCAACGTCTTCCTAAGTTATCCTAAAAAATAAGCTGGAAAGTCTTTGGAACCATACCCAAGAAACCTTGGCTGTATTTTTAAATTATTTAATGTTAACATTTGTACAACTCCTATGCTTCCCAATGATGGCCTTGTGTCCAAGGAAATGTAATTTTGGCATGAGGGAGAGGGGTTGCTGTTCTATATTTGTTTTATTTGCCTATAAATTGTAATTGGATCATATCCTGGCTTAATTTGTCATTGATTCTTGGGGAGGACACTGTGTAGACTAGGTTGGCTTCAAACTCACAGAGATCTGTCTGCTTCTTCTTCCTGAGTGCTGGGATTAAATGAGTATGCCACCATGCCCTTGTTTTTTGTTTTTAAACTGGTGTCGTTTCTAGACTGCCTCATGTGGATGCTGCAGTACATTTCACACCATAATTATAGCATCCAGCTACAGCCGTTTCTTATGCCGTCATGTACTGATGCTTCATCTTGGATCGTATTTCCCCAATACTGAGCTGTTCCCTATGAACCAAGATGGGAATATCTTAGCACTAAAGTTCTGAAGTTTGTGACAGTGGTCTGCTGTTTGCGAGTGTGGAAGAGTGTCTACTTTCTATCAATAGGTTGGATATAGCAGTAATTAAAAAAGCAACCAGGGCATCGTGGCAAAAGGGCTGAGAGTCTCAGGGCACTGGAGCTACAAACAACAAAAACTGAAAACACATCTGAGCTGCATTACTAGGGACTGCTTGATACAGAAGGATCATTCACTTTCTTGGGCGCATGAATGCACACAAGATTGGAGGCTTTAAGAGGAGTTAAAGTTTGTTAAAATTGATGCTAGAGACAAATTGTCTGTTCTGTTCATGGGACTTTGGAGTGAGCTTTCCCTTCTGTAAGCAAACAGGTTGAAAGGATTTGTTGCAAAAGAAGAGAGAAAGAGAGAGAGGGAGAGATGCCAGGTTTGGGAAATACATGCTTATTGTAACTGTTGGAATGTTTCTCTGTTCCTTTCTTGGCCTTACAGACCTCTGAGTTATATGGTTACACAGCAAAGGGAATTCATTTGGTCTGCATCCTACAGCTCCAATAAAGTGCCATTCCGTTCCATTAAGAAGTAACCCTTGGGGCTGGCAACATGGCTCAGCAATTAGGAGCACTTGTTACTCTTGCAGAGTACCAGGGTTCCATTCCCAGCACCTACATGGAGCTCACAATCATCTGTAATTCCAGTTCCACGGGATGTCGTCTTCTGACTTCTGAGGGCACCAACCATGCACATGGTATACATACATATATGTGGGCAAAACATTCATACACATAAAATAATCTTAGAAAGACAAAAAGAAATAATCTGTAGTGAGCATTCTGATCCTAACTCCAGTGTATTTGTCCTAGACACCTGCCATTTCCAATAGGGCAAATGTCGAAGGTAAAAGTTGTGGCTTCAGGGAAAGGGATAGGAGGGTATGGAGACTGTTGCAGATTGGGTCGGACGGTCAACTTCACATTTCTCTACTTCAGTAGCTGGTATGAAAAATAAATTAGACAAGGAGATTGTGCAGGGGCCTGAAGCAATCACTCAGTGGTTAAGGGCATTTATTTGCTGTTTTTTTCCCCCAGCACCCATTTAGTTGGCTCACAACTATGTGGAACTCCAGCTTCAGGGGATTTAATTCCCTCTTCTGACCTTTTAAGGTCACCTGCAGACCCGCATACACACACACATAGATAAAAATAGTCTTTAAAAAAAGGTTGTAGGTGGCGGGCACTGGTGGCGCATGCCTTTAATCCCAGCACTCAGGAGGCAGAGGCAGGTGGATCTCTGAGTTCGAGGCCAGCCTGGTTTACAGAGGGAGTACCAGTCAAAGATACACAGAGAACCCTTGTCTCAAAAAACCCAAACAAGCAAACAAATAAATAAATGAATAAATAAATGTAAAAAAGAGGTTGTACAGAGATAAGTAGAGACAAAGCTGAATATAGCAGCCTAGTTCATTCCTTCCACAGTAGTCAGTTAGTCCTTCCCTTTCTATTGGAGTCAGTGGCTCAAGTCCGAAGCTTCTTTATTTTCTCATAGCTACTTAGGCCACGTCTGGCAGGAGGCAGAGGTGGGGAGATCAGCAGGTCAAGTCCAGCTTTAGCTATGGAGGACCAGCCGGAGCTCCATGAGACCCCATCTCAATTAAAAAAAAAAAGCATTCAAAATTATCAGGTGTGGTCAGATACAGTATCTATTGCTAAAATTCCACCCCTAGGGAGCCCCAGGTAGGAGGCAGAAGAATCCAAGCCTAGCCTGGTCTACATAGACCTAACTGAAAACCAAAACAAAGCAAAAGCCTAGCTGTGGTTGCCACCAGCAGTGGGGACAGATACTCTGGAATGGTCTCTCTCTCTGATTGCCCATCTATGCACCTGCACTTTGTGCCTGGCCTAGAAGTTGCAATGGCCTGTGTCAGCTCCACTCTGTTAGCCACAGCCTGCCACAAGCTGGAGTCCCATGCTTATAGAGTTCCTGTAAGCATCCTCTCCGTTGACCGCCACGATTCTCTTGATAGGAATTTGGAAAACTGGAAAGCTACTTTTGTTCTTGGCAAATTTGCAAGTAGTTATGTAATCCTGCTGCAGGCTGGGGCTGGACATGAAGAGCCCTAAGACCTGGGAACATTCTCTTAGCAACCAGAGTTGTCTGAAGGGAAATTGTGTTGCTAGTGAGTTCCATCTTAGAACCAGGAATGCACATTTGGGATCCTCAGCAACTGAGGTCGGTCCAGCATGGACACTGAGGCTGTGGAGAGAGTGGCTTTTTGTGGTCTTACTACTTAATGATTTTGTGTGGCTTCACTGTAACACCCCAATCCTCACCCTCACTCCTGTGCCCAAAGTGGGGTGCAGAAAGGCTTGAAGCCTGCTTGGTCTCAGAGCTTCAGCCAGGGGACACTGTCAAGGTCTCTGGGCTCCCTGTCCACAGCTAGATACTGACTGGTCCCCATGGCCAAATTTATGAAGACGGCTGAAATTGAGAGAGGCTGTTTGTGCAGGTAGAGCTGGGAGGGAGTGATACCAAAAAACCTTTCCCATAGGTGGAAGCTGCTTTTTCTAGCAACTAACACCACTGCCCTCACCTTATGATTTAATTACATAATACTTACAGCGCAATTAAAAACCATTATTATTGTTGTTACTTTAGCTAGACTTGGTGGTGCATGCATTTAATCCATGCATATAATCCCAGCACTTGGGACCTGTAGGCAGGAGAATCAAGAGCCTAAAGCCAGCTTCAGCTACCTTGAGTAATAATTTTGAGGTCATCTTAGCCTAAAGATGCTGCCTCAAAAAGCCAACAATCAAAACCAATACTTTTTTCAGTGCTTATAAAATTAGATTCTGGCAAAAATATAAGAGCTTTCTGGTAAGGTATTTAGTAATCATAGTTAACAATCATTAAGAACTTGCTAGCCTGTTCTAAGTACAATTTGACCATATTATCTCATTTAATTTACAATACTCTTACCAAGTGGACACTCTAGTTACCTTGTATTGTTAGATACTATGAGGAACCTGAGAAGGCACACAATGACAGCAACCCAAGATTTGAGTTATAGAATGGTCTCTCTCATTCTAGAGTTATGCTCCTACCTACTCAACTAGTGAATACAGCTCCTCCTAGAGTGTCTCATGTGTCTAATCCTAGCATTCTGAAAGCTGAGACAGGAAAAGTATGAGTTCATGGCCAGCCTGGGCTATAGAGTGGAAGTGTAGGCCAGCCTGGGATACAGAATAATATTGTGCCTTTAAAAAAGAAAGAAAGAAAGAAAATCTAAAGCTAAAAGTGAGGCTATAGCTCTTGTGAAAACAAAACTGGTGGAAAGAGCAGGGATTAGGAGTTTGTGCTAACTGCTGAGGCGCTGAGACCTTCAGTGTTATCAGAGATCACACAGACTTGAAAAAAGCAGTTACTGGATGTACTGGCTAGTTTTATGTCAACTTGACACAAGCTAAAGTCAGCTGGAACCTCAGTTAAGAAAATGTCTCCCCCCCCCCCAAGATGACCTGTGGGCTAGCCTGTGGTGCTCTCTCTCGTTGGATGATTGATGTACGCGTGCCCAGTCCACTGCCGATGGGGCCACCCATGGTGGTCTTGGATGATACAAGAAAGCAGGCAGGTTGAGCCAGCCAGGAGGGAGGACCCTGGGAGTATCGTCCCTCCACGTTTCTGCTTCAGCTCCTATCTCCAGGTTCTCACCTTGAGTTCCTGCCCTGACTATCCACGATGTTCGACTGTGAGGCGGAAGCGGAAGCCAAATAAATCCTTTTCTCCTGGTTGCTTTTTGTCACGGTGTTTTTTGTTTTATTTTTGTGGTTTTTTTTTTTTTGTTTGTTGTTTGTTTGTTTTTCAAGACAGGGTTTCTCTGTGGCTTTGGAGGCTGTCCTGGAACTAGCTCTTGTAGACCAGGCTGACCTCGAACTCACAGAGATTCCCCCTGCCTGTGCCTCCTGAGTGCTGGGATTAAAGGCGTGTGCCACCACCGCCCTGTTTGGTCATGGTGTTTTACCACAGCAATAGAAACTAAAAATAGTTAACAAACTCCTTAAAATGAAACTTTCTGCCTGGTCTACAGAGCGAGTTCCAGGACAGGCTCCAAAACAATACAGACAAAACAGACAAACCCTGTCTTGAAAAACTAAAAAAAAGAAAAGAAAAGAAACTTCCTGAGATCATGCCATCAAAACTACCACTGTCCCTGGTTGTCAGCTCTCATTTTCTTCCTGCTAGGGTGTGCACTCACTTTTAGTCCAATTGCACGCACTCACTTCTGGAAGCTTCTAGGTGAGTAAATGGGTGTGAAGATGAGTAAGACTCTGGGTTCCATTAAATAACGCCAAGTCATAATGCTCTGGTCAGATGATTTATTTTTGACATTACCCTCTGAGATGCAGTAAGACACTAATGTTTACACTCCGTTCTAACTTCCCTAAAGCATCTGACATTGTGGACTGCCCGTGCTAGTTTGTGTCACCTTGATAAAACTATAGAGTCTCTTGGGAAGAGGGAACCGCAGCTGAGGGATTGCCTCTATCAGATTGATCTGTGGGACATTTTCCTAGTCAATGATTAAGGAGGGAGGCCAGCCCACTATACGTGGTGCCACCCATTCCCAGGTGGTCCTGGGTTATAGAAAAGCAGGCTGAGCAAGTCCTGAAAAAGCCAGCACTAAGTCGGTCTCCTCCATGGTCCCCGCTTTGGTCCCTGCCTTCAGTTCGTGCCCCGACTTCTCTGGGTGAGCGAGCGAGTGTGACCAGGGAGTTGTAAGATGCAGTAGAGCCTTTTCTCCTGGAGTTGCTTTTGATCGTGGTGTTTTACACTATGAAATTATCTTTCAACTTTTAATTTAAACATAAACAAATAGTAATTGCTGTGTGTGGTGTATGTGTGTATGCACATGAGTGTGGTGGTGCAGGCGTGAAGGACAGAGGTTGGTATCAGTTGTCTTCCTTGATTGCCCTCCGCCTTGTTTTTGAGACAGGGTCTCTCACTGAACTTGGGGCTTACCCTTTTGGCTAGCTGGAAACCTAGTCCTTGGGACCCAGTTGCCATCACCTCTTCAGCACTGGAGTTATATAGTTCTGTCCTAGGAATCTGAATCTATGTCCTCATTCTACTGTGGCATGAACTTTAATGAGCTGTCTCCCCAGGCCTGGCTTCCTAATTCCTTCTGTTTTTTTCCCTCCCTCCCTCCCTCCTTCCCTCCCTCCCTCCTTCTTTGGTTTTGTTTTGAGTGCTGGTGATCACATCCAGTGCCCTGCACATGTCAATTCTTAAAGCATTTCTCCTCTTTTGGATTCTCACAACAACCTCTATAGATGTTTCTGGTTCTTCCTTGGTAGCCCCCCCCCCCCCCGCCCCATCCCTAAACTTCAGCATCCCCTAACTTTAGACTCTTATGTGGCTACCCTCTTACCGCCACACCACATGTGCCCACTCTCCATGCCTCACTCCCACTCCTGATCTGGTAGGACCTAACTTTAAAACATTCTTCTCAGCTGGCCATTGGTGACGCACGCCTTTAATCCCAGCACTTGGGTGGGAAGGCAGAGGCAGGCAGATCTCTGTGAGTTCGAGGACAGCCTGGTCTACAGAGCGAGTTCCAGGACAGGCTCCAAAACTACACTGAGAAACCCTGTCTTGAAAAACCAAAACCAACCAACCAAACAAAAACAAAAACATTCTTCTCTTGGGTCAACCTGAGCTTGATGGACACGAATTGAGATGAAGAACTATGAAACCCAAAATGTGTGGAGGAGAAAGATGTGGCTGTGTCCCTGCGAGGACCCGTGCCTGTCACTGTCGAGCCACACTGTGATGTCACACTGATGTGCTCTCTAACCCGCACATCCAAGAGTATAGTGTTTGTGGCTCTTCCGATGACCAGTTTTACTGAAGAAGTTTTTGCTTACCCTGAGGTCCTTAGGGACAGAAACGGCATCACAGATACCATTGAGTCTCCCCATGGTGGTGCCTCTGGCTCCTGCAACAATGTCTGTGGCGTGAACACAGGAACAGCACTACACATCTCCACAGAGACACTGACACGGCTTCCCACCATGGAGAGTGCCCCCTCCACCTTCTCCACAGTAAAACTGGCCCGAAGTTTTCCACTCTTCCGCCTCTATCGGACATAGTACACACTAAACCCCTATAAACCTAGCTCTTGCAAGATGGAGGTAGGAGAAGCAGAGGTTTGGGATTGTTCTTAGCTACATGGTGAGTGTGGGGCCAAACTGAGCCACGCGAGGGGAATGGGAAAGACAAGGCCGGCTTTCCAGTTGCTTTCCAGTTGCCTATTGCTAACTCCATTGTCTGCACCGCTCCCAAAGACTCCCTTCTCACCTGCCTTTCCCAGCATGTGTCTTTCCCAGTCAGCCTGCCCCGTCCCTTTTCCCTTTCCTTTTCTAACTCTTCGCTGTTGTTATTGTTTCTAAAGAAAAGGTATTTACTTTTATGTTATACGTATGTATGTTTTGCCTGGATATTTGTTCTGAGTCAGGAGACTTGTAAGTTCCAGCCCTGCCTGGGAAACTTATGAGAGTCTGTCAAGGGAGAAACAAAATCTCTAAATAAGTAAATAAATCAAGTTTGGTTCTGAGCTTCAGTGCAGATTTCAGGAGCATACTGAGTTTCTATGGGTTCGCACCACCTACTCAGTGCATTAGGGCGCTGATACCGTAAAGAGCTAAGATAATGTAGCTAGCGCAGGACTGTTAAAAGGGCTGCATCCGGAAGAGCAGGTGCAGGGTCCAGGCTCAAGGGAGTAGGTGATCGGGAGAGGGAGAAAGGCAGGAGGCAAAGTGATTAAAGCAAACTTGGTGGGTCAGGCGCTTAGTGGTCCATATCTTCCATGAAACTGGGGGTTAAAGCCACGGCTTCGTGCAAGCTTAGTTATCCCCTATCCTGTAGCCTCGGGATTGAACTCAGGACATCGGGCTGGGCAGCAAGCACTTTCGCTCACTTAGCTATCTTACAGCTCAGCTTAGAGATGTTGAAGGACCAGGAGAAAAGAATCAGAGACCATCATACACCACTGAAGCAAGCCAGGCAACGTGTTCCAGGCAGGGTGAAGAATGAGTGGGTTTCTCCTTCAAGGCCACGGACTTGTGACGGGATGGATACAGTTCAAAAGATGCTAGATTATCACCGAGCATTAGGGATTCACACAGTAGCTCCCCCTCATGCTGTCTTTCTTGTTTATTGGTGGCAATCATTTGATGCCACTGTATTATATTGGAAAGCTTCCTGTTTTAAAATGCGGCAATGCTACCGTGTATGTCATCATGGCAAACTGTATGTGCATGTCAGCACGTTAGCATGGGAAAAGTATCTGGTTGCCGAGGAATTTCATAAACAAATCCATCTTTAGTAGCCTGTGTTTTTCTTTTTAATTGGGCATGCCTTTAAAAAGAAAACACCCCTGTTGTACATAAGGAATCTGAAACAACCAGGAAATGAGTCAAAGCTGCTTTTCCTTTATTAGTGCCCAGCCCATAGCATGAACTTGACCTTGAAACCCTAGCTTCTGTGGCTTTTGACGTAAGGATTATAATGTAACGTGCATATTTCCTGCTTGTTGTTGACGAGGTTGGATGCATGGCTTTCATGTTTTATTTATGTCTTAGAACATTATTGTCTTTTTCACTACGTTATTTGCTCTGAGACCCCAAATACTTTGGGATCCTAGATACAAGCATCTTTTTTTTTTTCCTAGCTGACACGTGACAAAGATGATTTATTGTATATGAGTTACACTTGGCCACACTTGAGAGCAGAACTAGTCCAGAGTGCCACAGGTTCAGGGCAGAGGACGAGCAGGACTGTTTTGGTCTCTCAGGTGCTCTCTGTGAGCAGATGGTGGCGGTCCAGGTCTCCATTGAGACTTACACCGACAGTAGCACACGGTCCAGCAACAGGTACCAGCGTCCCAGCCTTCAGCATCTCTTCTGCTCTCTCAGCCTTCGTGGGTGCACGAGCTAATCCGCTTGGACCTCTGCCTCAGTTTCCTTCTCTTGGGCTTCAGTCTGCACATTTGTTTCTTCCTCTACTTTATTCTCACGGGGTAGCAGCTTTAAGGGAGATGGCCTAAGGCTGAGGACACAGATCTCTTTTATTCTAAAGATCTAAAGATGGAGTGGGCCGAGGGAATCTCATGATCAAACATCGGGCTGAGTAGGGAAGATGGCTTTGCTGTCACATCTCCACCCCTGCTACACCCAGTGTCTTGGAGCCACACTGTAGAGCTTCTCTCCCCACAGGACTGGATGCAGCCTTGTTCAGTCTCCCCTTACCAAGGCCGATCCCTCCAGGTTCAGAAATTCCTGTGGCCCACACACTCATGGAATAAACACACCCTGGGGACTTAGCATGCACATTATTCTCATTCTTTCGTTGGGCAAGAATCACCCAATGCCCATTTGGTGCTGTCCTAGGGGCTGCTCCCCGCAGTGCTTACAGGCTGGTGGGAGGGACATCAGGCAGTACAGGGGTCCAGTATGGATGAGGGTAGGAGTGAGGGAGAGGGAGGACAAGCGGCGGAGACTTGCTGATGTGCAGGGAATGGCGGGAATGGGACTGAGAAGCAAGTGCGGGCGTGGGAGCTCCAGATGATGCAGTTTTACTAAGTGCTGCTTGTGGCTAAAAATTAATCGTCCACAGAAGGGACCCCACTTAGACCACGCAAGTGACAAAATAAGTTGGCTTAAGCGCATTGAAAAATTTAAGGGCACATTACCGATATTCCCGTTTTTCTTTTAGGTGCCTGGGGTGGCCTAGTGATAATAATGCAGCAACATCATGGGACACCGTGGCCTCCCCAGGTGGCCGTGACCTTCTGTATTAAATGACTTTTCTCACTGTCATGAGCAAGCCTGACACAGTCGGTCATGGTGGGGAAGGCATGGTGTGCGGCATGAGGCCCCTGGTCACATCATATCTGTAGTCAAGAAACGGGGAGAAATGAACGCTGATGCTCACGGGGCTCTCTCCTTTAAAAATGACTTATTTTTGTGTATGATGTGTGCGTACACGTTTGTGTACGGGACTGCCCACAAACGATGATACACGCATGAAGGTTAAAAGACAACTTTGAGTGGAAATCCACCCTGTTTTTGAGGCAGGGTCTCACATGTTGCTTGTGGTTGTGCTGAATACTCCAGTCTAGCTGTCTCTGAGCTTCTGGGGAATTCTCCCATCCCCTGCTGTTGGAGTGCTGGAATTACAGAAGCGTGTGGCCTCTCACATGGGTTCAGGGTATCCACACTTGCAAAACAGGCACTTCTACCTATGTGTGCCATCTTCCTGGCCCTGCTTTCTCCATTTCCCCTTTGTGTGCATGTGTGGGCTGTGTGGCTATGTACGCAAGCACAGTCGCCCCTGTTTGTGAGTGGAGAAGCCCGAGGTTAGCCCTGAGCATTCCTCTTTCACTCAACACTTCACTTTTTGAAACAGGGTCTCTCCCCGAACCTGGGCCTTGCTGACTCCGTATCTGCTTGTATTGCACTCAGTTTTGTTCCTAAAGATTTAATTTTTATATTTATCTACTTCATGTGTGTATGGGTAATGTGTGAGTGTCCAGTGCCCACGGAGGTCAGAAGAGGTTATTGTATCCCCCGGAACTGGAGTCATGAATGATATGTGTGCTAGGAACCGAATCCAGGTTTTCTGTAAGAGCAAGTGCTTTGAACTGCTGAGCCATCTCTCAAGCTCCCTATTTTTATTTTTTAAATGTGTGTATGTGTGAGTGCAAGTGTCCTCGGAAGCCAGAAGCATTGGCTACCCCTGGAGCTGGAGTCAGAGTCAGAGGTGGTTGTTAAGCCACCCGATAAGGGTGCTAGGAATAGAATTTGGGACCTTTGCATGAGAAGTGTGAGTTCTTAACTCCCCATCTCTCCAGCCCTCCGCACTTTACTTTTGAGACAGGTCTCTCACTGAACTGGAACTCATTATTTCAGTGAGGCCAGCCGGCCAATGGGCCCCCCACAGAGCTCTCTACCTCTAGCACTGGACTGCAGACACATGCCCTACATGAAGCTTTCCCATGGATGCTGGAGAGTACTTCAGTCTCAGATTCTCAGGCTTGTGCAGCAAAATTTCACCCACTGAGCCATCTCCCCAGACCCGTCTTTCCTCCCTGTCTCATAGAGTCCAGGATCCCAGCCCAAGGGATGATACCACTAAGGTTTAGAGTGAGGTGTCAGTGGTGAAGAGAGAGACCCAACTCCACCCTCTCAGCAGCCTTTGGAGTTCCCTTAGTATTTTAGAGACCATGACTCAGGCCAGACCAGGATGCATAGCTTCAGCGCAAAAGAGAATTTCAGGTCTAGCCAGTCTGAAGCACAGTTGGAGATTTCATTGAAGATATTTTTAACATTGGCTTAATCATGATGGTCAAGGAGAAGGGGAGATGATCAAAAAGAAAGACAAATGGTGTTTAGGTTTCTCAGGGAATCACAATGAACTGTCTTAACATTAACCACACAGATCATTTTGGTGGCTGTCAAGTTATGCTAAGAACCCTTCTCCACCTGCTTTGTTCTCTCTTTAATAAGTGAGGTAATGCAGTGGGTCTGGAGATGTCTGGGATAGAATTACAATCAGATAAGGTAAAACCCGGAGCCACTAGGGTTGCACAAGGAGTTTAGTACATGTCCTTTCCCTGCAAATGGTGAGATTTGCAGGGAAATCCTCCCTTTAAATCGTTCTGGCGAGATTCGTAGCAAATTGAAGGTTTGTAACAGGAAGGGGGAACAGCCTGAGGTTGTTAATTGCACTGGAAGCCTCACTTCTCTGCCTTCAGTCAGATCCCTGGGTGGGGGCCCCACTCCTTTCCACCCCTCTACCTTTCCCTGTCTTTCTAACCTGCCCCAGCTTCAGTCAAGCTTCTCTAGCACAGACACACCCACAGGTGTGTCTCCTAGGTGACTCTGAATCCAGTGAGGTCGACAATGAAGATTTGTCATCACACCTTCTGTACTTGACCTTTCCTGTTCCCTCCCATGCTGTCCCATTTCTGGTATTTTATAGATATATTAATCATTCTACTCCCTCCTTTACAAGCCCAAGCCAAAAGCCTAAGAGGAACCACAGATACATTATTAGCTTCATCCTCCCTGTGAAGTGAATAATGACAATTTTATTTAGCATCACCCTTTAAGAATCTGCTTTTCTTTTAGTCCCTTTAGTCCTCTCCCAGTTCACTCTCCATTGCAACTGAGTTATCTTTTCAAGCACACTTCTGCTACACATCTTCAATAGCTTTCCATTGTCTTTAGAGTGAAGTCCCAAATCCTCAACCTTAACCTGGTCTACCAGACCCTAGATATCCAGGTTCCTACCTGGGATGTTATCGTTAACTTGACAAAATCTGGAACCATCTGGGATGTGAGCCTCTGAGCACGCTACTGGGAATCACCTTGATTATATTAATTGATGTGAGAAGATCCATCTTAACGGTGAGAGGGACCATTCTCTGCGCAGGGAACCCTGACTACATAATGTGGAGAAAGTGAGCTGCTGCGAGTGTGTTCACCTCTCTGTTTCCTGACTGTAGATGTCATGTGGCCAGCTGCTTCAAGCTCCTAATTATTTTGACTCCCCTGTCATTGCGGATATCACCAATAAACTGGGAACAGAAATAAACCCTTTCTCCTTCAAGTTGCTTTTGACAGGGTGACAGATAGACAGACAGACAGACAGACAGACAGACAGACAGACACACACACACACACACACACACACACACACACACACACAGAGCCAGTGCCGGACCTAATGTGGAAGGCTTTCTCTCTGTCGTGAAGGACTTTTCATACTCTACATATTTGGCAGGTGCTGATTAAAAGACCAGAAGGCATTTATTTGTAAGTCGTAGAGAACATGTTCATGAATTCCAGGGAAAGGCCAGGACAGCTCATTATGCAATGTTTTAGCACCTGATGTTTCTCATAGGTATTATTCATTTCACTTGTCATTGCTGATAGAGTGCCTTGGTGGTAAAACAGGATTCCTGTGATATTACGGATGACCTTGTTCAGCTGCATCTGTCAACGCAGAAAGAATGTCTATAGAGACAGCCTGACTTCCAAGGTACTGTGTCTGGCCTTGGACAAACAATCTCAGGAAGGAGAGACTGCAAGAGAGAAATGTGAACTATGGCTGCAAATAACTCCCTCATTTCCAAGCCCTGCACTCCACTCTTATAAAAGGTCTTAGCTGGCTTCCCAACCCCTGGCAGACCCCACAATTCCCCAAAGGTGAGAGTCTGCCCCTTGCTGTGTGAACTAATAAACAGAATTAATAAACATACTCCTGTTTGTTGAAGGTCAGACTTCTGTCTAGGTACCTTGCCTCAGAAACCTGACAATTGCTTATTAGTATTGTCTTTGTTATCCATATTTTTTTTTTATCTGTTTGAGACAGAGGCTTACTATGTAGCATAGGCTAACTCCTAAATCACAATTATGTAGATTTCACAGCTTTCTGCTGTACTAGATGAAGATTTATTGATTAATTTACCAAAAATATATTTCACACCAGCTGTGGTAGCATACCCCCAGCACTTGGGAGGCAGATCTCTGTGAGTTCCAGGCCAACCTGGTCTACATAGTGAGTTACAGGACAGCCAGGGCTACGAAGGGAGATCCTGTCTCAAAGAAACAAAGTCATATTTATTTTTACCTTCATTTTACATGTATGGGTGTTTTGCTTTCATGTAGGTCATATACATGCCTGGTGCCTAAGGAGGCCAGAAGAAGGCATCAGGTCCCTTGGGACTGGAATTACAGACATGGTGATGTGAATTGAACCTGAGTCCTTTGAAGAGCAATAAATGCTCCTAACTGCTGAGCCACCTCTCCAACTCCAAGGATTTATTATGATTTTTTTAAAGCATGTGTTTCACATTTACTGCTAGATCCCTAATATCTGGCCTAGGGCCCCAGGGTAATGCTTGACACTATTTGTTAAAAAAGAAAGAAAGAAAGAAAGAAAGAAAGAAAGAAAGAAAGAAAGAAAGATCAGGTGTGGTAGTACTGGCTTGCAATCTTGGGACTTGGGAGACTGAGGCAGGAGGATTGTCATGAGTTTGAGGCTAGTCTGGGCCATATCACAAGACATTTCGTCAGCAACATCAACATCATCAACAATAGTAAGCCTTTCCAAAGAATAACTCTTTGTTCCCCAGACACAAATTAGATAACTAAACAACTTGAACTTTAACACTATTTCCCTAGATCCCTATTGACTATCATCTTCTCTCTACCCCCACAGTCACATCAGCAATGTCCTTTCTTCGTTTGGACAGACAAGTTTACAACGGGCCTCAACGTACAAGTCTAAAGGCATTTTCTATCTAATGGCGAATTACATGGGTTCTCTCAGTCACGACACACTCCAATGAACTGCAGTCTGAAATACATCAATAAAAATTCCAGCCACACTCTATGTTACAAAGTGAGTTGCTTTAAAAAGCAAAACAAAACAAGGCCCAGAGAGATGGCTCAGTGGTTAAGAGCACATACTGCTTCCCCCAGAGGGTTAAACCCATATCATAGGTCTCACAGCTGCCTGAAACTCCAGCTCCTCAGTCACATGGACAGACAAACACACAATTAAAAACAATGAATTCTTTTCTGGGCAGTGGTGTCACACACCTTTAATTCCAGCACTGAGGAGGCAAAGGCTGGCAGATCTCTGAGTTCAAAGCCAACCTGGTCTACAGAGGGAGTTCCAGGACAGCCAGGGCTACAGAGAGAAATCCTGCCTCAAAAAAACAAAAACAAAAACAAAACATACAAATGAAGAAACTCCAAACCAAACCACCACCACCAAACCACACATATTCGGTTTTCTGTCTTACAGAAACGTTGTGTTAACTGTGGGAAACAGACGCTTCCATTTCCTATTGATGTTTATCAGCATATAAATATCAAATACATTGCATGGTGTTAGAAAGTTAGATGTTTAAAATCACTGGGTAACTGGCGTGCTTCATAACAAATTATTCAGTGCATTTTGGTTTGGGATTGGAAAATAATTTCCAACAACTTCTGAAATGGCCCAAGCATACTCCTGCCAGTTTTCACTACTTATTTCTGTGGAGTGCCATTCTTGGCCTTCACAATTTTAAAGGCAAACTGTTGGTCAGCCCTGAAAATCTTTTATTCTTTATAGCTTGTATTATTGAATATTCTGTTAAGATTTGCTTTTTTGTGTGTGTAAAAATAAACAGGTATAGCTGGGAGAGAGAGAGACAGAGACACAGAGACAGACAGAGACACAGAGACAGACAGAGAGAGAACGTCTCTAAATTGGGAGCGCATTTTGTTTGGTCCATGAGTCACCAATACACTCAGATGCAGCAGCATCCCAGCATGCCTGGCCTCAGCAGGTCTTACCCTTACCTGCTTCTCAGCACTGTAAGTACTAAGCACAGCACCCAAAGGTCCCCTTTGCTCTTGTGACAGGGTCTTTCTTGCTGTGCGTAGGCCAGGGTGTAGGTGGGGTTTTCCTGTCCCAAGTACCTCTCCCAAATAACCTGCAACTGCTTTCCAAATAACTGACTTGGAGACTTAATATAAATTATAAGTGCTTGACCAATAGCTCAGGCTTGTTACTAACTAGCTCTTACATTAACCCATTTCTGTTCACCTATGCGCTACCCCGAGGCTTGTGGCTTTTACCTCTACCCCGTTTTGTGTCTGACTTGTTCTCCTTCTGGCAGTTCCTCTGACCCCTCCTCATCCCAGCGTTCTCAGTTTGGCTTCCCCGCCAAACTGTGTCCTGTTCAGCTGTTGGCTAGTTGGCTTGTTTGTTAAACCAGTCGTGGTGACATATATTCACATGGTGTACAGAAACATTATTCCACAGCATCAGGCTGGCTTCAAGCTGGTGTCCTTCCCACCTCAGCCTTAGGAGTAGCTCTGCTTTTCTGACTTTAGCTACTATGATCAGCTATGGCCCCATCACATTAAGTGGAACATTCCAGAAGTGAGCAATCTACAGTAGATGTGCCTCTGTGACTATGATGAAACCTCCCACTGTTTTGCCCAGGATTGCTGCTTGAGACATGAATTACCCTGGTTTTTTTGGTGTTCCACACAGTATGTAGTAGGTCCTATTAGTCACTTGTAGCTAGTGTTGGTTATCAGAACAAAGTCATGGTGGTAGCCCCAAATTACAAGAGTAGCCATATCGTGGTTCAATAAAGTTCAGGATAAACAAATAGGCCAAATAGATGTTTATTCAGGAAGAAATAACTTACAACCTAGACAGATGAACACCAGCAAGTTCCACCTGATGCTCTCCTCTCCACATCCCGCCAGCCAGAGAGCGTTCCCTGGCTCCTCCTCAGACCTCCTTCCACAGGTCACTTCCGCCCCTGGCTCCACCCCTAAATGGTCGTGGCCAGTGCCACAGAAGGAGACAAAGTGAATATCCCACTACAATTCCCCTTTTAGTCTAAAGAAAAGATTTAGGCTTGATGCAAACTATATACAAAACAGTGAATAACAAGTGTGCTCTAAGAAAAGGAAAATCGAGAACAAAATGACCTACATATCTAGTCCTAGGGTGAAGGCATAATGGAGTTTACAATAGAGTTGTCCTAAGCTGGAAAACTTAAGTCTGCTACCTAATATATCTAACTAGGAAGAGAGAATAATAGTTGTGATAGTTTAATCTTCAACCTCATTAAGACCTGAGAAGGAAAATAACGATACTAGGGTAGACAGGAAGTGTGGATGGGCAACTTCCAAAAGGTGCAGCAAGGATAGAAACAGCAGGCCACCTGAACAGTCACCCAAGGTCTCACAGCAACGTTGGTACACCCAGTTTTGGCCAAGAGTACTTGACAGACCACAACAATAGCAGGGAAGTAGAAAGGCTGTCTTACCCTGACTTGGCAAGGTCCAATAGGAAAGCAAGAGAGGAGGGACTAGGAGTCAAGGAGGAAAGAGAAAGTAGTAAGGAGGAGTCAAGATGGAGAGTCTGGAGAGAGCAGGACGCCAGTCAGCCGGCTCTCCGGCAAGATGAAAGCACATGGAAATACATAGATCAACAGAAATGGGTTAATACTTAAGACAGAGTTAGCCGATAAGAAACTAGTACCTGGCCAACAGAATTATATCAAATACAGAGTCTCGGTGTGTTATTTGGTGCTGGCGCGGCGGCAGGACAAGACCAGCGGTGGGCGGAAAAAACTCCTTACATAGCCAAGCCAGCAATGTCTAAGAAAAAAATGCTCATGTTGTTCCTTTAACTGCCATCTAATATCACAGGATGCAATTAGAGGGAGAGAGAGCATAATATACCCACCTAACTTAAAATAAATTTTTTTTTTTAAATGTTAGCTTTCGAGACAAGGTTTTTCTATCCTGGAACTTGCTTTGTTAACCAGGCTGGCCTCAAACTCACAGAGACCTTTCTGCCTCTACCCTCCAGAGTGCTGGGATTAAAGGCATGTGCCACCACTGACCAGCCTAGACCTCGTTTGTAAATTAAATTTTAATAAAGGAAAAACAGCTTTTCTAGGGCTTGGTACCAACCATGGTTTCCAGCACCCTCTGGAATCTTGTAGCTGCCCTCTGTGGGTGAGGGGAGCTGCTTTCCAGACCTACAAAAGAAAAACCTTAAATGTCTTCTGGGAACAACAGGAAAACCGCTCTTCTGAGCTAGTCAAAGAGAGTGCTCTGAAATAGAGTTCTATGCTTGTCTCTGTGCTAATGCAATGTAAAATTAAATCTTACTTTGAAGAATTTTGATATATTTTGGCTCTTCAAGTCAGGGTCTCACTATATAGTCATGGTTGGTTTGCACTCATGGCAATCCTGCTGTCTCAGCCTCCGGAGTGCTGAGATTATAGGCATGTGTTGCCTAGATGAAAGATATTATATATACACATATGTAATACACACACACACACACACACACACACACACACACACACACAACACCGGAGGGAGCACATGGACACACAGGTTTCTAGAACCATGAAAACTTTTCAGAATAAGATAACCATCAATCACTCAGACCCTTTTGTATCGGTGTGTTATTCCAGGCTTACTTTTGCCCTATATCAGTTTCAGAATTTATTTAGATTTCCTTTCTAACCTTTCTTATTGTTCTGGAAATACAGGATATGACAGGGCTCGGTTACTAGAAAGGGTCTTTGTTGTTTCTGTGACCAGAATATAAATATCCAAGCTGCCCCAGGCCTATAGGGATGCTTAAAGCGGTCGATACACTTAGGCTTTACTCTGTAGAACTCATCTATGGTCATCCCAATACTATGTCGACATGAATGATGTCTCAGGGTTGGTGAAGCCTAGAGCTTGCCTGCAGGTCATAGACCAGGGACTAGAGCAATACAACTGCTCTTGTCACTGTAAACCATGTGGCTCTGGATGCCTTGAGGATGCTGCCATCAGAGGAAGTCTTAAAAATAGCCTGTGTCTGAATTATCCAAGAATAGACAAAAAGGATCCTTGTTTGACTAAAATGGAGAGGTCTCCCCACCCCCAAGGCAGTAGCCCCAGATGTCCTGAAACTTACTCTGTAGTCAAGGCTGGTCTTGAACTCAGAGATCCCCCTACCTCTGCCTCCAGAGCGCTGATATTAAAGGCCAACAAACATGATTTATCTCTATGCAGGGTGGCCTCTGCCTCCCAAGTGCTGGGAATGCAGGCATGCACTGTTACCCCGGCTTGGAGTTTTATAAAGCAAGGGAATGGTGTAAATCAGTTCCCTTAAGGCAGCAGGGGGGTGCCAGGTGCGGGGAGGGTAAGGAGGCAGTGGGGGAGGATACAAAAGCATGTTGTACGCATGTGCGATGCCACAAACCCGTCGTCTCATACTTCTCATAGGTGTTGGTAACAAGAGACACAGTCGATCCCCAGACACCTGTGACATGAAATTTGGGTACCTGTGGATGCTGCATCCAAGTCTATAGCCCTTCCACTTCTTCTGCCCAGGGTTCAGGCCTCTGCAGTCTCTCAAATGCCTGCGCTCTGATTTCCCTACTCCTCTCTTGGAGGAGGTAAAGCAAGCCCTGGGGAAACGCAGCTGCTTCGGTGCCCCCCCCCATGGTTTGTGGAGAAGAAGTAGCTTAGTAGAATTCTGAGTGTAGCTGTGCAGATGAAGCTGCTCTTGACAACACTTTCAGGAAACTTACTGCTTTAATCCCAGCACTAGCCAGGCAGAGGCAGGTGGGTCTTGGCGGATTCTCTGAGTCTGAGGTCAGTTGGGGTCTATGCAGTGAGTTCCAGGCTAGTTAGGGCTACCTAGTGAGACCCTGTCTGAGAGAGAGAGAGAGAGAGAGAGAGAGAGAGAGAGAGAGAGAGAGAGAGAGAGAGGAGAGAAGTGGGGTATAGGGGAGGGGGAGAAGAGAGAGAATAAAAGAAAAAATAAAGTCACACGCCTGGGCCTCTGATGGGAGATGTCATTCTATAAATGTTTCTCATACTGGTTAATGAATAAAGCACTGTTGGCCAATAGGAAAGCAAGATAGGAGGGACCAGGAGACAAGGAGGAAAGAGGAAGGAGTAAGGAGGAGCAAGATGGAGAGAACAGAACCGCCATTCCTCCGCTCTCGGTAAGACCACGTGGAAATACATAGAAATGGGTTAATAATTAAGATAGAGCTAGCCGATAAGAAACTAGTAACTGGCCAACAGGATTATATCTAATACAGAGTCTCTGTGCATTATTTGGGGCTGGCGGCATGGCGGCAGGACAAGACCAGGCGGCGGGCGGAAAAACCGTACTCGCCTCAAACAGGTTGGATTCTGGGACTTAAGTTCTGGCCAAGTAAGAAGAATGGCTTCCTCAGGAGGTCTGTGTAACAGCAAACAGGAGTCAAAAGGACAGAGCTATACTGGTGGACGGATCTTCTTCAGGATGGGTCAACGCCATCTTCTTCTGAAGAGTGTGCTTCCCTTTCGGGGACCCCTTGAGTGGCCGATTCCCGGGCATGGTGGTGCACACCTGTACTCCTGGCATTTGGGAAGTGGAGGCAGCAGAATCAGGAATCTAAGGTCTTCCTCTGATACACGGGGAGTTTGAGGCAGGCCATCTTAGGTTACAGAAGATGCTGAATAAAATAAAATAATAGAAAACAGAGAAGGTAATCATGGGAAGGGCAAATAGAGAACTCAAGAGCCTTGGGCACTGTGTTAGCCAAGCATGTACCATGTCTGCCTGGGAGGCCTATGTTGGGCTGGCCTGTTGTTTTATACAGGAGCGACTTCCCTCTTTTCTTTAACTGGGAGTAAAAACGAAGAAAACCAAACTCAACCAAAGGACACAGACTATTTTGCAGGAATGTGTGGAATATTCCTTAACACTGTATAAATATATGTCACTGTGATTGGTTCAATAAAGAAGTTGACTGGCCAATAGCTGGACAGGATAAGGCTGGGTGGCAGACGAAGGACCCTGAGAAGAAGAAGGGCGGAATTGGAGGAGCTGCCAGCCAGACATGGAGAGGAAAAAGGAGGACCAAGATGAAAGGGAGTTAACTACACATGGCAGAATGTAGATTGATATAGATGGGCTAATTTAAAATGTAAGAGTTAGCTAGTAATATTAAATCTCTGTGCATTTACTTTGGAGATGCCACGGCTTTAATCCCAGCATTCTGGAGGCAAAGGCAGGGAGATCTCTGTGAGTTTGAGGCCAGCCTGGTCAACAAAGTGAGAGCCAGGACCAGCACAAAGCTACAGAGAAATCCTGTCTCAGAAATCAATCAATCAATCAAACAAGGAAACAGCTGGTAAGAGAACTGATAAACCCTGATTTAATAAAAAAAAAAAAAAATCCCCCTGGCCTCCCATGGTCCTCACCCAAGCAATTCCTCACCCAAGCAGTGAATGCTTAGCATCCATTTTGTGTCTAGAACCAGGGAAACAAAGTCATCTCTTGCTCTGAGGAAAGGAGGCCTCCTTTCTCCAGTTTCCTTTCTGAAGATGAGCATGATGGGGGGTGAGATCAATGTTTTTGGGGTTTTTGTTTGTTTGTTTTGTTCTTTTGAGACAGGGGTTTCCCTGAATAACCCTGGCTGTAGACCAGGGGAGCCTGCCAAATGCCCAATGCCTTTATTTGAGACAACAGGAATGTCAGAATGGCGAATGCCTTTATCCAGGGGAAGGAGCTGGCTTATATACTGACTCACAGCACAGTGGAAAACAACAAGAGTTAAGAATACAAGTTTTCAGGCTTAGCTTCTCCCCAGCAGGTGTGTTAGCAAAACAGGAAGTGTACCAATAACAACTGGAGGTGGGGGGGGGGGCTAGAAGACCCAGCCAACAGCTTCAGGCTTGCTCAAGGTGCCTCGGGGGTCCATGCTGGCCCCTACACCTCTGCCTCCCAAGCTCTGTGATTAAGGGTGTGCACCACCACACCCGGCTAAAAGCAATGTTTGGATTGTGTGGATCATGTCAGCTTCCTGCCCAGTTTTTCTTATGTTTACGACAACTCCCCAAACCCCATACCTTTCATCACAAGCCATGGAGGATCTGACCTGAGTCTGCCTTTCCAAGCTTTGTGGTTATAGACACGAACCGGACTCCTAAGTGTGGGCGTTGTGTGTGAAGGAGATAGTTCTGCTGGGTCCCTCTTGATTCTCAGGTCAAAGCACAGCTCCCTCCCTTTGCTTTTTCTACTCATTTTCTTTCACCTTCTGTTCTTTTGCTTCTAAATTCCAACTTCTGAATTTCATCTCCGTTCCTCCCCCTCCCCCCAGGCAGCCATCACAGCATTTTCAAGTGTGGATTCTGCTTCTTTGTGTTTTAGCAGAATGTTGTTACATACATACTCTCTCTCTCTCTCTCTCTCTCTCTCTCTCTCTCTCTCTCTCTCACACACACACACACACACACACCTCTATCTTTTTCAAGACAGGGTTTCTCTATGTAGCCCTGGCTGTTCCAGAACGCACTCAGTAGACCATGTTGGCTTTGACCTCTCAGACAGCTTCCTGACTCTGTCTCCAAGTGACAGGATTAAAGGCAAGCATCACCACTGCCAAGTCTTAGTTTTATTTTAGACACACATGAGCTAATCTATACTGTCCCCATGGACCATCAGGACTAGGAGCCCTAACTACTGTTAAAGGAATGTATGACACACCCTGCACACATTTAATTAACACTCTGTGCCAGAGAAAGGGATGCCAGATTGTCTCTAATGCCTCAATTTCAGAAAGAGTGCTGCTGCTTTGAAAATTCCATACATGGAGAACTCCTATACCTCCCCACAGGGTTGTACGGGTAGGCACAGGGCATGCAACATTGAACCTCACTAGCCTGAGAGCTGGCTGTTTAGAAATCTCACTGGCCTCACGAAGGTTTTATGTTGTTGTTTTTTCTCTTTTCTTTTCTTTTTTCTTTTTTTTAAGGCAGGGTTTCTTTGTGTAGCTTTCTTTGTAGCCTGTCCTAGAACTAGCTCTAGTAAACCAGGCTAGTCTTGAACTCACAATCAGCCTGCCTCTGTCTCCTGAGGGCTGGGGTTAAAGGCGTGTGGCATCACCACCTTTTTTTTTTTTTTTTTTTTTTTTGGCCTCAGGAAGTTTTTATGTACATATCCCATATCCACTAGTCTTGAATATACATATCCCATATCCACTAGTCTTGAATAGCTGCCCCCTGAACTGATACTGGCCTTTCTGCTATGAGTGAGGTCCCAGCTCAAATATCACTGCCTTAGAGACACCCTCCCAATTTTATAGTGATTCTGACAACTCTCCCTCCCAAGGCTTTGCTCCAGGTTTTTTTTTTTATGTAGGCTTATTACATCATAGCACTTCTCACAATTTAAGGTGGCCCGTTGTTGCCTATTCATTATCTGCCGTCTGAAAGGGCAGCTGATGCTGTCCTGCCTCGTCACTAGACACCTAAGATAGCCCAAGTATATCGTAAGCTGACAGTTGCCGAATATATGAAGTAAGTGAATAAATGGTATTGCATGTGTTTACATCTCTACAGTTAGGGAAGTGGTAACAAAGGGAAGATAGAAAAAGCTCTGAAAGCCTGAGCTACGGAATGAGATCCTACCTCAAGAAAGCAAAACAAGGGGGAGGGGCAGAGACCCAAAGGGCAGCAGGAAGGGGTGGCCGGTCATCAGTCACTTTTTTCTGCTCAGTTGCATAGGCGCCCAGGGTTCTGGCCATTACAACTCTCCAAAGCCCCACCCAGAGAAGCCAGCAGGGGGCGCGCAGACCGTGCGATCTAGGAAAGAGTGAAACTACATTTCCCAGCACCGCGTGCGCCGTTCCGCTTCCGGGACCCACAGGCAAGATGGCAGCAGCCGAGGAGCACGATTCCTCCACAGAAACGCTTCAGACAGCTGCGGAGGAGGAGGAAGCTAAAACATTTAAAGACCTGGTGAGAATGGGTGATGCTGGTGTTTATTTTGCCTTACGCTCACACAGGGTTTGGGTCCTTTATGTCCGGGGCTGCAGCGTATGAAAGCACCTTGGGGGCCTGCCTTCGGCTTTCTTCAGGCTGTTAGAAACTCCGGGTCTCGGCACGCTCCCTCGGGTGCATTTGCCTTGTAGGATGCTGCTGAATCCCGGGAGCCCCCCATTTGCCTTTCCACTGTAGCGCCGAGCCGCTTGTTATCTGGGGTCACGTGTGGTTGGGTCTTGGTAGGTGGCGTCGGTTTTGCCATCTGACCTCGTCTCAAGAGGCTCCTTGCCTCGCTTTACACGCGTGTGAATTGGGTGCAATAACAGCTAGCCACTCGTCGGAACTTGTTTGACAGTTAAATGAGATAACACGTGCAAAGCAATTGGCACAGTCCCTGGCGAATAGAAATCGTCTCAAGGAACTGTCTCACGGCGTTCATATAAAGTAGGTTCTGAGATGCACAATAATGTCGACTGTAAGGGGATCCATATCACCAGCAGGCGCCCGACAGGCGCATGTAAAATGGAGGGATGTGAGGACATACTCTTTGCTAAAGTAGGATTTTCTGAATTCAAGGGCGTGACAGATGTATTGTGCGAAGCTTGTGACCAGTTGGGATGGGCAAAGCCCACCAAGATCCAGATTGAAGCTATTCCTTTGGCCTTGCAAGGTAGGTTGAAATTCGGTATACCCGTTGGTACAGACTCATTGTGCGGTTATACTCAAGAATGCCCCACTTTTAAGACCTGTTGCCGGCACATTTCAAGGGAAGTAAAGGTATAATCTCTGTCTGGGTATGACAGGACTACTTTTGTGAACTGAAGAGTCAGAGGCAGGAGGAGAGGTACAAGTTTGAGATTAGCTTGATCGACACGGTGAGTTCCCACTCAACTAGGGCTACATAGTCAGAGCTTGCCTCAGACAGACAGACAGACAAGCGAGCAATCCAAAGGTACAAAGCAAGACTTTGCCTCAGAGAGATAAACAAAGCCAGGCATGATGATGTACAAGCCTGTGATTCTAACATTTGAGAGGTAGGTGCTGGTGTTAACGAATGGAGGGATCAGCATTATCGCCCCAGAGCACTCTCTGGATTTGCACGGCAGGGCAGATCCTGGCTAAGTGATTAAGCTCTAAGAGATGGGCATTGAGAATCTATCATACTTAATCTGTAGCTTTGAACACCCTTGGCCATTCCCCTTCCTTCCTTCCTTCCTTCCTTCCTTCCTTCCTTCCTTCCTTCCTTCCTTCCGAGACAGGGTTTCTCTGTAACAGCCCCGGCTATTCTGGAACTCACTTTATAGATCAGGCTGGCCTCAAACTCAGAGATCCGCCTGCCTCTGCCTCCCTAGTGCTGGGATCAAAGGCGTGTGGCACCATCTCTCTTGAGGTTATTGTCATCCTTAATTTCAAAACAGTATTTTACTCTTGCCTCTCTCTAGCTGTTCTGTTTCTGCCCTCTTGCTTTATAATAGTGATTCTATCATCACCCTCTTTTCCTTATTATAAAACAATTTGGACCTATTTAATTAGAATTTTCAGATGTGAAGCTGGGTGATGTTGGCACACACATTCCTTAATCCCAGCACTTGGGAGACAGGGAGCTGGCAGATTTTGAGGCCAGCCTGTTTTACAGAGAGAGTTTCAGGACAGTCTGGGCTATACAGAGAAACCCCCTCTTGGAAAAACAAACTAGAAAGAGTTTATAGGCATGGGACGTAGGTACAGAGCCCTCACAGATTATGCCTCTGCTGTGTCTGCCCCTCGGGAAGCACTAACCAGGAGAGGTTCATGGCTGCTATGTCTGCATTCCTAGCGTGTGTGTGTGTGTGTGTGTGTGTGTGTGTGTGTGTGTGTGTGTGTATGCATCTCTCCAGTACTGGGAATGAAGGTGGAGCACACAGGAGTTACAGGGGGAAGGGAAAGAATGAGGCTGTGAAGGTGCTCACGGGGCATAATTAGTTATGGAAATCAGGGACGTTTCGTGATGCTGTGCTTCAGGAAGATGAGTTCAAGGGCTGCTGGCTTAAGTATGTCCAGTTGGCTTGTCTCTCTGTGAACCCTAAGTTCTCTGTATCCAGAATCATTAGCTTCCTCCTAGAACTATTTTAACTTAATTTCTGGCTTTTAAGTTTTCAGTAACTAAAATGGGTCACGCGCCACATTTACTTTCAACCCACTTCTGTTTGTTTCTGTGTTTGAGATGGGCCCTTGCTGTGTTGTCCAGGCTGGCTTCAAACTCCTGGACCGAAGTGCTCCTCCTTTTCCCAGCCTCCCAGTAGCTGGGCCTACGGGTGTGCGTCATCGGATGCACTCTTCAGCTCCTTGCTTCATCCAGTTTTATCTTGCTGAAGAATTACATGAGTTGTGGGATTCCCTGTGTATCAAAACTGCCTGGGATTGATGAGTTCCTTTCTAGCCCCATTCCTTCCCATAATGCCTTTGCATTCAGCCCAGGTGTGACCGCTCACTCTTCCCGTGTGCACTGTTTCTTAAAGCCCCACCCTCTTTCCTCTTGCAGGAATAGCTGTCCTTCCCCTCTTGGCTTGCTGCCAGATAGAACCCGTAGGCCTCTGTTAGCCTAGCATTTCTCCTTGAGTTCTTACATTTTCTAGGGTCTGTATTAAGGGCCTTATCAAATTCAATATATTTGTGTTGATGAGATCATTAGTGGTTAAGTGCACCGACTATTAAAACTCATGACCACATGGTGGAAGGAGAGAACTGACTCCTACAGGTTGTTCTCTGACTGCCACAGCTACACCATGGAGACACACATCAATATAATTAAAAGACTTTTAATTAGTTTCAAGTTAAGTCAGATGTGGTGGCATACACCTTTAATCTCTGCCTTGGGAGGCAGAGTCAGGCATATCTCTGTGAGTTCGAGGCCAGCTTGGTGTACAGAGCAAGTTTCAGGACATCTAAGACTACACAAAACATTAAAAAAAAAAAAAAAAAAAAAGCTTCAAATTAAACATAGTTTTGTATTTGTCCTGTCATTGGATTTTTAGCTTATCTAGGGTAGAAGCCATACCCTTTCATTTATTCAGTCTCTCTAATGGCCAGTCCTGTGTCACTATAGAAAACTTTGAAGTAGAACTGCGGGCATTTCTTTGTATTAGGGTTCGTTTTGTTCCCTTCTTCAGGCCGTGATATTATTGGGTTGGCAGAGACTGGCTCTGGAAAAACAGGTGCCTTTGCTTTGCCCATTCTGAACGCGCTGCTGCAGACTCCCCAGCGGCTGTTTGCTCTGGTCCTCACCCCTACTCGAGAGTTGGCCTTTCAGATCTCCGAACAGTTTGAGGCACTGGGGTCCTCTATTGGAGTGCAGTGCGGTAAGTGTCTAAGAAGAGCAGAGCCCTGGGGTGTCATCACAAGGGGAGGAGAGGGCAGGAAAGCGCTGTTAGCAAGCACGCTGTTGATCTAAGGAGCTGGTGCTGTGCTTCAGCTTTGGGGGGGGGGGGTGGCTGGACAAGCGCAAGTAGAAATCTAGCACTGGCTTTGAAGGTGCTCGCTGAGAAGATTAAGAACCACTGCTGTGTATTTGTTTGTTTCTGTAGCTGTGATTGTTGGTGGGATCGATTCAATGTCCCAGTCACTAGCCTTGGCCAAAAAACCGCATATAGTAATAGGTGAGTCACTGACAGAGGTGAACGCCGCCATGACTGGATGGGTTGGAGATAACCTACCGGGCTGGGTGGCGCCTGGGGAGTGCACCTGGTGACCTTGCTGAGCTTTCAGGTGTCGTAGATGACTTTCTCATCCTTGGGTCCTTTCTCTTTGACCTTTCTTGGTAGCCACTCCAGGCCGACTGATTGACCACTTGGAAAATACCAAAGGCTTCAACTTGAGAGCTCTGAAGTACTTGGTCATGGATGAAGCAGACAGGATACTGAACATGGATTTTGAGACAGAGGTGAGTTTTTAGCAGCAGTCCTCCCTAGAGCCTCTGTGGGGCTCTCGTTAAGCTGGTTTGGGTTCCTTGTGCACCTGTCAGGCTGATGAACAGCAGATGTCGATGGTTTTCTGCGTTCTTGGTGCCTCTTATCTTATAATACTGTCATGACTGACCTCATAGGTGAGGACTGTTAAACACACCTTTCTGTTTCATTTGGTGTAGGTCTCTTCTGCTTACCTTGGAATCTTCACTGTCTTTGAGGGCCTACTTGACATTGCTTATTTGAGTAGTGTTCATGTTTTGGCCTTTTTAGCTTTAAATTGTTGTTTACTTTGAATGGCATTTTAAAAATATAGCATCTGGTGTGGTATTGGAGTGTAAATGTTCAGCTGATTTTGAATTGTATTTGAAATCCCTAAAACTTCCCAGATTTGGTGCCCATGTGTGGTTTCCCTCCCCTCACCCCATCTCTCAGAGAATCTATAGACGTCTGCTGTAAATGTCATTGGCATTCTTTTCTGTGTGCCTCAGGTTGACAAGATCCTCAAAGTGATTCCCCGAGATCGGAAAACATTTCTCTTTTCTGCTACCATGACCAAGAAGGTGAGATTTGCTTGGACTCCTGTTATCCTATTTATAAGAATTGATAGCTAAACAAGGGCAGGTAGGCCTTAGTGAGTTCTGTTCAGGCTATATTGTGAGGCCCTAACCACATAAAAGCAATTAATTAATTAAAAAAAAATACAAGCCAGGTGTAGTGTGTACCAGCTATTGGGGAGGTCAAGGCTAAGTTTAAGGCCTTGTAAGTTCAAGGCTAATCTGGGTACCTTAGTGAGACCCTGTCTCAAGCTACCGTGTAAAACTAGGGCTAGAGATGTGGCTAGGGATAAAACAGTCGCTAACTTGGCTGAGGCCCTAGGTTCAGGAATCGATGCATAACAGTAGTGAAAGCACATAAAAATAAAAACATCAAGTGTGTTTAGGAATTGATGTTATTCTGTTTTCTTTCTTTAGGTGCAAAAGCTTCAGCGTGCAGCTCTCAAGAACCCCGTGAAGTGTGCCGTGTCCTCTAAGTACCAGACTGTTGAGAAGCTGCAACAGTATTACCTCTTTATTCCCTCTAAATTCAAGGTGAAGTGTTGACTTGTGCATCGCTGACATTCCTGTCCTCAGCGAAGCGTCTAGAATGTGTCAACTCTTGACCAGTGGAGAGCTGCATGTCCAACTTTTACGTTTATCACAGATAAAGTGAACATGTCAGGAATTCAGCATTAAACCCAAGTAGAAGCCGTGATAGAGTGGTAGAGTTCCTCCCCAGGCCACCCTTGTGCTCAGTTTTCCAAAATCTGTTTATTTCATGGCTACTTTAGAAAGGCCTTGCTGGTTGCTGAGTACAGACTTGTGTGACCTTGAGATGCATTGGGGTGCTTGGTTCACAGAGCTCACATAGCTAGCCAGGAGTGGTAGTGCACACCTGTAATCCTAGCACTGAGAATCTGAAGCAAGAGGGTCACCACAGGTTCGAGGCCAGCGGGGGCCTCATAGTAAGTTTGAGGCTGGTTTGGACCACAGAGTGAGACTTGCCACAACCTGAACACAGCTTAGGGATTGACCTAGGTGGGGCAACTGGGAATTGAGAGACTACAGGCACAGAAAGACGGGTTGGGTGGGCTGTACACTCTGATAGAGTTGTATCAACAGCAACTGGGAAAGTCAGCATGTTTATTTTATTAGGCACGCAGGAGTAGGTTTAGCCATTCTCTGTAGTGGGCCTCTGTCAGGAGCAGTCTCAGGCTGTACACATCCTGGAGGAGGAAGCTGTGGTTGGCATTTTTTTCGCACTGTCAACATTGGCACTCTGATGGGTCCCTGAGCCTGACCAGGTCATTCATGGCCACTTTCAGGTCAACAGCAACTCAGGACAGGACTTTAGTCTTCTTACACGTTCACTCAAGCATTCCTCCACTCCCCACGGAGACCCTGTCCAAAAACCTGGGGAGTAGCAGGGAGGAAGCATAAAGCTCAAAGCTGGTAGTTTGGATAAATGAGACACTCCTTCAAGCTTGGTCTTTTCCTACATGCTGCTAGGCCTTCAATCCTTCCAGGTCAGTTATGTACCTTGTTTTGGGTTTATGATTTAGGACACCTACCTGGTTTATATTCTCAATGAACTGGCTGGCAACTCCTTTATGATATTCTGCAGCACCTGTAACAATACTCAGAGAACAGCTTTGCTACTCCGAAATCTCGGATTCACTGCCATCCCCCTCCATGGACAGATGAGTCAGGTAAGAGTTCTTAGTTGGGGACTACTGGAACGAGGAAGGCAAACCCTGTGTCTCATAGTGGAATAGTTCATGGCCCACTTGTTTGGAGCTCAGGTCACTGGTTAGCTAGCTTAGTCCAACCACTGAGCTTCAGGTCTCTGAGAGGTCTAAGAAGAGATAGTTACAACCTAAAGGGTGACTCTGGCCTCCACATACATGCTCATGTGTGTACTCTGTTCAGTTGTTATGCATGTGAAGAGAGATGTACACAAAAGAACATTTTATAGGCAGTTGTCTGATTTGTAAGCTGTTGAGTCAATGTATTAGCAGTTTTAATTCTTTGGTCTTTAAAGACTTAATAACATTTTTTTTTTGCTTATTTTTCTGATGTGTTGAAAATGGTCCTTGTTTTGTGTTACCGTTTGTGGCCTGTCTTAAGTATTTTTTGTTGTTTCCATTTTTTTTTTGACTTATGAACCCCTGGCTTTGACTTAGAAGAGAAAACTATATGAAAAATTAATTTTATTGTTTATTGTGTTTGTATTCCATGTAGAGTATGCCAGGATTCCTTCATTTTTCAGGATTAAAGTTTCTAATTTCTTTTCCTCATTTCAGAGTAAACGCCTTGGATCTCTTAATAAGTTTAAGGCCAAGGCTCGTTCCATTCTTCTAGCTACTGATGTGGCCAGCAGAGGTCTGGATATACCCCATGTGGATGTAGTGGTCAATTTTGACATTCCGACTCATTCTAAGGTGGGTCCTCCCGCTGCCTGGGCTTTCTTGTTTGTTGTTGTTTGTTTTTCCTTGGATACAGTGTAGTGTTTCTGTTCTCTATTGGTTCAGTATTGAAAACTAAGGAAGGGGGTGGAATAGAGCTCGTTTGGTAGAACTCTTGCCTGGCATGCATAAGACTCTGGGTTTGAGCTGTCACCCAAATAAACTGGACATGGTAGCACAGGTAAGTAATCCCAACTTGCCAGAGGTAAAGGCAGGAAGATCAGGACTTCAAGGTCATCTTCCTCTGGAACATAGGAAGTTGAAGGCCAGCCTGGGCTACAGGAAACCCTGTCTCAACAGGCAGCAACTGAGAAAAGCTCTTGACTGATTTATTCTTAGCATTTGCACTTGCCGGTGTTTGCAGCATTAGCTGCTGTGAATGCGAAGGTACCCAGGGACAGTTAATAGACACAGTCCAAGGGGGCAAGTTGAGGATGCTGACTACTCAGTCTCACTTCTTTGCAGACAGCGGCTTCTGCACTTATTGTCTCCGTGTTTCTCACTCTTGGTACTGTTAGCATTTGGACTGGTGGATTCTTGTCTTGGGAGTTGTTGTTTGAGTACACTATACTTAGCATTCCTCAAATTTACTTGACAGTATCTCACACTCTTCCAGTCGTGACAACCAGAAATGTTCTAGGCATTACCAAATATCCCGTGGGAGAGGCAGGATCACCCCTGGTGGAACTTTGTTTCTCTTGGCTCCTTGTTGAGCTGTTACAGATAAGCCACTGTCTCGTTTGATTTTCACAACAACTCTAAGTTTGGGCATTCATCTCTAGCCCTGGTCTATAAATAGAAACTAAAGTTCTGAGAAGTAGATGTGCAGATGTTGTGAGGACCCCTAGATCAGTGTTTTTCTCTTTCCAGTGTTGCCGTAGCCATATAGATAGGTGCTGTAGGTTTGTCTTTGTATAGGAGAAAGCAGGGGTTGGATGAATTTTGTGCCATGAGAATGTTAAAAAAAAAAAAAAAAAAAAAAAAAAAATAGATTTCTATCAGATTCCCAGGCCATGTTGTCCATGTTCCTGAGGCATGTGTGTTCTTTGGAAAGTTTGCAACAGGACTTTGCACACATCTCTTCTTACCTGATCTGAATTTATTTGCCTTTTCTGTTCCAGGATTATATCCATCGAGTGGGGCGAACTGCGAGAGCTGGGCGTTCTGGAAAGGCCATTACTTTTGTGACACAGTAAGTAAATCAGCAGGGACAGGCGCTCCACAGAGCCTCTACTCTGTGCAGTACTGATCACACAGGTGCTCTCTGTCTCTCTCTCTCTCTCTCTCTCTCTCTCTCTCTCTCTCTCTCTCTCTGTGTGTGTGTGTGTGTGTATGTGTGTAAGAGTCTCTGTGTGGCACCTGTGTAGACCAGCAGACCATAGGTCAGCCTTGGCTGTCGCTCCTCAGGAGCCATGTCCCTGTGTTTTGAGGCAGGGTCCCTCTGGCCTGGAGCTTGCCAAGTAGTGCGGGCTGTCTGGCCAGTGAAGGCTGAGCCCACCCGCCTCTACCCCGCTGTGTGCACACCCTGTCCTGCCCGGTGTGTTGTCATGTGGGCATCGACCACAGGTCTTCACGCTGCTCACTAAGCACTTCACCAGAGTCGTCTCCCCAACCCTGGTGTCCATAATTCTGAAATGGGGTCCACTCTGACCTAATAAAGTTTGGTGAAAATGACAATGTGAAGGTTAAAAACAAACAAAAACAGGAACACCGTGAAGGAGTCATGTCGTTCATCATGTCATGTTACACAGAAGCACGGGTGGCACTTGCTCCTTCTTTCAGTGCCAAAACTGGGCAGCAGTGACCTTTCCCTTAATTCACACGGGCTAGAATAGCTGTCTGATTTCTTTTTCTTTTTAATTTTTTATATGTATGGGTGTTTTGCCTGCAGAGGCCAGAAGAGGGTGTCAGATCCCCAGGGGCTGGAGTTACAGACAGTTGTGAGCCACCATGTAGGTGCTGGGAATTGAACCCTGGTCCTCTGGAAGAGCAGTGAATACTCTTAACTAGCAAGCCATCTCTCCAGTCCTATCTTAAAAGTTTCTTCTTTGCCAGTTTCACACGTGTATACAATGTATCTTCGTTATATCCTCACCCATCACTCACTCCCCCGCCCCCTTTCCTTCATGTCCATTTGTTTTTTTGTGTAACCCACAGTCCAGTTAGTGCTGCTGCATATGAGCACGCGTGGGATACCTATACAAGATAGCATGGTAGTGGGCATCGGGAGATGCTGGCATTACCAGCCCAGCAGAGCCAAGCAATTTTCTTCCCTCAGGTATGATGTGGAACTCTTCCAGCGCATTGAGCACCTAATTGGGAAGAAACTGCCCGTGTTTCCCACGCAGGATGAGGAGGTTATGATGCTCACAGAACGTGTGAATGAAGCCCAGAGATTTGCCCGAATGGTATGTACATAGTGTCTGCCTTCACCAGCTTCTGGTGATCTAACCTGTGCCCTCATCATATACTTTCATTTTGTTCTGGCTCATGGGAAATTCACCACTGAATCCGGGTTGGTGTGGTCTGACCAGGGTGACCACATTCTCCACTCTTCCTGTGTCGTGCCCCCCACCCAGCAGAGGTCAATCTCGAGGTCAGGGGTCTAGCTGTGCCTAGAGTGAGCGTGGGCATCTTACTCACCTCTCAGAACCCGTTCTGCACCTGTACATTGGGACTAACATTTGCCTTGAAAACTTCAATGCACTCTGAGCACTAGATAAGCTTGTGTGAACTGTGACTGTAGTAGGGTGGTGGTCGCAGCAGTGAGAGAAGATTCTAGAAGAAACCCCTGGAGGTTTCGCCTTCAGGCTTGCTGTGGTTTTCTGCTCACCTGGAATTTCTGTTTGTGGCTTTGTTTACAAAGTTGCCATCTGCAGTGGGTAAAGGTGCACGGCACATGAGGATTGACACCCAGGGCTGCCCTCTGACCTGCATGTATACACACACGGACCCCACACACAAGTGCTACCTGTAGTTAAGTGTAATGGAGATGCCTGTGATCCTAGCACTTTTGAAACTGAGTCAAGGGCATCGGTGAGTGTTTCAGGCCAGGTCTAGACACTGGGAAACTTTGAGAAACTATAGAAAGCGTTGAAGTAGTAACTGAAGAAGTGAACTGGCCACCAGGGAGAGCCATTGATAGCATCAAGCTAATTTTAACTCACCTAATTATATGTGACTAACATGTTTGTGTTTCACCAAGTGTAAATCCATATGATCTTTCTCTGGTCAGTGCCACCCTCCCGTCCACAGTGAGATCTATTTGCTGGTTTTGGATGTTTGAGGCAGGGGGTTTGTTGTGTAGCTCAGGCTGGCCTTGAACTCATGTCTAGCCTCTTGCCTCAGCCTCCCAAGTGCTGCTATTATAGCTGTGCATCACCATGACCAGCACATGTGACCATTCTTTAATGGCTACAAAGAATCCATCCCATTTGTTTAACATGATTTATATTGATGAGTGTTTGCTTTTCTCCCCTTTAACTAGGACTGTGTTGAATACTCTAGTATGTGTACCTTTGCTTGTTTTTCTGTTTTGTTTTGTTTTGTTTTTTTTTTTTTTTTTTTCCTTTTTTTCTTTTTGAGACAGGGATTCTCTGTGTAGCTTTGGAGTCTGTCCTGGAACTCGCTCTGTAGATCAGGCTGGCATTAAACTTAGAGATACACGTGCCTCTGCCACCCTGAGTGCTGAGATTAAAGGCATGTGCCACCACCACCCATCTTTTTCTTTTTTCCTAAAGTAAACTTCTAGAAGTGAGATTGACCAAGGAGTGTACATACAGTATGCTCCTTGGGATTTAGACAGATTGTCCCCTAGAAAGGCTTCAGCCGGTCATGTGACCAGGGGCATCATTACAAGGATCACCATTCTCTTACATCTGTGGCAGTCTTATTTTATTTCCATGCTTTGGTTCCTGTGTATAAGGTCAGGGGTTTTGTTCATTTGGAGTTGGCTTTTACCCTCTGCTGGTGACCTGTGACCTAAGGTTATTAACTCATGTTCAATCGCATCCTTTGTGCTGTTCTTCAGGAGTTAAGGGAACACGGAGAAAAGAAGAAACGCAAGCGAGAGGATGCAGGAGACGATGATGATACCGAGGGCGCTATTGGTGTGAGGAACAAGGTGGCTGGGGGAAAAATGAAGAAGCGGAAAGGCCGCTAACGGCTTCAGGGAGACAGGACTTCCGCTCTGAGCTTGAAGAGATGGAAGGCAGCACTGACCCCTCCCCTGTGACGGCTCGGAGCCCCGAATCTCCAGACCCGTCCAGAGGTCACTCAGCCAGCTGGGAGCTCCGTTTTCTCCCTGAGGGTTGGCATTGCAGTGGGACAACTGTGACCGTGTTGACCCAGGCCTGACTGCTCTTCCACCTGCAACCCAAGGGCCTGGCTGACGAAGAGCGTCCTCTGTGGTTAACTGTAAACCTTTACAGAGGGGTGTAGACTATCTCAGCTGTCATCATGCCTGGTCTGGAACAATAATTATTATTATTATTAAAAGATGTATTTTTATTATTTGTGTGTGTGCGTCTTTGTGTGCATGTGCACACCTCTGTGTAAGTGCCCACACAGGTCAGAGCACTCGGATCTCCCTGGAGCTGGTTGTGAGCCGGGAATAGATCTTCTAGAAGAGCAGCATTCAAATTCTTTGGTGACTTGTCTTTTAAAGGACTTTGTAGCCCTTGCTGACAGGGCCTTTCAGTGTGGTTACATGACAGAGTCATTAAGGTAAACATCATTTTGTGATGGAAAAAGAAAATCCAGAGAAAGATGATGGGTGGCTTTGAAAGGGAAGTCTTGCTTAAAAGGTTGCATTTTCCTTCTACGATGAAGCTGCAGAGGGCGTTAGAGTCCGGAACACATTTTCCTGGTTTCTTGACCTAAACAGGTGGCTAGGAAAACTGGTTTCTTGAATAGTTCCTGTCCCCAGGTGATGAGAGTTGCATCAGTGCATCAGAAAAGAAGGAAATTCTCCATAATGTTACTCTCCCATCCTTGTTGGGTTTGAATTCAGATGTGGAGCTGGGACATTTCCAGAGGAGGAAGGTGTAAGGGAAAAGGGCCAGCTAAAGAAACACCCTGAGCAGAGCTAAAGAAACACACTTGGGTCCTGCAAGTAGAACCAAAGAAATGACCCTGACCCCGAACCCTGACCCCGACACCAGTGCCAAAGAAACACACTTTGTCCTGGAATCAGAGCCAAATCTGACCCTAACCCTGTGCAGAAACCAATCCCTGTGCAACCTAACCCTGTGCAACCAACCAATCCCTGAGCGCTAGATCTAGCCATTCTGGGCTCAGGGATTGAGATCTGACCAATCCCCACCCTGGAAATCTTCCTGGGAAAACTCCACCCCCTAAGAAGCCCTACATAAATCCCTTGTCTGTTCAGCTTGTGGCTGTTTGGCCTGCCCGGCTGTCCTCTGCCACCCTGATAGAGGGCAGCCACTCTTCTGGATTCTTCCCTCCAATAAATCTCTTGAATGAGGCTTGGGTGAGACCTTTTCTCACAAGAGCAGAGACTCAGAGATGACCCTGAGCAGAGCGGACTGGAGAGGGCTGTAACACTTTTCACCAGAGAAACCTTCCCTTGGAAAAGCCAAGATGTTACCCTCCACTCTCTGGAGGACTGGAGCCGAACTGTAACAGCTTCGCCTGGGAAACCCTCTCTTGATGAAGCAGAGCTGATACGCTGGGGAATCCTTTCCCTGAAACGGAGCTGTGAGCTGCTATGCTTACTGTGACCTGTGGTATTCCTTGGTTCTTGAGTGCCAGAACGCCTTTCCATCTGAGCTGTAACACTCAGTATTCTTTGCCTCCTGAGTACCAGAATCCCTGTCTGTCCTATCCGAGCCATGAAAATGCTTACACCTGGGAAGAGTGGTCCATAATGTGCTTCATGGACATCAAAATCCCTTTTTGAGCTGCTGGTTCATAAATTGTACTTTGGAAGGTACCTATTGATTTTTGTTGACTGTCACAGTTTTATTAAAAATGTGTCTGGAATGTCAGGTCTGGGGTAAAGAGATGTCAGAGAATCATTGATGGACACAGATTGAGAGTGAAACTTGTAAAACGGAGACACGTGACATGGACAACTAAAGAAAAATGCATGTTCTAAAGATTGTTTTCCTCAAGAGAAAAAAGTGTAAGAAGTATATTGCCTTACAGTTTAGGCCAGGGTGGGCTGTTGATACTGTTCATTGCACTGGGGGATAGGACCTGTGTGTGTGTGAGTGAGCATATGTATGCCCTCGAGCTCACACAGAAGCCAGAAGAGAACACCAGGTTCCTTTGTGACTTTACTCTCTTGACAGTAACTGAACTTGCACCTGTACTGCCAGCCAGCAAGCCCTAGCTGTCCCATCCCAGCCCTGTGAATGTAGTATGCGTGTGAGGGTAGATACATGTGCTCATGTGCGTGTAGGTCAGCCCCGGGTGTCATCTTCAGGATCACCGTCTACTTCCCTTTGAGGCAGGGTTTCATTGGCCTGAGCACACTGATGAGGGAGGCTGGTTAGCCTGTGATCCCAGGGATCTGCCTGCCGACATCTCAGCACTACCATTACAATTGTATGCCATGACTGGCTGTTTATTATGACTTCTGGGGGTTGAACTCGGGTTTTTGTGTTCAAAGCAAGCCCTTCACTAACAGCTATCTCCCTAGCCCTGAAGGGTTCCTTTACACCACAGACTACAGTAGGAGCAGTGCCTACCGTGAAGGCATTCGTAGTAAACTGAAATACAGCACGTAGCTTTTGTTTAGTTTGCTCTTAATTCCCTAAGTTCTTTTCTTTTTAGCCAGGGTCTCATTTGTCCCAGGCTGGCCTCCAGCTCATGTAGCTGAGGATAGCCTTGAGCTATCCTGATCCTCCTACATGTACCTTTGAGTGCTGAGATGGTAGGTGGGTACCACTCTGCCTGCTTGATATGATGATGCTGGAGATCAAACCCAGGGATTTGTGTCTGTTAGGTTAGGACTCTACCAAAGAGTGACAGCCCCATGCTTTGAATTTCATCACTTCCCATGATGCATTTGAGTGAAGAGTAAGTTCGAGGAGTCAGACAATCCAAAGGAGTGGGGTTGGGGGGAGGCAAGTAGTTGAGAGGGGCCATCCTTGGGAGAAGTTGGAGGAACTATTGTGGGTCTGGTACCTCTTGGAGCCGATTTTCTACATAACAGATTTTCCTGATAGGCTTCTTAGGGCACCTTTGGTGGCATCAGTAGATGGCTGATGTTTTCACTCTGGAGGACTTCAGAAGCAAATTAAAGTTGAATTGGGTTATGACTGTGGGGGCGGGGTGGGGGGGGTGAGAACACAGTAAAGAGATCTTAGAATTATTCTGGCCTGAACTTTTCTTCTAGGCAGTGGTCTAAGGAGCTAAGGGATATGCATGCTTTTGGAGAGACACCAGACATCGAACTCTGGTTTCTACATATACGTGAGCATACAGATACACACAGGAGAACAAGTGCACACCACACACACACACACACACACACACACACACACACACACAACCTGTGCCAGGCTTGGAAGTACAGCTCCGTGATTGTTACTGTGAAGGGCAAAGACACAAATCACGTTTCTTTCTCAGTCTCTCATGCAATGAACATCCCAGAATTTGTCTGGCTCATAGACATCTGGGTTAGAGCCAGAGGGCTTTCAAGGTAGCCTCCTTCCTGGGAGCTCTCTACCACCTACATCAGACTCCCATCTACCAAGTACCTCAAAGCTCTGGGAAATAGCACCAGAAAGATCCAGAGGCTGTAGGGTTGGTGTCAGAAAACAAAGGAAGCCATCTTATCAGAAGCAGGTAACAAAGCATGAAGAAGGCATGTCCTCAAAAAGAAATTAGAGAATAGACTACAGCAGTTCTAATCCAGAGCTCTTGAAGTGAAACTTAGCCCTGGGGGCAGATAATAAAAAGGGTGTGAGTCACTCTCCGGCTGGAAGGACAAGGGACAGTCCTGGCACTGGAGACTCAAAGGTGGCCCACACCTACATTCCTCTTTGTGCCTCGCCTGTCTCAAGAACGCACTAAAGCTACAGCTAAAAATAACTGCAGAAACTGGAGGTCTGAGAAGTAGCACAAAACAGTCACACCTAAGAGTCAAGAGCTGATGTGTGCCAAGATTGAAGGCAGGCAGAGAGCGGGCTCAGCCAGAGGCCACGCTCTGTCCAGGGCCCCGGTGTCTGTTGATACTGTTGTGCTGCTGTGAAGAGACGCCACGACCAAGGCTGTTTATTGGGGGCTTGCTTACAGTTTCAGGGGGAGAGTCCGTGATCAGCATGGCAGCAGGCAGGCAGGCAGGTAGGCATTGGAGCAGTAGCTGACGGCTTATATCCAATCCACAGCAGGAGGCAGAGAGTGAGGCAGACATGGACTCCTTTGCATGGGCTTTTGAAACCCCAAAGCCTACCCACAGTGACACACCTCTTCCAACAAGGCCACACCTCCTGATCCTTCCTATACAGTCCCCCAGCCAGAAACCAGCCATTCAAGTATATGAGCCTGCGGGGACCATTCCTATTCAAAACACTGCAGGGCTGTCTGCTTGAGCCTTCCGTTCACCAGATAACTGTAATTCCGGGTCGTAGGAGGAGGAGACAGGAAGCTCAGTTCAAGACCAAGATCAGTTGCATAGGAGTTTGAGGCCAGCCTGGGCTATATGAGACTTCCATCTTTAAAAAATAAATAAAGGCAAGTGTGATGTGCAGCAGGCAAAGGCACTTGCTAAGCCTGTGGGCCTGAGTCTGATCCCCAGGACCCATATGATGGAGAGAACTGACTTTCACAAATTGCCTTCTGACTCCCACAAGCATGCTGTGATATAACATCCCAGATATAAAAAATTAGATTAAAATACCCAACCTAAACACACACAAAACAAAAAAGCAAAACCAAATTTGGTTCCAAGTCTCAACCTTTATACTAAGTACGTGATATGAATATGTATCTTTTGTGTATATTACTCCATCTTACACATTCAATGGACACTTAACAGAACAAAAGGAACCAGCCACCACTGCCAGGATGGCCTTTCTTAGATGTGTTCCACATAACAAATGAGTGTTATGCCAGTAAGCTTTCAGATGCCAACTCAGTTTCCAATTGGCCACAAGAAAAGAGAATTATAGAGCATTTTCATTCTCACCAGTAGATGGCGGGAGTAGGAAAGCGCTCCCTCACTTCCTCTGTGGGGAAAAAGATGCAGCTTAGAACGGAAGGGTACACAGTGTACTTTGTGTGGCCAGCAGTGACTAAGTGGTAGTAATCCGGGTGTGGGTATGGGAACTACTACAGTATCTGAAGGGTGTCACCCTTCCATGGGGCTGCCACGGCTCTGAGAGTTACCTTGCTGGCAGATAGCTTGCTTTCTATGTGCAGAAGACAGACAGGGCTCTGCTGTACTCGCTGGCCCGTCTGTGCTAGCTAGCTCTCCTTCTATTTAAAGTCTGCCCTTCCTTTCTGGAGTTTGATAAGTCACCAACCCCTTTTTCTCTCCCCTGCAGTCTGTAGCCTGGAGATACTGGCATCTCCTTCCCAATGCACATTGTTTCTGGGGAGCCTCTGCCTCGCTGCATCTTCATCGAGTAGGCCAGGGCATAGTTTCTACTGTCTGGAATAGGCGTGGTGCTAGGTAGCTGCTGAGCCTCTTGCTCTTTTTGTCTCTTCTGGGTTCGATTCCTGGTGTTAAATGGAAAACGAGGGGCTGGGAGCTAGCTCAGTTGCTGAACTCTGGCATGAGGACCCCAGGTCAGATCTCCAGCACTCACAGACAAAGCTGGTACAGCAACATGCCCCTCCTCCCCCCCCACCAGACCACAGCACTGGCTCGCACTAGCAAGGGATGCTGTGAATCTGTGGAACCCCCTAGCCAGCCCGTCCAGTCAATTGGTGAACTCAGTTCAGTGAGAGAGACTCTGTCTCGACAAATACGGTTGTGAGCCTGTGGGGTGGCTCAAGGGGTAAAGGCACTTTCTGGCAAGCCTGTGGGGTGGCTCAAGGGGTAAAGGCACTTTCTGGCAAGCCTGGCCGTCTGAGCTTGGTCCCTGGGACCTATATGAGGGGAGGGGAGAGTAAGTGGAGAGCAATAAGGAAGACACTGAATGCTGACCTCTGGCCTCCACACACATGTGTACACACACACACACACACACACACACACACACACGCATGCCGCACTTGAACGCTGGCTCTTTTCCCCCCATCCCTTGAAGAGGGGTCCTCTGGTGACTCCAATTCACGGTCTGACATCTCAGAAACCCCCTAGCCCTGGCTATTAAACCCAGTGTCACCGTGGAACTGACAGTCCCCTTGTGATCTTTAGGTGAGTCAAGACAGCAGAGACCATGACAAACTTTTCTTGGTTGCCACATTTTCCTTTGTTCTGCTGTCAGAGTTGTCTTAAGCAAGTGATGCTGAACAAGAAGGGCTGCGCTGAGCCTGCTGTGTGCTTGGTGTCCCCAGGGTGCTGCCATCCGTCGTCTCCTTCACTGGGGAATGACTCCGGTTTTGTGGTAACCCCTGAAAAACTAGTTTGTGATATTTGATAGCCGTATCTTGGTCATCCCTTGTTCTGTGCCTACCCCTTTAAATGTGTCCATGGAGGTTCAAGAATTTGGCAGGGAGCTGAGATTTGCCTGTGATGGAGCCGAGCTGAGCTGAGGCTGTTTGTGCTTTGTTGGCTGTGGTGGATTTCAGAGGGCTGCAGGTAGCTAGCTCAGCCTTGTAATCCCAGGACTCAGGAGGCTGAGGCAGGAGGGAGTGCCAAATGTGTAGCCTCGGCTAGCTTGCGTGGAAGGTCCAAAAAGAAAGAGGATGGGCTGGTGAGATGGCTCAGGGGGCAGAGGCACTTGCTGGCAAGCCTGGAAAACTGAGGTTAAATACTGGGACCCACGCGGCAGAAGGAAGGAACATGTAGAAGTCCTCTGACCTCTATATGTACGCCTCGATAACAAGAGGGCACAAGCACACAGAAATGGATAAATGAATAAATAAGTAATTCTTTTGAAGCGGCGGAAAGGAAATTGGTTTGAAATTTGGTCTCTATCACAATATTCTCAAGAAATATCACATGAAACCTGGATTTTAGACTTAGATGGTGTTGATCACCGGAGTCTGCTCATTTTTCCTTAGAAGATCCCTAAAGGAAATATATATATGTTTACACATTTGTGTGTGTTTTATCATGTGCCCACAAGCTCACAGCTGTTTAGAGAGAGGTAGTAAAACAAATTATCCCTGCTCTTAAAGCATCCTGCCTGAGGGAGCTGCAAAGCCTCCTCAGGACTTAACCCGTTGCAACCTGAAGTTTTAGTGAAAAGATTGCTGGGAGATGTCAGAGAGAAAAGGTCCCTCCCAGTTTTTAATATTTTATGTGTGTGTGTGCATGTGCACACTCATGGGAAGTCAGAGGACAACTTGTAGGAGTTGTTTCTCTCTTTCCACGATGTGGGTCTGGGGGTTGAACTTCAGATTGTCGGGCTTGGCCTCCAACTCCTTGATTTTGGCAATCTTATTTTAATTTTCTCTATCTTTCTTTTTGTTGTTGTTGGTTGTGTATGCGTGTGCGTGTGCGTGTGCGTGTGCGTGTGTGTGTGTGTGTGTGTGTGTGTGTGTGTGTGTGTGTGTTGAAATTGGGTTGGCCTGGGACTTGCTATTGCAAAGCAGGCTGGTTTTAGTCTCATATTAATTTTCTTAATAAATGTACATGCTTTCCTTAACTAGTGATTGTTGTGGGAAGGTTATAAGTAAGTCACATTTGGCACCACCTCTAAGCAGTGTCCTCCTCTGGGGACTTCAGATTAACATGTAACCATGGACGGTAGCTTTGGAAGGGACAGAAGGGTTCATCAGGGCAGGCCTGCATGAGAGGGTTAGACGGAAATAAGGAAAACTAGTACACCTGGGTTGGGTGTGGGCTGAGGGGATAGGGGAAGTGTTAAGGTTTATAGCCATACAAACCCAGGGTTTATGGTTAACCAGCATCTAGTCATTTCCTGTCCCTCCTCCTGCTCTCTCTACACTCCATGGGACACTCCCTTGTCAGTGGCTTGTGGCCAAGGTCCATTCATTTTTCCTGTGGCATAGAGGAGTTATTTCTGAAGAGGACATATACAGCTGGGCGGGAATCAGGTGCCAGAAGAAGCTTCTAGAACTTATATTTATTCATTACTTCTGATTTCTATTTTTGCTTTATAACAGATATACATAAAGTGTTGCTACAGTAACATTTTATAATAAACATGTAGAAATAGGAAGTATGTAAAAAGTGTCATGTTGAGAGATGTAACTTGGTGATAAAGTACTTGCTGGCATGCTGAAGTCCCGAGTCCAATCCCTAGTGCGGAAATGAAAGTTACATTGAGGGCTGGAGAGATGGCTCAGCACTGGCTGCTCTTGCAGAGGTGCTGGGCTCATTTCCCAGCATCCACATGGTGGCTCACAGCTGTAACTCCAATTTCAGGGGATCTGATGCCCTCTCTGGCCTCCGTGGGTACCAGGCATGTACACAGTGCACTGACTTACATGCAGTAAAGCACTTATACGCGTAAACCATTTGAAGGAGGGCCATGCACATCCACATAAAGCCTGAGAAAGTTCTAAAGGAAGTTCGGAATACAGAGTCAAAGGTAGTTTCCTGGTGACTATCTTCTGTTGGGTAGAGGCAAACAGGCATGGCTGTTTTAAGAGGCCCTGGTACCCAGCACTTGTGTGGGGTTTATGAGCAGTGGGCAGCCTGCTACTTGATGTCATGAGGCTAGGTAGAAGCACCTACAGCAACATGGACCCAGAAACCTCCCAGAGCTGGGGAGATGCAGGTGGCTCCCAACAGTGCCTCTCCCATGAGACTAGGCTCTCGGAACCAAGTGGGGTGGAGCCAGCTGCCCCCACACCATGAACTAAGCTGTGCAGCAGTTTAGGGTATAGATAACTATTTAAAAGTTTAAAAATAATAAAGTCTTAAAGAAACAGTAAAGTAATATAAAGGGGAAAAGCCATGGAAAAATCATGGCGAGGCTGGAGGCCGTATGCTATTGTTATATATTTGAATTTTTTGATTGCTGCTGAGAGACTCTGGATTATCCAGGCTGTTAGATTAACCCAACCTATATATTTTAAAGATGCCTTGACTTCACAGTGGAAGTCAAAAGGTGTGTGATTTGGGGAAGAGGTTATGATTTTGTTCCCACAGAAAATGAAAGACCATGGAAGGAGGTCAGGACTGATGTGGGGAGACCTCAAAAATATCTTGGCTACAGACATAAATAAATCTAAAAAAACTACAAGCTCAAACATAAAAAAAAAATCTTTGGCTAACTGTGTACAACACACAGTCTACACTTGTACTAATGCAGATATGTATGTTATCTTTAAAAGTTTATGTATTTTCAGAGCAAGGGAACCAGACACCAATAAAAATGGGTAGCCCTATGGTGACATATTATTTATGACTTATTAAAGTTTTCCTGAGGATTCAGAAAACAAAGTCAGCCATAAGCTATAGAAGCCAGGCACACACCTTTAATCCCAGCAGCCAGAAGCTAGGATGTGGTGGTACACAGCTTTCATCCTAGGATTCAGGATTAAGAGATAGACAATCTCTGTGAGTCCAAGGCCACCCACATCTACACAAGAGTGAATCAGTCTAAAATAGTTCACACCTTTAATCCCAGAACTCATGAGAGGTGTGTAAGACAGGGCAAGGATTCAGTATGAGACATTCATTCTCCAGCCACACTGAGGAGAGGCATCAGTTTGAGACTTGGTGAAGAGCTTGTGGGTGGATCAGCACTTTCAGCCAGCACTAAAGGTGAGAGCTAATGGCCGACTGCTTACTTCCCTGATCTTCCTCTTGAACCCCAGTATCTGTTTCTGGGTCTTTTATTTTTTTTCGTGTTAATAGCCCAGGTGATCCAGTCTCTCAGAGTGCCTCTGTTACAGTTTCCTCAGAGTTCTGCATCCAGACTAGCTTCAAGACTGCTAGGTGAGATGACCCAGCCTCACAGACTACTCCAGTCAGAACTTAACCATTATCTTGATTTTCTCACTCTCCCCAAAGATGTCAGTGCCCCCAGGTAACAGTCAACATTCTGGAGAAAACAACACCCAAGACATAGGCTATGGATATTTGTCATTATTTAAGGGGCATGGGGGGGCGGGGAGAGAGGTTGGTTACAAGTTGTTATTGATCATGGTCAGGAAAAAAGCTAAACAAAGGAGTTAGATTCAAAGATCTCCTTCTAAAGGAAAAAAGGGGGATATGATATACAAATGATGAGATAAAAGGGTGGATTGTTGTGTCTACTTTTAAACAACTATTAACCTCAAATATTTTACATTGGTGTGGATTTTGGTTTATTGACACAATTATAAAGTTAGTTTTGCTATACTATATTATGTTTCTACTCTTGTCTGGGGTATTGTGTTTATGTAACTCATTTTAAATATAATGTATAATTAAGAAATACAGATTAATGGTCATCTATAATCAAACTTGTTATAATAGTCAAACTTATTGTCATGTTAGGCATGTTTTCAAGGTTAAACAGATATGTTTAGATAGATAGACGGTCTCCAAACTCTTCAAAGACCTACAGAATATGACATTTAATGTGTTTAATAACCTAAGGCTTTTCATGACCATGAGCCACATCTGCTCCTGACAGTACCCGTCCTACTTCAGAGACGATGATGGGCATCAAAGAACCTCCACATGGAGTTTTCTTTTTTTGTGGCAAAAGCTGGCCTTTTGGGAAAGAAGCTGTCTTTGCCTCAATGTCTGACAGTATGCCATCCAAATTGGACAAACAGAACACAAAAGAAAGTGACTGTGGAACTTTGCCATGTCAAATTAGGATAGTCCTTCAAAATTCCCTGCTTCTCACAAATGTCTGTCAGATATTCTAAACCTGAAGGCTGAAGATGAATGCCCCCCATGTTGCAGAGGAACTTTGGGTGACCAGGCATCCAGATGTTCCTGTCATTAGGATTTTTCATGGAGTTAAATAGTTAACCTTATAATTTTTCTTAGTTATGATAAAAAAGTAAATTAGGTATAAAATTTTAGACTCACAAAGAAGATAGATAACAGAATATTTTCTCTAAATTTGCCAGATACAAATGGAGTGAATATTATAACTGTAATTCTTACTTGGTAGCTGTTTTTGTTGTATGTAATTCTACTATGTTAAAGTTAAACCTTCCTTTTTAGTTAGACAAAAAGGGGGAAATGTTGTGGAACAATCTTTTTGTGCACTGTGAAGATATGTTGCTCTTATTGGTTAAGTACAGAGCTAATAGTAACTAGGCAGGCAGAGGTTAGGTGGGACTTGCAGACAGAGAGAGTCAGATTGCTGGGATGAAGAAGAGTGAAGTTGCTAGGAACTGGGAGGAACTGGGGAGAAGCAAGATGAGCATGCTATGTTGTAAAAGGTACCGAGCCACATTGTATGACCCTCAGAATGAGGAGTCTCCCAGTTTCAGTCCGTAACCCCAAGAACTCAATGTCCAGTCCAATTGCTGCAACATGCAAGAGGTTTTAATGAACAGGAATCGTTTGCGCAAACAGGCTCCCTCATCGTGCAGGCCAGAGAGAAGCCCCATTCCCCGGGCACAGGTGTTTTTAAAGGCAAAACCCACAAGTTCAGGGAGGGGGTGTGACCCTTTGAGGCCTCGCTGTTAGGGTCAACAGACCTTAGGGCCTCGGGTGTGCTAATTAATCTTGTCTGGGCAAACTGGAGTTGTAGCTATCTCTTCCTTTCTTAAAGACCCTATTTACCACCTGCTGACTCATTGAAAGGAGGGGCAGTCTGAATTCTTGGTATCCTGCTATCTCAGGGCCTTGTGAGGGGAAGTTAGCAAATTCCAGAGAACTGATCTTGGTCTGGGTTAGCTTTCCAGGTCAGACTGTCTTTTATTTCAAGTGGTGGTGGTGGTGGGGGGGTCCCTTAACTTTACTTTTTTGTCTTTCAACATCATAGGACATATATAAGAAATATGGGTTAATTTAATTTGTATGAGGTAGTTAGTAACAAGCCTAAGCTACTGGCTGAGCATTTATAATTATAATAGTCTCTCTGTAGTTATTTAGGAGCTGGCTGGTGAGACAGAATATTCCTCTTACAGGCAGAGGAAGGTGGATTTCTGTGTATTCAAAGCCAGGTTTACATAAAGAGTACTAGGCTAGTCAGGGCTGGGTGAAGATACCTGTCTCAAAACATAAAAAGTAAATTTAAAAGTGGAACACAGGCCTTTAATCCCAGCACTCAGAAGAAAGAAGCAGATGGGTCTCTATGAGTTGGGAGACCAGCCTGGTCTTCAAAGAGAGTTCCAGGACAGTCTCCAAACCTACAGAGAAACCATGTCTCTAAAAACCAAAACCAAAACCAAACAAAAACAAGTGGAACACAGTGGCTTAGAGCTGTAATCTCTGCCTTGGGAAGCAGCAGCAGAAGAATCAGGGCTACACACTAATATTTTTTTTTTCTTAAAAGAGCAGTAGTAATAAGAACAAATAAAACACACACCTTCCCTTAGCTCTGTAACCCCCGACTGCAGCAGTTGGAAGATAACGTTCATTCAGCAGTGCAAGTCTTTTCTCTGGTGTAAATCAAGTCACACTTCTCCATCCCCATGTCTGTTCAAGTGGTATCCATGAGCCGGGCATTGGTGGCACATGCGTTAATCCCAGCACTCAGGAGGCAGAGGCAGGCAGATCTCTGAGTTCGAAGCCAGCCTGGTCTACAGAGCGGAGTTCCAGGACAGGCTCCAAAGCTTTTGAGATCTGCCTGCCTCTGCCTTCTGAGAGAATGCTGGGATTTGGATTAAAGGTGTGTGCCACCAACACCTGGCTTGTGATGGCTAGGTTTAATTGTCTAGCTTGATACAAAGCAAAATTACCTGGGTAAGTGGGGCTTGGTGACATAAAACTAGACAGGGACAGGGAGAGGGAAACTGTAGAGAGACTTAGATTATAATGGTACATACCTCCAATCTTAGCATGGAGAAGGTGGAGGAAGCAGGATGACGTTGTGAGTTTGAGACCAACCTGGGTTACATGGGATCATGCCGCAGAAAAACTAAAGCAAAACAGAACAAGGACTCTGAGAGTATCTTGAAGGGACAGTAAACATGACATATTCAGGTATAATATTCACTTGTTGTGTCATTTTCGATAGTGATGTAATCGTTCTAGCATCAATTTCCTCATATGTAGCTTTAAGGCATGCTCTGTCATAGTCATAATAGGTGAAATATACTTTTGAGAAAGGGTCTCATCTAATCCAGGCCGTACTTGTGGCCAAGGTTGACCTTGAACTCCTAATCTTTTATGCCTTTTCCTTCCAGGTTCTAGGGTTGCAGGTATGTGCTGATATATTTTGGCATTTTGTTTTGTTTTGTTTTGTTTCTGAAAGGGTCTTGGTATGTGGCTCTGCCTGACCTAGACTTCTGCATAGACCAGACTGATAACCTTCCTTCCTCTACCTCTCGAGTTCTCAGGTGAAGGGACAGGGTTCCACACGTGCCATAGTTTATAACTTAAATGTCCTCGAGCTGCTCTTGTGGTAAAGACTTGGTCCCTAGCCTGCAGCATTCTTGGGTAGTTTCATAATTTTCAGGAGGTGGCTGTAATGGAGGCCTTCAGGTCACTGAACTGTACCCTCAGGGGGACAGTAGAACTGCAACCCCTTTCTTTCTCTTTTCTTCCATATGTGTCTCTGTGTGTGGTGTGCATGGGTGCACATGTATGTGTGTACATTTGCACATGGGGCCAGAGGACACGCCCAGCTGCCGCTCACTGCCATCCACCTTGTGTTTTGAAATGAGTCTCTCTCAGGACTAGAACCCTCCAAGTAGGGATCCACCTGTCTCTACCTCCCCAGTGCTGGGAGCCCCCTCCCCCCACTGCCACGCAGGGACCAGTGCAATGAGCGTGTGGTAGAGAGATGGAGAGAAAGAGAAGTAGGGTGGTTTGTGCACTGTGAAGAGAGGCAGGCTGAGACGCCAGGGTGGCGAGGAGCAGCCTGCAAAGCCACCCCAGGCCAGGGCCGCTGCTGAGGGCCATGCCTGGGGCCTTGGTTGTGCAGCAGCGGGAGTCTGGGTTGATGTCCACGGCCCATGTTACCACCAAAGGTCATTCAGACACGCCTGTTGTGGGCTGCCACCTGGGGTCATGCTGATGTCTGAGCTGATCCTGTCCCCCTCAGGGGCAGTGCTGGGGAGCTGACTCCAATGGTGTAAGTGAGGGAGAGCTAGTTCGGTCCCTTGCCAGCTGCTACAGGCAGGCGATCCAGTCCCACCCCTCTCCTGGGCAAAGCGAGGGAGGTGGCCTTGGTGATGCAGGTGCAGGAGAACCCAGCTACCACCCAGGCTCAGATCCAGGGCTTGAGTTGGCCCCACCCTACATCCACTCCATTCTTGAGCATCTAGAGTGTGGTATGAGGAGTTGGTACTACAGAACCCAAACTGCAAAACCTCCACGACTCTGGGCAACAGCGAGATATCTGGAAGGAGTTTCAGTGTGGCTCTAGTATTGATAGTGTAGCATAAGTCAGAGGTCTTGAACAGACCAAAATGGCTCATTGCAGTGAGCATTTGCAAGTAAAGCTGTTCGGGGCAAGGGTGTACTATGTGACTCCCTGCAGCTTCCAGGGTGAGATTTGTTCGTTTGGTTGGTTGGACCTTGCAAGGATGGAGGGCAGAGCTCTGAAGGGACAGGGAGATGAGTGGGGTTGGGGTCATAATGTGAAATTCACAGAGTATCAATAAAACAAAACCAAACCCATATTTATAGGGACCCACTTGTGCCCACCTCCCCAGTACTGGGGTTACAAATGTACACTATCATGCCTACCTGCCCTTTCTCTTTTTCTACAACATAGATTCCAGGCCAGCCAGGGCTACACAGTGAGACCCTCTCTTAAAAAGCAAACCAACAAACATACAAACAGACCAACCAACAACAGTGTGTAAGTCAGCTTTCTTGGGTAAGTGTGGCTACTACCCCTCAACTAAGAAGGCTCTTTTTCACAACAAATGTAGATCACCACAGAAAGCCACAACTAGACACAATTCAGAGACCAGTGGACCGTCAGGAGGAGCCTAGGACTCATGGGTACACATACATGGCAGCTTCCATATCACAGGGAACATCACAGGTGAGGGGAGCAGGAAGACTGTAAAAGCCAGAGCTCCAGGGGATCTGTGGTGAAACAGCCTCCCCTAGAAATGGCTGCATAAACAAACCAGAGCAATGGTGGCATCACTGGACACATTACCATGGAAGGAGGCAGGGGATTCCACAGGGTTCCACCCCCTAGACAAAGAGCTACAAGCAGCTCATGATTGCCTGGAGAAAGAGAGTAAGCTTCTCCCAGGGATGAGACCCCCTTATCGGTTCTCCAGTGTAGGTAGAGTGGTCAGCCCTAAAATCATACACATACACAAACACAAACATCAACTACAAAAAAAAAAAACCCAGACTTAGCAGGTTGTACTTACATATATAAAACATATATGATATTAAAAATAATCAAAGAAAAGGAGACTCTCAACATGAAAGTCTTGGGGGAGTCAAGGGGAGTGCATGGGAAATGAACCTGAGAAGGGTTGAAGGGAGGAAAGTGATGTAATTCTATTTCAACTAAAAACTTCGTTTTTCTGAGACAGGGTGTGGTGGCTTGGATAAGAATGGCTGATGTGCTTGAATGCTTAGTCTCAGGAGTGGGATACTTTGATATGATTAGAAGGGTTAGGAAGTGTAGCCTTGTTGACAATGTGGGTCACTGGATGGGGGTGGGGGGCTCATGCCCACCAGTCAGTGTTTCTACTCTTCCCGATCCCCTCTCCCTCCCTTCCTTCTTCTCCCCCTCCCCTCCCACCCTTTACACCTCTGAAACTGTAAGCAAGCCCCAATTAAATGGTTTCTCTTTTAAGAGTTGCCTTGGTCAAGGTGTCTCTTCACAGCAATAGAACAGTGATGAAGGCAAAGGGTCTCTTAGTAGAACTGCTTGTCTTGGAAGTCACTCTGTAGACCAGGCTGGCCTTGAACTCACAGAGATCCACTTGCTTTTGCCTCCTGAGTACTGAGATTAAAGGTTTGCACCGCCATGCTGAGCTTGAAAACCTACTTTTAAAACAAGCAAACAAAGCAACTGAAGGGAGAAAGGTTATATTGGTTCACAGTTCAAGAATCTGGTCAATCCATCATGGGGGTGGGGGGAGGGCAGTCCTATCAACCCATCATGGGGGTGGGGGGGAGGGCAGTCCTATCAATCAACCCATCATGGGGGGGTGGGGGCAGGCAGTCCTATCAATCAACCCATCATGGGGGTGGGGGGGGGGCAGTCCTATCAATCAACCCATCATGGGGGTGGGGGGCAGGCAGTCCTATCAATCAACCCATCATGGGGGTGGGGGCAGGCAGTCCTATCAATCAACCCATCATGGGGGTGGGGGGAGGGCAGTCCTATCAATCAACCCATCATGGGGGTGGGGGCAGGCAGTCCTATCAATCAACCCATCATGGGGGTGGGGGCGGGCAGTCCTATCAACCCATCATGGGGGTGGGGCGGGCAGTCCTATCAATCAACCCATCATGGGGGTGGGGGCGGGCAGTCCTATCAACCCATCATGGGGGTGGGGCGGGCAGTCCTATCAATCAACCCATCATGGGGGTGGGGGCGGGCAGTCCTATCAACCCATCATGGGGGTGGGGGGAGGGCAGTCCTATCAATCAACCCATCATGGGGGTGGGGGCGGGCAGTCCTGGAGGCTGCTTGCTGGTCACCTTGCATCCACAGCCTGGAAATAGCCCTGGATCTCCTGTTCAGTTTGCTTTCTCCCATTTCAAGGGCCCTTGTCCATGAAATGGTACTTCCCATTTCGATTAACTTAATCTACATAACCCGTTTTAGGTGAACTCAGAGGCCTGCCTTCCAGGTGATTTAAGACTCCACCACGTTGGCAATATTAATCATTACAAATTCCATCCAGAAGTAAAGGATGCAGATTTTATTATTGCTTTTGTAGAGGTTACAGATTTTAAATACAAGGGTTTTTCTTGTTTGTTTGTTTTTGTTTTGTTTTTTTTTTTGGTGGTGCTGGCGATTGAGCCCGTGGTTTTGTGTGTGCTGTGTGTTCTCTCGCTACCCTATAAACCCAGACATTATAGATTTAAACTACAGTACCGACCAGATCCCTCCCACCAGTACCGGCAGTACTGGAGACTGAGCCTGGGGCACTGCAAATGCCCTACCTCTGAGCTAACAGAGCAGGCCTTCTAGAAGGATCTCCACACTGCGGGTCTCCAAAGGGGAAGGAAACCAGAGATGCAGAGACCAGAGAGAGGCCGCAGCCTGCACCGTTGGGGTGCCTGAATGGGTATGGAGAGGGGTGGGCCTGCCAAAGGTCACAGTGCTGGTTAGCCACAAGCTGGGACTGGAGCTGCTGACTGATTACGCAGGCATTTCCTGCCAGGAAATTAACTTTTTCACTTGTTTGTTTAGGCCTGAGTTTAGTATGTGCTGTTTGATAGAGGCAGATATATACCCGAGAAGTGACCGGCACAGGTGGCTTAGGTGGTAAAAACAGGTTCTGTTTCCCCTGCCTGATCCCACAGGGCTGATGGTAATGGATCAGTGTGACTGATAATGGATCAGTGGCATGACCAGTGCACCCAGGGAAACCACACTAGCTCAGCCGGGCTCTTTGAGGTGATTTTCCCCCCCCCACTCCAGACCTCCAGGTTGTTTGTTGGGCCACACCCCGTCTTCTCATAGCCGCTTTATTTGTTCCCCTTCGGGTCAGCCTGGGAGCGTTTATTTGCATTTTCTCATTTTCTCACCACGTGAAAATACCAGTTACACGTGGCTGGTTGCTGTGTTGGGGATGTCACTAGCCTTTCAGGCTGTTTCCTAAACACAGTGGTCACAAGTTTGTCCTGAAGACCCTGTTATAGACAGTGGCTTCTGGAGGTTGTCCGAGTTGGAGAGAAGCTTCTAGGAAGGGGTTTCAATTGTTGTGCATGTCTTAGGGTTTCTGTTGCTGAGATGAAACACCATGAGTTAAGGGCAGGGTTTATTCAATTTACAGTTCCACAGAACTGTTCGTCCTCTAAGGAAGTCAGGGAAGAAACTCAAACAGGACAGGAGCCCACACAGAGGCCATGGAGGGGAGCTGCTGACTGGCTTGCTACCCCTGGCTCGCTCAGGACCATCAGCCCAGGGATGGGACTACCCTCAGTGGGCTGAGCTCTCCCCATGAGTCACTAAAAAAAATGCTTCACAGTTGTATCTTAAATTTATTTTTTTAAGATTTATTTTTCTGTTACACAGAGAAACCCTGTCTAAAAACAGCAACAACAAAAAAGCTTTATTTTTATTTTATGTGTATGCGTATCTGTGTGAGGGTGTGTGATACACTAAAACTGGGGTTACAGACAGTTGTGAGCTGCCATGTGAGTGCTGGGAATTAAACCCTGGCCCTCTATAAGAATGGCCAGTGCCCTTAACCTCTGAGCCATCTCTTTAGCCCTAAAAATTATCTAGCACAAGTATCTTAAAATTCATTTATTCATGTGCTTTAAGTTATATGAGTACTCTGTTTTCATGCACACCAGAAGGAATCTAATCCCATTCAGATGGCTGTGAGCCACCATGCGGTTATACAGCTGGATCTTATAGAGGCATTTTCTCAGTTGAGATTCAGACCTTTCCTTTCGGATAACTTCAGTTTGGGTGTCACGCTGACATAAGGCCAGCCAGCACAGCATCATCTATAGAAGAAGATGTTTTACGTATGCTTACTGTTTCACAGGGTTAGAGTCCACGATGGTGGAGTGAAGGCGTGGCTGCACGAATGGCTTGGAGCTCGCATTTCAGATAGGAAACAGAGAGCACACTGGGAAAGACAGGAACCTTATGAGACCTCAACGCCCACTCTTAGTAACGCGCCCTTTTCCACAGGGCCGTACTGTTGTGGAATATTAGTGTAACTGGGCAAAGATGTGTTATATTTGTTTAATGATGTAAGGATGTGTGTTCAATTATGTCGAGATGTGATGCATTTGTTTGACCTTGCCTGCCTAAGGCACTTGATTGGTCTAATAAAGAGCCGACGGCCAATAGCTAGGCAGGCGAGGGACAGGTGGGGCTGCTGGGCAGACAGAATAAATAGGAGAGGAGTGAGGGAGGAGGAGGAGAAAATGAGAGAGGAGGAGAGGGACAAGCCTGGGGCAAGAAGCCAGACAGCCACCTGCTGGCCAGACCCCGGAAGCAGAGAAAGGAAGACACACAGAAGGAAAGAAAAGTGAAAAAAGCCGAGGCAAAAGGTAGCTAGGGAGAAACAGGTTGCTCTAAGAGCTAGCCCGGAACAAGCCTCAGCTAGCCTGAGCATTGATAACTAACGAGACTTCTCTGTGTCATGATCTGGGAGGTGGTGGGAGTCCCCAGAAGAAAAAGCCTTGGTGAACCACACCGTCTAAACCTTCGCAAACTGGGGATCGAGTATTCAGCTGTGAGAGCCTATGGGGACGATTCTCATTCAAACCATCACAGAAGCAAAGGCAGTTGCTGGTCTTAGAGAGGTGCACGCATCAGCATTCACCCTGGGTATGAGGATAGACCCAGTCTCGGGTCAGTGAGACTTGGGGTGTTCCTGGCTCTCTGGCTAGGTTTTTTTTTTTTTCCACCTTGGGTCATTTTATTTACCTTATTAAGCCCATTACTGGCCCACTCCCTCTGGATGTTTGTTATAATTGTTGTTTTATATGTGGTACTGGGGCTAGAACCCGGGGCCTTGTGCATACCAGGAATGTGCTGGACCACTGAGCTACATCCTCAGCCCTGCATCTGGTGGTGTGAGGACAGAGTGAGGAGATGTGTGTGCAGCCCTCCTCACAGTGCAGTGTAGGAGCGGACTCCACCGGGCATCATGGGATGGCTTACCGACCCCACCTCACATGACTCCACCGGGCATCATGGGATGGCTTACCGACCCCACCTCACATGCTGCGTGTGAAGGCATCACTGGCCACACGCTGGGTTAATTTTCTTTTCCCTTGTCCTCCCTGGTTCAAGTGTCTTTCCCTCTTTCGCACTGGTTTTCTAGGCTTCTGTGACACAGCACAATGAGCTGATAACCAAATAACTAGATGAATGTAGCCTGGACTTGCCTGAAACTCTGGACTGACCATCCTCCTGCCTCAGCTTCCCAAGTGCTAGGATTATATGCATGAGCTACCACACCAGGCTCAGCACCAACACTTTAAAACAGGATCCTTAGACATGTTTAGGCCAGGCGTCCAGGGACACCGAGGGGCTGGAGAAACATTGGTAATCAAATTCTTCCAGAGGCTAGTTTTCATTTGACTAGCTTTTCTTATAAACCTCCCAGGCTCACAAATCCCTTGCTGTCCCTCAAGTGTGTAGCCGGAGTTTGCAATGCAAAGTAACATCACTCTGCAGGAGGGACAGAGACCACACTCACACAATTTGACTACGTGACAGTTATGAGGTGGTGGCCGACAAAGAGAAGTTAGTGTCTAGTTTGAGGAGGTGTCAGATTGTTGAGTCACAGCACAAAGGAAGGAGAGGCTAGATAGGCAGAGGGAAAGTTGTCATTTCTACCTTAAAACCTCCCCCCCCCCGCCCACCCCCTTCATCTCAACAGAAGAAATCACACTCTTCTGAATTCCCAGGCCACCCATTTCTCTTCATTGACTAACTGCTTACTAATTGTGTGCATCGACACCTCTTTCTTCCAGTAGATGGGGAGGGCCTGAAGGGCAGGGGATATACTAACACCCTCCACTCCTGAGCCTGGCCTCTGGGACGAAGGTGGCCGTTCATTAAATGCACGAATGAATGGACCAATCTGAGTGGTGCCTCAATGTATAATGGGAGAGTGTGTATTTAAAATTATTTCCCTTGGGACTGGAGATGCAGCTCAGAAGAGTACTTGCTTGCCAGAATGCACCAAACCCTGAGTTCCATCCTCACCCCCTGTATAAACCGAGCATGGTGAAATGCCCACAGTTCCAGCTGCGGTAGGAACTAGAGCCAGAAGTTCCAAGTCATCTTTGGCTCCTTTGAGAGTTGAAAGTCAGCTTAGACTATGTGAGGGCCCGTCTCAAAGAAAATGAGTAAGTAGGTAAATATAAAGGCAGGTGGGCATGCTTTGTAATCCTAGTATTTGGAAGGCAGAAGCAGCAGGTGGATGTCTGTGAGTTCAAGGCCAGCCTGGTATACATAAGTGAGTGCTAGGTCAGCCAGGGCTGTAAAGTGAGACCTTGCCTCAAAACAAACACAAAATCAAAACCCAGCCCTCTACCCCACAATCGACAAACAACAACAAAACCCTGTCAATTTTGGGGGAACAAGTCACACAGCTGACACCCAGGAGGGACAGTGGGTACCAATGGCCCCCGGTTAAGGCAAGTCACCTGCTGGGCCTTTGTAACTGGCAAAATGCCTGAGGGTAAACATCACTCCATGTCTGTCCTCGTGACCAGATGGGGACTAGGAGGTTAAAGCCAGTGGTTAAAAGAGCTCTCCCTTCCACTCCAGCTCAGTATGCACTGGCAACAGAAAGTGCAGAGGAAGTCAGAGGCAGAGGACTCTCTCCCATGCTTAGAAATTCGTTCCGTTTCTATACTCTTTTTACGTGCCTTGATACACGCAGGCTTGCCTCATGAAGCTGTCTTTCTGGATCACCGGTAAATCTGAGCAAAGAAACTGTCCCTCTGAAAAGTGCCAAGTATACACACTTCCCACGATCTCTGGAGTTTGGGTACAGCAATCTTTGTATGGACAGAAGGAAAGGGGAAGGGAAAAGGTAGGGGAGGGAGACATCTGTCTCAACTCTTCCCCTCCAAGCGGTGTTCAGGAGTTAAGGCACTTAACAGACTGTCTCATAAACAAACCATGCCCTGAGACTATGGGTGGACCTCAGTGGTAGGGTATCTGACTACTGCCGGGGTGAAGGCCTGAGCTTAATTTCCTTTAGGGCAAAGATATAGGTTAATAAATCAAAACCCAAACAAGTCCTTGTCAAAATAAACCCTTGCTATGTGGCGTCATCCTTCAGCCATTTCTTATTCTTGACTATTTCAGGTTCCTCCTCACACTTTTCTTTATGAGGCAGGATTTTGCTGTGTAACTAAGGTTGACCTCAAATTTACTACATAGCCATGCATTGAGCCAGAGGAGCTCTCCCGCCTCAGTCTCCTGAGGGCTGAGATCAGAGGCATTTGTCACCACACCTGGCTTCCTATTCCTGGGAAGCAATCGACTCAGATAGTAAATCTAGATAAGTAGCTGCAGGTGCATGCTTGTAACCCTTGAGTTTGGAAGGCTGAGGTAGGATTGCCATTGGCTCTGGCCAGCCTGGATTGCAGAACCCGCATCAACCTAACAAAGGTCAATAATAATTAAAAAAGAAAAAATATGGGCTAGAGAGAGATGGCTCAGCAATTAAGAGCACCTACTATCTTCCAGAGGACCCATGTTCAATTCCCAGCACCCACATGGCTGCTGACAACTGATTATAACTCCAGTTGCCGGGAATCTGACACCTTCATACAGACATACATGCAGGCAAAGCACCAATGCTCATGAATGAATGAATGAATAAATACCCGGGGATGTATCTCAGTTGGTGAGTGCTTGCTTAACAATCAGGAAGCCTGAGTTTGTCTCCAGCCTGCACACACTGGATATAGTGGAGTGTGCCTGCAATCCAGCACTGGGCGGGGAGGCTCAGGACCACCAGGAGTTCAAGGTCATCGTCAGCTGTATAGGAAGGCAAAGCCCAGTCCCAGCCACATGAAACCTTATGGGGAGAGAAAGAGAGAGGGCACGTAGCGTATCCCGAAAATGTGTTTGTTCTTGGGCCACGGTCGCTCACATTTGGTTCCAGAATAAATTCTTGCTTATCCTGGAGGAGGGGGAGGAGGAGTGAGGTGGAGGAGGAAGGGAAGAAGGTGACAATATGTAAACTAAGTAATAATGCCTTTCTGGGATAAAGATAAGGAGGCAGGTTGGAGATGGCAGGTGTTCAGAGGACAGAGAGTACATGGGAAGGGACACACAGGGACTGACTGGGGCCATGATTCCTAAGAGCTTGTTCTTCCCAGTTTGTTCTGGACGGTTCGCCCGAAATGCCCTCAAGACCCCAAGAAACGAGGCCCTTGTCCATGGTCAACATGAAATCAAGTCAAGACATTGAAGAGCTTCGCCCTGTGTGGTAGAGCAGAGAAACTGAGTAACCCTGCAAACACAAATGATGGAAAACAAGCCGTGGGTGGAGGTAGGTGTTGGCTGAGAGATGCCAGCCTGGCCCGGGTGAGGTCACCGTGGCAGCTATTTTCACTTGGGAAAGAGAAGTTAAAGGAGGAGCTTTGGAAATACTGCCAACCCTAACAGTCTAGGAAATAGACCAAGGGACTGAGTGAGCCTCAGGCGTCACCAGCTACAGAGGAATTCAACAGGGTGGGGCCCAGGGGAGGTCAATGAGTTCTCCAGGGAGAAAGTGGCACAGTCACCTGAGTCCCTATAGAGTCAGCCACAGGTGGGCCTGATGACCTCACAAGGGACAGAGGGACGGAGAGGAAGATGGCATGGCTATTTGGAGGGGCTGCGCCTGGTGGTTGCAGTGGCATCTTCTAGTGGTTATGTACAGCTTGAGGTCCTCTAACTGGGCCTGGTGGGCTCATGCCTGGGATCCCAGCATGCTGGAGACAAGAGGATTGCCACAAGTTGGCAGCCTAGACTACATAGCAAGTTTCAGGCCAGCCTGGGCTACATGATACCCCGTCTCAAAAACCAAACCAAATCAAGCAACCAAACAACTACCAAATAAAACAAAAGCGAAGAAAGTGAACCAGTACTTTGTAGAGTAAAGTAAGACATGACTTTAAGGCTTTCAGAGAATTCTGGCTATCAGATGTCATCGTCATGTAAAAGAAATGACACTGATTTAAACAATGATGCCCAACTGGTTAATAGCACAAGCTGTTTTTTCTGAGATGCGAGTTCAGTTCCCAGCAACATCTGTCTTCTGCTCTGGGGCATCTGATGGTTGTGCCCTCCACAGATGCACTCATGTACACACACACACACACACACACACACACACACACGTAATAAAAAGAAAAATTAAAAGCTATGCTGTGGAGCTGGAGAGACGGCCTACCGTGAAGATTACATACCACTAAGTTCAGGCCCCACCCATGGTGGCGGCTCACAACACCTGTAACCCCAGCTCCAGGGGACCCAATGCTTTCTGGACCCTGAAGCCTCCAGTACTCCCATGTGTACATTTCCACACCCAGACGCAAACACGTGTAATTAAAAAGAAGTCCTTAGAAAGCCATGCATATTTCTTGTTTGCTTTTTCTTTTTGCCATCTACTGGGGAATTTTATTGACTTCTCCCCAAATATCAAATGCCTACTAGAAATGTTTTATTAGCATGCTAGTTATGCATAATAATGCGTTTCACTGTGCCATTTTCAAACAATATGTGGTACATTTCGATCATATTCACTTCTTTTTCATTGTTGTTGTTATTTTTTTTTTTTTGAGACAGGGTCTCAAGTAGTCCAGCCTGGCCCAGAACTCCTCATCCCCTGCCTCCACCTCTCGGGTACTGGGCTTCAACACATGACTTTGTGGATGGGGTGGTGCTCACTCCTGTCCAGAGTAGCGCAGTGGGCCACCACAGCCCATTTATGCAGGGTTTTGTGCCTGCTAGACAAGCACTCTCCCAATTGAGCTACATCCCAGCCTTTGGCGTCTACTCTTAGGGAGATGCCAGTGCCATTGAGAGACTCTGTCCTGGGACCCCACCCGAATCTAGTGACTGCTAATGAATGGCCTTGCATCCAGATATCATCACACTGTAGCAAGGCAGTAGGAACCCTAAGGAATTAAAATGTTTGTAGGAAATCCCATAGCTGGGTGGGGTTAAGGGTGATGCCTGCCAAGGCAAAAACTAAACGCCCTGAGGAGGAAAGATTATCTCCCAGCTAATCTACATATACACATTCCTGGCCCTGTTCAGTCTTTTCTGTAAATTGTATGCTTGCTGTTGGCCAGGCAGACAGAAGCTCCCTCTCTCTGTCTCTGTCTCTGTCTCTCTCTCTCATACCCCACACACCCATTTCCTTTTACTAGGTCCTGTTTCAAAGTTTTTCTTCAAAGCTGTGAACAGAGCATCCGTTTTGGGATGCATGGAGGGTTGAGACTTCAGCATCTGAATCTGTGTATGTTGACAGGGGTGGGGTGGGGGGGTGGGCAGTGAGTCCATACTGGCAGGTTTGACCCTGGAACTGCAGAACACTGGAGTTGACCAGTATCTGGAGGAACACTTAGACAGTTACCTTCCCCTCCCTCTCTTCTTCCTTTACACTGCTTTAAAAATAGAGAGAGAGAGAGAGAGAGAGAGAGAGAGAGAGAGAGAATGCAAAATAAAAAATGTGAGACCAGATCTCTCTTTTTAAGGCTACTCTGGACTCCATATCCAAATCCTGTCTAGAAAGACAATGGCAGAGTATATTGTTTAAAACTACTATTCTGGGCTGGAGAGATTGGCTTAGAAGCTAAGAGCACCAGCTGCTTTTGCAGATGACCTGGGTTTGGTTTCTAGCATGTACCTGTTGGCTCACAACCATTTGTAACTACAGGTCCAGGGGATCTTGTAAGGTAAGACCTCTTCTGGTCTCTGAGGGCTTTGGGTGGTTGGGTGGTGCATAGACATACATTCAGGCAAAGCACTCATATGCCTAAATAAATAGATTTTGGGCAGTGGAGGCCCGTACCTTTGATCCCAGCACTGGGGAGGCAGAGGCAGGTGGGTCTCTGAGGCCAGCCTGGTCTACAGAGTGAGTTCCAGGACAGCCAGGGCTACACTGCGAATGTGCTGGCGCCTGCCTGTAATTCCGACACCTGGGAAGCTGGGGCAGGAAGACTACACACAGTTGGAGTCCAGCCTGGGGTACATAGGGAGTCCCAGGCCAGCCTGGGGTACATAGGGAGTGAGTCCCCGGTCAGCCTGGGCTGTAGGCCGAGACCTGGCTATAAAAGAAAAGCTGTCCTTAGAGGGTAACACTGTAGGTGGCTTTTAGGAGTAGAAGTCTAGAGACCAGAGTTCTAGTCCTGGCCCAGATCTGCAGATGCAGGGCCTGACACAGCACATAGTCTGTCCGTCTGAACTTCTGGTGTCTCAATGGCTAAGCTCAGCCCCACCTGATGCTGCTGTACTGAAGTCACACCACAGGCCAGATGCTGTGCCCTGTCCTTCTTCCCATACGATTACTGGCTTATTTTAAAAAGCAAAAATTATCGTTCCCATTTACAGACGAGGAAGCAGAGTCACGGGGAGATTAAAAATCCCTGTGAGGTCGCACAGTTGGTTAGAAAATGAACTAGAGCCAGCCTTTCATGCTTAGCTGACTTTGAGCTTTTGCTGAACACAGTTTGTCTGACATCACAGTTGTGTGGTGAGAATTTGAAAGTGTGGGAAAGTCTTTGGAAGACTGTCGTGTGCCTTCGATCCTTGAACTCAAGACGCTGAGGCAGGAGGACAGCTGATAATTTGAGGCTGCTTTGAACTAAATAGGGAGTTAGGACTATAGCACGAGACTCTGTTAAACAAACAAACAAACAACAGACAAATAAAAATAAACTAACAAGGAAAGGATCTGGGGGGATGGCTCAGCCATTGAAAGTGAACACCAGTGTTCTGACACACGCAGCCATAAAGCAAGAAGAAGCCAGGCATCTCATATCTGCGACCTCAGCCCCAGGCTCAGGAAGAGGCCTGGCCTCAAAGGGATGAATGGGCAGTGACACAGTAGACACCCAGGGCCCTTTCTGGGCTCTGTGCTCATGTCCTGGCTTGAGCACAGTGAGACCTGGATCCCCATGCACTCACACAAACACCCACTAAATTAATTTATTGATACTTAAAAGACAATGAACTGGCAAGATGGCTCTGGGATTAAAACTCTTGCTGCCCAGCCTGATGACCTGAGTTTGAGCTCAGGACCCACAGGTGGAAACACACACACACACACACACACACACACACACAGACACACACAGCAGCTCACAATATTCTAGCCTCCCAGGAGATTAGACACTCATATGGTATATAGACATACATGTAACTATAACATAAATATACATAATATATAAACAAACAGTCAGACAAACAAACAAATAAATAGAAAAAAAGCTAGGCATGGGGTCACATACCTTTAATCACAGCACTTGAGCAGAGGCAGGTGAGTTCAAGCCTGATCTACTGAGTTCCAGGACAGTTAGGGCTGTGTAGAGAGACCCTGTCTCAAAAACAAAACAAAACAAACAAACAAACAAAAAACCAAAACAAACAAAATACAAAAAAAGAAAAGAAAGAAAGAAAAGTAAGTAAATAAATATAATTAAAAACACAAAGACAAAACAAGGAAAAAAAAACACAAGACTATAATTCCAGTGCTGGAAAGGCTGAGGCAGGAGGATTTCCAAATGTTCAAGACCAGTCTGATCTACATATCACATTCTAGGACAGTCAAGGCTATTTAGTAAGACCTCATCTCAAAAGACAGACACAGATAGACAGCTATGCCAATCCAAATGCTCCAGCTTGTACCCGACAACTATAATTCATGACTTGTTCCACATCTGAGTGCACACGCGTATAAGCTTATGCAGCGTATACGCCCACCCTGCTCTGCAGCTTTGTGGGAAGACACCTTTCCTTGTCTGTCATGGAAATGAGATTGCCACAGGTCTGGGTTCCTAAATTCTTTCTCAGGCGAGCACGCATTATGGGAAACTGTTGTGCAAGTACCTGGGGTCTCCTGTTTAGCTTGGCCTTCTCCAGCTGAAGGCTTCTCCAGCCTTCTCTGAATTTTCAGAGTTCCTTTGTGGGCCTCTGTCTATACTGACTCCTTCCAAGGCCACACCCATTGGCTTCTTAAAAAGATGTTTCTGTGGTTATGGTGTTGGACCACAAGAGGAATAAGGAAAAGGCTGGCAGGTGAGTTCAGAACCCAAAAGCATCCTTGTTCTGGGGCCTGCCTGACAGGGACAGAGTGGCTTGGGCAGTGCCACCACAGGGTGTTTTCCCGGACCAGAGTCCCCACAGGAGTTTCGCTCTACCTTGGGTTTGTGTTGTTCTTGGAATTCATCAGTTAATCAGACAAGATGCTATGTCCCTGGTGCCAACCGGACAGACTCAAATCCTGCTCAGGGACTGGAGAACAGGGTGAGGGCCCCTCTGGGATACCACCCCAGTCCTTTTGGCTGTTTCTGGGATTCCCACCAACACATAGACTCAGCCAGCAACGGAAGAAATGTCAAAAATGACCACATGATGAGTTTCTCACGGGAGAGCACTGTGATGCTAACAGTTTGCCGATGTGAGGCGTCCCTTTTTATTTGCTACACGTTTCATAGGACACACCGCATAGTAGGAGTCACACAAGCGTGTGGAGAGACTGCACAATCAGCTCTCCTTAGTTCTACCCCTCTGAGAAGGAACCTGGTGCACAGAAGGCCTTCACTCGACATCTGGTTCTCTCCACTTTTGTTCTTAGGAGAAATGACCACTGATTCATTCCAGACCTCTCTAGGGGTTGGAAAATTCATGTTAATTTATTCCCATCCCTCCCATTCACCCCCTTCTCCTCTTAAGCAGGGCTTTGCGACCTAATCTAGGCTGGTCTCCAGGTACTGACATCCAGACACGAGCCACCATGCCCAGCTTCAATTTTTGTGTCTTAAGGTCTGTGCCACCAGATTCCTGTTTCACCATGGAAGTGTTCTGTCTGGAAGTGTTCTGTCTGTCTATCCAGCTCAAACTGGTGCCACTGCCTTCACTGGGAAACAATATAGAGAGGCCAATAGCTGGTGAGATGGCTTATCTGTTCAAGGTGCTTGCAGCCAAGCCGGACAACCTGCGTTCAATCCCTGGAGCCAACGTAATGGAAGGAGAGAATCAATTCTCATAAGTTGTCATGTGAGTTCTGGGAATAGAACTCAGGTCCTCTGGAAGAGCAGACAGTGCTCTTAACCACTGAGCCATCTCTCCAGCCCAATTTGTTGAGTTTGAGAAATGGATACAGTTGTACAATAGCTACCACAGTGAAAGCAGGGAACATTGTGTCGCCCTGGAAGTCCTCGAGGGACTCTTCTCAACCCTGGATAACTTTCAGTTTGTTTTCAACCGAGGAAAGATCTCATGTAGCAAAGGTTGGTTTTGAACTCCCAATCCAAGCTGGGCGTAGGTGGCCTTTAATCCCAGTACTAGGGAGGCAGATAGGCAGATCTCTGTGAGTTCAAGGCCAGCCTGGTCTTCAGAGCAAGTTCCAAGACAGGCTTCAAGCAATACAGAGAAACCCTGTCTCAAAAAACAAATGAACAAACAGACAAAAAAAAAAAAAAAACAAAAAACTCCCAGTCCTCCTACCTCCCAGCCAGGCGTGTGCTTCCACACTGGGTTTGTACAGTGCTGAGATCAAGCCTGGTAGACAAGCACTCCATCAATGGAGACACAGCCTCAGCTAACCTGAAACTCACTGTGTAGACCAGGTTAGCCTAGAATTTATGACAATCCCCCTGTCTTCGCCTTCTAGAGGCTGAGGTTGCAGGCATGCACCATTACACATGGCCAGAGTTTGGAACTTTTCCATAGCCCGATTAAAAACAAACCATAAAGCTGGCCAGTGTAGTGGTTCTTGCCTGTAATCCAAGCACCAAAGAGGCTGAGGCAGAAGGATCACCTTAGATTTGAGTTCAGCTTGGGATACATAGTGAGTTCCAGGACAGAGGCTTTGGGCCATAAAGTGAGAAACCCAATCTCAAAGAAAGAGATTTTTAATTAATTAAAAGTTGATTCATTTGTACAGGGACAATGGAACCTAGTGTCTCACTTGAGGCAGGGAAGTGTTTTACCACTGAGATTTGAGCGTGTGCGTGTGTGTAGCAAAGTTCTACGTTTTCGTGTTTTGTTTTTTCCCAGTAGAGTCAGTAGGTATTTCTTTTAATACAAGACACTCCTGGGAAGGCAACAGGCAACCCTTGAACACTTCAGTAGGAATGAGTTTTCCTGGCTCAGCCACATACTAAAGTAGGGTATTTGTAGAAAGGGGGGAGGCGTAGGCAAAGATGCTGGGAGGCAATTTTGTCGCCGCCCCCACTTGCTTTTGGGAGCAGTCTCAGGAATCGATGTTCCTGACTGCGGTATGAGGACCCCGACAGTAAGCACACACATGTTGCTGAAGGTGTGCCATGTGCCGAGTGGAGCATCTGATGGGCACCACAAGCCTGCGAACTGGGGTCAGGGATGTTCTTTATTCTCATGAGGAAACTTGATGGCGTTGGTAGCAGGATTCAGGATAGTCCTCTCTCTCTCTCTCTCTTTCTTTTTGGATTTTTAAATTTTATGTGTATGGGTGTTTTGCCTGTGTGGATGTCTGTGTACCACATGTGTGCCTGGTGCCCGTGGAGCTCAGAACAGGGCAGCAGACCTCCTGGAGCTGAAGTTGTGGAAGGCTGCGGACTGAACACAGGTCCTCTGTGCTCTTAACTGTGGAGCCATCTCTCCATCCTCCGGGCCAGTCCTCTCTCCCTCCCTCCCTCCCTCCCTCCCTCCCTCCCTCCCTCCCTTTCTTCCTCCCTCCCTTCCTCTTTCTTCCTTCCTTCCTTCCTTCCTTCCTTCCTTCCTTCCTTTCTTTCTTTCTTTCTTTCTTTCTTTCTTTTTGATACAGGGTTTCCCTGTGTAGCTTTGGAGCCTGTCCTAGACCTTACTTTCTAGACCAGGCGGCTGGCCTTGAACTCACAGAGATCCACCTGCCTCTGTCTCCCTAGTGTTGGGATTAAAGGCGTGTGCCACCACCACCACCACCACACGGCCAGGTCAGTTCTTTCTGACACAAGTTTCAAATGTATTCTAATAGATTGATTCCCTTATGGTCTGGTGACAGGGGCCTGAGCAAGAACTGGCTGAAGGGGGGTCTTGGCAGCCCATGTCTGTCATCTTAGCACTTGGGAGGCTGAAACAGTAGAATCAGGGGTTCAAGGCCATCCTCAGCTATATAAGGAGTTTGCAGGCAGCCTGGGATACATAAAACCTAGTCTCATTTTAAGGTGAGTTCCAGGACAGCTAGAGCCACACAGAGAAGCCTGTCTTAAAAAAAAAAAAAAAAAAAACAAAAAAAACAAAAGACATCAACACAGAGAGAGACAGAGAGAGGCAGAGAGAGAGAGAGAAAGAGAGAGAGAGAGAGAGAGGGAAGGGAGGGAGGGAGGAAGGAAGGCTTGAACAAAAGATGACCTGGTATGTATGTTGTGGCCTTCCTGACCTGGCACAGCTGTCTACCTCCCTGATATTTGCAGAAGAAGGAGAGAGAAATCAGGGCACATCATCCACTGGAGGAGTTTGTTCTGAGTGCTGGGAAGAGGAGAATCTCGGAGCTGCTTGGGTTTCACGTCACTGAACCAGTTAGAGCACTTTCTGGTGTCTCTAACCTAGTCTCGGGTTGCTAGCAGCTTCTGCCCAGAACTACTCGTGGAGCAAGTGCCATGGTTCAGGGCTGCAATTCCAGCTCTCAAGCGGCTGAAGCAGATGGACAGCCTCAAGTTGAAGCCAGACTGGGCTACACAGGGAGACCGTCTCAAAATCTGCCCAGTGAACAAAAGGGCGACAGCTGAGCTGAGGCGAGCGGGTTGTTCAAAGTCTGATAGGGAGACTGCAGGGGTGGAGCTGGTGGCTGGCCAGCCTGAAGCTGACCGCAAGTGCTGGGTCCTTGGAGACTGCATTCGGATGCTCAGGTGTCACCTAACACCCCTGAGCACCCCAGTCTTCTCCCTTCCACCCGGGGAGGTGATAGCATGGCCACTTGGAGTTTAAGCCGGAAAATCCCAGTGTGCCTCTGGCTCCTCTGAGCAGCCCCTCCCCATTACCTGCTGTAATATGCAGATGCCTCCATATTCCTGAAGTGCAGTGGAGGTCACGGGTTAGACAGCTGTAATGACGGATGGGGTTGTATGACAGATGCGATGGCTTGAGACCATAATGAGTTTATTTCCTCTAAGTTCTGGGGCTGGACGTCAGCAGTCAATGTGTCCACAAGATAGCTTCCTTCTGAGAGCTGTTTTCAATTCTGGTGGCTGCCATCTGTCTTAGTGTTCCTGGTCTTATGGCCTCAAAACTCCTGACTGTGCCCGTTTCTCCCAGACCTTCCGTGTGCGCCTCCTCCGTGACGGTGATCTCCTCCTCCTGCCCGTTGAATGAACGGTGGTGGTAGTTCCAGCAGCGGACCTTCCATGCCTCTGAGAAGCCTGGAAACAGAAGCTCAGCCTGCCTACTGGCTCACTCTCCAGCTTCAGCCTCGCTGTACCACACATGCTCCCGGGTTAGCAAGGGCTGGCTCCTGCCTCTGTGACTTTGCACGTTGTCTTTTTGGAAATTCCTTTTCTCTTCCTATCCTTCCTTCACATCTTTCCTGTCCTTGGGCCTCTCTCCTAAGTGGGGTCTAGCCTGTTCTCTACAGAGAATCCTTTTTCTCTTATCCTTTTCCGTTCTTGAAGCACCGGGAATTGAACCTATGGCCTTGCATGTGCCAGGCAAGTACTCTTCCACTGAGTTACATTTCCACTTTACAGTTTGAGACAGGGGTCTTGCTAAACAACCCAGCTGGCCTTCTGCTGACTCTGTAGCTCAGGCAAGCCTTGGGGTTGCGATCCTCCTCAGTGGCCTACCAAGTAGTTAGGGTTACAGACATGGAGGACCAGACTTGGCTCCGCAGGGGGCTCTGGCCTTTTGTGTCTGGCTAGGGTTCTTGTGTTTTCCTCAGCTGACGCCTAACGCTTTGCTTTGTTACTTCTGTCTCCCTGCTAGACAGAGCCCCTTACACACAACTTCATTTGGTTCCTAGCACACTTATCGTGCGTGCGTATTGCAGCCTGAAGGGAAAGGCTGGGAGCCAAGGAATGACACAAAGTCACACTGTACAACAAACCGCACACAGAGTTATTGGAAGAGACACAAGAAAGCAGCAGCCTGTGCTTGGGCGAGAAGCATCAGAGAACTGAGCGGGAGACAGGCGTGTATAGGGTGACATTTTCCAGGATGTGAATTTCCAGGGTAGGGATGGGTGGGATTTCAAGTCCCGAGCTTGGGTAGACTCAGGGATTGGTGAGATTTCAAAACCTTCAAGTGATCTGGACTTTTTACCCAACAGTTACATAGCTGGCTCCCCAATGGCTGTAAAAATAAGAAAATCCCTTTCAGAGGGCAGAGACTGTGAAGGGTCTCTCCTAGACTTAAAAGTCAAACAGTATTGGATGTGGAGGGGCAAGCTCTTAATTGGCAGGGGCAGGCAGATTCCTACTAGGCTAGCCTGGTCTACATAGTGAATCCCAGGCCAGGCAGGGCTATGTAGTGAGACTCTGCTTCTAAAACAAAGCTAGACAAAGCACAGGGTCTCGTGTGACTCAGGGGTCTCCTGATTTGACAGATAGCCAAGGATGATCTGGATCTTTCTGCCTCTGTCTCCCAAGTGCTGAGACTACAAGTGTAGGGCACCACACTCAAAGCTCCCTTGTCACTTTCCTTTTTAAATTTAGACTTATTTCTAAGCGTGTGTGTGTGTGTGTGTGTGTGTGTGTGTGTGTGTGGTTGCCCTGGAGCTGGTGTTACAGATAGTTGTATGCTACCAGATATGGTTGCTGGGAATCAAACCCAGGCCCTCACAAGAACGGTACAAGCCATTTCTCAAGAACCAGCACCCTCCATCTTGCTAGTGAAGAAAAGGGAGAGTTCCAGCACTTGGGAGGCAGAGGCAAGAGGCAGCAGTTCAAAGCCAGCCTTGGCTGCACAAAGAGTTGGGAGCCAGCCTGAGCTATGCCCTGCTACCACCCTCCATCCCCCCAAAAAGAGGAGAGCTCAGCATTCCTAGCTTCCATTGGTGGGTGAGTCAAGATGAGGCCACTGATCTGGACATCATGTGGTGGTTTCTGGGAGGCCATCTACAGAGATGTCAGCGGAGCTTGAGATCCCAGACCTCAAACTTGGGCAGAGCTGTGTCCAGCCTCAGGGAGTATAAGGCTCCCACATGGCCTGCAGCAGATCAAGGGCTTCCACATTCCTCTCTCTTTTCTCTCATCCTCATTTCCAGGCAGGCAGGCTTCCCTTCTTCACTATCAAACACTATTCACCATATGGTCACACTTCAGGGAGACATCCCAAATTGGATGCAATCCGGGTCTCCAGACTCCTTTAGACTATTTATTTGTTTCACTGACTCCTAAGTCTTTGCTTTCACAGCCTATTATTAATTTAATTTTATTATGTATTTATAATTTATTTTTTAAAGCAAATTGGGGAGGAAAGGGTTTATTTGTCTTTTTAATTTTTTTTAAAATTATTTCATGTGCATTGGTATTTTGCCTGCATGCATATCTGTATGAAGGTGCCAGCTCCTCTGGACATGTGGGTATTGGGAACCAAACCTGGGTCTTCTGTAAAAGCAACCAGTACTCTTAACCTCTAAACCATCTTATCAGCCCACATTGTTTATGAAGCTGGCCCATGAATCACCCATAGTAGTTCATACAATGGGAGGCTGAGGCAAGGAGATTGCTGAGTTTAAGACCATCCTGGGCTAGATAGCGAATTCAAGTGTTGTGGAATAATCTTCTTGTACACTGTAGATGTGTCACTCTGACTGGTTTAATAAAAAGCTAGACTTTATCTCAGAAAGAGATTTGGGGGGCTAGAGATATATCTTACTTAGAGGTAGAACATTTGCCTCACATGCAAGAGGAAAGAGGCCTTGGGTTCTAGCCCCTGTACCACAAATAAATAATAAATAACTTATAATAAACAAATACAGGGGCTGGAGATATAGCTCAGCAGTTAAGAGCACTGTCTGCTCTTCCAGGGGACCCGGGTTCAATTCCCAGCACATCCATCTGTAACTCCAGGGCCAGGGGATCTGATATCCTTGTGTACCAGGACTGCACATGGTACACATAAACATACACATATATAATACATACATGCAAGCAGAACACTCATGCAATAAAACAAAATACATTTTTTAAAAACCAAAGGAGGATAGGAGAGGGTGCTTAAAGGACAAGGCAGTGTTCCAGGACTTTCCCCAGGGTGAAATGAACAAATGTCTGCTCAGTCTAGACAGGGTACTGATTATAGCCCGAAGAAACAGTTCCACCCAAGTCTAAGCAAGTGAACCAATGTGCTCACTGGGTTCCTTACAGGGGCATGGTTAAAGGGTGACTTAGGGGAGTATGGGTGACTCAAAGGTAGCCCTGAAAAGTCCACTCCAGCACTGGGCGATGACTCATAAACGTGTCCTCCGAGCTTTCTGCCCAGCTTGCAGGCATCTTCACCTTAGAGTCTCCACTCTAACAATTGTTAACTGCTTATGTAACCTTGGGGTGGGGCTGTGCAGCTCTCATTAGCTCCCCGAGGCTTATGGATTTTCCTCCATGAGGGAAGGAAATTCCTACATGACAGGTTGGCATCCAAAGTCAATGACAAAGTGAAATATAAGGATGAGAGAGAGAAAAAGAGAGAGAGAGAGAGCGCCTTCCCATACAAAGGATCTCTTAGCTGTAGGCCTGGACCAGCCAGGCATCAGCTAGACTCTAGATTCTAGAGTGTAATGGACATCAGGTAAAGTGTGGGTGGCATAGAAGAAATCTTGGCTCCTCTGCTCTTGCCTCCACTTCAGACCTTACATCTTACGCTTGATGTCATGAGCCTCACCCCAGACGTCGTGACTCAGACCCTAAAATGTCAGGGCTGGAAGTGCCCTCAATGACAGCTAGCACTGTGCTGCCCTGGGTGGCAGCCACTAGCCACACATGACTTTTGAACCCCTGCTATGTGTCTGGTCTAAACTGGCTTGGACTTTTGAGGACATAGTTTCACAAAGTAATGCAAAATAACTTAATATTTTTTTTTTTGACCAAACCTCACTGTGTAGCTCAGGATATAACTGAACTCAACATCCTCCAGTATCAGCCTCCCAAGTGCTGGGATTATGGTCACACATGGTCATGTCTAGTTTTGTATTCTATTTATTTATAATTAAAACCAATTTAAAATTATATTTACCTGTGCACTTATTTATTTATTGTGTGAGTACATGCCACAACACACATGTGTGTGAGTACATGTGGAGGTCAGAGGACAATTTGCAGAAGTTGTTTCTCTCCTACTGTGTGAGACTCCGGGATAAAACTCAGTACATCAGATTTCATGATGGCACTTTTACCCACGAGCTGTCCATCCTTCTCACCTGCCCCTTGCTTCATTAAAAAGAATTGTTTTCTGTGGGTGAGTGTTTTGTCTGTGTACTGTGTGTGTAATGGGTACCCACAGAGGCCAGAAGTGGGCATCGGGTCTCCTGAAATTGGAGTTACAGTTATGAGCCACCACGTGAGTGCTGGGAATTGAACTCAGGTCTCCAGGAAGATCAGTGTTCTTAACGGCTGAGCCATCTCTCCATCCCCCTCACCCCCTGGCCTCATATTTTAAAAAAATGGATAATGTGTTGAGATGATTCTATTTGGAATCTATTGATTTAAATATATAATAAACTTAATTCTTTTTTCTCTCATTTCTTCAATTTTTTTCTTCTTCTTGAGATCAGGTCTCACTTTATAGCTCAGGTATGGCACTTACTATGTAGGCTTGAATCGATAACAGTGCTGGCACATGGATGTGAGCCACTATGCCCAGCTTCCCTATGTCTTTGTACTTCTTATAACTCAGCTGCTGGACACTGCTGTTCACTGTACACATGCATCAGAATTTGCAGACTGGTTATGTATGGCTCTGTTGTGCAATGGTCTAGTTCAAGTTTTTGTAGACAATATAGTAGAAGTTCAGAGAGAAGCCCTTTCCAGCCCCGTCATTCTCAAAGACCCCTGTCCCTTGATGAGCTCCAGGAGAGGAAGACCTCTGACCTGCAGGCCTCTAGGGAAATGGCCGAGTACTGGCCTTGGTTTCCCAGGCATGAGATCAACAGAGGCATGGTCTCCAAAGACTCAGAGTGTTTCCATCGGGGCTTGAACTTAGCACCTTGCAGGCACACCGCAACATAAGCTCATGAGGAGTTTTTGTCTCTTTTTCTTCTATTGCATTGTGTGTGTGTTTCACTCACCATGGTGGTTGTGTGTAGGTCAGAGGACAGACTTCCCATCTTGGTTCTCTTCTTGGACTTCGTTGACCTTAGACCTTCATGTGGATTTTGGGTTATCAGACTGGGCAGCACACGCTCTTCTGGCTAAGCCACCTCCTGTGCCCTTCTGAGGCAGGTTCTTGCCCGGAGTCCCCATACTCCCTATGTGGTGCAGGCTGGTGGCCATCTTCCTGTTTCAGCCTCCCAAATGCGGACATTACAGGCATGAGCTGCCATTTGCACCAAGTCCCCTTTCTGATTTTATTTTTGTAGTCCACGATGACTTCAAACTCCGGATCCTCCTGTTTCCAGCTTGTTACATTTTAAAAAGCATTTAAGGGTGTGGAGCCAAGAAAGGAGATTTTTTTTTTTAGGGCAGTGGTTCTCAACTGGTGGGTTGAAACCCCTTCGGGAGTGGAACAACCCTTTCACAGGGCCATTGGAAAACAGATATTTACATTGCGAGTCATAACAGCAGCAAAATTACAGTTATGAAGTAGCAATGAAAATTTTTATGGTTGGGGGTCACCGCAACATGAGGGACTGTATTAAAGGGTCGCAGGCAGCATTAGGAAGGTTGAGAACCACTGTCCTAGGCTTTAAATGTCCAGCTCCCCAAGCCCACCAAGGCGTCGGGGTTTAGAACCCAGTCCAACAACACATTCCAGGACTTTCTGACCACTGAACAGCCGTAAGCAACACTGTCTCCATAATGGAGGAGCTGCGGGCACCTGCCCAGACAGGTGGAATCAGACACCAAAGGCGAATTCCTTCGTTTCAAAATTTTATCTGCTGTCCTCCTCCTACCAACCTGCTTTCCAAACTTGTGGGGAGCTGCTTAGGAAGACCGCGCTATGATCTCTCAGAGCAGCGCTATTCTAAGCTGGTTATGCCACCGCAGTTCCAACAAGTGGCCTTGCTGAACCATCTTTGGGTCCCAGGGGACTTTTCCTGGGTCTTTACCTCCTCCGCCCTGACTCGGGGGACCCACACGAGGGTGGCCATCTCTTTTCATTCAAGCCTGGCTCCGTGCACACCGGAGGAAGGAGTGATAACGGGAGGGGAAATGAAGACCTACTTCTCCCGCAGAAAGTAACAAAGGAACGGCAAGGAGCTGCTGGCTAGGTCTTTGCCCCCGGGGCTTCGCAGTGCCCTCGGGGAGGATGGGTGTGGCTCCCTGTAGGAGATGGCAGCCAGCAGCGCGCATCCACAGCTGGCTTCACCGTGTGGCCTTTATCTGACCGGCGCTCCTGGACTGACTGGGGCGCTCGTCGTGGGGGGCTGCGCACGGCACACTCGGGTGCCTACCCCACAACCCCGCCACCTTACTTCATGAGTGACTGTGCTTCTGACGTCAGGGAGGCTTTCGGTTCATTCTCTGGCGCGGTGACTTTATTTTCACAGCAGCGAGAAGGGCCGCGGAACTGGATAAGGCGCCCCGCCCCGCCCCCTGTCCCTAGGCTCACCCTCTCCCTCCCTCGGGCGGCAGAAGCCTTTATAACTGCTCTGCCCGGCCCAGGCGGGACCTGCGTCCCGAGAAGTGCCCAGCAGCCAGGGGTCGCACGCTCCGCTCTCCCTTCCCACGCGCGAGTCGCGAGTTCTCGGTTCACCCCACCCCCGCGCCGCGGCGCTCAGGTAAGAGGGGCACGCGCGGCCCCAGCTTTAAATCCGGAGAGTGCGGTGCCGGGAGCCCTGGGGTAGGACAGCCTGTGATGACTACAGCTGGCTAGGAGAAACAGATAAAACCGAGAAAGGAATGCCTTTAGCTTCACTCACCTCGGAGTGCATTCTCTGGGCTTCCCAGGCTAAACCAGAGGGGAAAGACCAATAAGCAAGCAGTCTCGAATTATAGCACAGGCCTGTAATCCTGTACCTGGGAGATAGAAGCCGAAGGATCAAGAGTTCAATGCCATCCTCGACTACATACCAAGTTCCAGGTCAGCTTGGGCTATTAGTCCCTGTCTCAAAAAATAAAACAATGTTTTTAAATATTGAAATGAAAAGGTATCCTTCTTGAACTACACTAGGCTACTCCCAGTTGCCGCTGAGCCTCTGGTGAAAGATTTTTTTTTCCCTTCGGTGGCATGGTTTCTTTGTGGCATTAGGGGCTGTCCTGGAACTAGCAACTCTTGTAGACCAGGCTGGTCTTGAACTCAGAGATCCACCTGCCTCTCCCTCCCGAGCACTGGGATTTGGGATTAAAGGCGTGAGCCACCACAGCCCCGCACATTGAAAGATGAATTATTACTGAGCTTTCAACTCACATCAGAGTTTTAAGGGACTGTAGATGAATAGAGTGTATGTGTATGCCTGTGGTGGGGTGGGGGATGGGAGGGTAAGCTGTGTCTTTCTCAAAGGACAGAGGGCTCAAAGAGTGATGTCCAGATCTTCCTCAAAGACCTCACACTCGTGTGTGACAGGACAAAACCAAGAAAAACCAAGAGGGAGCCCTTGAGGAGAAGCACAGGGCACCGTGGCAGGCAGCGGCAGGAGGCTGGCTCACCTCACTGAGTCTGAAGACAGGAAACAGTGTTTTGTTTTTCTTTATTCAGGCTGCCCTCAAGTTTGTTAACCATCCTTCTGCCTCAGCTTCTAGAGTGCTGGGATTATAGGTGTTGGCCACCACACCTGACCAAAATTGTCTCTTAAACTTCGGTAGTGAAGGCTCCTAAATGGCAAAGCCTGCCTGGTTCCAGAAATCGGAAGGACCCGCACTCCCGACCTTTCTCCAGCCTAGCTTTCTTCTCAGAGGCTTTTGCTGAAGCCTGTGAAGGGTCCTTTGGAATCAGCCACTGCTCTGAGCTCATTCTTGAAGGAGAATTCTTTAGCCACTTCAGACACAATGGCTTGGGGACTTGGAGGGAGGGTGAGGCCAGCACTCCACCCTTGGGGGTTTGTGCACTGGCTGCCACTGGGAGAGAGAGAAGGAAGGGGAGGAAGGGTTGGTACTGCCCTAGGATCAAAGCGAGAATGGAGAGGCTGGCCTCCAGGCACAAAGGGAATGGCCAGCGCCATCTCTGTGACTTATTTCCCAAGAAGGCTCTCTGCCTGGCCCCAGGCAGGCCAATGTTTCCTGGGTTTTGCAGAAACGCTTAACATATCAAGCAGCCACCTATCCCCTGAGGTCCTTACCTTGAGGGGGCCTTTGGGGATGCCCCAAGTGTGTTTTCTGTGTAGATCCTAGATTCTCTGTCTCTGTTGCTTCTTTGCGGTCGCAGTCTTCAGCAGCTGGCTGAAAACTTGCATTTCCAATTCCATGCCATTCTTGCGAGGTAACAGAGCGTGAGGAGGAGCGCTGGTGGAGGATTCTGCTGTTTGTTCTTTCTTGAGGTCCATAGATGGACCAGTGAGATCACACAGTGGGCAGTAAACCCAACAGGATTTTCATTTGGGGCAAGGCTGACCTTTTTCTTGTTTGTTTGAGCCTCCTCCCCTCTGTCTGTCTGTCTGTCTGTAGGTGTGAGCACGCCACAGTGCCCATGTGATGACCAAAGGACACTTGAGGGAATTCGTTTACTCTTGCCACCAGGTGTCTTGTGTATGGAACTCGGGTCCTTAGGCTTGGCGGCAGTCGCCTTTACCACTGGGCCATCTCATCAGCTCCTGCTCTTGTATTAGGAAAGGGATTGAAATAGCCTTGACTGACCTGGAATTCACTGTGTAGACCAGGTTGCCCTCAATCAGATTTACTCCTGTATTCTCAGTGCTGGGATTTCAGACAGTGTTTGTATACCCCTCCTCCCCATTTTGAGTCAGTGTTTCACTGTGGCCCTGGCTGGCCTGGAATTGACCATGGAGACCTTAAACTCTGCTTCCCAGCCTGAGACTAGGGCATGCATCACCATGCCTGCTTTATGCTTGTTTTCATGGCCTTTCTTCCTTCTCTCCCTCCTTTCACTTTGAGACCAAGCCTTTATCACTTGACCTGGAGCATTCCAAACTCCAGACTCCACTTTCACCGTGTCAAGTGGCTGGGAGTGCAGGTGTGACCCACTGTACCATGATTGTGGGGCTAGAGTTTTCAGATTCTTTGTGTTCTGAATGACACTCGGGCGGTTTGGTAAACATTCATGACCGTTTGGATAAATTCCATCGGATAGCGCAGGGGTAGCAAACTATGATCTATTTGTTCAAAATAGCCCATAGTTTTATTTTTTTCCTTCTTAATAAGGAGTCTCCACCCACCCCTCTCTTTCTTTGGGATAGGGCTTTCCTGTTTCTCTGTGTGACAGTCCTGGAACTCTGTAGACCGGGCTGGCCTCAAACTCACTGAGATCCACCTGCCTCTGCCTCCCAAGTGCTGGGATTAAAGAGTTTCATTGGGGCTGGGTGGTGGTGGTGACTCACACCTTTAATCCCATCACTCCAGAGGAAAGGCCAGCCTGGTCTACAGAGTTTCAGGTCTCGAAAAACAAACAAACAAAACCCCAAAACAAATAAGAAAAAAAAAAAGTTTTCATGGGGACATACTAATGCTCTTTTGTTTTTGTATTATTTATGGCTACTTTTATGTTACAAAGTCATGGCTTCCAGAGCCCAAACTACTTACTGCCGTTACAGAAAGTGCTTGACAAACAGTTAGGGGATCTGAATTATTTGGTTAATAATGAAGATATGAATGGTATGAAGATAGGCAGTGTTTCCATTTAAGTATCCAGAAAACATTTTTGAGATCTTGACGTCTGCCAAGGACCAATTTTTCAAAGTCTATAGGGACAGAGGGGACGGCTCGGTGGTAAGAGTGCTTGATGTGTAAACACGGAGAGCTGAGTTAGAATCTTAAGCACCCATGTAAAACCTGGGACGTAGCCACGTATGGCCGTGCTTGTCTGTAACCCCAGGGTCGGTGAGAGATAGGCAGATCCTGGGAGTTTCCTAGCCAGCCAGTCCACTAGAACACTGAGCTTCAGATACGGTGAGAGACTGTCCTAAGAGAATAACGTAGAGAGCAATGGAGTAAGCAATCAATGTCTTCCTCTGGCCTCTGCCTGTAAGCACACGCTGACAAACATGAGGTACACACTCAACACCAGGGAAAAGGCTACAACTTTGTTGTTTTAGTTTCCTATATCTCTGTTTTAAACATTCCCATGTTATGATGTTTTTCTTCTTTAACAGGGTGCATCTCTCTAATTTTTTTTTTTTTTTGGTTGTTGTTTGTTTTGTTTTTTCATACTGGATTTTACTATGGTCTGGAGCTCATTATGTAAACCAGGCTGCCCCCAAACACACAAAGACCCACCTGCCTTGAAGGTAATGGGATCCCGGGGCTATGCCACCACACACAGTGGTCTACAGTGTTTTATTGCGCATTCTCCTTCAATTAAAGTCCACTTGCTTTGTTTAGCACTAGAACGGGATGCTCTACCCTCGGTGAAAAGTGGGCCTGAGCCTTCTTGTCACATTTTTCTTCATTTGTTCCACGATGATGATGTATGTCCCTTCCGTCACTACCTGGAAACTCAGCTCGGTTCTGTTAGTAAGGCATTATTCACAGGACGCTGCCATGATGTGTCATGTTTATGTGATGGGAACTGGGGTGGCTATACCTAGTCAGTCTGGGGGAGCTCAGAGAGGTACTCCCCATCGGCGCTAATCCCTTTTCAAGTGCAGAGACTTTTTTTTTTTTTTTGTGAGACTCCTCCCTTGGAAAAACTCAGCCTGGATAAAAGTAGGAGGGTCAGAAACATCTGCACAGATTCATCTTAAAATTCCTTAATCCCTTAGCTGGGTATGTTGGCTCACAAATGAGAGCCCATTACATGGGAGGTGGTGGCTGGAGGGTTGGGAGTTTGAGGTCTACATCAGAATGAGACCCTGTCTCAAAGAAATACTTCATCCCTATTACTCACACTGGAGGAAGTATTCAGCAGTTAATCTCAGTCCAAAATACTTGCTCAGGACCACTGAGCAAAACACACACACACACACATACACACACACATAGAGAGAGAGGGATGCTACCAATCAGAAGGTCTGCTCTGTGTCCTCATGGAACTTGCTACCCATCAGGCTTATCAGCACTGATGTCAATATGTAGTCACTACGAGGCACATGGGAAATGAATACTTTTACTGTCAAGTGTAGGATGAGAGCTCCACATTTGGAGCAAGGTGGGATTAATAATAATGAGGTAAAGTTCCCTGTACGTCCAGGTGGTGGTGGTTCACACCTTTAATCCCAGCACTAGGGAGGCAAAAGTAGGTGATTTCTGTGAGATCAATGCCAGCCTGGTCTACAGAGTGAGTTCCAGGACAGCCAAGGCTACACAGAGGAAAAAACCGAAAACCAAACCAAACCAAAACCCAAAAAATCCCAGTAAAGGTTAAATTGGGAGAGGAAATACAACTGAATTGTGAGCAGGAGGGGAGGGGCTTTCTGACTAGCAGGATAACATCATGTACTTGAGGCAATAAAAAAAAAAAGTGTGATTTTGATGAGAAGGCCCCGAACAACCCCAAATTCTGATTCACATAGAAAACACTTTTGGAATGTTGGGTGTGGTAACCTACACCAGGAGTCCTGGCACTTAAGAGGCAGAGGCAGAAGGATCGTGAGACTGAGGTCAGTTTGGGTTGCCTGCATGTCCAGACCCTGCCTTTAAAAACGGAAAGAAAGGCCTGGCCGTGCATACCTTTAATCCCAGTACTCAAGAAGCAGAGGCAGGTAGATATCGCTGAGTTAAGGCCAGCTTGGTTTGCAGATCTAGTTCTAGGACAGTCGGGGCTACACAGATGAATGAAAGAAAAAAAGAAAGAAAGGAGGAAGAAGGAAGGAAGGGAGGGAGGAAGGAAGGAAGGGGTTGGACAGATGGCTTGGCTGTTAAGAGTACTTGTTTTTCTAGAAGACCTGAGCTCAGTTCCCAGAGCCCTCATTGGGTGCTTTACAACTGATTGTGACTCCAATTCCAGGGGATCTGACAGGAACTCTTTTTGGGCCTCTGTGAACACCTGTACATATGTGTTACACACACACACACACACACATACACATACACATTTAAAACTTAAAAAAATGAAAGTAGACACTTTTGGATAATTTGCATATGTCAAAACTTATAAAAGGCTTGTTAAAAAAAAAAAAACCACACAGCCTTGGACAAATAATCTAATTTCTTTCTTTCTTTCTACTTTCTTCCAAGATAGGGTTTCTCTGTTTTGCTTTGGAGGTTGTCCTGGAACTCACTCTGTAGAATAATTTAGTTTCTTTCTGGCTCAGTTTTCTCATCTGTAAAAGGGAGTAATAAAATCCTACTTATGGCAGCTCACACCTGTGAGCTACATAGTGTGTTCAAAGCCAGCCTGGGCTACAGCGAGACCCTGTTTCAAACAAATGAGGGTTAAGTGGCGCTGTTGCACAGCACAACATTTTCTTAGAATGTGGGCTCCTCCGTCCTACATTTCCAGCCAGGCTAGACTGAGTGTCCCTGCCCCCAGTCCTGTGACAGTGGCAACACCAAGTTACTCGTAGTTTAGGAATTGATCTGCCCTCTGCCCATTCCTCCTGGTCTCTCTCTCCTACCTTCACAGTAAGCGCACGTCCTCTGATCATCTCTCACGCCTCTTCTCCTTCTTCTTCATCCTACAGTTATGAAATATCAATGAAATGCGGGTGGGGGTCATCACAACTTGAGGAACGGTATTAAAGGGTCGCAATGTGAAGCAGGTTGAGAGTCACTGATGGAGTATGTAGGGAAGCTGGTGGCGGGGGGAGACTCTGGAGATTGTGCTGATGACAGAGAGAGGAAGCGAATCAAGGATGAAACCATTTGCTAGGAAACTGCTTTACCCATCCTCGGCCCACTCTAAGGACACGTGTGCATTCTAAAATAGATTTGTTTCATTATTTTTAATCATGAGTTTGTGTAGATATGGGCATCTTCACACATTTATGTCATACTTTGTTCTTTTGTTTTTTTTTTTTTTTTTCCTTGTTTAGACAGGGTCTCACTACGTAGCTCCCGCCGGCCTTGAACTCAGTGATCTGACGGCCTCTCTGCTTCCCACTGGTCTTCAAAGCAATCACCATCATGTCTGTTCTCATACTTTGTCATGTCTCTCCTGCACTGCTCTCCACACATGTAATTTAATTTAAAAATCATTTATTTTACACAGGATCTCATCAAGTTACCCAGGCTGACCTTGACTTTGCTATGTAGTTTAGGCAGACCTCAAACTTGTGATCCTCTTCCAAGTAGCTGGCATTACAGGCATGGGCCTCCAAGCCTAGCTGAAGTATAGAATAAGTCTCTCTCCTTTGTAACACTGCACATATGCGTTCACCATTTTAAAAAGTTAACCTTCAAGCTGGGAGGTAGTAGTGTCATGCCTTTAATCCCAGCACTGGGGAGGCAGAGGCAGGCAGATCTCTGTGAGTTCGAGGCCAGCCTGGTCTACAGAGTGAGATCCAGGACAGCTCCAAAGCCACACAGAGAAACTCCGTCTCAAACAAAATTATGTGCATATACTAGGTGCTTGTAGACCTCAGGATGAGGCCAGAGGACGACCTTGGGTGTTGATCCTACCTTCTACTCAAAGGCAGTCTGTTGCTCAGTCACCATTGTGTACATCAGACTAGCTGGCCCAGGAGTGAGCAGGGACCTGCCTCCCATCTCCCTCTAGGCTTCCTGTTGGCCTTTTACCTGGGTTCTGGGGGCTCAAACTTGGGTCTTCACACTTATATGGCAAGCACCTTACCCACTGGGCCACAGCTTCATCCTTAACCTCATCTCCCAAGAATTCACCTATAGATTATGAGAATAGCAGATGAGATGATATGAAAGAACCTATAAATAGGAGACTGCGTGATAAAGCATAACATTAAAGCATAGTGCCACGACCCAGCATGTGGCGTAGATGTCATCTAATTTCTCGTGACACTGACTATTGTTACTACTGACTGAATGCAGCAATTCAAGAATGGAGAGAACATGAAAACGCTGCAGAGTCACAGGTTTGCAGGGCTGAGATCTGGATGTCACCCGTAGGGCAGTCCACAGAGGAAGGCACTGTGGTCTCTTCTGGGGACAGAAAGAATGAGGTGGGACTCGTAAGAAGGAGGGCAGATAAGCTTAGAGCTGTCTTAGTTCCTCGGCCTGTTCATATATGATATCTGCTAGGAAAGGCCATGTGGAGCCAGCTTCCAGATCTAAGCCTGTGTGAGCCCTAGCGCTGACGAGGAGGCTGGGGGTGGAGGACAGAACCAGGGGCTCGTCAGATGCTGGCAGTTGTCCTTGCACACCAGCCAGTGCCGCGTACACGCCAAGCCCATCTCTGCCCTGACCTCGCTCACCCTTAGGCCCGGTTTTGGGTTTTTCAAAGTTTTCGATACATATTTTAATGATAGGAGGTGGGGTGAGGAAGAAGGTAGGGCTGGGAGAAAACTCTGGAAGCTGTCTGCGTGGACTGCCCAGTGATGCTGACTATGGGCTCAGCCCCCTGCTTCAACAGTACTTCCCTTGTTTCACAGAAGAGAAAACAGGTTCAGAGGGTTAGTGACTTGGTCCATACAGTGTGTACCTGAAACCCAGTTATACTAGTGACCTTTCTGATTGCTGCTGTGACCAAAGACCCATCCAGAGGGGGAAGAACTTATTTCGGCATTTGAGGGGCTACAGCCGGTCACGGGTGTGGGTGTGGTGACAGGAGTTTATGAGTGGCTGGTCACATGGCTTCCACCAGGAAGCAGAGAGTGGCTAGGAAGCTGGGTCAGGCTAAGCTCTACAAGCTTACCCCCAACGGCCCATTTCTCTAGGAAGTATCCGCCAAAGGCTGCGCCTTCCTGGTTTCTCTCTCCTTAGGACCGTATTCTGGCGCCACAGCAGCTTTTCAATACACCCTTGCTTCTCAAGTGAGTTTTGTTTTCCTCTGACTAAATTCAAAGTACTTAGGGCACTTTTGGGCTTGTTGAGCAATCCCAGCCAGCTGGGGAAAGGGTGGAGGAGGTGAATTAATAGGTGAATTGCGTTGGTAATTCCCATAAAATTAGTCACCCCCACACAAAATACTCAACTAAGACCTTTTGCCATTGTTGCTGCTTGGGGTGGTGCAGGCCCGTAATCCCGGGACTTGAGAGGGAGAGGCAGAAGGACCAAGTTTGATGCTAGTCTGGGCTACAGGAAACCCTGTCTGAAAAAACCAAATCGGTGCTTGTCCACACCCGATTATGAAAGGTGGGATGTGGGGGGGGGGACTCACAAGGCCCCACATCTCCCTGAGGATTTGTGTGTAGTTACTGGTTGATAGGGCTGGGGGACCAGGGGGTTGGTATTTTCTTCAATAACTACGTGTTCCTATATGTAGCCCTAATGAAATGTATTGGGTCATTAAAAACAAAACAACACTTGGGAGGCAGAGGCAGGTAGATCTCAGTGAGTTCCAGGCCAGCCAGGACTGTGTTACACAGGGAAACCTTGTCTCAAAAAACCAAAAGTGCAAAAGTCATAGTTTAAAAACAAAAAACAAATTATAAAAATGTTCTAAAAGGTTATTTGTGGCATCGGGGTAGAGCATATAACTAGTATGTGTGAGGGCTTGGGTTCCACACACACACACACACACACACACACACACACACACACACACACACACACACACGCACCTCTAACTAGATCGATGCTTGATATTTAAAAGACATACCACCAACTGCCCTGGTCTTTGGAGTTGGGACATAGTCCTGAACAACCACAATAAAGCTAGGGACCAATGCCCGTGTTCCTTTGTTTAGTGCTGCAACTGTCTTTCAGGCCAGAGGTCACTGATCTCTGTCAAGACTCATCATCAGGTTCAAAGTCCTTCCTAAAGATCAAGTAATTATGATTAATAGCTGCTTGTCCACAGACATCAGAACCTAGAGGGATCCAGTGGTATGAGGAGGACCAGGGAATGTGGAGAAACGAGGAATAATCCCAGCAGCGACCTTTGTGACAAATCTGAAATAAGGCAGGGAAGGATGACATGCCTTGTCAGACTTGTGTCCCTTGACTTGCCCTTCTACTGCTAGATGAGATTGGGTTAGTGTGTGTGGGTGTGTGCGCGCGCGCGCGTGTGTGCATGTTTCCGTGGATTGGACCTAAGTCATTTTGCATTCTAAGTAAGAGTTCTACTCCTGAGGAATGTTCTCAGCCAAGAGTTCTTGTGGCACACTGTGGGACTCAGGAAGTCTTTAGGAGTTATCTTTCATTTCTATAGTGAGATAGCTGAGGCTGGGTAGCTTTATATAGAGAAGAAAGCTTATTCTTATAGCCCAAGAGTTAGGGGTGGCATCTGAGAATGACCTTCTTGCTGACACAGTCTCATGGTAGCACAAACCATCACACAACATGGAACGGGAAATCCCTGGGTGCACGTGTATATTTTCTGGTCTCGCTCCCTTTTATAAGGGAGGACTCAGTCATGGGCACTCTGTGCTAATGGCCTTGCCTAATCCCCTAAGACCCCCAAAAGTGCCATTTAAATGTTTTTGTATGATCAAGTGACCTTGTTGTTTTGGGTTTTGAGCCACCCCTATTCTCATGTAGTTCAGGATGTCTTCCAAGTGAATATGCAGCAGAGGCTGGTTTTGAACTCCTGATCTTCCTACCTCCCCCCCTTCTAAATGCTGGGTTTATAGGCATGTACCATCACTTTTGTCCAGGAGTTTCCACCCTCTTATTATCTCACAGTGGGGACTGAGGTTGAGCTGAGCTGTGGAATAGGGAGGACAAGCCCTACAGAGACCATAGTAGTGAACATTGTTGAATGACTCATTATAAAATGTAAAGTGAACCCTGGAGAGCCAAATTTCATTAAAAACTAAGGAGGCAGAGTTGAACGTTGATTGTAGCACACTGTACATGAAGTTCTAGTGAATGGGGGTGGAGAGACCGTTCAGCAGCTCCCAATGCTTGCTACTCTTCCAGAGCACTAGAGTTCATTTCCCAGCACCCAATACTCAATCACCTCTAACTCCAGCTCTGGGGGAATCTGATCCCCTCTCCTGGCCTTTGAGGGCACCTGCACTCACATGAGCATACCCACACAGACACACATGCATGCATACAATGGAAGTTAATAAACTCTTAAAAATTCCAGTGTATGGGCTGGAGAGATGGCTCAGTGGTTAAGAACACTGCCTATTCTTCCAAAGGTCCTGAGTTCAGTTTCCAGACAAGCACAATACACAGCCATCTGTAATGAGATCTGGTGCCCTTTTCTGGCATACAGGCAGAACACTGTATACATAATGAATAAATCTTTTTTAAAATTCCAGTGTATATAATATGCATTTACGTAAGTGAATTCATGCGTATATATGTTACTCATCTACATAACTTTTTCACGTGTTACTATCTGAATAGAATAGTTTTAGTAGGATGGCTTGTCTCACCAAACTTTTTAGCTATTTATTCATCATAGGGTCTCACTGTTTAGCTCAAACTAACCTAAAACTTGTAGTACAGGCTGGCCTCCAACTCACAGTAATCCTCCTGCCTCAGCTTCCTAAGTATTACGCCTCCTTAGGGGAGGCAGGTATTTGAATTTGGTACATGCCGCAAGGCTGCTCTTTGGTTAGTGAGAATGGCTCTCTCTGCCTTTTGACTTGATCATGAAGGCATGGGATGGGAGAAAGAGGAAGTGTGGTCCTTATTTGTTGGGCGGGCACAGTATCCCACTGAAGTAGGCACCCCTAATATGGCTGGAAAGTCTCACCTGCAAGCATTGCTATGCGGTGAGGCAACTGGACTCATAGAGTTTTGCTTCCTGGAGAGAGACCCTGGTGCAGTTGATGCCATACACTGGTTCCATTCAGTGCTTCCGGACCCTGGCCTCCCTCTCATTTCTGACTTCTCCCTCCCTATTCTCCATCCCACACTAGAGGAGTGACTACCCCCTTCCCAGCCAGGCACAGCTGGTTGTAGAAAACGCCCCCCCCCCATTCTTGAGTGGACTCCCGACTTGCTGAGGGCTGAGCAAACCCACAGCGGGAGGAGAGCTGAAGAGAGAAAGGAGGCAGGGATGCTGGTACAGGGCTGTAATCCCAGCTCTCAGGAGGCAGCAGAGGTCAAGGCCTCCTTAGCTACAAAGCTAGTTTGAGGCTAGCCTGGTCTACATGAGACCCTGCCTTAAGAAACAATAAAACGAACAGAAAGGAAGAGAGAAAAACTAACGAGAAAGAGCGAGAAACACATACAAGTAACAGACAATAAAAGGAAAGTGATAGTGCCATAGTAACCCATAGGATTTTTAGTTTATTAAGACATTCAGGGTCATAGATAGCCGTGTCTTAACCCTGTTGAATTTCAGGGTCTTTCCAACATAGGCTCCCTCATGTGAAAACCCCTATCTCTTTCATAGTTTGTCTTCCTGTTGTGCAGAGTATTTAGAAGTCATGGGTTTGGGCAACGAGGGTATGGGACAGGAAGGAAAAAAAAAAAAAAAAGGCCTTTTCTTTTCCCTGAGGAGTTAAGGACACACAGGGAGTCAGCTCAGCTGTGGTCCGTGTAGCCAGTTCCCGGTTCTAATGGGTTAGCAGGTTCTGGGCTGTGTGGGTCATCCCTCAGCTGGAAGCTTCTAGCCTTTCCAGCATGTGGGAGTTTGAGCTATGAGGATAGCGAGCTGGAGGCCAGCCTTGGCTTTATAGAAAGATCTTTCTCAAAGGACAGACAATAAGCCAATAATCCTCCAAACTGATCATGGGAACTCATGCCTGTAATCTCAGCACTTAAAATTTGAAGCCAGCTTGGGCACATATCACGTTCCAGGCTCATCAGGGATACACAGCGAGGTTGTATGTCATATTAAGAGTAATAAAAACCAAACCAAACCAACCAACCAAACAAACAAACAAAAAACCACCCAAATTAAAAACAACAAAAACCCCAAAAGCCAAACAACAACAAAACAACTCAAAAGAGATTAGTAGCGTTAAGTGGGAAATATGAGATTCATTCCCTCTCTTCATTGGCCCTTAGAATTTGTCACAGGAGGAACAGAAAAGTTGGCTTTTACAGGTGAGGGCGTGTGGTGGATGAGTAGGGGTGGGTAGGTTGGAGGATGGGACCAATGAGTTTAATCAGGGTTACATACAGAAGCATGGACACTCACCAGTGGCTCAGTCTCTCCATCCGCAGCAATGTTAACCACCTGTAGGCTCCCAGACAAGGAGACTCTCTCCTTGGTTAGTTTTAATGTAGTACGTTTACAAGGGAGACTGACGAAACACAGTCCGGTTTCCATCCTGTGTCTCAGAGGCTTGCCTGCTCCCTAATTATGCCTCCTCTTTTCCTCAGTTGTAGGAGCAAACACAATGTCTGCCCCTAAAGGCTGCCGCTCAAACCTGGATCCCAGGTACTACAGACTGTGTGACCTGGCTGAAGGCTGGGGCATCGCCCTGGAAACACTGGCCGCAGTGGGGGCTGTGGCCACAGTGGCCTTCATGTTTTCCCTTTTGATCCTCATCTGCAAAGTGCAGGACTCCAACAGGCGAAAGGTGCTCCCCACCCAGTTCCTCTTCCTCCTGGGGGTGCTGGGGGTCTTTGGCCTCACCTTCGCCTTCATCATCAAGCTGGATGGGGCCACAGGACCCACGCGCTTCTTCCTCTTCGGAGTCCTCTTCGCTGTCTGCTTCTCTTGCCTCCTGGCACACGCTGTCGACTTGATCAAGCTGGTCCGAGGGAGGAAGCCCCTGTCGTGGCTTGTGATCCTAAGCCTGGCAGTGGGCTTCAGCCTAGTCCAGGACATCATTGCCATTGAATACCTGGTCCTCACCATGAACAGGACCAATGTCGATGTCTTTTCCGAACTGCCCGCCCCTCGGCGCAATGAGGACTTCGTCATGCTGCTAATCTACGTGCTCCTCTTGATGGCGCTGACCTTCTTGGCATCCCTCTTCGTTTTCTGTGGATCCTTCTCTGGCTGGAAGAGACACGGGGCCCACATTTGCTTAACCTCATTTGTCTCCATTGCCATCTGGGTGGCCTGGATCATCCTGCTCCTGATTTCCGACCTGGGCCCTGAGTGGGACGACACGATTCTTTGCACGGCCTTGGTTGCCAATGGTTGGGCTTTCTTGGTGTTCTACGTCTTCCCTGAGTTTCTACTGCTCCCAAGGCAACGAAGCCCCACAGATTACCCAGTTGAAGATGCTTTCTGTAAACCTCAACTCATGAAGCAGAGCTATGGTGTAGAGAACAGGGCCTACTCCCAAGAGGAAATCACCCAAGGTACGGTCCGGGAGGCCTTGGTATAAAGATGGGGAGAGAAGTTGGGCATGGTAGTTCAGGCTCATGTGTGTTGCGAGCACACACACACACACACACACACACACACACACATCTAATCTCATCACTTTGGGGATGGAGGCAGTAGGATCGTGAGTTTAAGATGGGTCGTGTAGAAAGACTATGCCTCACAATACCCACACCCTTGTGGGCTGGGCATGTAGGTTATCAGTACAGTGCTTGTTAAGCATGAACAAAAAGTCAGAGAGACTCTCCAGCACCATTTAAAGTGGGTATTGTGGCACACAGTTATAAGCCCAGCACTTGGGAGGTAAAGGCAGGAAGATCAGAAATTCAAGGTCATTTTTGGCAACGGGGATTTCCAGACCAGCCTAGGGTATATGAGGTTGTCTCAAGAACACAAAAAACAAGCTGGGTGGTAGTACACGCCTTTAATCCCAGCACTTGGGAGGCAGAGCAGGTGGATCGCTGTAAGTTCAAGGCCAGCCTGGTCTACATAGTGAGTTCTAGGACAGACATAGCTACGCAGAGAAACCCTGTCTCAAAAAGTGAAAACGAAAAAACAAAACAAAACAACAACAAAAAACCTAAAACAAACAAACAAAAACCTTCAAGAAAAACAAAACAAACAAACCAACTACAAAAACTTTCCCAAGTATAAAACCTGTAATTTTATAGAAAGCACACCAGTAATTTCATTCACAGCAGAAGGACATTTCCTAACGACCCTGATGTCCTGGTTTTGTCTTGATCAGATAGTAATGCCAGGTAAGGCACCTAGAGCCACCCTACTATCCCAATTATGGGAAAGAGGAAAGGGACAGGAGGGGGTGACCAAGGCAAACAACAAAACACCCCCAAATCCAGAAGCAAAAACTGAGAAAGACTGGCAGAGGCAGAATCATTGTCTGTAACCATCAGTACTGGGGTATGGAGGCTTAGGCCTGTAATGAGACCCTGTCTCAGAAAACAAACAAGCAAATAGTAAACAAACAAAACCAAAACAGGCTGGAGCGATGGATGGCTCATGGTTAGAAGCACTTGCTACTTTTGTAGGGGATCGGTTTATTGCCCAGCATCCACACCAACGTTCACAACCACTGGAAACCCCAACTCCAGGAATCTTGTACCCTTTTCTAGCCTCCATGAGTAATAGACACACATGCAGTGTACTTACAGGCAAAACACTTACACACATAAAATAAAAATAGATCTTAAAATAAATCCAAACACCCCCCAAACTATAAGGGACTCACAGGCTATTTATAGATTCTGATCTTGAGTAAACCAACATCTGTATTAATAAACCAATGCCTGTATTCATCACTTTTCTGTTGCTTTGACAAAGTACTAAGACCCAAAGCAAACCATTTTGGCTTCTAATTGCAGAAGGACAAGAGCCCATTATGGCAAGGAAGCTGAGTGCACACGCCTTCCAACACAAGCAGGAAGTAGAGAGTGAACAAATGGGAAGTGGGGGTGGGGCTTCAACCTCTCAAAGCCAGCCCGCCCCAGTGACACACCCATCAAACCTCCCCACATAGTTCTGCCAACTAGAGACCAAGTACTTGAACATATGAGCCCACGAGAGCCTTCTCATTTTCAAACCACCACACTCCATTCCCTGGCTCTACTATAATACTCATGGCCATATCATAGTGCAAAACATACTTAGTTCAGTTTCAGAAGTCCCCATAATCTATTTACTGTTCAAAAACCCGAAGTCTCTTCTGAGACTCAGGACAGTCTCTTAGTAGCTCCTGGAAAAGTCCAGTTGTGGTCAAGTAGAACTGGAAACTGGCCTCTGGAGTCTTCATCTAAAACTTTCTACACAATTCCACAGAGGATGAACCAGAACAAGAAAGGGTAAAAGAGGGAAATCCCTAGTGAGTGATGTGTGGTTGAGGTTCTGTGTGTATAGCTGTACGAAAGACGTTCCTGTTTTGAGGTTGGGTCTTGCTATGTAGCCCTGCTGTGCTTGCTGTGAAGACCAGACTGGCCTCTAGATGCTAACCCTCCCTCCCACCTCTGCCTTTGGAGTGCTAAGACTGGGTGTATGCCAGGCTTGACGTCTTGCCTTTTGTGTCTTGGACCCCTGGCTGCTTCCTTTCTCAGATGGCTTTCTAGTCACTGTCTTTACTGCTAACATGTCTCTCCACATCCTGTTTCGTCAGGTCTGCTAAGCAGTGAGGCCTTCCACAACGGAAGCCCCTGTCTCTATGACTGGTTAGGATGCAGCTGCTTGTCTGATGTGGTTTTCTGCCCGCTTCAGAGTCCTGCATTCCCCAGCCTGTCTTAGAAATGGCTCTATTATTGTGTGTGTGTGTGCGCGCACACACACACACACACACATGCCTGTAGAACCCAGGTATTCTTGTTAGGGTTTGCCTCATTCCATTGTGATTTGTGTGTTTATTGTATTTCTTACAGGGCAGGGCACACCTTATGTTCGTACTATCTTTACTTGTTTATTTTTAGTCTAAAATTTTTAATACCGCTTATTTGTTTACTCTGTGTATGTGTCTCTGTGTGTGTGTGTGCATGTATGTGTATGTTACAACACACATGTATGTGGAGGTCAGAGGACAAGTTTCAGGGATTTTTCTACCATATGGGTCTTGAGATGGAACTCAATCCTCAGGCCTACCTTGACAGTACTTAGTTTGCTTTTTTGAGACAAGGTCTCATGGAACCCAGGTTGACGTAGTTGAAGATGGCCTTGAACGCCTGATCCTCCTGCCTCCACCTCCCAGGTTCTTGGATTACAGATGTGCCCCACCCTGGCCAGGCCCTCACACTACCTTAAACGAAGACGTGTAGAGCAGGGGAGTGGGGGGGCAGGTAAATCCGTCAGGAAATGAACGAGCTGCTTTAAAGCCAGCTCAAGTTCAAACATGCTATGACCGCCCCAAATGCACACAATCCAGTTACTCACAAACTCTTCCCAGGTTAGGAAATGAATACGTCCCTGAGGCCCCGGGATGGCACAGGGTCTGGCTTTGGGCTGGAAGGTGTGTTCTTTCCCTGCAAGACATTTGAACCACCGAGGCCTCAAGGGACCGACTGTCACAGATGCCATGACGAGTGATACAGTGAGGAAAGGCCCGGGTGCCTCAGTCTCCCCTCTCCCTCTGTTTCAGGTCTTGAGACAGGGAACACACTCTATGCACCTTATTCCACTCATTTTCAGCTGCAGGTAAGTGACCTTTGTCATTCCTCACTCACCCCCTCCCTTTGGGAATAGATATTGCCATCATTTTGGTGGCTCCCGAGTGGCCATCCTGAAGGGATGGCATGCCTGCCTCCCTACACTGCGCCTTTTGAGGTTTGGGGTGGCAGGGACCTTTCAAGAAGGGCATTGGAGGTTCATTGAAACGGCCATGGAAGGGTTAACCACATGATCGCTTCCCTTACAGAACCGAAGTCCTCCGAAGGATTTCTCTATTCCGAGGGCCCAGGCCCCGGCCAGTCCATACAATGACTATGAGGGACGGAAAACGGACAGCTAACTGTTGAGAAGAGTCAGGCAACAGGCCCAGCCAGGAGTCCTGCCGATGTGAACTGAACCCTGGAGCATCCTAGGGGACTGCACACGACAGGCTTGCTCCCTACTGGCCTTCTGTCTGGGGCTGCTGCTCCTAACAGACTGCTTGTTCATGTGTTCCCGTGTCTCCCTTTATCCCATTCTTAGGACTTCTTGGAGGTGGGAGTCTTGGGCCACTCGGGCTGAGACTCTTACCTCTCCCATGAATGTGAGCAAACATCTGCTCATCTAACTCCTCACTGACTTGTCCGTCTTCGGAAACCAATTCACCTAACCCAGGGTGGGTTCCACGAGGATCACTTGGCACAGAGCAGAACTGCAGTTTGCACAAACCCAGAAAGGTGTGGGTGTCCACCCTGTCCATATCAGTCTACACTGGAAGCTAACCTGGACCTGCCCCCCATGTCTTCCTGCCTGGGTAGGAGAGGCTAAGGTCACCACGTGTCTACTTTCAGTACACTGCCCCACAGTGGCCTGAGCGGTATGGACACTGATTTACAAAGGCATATCACCTCCAGACTTGCTGCCAACCCCAAACCTCCGAGAACTTTGCCAGGAGCTCTTCTGGACATTACTGGCGTGGACAAGGCCTGTTTCTTCTTGCCAGGAGAACTTGGGCTTTGTGATTGCCATAAATTCCTGACATGGGCTCCTCCCCCCTTCTTGTTCCCCAGCCTCAGTAATAGATCTATCCTGAGTTCACCTCAAACTCTGTAAGTGGGCAGTGTTTATTCTTGGGGAGGGATGCATTTGTTGTGTGATAAGTTATTCACTTGGGTATGCAATAAAGATGTGATGACAACTATTTTTAAATTTTAAATTTATTTACTTTCTTAAAAATATTAATATGTTTTAAATTTTTTTTTCTGGGTGTGGATATGCACAGATCATGGGGAGGTCAGGGGAAATCAGAGGATTAGGAATCTATTATGTAGGAACTAGGTTCCTCATACTTAGCCACACACATGGAAGTAATATGAAAACATTAGCTTAGTTAGGAACTTGCCCCATAACAGTCTCCATATGGGCCTGGGCGTGGTGGCACACACTTTAATCCCAGCACTCAGGAGGTAGAGACAGGTGGATCTCTGTGAGTTTGAGGCCAGCCTGATCTACACAGTGAATCCAAGGCTACAGAGATCTACTCAAGACTGATCCAGTCCTAAAGAGAAACAGCTCACACAAAGCCCTGCTTCTTAGCTTTTTTGGAGATGGGATCTTATATAGCTTGGACTAGCTTCAAAGTCACTTTGCAGGCAAGGCTGGCCTTGAACCCCCAACCCTACCCCCATCTCCCAAGTACTAGGACCACAGGTGTATATCACCATGCCCGGCTTCTAAGTTTGTGGCTGACTTTGCTTTCTGAATCCCCAGGCAAGCTTTAATAAAACATAAATAATATATCAGCACACATCTCTTTGAGCTAAATGGGTGATGATAAAATGAGGATCAAATCCAACGCGGCCTTCTCCTCCTCCTTCTCCCTGTCCCTCTCCCCCTCCCCTCCCCCTTCCCCTTTCCCTCTCCTCCCTCTCCCTCTCCTCCCTCTCCCCTCCCCCTTCCCCTCCCTCTTCTCTTCCTTCTTCAATCTGTGAAATAGACTCAGGGTCCCGCCTTTCTGTAATTACAGCTTTAGTGAGCCAAAGTTGTCATGCCCGGCATCTCCACTTGGTGGCAGTGAAACCTCAGGGTTCAGCCCTCGGTAGCCAAAACTCTCATAGATAGGCTGCATTCTGGTGGAGGCAAGAGGGCCTCTGAGCTGCCTCTTCCCCACCCCTCAACATTTAAAAGCGCTTTCTATTTCCCTTGCCCTTATCCTGACGAAGCTCTCCAAGCTTTTCAAGTCCATTTGCAAGCAGCCTGGCATCATTACAGGTAATGTCTCATAGACTGATCTTATTAATGTCATCTGGTATTTACGTGGTGAGAACATTGGCGTTCGGTCAGGAAAAGTGTGCCAAAACAAAAAGTACAGGCTGGCCCCGCAGATCCAGCATCCCCCCCCCCCAATCCTCCCACGGGTTCTGAGTTTCCTTCTGTCCTAGACTCACTGCTGCTGAGCCCTGGATACCCTGCTGGGCTTTGGCTTTCCTGCCCTCTTCCTTCTGTCACTAGCAGGGCTGGCATGCTCACTGATGTCCCAGCCTCAAATGCAGAAAAGCTATTGTTGGCCGCTGAACACGGGGATGAGCCAAGCTCAGCTTGTAGATAGCTGTCTTTGGAAATCCGTGTGCATTAAACATTTTAATTGCAACTATTTATTTATTATCTATTTAATTGTGTGTGTGTGTTTATGTGCATGCGTGTGAGGTCAGTAGACAACTCTTAGAGGTCAGCTCTCTCCTTCCACACATGGGTTCCAGACACTGAACTCAGACGTGGTATAGAGCATCTCTCAGACGTGGTATAGAGCATCCCTCAGACGTGGTATAGAGCATCCCTCAGACGTGGTATAGAGCATCTCTCAGACGTGGTATAGAGCATCTCTCAGACGTGGTATAGAGCATCTCTCAGACGTGGTATAGAGCATCTCTCAGACGTGATATAGAGCATCTCTACCTCCTGAGCTATTGCACTTGCCTGTCTATTTTTCTTTTCTTTTTTTAGACTAAACATTTTATTTCTTGAGTGTTTTTGTCACTGTATGTATCGCATGTGTACCTGGTGTCCTCAGAGGTTGGAAGGAGGGGTTCAGTGATTTAGAGCTGGAGTTACAGCCAGTTGTGAGCCACCACGTGGGTGTGGGGAACTGAACACTGGTCCTCTTCAAGAGCAGCAAGTGTTCTTAACTCTCTCTCATTCTTGCTTTTTGAGACAGGGTTTCTCTATGGCTTTGGAGGCTGTCCTGGAGCTCACTCTGTAGACCAGGCTGTTCTCAGACTCACAGAGATCCTCCTTCCTCTGCCTCGAGTGCTGGGATCAAGGCTGTGTGCCACTGCCGCCTGGCTTGTGTTCTTAACTCTTGAGTCATCTTTCCAGCCCTGCTTCTTAGCTTTTTTGGAGATGGGATCTTATATAGCTTGGACTAGCTTCAAAGTCACTTTGCAGGCAAGGCTGGCCTTGAACCCCCAACCCTACCCCCATCTCCCAAGTACTAGGACCACAGGTGTATATCACCATGCCTGGCTTGCTTTTGGAACTGGGTGGGGGAGCGGGATACCTACGCCTTTATAAGTGCATGGAGGCTGGAAGAGACATTGAGTGTCCCGCTCTGTCTCTGCCTTAGTCCTTGGAGACCGTCTTTCGCTGTAGCTAGAGCCAGGCTGATAGCTAGCAGGCCCCGGCCATCTTCCCTTCTCTCCCACTTCTTCCCTTACAGGTCCATGTTCAACCACAATTTTGTTTTTTAACTTGGGTTTTGGGTATTTGATTCCACGCTCTCATGCTTGCTTAGCAAACACACTTGCTGAGCCGGTTGTGAGACAGGGTTCTATCATGCACCCCAGGCTGGCCTGGTACTCCCGGTCCATCCCGGGCCTCCTGCCTCAGCCTTCCAAGCGCTAGGATCTCGGGTCTGCATCAGCATGTCTGGCTCTAGAGCCCCTTCTGTTCATGGCTCTCCCTGGATTCTGTTTATGTCCCATAGATGGTTGGGTCTGGGTGACAACTCACTGGTACCTGACCCTGATCCCGGTCCTGCAACTCCCCAAATGCCCGCAGTGTTACTGATTCCTCAAAGAGGAACATCTCTGGCCCAGACCTATGTAGTTTAAGGAGTTCACAAAGACCCTCTGGTTGGTGTCTCTGCCTCCTTCATTTAACAGGAAATGGGGGTGGGGGTTAGTGTGGCAGAGCAGATATGGTAAGGACCAGATCGCTGGTTCCTTGCTCTCTCTGTTCTCTAGAATCAATGCCTGGTTGATTCTAGAACTCTTTTCTTCGTTTTCTTTTCTTTTCTTTTTCACTTCCCTCCCCTTCCCTCTCCTCCCCTCCCCTCCATTCCCCTCCCCTCCCTCTCTCTCTCCCTCCTTTTTGAGACAGGGTTTGTCTGGGTAGCCCTGGCTGGCCTCTATCTCCCGGCTGAAGGCTTGCGCCACCATCTCTGGGCTAGAGCAGTTTTCAAAGGGAGCTTTTGATGAAGGAATCAAAGCCTGTGCATGATCATCCGTAAGTTCAGGAATCCTTCCTCTAATCAGGAACCTTCTCTGGGCCTTCCTCTGGTCCCTTCTCTCAGTCAGCATGGAAGGGGACTGGCAATATCCTAGCCTTGAGTCAGCTGTCAGGTGAGGGCGCTCCAAGCAAGGAGAAGAGCGTCTCCTGGAGCAAGGGGACAATGGCGGCAGGGGGAGGGGGGAGAACACAGGTCCTGTTGGCCTCAATCCCCTGTGGAGTGTAAACCACAGTCCCACAAACCCAGTCCCAATTCTTTCTCTTTGTGGGAAATTATGGCTCCTTTTGAGGAAGTTCATCTTTCCTTGGGAAAATTTCTTACTTATTGACAAGGTTATTCTATGTAACTCAGGCTGGTCTGGAACCCGCTGTGTAGCCCACACTGGATTGGAACTCATAATCCTTCTGCCTGAACATGCTGAGTGCTGGGATTATAAGCATCCCTGGAAGCTTGTGTCCCGTAAGAGAGCAGGTACAATGAGCATCACTGGAAAATCCTTACATGTCATGAGGTACTGCTGGCCCTGTAGCATACATTTCAAAGTTTAGCAATAGGCAATAAGGTGCAATGTGTTTTAGCTGGGCATATGGCACACATTTACAATCCCAGCTCTTAGGAGACTGAAGCCAGAAGTTTGCCACAAATCTCTGAGGCTATTTGGGATACAGAAGACTCTGTCTCCCTCCCCACCCCCACAAGAAAGACAGATGGGGCAATCTGCACTCAGGAGGTAGAGGCATGATGAGCAGGAGTTCAAAGCTAGCCCTGGGCCACACAGAAGGTTCAAGGCCAGCCCAGGTTACATAAGACTCTTCCCTCCCCCACAAAAGAAGAAGAAGCAATAAAAGCAAATGAAGCCTTAATGGGTGTGGTGGTGTAATCATAGAACACAGACTGGAGGAGCAGTCTGTCAAGGTCATCGTCACTGACTTAGTGAGCACAAGAGCAACCTGGGCTATGTGAGAAAGCATCTTTACATAAATAAATGGAAAAACAATGAGGATGATGCTTTAATGGGATCCATTATCACACAAGTAACCCTGCCTGGTCCCAATTGCGCCCCCCCCCTCCATGTGATGATGTACTGGTTCTGCTGGATTTGTTTCAACTCTCTGATGACTCTGTGCAGTTTATCCGTGAGCTCAGAGATGCCATGTTTGACTCCAGCACCATATCTCCCCCTACATAAAGCTCTGCCACAGTCCTTCCTTCTAAGAAAGAAGAGCTGTAGCATGCTGCCATCTTCCCATGTTGCTGTAATGGTGCACATGAACGCCCTCGGCTGGTCCCCTCGAGAGCATCAACAAGACTGAAGAGATGAGTGCCAGGGTCTTAGCAGGTCACACTCAGAGCCATAGTCCAGCTTCTTGCTGTGGAGACAAAGCTGGTTTCACCGCTTAATCTGAAATCACGGATTGGAAGAGCTGTGATCACCGCCGGTCCCACGAACATGATAAACAAACGTGGAGCTAGAAAAAAAAAATGTCAGAATAATTTGTTCTCGTCTTCCCGGCTTGATTTTGTTGTGCTGACAACCTCGGTTGGCACCATGGACCATGAAGAAGCAAGATAAGAACATAGGGAGATGGCTAGAGAGATGGCTCAGTGGTTAAGAGCACTGGTTGATCTCCCAAGGGACCCAAGTTTGATTCCTAGCACTCACACAATTGTCTGTTAACTCCAGTTCTAGGGGGTCTGATATTCTCTTCTGGTCTCCTTGGAGACTGGGTACACATGCAGCACACATATACATTCAGGCAAAGTACCCCCACACAAAATAAAATGAAAATAAAAACACAAACAGGACAGAAAATCCTGGGTTCGTTTTCTAGTGGTGTGAAACATTGCTAGGGGAAAAAAAAAAAAAGCCTCAGTGGAAGAAAGAAAGGAATGAAAGAAGACAGGGAGGGAGGGAGGGAGGGAAGGAAGGTCCTAGATGTTTTAACCCACACGCAATTGAAATAGAAAAGGCGCACATTGATCTCAGTGTGATGTCTGTAAGATCAATGTAGAAAAAGAGAGACGATGAGAATAAGGCAAAGCCAAAAGGTAAACACTCGTGGGCCAGCGAGAGGGCGCAGCAGGTGAAGGCACTTGCTGTTAAGCCCGATGGCCTGACTTCAATCTGTGGAGGCCACATGGTAGGAGAGCCCTGACTCCAGCAAGCTGTCCTCTGACCCCGACACGTGTCCATGGCACACAGGCTCAGGTGCATATCTACAACACACAATCAATGTGAAAAAACTAAGATGCTCAGGTGACATCTGTAATAGATCATCTGTGGAGATGCTGGGCTAATGGCTCATCAATCACTGGGCCCAAAATAAAACATGACAACTGAATTAGAAAAGATAAAACTGGAACACTAACACGTTGCAACGAAGTTAGGAGATGTTAGTTTAATGTATGTAAATGTATCCATGGTCTCCAATAGTTACATAAACATATGCTAGAAAAACATTGGTTGACAGCAGCTTTGATGGAAAAAAGCAGCCCTGATGGTCCATGAGCCTGCTGTGGGGTTGAGACCCTGCACCTTGGGCAGCACTGGTACCACGGGAAGTCAGGCTTGTGCCGGTCCCCTCTGAGCTGGGACATGCACGTCACCTTACACCAGATATTGACTCCATTTCTCTACGTCTCACTCGCATGTGGGAGCCGGTTTTAGAATTCCGAGGTGCACAGACTGGCAGATAGGTCTGGAGACATTCCGTCTAGAGAGAACAGGCGAGGGGAGAGCCATGGGCACCACCATCACCACAGTCAGCGTTTACTGTGTGCGTATTCGAGGTCAGGCTCTGCCGAAAGCAACGTCAGTTGTATAAATGAATACGTCAGACGCCTTAGGGATTACGATTACTGTTGTACACACGCAGTGCACTGGTTGGTGCCTGCAGACCTGAAATATCAGGAAACTCAAGTTATACCCGTCAGGACAAAGCTGCCAGGCAGTGGGGGCTGCCACTCAGGCTGGTAGGCTGTCTCAGGTCTGAGACTGTTAACAGAGTATGATGCCTCCTGGCTGTCTGATAATGACTGTGGAGCAGGTGCCCAGCAGCTAGGCATTTCAGGGAGGCTAAGTCTATGGTGGCTTCTTGTGAAGTCGATATTCTCTTGCTGGGGTGTTAAAGTTCTGTGACGATCTGTCAGGGCTGCCGTGGGCTTCTGTGCTTGGTGCGGTGATGGACCAGGTTGTAGTGAAGAGATCCACCCAGCCGCACCTGCTGTAGCACTGACCACGCCCGCTTGGGTGCGTAGGTGAGCGTGTGGTATTTGGTCTGGGGTTGGGGCCAGGCTTGCTTGCTCTCTCTTGCTCCCGATCGGATCACGGAGAGCAGCTTGTGTGGATTCTCAGAGCAGGGACTTGCGGCGGTCATCTGCATCGTGTGTAAGTGATTTCTCCCCGAATAAAATTATATTAATCAGTATTTGAGCCAGTCCCGTGAATCTTGTGCCATGCACCAGTTATCTGCTTCACCGGGTAAGCTCAAAGGGTATCGGAGCTCTTAGAGTTTGGGGCTCTGGCCAGTTCTGATGATTAATATTGGTTGCCAGGTAACAGGATCTAAAACACAGATATTATGTAGCCCAGGCTGGCCTGAAACTCAAAGGCTTCCTTCCTCAACATCCTGAGAGCTGGAATTTCAATGTGCAGTACTATGCCTGGCACCGTTTCTAGTATTTGAAGCTAAATACCATGTGTTACCAAGTCTGACCCATTTTTACCTAGCGGAGTATACCACTTAGAACAAAATAATGAGTTTTTCGAAGGAGAAAGTTTATTCAGGGGCTAGAGAGATGGCTCAGCATTAAGAACACTGGCTGCTCTTCTAGAGGACCTGGGTTTGTTCCTCAGCAACAACATGGTGTCTCACAACCACCTATAACTCAGGTTCCAGGGAATCTTATGCCTTCTTCTTGTCTTCTTGGGTACCAGCCACATATGTGATACACATACATTCATGCAGGCAAACACACAAATAAAATAAAATAAATATTTTTAAAGGTTATTTATTCAGAATGTGTCTGTGTGTGAAGGTAGGTCTCAAATTTACCTCCTCTGGACAGGGTTTTGAGGGCATTTATATGATAAAGGAGCATGATGAGCCAGGAATAGTAGCTCATGCCTGTGATCACAGAATTCTGGAGGCTGAGGCAGGAGGATTGTCATGAGTATCAGTTTACCCAGGGCTATAGTCTCTCTCTCTCTCTCTCTCTCTCTCTCTCTCTCTCTCTCTCTCTCTCTCTCTCTCTCTCTCTCTCTCTCTCACACACACACACACAGAGTGGTCTGAGGTGTGGGGAAAGGTACTGAGGGACCAGAGGATACCTCTAGCAGTCTGCATGTATGTGTCCGGTCTTCACAGTTCTTCATGGCGTACACACTTAGAATACTGCAGTACAGCTGAGTGTGATAGTGTAACCTTTGATCCCAGCACTCAAGAGGTAGAGGAAGGTAGATCTCTGTGAGTTCAAGGCCAGTCTGGTCTACAGAGAAAGTTCTAGGTCAGACAAGGCTACATAGTCAGACTGTCAAAAAATAAACAAAACAAACAAAAACCCCAAACCAAGCCAACAACAACAACAACAACAAAAAAAAATACCTGGTGATATTCTTGGCCCTTTAATGTCTTCCATCCCACCCTCACTCAGCACAAAGGGCAGGGCCAGTGTTTTCAACAAAAACAGCTTTGGAATCCCTAAAAGGCAACTAAGGCAATGATACCATCATGATCCTGGTGCCAGAGGCATTACCTACAGCCTCGCTGGTGGGAGACCTATGGTACATTGTCAGCTGTGTGATCAAATAATTCAATTCATGATTATCAAAGGCTACTGAAGTCAGGCGACTAACAGCAAATTTAGCTGGAGGGTTTCATCTAGAATTCTCCTAGATGGTTCATGGAGGGGTCATCTGGTTTATGTTTTATTTTGTGTATATTCAGGTGTGTGTGTATTCATGTGGGAGCCAGAAGGCAAGCTTGAGTGCTGCTCCTCAGGTGTTTAAAACACCTTGTGTTTTAAAACATTTTTATTACTGTGTGTGTGTGTGTGTGTGTGTGTGTGTGTCGTGGCACATGTATGGAGGCCAGAGGACAGCTTGTAGAAGCCTGTCCCTTCTTCTAACCGTGTGGGTCCCAGGGATCAAACTTAGGTCATCAGACTTACAACAAATGCCTTTGCCCACTGCATCCCTTCACTCAGATTACTTTGTGAATTTTCTGAGACAGGGTCTCTTGTTGGCTTATAGCTGACCCACTAGGCTGGCTAGCTAGTGAGCTCTAGGAGTCAGTGTATCTCTGCCTCTCTGGTTCTGGAGTTGCAAGCATTCACCGCCATTCTTCCCAAACCCCCAACATGGGTCCTGGGGCTTGAACTCAGTTCCGCATACTTCTGTGTCCGACACTTTACTGACAGCCATTTCCCAAGCCCGACAGTTGTAATGTACAGTTTCCTTTCTCTCCATTGGCCACACAAGTACTTCCTCAGTCCTTCGCGTGAGAATGGAAATGTTTTCTCTGTGTTTTGGGGTAGTGGTGTATGACAGCCCCTTTCAGTCTTATGTGGTAGTCTACCATCTGGCTGGAACTTGTGTTTTTCAGAATAATTTCCCTCTTCCCAGTTTTGTGTTTCAGACAGACACCTGGCAGAAAGACATAAGGAAGCAAAGGTCAGTGATGGCTCATGGTTTTGAAGGAGTCACCATGTGGTCGCCTGACCCAATGTACTTGGGAACATCGTAGTGACAGGAGCATGTGGCAGAGAGGATTCTTCACCTCAGACAGCAAGGGAGAAAACAAGGAGCAAAGACCCAGGAGTCAGCTCGACACAAATTCAAGGCATTTGAGAAGATGAAACTTCAACTGAGAAAATGCCTTCGTAAGAGCAGCTGTAGGCAAGCCTGAAGGGCATTTTCTTAATTAGTGATTGCTGGGGGAGGGCCCAGCCCGCTGTGGGTGGGGCCATCCCTGGCCTGGTGCTCCTGAGCTCTATAAGAAAGGAAGCTGAGCAAGCCCTGAGGAGCAAGCCAGTAAGCAGCACCCGTCCATGGCCTCTGCATCAGTGATGGACTGTCGCCTAGAAGTGTAAGCTGAAATAAAGCCTCCCCTCCCCCAGTTGTCTTGGTCATGGTGTGTCATCACAACAGTGGAAACCCTAACTAAGACAACTTGCATAAAATAAAACGAATAAAGACCACTCCATGCTGTTCTGAGGGTGGCTAACTGCATAAGAAGGAACTCTGTGGTTTGTGTCAGGAAGCAAAATCAAAGGGCTGTGGGCTGATTTGTGAAGCAGGAGATTAGTCATCTTCACAGGCCCACGAATGGCATGCTGGGAAGCTAGAATGCCAGTCCAGTTTGTCTGAGAGAGGATGGGACTTAAGACGGTCCAGGACAGACTGTGGGCGTGGAAGTGGAGGGGGGGAAAGTGGGAGGAGGTGGTGGAGGGGGTAGTGTTAGCTGCTCACCAGCAGGAAGAGCCCTGAAACCAGGGACCTGGCAAAGCCATCAAGAGAAAGTGTTTTAGGATGACGTTCAAAGACTCAAGGGAAGAATTTCGGGAAGATATTAAATTACAATTTCCAGAGTTTTGCCTGTGAAAGTGGTGGGTGGTGTTTGTCCCACAGATGAGATGGGAAAGGTCACCAACCCAAATCATAGCCAAATTAATTAAAGCAAGCTTCGTCAGTGTACATGGCTGTCTGTTTCCCCAAGGCAGGGTTCAAGAGGTCAGCACTGGACACGGGGAAGATAAGCTTTTTTTATGTCTCAAGAGTTAGGGGTTTCTAAATATGGGGGCTGGGGTTGGCAGGCAAATAAGCAGGGGTCACAGAAGCATAAGCATGACAAGGTGGTCATAACGGCCTTTTTGAAACAAAGGCGTGGTTGTCACCCCTGGAACAGACAGGACAGACATTTGTAGCTCAGGTCACAGGTGGGCATAGCCCCATCCATGAGAAACATTTAATCATAAACGGGAATGGACCTAGTTTGACTTTACTGGAAGATGGTTTTAAGCCAAGATGGAGGCTGGCTGGTTTCTCAATGGGTTGAGCTGTAACGTACCATGAAGACTTTACCTCCCAAATGCTCCACACTCTTCCAAAAGATCACCACTAACTGGGAACCAAGTGTGTGTGGAACACTTCGTATTCAAAACACAGCACAGGGTCTCGGTCTGCAGTCCTGACTGGCCTGGAACTCACTGTGTAAGCAGGGGCTGTTCTAAAACTCATGGCAATCCTCCTGCCTCAGCTTCACCAATGCCGAGAATTAAAGGCATGAGCCACCAGATCTGGTTTTCAGTGTGAACTTCTTGCGAAAACGTTTGTTTGACACACACACACACACACACCCCTGACAAATTAGAATTATGGTAGTATTACTTTAAGAACACAGCACTCAGGTTTTCCTCATGTCTGCTCTGGTGTCTCAAGTGCTAATTAGTCCTCAAATGCTTTCACAGCTTCAGCTGACCAGTCAGCTGATTGTGTTTTTCTCTAAACAAGAACACCTTTCCAACATGCTAAAAGAATTCTCAAGCCTGCAGCTTGCAGGGAGGAGAGGAAATTCTTCAGTTCTCTGGCCAAATGTATTTCCTCACTCCCGGTGTGTTTCCCAAAGGTTTTTGCTTTACTGTGCTCAGGGCAGCACTGTTTCCAAGAACTACAGAAGGCCACATCTGAAATACGAAGAAAGATCGAAGCACTCTCTGGAGCAGAAACTAAGAGAAGCGGCAGAGCCTGAGCTGCACGGACACCATCTCTCCCCCAAGTGTTTCTAGGGGAGTTGAACAAGGACCCACAGATTATGTAGACAGAATGGAGTTGGATGGGGGGAGCCGGCAGACAGGCTCGGAAGGACTGACTTACCTTTCCCAGCTGTCAAGGCTAAGCTCTTCCTTTTAAACCCTGGGGGACTGTGTCATAGGTCCAGGGTGGTATGAACCCTGGTGTAGTGGGCAGTGACACGCCACGCCACGCCACAAGGGAGCAGTAAAAGATGCAACTCTGAGGCTGCATGGCCCCCAGGACACGCTAGGCTCATGAGCTCTCCCCACTGATTATGCCAGCCCGTTTGCTTTCTGTAGCAAACTGGAAAAGGCTGGATGGACACAGAACAGCTTCCTGAACACACAGTGAGAGACCAATGGGACCTCAACTAAACACTGGCTCTCGGAAAATGTCATTGCTCTGCTCTAGTCATTCTGCATAAATCCGCCCAGTTACTATGCATCTCCTTCTTGTTTGATTTCCATTGTTTGTTTTCTTTTGTTTAAGGCAGGATCCCCATCCCATGTAGCCCAGGCTGGCCCCCAGTAACTGGAGATGCCCTTGAGCTCCTGACCCTTCTGCTTCTACCTCCCCAGTATTGGTTTTACAGGCAGGTGCCACTACACCTGGCAGGATATGCCAATTAAAGATTAATATGCTGGGCCAGAGAGATGGCGCAGTGGGTTAAAGTGGCTGGCATACAAATCTGGCAACCCAAGTTCAATCCCTGGATCCCGAGGTAGGGAGAGAAAGTGGTCCTCTGACTGCCCACAACCTCTGGATCTATGGTACCCTTAAGGCTGTGCACTCACCCACTTCAGACAGAACCTGCCAGGGCTGAACACTGTGGCTGAGCTGTCCTTTCCATCTCTGGGCCGACTCCTTCCCCCAAGCCCTCCTCCTTTTAATATTTTATGTAGTTCAAGCTGGTCTCGAACTTGTTGCAATCGTCCAGCCTCAGATTTCTGGGTGTTAGAATCCTAGCCGTGTACCGCCATGCCCAGCTATCTCCCTTTCCCTTTTGTAATTGTTATTGTTTTACAGTCTCCTAGAATTTACAGTGTAGCCCAGACTGGCTTAGAACATACAGCAATCCCCCTGTTTCCGCCTCCTGCATTCAGGGATTGCAGGAGTGTACCACCATGCCTAGCTCCTCCTCTTCAGAAAGAGGAGCCATCATGGACTTTGGTGACCAAGCCAAGGCACTGATGTCCCTTACACAGGATGCTAAGTATCTTTTTTAAGGCAGTGGTTTGCAGCTTGGCAGAACAGTCACCTGGAGAGATTTTCAGATACACACTGGGCTCCACTCCCAGGAACTCTGATGTAATTGGCCTGTGTGGGGCCAGGACAGGGACAGTACTAACCTTTCCAAGTCACACGCTCAAAGCCAGAGGTCCTGGGTACCGGAGACACACTCTTCCATGAAGCCAGTCTGATCAGTGGGGCCTGTGACACAAAAAGTCAGGCACTGAGAGAAATATTTGATGCCATATTTCAAAAGTTACAATCACTGAAAAAGAGTCCATAATGAATAACATGTCAAATTTTAATAAAAACAGGCTTTTGTGGTTTGGCTGCCGGCTGACTTGGTGCTATTGCATAAGGGAACCAATTAGGCTCTAGTTTCCAGTCTGTGTGTGCCTGTGTCCCTCTGGGTCCCTCTTACGGGTTCATGGTGAAGCCACAGTGGTGTGCAAACTGAGCAATGGGGGATTTGTATTTCTTTTTTGGAGATGTTTTAAAAGTGTGTTTTGTTTTATGTGTGTGAATCTTTAAATGTATGCACACGAGTGTGGGCAGGCACACCTGGGCAGGCACAGAGGCTAGAAGACAGTGCTGGGTCTCTTGGATCTAGAGTTACTCTCCTTAGTGTCATGCCCAGTTGGTTAGTTTGTTTCCTGGGCGCCATGACCTGACTCTGTCTCCATGATTGTGCAGCAAGCACTCTTTACTGCTGAGCCATTTTTTAAAAACATGCTTCTCACACTGCTGGCCTGGCTGGGATTACATGCTTGAGACATTATGGCCATCAATTAGAGTCTTTTAATTAACTTTTTCCTCTTGGAACCAAACCTGGCTAGTTTTGATTTGTGAGCAAAGAGATCACGTTTTTCTTCGCCTTGGACTGTGGCTGCTTTGGAGGCTCTGATCTCTTGCACAGGACTCTCCTGTCATCTGCCATCATCATATGATTCCTTTCCAGATGGAAGGAAGCCTTGTGTGCACTGGTGTCTAGAACCTTCTCCTGTTGCTGCTTTCTTGGTGAGTTCCTGCTTGAGACAGGTGAGCCAACATCATGCTGATGTCTTTAGTATTTATTTATTTTGGTTTTTCAAGACAGGGCTTCTCTATGTAAAGCTTTGATTATCCTGGAACTTGCTCTGTAGATCAGGCTAGACTCAAATTTACAGAAATCCTTCTGCCTCTGCCTCCTGAGTGCTTAGATTAAAGGAGTGAGCCACCACCACCCACCTGGCCATGCTGATGTTTTTAATAGCATGATCTATGTAAGCTATCTCTAAAATAGAACAAATACCTCATAGAGCCTATATTCACACACAGTGTCACTGTGAGATTTTAAGACCCTGTCCTTTAGGAGTTTAGCTGTAGTTGCTATCACCACCCTGTGCTATAGATAACTCATATTTTCAATCACCGAAACAACTGGAGCTTTGTTTAACCAGGTGGTAATAATGGCTTAAGTTTTTTTGTTTGTTTGTTTGAGATATAACCTAGACTAACCTTGTTTGCTCTCACTATGTAGCTAAGGCTGTCCTTGAACTTCTGTCTCTCCCATCTCTGTCTCAGCAAGTGCTGAGGTTACAGGTATGAACCACTGTAAACGTAGCTTGGGTTCTAATAGCAACCCAAGAAACATTCATGATGATATCCAGTGTATTTCTGAGTGCACTTGGAAGACCTTTAAAGAGTGAATGGAATCAATTTTAGAATTTCTATCTTGAAGCTATATCCCCACAAGGTTCAGGGTACATTGCTGAACACATTAGGGGGACCTCAAGTTACACAAATGGGTGGATGTTTACCGAATGAAAACACAGTCTTCTTAGATGAATTTGACCAACAGTGAGAGCCTAAATTTGAATTCTCCCCCTGTGCCTTCCATTTGTCTGCAGCTTATAGTTACTGCTGTGTCTGGAGCTCACCTGTCTGGTGTGTGTGTGTGTGTGTGTGTGTGTGTGTGTCTGGTGTGTGTGTGTGTGTATTGTGTGTGTGTGTGTATTGTGTGTGTGTGTGTGTGTGTGATTTATCTGCCCTGTCTGTTGCGTGTGTGTCTGATCTGTCTGCTCCAGTGTCCTGGCTCTTATGCTGTTCCCTAACAAAGGGCTTTGCTCCATATCTAATGAACAGTTTAGGAAACATGGTATGGGAGGGAAATGAGGGGTTCTTCACTGCCAGAGTTTTACAGGGGAAGAGCTGGCCCCCAACTGACCTAGAACAACACTCAGAACTACAGACAGACATTATGAGCTTATATCTGCAGTTGCTTCCAAGATTTATGGGATATTTGCTATTTAAGGTTGCTGTCAGTCTGCTGGCTGCTTTTAGCAAATGATGACACAATAAACACACATATGCATTATTCTGGGTCATTGGCATAGAAGAATTCCTAATTTAAGCTTCAAGCTCTGAATTAGCGTAGGTTGCAAAAGCTGATTGCATGGGAAATCCAAGGCATAGCAAGGTAGGCACATTGTTCCTTAAAGGCATGGTAAACTAAAACAGACGAAGCACACAGTAAGATAGCAGGTCAAATACATAATCTTAGGTGATTTTACGGCATATCAATAACTTGGCTGCAAAGTCCGGCAAAATTTCTGTCTCTTTTGGAGTTAGATATTTTCAGAAAAACACATCACTGTGTCAGAGACTATCGTGGAAGAGAGACTAAAAACACATGAGAGCTGGAGGGTGGGGGAGGAGTGCTGTGAAATGCCGTCTTGTGGACTCGAAGTAGTGGCAGTAATGACCTTGCAGTAGCTGTGGTTAGTGGTTAGAGACCTACAAAGGATCAGTAGTCCAGCTTGGTAGGAAGGAAGGATGTCTACGGAGCCCGAATAAAAAGATATCAAGTATTTAATTGGAGAACACTCACACCATAAAGGTAGAGAGCTGGCACAGTCTTCTGGCCTAGGGATGCAAGGATCCAATCTCCAACAACCAGTCAAGAGAGAGAGCATGCTTCTTGGCCTACAGTAGCACCTGTGACCGCGCCCAGAAGGGGCAGGTACCTCAAAAGCTATTGGCTGAATGAGTTCCCACAACAAGCCCCCCCCCCCTTTGCTGAGGAGCTAAGGCTACAGGAGAAGGTACAATCACTTTTCTTCATGGATGTGTCTACTGGTAAGTTGTCCTTGCTCCAGTAAATAACCCCACACTCATGCTCATGCAAGCAATGTTAGTTAAGTTCAGTGGGTTATCAAAGAAGAAAAAGAAAAGTAGAAGAAAGAAGTCATTGGGGAGGAAAGGGAAGAAGATAAGGGATGAATGATGATAACATTACATCATATACATATATATCAAAGAAAAAATGAAAACACTTAAAAAGAAATAAGATGGAGAAAAGAAAAACAAATTTGATATCATAGCAAACCCATCACAATGAACTTCTTAAGGTATCTCAGGGATCAGTTCTGTGAAGGATATTCAAGTGCTGATTTAAGAGTATAAATATTTCTATATTTTATTTCTTTTGATCATTACATGTGTAACTGTGTGTGCGCCACGGTGCGCATTTGAAGTAAAAAAGAAATGCCTAGTGTGAGTTGGTTTGCTCGCCCCACTATGTGGGTTCTGGGGATTGAACTCAGGTTGTCAGACTTGGCAGCAAGCCCCTATATCTCCAGAACTACCCCATCACCTTCAAATGCTGCTTTGTTTGGAGCAAGTGAACATCTCTGCATCCCTGAGAGAGCCACCTCGATGTCTCCTGAATATGTCGGTTCTGAGATATAAAGCAGAACTTAAATTCAAATACCGTATCTTTGAAGAGGGGCAAATGGGATTACTCACAAGAGACCAGAGCTGAAAACTGGGCCAGCCAGTTAAGATGTTTGCTCCAAGAAAAGAACTTGAAGTGGCTTTGTTGGGGCCAGAGGTGTGTGAGATCCCCTTCGACCTGAAGTGAACACTGGAACCCTAATCTGGCTCCTCTGTGAGAGCAGTGAGTGTTCCTAACTACTGAGCCCTCTCTCCAGTCCCTAAGGCTTATTCCTAAGAGAGTATTAGCCTGCAAATATCTTTGCCTCCTTGGGGAGTTTTATCTCCTCCTGCCAGGTTTGATACATAGTAATCCTGTCTCCTTATGTCATCAGAGAGAGATCCTACTGTAGAAGGGGAGAATGGACTCCTCCTGAAAGTTGTCCTCTGACCTTTACACATGTCCTGGCACACAGGTGAGCTCATATATGCCCCACCCGCACCATGTGTACTATGGTTTTGTTCGCTTTCACGTGCGCGTGTGCGTGCGTGTTCGCGCGTGTGCGTGCGTGTTCGCGCATGCGCGCGCTGTGCCATCACATAGACACTTAGTACTCACTGGTCTGAAAGTAGGTCATTTAGCTCTCAGGGGGATGTGGGGCCTCACAGAGGGGAAGGACTGGCCTGGCAGTCAGGAAAGCTGGCCCCACCACCTGTGACTGAGAGATCAGCCCATTCCTTTGAAGTTCTGCTTTTTCTTCTGCAAGGTAAGGGACTATATTCTACCCCCCCCCCCAGGGGCATTTTGGATGCAGGTCTCTGGCTTTGGTCCTGTTGTGGCTGTTGCCTATATGGAATCTGGGACAGATGAAGCCATTGGGATGGATGTGGTATTAGACACAAAGGCAAAAACAATTAGTAAGAGGCACCAGCTCATCAAAGACACCGAGGCAGGCAGACTGCCTTTCATGATCGCTGCTTGATGCCCTTTCTGAGCATCAGCTGTTAATGGCACATGAAAGCAGGTCTGTCTGCTGCTTTATTGTCTGTAGCTGTCCCTGTAGTAACACTGTGGGAGGTCACCTGCAGGGTGCTCCATGGGAATGTCCGTGTTATGTGTATTGGCCAGTGTTGTAGTGTGAGGACTCCTCTAACATTTAATAGAAGACTCTGGGTCCATCAGCATTTGGGCTCCCTCCCTCCTCATCTCTCTTCCTCCTTCTCTCCATCCCTGCTTCTTTCTTTCGTCCTTCCTTCCTTCCTTCCTTCCTTCCTTCCTTCCTTCCTTCCTTTCTTTCTTTCTTTGTTTTTCTGTTTTGAGATAGGTCCCCATCATGTAGGCCTAGCTGTCCTGGAACTCACTCTGTAGACCAGACAGGCATCAAATTCACAGAGATCCAGCAACCTGGGATTAAAGGCATGAGCCACCACTGCCTGGCTAGACATATTTTTATATGTAGTGCTGGGAATTGAACCCAGGGCCTCATGCATTCCAGGCAAACACTCTACCATGGAGCTACTGCCTTCTCTTCAACTTTGTAAAGGTTTCTTTATGAAAAGTGACTAGGCATTGCCCGCCCACTAAGATGTCATTATGAAAACACCACCCAGGAGAGAACAAGTGTTGTCCAAGGGATAGAGATATTGGGACTCTCCTTTTCTGACAGACATAAAATGGAATAGGCATAACTAGTAAACAATAGAATGCCTCTTAAAATATTCAGAATGGGGCCAACAAGATGGCTTAGTGGGTAAGGGGACCTGCTGCTACCGGAGTTTGATCCCCAGGACCCCACATGGAGGAAAGACAACTGCCACTCAAACATTTTTTTTGCTGACTCCCACAAGCGTGTCATGACGTGGGCCTCCCCAAATAAATGCATTACAATTTAATAATGTGAAACTGAAGAGTGGAATTCTCATATGGTCCAGATATATCTATCACTTTTGGGGATATATCTAGAAGAAACGAGAGCAAGGTTTATTCACAGTGGCCATTGATGGAAGTGTTCAATGTGTCCAATGACAGATTTCCCGTGCACAGAGATGTACAAAGCATTGTTAGTTACCTTCCAGACAGAAAGAGATCCTCTGGCACTGGAGAAAGGAAGGTCATGGTGATGTTGAAGTTATCCTTGGCTCTATCACAAGACCCAGGCTCAAGAAACACGTGGATAGGGCTGGGGGAATGACTCGGTGGGTAAAGTGTGCTTAGCATGAGGATGTGAGTTTACATGCCCAGAACCCACATAAACACCAGACACAATAGCGCTGGTACCTGTAACCCCAGTGAGCCTCTCCTGGGAGATAGGCGGCTGATACTGGAGAGCCCTTAAGAGCTCGTGGATCAGCTAGCTTGTTTACACAGCAACAAACAGCAAAAGAGACTTTGTCTCAAATAAAGTGGAAGCAACCACTGACACCTGAGGCTGCCCTCTGGCCTCCATGTTCATGCCATGGCAGGAATATGCCGTGTGTGTGTGTGTGTGTGTGTGTGTGTGTGTGCGTGTTTTGTGTGTGTGTGTGTGTGTGTCACACACAGGAGCACGAATGCTCGTACTCAAATATACACACAAAAGCAAAACAAGCAAACCTCAAGAAACAAAACAGAAACCCTGTTACAAATCAATACAATATGGCGAGAGGTGGCTGGGGAGACTCCGTGGTTTAGAGCACTTACTGCTCTTACTGGGACCAGGGTTCTGCTCTCACTACATCAGGTGGCTCCAAACTGCCTGTAAGTCCTGGTCTAGGGTATCTGACATCTTCTGGCTTCCACAGACAGTGTACTAACGTGTTTCACATACATATACTTGTATATACACATGTAAATAAAATTAAAAAATACCTCCCCAAGAGCCCCCAGATGCATGGGTGGACACGGAGGATCTCCTGCTAAGGGAAAAAAGGCAGGCACAAAAGGACAGGCAGACACAGTGTGAAATATGATTCTGTACATTAAGCATCAAAAGTTGTCAGACTCACAGAAAGCAGAATGGCAACAGCCAGATGTGTGTGTGTGTGTGTGTGTGTGTGTGTGTGTGTGTGTGAGGGATCTGCTAACTTTGAGCGTGACATTTCAGGGTTTCTAAATGAAAACATTCTGGGAACCTTTTGAACACAGCAATGTGAATGTAGTTTATAGTACTGAACTGAAATGTTTTGTTTGTGTTTTTGAGGCAGGATCTTAATCACATCCTAGCTGACTGCAGATTTGCCAAGGATGAGTTTAACAGCTTATCACACAATCAGCAGCTGTGACTCCAGGCACGTACCACGGTGTTGGGCTTCAGCTGAACTGTTAAGCATAGTTAAGATGGTCACATTTGCTAGGTATGATTTTTAGTATAGTTGATAAACAACTGCAGGGCTGGAGAGATGGTTCAGTGGTTAAGAGCACTGGCTGCTCTTCCAGAGGACCCAGGTTCAATCCCCAGCACCCACATGGCAGCTCACAACTGTCTGTAAACTCCAGTTCCAGGGGACCCAACACCCTCACACAGACATACATGCAGTCAATACACCATTGCACATAAAATAAAAAGAAAAACAACTAGAGATGCAATCCTCTTCCAAGTTGCTGCTAATCTCTTACTCTGTCTCATTAGAATGACCCCCATTTCTTCACACTGAGCTGTTTATTTCAGTCTCATGAATAAGAGACACCAATTCTTCCAAGCATTGCTAAGAAAGAAAGAAAATATAGTCAAATAAATGCAGAAGACACAGTAAAGTAGGGTGGCAACATGGCTGTAATTGTGCAGGACGGGGAGGTCTTCAGGGGATGGGTCCAGAAGAGCAGCAAGGGTAAGGAAACCGAGAGGAAGGACAGGGTGGATGCTGCACTGATAGTGTGTCCAGTGAGTCCTCCTGGGCCTGCTAGGGTTGTGCTGAAGCAGGATGCAGCCTTCCAGGTTGTCCTCCTTCTGTTTCCAGTAGCTCTATGATCCTGCATCTTGCTGTGGGCTTAGTGTAGCTCGTGGGATGAGATACTCCTGGTTGGGATCAACAGTCTGGAAAGGAATGGATGCCGTTAGCAACGTTTCTAGCCAAATATTTACCATTTTGCTTATCGTTTCATTTCTTTGTTCCTTAAAAAAGAAACAACTTCCAAATTGTTCTAGTCTTATTCCTGTTGTTGTGACAAAATGCCCCCAGGGAGGGTTTATTTTGGCTTATTCCAGGTTGTAGTCAAGGTGGTGGGAACTCAAAACCAACTAGTCACGTGACACCCATAGCCAAAGGCAGAGAGAAATGAATGCATGCACACTTTGCCTGCTAACTTGTTCTCAGTTCTGTTTCTCCTCTTACATGATCCAGATTCTCTGCGTAGGGAGTGGTTCTGCCCACAGAGGGTTGGATCTTCCCATACTTTGTAAAGTAATTAAGACAGTCATCTACAGATACGGCCATAGGTCAAGCTAACGCTGACAACCCTCCTTGGGGCTCTTTTTCCAGGTGAATCTAGGCTGTGTAAAGTTGACACTGGAACTAATTAGCACACAAACCTATTTATATCAGGTTCCACTGTTGGTCATTGATAAGATTTTTTTTTCTTTTTTCTTTCTTTTTTTTTTTTTTTCCTTTTCTTTTTCTTTTCTTTTCTTTTTTTTTTTCTTTTTCTTTTTTTTTTTCTTTTTTGGCATGGTCATGGGATAGCTGATTCCTGGGATTTGAAAATGCATACAAGAAACTCTACAGGCATGGATAAAAAACAATTTTTCTCATTATGCGAAAGATACTCAACCCCACTTTCCTCTGCCAGGGTTAATTAGAGCCAATGACATGTGCCTATGTCCTGGCCTAAGTGCCACTCAGGAAGACACAAGTTCTCAGTTACAGAGGGGACAATAACAAGCTGCCTCATAAAATTCAGTAGACAAGTGATGGAGGGTGACTTGCTTGTGATCCCCATAAAGCAAGAGGATTTCCCCAGTGTGGTATTTTTGGGCTTTCCAGATCTGTCTGTGAGCCATTATGGCTCAACGTGTCCCAGCATGACGTGTGATGCCCAATCGATTCAGTAGAGCTCCCTCTATTTTTGCCTGAAAAGATTAAAATTGGTTCATCCATTTGGGCTTCCAGATGGTAATGAGACCCAGCCCTGTTCTCAGGATGGCCTGGGCTGTCAGGGCTAGACGGTGAGTGATTCACAGGGGAAGTTGAGGGTGCAGGGGAGAGATTTAGATAGCCCACACTAAAACCAGACTCCAGACTCATGCATATTTACAGCCTTCTTGCCGCTGGTGCGAAGCTTAGCCAGCCCCCTCAGCTTCACACAGATCTTGAAATATGGCTTGGTCCTTCCTGGGAGTCACTGAGGTGGTGGTGTGGAGGGAGACTCGTGGGGTTAAACTGAGGGCCTCGCCTGTGCCATCTGGTGTGGCTTGGGTCTGGCGTGGCTTCCCTCGGATCACTAAATCATTGGACAAGCCTGAAGAAGGAATGAGTGTTTGGCGTGTCTTCCTAGGAGAATGAGGAGCATGTTTACCTGCAGCTGAATGGGAGTACCATGTGCAGTTAGAGCTACATCCTCCTCAGCTCCGTCACTGTCTCGGGCTGAAAGCCAAAGGAGGGAAGGGCTGGGTTAGAGTTGAACTCACTGGGACTAGGGGAAGGCTCAGTGGCTTGCAAATTGGCTCTTGATGCTTTGAAAGGACAACTTGGTTGTGGCAGCTATTGAAAAAGAACGACCCAATGGGTTTATTCCCTCATCTGTGGTTTTGAGACAAGGTGTCATGTGTCCTGGGTTGTCTTCAAACTCAGTATGTAGCTAACTGGAGGGACACCCCTCCTTCCAGCTCTCAAACACTGAGACGGCAGGTGTGCACCACCATGTCCAGCACTTGGAAAATCTGATTGAAAAGAACCCGCTAAACATTTATGAGTGAAGTTGTATGTGGTTAGAGCATGTGTGTCCAGGACAAGTACATGGATGTGTAGTAACTGCAAAGGCAGGCGAGCCATCATAAGTTTCCAGAAAAGAGTCCAACCCTTCTGGAAACTTCTCTGTCTTGCAATAACAATGACCTCTGGGGTCTTAGATTTGAATGGTCCCTGCAGGCTGACTTCTCCATAAGCTTGGATTCATTGTCATTGTTGTTGTTTGGGAAGGGACTTACTCTGTAGCCCTGGCTGATTTAGAAGTTCCTGTGTAATCTAGACTGGCCTCAGGCTTTTGGTGATCCTTCTGAGCATGTTACCGTGCCCAGCTCAATTGGATTCAAATTATAAAACTGGACATAATAAAAAAATTATTTCCAGAGTTTGCCCAACATCAGAAGGCCCTGGGTTTGGTTCCCAGTACCACAAAAGTGAGCGCCTAAGAGCACACACGAACACATAATGCACACATGTACACACACACACAAAGAGAGAGAGAGTCCCTAGAGAAATACTATATTGTTACAAAATGACCACATACACAATTATTTGTTTAGTGATAGTCTTGTCAGCCAGGCAGACATCTCTATGAAGGCAGGAACTTCTGTCTCTCAGGCCAAACACGTACTTCATACATGCTTGTGTCTGAGTGTCCACAGACATAGCTGTGTCAGTAGTGGTCACACTTAGAGGCTGCTGTGCAGGTTGGGCCTTGGAGAAGGTGGGCTGGAGACCCTCATCTATGTTGTGTACCTCCTTTTTCCCTTTCAAGAGGCCCTCTCCCTCTCTGTCAAGTTCCTTAACCTTTCGCTCATGTTGCTTCCTGGTGGAAATAAAAGGAAACTCTTGCTAATCATGACAGCAAGTCTCTTCCAAAGGTTCTTGAGAACGCAAACGTTGATGTCTGTGCAGAGCCCTTGGGGTGGGACATACGGAATGAGTGTGTGAGCTCTCCTTCATATATTATTGATGGTGGTGCAGTCATGCCTAACCCTGACAGTCTCCTCTTACCGGCATGTTCTAGAGGGGTTGAATCCTGGTATGTGGTTGAATACTGCATGTCTTCCCTTCAGTGTAGGACAAACTGAATCCTTGCTTTAATTGTTGTAGCATCTTGGGGCCCCTTTGCACTCAGTCCCTTGGCAACTGATTTCATCCTAACATCCCCATCAGACCTCTTCAAAGATTAGAATAGCCCAGCACGTCCATTTCTAGTTATTTTTCACAAATTTATCGAAGCCCTAGTTCCCTAAATAAAACCCTCCGCCATCTCACGGTAGGAAATCGAGTTGACTGAGACTTGGCGTCTACGTGTGGAAGAAGCAGGGTGTGACAGCGCAATCTTCAAGTATATATGAAGACATTCAGGCTCCCAGAGGTCAGGGACCTTGTTGGTTAGGAAGCCAGCATTTCTCCAAGCCACGGGTGTGACATGTGCTGCTGTCCCCGAAACCTGGTTATGCTTACACTTTGATCTTTGTGGATCTCATCCTAGCCTTATCTAAATTTAGACCAAACAAATTCTATCCATGGCTCACTGTCTTATCCTAGTTTCCCTCTGTTTCTGTTTCTCTTACCTCTTCCTGGTCTGTAACTCGTTTTTCTTTAGGATTTTTATCCATAATTTATTATGCACTTGTGTGTATGTGCATATGAGTGCAGGTGCCTGCTGAGGCCAGGAGAGGGCATCAGTGTTTTACCTGACATGGGCGCTGGGGACTGAACCTGAGCCCTCGGCAAGAGCGCTGTTAGCTCTTAGGAGCTGAGCCATCACCTAGTGCAATGGAAACTCCCAACAATCTATGAAGGTGACCCCAGCTAAGACTCCTGGCAATAGGGGATTCAGAACCTGAACAAGCCATTTCCTGTAACCAGGCAAGGCTTCAGAGAGGCTGGGACACCAACCCAGCCACAAACCCTCTGACCTCCAATTTGTCCTACCTCCAAGATGTGGCTAGGGTAAAGAGGGCACAGGAATTATGGGTGTAATCAACCAAAGACTGGCCAATCTGAGAATTGTATATGATAGGGAACTCATCCCTGAGGGCCAGGACCCAGAGGCAGGATAGCCCAGAGACCTATATAGAACAACAGCAACAACAAATACCAATAACAATAACAATGAAGAAAAGAGCTGAGCTATTTCTACTGCTCACCTATAAGTATTTAAAGAGTATAGCATGTTTAGTTGTTTTGTTATTGTTTTCCTCTATAACTAAATAGTGCTGGATTGAACACAGATCCCCCTTGTATGCTAGGCAAGCACTCTACCACTGAGCTATATCCTCAACATTTTTGCTCTTTTTTATTTTATTTTTTTATTTATTTGTGTGTGTGTGTAGGTAGGGGGATACATGTGAATGTGTGCACAAGTGTGGATGTCAGAGGACACCTCATGGGGTCCATTTTCTCCATGTACTAAGTAGGTTTCTGGGAATGAACTCAAGTCTTGGCAGCAAGTGTTTCTACCCACTGAGACATCTCACCAGTGCCTCAAGAGTATTCTGAAGTGGTACATTGAGGAGGATCATGCAATGTTGCCATGTGTGTATATATCACACAATGTTCAGGTTAGGGAGACACATATTTTCATAGCCATTTCTTTACGATGAAAACATTTCAATTTTTTTTTTCTAGATTAAAAACAAACCCGGTAACATACAGTACACCTTACTGTGTAACAGCAGGCCAGAATTTCTTTCTCCTACCTAACTCTAGGCTGCGCTCATTAACTGATCTTCCCCCATGTTTCCCATTCACTAGACTCCCAAGCTCCCCAGAAAAACCTTTCTAATCCCAACTAGTGGGACTTTTCTTTTTAAGATTCCCATGACATCTTAGAGAGACAGGAAAGAAAAACAAGCTTCCCGTAAAAGAGCAAGCAAAACTTGTCACCTGGGTCCATTCCATTGGATTTTCTTTGAGAAGTAGGTACACTCTGAAGAAAAATGTGAGATGGCTCAGTGGGAAGACACTTATCATAAAAGTTTGCCAACCTGGGTTGGTCCCCAGATCCCACTATGGAAGGAGAGAAACCAACTCCTAAAAACTGACACACACACACACACACACACACACACACACACACACACACACACAAATACACAAAATGTAAAGCAACAAAATAAAGAATTATTGAAAAGGACAATACCCAACCCAAGCTGATGTCTAGGGAAACTCAGAGAGTCTAATGTTTCAGGACTTCTAGGGAACCCAAAGGGTCTAATGTTTTGCAGGACTAGCTTTCTGATGGCTCACTCATTTTAAACTCATTGAGCCATTTTCATTCTGTCAAGCTCATCCTTTATCTTTGTCCTAATACTTTTGAAAGTCATCGCTCTAATATCTAATAACAGAAACCTGTCCATCATCCTCTGAAGACAGGTAGATCTTGTTTTTTTATTTTTTTTTATTTTTAGGTTTTTCAAGACAGCTTTCTCTGTAGCTTTGGAGCCTGTCTTGGAACTTGATCTGTAGACCAGGCTGGCCTCATTTATCTCTACCTGCCTCTGCCTCCCTAGTGTTGCGATTAAAGGCCTGCACCACCACTGCCCAGCTGTTGGATCTTGCTTTTAGCAAGCCTGAGATGAACAATATTCTGTTTAACCTACAATGACTAAGGCAGGTCATAACTAGAGTGGGGACTGTCCTGTCCCCAGAAGATCTGTTACTGATATTTTCTGTGTTTATGATCTCTTTAAGTCCTCAGTGGGAACAACTGGTTTAGTTAAGTGGCCTTTGATTTGGGGGGAGAGATTATCGATAATTTAGGAGGGGAGGGGGTCAGCTATTACTTAGGAGGGGAAGGGGATTAGCAATATCTTAGGGCTATAATCATTCTGAGATCCACTAACTTCAAATAGAAAACAACACAACCCACCAACCAATCAAGTTAAAGAGTTACGTGTTACAATGCCATCATCCCTGGCACATATAAATTAGTTAATTAAGCAAAACGTAACTTATAAATGACTTCTTCACTCATACATTGTAATGACTTCAATTATACACTCACATTTGTGCACTATCCTTGCGGATCTTTATGATAACATTCCCAATGCCTAACAGCATGTCAAGCTTGTGAAATATTAATCAATACTGTAAGACTATAGAGCTGTGTTTATGGCTCAAGGGAAGCTGAGTATGGTGGGATTCCAGCACTATCAAGACACAAGTAGGAGGGTTAGGAGTTCAAGGCTAGCCTGAGCTACATGAGACCCCTGACTCTCAAAAAACAAAAAACAAAAGCAAAAACAAAACAAAAACAAAAAAACAAAACAGAAGTTATAAAAAGGAACTGGTTTGAAAGTTCCATCAATGTATAGCTCTGTGCCCATGCTCAAGTATATTAGGTTGCACATGTGTGTACACATGTGTAGGGAGGCCCGAGGTCAACCTCGGTTGTTATTCTGTAGACACTACTAACCCTGCTCATTTTTGCATGTGTATGGTGTATGTACACACATGCTGTGGGGGGTGCATGCATACACACATAGAGGATAAAGGTTGACAGACAGTATCTTCTGGATCCCCCCCCCCCCCCCCGACTATCTAGTCTATGGAGCCAGGTTGTTGGGCAAGGGGTGGGGGGTGAGGGGACAGGGAGGGAGGAAGGGGAGGCACAACTCCTGTCTGTCTCTGCCTGGCGAAGGCTGGAGTAACAAGGCTGCCATGTCTGCCTGGCTCTTTTGTGGATGCTGGGGATGTGAACTGTGGTCCTCGAATTTCTGGAACACATGCTTTACCCACTGAGCCATCTCCCCAGTTCTGTGCATCATGCATTTTTGAGGTAGGGTCTCTAACAGGCCAGGACTCTCTGTTTGGCTAGAGTGGCTGAGCAGGGAGCCTCTGCCTGACTCTACTTCCTCGGCCCTGGAGTAACAAATGTGTATCACCACACCAGGGCTTTTAAAAAACATGGGTTCTGGGCATCAAATTTGGGCTCATGTTTGCACAGTATTTCACTGACTGAGCATTTACTCAGCCCGCTATGCTATTCTTCAGGAGCACATTTACAATATAAGTACATCTGCCCATTTGTGCTATGTCCTGCAGTGAGTGACATGCCTGATTGCGTTTGCATCCAGATGTTGTCATGCTGTAGAATTAAGTCCATAAGCTACTTCCGATCGATTTTAAAGCCTAATCTTTGTAAAGACTTCCAGGAACTGGATGGAGTCTTTAATCCCTCTTGCTGATCCGTTTCAGCAAATCCTTTACCAGCTCTTATTTTCCCATTTAATAGCGATCCCTCAGGCATTGGTTCAAGTGCATTTTACCCCATTTTTAGTTGGAGATGGAAAACAGTAGGACAGCTGCCTCCCAGAGAGATGTCTTTACACTCTTGAAATTCTCTGCTAATCACCCCTTGACTCCTTTTCTCTCAGCTGCATAATTCTGGTTTTATAAGCCCAGCGGTAAATCAAATAACAATGCCAGTGGAGCCAGGGTTGCAAGCAGCGTGAGTCAGAAGAGTCACAGGGTCACCGTGTGCCTCATGGACCAGAACAAAACGCCACGTTTCGGGATAGGATTGAGACAGACAGATCGGCTATGAGAAAGGCGCATAAAACTTAAAACTACTAGCTCAGTTTTACTGTCCTAACCTTACCACACAGGTGTGACGCCAAAGCCCTTTAATCATCCCTGTGGTTTTCCACAGAGCCTCCCCAAGTGCCCCACACATTTCATTAGTGGATGTTGATGCTGGAGACTGACTGATGCCGAGAACAAGGGCATGGCTGTTCTCACAGCCACAGGTCTGTTTAGTTGCACTATGATTGTTACTTCGGTAAACAAGATCTCAGGCCAAGGGTTTGCTTTCCAGCGGCCTCCATGACAATGCTTGTGGCTTTCCAAGGTGCTGGCTCTTACCTACTTAGTTTCTTCTTTTCCCTACACTTTCTATTGCATTTAAATTACTCTTTATGTTTCAGTAATTGCCCTTTCCCAGACTTAAGTTCTGATTCTAGTCTCTGACCTGAATTTTCAGGTGACCATGCTCAATCTTGGAGGGCAATTTGCATTTTTAAAGCAAGATACTATTGTATCATCAAATGACTGGCAATAATTATCATCTGCAGACTATTTCCTGTTTAAAATGGAGTTTTCTCCCTCCCTTCCTTCCTCCCTCCCTCCTTCCCTCCCTCCCTTCCTTTCTTCTCTCTGTCTTTTGTTGGTTTTGCTTATTGTTTTTCAAGACAGGGGTTGCTTGTATAGCCCTGGCTTTCCTGAAACTCACTCTGCAGACCAGGCTGGCCTCAAACTCATAGAGATCCACCTGCCTCTGACTCCCCAATGTTGGGATTAAAGGCCTGTGCCACAACCAGCAGGTTTTTTTTTTTTGTTTGGTTTTTTTGAAACAGGGTTTCTCTGTGTGGTTCTGGCTGTCCTGGAACTCACTTTGTATACTAGGCTGGCCTTGAATTCAGAGGTCTGCTTTTCTGCAGCCCCTTGAGTGCTGGGATTAAGAGTGTGCACTACCATCACCCAGCTCAAAAAATGGATTTTTATAATCTTGATTGGATAGTAGGGTAGTTGTGACCAAATTAAGAACGGAACACCTCTGCAAGCTCTGAGGCTGTCCTGATAGCACCTTGATTTTGAGTCAGTCTTCATATGGCTGGAGTTCATCCTGTAGCACAGGCTGGCATCAACTTTACCCTGATGCCATTACCTCAGCTTCCCAAGTGCTGGCATTATGAACTTGTTATACCACACCTGGCAAGATTTTAAATATTTTTGTTTGTTTGAGACAGGGTGGTACCTTCCCAACAACACCTTAAACACAAGTCTAACATTTGGGGTACATGGAATAAGGGTCATAATAAGCATGCTTTGGGATATTATGGTACTGCAAGAACTTCTTTGTCTCTGGAATTGCACAACACAAAAAGAAAACAGCAACTTTTATCCCATCTTTGGGTAGAAACTATGGAAAAAATTTTTAAAAATGATAGACTCTGCAGTTTCCCTTCAAACCCCAGGCATCTGATGTGAAGCACCCACAACAATGCATAATTTTGTAGGAAGGATATATTGCTTCAGTTTCTGACTCTCTATCAACTGAACTGAAAAGAATTAATAGATGCATTTATCTGGACCGGATTTAATTTGAATGTGTAATTAACTAGAGAGAACAGCTCAGAAAGTGTACAATGTACTTAAAAGGAAAGCTTATATTAAATGTTTTTTGAGCCTGGTGAGCATGATATATCCCATACAATATATAAAATAGCATCTTTGTTAAACAATAGAAAGCAAATGATAGAAATCGGTTGACTATTAAGACACTAAAATTGATATGAAACTATGTCAGATGTTTTATAAAAGGAATTAATGCGTTTTGATACATTTCCAAATAACTGAAATTAGCCACTATTTTCTCCAGGTTGATGTGGACCGAGCATCTTTGGTGTCATGGATAACGTTAAACCCTAACAAAACAGAGACAGGTGGCTTGATTTTATATCTAGATAAACATGTGACCTAGAAATTATCAAGAAAACGTCACATAAGCAGTTGTTTCCTGTCAACTAATGATTACATATCTGAGCTTTTAGTCAGGATTCAGATTAAATGTTTTTTCCTGTGGCTTTTTGTAACAGAGACTTGAAAGATTTTTTTTTTTTTTTGAAATAGTGAACAACTTGCAAAATAGAAACCCAGAAGCTGGACTCTGCGACTCTCAGGAGCGATGAGACCCACAGTTGTACATTTTATCTGGGTAATTAACTTTCAGACTTAAACTTTGAAAATGTCAATTGCTTTTGTTAGTGTCCACTTTTGTGCCTGAAAGCCAACCTGTCTGAACTTAGCATGGCCTGACCCACCCCTAGCCTGGGGCTGGTTAGCTCATTTTGTTTGTTTACTTTATTATTATTCTTGAGACATTTGTGTAGTTCAAGCTGATCTTGAACTCTGTGTCACTAGGGATGACTTTGAACTCCTGATCCTCTTGTATCTGCCTCTGTGGTTGCCACCACACTAGCTTAGTTAACTCCTTTTTAGAGTTGGCAACTTTCTTTATCAAGTTTCAGCAACAGTCGCATCTTTTCACTGACAGCTTTCTATTCTTTTTGTCTTGTTCTTTCCGCATGAAGTCTATGTTTTGGAAGCTCTGCTTTCCTCTTGGTCCTAAAAGGCGTTGTCTCTATACTTGACATGACTCACCAAAAATCTGGCCTTTGCCAGTGAGATCCCTCTGGGTTCTTTCTGACTCACCAAAAATCTGGCCTTTGCCAGTGAGATCCCTCTGGGTTCTTTCTGCTTGCCTTCTTCCCTCCCTGCCCCAGGCCCTCTGGGATGTACCTCTGGAGGGTTCCTGGTTCTCCATCCTGAAGCTGCGCTGGTAGACTGGGACCTGGCAGGCGTTGCCTTGAGGAGGACACTCCTGCCTACATGATCTGTAGAGGATGGACAGCTCAGGGATGATGTAGAGCAGCAGGAAAACCCACGCATTGGTGACCAGGCCGATGCAGATGACCGCGTCGTCCCACTGAGGCTGCCGCTGGAGCTGAGGGTTGCCTCTCATGAGCATGGAGATCCACACTACCCAGATAATGATGGAGACCAGCACAGTGGCAAAGATGAACCTTCCATGCTGCTTCCAGTTCTCACATGGGCCACAGAAGGTGGCCTTGGAGACAAAGAATGTGAGGGCCATGAGGAAGAGGACATAGATGAGGAGACAGACAAAGTCCACATTGAGCTGATAGGGCGTCATGTGCACGAACATCAAACCTCTCGTCATGATGAGGGTCACATACTCTATCGCAACGATGATCTGCAACAGGCTGACACCAATAGCAAGGAACAGAATTGTAGTCCAGCAGAAGGAGACCCTACCCCGCACCAGCTTCACCAGATTGGCGGCATGAGCCAAGAGGCAGGAGAAGCAGATAGCAAAGAGAACCCCAAAGAGGAAGTATCGAACAGGGGCAGTTCGTTGGTTGAGCTGGATGATGAAGGCAAAAGCGAGTCCGAAGAGCCCCAGCACACTCAGCAGGAAGAGGAACTGGGTGGGAAGCACGTTCCACTGGCTGCAATCCTGCACCTTCCGCATGAGGAAGAGAAAGGCCAGGAGCAACAATATAGTAACCAGGATGCCAATCACCGCCAAGGACTCCAGAACAATGCCCCATGGCCCTTCACTGTCACAGAAGAGGTAATAGTCTTCTGTGGACTTCACGCAGTCCTCATACATGGTGACTAAAGGTACACCTCACAAGAATAGATGTCTGGTCTCCTGTGGGGAAAAAAGATGAAGATAACCCGTGACTTCATATCCACCCAGGAGGATGCCTGTTGGGAGTCCTGTCCCTCATTCCAAATGAAGATGTCTGAGCATATGCAGGGAATGGCTTTACCAAATAGTCACCCAGACACAGGAGAGTAGCATTTTCTTTGTCTCTCAACACTTGTCTAACACCAACCTTCCTGGGTGGGCTAACGATCTGACAGATACAAGTATAGTCTACAGGCGTAGGAATGCCAACCTCTCTACTATCCCCTACGGGACAATAAGGAAGGCTAGTCTAAACCCTTCCACACTATCTTAGCTCCATCTCTGCAGAGGAAAACCAGAATGTCCTTCCCTTGGGGACTCCATATAATGAATCTGTTTTTATAACAGAATTTCCAAAGGCCATTTGAAGGCAAACAGAATCTTCTTGTCTGATGGATTGGTGGTATTCTCTTTGTATTGGGCTCCAGAATGTCAATGTATCCTTGGTTGGATTATCTCAAACACTGATGTCCTGCTTAAAGTTGACAGGCCAGCCATGCTCCCCAGTAATTTTAATGACTGTTTCTTCTTTCATTTTAATTCAAGTCAACCCAATGCAATGGGCTATTATTAAATGCCTGTTATTTGTTCACCAAAAAAGTATGCAAAATGTCACCTTCCTTCAAGAAACTTTACAGATACTTAGGACTAAAATCTGTGACTTAACTGAGGTGGCTTAGAAAAACAACCCCAAGTTGATGCCAATAAAAGAAAATAACAATAACAACAAAATAAACAAATACAGTTTGTTTTTTTAGAATTCTTCGAGCCCCATTGCCCAAATTCAGCTGGCGGGAGTGGGGATCCCAGTTTGCAGCCGACATCACGGCCCTGGACTCCAGCTTACCTCCTCTGTGTCTCCTCTGGAAGCTCACGAGGCTGTGGTGGTGTGGAGCTGTGACTGCAACTGAGCAAGGAGGAGACAACTTCAGGTCCTTTAATCTCTCCTCAAATGGGCGGAAGACCTACAGGACCACACTCAGGTTCCAAAAGTGTCTATAAAAAGAACCGGAAGGACAGAAAGACACACCTAGTCCAGTTTCACGGCAACTTTTTTACATGGAACCCTTTGGTGAGAGCAATTATTCCTCATTTACTGCTGACCAGGCGCCTTGACCCGGAGAGCGGTGGTTTCAGGGAAATGTGTTTCCTTACAGCATCTTCCAGTGTGCTTAGGAAGCTATGGGGAGGGTGCTTGGTCCCTATTTCAGGGGCTTCTCCCAAACTCTGGTTTTAATCCCAAGAATCTGTAGAGCTCCCATTTAACAAAATGCCATGACTTTATCTGAGCATACAGAAGGGCAATTTTATCAACTCCAGATCTTCAAACAGCTGATAGTGGATAGACTGTGAGATCAGGGGGAACCCATTTTCTCTGCTCTTCCCTGAGATCCTGGCTGCTCACTGTGACTGGCTGCTCACTGTGAATGGTCTCTTTCCTGGACAAACCATTCTTGGTATCTCCCAGGGCTTTTGGCTGTAATTTCTCATCTTCACTCCCCTCAGCCTCATTAACATATTTACTTTGGGTCTCATTGCATCTGGGCATTCCTAGGTCCAGAGATAAAGGAATTCATAACTAAAATTCACCAGCTGATACTGAAATAACATACTTAATTTGTGGTTCTTTCTCTATATGTAACTTGAAGTACCCACATTAGTGTACCTAGTTTGGTTTTGAGATACCCTGGGACCCAGCCCTACCTTTTCCATCAACCATATTCCACCCAGATCTCCAGATTGCGTGGTTTAGCCAAGTTTGCTTTCCCAGAGCCTTTAAAGGATATAAGGCCCCACCACCACCACTCAGCTCGTCTTAGATGCTGTTTCTGTTTTGAATGACCCTTTCCCTTTATTCCCATGTACCCTGTTTCTCACCTAAGCCCTTCTTCTCCCAAGGTCTGCTTCATCATATCTCCTAGACCCTTCTGGCCTTCCTAGCTCAATCCTGTCCTCATTGATTACCTTCTACCAAACTCTGCAATACCTAAGAATACATTCTGTCCGAAATGAAAGAAATCCTAAGGTTTGGGGCCGAATTTATGAGTGAATGTGTGCGTAAATATGTAAAGTACTAAACAATAAATAAAGTAAGTAAACGAATAACAATGAATAAGAAATATGTCAACATGAGTCAGGCGAGGTGGCGCACACCTTTAACCCCAGCACTTGGGAGGCTGAGGCAGGCGGATCTCTGAGTTTGAGGCCAGCCTGGTCGACACGGTGAGTTCTAGGACAGCCAGGACTACACAGAGAAACCTGTTGGAAAACAAAACAACAACAACAAAAAACACCCCCAAACAAACCAAAAAGAAATATGTCAACCTGTCGGTTTGAACCTCACTTTCTTGATTGGGTTTAAGCTGCTTGGACATCAGGGGTTTTGTCTTCACTCCACTTCACCCTTGTGGATGGAGCATCTGCCAGGTGTGAGTTTTGATGAAATGAGTGAATCTAGTATTTCTGAGAAGATGCTTTTTCACAGTGTGGCTCTCATCATGTGCTTCTTAATGGAGATCACCTGTGAAGACCTCAGGTCTTTAGCAAACTTTTGACAGCCGAACCGAACTGCTTCTGTCTTAAGAGTCTCCCTGACTTTAAAGAGGCCATTTCTCCTTCGAGAGAAGAACCTTCCAGGATGGTTCACTTGCTTTTGCTGTCACCATTGCCCCTCTGTAACTGAAAGTGTAAAGCTTGTGCACATCCACAAGAATCCAGGGCTCAGCAGCCCTGTGAGCGGTGGAGTTGCAGTTGGCAGACAAAGGAGAAGTTTCCAGTCAAGTTTTCCAGGTGAACTATTTTGGTGACCTGCCCCTCCCCACGTTCCTGCAGGTTAGTCATGCCCTCTCTCTTTGTTGTATGAAGAGGCCTCCTGACCTTGGGATGGTTTGAGGCAGGTAAACACATGGGTTAATGAGCACAAGGCCCTTTGAGCGCCTTAGATAAAAGGACGTGGCTTAAGTATTAATTATCATTATGTAAAAAATCTAGGGTGATAGAATGGACCCATCTGTTGTTGGGCATGGAGGCCCATTTTGCCAACACATATCCAGATTACTCACACCTCGCTTGTTTTGGCTTCTATGCGCTAACAGCATCAGAACAAACTGCCGAGATACGGCTTTGATGAATCAAAATACATCGAATACAGCTGTGGGTTTTGCATTGACAGTCTGTGGTCCCAGGCTGAATTGCCTGACATGTCCCACCTCTCAAGGGCAGGTCCTTAGAAAGACTCAAGTCCTTAGCTAGGAAATGTGGATTGTGACTAGAAGAAAACAAACAAACAAACAAACAAATGCAGAGTGTGAGAGCAAGCCTCATGTTCCTCATCCCACTGATACCGACTTGCTGCAAGAGGAGAGGCTGTGACAGGGCAGATAGACCAAGAAAGGGCAGCGTGTTCTTCGGTTTGTTGCTGTCCACAATGTGCAACTGGTGTGTTGTAAAGGAGAAGCCCCTACTCACCAGGTCCCTGTGCTGGGCATTTGATGCTCTGTGGTCACCATCATGCATCAATGAAGTGGAATAGGACCATGGTGTGTGTGTGTGTGTGTGTGTGTGTGTGTGTTTGTGTGTTTTAAGTCATCACTCAAGCGCGATCCCACTTCCCACAGTCTCCTCCATAGACAGACAAGTTCTTGAGTATCCAGTCAATTCACTGCTACTGCCCTGGGTCAGCCGGCCTCCCTCCCTCCCCTCCCCCACCAGGTCTACTGCCCAGCCTCAGCTGGGTCATGTGTCTGCCTAGGTTAGGTAGGGTGCTCTTGGAAAGGGCTGTTAACACACCTACTTCTATGCAGGACCCCACATTTCCATTTTACATTGGGTCTCAGAAATTATGTAGTTGTGCCTAGACATCTCACCCTGATATTTTTCAAATAATACCATATTAGTCTATATACCAAATCATATCAATGTATGCTCACTATGCAGTTTAATTGTATATGCTAAGTAGTTGTGAAGTACCACAGCAGTTAGTCTGCAAACTGTTAAAATCAACTGAGCCTCACTCATTTATGACTGTCAGAGTGTTTTAAAAACTATTTATTGACATTTTACTTTGACAGCAAGGTCTTGCTTTGTAGCCCAGGTTGGCCTTTTACTCTGTACCCTCACTCAGCCTCCAAAGTGCTGGAATTACAAGTGTAGGCCACAAGACCTGGTTGTTGGGTTCTTTTTTTTGAAAGGTTGGGAGCTAGAGAGACAGATGGCTTAGTGGTTAAGGTCCCTGGCTGCTTTCCCAGAGGACACAGGTTCTATCCCCAGCACCTACATGGCAGCTCCCAGCCGTATGTAACTTCAGTTCCAAGGGATCTAGTGTCTGCTTCTGGCCTCCTTAAGCACTCACACATGTGGTACACAAACACACATGCAGGTAAGCACTCATACGCTTAAAATAAAAATAAATGAGATATCATAAAAGATTAAAAGGAGCGCTAGCTATACTCTTGACCTGAGTTCAGTTCCCAACATCCATGCTGGGTGGGTGGCTCACGACTTTCTGTAACTCTAGCCCTTTTCTGGCTTTGGAGGCATGGGCATCCATACATACAGCATACACTTCTACAGATTCAATACAAAATACTGCAAAAGGGAAAGAAAATTATTCTCATGTTTTCTTCCTAGTTTGTGACCATGACAGCCCCTTCAGCAGCACTAGTATACCCTTCTTTAGAATGAGTTGGTTTTTTAAAAAAAGAATTGCATTATTATTTGTTTGCTTGCGTGAGTGCGCGAGCGTGTGTGTGTGTGTGTGTGTGTGTGTGTGTGTGTGTGTGTGTGTGTGTAGCCAGGAGAAGGCAGTGGGTTCCCTGGAGTTGCAGGTGTATATGAGTTTCCTGACACAGAAACTGGGCACCCAACTGCAGCCCTCTACAAGGGCAGCCAGCCCTTCCCAAAGCTGAGCCATGTCTCCAGCTCCGTGGGCTGTTTTATATCAGAAGAAAGCAGATAATGTGAAAAATATTGCAGGTCTGTTCAAGTTCAACTGCTACATCTAGAAGGAATAATCTGACACTATGGAGTAAAATGTTGATTCATAAAAATTTTATTTTACTTAAGTTACATCCTAAAGGGGAAAATGTAGCTATAGGACCTTATAGCAGAGAGTATTTAAATGTAATCTTGTGAACTGCGCAAGGCTTAACAAACATGACAGATAGCACTGTTTATAATAAAATTCATAAAAAGGAAAGCTTAAAACTTTCTAAATAAAAAAGCACACCATAGCAGGGACATGATATCCTGTTGATGAATATTCCATTTGTTTCCAAAGGAAACATGCCTGGACTTATTACTAATTTCTACGCTGTCAACTTCTATTAATGCAAAAGCTTCATAATCATCTCCTGGCTGTGTGTATACTGGGGTTACACAGCTGGTGTTTTATTTTTTCTTCTTATTCTTCTAGTTTATATAAAATGGTGCCTAGGATTCTTAATGATAAAATGATAAAGCAGCTGTTGACTTAGGCAGTGTACCACCATTAGCCATCAATTCTGCATTATCTTCAATCACAATGAAGCAACATTCTCAATACACTTCCAGCCTGATGTGGAGCTGGAGTTAAATATCAACAACTGCTGAGGCTTCAATGTGCTCGCACTTTTAGTTAGACCAGACACAGATGACTAGAACAATCCTCAAAGCTTATGGCTTTGTTTAAATGTGTTCCGTACACACCTCAACTAGCTACCATCTCCCACTTAGAAAAGTCCATTACAGACTGTACATTTAAAGTGAAAACAATCCTATAAAGGAATTTCAGAATGAACAAGAAATGAAACTTGTTAAAAATGACTAACACCAGCAGTTGATGAGGTCTTGACACTAAGCAGATTTTACTGATTTCCTGGAATCAGATGAGGTGCCAGCACACAGAAATCTTTCGTTCAGATGTCGGAGCCGGCTATGTCCACTCACCATCACATTATCAAGATTCTGGTTTTCACAAGAAGCTAAACAAAACACCAAGGCCCAGAGTGACATCCACATTGCACAAACTCGGAATGGAGAGTATTGCTGGGGAGATGGCTCAAGAGTTGAGTGTGTGCACTCATCTTGTAGATGGGATGGTTTGAGTGCAGTTCCCAGAGCCCAGATCAAGCAGGTCTCAGTCACTGGTAACACCCTACTCTGCCTCAGCGGGCTCCTGATCCAGGCATGTGGGTGTGCTGGCGCTTGCTTGCTTGTGTGTGCGCACACACACACACAATTAAGAAAAAAATTATTTACACGCGTTAAGTTAAAAGCTGTCTCTGCAGAGCATCGTGGATCTGTCACGCTGTAATCTCAGCATTTAGGAGGCTGGAGTTCAAGGACAGAAGGACAGCCTGGGCAACACAATGAGTTAGCGTCCAGTGTCAGCTGCAAAACGAAACCCTGTCTCAAACAAAACCCAAGTAGCCAACCAATTAAACTCAAAGACACACAAAACAAAGCCATCTCACTTGGCAAACATGTTTGGACATGGCATTTGGATAATAAGAATGCATATTTAGGTGGTATTTGTATACTCTTAATGAAATCAAATCTCAGGATAGACAATGTGCTTTAATATGCCAAACACATTCAAGGATTTCGGGAGACAGGGCAGTTTTCAAGATGGCCCTCGTTATCTGACCTCTCACTGCCAAGAGGGTGTGTCTAGTTTCCCCTCCAGTCTCAGCTGGCCTTAGGCATTCTCCCATAGTCAGTATAATACGGTAGGGAGTGATGATGCAGAAATTCCAAGTGAGGCCAAATCCTTGCAGCACCTGTATGGTGTCTTGGACTACTTGGTCACCAAATGCTCTCCCCTGGGACACAGCTGCCACACAAGAGCCCACATTTAGTCTCTCCAGTCAGCAGTGCCTGCTGAGCCCAGCCTGCCAGCTGCCGTTACCAAAGCAAGCTTCCTGGGAAATGGTCCTCTTGTTCCCACTGTCCAGTTGAATCTCCGAGCTGAATTCGTGTCCGTGTTGGCAGGAGGGAACTCTTTGCTTTGTTATCATGCTAGCTTTCATTTCAACAGAGTTCTAAAATAGCTTTGTCAAAGCCAAAGGCTTTTATCCCCATGGAAACGGATAGACCCACAGGCTCCGGCATTCCCCGGAAAGGGTGTATGCTCTGAAGTGTTAAAATTGTTCTCATAAATGGAATGATTATAACTCCTGTGTGTTCCCTGTCACAACACATAGAAGGGGACAGAGAGTCAGTGTGAATGAAATAATTAGACCTATTGCTGTATCTTATTTTTCTTTCAGGATCACAATGGTTATTTTTTTCCCCAGAAGAAATAAAAACATATGAATTAAATATTCATTTTCTTTTCAAAATTCCAAGTGAATAATTGAATTAAACTTGGGGAATAGGAAGTGACATCACTGGATTCTTACAAGGAAATGTTTTGATTAATATTAATGAAACATTTCCAGCATTAAAATCATGACTAGCAAGTCCCTGTTGCTAACAACCATGGCAATCCACTAATGTGGATTTTTGGATTTTCAACTTTGGTTGGACCTTTAAAGGCTGAATAATGTCGTGGAAGAGCATGAGGCCTTGTCCTCAGGTATCCCATTGAAATGAGTCTATAATCAGGGCAGGATGTCTGTATGACCCCTGTACAGATCATGGCTAAGCTTCCGTTAGAGCTGTGACAGAAAGCACATTGCTTGACAATCTCATCATTGCTTGAACATCACCTCGAAGGGGAATCTTCACTGTCAATGTGATTGGATTTGGAATTACCGAGGAGACACACCTCTGGGCATGTCTTGGAGGGCATTTCATTCGCCACGGAGGGAAAACCCACCTGGAATGTGGGTGGCGCCATCCCGTAGGCTGAGGTCCTGGACTGAATAAAAGGGAGAGGACAAGTGGAGTGCCGGCTCTCTCTCTCTGCTACGGGGCACTCATAGATAACATAACCCTAGATCACATACACGGTCTGTTGCTGAATAACGCTTTGCTATGTCATGTGTGAATATGATCCAAGTAATGGCAGCAGGAAGGCAGGCAGGAACAATGGCTGAGCGCTTACATCTGATACACAAGCAGGAGTGAGACAGAGAGGCAGAGATACAGACACAGAGACGGACAGACATACAGACACACAGAGAGGCAGAGACAGAGACACAGAGAGGCAGCAAGACAGAGACAGAAAAGAGAGAGACAGAGACATAGAGACAGTGAGAACAAAAGACAGCATCATCAAATCAAAGGTTTGCAAGCACCCGGCTGGAATTGGCTACTGAGATGGAATTCTCAGTCAAGAGTTCTGGAAGGAGCAGTTGTTCCTTCTAAGGAAAAGAGTACAAGCAGGGAGCCCCAGACAGAACATCACCAAATCTGGCACTTATCACTTAGCAGACGTGCCTTGGGAAGCCCTGTTAGCACAGGGCTACAGTTCCAGGCACAGTATGGCTTTCTTTCCCACTGTAAGCATTTTGTAATGTGGGACAAACCTTAGTAACCTCAGGCAGAAATGGTTCACTTTCTATTGTTCCCAAGGACACAGTGTCTTTCCTACTGAGAGGTTTTGGTGTTCTCTCTCCCTGTTACAGTGAACCAAAATGGTCCAGGGCAAGGATTTTGAAGGACACTTGGCATCAATATCTGAATCTGAAGGGCGTATGGGAAACCCAGCTCCAAAGCCAGCCTCTCGGTGACTCAAAATCCGCACAACAATTTACCAATAACGTGGGCATTACCCTGCTGAGGATGGAAGGAAGAGAATGGGGTCCCTGGCACCCCCAAACCTGCTCCACCAGGTAACAGAAAAGTCAGGCTTATAGTGACAAAAGCAAACAAACGAAAACTCAAGCTGGACATGGTGGTTTGCACCTGTATTCCCAGTTACTTGAGAGGCTGCAACAGGATTGCTTGACTCTGGGAGTTCAAAACCAACCTGGGCAACATAGTGGGACCCTACTAAAAACAAACAAATAAGCAAAACCTTTGGGGCTGGCAAGAAGGCTCAGCAGGCAAATGTACCCCCTGCCAAGCCTGATGCCTTGGTTCTGTCCTGGAACTCACATGGTCAAAGGGGAGAACCAACTCCCGCAAGGTGTTCACATATGACCCATGGCATGTTCTCTCTCTCTCTCTCTCTCTCTCTCTCTCTCTCTCTCTCTCTCGGAACAAGCAAACACATACTATTAAATTGTCTGTCATTCTTTTCTTTCATATGCAATGTTTCCTCCATCAGGAAATCCTGTTGGGTCAACCTGCAAACTATAAACACACTCTGGTCACTTTTCACTGCTTCAAGTGACAAACACCTCTTACTTGCTTTGCTGCCATGGACCCAAGCTGGTCACTGGCTCCTGCGCCTGTGGCTCCAGCTCGACTCAGCAGCAGAGTTCTCTTAAAAGTTTTTGATAATTTCATCTTGTGCTTGACTCCTGGAGGGAGCCTATCTGCTTACTACAGAAGAGCACTCAAAGGCCTTGTGTGACCTCCGTGTGGTCCTTACATGAACTCTCCTGGTCTGTGTTCCCCTCTGGCTTTCCAGCCAGCCCTTAGTCACAGAGGTTGGCCTTACTCTGGGGCCTTTGCATTGGCTGTTTCCTCAGGATAGTTTCGGTCCCGCCTATCCATCTGCCTGGTTACTTTGCTACCATCCAGCATTGTTTTTTGCTGTTCTCATGTGACCTCACTGGTTAAATTTACATACCACCTTCTTCATGAACTGTCTAAAGCTACTCATTCGCTTCTGCCCTACGTTTCACTTTTGCCAAAGCACTTATTACTTCCTAAACTATGATGCCACACACTACATACATGTTTCCTCTGCACCTGCTGAGCAAGGGTTTGTTTTGTTTGTTGATGCATCTAACTGCCTAGAGCTAGGGGTGCATTGGAGGGGCTGATTAAAACGTTTTCGAAATGAATAAATAGTGAGAAAACTCAAGACTATTTTAAGCCAAACAGTAGAACCAAACTCCAAACAAACAAACAATCAAAAGAGAACAATAAAAACCAGGGTGGACACTGAAGCATGGAGGGCAGGGAAGAGGACTGGAAGGTTCCACGGTCTCATGGATTCTCTCTCCGTCCAGGCATGGCTAGTGGGACCACACCATGAGTTTGTGATCCAGGAGAGGGTCGCTCTGTTCCTCACCACCCACCATGGATGTTCAGTCCTGAAGAAAGTCCTTACTGTCCCCTTACATCTCTCCATTTTACATGAGACTTGTAAGGGCTGGAGGGGTGGCTCAGCTGTTAAGAGCACTGGCCGCTCTTCCAGAGGACCCCGGTTCAATTCCCGGCACTCACATGGCAGCTCACAACTGTCTGTAACTCCAGTTTCAGAGGATCAGGCATCCTCACAAAGACATACATGAAGGCAGAGAGAGACAGAGGGAGGGGGGAGGGAGGGAAGGAGAGAGGGAGACAGTGAGAGAGAGAGAGAGAGAGAGAGAGAGACTGATTCTCATTACATGAGACATTTAGAGGAAATGAATGGATGATATGGCAAAATGGGAGGTTGCCTGGATGGGGATGGCCTTGCTGCCCTAGGGGAGGCTGATTTCAGATTGTGGACAGCATCTGAGAGCACCCAGCCAATCATCTCTTCCCAGGCTGACATTCAGCATTTTGGTTTGAGTGGTCAGGTGAATGCTGGTTACGTGAGACCCTGTCTCACATAAGCAGACTAGAATGCCCAAGGCCACGTGGATGATATATGACAGAGCCATAGTTTGCTTCCTGGCAGTTTGACAGCTAGGTCCACACTCTCAGCCACTTGGGCGTGTGCCTACAGGTGAGTGCAGTGGGAGGTGCTTGTCCTCCTATAATTTACCCTGTGCTCAGTGGCCACCTCATAATCCCTGTGTCCTTAGGGTATGTGCCTTGGATGAAGGCGAACAGCTCTGTGAACTTGGATACCCAGAAGCAGCACTGATTCCCAGCAGTGATCTGACTGCCTTCTCTTTATCTGCCATCCTCTGGAGAGAGCAGTTAAGCTAAAAGTCCTTCAGTTTGTCTAGGACGTACTCCTGAAGTCATGTAGCCCAGGCTAGCTTCAAATGCGCTATATAGTTGAGGATGAATGTGAACTCCTGATCCTCATGCCTCCACCTCCCATGTGCTGCACATCTCATCACACTGGGTTAGCCTAGGGCATCCTAATGAACCTCCCAGTTTATCGTAAATACCGAAAATAGTGCCAGAGACCTCCTTACAGGGTAAACTCAGGTCACTCACATAAATGAGCAAGTATGTGGGACACGGTGAATGCCTCAATTATAGCTACGGATAGATCAGTTTTGTTATGCTTTAAAAAGAAAACAATTGTTTTGCCTGCATGTATTTGTACCGTTCATGTGTCTGGTACTCTCAAAGGTCAGAAAAGAGCATCAGATCCTCTAGAACTAGATCCTCTACAGACAGTTGTGGACCACTATGTAGGCCCTGGAAACCAAACCCAGGTCCTCTTCGAGAGCCACAGATGCTCTTAACTGTTGACCTGCCTCTCCAGGCCCTTGCTTTGTTTTTGAAACATGGTCATGATGTGTAGCCCAGACTGGCCTGGCAGCCTTCTGAGTGCTGGGATTACCTGGCAGTAGTTTTTTTTTAATCCAATTAATCTATAGTAATAAACTTATATACATTATGTACTGTGCACATAATGTGTGTGCGAGTGTGTGCATGTGTATGTATGTATATGTGTATACATATGCGTGTGCATGAGAGAGAGACTCATATATCCTAGGCTATGTAGCTAAGGATGACCTCAAACTTCTGATCTCCCTCCCTCTACCTCCTCAGTGCTGGAATTACAGGTGTGTGCCACCATGCCTAGTTTATGTGATGATGGATTGAAATTCAGGGCTTCATAAGTGCTAGTGGAAGCTACTCTTCCAATCAAGCTACACCCCAAACTCAATGTGAGCGAACATATCTTTATGAATCGGATGTGAGGTGGGGAATAGAAATCAGAGAAAGCAGGCATTACTGGAGGAGTCAGGGAAGACTTTGAAGTTGCTAGAGCTGAACCTCGGCAGGGTAGAGAGGGACGGGTGATTCCAGCAGCGAGAGCACCATAAAGTTGGGCAGGAGGCCCTGGGGGAGCGTGGTCGAGGAACCCCTGGTCGCCCGGTGCTTTTGGAGAGTGAGCAGCCCAGGAGAGGGGAAGAGAACAAGGTGAGAAGAGGCTGAGGCCTGAGCCAACTCACAACTGATTTTTAAAGAAGATCTAGTGTGTGTGTGTGTGCGCGCGTGTGTGTGCACACGTGCATGTGTGTGTGTATGCGTGTGGAGGATCCCATGGAGGTGCGGTTATAGACGATTGTGAGTTGCCCAAAGTGGATGCTGGGATCTGAACTCCAGTCCTCTGCAAGAGCAGCAGATGCTTTTAACCACTGAGCCATCTCTCCAGCTCCACAGCGTGATTTTATTTTATTTTTGTGAAGGTCTAAGGGTGGATTATATGATGTCTCTTCGCAGCCAACACCAATTCTTCCCCCACTCACAGGCCACGGTGTCATCTCTACCTTCCCAGCTTAGTTCCTGACCCTGCATTTGTGGCTCTTATTTGGATCTCTCTCCAGATTCTTATAGAGCGATATTGCCATAGAAACAAAAATAGGGAAAAGGTTAGTGCCAGTTCGGGATATAAATTCAAAGACCACATGTACAGCATTCACTGATACAAACCCATTGATGTGGCATGCTCTGTGTCATCCACCGATACAAAACCACCGATGTGGCATGCTGTGAAACTGTAATTATTGTGCTTAAGATCAAAGAACATTACTCAGGAGTGGAGAAGCTGAGTGTAAATTAAGGAGATCTCCCTTGAATGAGCGATGACTAACTCTCTGGGCTCACAGAGGACTCCCCTGTGTTTGTGCATATAATCACCCCATGACCCCGGGACACTCTTATGTAAGCTTAAGAAGGTGGCATCGTGCCACAGTACACACAGAACAAATTTTACTGGACAGAGCTTGCAAAAACACACAAGGAATAGTAAGGCCCCTGGAAGGTGGTGGCTTCTGGGAGACAGCAGAGCCTGTCTGTGCATGCATGCGTGCAGTTCAGGAGAGCTGTAGCCTTGAGCTGTGACTCTGAGCATTGAGCCTAGGCAAGGGTTAGTCATTGACACCTACCTTCTTCTGGTCACTGTTCCAAGGTGTGTTTGACCCATTTAAAATGTTAGCCACATGCTCTCCTCCAGCGCCCCAGGGAGAGAAGTGAGAGGGGGCCAAAAGATTTAAAAATACGCTTCTGTTTCGGCAAGGATGCTGATGAGAGTAGGTGGAGACAGGACTGGCTAGTTCCTTCCTTTGGAGACTGGCAATTCGAAAGTCTGGTGCTGGTAGCCTATCGTTTCTTTTTCATCCTTCCCTTCCCTCCTCTCCCCTCCCCTCCCCTCTCCTCTCCACTCCTGCCCTCCTCCCCCTCCCTCTCTGTTTTTTCTTTGAGAGACAGTATCTCACTTTTAGCTCATTTTGGAACTCACCATGCATGCAGTGTTCAGGCAGGCCTTGAACTTGTGACAATCCTGCCTTGGCCTTACAAGTGTGCGTATGCCACCATGCCCAGCCTGTTTTGGGTGTTTGTTTGTTTGCTTACCCATGCTTGAAATAGAATCTCATATAGCACAGACTATACTCAAACTCTTTATCTTCTCAAGGCTGGCTTTGAACTCCCATTCCTCTTGACTCTGAAGTGCAGGGACTGCAGGCGTACATGATGCCATTTTCATTATGAAATACAGAACTGGGGGAAACTTGTTTTGCTTCCTTAGCTCTTGCCTCTCGTGTCTTGCTTGGCCCTATCACTGCCATTCAGTCATCCTAGGCTTTCAGGGTGAGGCAGGTGGCTAAAACCATTCTCCTCCCCTCTACTGAGACAGTGCTCCCGGTTCTGCCTTTCCTGAGGGAGAGGGGAGAGCTAGCTAAGGACAGGGCCTAGGGGTGGAGGTGGAGAAAATCTACAGATCTGAGATCTGGCCTCTGGCCATCTCACCTCTCTCCAACCTTCTCTTACTTGCCCTGGACACACATCCTCCCTCCCTCCCTCATGCCCAAATCACTGACTGCCCTCCCCAAACCATTCTGAATACTTGTCTCGTGTGCCTCTGACTTTCCCAGCTACAAAGGCACATGCTCCCCAAGTTGTACACACTTCCCAAGTTGCACACACATCTTGCAGCTTAAGTTGGCCTTGCCTGCTAGTGGAACTCTGCCTTGGGAACTCTGGGAAATGTTTTTGTTTTCTCACACAAGGAGACTACGGATGCAACAGGAGCGGCTTCCTATCCTTGGCTCTTGTCTGCCATCTTGCAGCCCTGAGCCAAAAAAGCAAGCACCTGCCATTCAATCTACTTGTGTATTTCTTGCTGCAGGAGAAAAGAAACCCTTACCAGCTTCTTCTAACAATTACTGCTCCTCAATGATATCTCCGTGGCCAGGGTGGAGTAGGGTAATTTAGAGACAGGGGCATCCCAGGCCCTTTTGAAAAGGTAGGGGTCAAGGTACCATCAATGGGATGGTGAGACGCAGCCACCTGAAAGGTGGCAAAGGACTCGCTGTCATTGCTACTGGACTGTAGTGAAGAAGAGATTAGAGAGCCGGGAAGTAGTGATCAAGTCACACAGGGCTGTGCGGGTCAGAAATAGACTTTCTGTTGTCTTAGGACAAAGAGAGGGGCTTGCGTTTATCCCTTAGCAATGAAGCTGGTCTTCCTGGCTCAGCCATGTGCCCTTGCTTGCAATTTCTGCACCATGGATAGAATTTCCCTTCTAAAATATGATGGGGTCACATTCCCCATTAACTCCACACGAGTGCTTTTCATTTTGCTTAGGACAAAATCCAAACAGGGGCAGGAGAGGTGGCTTAGTGCTTAAGAGTACTTGCTGCTCAGTCATGAGGCTCCCTGCACCCTGTTTAGGACTCTGTGCGTGTGCGTGGGCACACACATACGCGCACACACACACCATACACTCACACACACACACACTTATTCTCACACACTCACTCACACACACACCATACACTCACTCACACACACACCCCATACATATATGAAATTCCCACCTTCCTGACATGACCTAAGGGCCTTGTTCTACCCTTCTCTTAGTCTTGGGTTCTATGTGACAGGCTGCCCGTGGGTCTCACCTCCTCGTCTGCGTGAGAGTCATGATACTACCCCTAATACAGGGTGGGTATGGAGTGAGCATCGTAGTACACGCACAGTGCACAAGGCAGGCAAGGTTGATCTGTAGAAGCAATTGGAGATGCAGTCCGGAAGAGACCCTGGAAGGCCTCCAGCAAGCACGTCACCGTCACCGTCAGCTACTGTCTCTCCTTACTTCTCACTTGTGCCCACCTTTCTATTTCTTTCCCTACTAAAAGAGGGAAAGAGCCCCTGCTATTCCCACAGTAACCACAAACACTGGCAGGGGCCTCTGGACTCTCTCCTGCGGATCCTTACGGCTGGGCTGCCTAAGTTAGAGCTGTTGCCCAGGCTTCGTCCTGCTGCACCTCATGAGCCCGAAGCTCCCCGCCTTGTCCCCCCACAGGCTGTTCCAGCTCAGCTACTTTCCCACTCCTGCTTGTAGCGGCCTCCCTCTTTCCCCCTCTGCAGGCCAAACTACTCATTTCTTTCATTCCTATCTTGTTCAGTTAAGGAAACTGGACTCGAGCCTCTTCTGAGCTCATCTCATCATACTGAATAAATCTTCCCGGTGAAATTTCCTGCCCCCAAGGGCTGGTGGTGTGTGGGAGTGTGATTTTCTTCCCATCTGCTTTTGTAAACTTCTGCAAACCCCTGAGGACCACAGCTGCAAACCTGATCCTCAGCTATTGTTCACAGATGTGCTGCCTGGAAGCCCTGGTGAAGATGGGCTCAGAGACAGCCTCTTTCCCTGGGAACCTTGGAGGATGCTCTGCAGATCTCTACACACAGTGGACACCATCAACAGTGCTCCGCTAAGACTTTGGACCTTGCGGCTAAGTGGTACATGCTACTCTTGCAGAGGACCAGAGTTCATTTCCCAGCAGCACAAGTCTGGAGGCTCCTAATCCCCTGTAACTCCAGCTCCATGGGATCTCATGCCTTCTTACAGGCTCTGAGGGTGTGCGCACGCATGCACGCATGTACGCATGTGAAAATAAGTATTTTTTTAAATGACTATAGAACCCAGGAAATAATTAGAATTGTCTCTGCTGCTTATGTCAAAGATTTGTATTTTTGGTTTCTTCCTAGACAAGGCTCTTAGAAGAATTATAGATGAAAACTCATGCATAAGTCACATGTCCCCTCACTAACAAAAGTACAAATTAGATCATTTTTAAAATCAGTTTTCAGTGACCCAGATGGCGGAGAAAATGCTGCCGGGAATTTCCTGATCTGCTACAGAATTTTATAGCTCAACAAGAATAAACGATGCTGCCAATCTTGGCTTAGTTTAGAAATCCGGCAGTGAGGGAATTGGAACTGGGGAAGCACTGCCCCCTCTTGACCCCAAGACAGGGGACACAGTGGCACACTTCCTGGATGTTCTCAGTTCAGTGAATGACTCATGTCTTCACAAGCCAGACCTCATTTCGACGTCCATAGGGCTTCATGGGAGGGTCATAGCCGGTACAGTAGTAGAGGTCACCCTGGTAGGTGGCCGGCGTGCCCTCCAGGGCGGTGCGTAGCTGGGTGGCATGAGCGATGTAGTCTGCTTCCTTGGCATAACCACTGAACTGCCTGAAGACAGAAGAGAAGGGCTGGTAAGAAAGGACATGATCTTGCAAGGAAGGCAAGTCTTTTAGGGAGAAGACATGGCCAAGGTTAGGATGAGCAGGCCAGGGAGGGGAGACTGGGGTGGCGGTGGGGCGGGGTCCGATTCGCCTCCTCTGTAAACATGCAAAGATTGTCCTTCCACTTAAGTTATGAGTGTTGCATGCAGCATTGCAACTAAAAACGGTAACTCAGAGATCGATGGAGGTGCAGCGAATGCAAGCACTCCTTATGGGAGGCTGACTGTCCCAGAACCTGTCACCCTTTTCTCTGGCTCCCTCTGCTGCCTAAGCTGCTTCACTTCTTAGCCTGTCACCAGCAGGAAGGGCCGCCTAGGAAGAGCCACGGTGGCCCTGCCATGGTGTGGGCAGCAGCTGCGTGTCTTCTGAAGCAGGACAGCTGTCACGACTGAGCACATCCTACAGGGACACACTGTGGCTTCATTAGATCAGAGCCAACCAAGGCTGGGACCTCACGCAAGCAAACTCCACAGGCTTTCCCAACGAAGGAGCCTCTTCTAATCACTCCCTTCTTTGCAAGCCCTTTTCTGGGAAGCAAGGGCTGCTCACAGATTGGGTTATTTCTCTTGGTGACAGAAATGGGGACTGGAGAAGCTGTCCCTTTTCAGGTTAGACTCTTCCTTGTGTCATCGCCTCCACACCAAAGTATCCTGCAGCCAGCTCTAAATATACCACTCTACATCTGGGCTATGCTAACCTCTTTATTAGAGTCAGATACACCCGCACTGCTAATGAGCTTTGTGACTCAAAATCTGACTTCGCACCAGGCCGAGACGAGGCCAAATAATACATTATTTTTGGTGGAGTTCTTTGAATCATGCTTGGCTCTTTTATGAGCGGTTAGTCACGCTCAGCAAGCAAGCGTTCAGCCCGGTGATTACAGGGTCACTCAGGACTTCATCCGTGAGGGATTGCTCATCCTAACGTCCAAACAACAGCTAGAGAACATTGGAGAGGAAGCCAATTTCAATTGAATGCAACTTGGTTCACACAAACTGGTGGAAGGATAGAAGTCAGACTAAGACAGCTCTGCCTCACTGAGCCTCCCTGGGGAGGAAATTGGATTAGCAGACAGAAGATAAGATTCAAGGGCTTTTCTAGCAATAAAGGCCCGTGAGACACCAGGGTGTTGTAATGTCTGTGTTTGAGAATTGCCTGTGTGGAAAAAAAAGGCGGATCAAGCATTGGGAACATGTGTGGAAGGCTTCCCACAGCCTCTCCTTGTGCCTGGATATGAAACGGTTCTGTGGAAACGGATAATTCATGCTCTCTCAACTACCAGTGTTGGGTGGGCTGGCAAGGTGGCGTAGAGGTTAAGAGCACCTGTTGGTCTTGCAGAGGATCTGAGTTCAATTCCCACCACCCACGAAGCAGCTAACAACTGCCTGTAACTCTAGCTCCAGGCGATCCAATGCCCAAAGACAAAAGACTACACACAGACGTGCTTAATTAAATGTAAAACAAAAGCAAAGACAAAAATCAAAACCTAAGGGCTGCTTTTGAAGGGTCCAGAAGTATTGTTCTTAACTGCAAAACAGCCGTGTGCTCGCTCTAGTCCTAGGGTGCAAGCTCGGGGCAACCCTGCCACTTTCCAGCTCCCAGTCCAGGTGAGGTTCTTCACTATCCTGAATGTTTGAGTCCTTTGCTAAGTACGGACGATGGCAGCGCCAATCTTGAGAGGCGACTGGGGAAATTAAGGGAGAAAAGGCCACAGACTGCCTAGGGGAGTGCCAGTAGTTAGGTACCACTGTGACAGTTGTCCCTTACTATGACTGTTGTCCCTGCAAAAATACTAAAATCTGCAGCTACTCAAGCCATTTATCAAAAAGGCACAGTATCTGGATATGCCTTATGTGATCCTCTCAGACACTTTATTATTTATTTGTGTGTGTGTGTGTGTGTGTGTGCACGGTGTGTGGGGTGCAGCAAACAACTTGTGCAGGTTGCTTCTTTCTCTCTTTTCACTTCCTGGATCCGGGGATTAAACTCAGGTCATCAACCTTGTCGGCCAACACCTTTACTACCAGAGCCACCTCAACAGCCCTCACATACCACTGCCTAACTGAGCATCTGAATGTCTGTCTGTCACTGTGAGGTATCTAACTTTTGTCAGCGTGACTGGATTTGGAATCACCCGGGGAATACCCCTCAGGGTGTGCCTGTCGGAATGTTTCCAGAGATGTCTAACTGCCGAGGGAACGAGCATGGGCAGTACGACCTCACAGACTGAATGCAAGGGGAAGAAAAGAGAAAGCGAGCTGAGCATCCAAGGCGCCCATGACTGCACACACTCTGACCAGATGCCTCACACTCCTGCCTGCATCGTTCTCTGTCGCGATGGGCTGTGGTCCCTCTCAAACTGGCTCGATGAAAACCTTCCTCCTGTAAGTTGCGTTTGTCTGGTATTTTGGTCACAGCAGTGAGGAAGCTGGTACTGTGAAAACTGTAAAGATGCCAGAGATGCTCCCTGGGAAAGAGATGCAACTGCCGGTGGCAGCATGGGCGTCTCAACCCAGGAGGTACTGGCTCATCGAGGAGGGATTCCAGGAACCAGTGTTGTGCGGAGAGCTGCCCTATGACCTCAGTGGTGACTACAGGAATAGGACCTGCCAAAGGACTCTTGGGAGCAGGAGACCCAGTAGAGAGTGACAAAGGGGATGTCGTCAGTGAGGAATTTAAGTTCACTCCTGAAAACCCAGGCTTCTTCACATTTATTCCTGGACCAAACATCATGCTTGCAATAAAAATTAAAGTTCCCTCTTGCTTCACCTTAGAAATGGCTAGGAAACAAAGAGCTCAGGTAAGGTCATAGAAACACGGGCATGTGCTCCCTTCTTTGCCGTTTTACCAACTCACTGGCCCCATCGCAGGAAGACACAAACACGGGTCCTCCCAGGACCACAGTCCCTCACTCGGGAGAGGTCCAGCAGGGGTGACTCAGCCTGTCATCACCAACAAGCACCTCATCCCTGCCAGTCTCAGCTTCCCCTCTGCACGCAGGGTGACAACTCAGTGTCCACAGCTCTCCAAGATCATAAGCATGCTTGAGTGTGCACAAAGGAATGCTCGTAAAGTGCTCCGAGCTCCCAAAAGGAAATAAAGTGCTTAGATTGTTTTTGTAAGCCTGTTAATAAGTTTCTAACTCCTTGTCTTCAAAGAAGCTGTCCTCTAGGGCACTGTATTTTACCTCAGCCAACGTCAGAATAGAAACTGTGATTACCATGGGAGCAAAAGACACAGACACACAGGGATAAACAGATCACACACACACACACACACACACACACACAGACAGACAGACACACACACACAGACATACACAGACAGACAGACACACAAACAGGCACAGAACACACACATACACACAGACAGACAGACACACACACACACACAGACACACAGACAGACACACACACACACACACACACACACACTCATGTTTCCAGAAACAAGAGACTAACTGAAAGGACTAGGTTAGCGAGGAGGCGGCCGAGGGCAGGCTTTGAGTCAGTGGAGGAGGCCAGTGTGCACACCGTGTTATCTCGCAGTGTCTGTGCTGCTGCCCGGCAGTGAGGAAGGACAAATGGAAAGACTCTGAGACTGACCATCTAACGTCTAAAACCTCAGCAAGAGGCAGAGAGCTGGCTGTTGTCCTCATTTTCCCTTCTCCCTCTGTACCTGTGACAAAACACTGGCCAAGAGAAACTTGGGGGAGAAAAGGGTTGCTTTGGCTGACACTTCCACATCGCGGTCCATCAGCACCACAGGTGGGGTGTTGGCTAGTTTTGTGCAACTCTACACAAGCAAGGGTCATCAGAGAAGAGCAAGCCTATAGGACCCTTTCTTAATTGGTTACTGATGGGGGAGGACCCAGTCCGTTATGGGTGGGGTTACCCCTGGGCTGGTGGTGCTAGGTTCTATAAGAAAGCAGGCTGAATAAGCCGTGAAGAGCAAGCCACTGAGCAGCTCTCCTCCAAGGCCTCTGCATCAGCGCCTGCCTCCAGCTTCCTGCCCTGCCTGGGTTCCTGTCCCGACGTCCTTCAGTGATGGACTACGATGCAGAAGCAGAAGCCAAACAAATCCTTCCTTTCCCCATCTTGGTTTCAGTCATGGTATTTCATCCAAGCAATAGCAGCCCTAACTAAGACACCAGGTGACTCTAGATTGTGCAGAGTTGACAAAAAGTAACCAGCAGCTAAGAACCAGGCATGAAGAGAAGCGGAGGAGTAACTGCCTACCTCGATTCACGGGGGAGAGGGCATTTCCTCCAGGCAGACTGCACAGGCACAGCGTGGACGGCACGCCCTTGAGCACAAAGCCCGGAGCGGAGCGTGAACGCTGTAAGGGGGCAGAGAACTGTGGGGCCCTGGCCACCAGCTTCAACTGTTCTGTCGAACGGAGGTCACACGGGAGCACAACCTAACCGGTGATGTGTGGGCATTACATACATGATCCTTACAACACAGGCATTACAAACACGATCCTGTCTCATCCTTACAACAAGCTAGGCATTCTTATGTCTGGCTTACAGACATGGAAACCATATGAGCCATGTGCCATCAGCTCTATGGTCACGGCTGCTGCGTGAACTGGGATTGTAATGTTGGTGACAGGACAGGACAACAAACTCCTGGTTTCCAGCTCCCTCTCTCGTCCTTACTGTTTGCAGAGCCGGGAAGAAACCAAGGGCCATGCTCCTGCTATCACCGAGCCACAGCCCTTGCTTGCCCTTCCAACTGCTATTCGTTCCTTTCTTCTTTTTGGATATAGTGTCTCACTCCGTAGCCCAGGGTAGCCTGGCCAACTTAACTAAATAGCCCAGCTGGCCTCAAATTCATGGTGGACCCCCTGCCTCTGCCTCCTAAGTGTTGAGTTACTAGCATGGGCTCCAACTCTTCATTCCGCAAACATGTCATTAAGATGGTGACAGTCTCTTCTGCCATCCATCAGTCTTTCCTGAGAATTCAGTTGTAGGGGATGAGCTTTCACTTTGGTGGGAAAAGGGGGGACACTAGTCTGGAAGGTCCCCTCAAGTCTTAGGGTGAGGATAATTCTACTCCTAAAAGTACTAGGACAGCACCTGGGAGATGGCACAGTTGGTAATGGCTCCTGCGGCTAAGCCCAGCGACCCGAGTTCAATTCCTAGGACCCACATGGTGGAAAGAGAACCATTTCCTGAAGGTTGAATTCTGACCCCACATGCACACCTCCACTCCAAATAAATGTGTGTGTGTGTGTGTGTGTGTGTGTGTGTGTGTGTGGATAGATAGATAGATAGATAGATAGAGCCATTTATGGTGGTGCATGCTTTTAATCCCAGCAGATCTATTTTGAGTTTCCAGTCTACATAGCAAGTTCCGGGCTAGCCAAGGCTACATGGTAAGAACCTGTCTCAAACAAAGGCTTAAAAAAAAAATGTATTCAGGTAGTGTTAACTCCCCCCCCCCCGCGCCCCCCCACCGGCATTTTATTTATCTATAAAGTCCTGCTAATTAATACATGATTTCTTTGTGGCTGAAGGAAAATAATTTAGCCATCAGACATTCTCCCTGCGCTGTAGTAGAGACAGACAGTCCTGTTGCTTTCTCTTGTCAACCTTGCTTTCAATTGAATCAGAGAGCGACACAGTGTTGTAAATGCACGTTTGATTTATGGCGACACCATGTGGTCAACCTAGGAATAATCGCACGATAAGCTAGAATTCTATGTTCAGTTATAAAACATTCATTCACGGAGCAAAGCTAAACCAATGCAATATTTGGTACTTTTAGATTTTTGTTTTTGTTTGTTTGAGGCAAGGTTTCACTGTGTACCCTGGGCGGCTGTCCTCCAACTCGTAATCCTTTTAGTCCAGCTCCCAAGTGATGGGGTTAAAGATATGTACGGCCTTCATATTTTTAGATTTCACAGAATTCCACAGACCTGGCTCAATTCTCCCTTTTCTCCAACCCTCCCTCTCCTCTTTCTCACCCTCCCTTCCCTTACTCCAACCCTCCCCTCTCCCTCCATCCCTTCTGGGGATTCACTTTATATGTGTGTTGTGTATGGTGTGTGTTCATGTATGTATATACTGGTGTACATGCACACATGCGTGAGAGCTAGCGGTGAACACTAGCTGTCTTCCTTGTCACGCTCCACCTTATTTTATGAGATGTCCCTCACTAGACCTGGTCTCTGATTTTGCTAGAGTGGCTAGCCAATCAACACCAGAGACCTTCCAGTCTTTGCCTATCCAGCACTAGAATTAGAATTGTGTATTCCAGCACCTAGCCAAGTGCTGGGGACCCAAACTCAGGTCCTCTGGTTTACATGGCAAACAACATTATCAACCGATCCGTGTCTCTAGTCCCTGACTCAATCCTTTAATGTTAATTTATTTGTGTGCACACGTGTGCTGTGTATGTGTGTGCATGTTTGCACGTGCCATGCCGTGATGCACCTGTGGAGGTCAGAGGACAACTTTGGGGAACCGATTCTCTCCTCCCACTTTGTTGAGTCAGGAGCTTCTTGCTTTTGCTGCGTAGCCCAGGCTAGCTGGGCTATGGGCTTCCAGATGGTTCTCCACTTCCCTCCTCACCACAGGGATGCTGAGGTTGCAGAAGCATGACACTGCAACTGTGTTTTCACGTGGGTTCCAGGAACTAAACTTAGATTAGCAGGCTGTGGGGCCGATGTTCACACTCCCTGAGCCATCTCTGGGGTCCTACTCTATCCTTTACCTACATGCCCTTTTCCATCATAAAGGACCAGGTTCTTAGAGGGTGGTTAATTCCATCTTGAGAGCAAAAAATATTAAATATTAAAACATGCTCGAAAGCAAGGAAGATGCCGAAGCTGGTGACAGGTGTGTCGAAAGGATGAACAGACCAACACGAAGCCAAAATTGTTCCTACTGGCCCCAAATGAGACAGTTTGCACGTCAATGAGAATAAAATCCTCAATATGGTGGTGCACACCTATAATCCTTAGAGGGAGGAGCCTGATATGCTGGTACACATCTGTAATCCTGGGACTCAGTGGGTGGAGGCATGGGGATCAGAAGTTCAAGGTCATCCCTGGCTACCTAGTGAGTTCAAACCCAATGTCTCACAAAGGGAGGGAGGGGCTGGGGAAATGGCTCAGAGGTAAAAGTGCTCGAAAGAGATCCTGAGTTTGAATCTGCAGTCCCCACAGGTGCACATGGCGAGAGCACCTGTAATATCAGTGTACGGTGACAAGGGGTGGAGACAGGGGACTCCCAGGAAGCTTACGGGCCAGCGGGTCTGGTATTGTAGTAGAAAAAGAACAGAGAGTCTGTCTCAAACAAAGTGAACACCAGGGATGAGCACCCAAAGCTGTCCTCTGACCTTCACATTTCCTCCACAGTATACCCAGCCCTACATTATAGCCAACACACACACACACACACACACACACACGCACGCACGCGCACACACACACACACACACACACACAGTGGCACACACGCATGCACTCGCGCGCGCGCACACAGAGTCAATAAAAATAAAAACTGAGAACAAGTGCAAAGCGGTGCAATGTATCCAGCATGTTTGAAGTCCATGCCTCTGTGGATAGTGAAAACAACCCATACAAACTGAAAACACAGAGGGAGATCTCTGCCTTTGGAAGACACCAAGGAAAGAACTCATCATTTTAGAAACTAGCTAAGGGAGAGAAGGTGACAGCCATGCATCCTGCTCGTTCTACACGACTTTGTAAAACCAAACAAGAGAAGAGTGGACACTTGAGTTTGTTGAGGCAGCCCAGCTGATAACCAAAGATGCAAACAGAGGACCTTATTTGGTAAGTTCGAAAGGGACAGGCAATAAGCAGGAAAGTCCACAGTTCAGCGAACAACTCCAAGGGAACAGAGGTTAGCAAACAGGACCCCACCAGGGCTCAGTACCTAGATAAATAACTAGTTTATATTATTAGAATGTAACAAATTACTGTTAACATTTAGAAGTAGTATGGTATTATGATTACGTTTTTTTAAAATTCAGTAGTCCCATTAAAACATTTAATGCATGAAGTCATATAATGCCTGGAATTACTCAAAAAAGGAACTGAGGGAGTTTTCTGGTTCGGCCATTCACGGTGAGTGCTGGATGCAAACTCCTTCACTATCTGTTGCTGTCTATCGCTCACAGGTGGCTGGGGTTGTGCTCAGTAGCAGAGCATACTTAGAATGAAAATTCCCATAAGATGTTAGAGACAAGAGCAATTATACTGTGGTGGTTTGGGTGCAAAATGATCCCAATAGGATCTGGGATTTGAACACTTGGTCCGCACTTGTTGGTGCTGTTTGGGGGAAATAGGAAATTTTGCTGGAGGAAAGATGTCGCCGGACGTGGGCTCTAAGTCTGTAGTCTTGCCCTCTCTGCTTTTTTTTTTTTTTTTTTTTTTTTTTTTTTTTTTTCCTGCTGTGGTTGTGACCTCTCAGCTTCTAGCTTTGGCCTCCTGCTGCTGTGCATCACTTACCATTGTGGTCTCTCCCTCTGGAACCACAAGACAAAATAAACTCTTTCCTCCATAAGTCACTTCTAGCCATGGGATTTTAGCACAGCAGCAGAACAGTAACTATACAGTACCTAGTTATTATTTTGAGTATGGATGGACAAATGGTGAGAGATTAGCTGCATCTGCAACCGTGGCTACCACTGCATGCTTCTTCCTCTGCCATGGTTAGGTGTCCACCACGCTGGGATTTTAACAAATGGGGAGTCACCAATCACTTAGAAGAGACGTGGCTTCTGAGAGAGGGCTGGAGCAAAGGATAAAAGGCATGCGCTGGGGGTGGACTGATTCGATTGTGTCGATCTTCAGATAATTACTAGATAAAGAATAATAGGTCGCAGCCTTAAGTAGCTTACAAATAATGTTTAGAGAGTACGAATAGGTAGGCTTTCACAGTACCCCCAGGATGATGGTCATATCAGCAGTGCTTAACCAGTGGGGGAAAGTAAGCCTTAAAGAGGCTTAGTAACTTCTAAAGCAGATCTTGCTATTATGTAGCAGAACTGAGGATCACAGGACATAGCAGCAGTTTAGGCTGAGGGCCACTGGTTCTACCTATCAATACTGCAACAGGCCAAAGTATCCAGGTAAACTGCTATGTGCTATGGCCATGGAAATAAAAGCAGATTATTGTCACGATTCAGGGTTTCTTCGTTGAAACGAATTAAGCAACAGAGAGAAGCCAATATGAACATTCACTGAGAAGATGCAGCGGGAGGCTGCAGGCTAAGCAGGGCGTCCTTACGTGGAATACACAGTGATGCTCTCCCGCTCCTCGATCTTCACACTTTCGTCACTGGGAACCGGTGGGCTGCTTTGAAACTGGTTCGGAATCCGGAACCAGACTTTCAGTTTCTTCTGTAGGGAGCCATCTTCATTGGGGAACACAGCAAAAGAAATGGGAACTGTCATGCCCATGCCAATTCCTGAAGACGTCAGAGAACAGAGGAAGCAGGCATTAGACAGAGCCTCTGAGGGCCATGCATTTCATTTCTTTTCCAAGGCCTTTTTTTTTTTTTTTTAATGAGCAACAAACATTTCAGGCATGGAAAATATATAATTAGACTTGTGTTTATAAATAACTCTTACTTTTATATTCCGGAGATAAGAGTTGATGCCACTGTTTACTTTTATATGTTTGTATGTGTGCCTGTGGAGGCCATAAGAGGGTAGTGGATCCATTAGAACTGGAGTTACAGATGGCTGGAAACCACCATGTGGGTGCTGGGAGCTGAGCACTGGTCCTCTGTAAGAGCAGCCAGAGCTCTCAGGTGCTGAGCCATCTCTCCAGCCTTTCCTTTGGCTGAGAACTGAGTTTAGGTTCTCTGCAAGAGCAGTCATTAATATGAAACAGAGAGCCATCTCTCAGCCTCTCTGCTTGAAGAAACAAATAAAAACTATTTGGTGACACATAGCAAGAATGTGTCAGGATCTGCATATTTGAGAGGAAGTACAAAATATGGGAAAGTGTGGTTAGTAGGACCTTTCCTACAGGATAGCTTGCAACTGTTCAAAACAGGGGTATGTCTGAGTAAATTATGGACACATGATGCCATACAATGCAGCTATGAGGAATCATGCTTAAATACTGTTTAACCACAGAGCATAATTACAAAACAAGTAAAAGAGACAAAATATGCAATTATAGGAGTACTCACTTTATATTAAAAGGCCCCTCAAAGGGCCTGGGTGGTATCACATGCTGGTAATCCCAGCACTCAAGAGGGGCTGTTGTGTCCCAGGCAGCCAGAACTACTTAGCAAGATCCTGACCCAAAATCCAAGTGCTAAGGATATAGCTCAGTGGTAGATTATTTGCTCAGCACACCCAAGGCCCTGGGTTCAACCCCCTGGCACTTCAAAGCTCTAAAGAGACACAACTGTGTGTGAGCTAGAACAGCAGAGGAAATTAGCCATCCTGGTGTGTTTATACATGTTTTCACCTAAACAGATACTTTAACAATTAAGAAGAAAAAAAATTTTTTTCTCATCTTCTTACCGGTCAACTTATTTTCTAAAGCCTGCTTGCTTTGCTCCAAGAAAATATTACCATGGTTAAAAAGTTCTTTACCATCTTCCTAACTACTAGCATGAAAAACACAAAAAACAAAACAAACAAACAAACAAACAAAAAAAAAACCCAGTATCTCTATTTTCATTTTCTTTTAAATTTGATGATTAGTTTGCAGGTATTCTACAGGGCCACCTAAGTCAGAAAGCTGCTTGAGTCCAACATTTTACAAGCCGGTGTGGTAACGCATGCCTCTCAGCACTTTGCAGGCAGAGGCAAGTGAATCTCTGCGAGTTTGAGGCCAGCCTGCTCTACATAGTAAGTTCCAGGACAGCCAGGGCTATGTAAAGACCCCTGCCTCAACCCCACTGTCCCCAAAATAAATAAAAATAAAATTACAATTTAAACTCCTATGGTGTACCTTACATGATACTTCAGGCCAATCGTTTTAGAAATTGGGCTCTCGGAGGAGAGGCAGCCAGCATGGGCTGCTGTGTCCCAAAGCCAGGAATGGCTTCAGAGTTCATGGATCTTCAACCATCAGAGCTGAGTCTGGGGCTGGCTGCCACACTCACAGCTCACAGGGCCTTTGCAGCTAACAACCTGAGGGCTGACAGGTGTCCAGCCTGGTGCTAGCAATTTCCAGGCAGATGAAATCTATGCCTTGCACGGAACTCAGCTCTACCCACTCACCCAATCCAAGGACACGATGCAACTGTTATGTTAAAAAACAAAACAAGAGTGTGCACCTAGCTCTGTACTTGGAAAGAACCACAAATTGAGTGACGGGGAACGTGTGCACTGAAAACCGAGAGGCGGGCGGGGCTCACAACAGAGGGGTCTGATGGAGAGCTTCCGGTCATGAACCTCCTGCATGACATTGGAATAGGCAGTTACAGGTGTTGATCGATAGCCACTCCCTGGTACCTCCTGGGGCAACATGAGCTCACACGGAGCCCTGTCCCTCTGGAGTACTCACCCTTATTATTGGTGCCGCCCACATACTTCATGATTTTGGGCATTGCTTCCCGGAGAGCCTCATCCACAGGCTTGTCTGTCACTTCCACAGTGGCAAACTTCCCCCCCTCACAGGCTCTTTCCTCATAGGAGACTTCTTCCTGGAGATTCAGGACACACAGTGAGTGGGAAAAAGAGCTTAACGTGCGAGAAACCCTCCAGGGTGGGTATGGTGCTGGTGTAGACGGACTCCATATGAAGCACCCTAAGAAACAGGTTCTGGGATGTTTTTATTGTTGTTGTTTTGTTTTGTTTGCTTGTTTGTTTTTTAGAGACAGAGTTTCTCTGGGTAGCCCTAGTTGTCCTGGAACTCACTGTGTAGACCAGGCTGGCCTCAAGCTCAGATCCACCTGCCTCTGCTCACTCTCCCGAGTGCTGGAATTAAAGTCATGTGCCCTACCCCTGGATGATTCTCTGGCTTTTATAGGTGTAGAACATCAAAAGCTACTTAACAATCTTACAGGAAGGGATAGTGCATGCCTGTGACTGTAGCACTGGGAGATGAGGACAGAACAGGGGTTCAAGGTTATCAGGCCAGCCTGGGATACATGACATGCTCTCTCAAAACAAAACCACCACCACCAAACAACCAATTTATGGTTAATATTCCAAGGGAGCTAGAGAAGCTATTGGACCTCAGAATACTGGAAACACTAAAAAAAAAAAAAAAAAAAAAACCACCAAAAGATCAAAAGCTTTTGAAGATTGAGAGAGAGAGAGAGAGAGAGAGAGAGAGAGAGAGAGAGAGAGAAATATGGGGTGCTAGAGAGGTGGCTCAGGGTGGAGAGTATGTATTGCTCTTGCAGAGGACCCATGTTTCAATCCCAACACCCATGCTGGGCAGCTCACAACTCTTTGTAATTACAGGTCCATGGGATCTAATACCTCTGGACCAGAAGGGCAGCAACTTTCCTGTAATGGACTTTCGAGGCTGCTCTAACAGTCTACTGTGGAGCTGCATCCCAGCCTCCCCAACTCACATCTGATGGTGTTGTAATCTCTCTTCCCACACAAAGCCCTTCCCAGTAAGGTCTGTCCTTTGTACTGAGCCCCCGTCCTATGGCCATTTCCCTGGTGTCCAGACTCAGGGCAAACATGCAGCTCTCCTTGCCCCTTGCTCCTGTCCCTTCACCACGCCATGTGATGTCTTTCTACGATATCAGTTTGTGTTCCTGCACATCCAGGAAATCAGCATTTCTCAAACTTTATGTGTTTGTTCTTCAAACTTTTAAAAACGTTACAGCAGGCCTTATCATGAATATACCCACAGTGATGGAGTACAACGTGACTTTCTTTCTAGTCGTTTTCCTTCTGCTCCGCTTGAATGAGTTTAGTGCTCTAAAAGTAAAGTTGGTCTCTCTTGATTTTACTGTCAGGCAATAGGACACTGTTGTACTTGAAAAATAAAGGCTTTGTGGACAAGAGCTAGACCACACAATTTTACATGATGTAAAGCACGAGGTGTTTATTTGATTAAATGGTACAGGGTTTCCTGTACCATTTTGCCATGAAGATTCTCAACCAGGGAGATTTTGACTCTTAGGGCTCAAAGAGGGGAAAAGAGAATTTGGGCAGGGCTGTGGGGTTGAGTGGTTTCTGTAGTTTGAACAAGTTATTTAATACTCTAGCTTCATATTTGGAATGCAAAAAAAAACCTATTGTTTTTTAGTATAAATTAAAGGTGAGTGAGTAATGACAAAGGGGGGGCATTTTACCTTAATTTTTTTTTTTCTGGTCACAAAGTCACAGAGACCCACATGCCTCTGCCTTCCAGTGCTGGGACTAAAGGTGTGTACCACCATGCTCAAAGCCAGGAGAATTTAATTTGAACTCTTGGGTGTCAAATTCATGTTCAAGTTCCCATTCGGAGACTGAGGGTGTAGCTTACACTGGGGAAACAGAGGCAGGAGGAGCAGAAGTTTGAGTTCAAGGACAGCCTGGAGATCTGTTTCAAAAGCAGATATTTCTCACGCCCTGACAGTTCATGGTGGCTGGAGAAAGGGGCATCATTTTCTTCCATGGTGTATCCACTGATACCATGTTCCGTCCATGCTCTTGGAGGAAAGACTATTTAGACTCTGTAGGGTGTGTGTGTGTGTGTGTGTGTATGCTCTCTCTCTCTTTGACATGACATATACATGTCATGACATACATGTCAAAGAATTAAATAATAAGAGAAAGAAAACCCCTTCCGATGAGACAGGGGAATTGCATCACACCAAGAATCAAGGGGCAGCTAAACAGCCCTGACCCTGGGCCATCTCATGTGGTAACCCCGAGGACCCACAATGAGGGTTCCGGCCGGTAGGACTGACACTTGCAAACAGCCTTCCAGAGCGGACTCTGGGAGTACCACAGCAGAACACTCTATGACACCCCTCTCTTTGTGATCCGCCCTCACGCCCCGATTCTGCTACTTGTCATGCTTTAACTTCTCAAAACTCAAGTATGAATCACAGAGGTTCAGAACTGCCAATGGTTGTAAAGTTCACCTCACTATATTTACCCAGAAGGAAATGAAGAATCAGACTGCATTGCCCAAGAAGACCCAGTTGCTGAAAGGCAGAAGAGGAAATGGAATTCTGCTCCTAACCCCGCTCTGGGGCTCATTCAGGACGCCAAAACGGTGGGGTGCACTCGGCACTCTACTTTTCTTGAGTCAGCCCTGTGTGTAATTTGGGTCAGACATTTGTATGTTGGGGACGAACTCAGAACAAAGTCTCAATTCATTTTATTCAGTTAACTTCTGTAACAAATGGGGAAGCTAACCGCAAGAACTTACTGGAAAAAGAGACAGCTGACTCTCTGGGCTTTCTTTCCTCCTTCTATGCAAATAATCAGTAGGTACTGAATTATCTGCTATGGACTGAGCCATCCTGCAAAATGACCTGGATTCATTCAGATTCTCTCTCCTTCCCTCCATCTCTCTCCCCTCCTCCCTCCTCCCTCCCCCTTCTCTCTCTCTCCCTCCCTCTCTTTCTCCCTCCCTCTCTGTGTGTGTGTGTGTGTGTGTGTGTGTGTGTGTGCGTGTGTGAATAAGAGGACAATCTCAGCTATCATTTATCAGGTTCCAACTGCCTTTTAAAAAATTTATTCTGGGTGGTGGTGAAGAATGCCTTTAATCCCAGCACTTGAGAGGCAGAGGCAGGCGGATCTCTGAGTTTGAGGCCAGCCTGGTCTACAGAGTGAGTTCCAGGACAGCCAGGGCTACACAGAGAAACACTGTCTTGAAAACAACAACAAAAACAAAACACAACATTATTTATTTACCTGTATGAGTGTTTGGCTGCATGGCTCATGTATGTATGTGTACTGGGTGCATTCTTGGTCCCCAGAGGTTGGAAGAGGGCATCAGATCTCCTAAAATTAGAGCCATGGATGGTTGTGAACCATCATGTGGGTGCTGGAAACTGAACCGGCTCTTCTGCAAGAACAGCTACTGCTTTCAACCATGGAGCCACCTCTTCAGACCCTTGATTGGTTTTGTTTTGAGACAAGGTTTCTTACTGGCCTGGAAGTGAATAAGTATGCATCACCAGGGCTGCCAGTGAATCCCAGGGAGCCTCCTGTTTTTGTCTCCCCAGTGCTGGGGTCATTAACACATGCTACCAAGCCTAGCTTTTTTACATGGGTTCAGGGGTACATCACAGGTCTTCATGTTTGCAAGGCAAACACTGGGATGACTCTACCATCTTCCCTGCTCATCATATTTTCCGATAAGAGGGAAGACTGTCCAGCAAAGGGGAAGCCGGAGGACAGCAGGTTGTCATCAGAAGGGGCATGCTGTACCAGGACAGTGTTGGATCACAGCATAGGGCCACTGAGGTAAGTCTGGGAGCTCTGTGTGCGCTTTCCTGTCCCAGTAGGTCACAGTGACTTTCAGGGGCTTCCAGACCACCCACTGGGGTGCTCACTGTTTGCCTCTTTGAATAAACACTGTTGCAACCCTCTGGCAGATGCTGCAGACTCAAGACTAGACATTAATAAGATGGGGATTGCGAGGAGATGGTGAGAAGGCGGCATCAGAAATTTGTTGGTGAGAAGGCGGCATCAGAAATTTGTTTAGTTTTGGTTAGTTTGTTTGTTTTGCTCTTTTTGCGACAGGGTATCTCTCTATAGCCCAGGCTGCCTTGGCTGTAATTCACTATATAGCACAGGTGGACCTTGAACTGTAATTCCACTTCAGTTTCTGGAATGATTCTAATAAAGGCAATACACTACTTCTCCTGGATACAAACGGTTATTCTAAAATGTCCCAAAATGCTGATGGTTAGAGGAGGAGATCACTGGATATATCAAGAACAGTGCCTTAGGGCCGGAGAGATGGCTCAACTCAGCTCAGTGGTTAGGAGCATGAGTGCTCTTGCGGAGGACCCAGGTTTGGTTTCCAGCACCCACACGGCAGCTTACACTGCTCTGTATCTCTAGTTTGAAGGCAGCACACACTCATGGAGCACAGACGTACATTCTAGCCTACCACCCATACACATAAAGATAAATACAATCTCTTTCAAAAGTTTTTTAAAGAACAATTGGACCATGAGGAAGAATGTTGAGTAAGTCACTCTGGCTGGAACAAAGTCTGTTTAGGATGCAGCAAGAGAAAGGGCCAGCAACACCAACCCAAACCTTGGGTTGTGGTAGCAGTTGGCTTCCACAGCCTTTAGCCCAGTGATGGTGAGCTGAGGGCTTACGGCTTTTGACTACTCTAAATTAATTCAATCGATTGATCACGGCTTTTGCAGGTGTGTCTGGGGCTCCAGGGGATGGTCTGAAAGTCAACATCAAATTCTTCTTATCCCATCCCTTGCTCCTGACTAACCCCTCCTCTCTTCAAACTCCAAAAGCTAGATACTTCTTACATTAAAGGGCCCTTGTATGTCTGTTTATCTGATGCCTGGATGAGCAAACAGCCCGTGGGGCAGCTGGCCACAATTGTCTGGAGCTGAGGAGGAAGCCTACACTGAGAAACAGGAATAAATACAGGAGTAGTTGGCAGGGGGAGAGACTTAAGGTTGAGGTGGGCGAGCAAGCCCACGTGGAACTGCTGTGTGAATCTAATTGTATCCAGCAATCCGCTATCTAGCATCCTTCATCACCGAATGCTTACAGTATTTATTTATTTTATTTTACGTGCATGTGTGCATACGCCTGAGTGTATGTGTATACGCCATGTGTGAAGGAACCCTTGGGGGTCAGAAGAAGGTGTCAGATCCTCTGGAACTGGAGTTATAGGAGGCTGTAAGCTGCCACGTAGGTCCTGGGAACCAACTCTGGGTCCTCTGCAAATGTTGTAAGAACTCTTAACTGCTGAGCCAACTCTCCAGCCCCATTGTTCCAGCCCTAGGTGATGGGGCATCACCCAGCATCCCCTTGTCCTGACAGTTGAATCCAGAGCACCCCTGTGTCACACTGCTATTTCTTTTCCTCTCTCCCCTCCTGAGACATTGTTTTACTCTGTATGCCAGCAGACTAACCTCACACTCATGGTAATCCTCCTGCCTCAGCCTCAGGGGTGCTGGGATTACAGGAGTGAGCCGTGTCAGGCTCCTGATTTCTTTAATGCCCAGAGTGTTCCTACTCCTTCCTGCTGCTTTCTCTATCTGGAAGATTGTCCTGCTGCCTGTGGCTGACATCTGATGAGTCCTACTCGTTCGTCTAATAGGTCCTCCAACCGGGAATCCACTCCCTCGGAGAGGGACCTATCTAAAACAAACCCCCCCTCCCCGTGTTACCTTGGTAGGCCTTTGTGCTTTTACATCACACTTCTTATAATTATAACGCTATGTGCAAGCCCTCCCCGCAGCCGTAAGCCTGGGTCTGGACTGTTTATGTCACCACTGTACCTCTCTGTATCTATGACCACAACTTGCTTGTTGTTGACGATATTCTATGGGCACTTTTTGGAAAGGATGGCTGCAGAGTGAACCAGTTTTACTTTATTGACAAGGACCATAATAGTGACTGCTCAATATAGGCATGGGGACCTGGTTAATAACAGCTCCTGGGGAAAAGCTGGGTCACACTCAGGTCCCTTGTGGGTACCACTTGTTCGAAGCATCAGTGCTCACACCTGGCATCTGAATCACTGGACCACTGTGAAAATTTAAGTGTTAGGATGAACGTTAGTTGGGTGTAGTGGGACATGCCTATAATCCCAGCACTGAGGAGACTTAGTCTTGGGCCAAAACCCAAAAAGAAATTAATGAATGAATATGTGTATTAATCAGGCATGGTAAGAGGTAGGACGATCAGTGGTTCATTCTGGGCCCTGCTTCATAAAGAAAGTAAGGAAAAGAGAAAATGGAGGCGGGGGTGGGGGGGTGGGGGAGAAGGCAGGCAGGCAGGAAGAGAGAGAGGAAGGGAGGGAGGGAGGAAAATGGATACTGTCTGGAAAACCACCAGTTATGTATGGAGCTCTATATGAGTGCATTTATCTAACTGGACTTCTCTACTTTTTCAAAGAATCAGCCTTCTATGTGAACGCTGTTGACTTTCAACATCAGTCACGCCAGAGAGTTTGCGTGTTCCGTGGAACATAACAGCAGCCCTCTTTACCCCACTCCCATTGGGTGAGGCCCTTAACCAGATAGTGGGTGAGGATCTGTACCCACGGTCACAAACACCAACACTCAACAGCAGTGCAAACTGGGTGAGGGTCAAACTCCAAAGACCTGGCAAGAATGTCTCTTGCTCTGGGCTCTTCGAGTCCTCTAAAGGTCACTTTCGTTTTCTGGTTCCTGTGGTCCCTGAGATGATTTTAGAGGTCTACTCTCTGGTGAGAAGAAAGTGTTAATAGATCACTAACCCAACAGAGAACTCAACATGAATTCAGTCATTCATTCAATGCCCCCCAACAAGCCCATGGGGAGGTTAGTGCTTTAGTCTTCATTTTTAGAGTTTTGGGGAACAAGAGGTTAAGTGCCAGGTCGCAGTGGGAAGATGGTGAAGCCAGGACTCAAATGCAGGCTGTTGTTCCTGACACATCTGTACAAAGGACACAGATAATTCCTATCGGACCTTCTCCAAGCATTCTCAGGACCCACCCAACTCAGACCAGGGAGCTCCCTGCTCCCTCCCTCCCTGAGCAATGAAGACCCTGATAAGGACAGGCTGGAATCAGTCCGGAACATGTGAATGGCTAAACCACGAGGGGCCCACAGTGCGCTTTCCACCTGCCAGAGCTGTAGACAAGGGATTCTGACACAGACCCCAACTCTGTATGTCAAAAACAAAGCTTACACGTATCTTTGAACACTTAATAAAATGTCGCAAAGGCAATGTTAGTCTTCCCTTACAGTTGAAGAATCTGGAGCTGGAGTGGCTGAGGTGTTAAGTGACTTATTCATAGAATCCAGCCTTCACTCCTGAGCGCTAGGATGTAGACAGGCACAGCCATGCCTGGTGTAGTTCAGGCCTCAACAAAGCCCTTTGAAGTTTCAATGAGATAACTGCACTATAAGTCGTTCAAAACCTAGCGCTTGGGTATGGGCGGCCTGATGTGTGTGCTGGGAATCAAACTCAGGTCCTCTGCAGGAGCAGTGAGTGCGATTCACCTCTGTGCCACATCTCCAGCCCCGTAGTGTATATCCCATATTTGCTCACTAGCCACCGGAACAAAAGCTCCATGAGGGCAGAACTCCTTGGTGGATTCACTCTGTTGCTATAATGGCTACAGCTTAGAACTCACAATGTAGCTCAGGGTGGCCTCAAATCTGTGGCAATCCTCCTACTTCTGCCTCCTGACTTCTGGGGTTGCGGGCATGGGCCATCATCTGCGGCTGGTTTTGTCCATTCTTTATTTATTTTCAAGATGCATGGTCCACACATATTTGGCACAGAAAAGAGTGCTATTTGTTAAAGTAATTAATTTTAAATTGGAGGATTTCTCATAGACAACTTGCATATCTTAACTTGGCAACTGTAGTCCTGGGAAGTCACTTGGCGGGAAAGCATTCTCAATAGGCTTCAGTTGCCGCCAGGCCCTATAATCTAACCAGCCAGTCCCATTCACTTTCATTATCTCTCTGCCTGGCTGGCGAAGGCGTTTGAATGTGTGTCCCCTTGTGATCAGTGCTTCAACTGCTTCTTGTGAACACAGCTGGGGAGACTCTGACAGGGGGACAGATGGCTTGTCAGGCCTCTGGATGATTGAGTCTGTGTGTGAGGCTGTAGTAGGTTCCAGAACTTGTCCCCCAAGCAGCACCAGAATTGTTATAAAAGAAAGATTGTATTGAGACACTTGTCCGGCTGAGGGTATAGGTCAGCCAGCTGTGAAGCACTCTATGATGCTGGTTTAATTCCCAGCATTAACCAGTCGATAACCAAATATAGCTTAGGAAAACAATATACACCTGTAAGATGATAACTGAGTGCCCAACTCCCAATTTTCAGGAAAGCAGACCTATGACCCCCTCTAGTGTTGAGGCAAATTTGGCAGAACACAGTGATTATGTCTCTTCACTCAATTCTATGCATCCAACAGGAACAATTCTATAAACCACGAGCAACCGTATAGCTCTGAGCCTCTAAACACGATCTTGACTGTGGACTCCCACACACGCTGCACTACACAGCCAAGACAGATTGAAGGGTTCCTCACGGCTCCCTAGCAGATCTGCCTGCACGCCCCCTGCACGCCCAAACCTGCACGTCTGCAGCACACACACACACACACACACACACACACACACACCGATTCTATTCCTTCTGTACTTGTGTTTTGTTCCTGGTTGTGTTGTTTTTGCTCGCTAGGACTTTTGTCAGCCGTCCTGCACTCGTTCTGCAGTCGTTTTGTCAGTCACTCTGCAACCAAGAGTCTCGCAAACAAAATTGTTCAGAATGTCGCCAAGCTACTTAACGCCTGTAACCCTAGCACTCAGAAGGCTGAGGCAGGAATATTGACACAGAATGCAGGGCCAGTTTGGGTGGCACAGCTAGTGCCAGGCCAGCCTGGGACAGGGTAGGTCTCTGTGCTAAGAGAGGAAAAAGTTCAGGAGGTTTAGAATGCTTAAATGAACGTAGGCATTCAACAGGCGGTGTCCCATTCGCCCAGATAGATCCTTTCTCGCGTCCTGCTCTGGCTGAGCCCGATCGCATTCTCCCCTCCTTCCCAGGCCCAGGGCTTGGCGGTGAAAGGGCGGCCCCAGCAGGAACACAGTCCCACCCATAGCTCCGTAACACCCCCTAGCAGCCCGAGCCAGCGTGGTACGGCTGCGCAGTGCTCCGGTTCAACGCAGCCTTACGGGCCTACCTTGCTCCCGGTGCTCAGAATCTGCCAAGGCCATGTCTCTACGCTCCCGAATAGCGAGTTTTTGATCATTCCCAACATGGTGTCGTCGTAGAAGCTGGACGATTGCGCCGCAGGAAAGCAGGGTTCACTGGGTGAGCGGGCAGTGAGTACCGGCGTAGTCAGGAGACTGGGGCGGAGCTGCGGCTGTACAGGGCGTGGCCGGGGCGGGATCTCCACAAGCCCCACCCACATAAGCCGTCTGTAGTCTCCTGGGTGGGGCGCCGGTCCAGGTCTGCAGTACCTCATTCCACTCCAGAAACACTTTTTAATTTTTTCGCGATAAGGTTTCTTTGTGTAGTTCTGGCTGTCCTGGAACTAGCGATCTGTAGGCTAGGCTGTCCTTGAACTCACAGAGATACACCTGCCTCGGGAGTGCTGGGATTAAAGCCATAAACCACCACTTGTCAACAGGACATAATTTTTTTAGTCACCCTGTCCTACCTCATTGCTGCCTCGCTCAGAAGATTTAAAATTAATTCTGTGTCTGTTATTTTGTGACAGGGTCCTGCTATGCAGTCTAGGCTGGCCTCAGGATCCTCCTGCTTCAGGCTCTGGAATGCTGGGCTTGCAGTGATCTCTGTCACTCTGGCTTTGTCATCTATGGTATGGAAAAACCACTCTTAACCAGTTCCTTACTGTTTTCTTTTCTACTGTGTCTCTTTGGTTTGCAGGGCTGGGTCTCAGTGCAGTCCAGGCTAGCCTGGAACTCACTCTGTAAATGGAGTGATGTGTCTTCCTGCCTCAGCTTCCCCAGAGCTGAAAATTAAAGGTCAGAAGTACCATAACCAGCATTCTATCCCCCTGGTGGCTAGCCTCACAGGAGGACATCCCAGGAAGTCCCAAAGGTGGGTGCTGGGAACTGAACTCAGATCCTCTATAGGAGCTATGTGCGCTTTTAACCACTGATCCATCTCTCCAGTCCTGACATTGTGTTCTAATAACAAGTTCCACATTCCTTGTCCAAACAACAGCTCATTCAGTCCCCTCATAACCTAGCTGATTTTATTACGATTTCATGAGTGCCTGTTTTTTTTGCCAAGTACTTTACAAATATTATTTGTACTCCTAGTATCACTAACAGGTATTCGCATACACATATCCATCTTACAGAGGGGGAGAGGAATGGGAGGGAGGTCATGAATATGAGCAAAGTACAATGATATATGCAAATGATATATGTAAACACGTCACAGTGAAACCCATTGTTTTATATGCTATCTGTCCTGGTTATTTGTAGTCAACGACACAAGCTAAAGTTGTCTGGGAAGAGGAAGCTCAGCTGAGAACATGTCTGCATCAGATTGCCTGTCAGCAAGTCTGTGGGGTGCTTGGCTATGATTGCTATTGGGGGCCACAAACACAGTGGGTGGTGTCACCCCTGGGCAGGTGGTCCTGATTTATTTAAGAAAGTAGGTTGAGCATGACAGGAAGAACAAGCCAGTAAGCAGCCCTCCTCGGGTTCTTGCCTTAAGTGATAGAATGTGACTTGAAGGTTGTAAGAAGAAATAAACCGTCTCTTCCTCTAGTTGCTTTTGGTCATGAAGTTTTATCAGAGTAATGGAAACCCTAAAATAATGATGATGATGATGATGATGATGGCAACAACAAAAGCAGAGGAAGAAAAAGAGGAAACCTGGGTCAAAATGAACAGCTTTCCAAACCAATGGAAGCTTGTGATTTATAACATCACACTCACCCTTCAGGACCATACCCTTTGACCCCTTGGTATCTGGTGTCCCTGAAAGGACCCTTCAAACCCTGTGTCTCAGTGGACACTGGAACAGGTGCCTCTGTTCTATTATCCTGTCCTCATGACATTTGTTCACGCACCTTGAACCTGGTGGCTGATGGCTAAGTTGGTTGCTGTTGAGCTGTGACCTGAATGTCTAATGTGTGAAGCTGCTTAGCCAGCTGAGAAAGGGAAGTGGAGCCCGAGCTAAGGACAAGCAGTGACACTAACGACGTCCTCAAGTTCGGTGGGAAGAAATATTCACATTATTAACTGCACACAAAAGCGGCTTTCCCGTGGCTCGATGACAGGTATTTCTACATCAGTGTAAAATAAGTTGCTATTTAATTACTTCATACTTTCTTGACTCTAAAATGCCACGTACTGTTAAGAGGCAATACTTTTATGTACCATCAAGAAAGAAACAAAATGTTACTAAGTAAAACCATGACATTCAATTGACTATTAAATGCACCTATATACATTGAATTATAATTTGACCTATAAGAGATTGTTATGTTGTTTTGTTTGTTGGTTCAACTACAGTCTCACTATGTGGCCCAGCTTGGCCTTAAACTTTTCCTTCTCCTGCTTTAGCCTTCTGGGTGTTGGGATATAAGTGGGTATCACATGACCAGCTTGTTACATTGCTTTTACGATTTATTTATTTATGGCTGGGCAGTGGTGGTGCATGCCTTTAATCCCAGCACTTGGGATGCAGAGGCAGGTGGATCTCTGTGTTCGAGGCCAACCTGGTCTGCAAAGAAAGTTTCAGGACAGCCAGAGCTCCACCGAAAAACCAGGGTGGTAGTACGTGCCTGAAATTCTACCACTCTGAAGCCTGGAGCAGTAAGTTTGCTGAATGTTCAACCCATCTTGGGGACATATAGTGAGTTTCAGATCAGCCTAAACTCAAAATGAGGCTCTGTCTCATAAACGAGCTGGCTCAGTGGTTGGGAGCACTTGTTGTTCTTACAGAGATCTGGGGTTCAATTCTAGGCCCTTGTTCTAGGCCAGCAGCACCAGGCACACACATGGCGCACAGATATACATGCAGGCCAAACATTCATACACATAGAACAAGTAAGTCCAAAAGATAAGCAAATAAATACTCACTGCTCACAGTCATGTCTCCTTCCTTACAGCCAATCTGTTAAGAATAATAGGACGTTCGGAGCTGGAAAGACGGCTCAGTGGTTAGGAATTAATCTTGATAGACAGTTTCATGAGTTTAAGAATAACCAAGAAAACAAACCTCTGGGCGGGTTGGCAAGAGCGTGTATAGATTGCATTAACTGAGTCAGGAAGAACTGCTGTCTGTCAGTGCACCATTCCGCGGGATATGGGTTAAGAGAACCGGCACTGAGCCAGCACATTCGTCTCCCAGTGCTTGTTGACTATAGACACAAAATGATCAACTGCTCCATGCTCCCACTCCTTCCTTCTTCTACTTGCTTATGTTAGGTATTTTGCCTCAGGAACCAGAAAAGTCAATATCGTGCGTGGAAGGATGCAAATGAAGATGCTGTAGGGCTATAACCTGGCTGCCCTTGAAACTAACATAAGTACCTAAGATGCAAAGAGCAACAAAGAGAGGGTTGCAGTTGATCAGAGAAGTTGCTACAATGGCCCCTGGGCGTGGGGGGATGTCCTTAGAAGTGAGGCCCAGGGAGAGATGTGAGCTTGGAAAAAAGTGTCTGGATGTGTGGGAGAGAGTTTAACATGGCAGAGTCTAGAAAGTGGTAGCTGCAAATGAAGGCTTATGCAGCCTCGTTTCTCTCTGACCTTTTGCTGTCCTCCGGGCTCTCACACTTCCTCCTCTGATGCAAACCTTAGAAACAAGAAAGTCTTTCCCTACTTGAGTCATAGAAACTGGAATCCAGTCTCCACAAAGGCAGCCACAAAGCCTGAACATGTTAGGTATTCTGTAAGAGTTTATCCTCATGCTTTCTAAATACTCATGCGTATATCCAGTGTCCTGCCCAGCCTTCACAGGAGCTTCTTACTGCAGTGCATGGCAGTTAATGCAGAAACTGTTAACTGACCAATGTGCAACAAAGAAATGATAGCAGAGAGCTCAACCCTATAAGGAAAACTGCATCCCTCCTAAGAGCCCGAGGGTGGGAAAAGGTGCAACAGGAAGATGTGATGGGAGATGTCACTCTGCAAAAATGTTTCTCTTATTGGTTAATGAATAAAGCACTGTTGACAAATAGGAAAGCAAGATAGGCGGGACTAGGAGACAAGGAGGATTCGGGGAGATGTAGGAGGAGATTCAAGATGTAGAGACTTGAGAAGAAGGTCGGGATCCTCTCTCCGGTTAGATAAGACCATGTGAAAATACTTAGATTAATAGATATGGGTTAATATTTAAGACAGAGCTAGCCAATAAGAAACACTAGCCATTGGCCTACAGCTTTATATCTATACAGTGTCTCTGTGTGTTATTTGGGGCTGACGAGGCTGTGGGGCCAGGTTGACGGGAAAACTGCCCGCAACAAAGATGTCCTCTGACCATGACAAGGCTGTTGCACTCAGGAACACACTGCACTGTGGTTATCTGCTCAAGACCAGCATAAGATTGAGTCCCTCAGCAGGACGTGGTGGCTCAGGCCTTTAAACCCAGCACTTGGTAGGCAGAGGCAGATGGGTCTCTGAGTTCCAGTTCAATCTGGAATCTGGTCTATAATTTCCAGGACATCGAGGGCTATACAGAGAAACCCTGTCTTAAAAAAAAAAAAAAAAAAAAAAGGTTGGGTCCCTCAACATTTCATCATGGATGGGGGAGGGGTCGGTAGGGCAGGACCTCACTGGTTCTAGAGGAACCTGAGGACCTATTGGCAGTTCATGGTTGTTGGGGCTGTGTTATCTTTTTAAAAACGATTAAGGAGCTGGCTCATGGGTTAAGAGGACTGGCAGCTTTTCCAGAGGACCAACATGATGATTCACAACCATCTGTAACTCCAGTCCTATGTGATTATTTTAGCCTTCTTCCACTAAGTTGAGGGTGTGCCCTTCCTTTGAGGGTGTGCCATTTTATAACCTTTCCCCCAAACAGGTCTGAGTTAGGGAACCCAGTTCCATTGCTGTCATTTCCTAAATTGGATTTAAAGAAAAGGACCCATTCACACAAATGAGGAAGTAAGGGGACGGACGATATAAGCAAATAGTGGGATTCAATGGGCATCTCCAGAGGACTTCCAGGTTCTGTGTCCTGGAACAAGGAACTGGACAGAGCCACATGGATAACAACAGAAGCAGGGGTGGTTTACTACAAACAGGCATGCTTCGGAGGAGAAGAAAGCATGCTGGGCGATTGTTCTCCAGGAGCTTAAAAAGGCAAATACTGCACCAAGGAGTCTGGCTTTTATGCTATCATACATGCATTTTTGAGATCACTTGCATCCTGTGGGCTTTCTTGTGCATGCTCTGTTCCATGTTGTTCTACATACGACTTCATGTTTTGCATATCTCACTGCCTTAGATCTTCACCAGGGGTGTGTTAGAGTGTAATGAGCACAGTTCACATGTAGACACTGTGGGGTGAGTGCAGCTGTTCCTGAGTGGGCGGCTCCAGTCTGTCCTTGTTGGTCTCAGTCAAGGGCTGTGTGTGCGCGCGTGTGCGTGCGTGTGTGTGTGTGTGTGTGTGTGTGTGTGTGTGTGTATTCCAGCCCCCCCAGGGGGTTTTGTGAGACAGGGTTTCTCTGTGTAACTCTGGCTGTCCTGGAACAAGCACTCGGTAGACCAGGCTGGCCTCACACTCGGAGATCCTCTTGCCTCTGCCTCCTGAGTGCTGAGATTAAAGGCTTAGGTCACAGCCACGGCCATGCCTCAGGGCTTCCCGCTGTCCTCTTCACCCACAGGCTCTTCTTGTATAGTAATATTCAAGCCTTTGTGCAAACCCTTCCCAACCTCTGCCCTACTCTCCTGTCCCAGGGAAGCTGATATGATCAGTGGAGGTGTGTTGTTACTGGATATGTAGATCCTTAAGCTCACCATTTTAGTTTCCCTGAGTTTCAGTGAAATCTGGAAGCAGAAATTGGTAAAGAAAACATTGATTGCTTCACAATTTGAATGAGGGGAGGGGCAGACACTGTGACATGTACACTGCCCGCTCCATTAAATACGTGTGGGTACACACTCACTAAATAAAATGTAATCTAAAAAATGGAAGGCCCATACTGTGCCAATGACCAAAATCCTTCACTCTGTGACAGAAAAGCCTCAACCTTCCTATGCAAGCACCATTGAGATTATCATTTTATTTTGCTCTAGTCTGTCTTCTTCAGCAGTCTCTTTGTTCCAAAACACAAGAACTTGGACCCTCTGGCAGTGTCCAGGGATCACAGCTATTAACTAACAGCATCATTTGGGAGGATTTAGCTACAAATCAGAATCTCTGGGAAGAGGCCACAGGGAAATTAAAATTTTGTTTTAATTAACCAATTCAACACTTTTTGAGACAGGGTCATGTGTAGTCTAGGCTGGCCTTGACCCAGATATTTTTCTGTCTTTCCTTTTTTCTTTTATTTCCTGGATGAAACACACATTTCAGGTCTGGAGAGATGGCTTGGTTAAGAACACTAGCTGCTCTTCCTGAGGTCCTGAGTTCAATTTTCAATTCCCAGCAACCACATGGTGGCTCACAGCCATCTGTACAAGGATACATGCAGACAGAACATTGTATAAGTAATATATATATGTATATATGTATATATATATGTATATATGAAAATGCACATTTCAAAATAAGCTGCCTCCCGTGCAGCTGAGGACTGAAAAGCCTACTCTTAGCACGGGAGGTGAGCCATAAAAGCTGCATCACCAGAGAAGTGAAGTGGCCTCCTACACGGTCATGCACCAAGCACATCTGGGTCACCACTGCCTGCAGCTGAGAGGCACGAAGGAGTGATGATTGCAGTCTCAGCCACTGTCTGGTGGCCTTCAGGGCAGGCAAACATAGGGAAGCTTAGCAAGCCTGGGGCTACACTGGAACGGACTAAGTTCACGTTCCTCTGCGATGCATTTGGAAGCCTAGGACCCACACCGGCGTCCAGTGCACACACACCTCGCTCTCCACAATAGTGGAAGAAGTTTCTCTTCTTATCAGCCAGAAAACTTAGATCCTATCCAACCACGCTCCATTTACCCACGCATGCCAAGCAGGAGAGTAGAAAGGCCAGTTCAGCCGCAACTGGTTTTCTGTGCATGTGCAGGAAGATCAAAGTATGTTCTCAAAGTGAACGCTTAGGGGATATACCCTATGTATCATATCATACTTGTGACTGTGTGTGCATATGATGAAAATTAGATGTGTTAAGGGAGGGGACAGGCACAGAAGGGGAAATGATTTTGGGGGTGGGGTAGAATTCCAGATAGGGTTTCTCTGTGTAGCCCTGGCTATCCTGGAATTTGCTCTGTAGGCTGGCCTCAAACTCAGAGATCCACCTACCTCAGGGATTAAAGGCATGGACCACCACCACCTGGCTAGAGGGAACGATTATAGAACTTAATCTATTAACATAGCAAACCAGCTGGAGAGAGGGCTCAGCAGTCAAGAGCTTGGAGAACTCCTGCTTAGCTCCTAGCACTCACCCGACAGTTCCCAGCTGCCGGTAACCCAAGCTCCAGGGGATTCATTGCCTCTAGCCTCTGCACAAACATGCTTGTGACTGGAGAGATGGCTCAGTAGTTAACAGTGCTTCCTGTCTTGCAGAGGACCCAGATTTGTTCTCCAGGTTTACAACTGCCCGGAGCTCCAGTTCTAGGCCGCTGACACCGTCTGGGCACCATGGATACCTGTTCACCTGTGGTATACATAAACTCGTGCAGGTACACACTCATACACATAAATAAAAAAAATAAATAAATCTTAGCTTGGCGGTGGTGGCACGCACCTTTAATCCCAGCATTAGGGAGGCAGAAGCAGGCAGAGCTCTGTGAATTCCAGGACAGCCTGGTCTACAGAATGAGTTCCAGGACAGCCAGGGCTGTTACACAGAGAGACCCTGCCTGTCTTGAAAAACAGAACAAAAACAAAAATCTTAAAGAAAAAAAAAAAAAAAAAAGCAAACCACCAAAACTATGCCTTTCAGTAACCAAACCTTCTTCTTTGAACTCTATAAAAGGAGGCTTTAAACGCCCAGGGTCCCTGAATGTCTTTTGTTTTGTTTTTTGTTTATTCTATTTGGTTTTTGTTTTGTTTTGTTTTTTGAGACAGGGTTTCTCTGTAGGGGTTTGGAGTCTGTCCTGGAACTCTCTTTGAAGACCAGGCTGGCCTCAACTCACAGAGATCTGCCTACCTCTGCCTGTCAAGTACTGGGATTAAAGGCGTGCACCACCACCGCCAGGCTAGCCCCTAAGTGTTTTACTCATGTGGTCTTAACAGTATGTGTAATCTGTTCTGTCACTGTGGTTTATTTTTAATTACTAATTAATTAATTAATTAATTAATTAATTAATGGTTTTCTGAGACAGGGTTTCTCTGTGTAACAGTCCTGGCTGTCTTGGAACTCACTTTGTAGATCAGGCTGGCTTAAACTCAGAGATCTTCCTGCCTCTGCCTCCCAAGTGCCAGGGTCAAAGGCGTTCACCACCACTGCCCGGCCTATCATTGAGTTTTAAATAATGTCTCCTTGTTAGCTTTGCTAATTTGTGTGAGCTTTTATTTCAGTTCTTTGAATAAGAACCCAAACCCTGGAAACACCCATCCCAGGCCAACAATGGGTGCCCCCAAACCCAGATTTCACTTAACCTTTTCAGAGGTTCTTGGGCAATGAGACCTTTTAAAGTTTTTATTTAAAAACATTTAAAAAGAAAAAACAGAATTGCCTGTCCTGGTGACTCATATTTGTGCTGGCATTTAGAGTGGGTCTTATCTCCTCAGGGAAAGCTCTCTGGAACTGCCCAGATGCATCTCCAGGTGTGTCTCTTGCTTGACTCTCAGTCCCATCCAACTGGCAATGACAATTAACTGTCACAATATTCAGAATTATTACATCAACTAAACAGTATCTTAGGGCTAGAAAGATGGCTCAGTTAGGTGATATATTGTTTATGATCTAATAAAACTTGCCTGGAGATCAGAATGCAAAGCTAGCCACAGCCATAGAAGCTGGGCAATGGCGGTGCACGCCACCACCACTATAGAGATAGATAAGACAGGAGCAGGGTCTCAGAGCTGGCAATTAGTCTCCAGCCACATTGAGAACAGGATTACCCCAGTGTGGTAGAGGTAAGAGCTCTCTGGTGGCTGCTTTGCTTCTCTGATCTTCAGCTTGAACCCTAATATCTGTCTTCAGGTTTTAATTGCCATCTCAGCAATTAAAATCAATTGTTGCCCTTGTGGACGATCTGGGTTTGATTTCCAGCGCCCACATGGTGGTTGATTACTATCCATAACTCCAGTTCCAGGGGCTCCAATATCCTCTTTTGACCTGCAAGGACACTGTGTCTACATGTGATTGGAACGAATGCATGCAGGCAAAACACTCATGCAACATTCACAAGGCTAAAACAAAAGGATCAGGAATTGCAGGAAAACCTGGGCTACACAGTAAGATCCTGTCTTAATTTTAAAACTTAGTATAATGACCAAGCCTGGATGAGTCAAGGTTCCTTGACCTACCAGGACCTGTGCTCATGACTAACAGACAATGGGTTACTGGGAGCGTCAAAGGCAGCCAGTAGCTAGGACAGTACTTGCTGTTAATGTTTGGCCATGAAAGATCCCCATCAGTTCATGTGTTAGAATACGCATTTCTTTTTGTATTGAGCTATGCATCCCCTCCCCAGTCCCCTTCTCTCCTCCCCTCCCCCCTTCCACCCTGTAGTTATTTTCTTGAGACAGGGTTTCTTTGTGTAGCCTTGGCTGTCCTAGCCTCGACCTCACAGAGATATGGTGAGCCTGTGGTGTGCAGCACTACCCTCTGTTTACCATTTATTGGTCGTGAGGGCACTGCAAATTTTTTCTCCTAATTAGTTTGAAATGTGTAATAAGCCTGATGTGGTGGTGCATACCCATGATCCTAGCACTCAGGAGGCTGAGGCAGGAGGATTGCCCCAAACTTGCAGGTAGCTTGGACAGTGAGTTACAGCTCCAACTAGGATTGGGATTTATTTCAAGACCCTGTCTCCAAAACCCAAAACATATTTCTCTGGCTTGTTAACAATAGCCATGCTCTTGTGTACCAGAACTTTCCTTCCCTTCTACTTTGTACCCACTGACCAACCTGATGGGAGAGGTCATTCTGTATGTTTCTCATACTGGTTAATAATAAAGCACTGTTGGCCAATAGGAAAGGAAGATAGGAGGGACTAGGAGACAAGGAGGAAATAGGAAGTAGGAAGGAGGAGTCAAGATGGAGAGTCTGAAAAAAGCAGTATGCTGCCGGCTCCCCGGTAAGAGAAATACATAGATCATCAGAAATGGGTTAATAATTAAGGCAGAGCTAGCCGATAAGAAACAAGTAACAGGGCCAACAGCATTGTATCAAATACAGAGTCTCTGTGCATTATTTGGGGCTGGTGCGGCAGCAGGACAAGACCAGCGGCGGCAGGCGGAAAAACCGTACTCCTTACACCAACCCCTCCCCTCCTCTCATCCACAATGTCTAGTAAGCACTCTTCTGTTCTCTACTTCCATGACAACTGTTTTAGATACCACATATGACCAGATCATGCACATTTTGCCTTTCCAGGTCTGGTTTATTTCACACAACATAATGTCTTCCAGAATCATTTGTGTTGTCAAAAAATGGTAAGGTTGTATCCTTTTTATGTTTGGATAGTACTGATCAGCGATTAGGTTGATTAGGTCTTGAAATAAGGTGGATACGTTCAGTGGGTACTTGAGTTTGCAGTGACTAATCCACCACAGTTTGAGGCAGTCAGGAAGATCAATCAGGCTGGGTCTTGAAGGCGCTAACACCATTTTGTGGAGCCCAGCTCCAGGTGCCGTCTGCTCTGTTTCTGCCCCTTGACCAGAAGTGAATCTCCTTTTGCAAGGCCTGGCAGGAGCTTTTGTCAGTCTGGAGGTTGGATGGGAGGGCTCTAACAGCTCAAGGCTGTCAGATGCACACACCTGAGTATCCTCCCATTTGGTCCCTGATATACAAGACCTTCCAGTGGTGCTGTCATTCAGTACTCAGTGAACTCTGGCAATTAAACCCCAGGACTGCTATTCAGCAGCTTCTGCCCTGAAGCTATAAAGAACACTATCCCTCCCACAGTGTGCCTCGGGCTGTCTGCCTAGTCTAAGCACATCTATTTGCTTTCCAGATCACTTTAAAAGAACTATTGTTAGCCGGTTGTGGGTGGCGCACTCTTTTGATCCCAGCACTGGGAGGCAGAGGCAGGTGGATCTCTGTGAGTTTGAGGCCAGCATGGTCTACAGAGCGAGTTCCAGGACAGGCTCCAAAGCTACACAGAGAAACCCTGTCTCGGGAGGAGGGGGAGGGGGGAGAACTATTGCTGTTGTTGCTATAGCATGTACCTATGCCCCTGGGCCATGGAGGCCTGAAGAGGGCATCGGGTCTGGTTGATGCTCGGAGGAAGACAGCAGTAAGCACCCTTTCCCCTGAGCCATTGCCACACTTCTGCTCTCTCGTCCTTTTCCCTTCAACACTGCTACCGTCCTGCAAGAACACCCATCAGTGCCGTCCATCACCTTCACACTTGCCACTTTCCTTCTTGTCACACCTATGGGGTCTTTTATGTTTGTTTGCTCTGGAGTCTCACTCTGTCACCAGGCTGCCCTGGGACTCACAGCAATGCTCTAGCCTCAGCCTCCCAGATGACCAGACAGCAGGTGTGAGCCACAATGCCCAGGGCTATCCGAGAAAAGGCCGGAAAGACTCTTCTGAGAAGGAAGCAGCGATGTGGGGGCGAAAAGATAATCAGAAATACCTCACCAGCTCACCTCACTGTGGGATTCTCCTTTACACCGTGTGAATGTATGTCACTGTGATTGGTTCAACGAAGAAGCTGACTGGCCTATAGCTAGACAGGACAAGGTTAGGGGAAGAGCCAGACTGAGAGTCTGCAAGGAAAAAGCAGCAGGAGGGCCGGTCGGTGGTGGCGCACACCTTTAGTCCCAGCACTCGGGAGGCAGAGGCAGGCGGATCTCTGTGAGTTCGAGGCCAGCCTGGTCTACAGAGCGAGTTCCAGGACAGGCTCCAAAGCAATACAGAGAAACCCTGTCTCGAAGGAAAAAAAAAGTTAAAAACAAGGCTAAGCTATTGGCTGAGTATTTATAATTAATATTAAGTCTTGGTGTGGTTATTTGGGAGCAGTTGGTAGGACAGAGCTGATCTGAAGTCTACACCTCACCATGACGGGCTGCAGAAAAGACTCAGAAAGACATAGGCCTCTAACTCAGCAGCATGTACTGAGCCTGCACTTGCCTGACCTTGTCTGAGTCACTAGGAAGCCAGATACCCTCCATGTGGCAAGGAACCAATCAGAAGTTCGCTGGTGGGCTCTGGATGTGCTTTACTAATAACAGTGGAATGCACAGTTTAGCAACTGCACTGGGAGGGCCTCTAGGCATATCAACCCTTCCTGCAGCTGTAGTTGACCAATCAACACAGGACAGGTTGCCCAAGCCCAGAAGTGTACCAATCCTGAGACTGTTGCTATGCAACGAGGGGACCCCCCAGACACTCCCCTTGCTCTACCCCAATATGTGCCCCGCCCCGCTGCTGCTGGAGGCCCTTCCTGCCCCTCCTGCCCTGTGCGGTGTCAGAGGGACAAAGGACCCAAGTTAACCACGGTTAACTCGTTAATTATAAAGACTCTTTGCTTTTGCATTGGATCTGGTCTCATGGTGGTTTTGGGGGGTTCAGACTCTGGGCACAACAGGCACAACATTTGGGGGCTCGGTAGAAGCCTCTGGTAGCCCCTAAGAGGTCCTGTGGGATACCTGTAGGAACTGTCTGCTTCAAAGGCATGAATGCTTGTGGTTAGTTGTCGCAGACATAACATTGTATATTCCTAGTCAGGGACTGCCCCAAGGGATGTCATTTCCAGCTTATAGAAAGAGGATTTCCTTCTCCAACCCTCTTTATCTCTGTTTCTCTACATCCTCCTGCCTCCCAGTCTCCCTCTCTCTGACAGTATCTTGTTGTGTAGCCCAATCTGGCTTGGAACTTGTGTGCTCCTGGACTCTGCATCGGGAATGCTGGGGTTATATACATGTACCACGAGCCTGGCTGATTTGGTCATTTTATAAAAGCTTCCAAGATGATCAGTGAGTGTTTTGTGTGACATTGGCTCTGTCTATTTCAGTCATTCCCACAGCTATGCCCCATCGTTGTCTCCCACAGCCATCTTCAATCTGTTCTTAGGTCTTTCTTACATGATGTGTAGGGCCCTGCTTGGATCCCCAAGGCACCTTGAGCAAGCCTGAAGCTGTGGGCTGGGACTTCTTGCCCCAGAGCTGCTATTGCTATTGGAGTTGTCATTGGTACTCTTCCTGTTTTGCTAACACACGCATGGTGGGGAGCAGCTAAGCCCAAAAGTCCTGTTGTTTTCCACTGTGCTGTAAGTTAGTCTATAAGCCCACTCCATCCCCTCAATAAATGGCATTCGGCATTCCGACTTTGCCATTGAACGAATGACCCGCTGTCTCGTCTCTTATTTCAAGCTCCAGGCCTTCCCCCGATTCGTGGAACAGATTGTAGCGTGGGCGCTGCAATGCCCTGGCTGTGGCATCTTCCTTGTTTTCTACTGCCACTAATGGAGACTTCTCCACTAGGAAACTACTGAGGTCACCCAGGTGCCAGAGGCAAATGTGACTCGACAGCACCACCCATCGTCCCTAGAGGTCCTCATAGCTCCTCTGTTGGAACCCTGCTAGGCTTCATGCTGAGACATGGTATTAGGTTTACGAAAATGAGAAGCCTTCCCTGAGTCCACAGCTCACCTTTCTTCCTTGTTTTCTTTTTGAGACTGAGTTTTGCACAGAAGGCTAACTGTGAACTGCCAGTCTTCCCAAATATGGCCCTTATGGCTGTGTACCACCACACCTCCCTGGGACTCATATTCCTAAACCAGACAAAATGTTTCCTTTCGCCTAACTTCTTAAGGTTGTGTGGCTTTACTCATTAACTTACTTATTGCAAAGTCTATGCGGATGTGCATATATAACAGTTTAGAATATCATTATCCAGGAATGTACCCTATTGTTAGACACATGTGGGGGTAACAATGTCAGTTGTTACCAATCCAATCCATGGATGCGATTCAAGATTCTTTGATGTTTCGTGTTTCGTTTTTGTTTTGGTCATGGGGTCTCTTCTCTGTAAGCCAGGCTGGCCTAGAACTCATGGGAATCTTCTCATCTCAGCCTGTCAAGAGCTAGGGTTACAGGCTGGAGCCATCACAGCAGACTAAGATATTTTTGTAGTAAGATCCTGCCTGGAAAAATATCTTACTAGAAGGGACAGTCAAATCAGTAATTTTCTTTTTAAAGTATAACTTACTATATTTTAAACAATGTTGTGTTTTTAATTTCTTGTGTGTCCGTGTGTGTCCATGTGTGTGCGTGTGTGCGTGTGTGTGCATGTGTGTGTGTATGTGTGCGCCCACACATGTCTGAGGAAGGCAAAAGAGGAGATGGGTCTTCTGGAGCTAGAGTTACAGGAGGTTGTGAGCTACTGGACATGTGTGCTAGAAACCAAACTCAGGTTCCCTGGAAGAACAATGCTTCCAAGCTGTCTTTCTGGCCGGGTGCGCTTTTATTATTTTTAATTGTGTGTGTGTGTGTGTGTGTGTGTGTGTGTGTGTGTGTGTGTGTGTGTGTGTCGGTATGCATGTGAGTGCAGGTGCCTCTGGAAGGGGCTTCAGATGCTCCTGAGTAGAGTTGTAGGCCTTCAAGTGTGGGTCCTAGGGGCTGACTTGGATCACGTGCAGGAGCATAGAGGCTCTCAGTCTCCGGTCCCATTTCCTTTCTATGGTCAGGCTGGCAACTTGACCTACTTGATACCTGTTTTTAACTGCTATTTCCCATCTCTGCTTAGTTTTCTCTTATAAAAGCCTTGCACACATTCACAAGTCAAATGGTATAAAGAAAGCACATTCAGTGACAGTTTCTGACATCATTCTTTCAAATGCTTGTCCCTCCCTCTTATGTGGAACTTCAACTTTTCCCTCTGAATGTTCAAATTTGAAATGGTTGAAATAAACTGATAATAGGCTAACATGACAAAAGCTATAACAAAGTTACTTAACTGTCACTTTATTTGACGTGGGAGCCTTTAGGTCTAAGACCCAAGGGCCCAGGTCAAGTTTCCATTTTCCATGTTAGGGTGGATGGTGCATGGGAAGACCTGTAGATCGGGAACTGGACAGATGGGTTAGGGGTCAATGCAGTGGGTGGAGGGCAGGAGCCCAGCAAGGCCGGACTGCTCACATTCTTCTAGACTCTTCAACCACAGCATTTGTTATTCCTGGTTGGGGGTGGCAGGACCCCTTCTGGAACAGAGATCTTACAGCTAATTTATTTAAATTAGCTATAGTTGTGTTAGGTAGCTAATTTGTTTAAAATTCAAAGAGAAACCATTTCTCTCTCTCCCTGTCTCTTTTTCCTCCCCTCCCCCCAATTCTGTGTATATTCATACTGGCATGAATATAGACTATACTATGGCATGTTTGTAGAGGTCAAACAACTTTTCGGAGTCAACTCTCTCCTTCTAACATTTGGGACCTTCAGGTCTTCAGGCTTGGCAACAAGTCCCTCTGCCCACTGGGCCATTTCACTGACCCTAGTTAGAGATGCTAGCAGACTTGGAGGTCCCTAAGGATTCCTCATTCATAATTGGCAGCGTGTAGAACCTGGAACAGAGGCCATAAGGTAGAAAGAATGGGATCTGAGTCACATCCCTGTCCCTGGGTAGAGACATGACATTTTGAACTTATTGGAAGGTCACTAATACAAAATTATCTAAATCTTACAAGATTCGTATCTAGCCACAGTCTTCTGATACAGAGAAATGCCATATCATCGCTTCCTTCCATGAAGGTCAACCCAAATGGCCCATCTGTCATCTGGACAGGAAACGTCCCTGGCAAAAGCTGTCTGTTCTTGAGATTTGATAAATACCATGAAGCCATCGCCACTCTTGTCCTGAGAGCAGCCCCCTCCTCTGCAGTACACTACCCACTGTGCTGTGTGTGTCCTGTCCGAATTCCTTTGATGGATATCACAAAGCCTAGGAAGTCAATGAGAATCGACAGCAAAGCCCCGATGGCTGCTGATAGGGGAGTTTATTTATATCAGTTTTTATTCAGAAAGACAGGGCAATGTAACTATTTTTGGGTTGGTTGACTTCAGGGGAAGTCTGGTTTCTATGACTTGCTTTGGGAAAGAGAAGTCTGAACTTCTCTGGCCTGTGTCAGCAGAGAATGACGGGTAAGAGAAACGGGGTGTGGGGTGGGAGGATGGGCAGTAAGAGGCCGTAAAAACTGCGTCTGGGAATGCTTCTGTATTAGCTATTTTCCTTATTACTGTGTCAAAGCTCCCATCAGAAGCAATCCGAAGAACAGTTTCTTTTGGCTCATGACTTAGGATTTAGTCCTGTGGCTCCGCTCCTGCTGCGGGCTCCTGTGACAGGGACTCTCCACACTGAAGGAAGCAGAGAGCGGGCCCTCTGCTCTGTTCATCTCCTTTTCTCCCTTTTGTTGGGTTCTTGGGAACCTGGCCCATGGGGATGGAGACATCCACATTCTGGGTAGGTCTTCCCAATTTGTTTTAAATTCTCTGGGCATTCTCTCACAGACACATCCAGAGGTGTGTCTTCTAGGTGATTTCAAATCTAGTCATGTTGACAATGAATTTTACTATGTAGTAAAATTCTATCTGAAGAAAAAAAAAGGGGGTGGGGAGAGAAGGAAGAAAGAAGAGAATAAAAAGAAACAATAGAATGAGCAATAGACGTGTTTTGGACCAGGTGTGGTAGATCATGCTGGCAATCCCAGAATTTGGCAAACTGAGTCAAGAGGATTGCAGTGAGTCTAAGAGTAGCCTGGGCTGCATAGTGAGCTCCTGTCCCAAAATAACACATCTCAGAGTTAATTTCCGGAGTTTGGCTGTGGACATTTTTTTGTTTTCAGATGCCTATTAATGTTTTGGGGGGAATTCTAAGGACACAGTCCAGAATATTTTGAAGCCCAGGCCAGACATGTAAATTGGATAGACAGAAGGAGTCAATCCTTGAGACTAGCTAGCTTCTCTTGTTTTCATTAACTTCTAAATCTAGTAGATTTTGATTACCTGAACTCAGCCCCTGGGTCAGATTCGCAGTGGGCACCACCGTGCCTGACTTTTAAATGGGTCCCAGGGATGCAAGCTCGAGCCCTTGTGTTGGTACTTTATGGATTGAGCGCCAGCCTCAGCATAAGCATTTATTTATTTTTATTTATTTATTATGTTTTTTAGACAGGGTTTCTCTGTGTAACTTTGGAGCCTGTCACAGCACTCTGTAGACCAAGCTGGCCTGGAACTCAGAGAGCCGCCTGCCTCTGCCTCCCAAGTGCTGGGATTAAAGTCATACACCACCATCACTCAGTTGCTTTCAGCACTTGGGAGGCAGAAACAAGTGGATCTCTCTGAGTTTGAGACCAGCCTGGTCTCCACGATGAGTTCCAGGCCAGCCAGGGCTACAAAATGAGACCATGTCTCAAAAACATAAAGTAAATAATCTAAGTCAGTGGTATCAGGTCATCGACGCCAGCTATATCTCTTTTTCTTATTATTATTTCCAGTTTGGATTTTTGACTTGTTCACTAAAGAGAACAATCTACAGCTACATACAGTAAAGGGTTACAGAGGGATCATTTGTAACAGAAGCAAAGGGACACTCCTGTGCCCGATCATTAAAATGAGAAATAGAAAAAAGCATATTCAATAATTTCTCGGTCAAGGTGGCTGATATGGAACCCAGGAGTGGTGGCTTACACCTGTAATTCCAAGACTTGGCTGAGATAGGAGGACTGATATGAGCTCGGGGACCAGCCTAGGCCTCAGAGCTAGTTCTGTATCAGCCTGGGCTATGGAATGAACCCTTGTCTCAAAAAACGAACAAGCAAAACAAAACACCAAAAATAAAAGGGGACTGAGTTAAATTAAGTTTAAATGGTTAAATTAAAAAAAGAAGGAATTAGTGGCTGGAGGGATGGTGTGGATCCCAGTAACTACATAGCAGCTCACAACTGTCTGTTTCCAGTTCCAGGGAGTCTGGTGCCTTCTACTGGCACCAGACACACACACACACACACACACACACACACACACACACACACACACGGTATATGGACATGCATGCGTGCAGGCAAACAATCAAACACATAAAATAAAAATAAATCAACAGCTAGGAAGGAATTACGTAAGATGGATGCAAATCTCTCACGAAGTAGCCCTTTCTCTGTGGTGTTTCCTCTTTGGGGCTGGGCCGGGAGAGCAGAAAGGGGCTTTGTTCCAAATGAGAACAAAAACTCAGGTCTCTGAGGGCAGCAGCAGAGGGGCTGCATGATGGGTCTACGATGGGAGGGGACCCAGTGGCTCCAGGAACGTTCTTGTTTCTAAAACCCCGGGAATCCCAGCCAGAGATTGGTGTATGTGTTAGGAGGTCAAGGTCATCCAGGCTATATAGGCAGTTTGAGGCGAAACTAAACTACCTGTGACTGGTTCTCAAGCAACAGAAGAACAGAGATATGTATGGGGTGTGGTTTGTGGCTTTTAAGACCTTACGATAGAAACAGACATTTTCTCATACTATTACTTTAAAAGAAGTATTTATTGTTGCAGGGCAGTGGTGGTGCATGCCTTTAACCCAGCACCTGGGAAGCAGAGGCAGGCAGTCTCTTGAGGAACCTGCTTGACTCCATTTTGAAGGCAGGAGCCATTACGCTGTATTCTTAAAAATAAATTTCTGTTTACTGTGAGAATTGAGATGCTCTCTGTTTCCTGGTGTCTGACCTTCCTCAACCCATGACCTTGATTTGTTTTCGAGAATACCCTGACCCTCTCTAGTCCCTCCCTAATCACATGGTAGGTGACCACATGATTTTTTTTTTTTTTAAGGTTTTTTTTTTGGTATTTCCTTATTGCCCCATTGTCTCCCTTCTGTAAAGCTACTCATGATTTTACTCCTTAAAAGGGAACCAAGAGGTGGATTTGGGGCTGCTCTTTAATTAGGCCTTGTTTCCCATATCTTCAAAAAAGTACAGTGCTGTTGGGAGGTACAGGGATTGTTGAACAAACAACAGTGTGATTAATTAATGGTTGGCTTTGATGGGCAACTCGACTAGGTTTAGAGTTACCTAAGGGACGCACCTCTGAGTATACCTATGGGGGCATTTCCACAGAGGTTTAGCTTGGGAGGAAAGACCCACCCTACCGGTGGTGACGCCATCACAGGGCTGGGGTCCTAGACAGTAAACAGGAGAAAGCGATCGAGGTGCCAGCCTTCCTCTTTCTCTGCTTTCCGACTGTGGACACAGTGCTGCCTCATGCTCCCGTCACCAGGCCTCTGGGCCATGATGGATCAAAATCCCTTTAAGTTGCTTCTGTGTGCTACTTTGTCACAGCGAGGCAAAAAGTAACTACTTCACCGGACAGTGCCCACATGGCATGAGCTCTCAGGATCTGATGGTGTCCAAAGAGATGAGATGCCAGACTGCAGAAGCAATTGCTACTTGCTGCGTATTGGATCCCCAGACTCCTGAGCTCCCATCCTTTTTAAGACCGGGTACTATTAGAACCACACCTGTAGGCAAATCCCCTTCGCCCGGGGCTGACCCCGACCTGCGTGAAAATGGGGTGGGGCGGCCCTGTAGGTGAAAGACCTGGGGATTCCTTTCCAGTTAGACTTCTCCCATACAAACAGCTTGATTTTGAAGTGAGACACTAGATGCATGGGCCGTGGCGTTTAAGACCCCCTCTGAAATACCCTGACAAGGGATATTTCATTGCAGTTGGCTACAGTACCATCACACCTGGTCTCAGGCACTAGAGGGGGTCCACAAAAATCTCCAAACACCCAGAAGCACAGCATGCCCTGAAATATAATGCCTAGCATATGGTCTCTTCTGCTCCACTGTGAAGCCTTTGGTCTAAAATTGTCAGCCTGGATTCACTGAGAAGGCCTGGGGTTCACTCAGTAGGCAGATATCTAAGTACTACATTGTTTAAGATAAAGGAAGGTGGTTGGGGATATAACTCAGTGGTAAAGCAGTAGCCTGGCATGCCTAACACCATAGGTTTAAACCCCAGTAACACACACACACTCTCTCTCTCTCTCACACACACACACACACACACATATACAACACACACTCTCTCTTTCACACACACACACACTCTCTTACACACACACACATGCACACACACACTCAACACAAAAAATTACATAAGATTTTTTTTTTAATTTCATTTAACTAATCATCTGCCCTGCCCTTTCTTCCTTCATAACTTCTTTTAAATTACAATTTAAGATTAGGTAGTATGGGGCTAGGGATGTAGTTCAGTTATTAGAGTGTTTACTTAGCATGCACAGCGCCCTGGGTTAAGTCCCCCAGGGTGTGGTGGCTCGTGCCTGCAAGCCCAGCATTGGCAAGGTAGGAGAGGAGGCAGAGGCCAGCCAGGGCTACCACAGTGGGACCATGTGAAAACAAACAAAATAAAAATCAAACAAGGGATTATGTTCTAACTCTATACTCTGATGCTGTAGGAGGTCAACTAATGAGTCTCCAAACTGTGGCGTTCTGACATGCTGAAAACGTTGACTCATCAGATGCTGGAGGTCTTTAGAAGCAGCCCCAGAACCAAGGTGTCTCTGATCTTCTCCCTACAGCCTGCCTTTTCTTTCCCAATGTGAATCCAAGAAGCCAAAATTGTTCTTGCCCAAGGCAGGTCATAGGAAGCAATTCCTGTAATTCCCCTCACCTTCCTGTATAAGGGCTGGAGATAAGTCTTCTGTGTAATGTCGTGTGATAGGCAGCTCTTTCCAGCACAATCCTGCTCCATACAATAGGAGGAAGAGGAAGACTGCGAGTCGGGGGCCAAGAGGTTCTGAATAGACAGGCCTGTGGGTTCCTCTGAGCACCCACATCTCCATACCCCTATCCAGGTAGGAAAGGAAATAAAGCAAGAGGACCGTTTCATGGTTTCAAAGTCAAGTACTAAAACTTAATAAATGCACGTTTCTCAGAGTAAGGGGGCAGTTTTGCTGTTGTTGCTTGAAACAGGGTCTCTCTCCCTCTTTCTTCCTCCTTACCCCCTCCCCCACCCCCTCCCCCCTCAGAGACAGGTTTTCTCCTTGCTGGGGTTAAGGGCACGCACCACCACTGCCCGTTTGTCCTGGTTATCCTGACTAATCTGGAACTAGCTACAGGGACCAGGCTGGGCTTAAATTTACAGAGATCCACCTGCCTCTGTCTCCCATGTGCTGGAATTTAAAGGCATGCGCCACTATGCGTATAATCTACTGATACTATATTCCAGTGAACCACGTTCCCATGAAGTTAGGCATACTGATTTTTCATTTATGCTGGAATTGGAGACCTTGGGTATTTATTCATTTACTTGACTTTTAAGTGTTACTCATATATATATATATATATATATATATATATATGAGTATATATATATATATGATTAAAATTTTGACATAGGGTCTAAGTATGAGGCTCTAGATGTCCTTCAGCTCACTGTGTCATTGAACTCACATGCCCTGAATCCCAGCTCTCAGAAGGAAGAGGCAGTCAGATCTGTGAGTTCAAGCAAGTTCCAGTGATATGCTTTCTAAAAGAAAGAAAAGAATCATCTCCATTAAATTCCTCTTTCATGGAATTGAGTGAGCAGCTTAATCTAACAGGATATCAGCCTTTAGTTCTTCGTTGGAAGGTTGGGGTCCAGTGCCTACACCTCAGAACTGTTGCTGACAGGGAGATGAGTTAACACTGGAAGAACAGTGTAAAGAACATTGTGTGAGAATTGGACAGCAGTGATTATCTCCTTGGTAAGAGGTCGCCTAGGAGGATGGAGGTGAGGTCAGCCGCTGGCATCTGGGAGCAGGAAGGATGGCAGAAAGAGAAAATGGACCTACTGGAGAAGACACAGTGAAGGGGGCAGAGGTCAGAACCATGAGGTGTGTCTAATGTTTCTGGAGAAAAGCTGAGTATCTGTCTCCCAGCTCTTAAATCATCAGGAAAACAGCTATCCAAGTCCCAATTTGTTTGATCATTGATTTAACTAACTAACTAACTAACTAACTAACTAACTAACTAACTAACTAACTATGTAACTATATTTTAAAGCTGATAAAGTGCCTGAGATCTGGTGCAAGAATTGACGAGTGTCCTAAACAGTGCGCACTCACAGGTGGATAAGGGTTTGTCACCACCCAGGTTCTGACTTCAAGCATGTCACAGATAGATGAACAAATCACAGAGAATGTTACCGCGTGTGCCTGTGGGGGTGTGTCTCAGTCTGTGTGGGTGGATCCGTCCTTAATTGTATTGTTATTCTCATACCTATGTCCCCCACTAAAGACTTGAAAGGAAGCCTTTGTTTAAACCTCAGGGCCTAGGAAGCAGCATTTCATAGTCTGGGTTACAGAAAGTCCTTTAGGCTGCATAAACCTAGGTGTGTACGAATCTGAGCTGAGTAGCCTTTACATTAGTAAAGGACAGTCTGGGAACAGGAACCTGTTTGTCTTCTACAGCTGTGCTACTCGAGGTCAGACTCAGGTTCCCCGTAAGAAGTGAATAAACCACAGGCCAAGCCCTTCTTCCAAGTTCCTGACGTAAGGCTTCTCTGGTCCCTTGACATTGCATTTAAGCCATCATGCTCTTTGCTGGGCTGTCCTCCATCTCCCTGCACATTTGTCATTTGCTATTGTCATTTTCCCCTGGGTTTCAGGTCTTTTCCCTTGTTACTTTAGCCCCAGTATGGCAGATGGCACTTGGCCTCGGGAAAGCTGTCTCCGGAGGAAGGACTCGCTGCTAGGAATGGGTTTAATTTTTTAAAAGAATTTTAAAAATGGTTTATTTATTTTTATTCTATGTGCATTGCTGTTTTGTTTACATGTCTGTCTGTGTGAGGTTGTCGGATCCTCTAGAACTAGAGTTAACAGTTGTGAGCTGCCATACTGGTGCTGGGAATTGAACCTGGGTCCATCTGGAAGAGCAGCCAGTGCTTTTAGCCAAGGAGCCAAGTCTCGAGCCCCTAGGGACAGCTTTATTTTAAGCACAGTAGCAAGCTCCTAGTCTAGGAGGAGAACACACCAGCTTAGGGATAAGGCTTTGGGCTCAAAGCAGAACAAACCTGGAGTCTTTCTCTGTCACCAAGGGCTCAGGCTTCTTTGTATTTGTTTCTCTGTTTGAGACAAGTCTCACTACGATGCTCTCACAAGGTCAGGAACTCACTATGTAGCCCAGGCTGGCCTCCAACCCACTGTCTTCTTGATTTTCCCCCTCAGGAGCTGGATTATAGATGTGTGCTGCCACAGTCTCTCAACCCTGTATTTATTCTGTAACTATGAGAAGTTCTTAGCATGACAGAAACCGAGTACATGTTTCCTAAACACATTTCCTTTTCTACCAGGACAGCAGAAGCTGGGATGCAATGACCCAGAGGAGGGATCCAAGGCCCTAAGATGCAGACACTCTAGACAGAAGGAGTCCAGGCTCCCTGAATGACACAGGAGAAAGGAGCCCCTACAGTTGCCCTGCCCAGACCCCTACTTTGTGGCTTAAGTAGCAATGACCTTGTGTTCTCTAAAGTCACTGAAATGTTGAGGTTATTTGTTATGGCAATCACTTTCCCCTGGTTGACTCACCCATTAAAACTGGAAAGCGCCTTCATTTGACCTTGAAGAATAGGCAGGATAACTGACCTAGGAGGAGAGAACCAGTCTCCTCCAGTTTCCACTGCACTAAACTCTGGTGTAGTACTGATCTGTACTGAGAGACACCGGAAGCCTTGTGAGAGGAGGCAGAGAACCTGGCAGTCCCAGCATCCCTAGCATGATGGGGCAGTTGCTGGTCGCCTCAGTTGTCCTGAATCCAAGAGAAAGTCAGGAGACCCCCTAGGCAGCTCTGGACCCACAGAAATGTCTAAGGTGGCACAGAATAAGAAAGTTTCAGAGAACATGACTTGCCCTTCCTTTGATTAAGTGAGGGACACTCTAGAGAGTTAAAGCGATGCCCGGTGTGTCATAAAGACAACAAGCAATGGCAGATATGGGTTCCTGCTGTAAATGATTGGGACGCCCACATGGGATCAAAGTGGCTTCTGTTGTCATTTCTAGAACAACATTTTCTATTCAGAGCAGGCACAGTTTCAGGCGTGGCAGGCTGTTCCAGGTCACCCTTCTCCAGTCACCTTTCTTTGACTTTCCTTGGAGGCAAGCCAAGTTTGGAAGCCAGGGCGTCCTGGGGGAATCTGTACTTTCTGCAGTGACTTCAGTGGGTGTTTTGGCATCCAAGATATTCAGTCCGTCTGTTACGTAGAGAGAAACTCACAGGGGTTCCCTATGGCAGAGCCAAGGATCCTGATTACTCTGGTGACGGTTTTGATTTTTTTTCTTTAAACTAAGAAAAAAAAAATCAATAGGCAGAGGCAGGAGCGTTGACCCATTTCCCTCAAACTCAGTGAGTTCCAGGCCAGCCTGGATTAGAATGAGACTCTGTCCCCCAGAGACTCCCAAAGGAACAGATAATAAACTGGAAAAAAAATAAAAGGTGGGGGGAGGGAAGCTACATTTGAGAAACCTGATTCTGAGCTGTAGTTCTCATGTTCAAATGGGGAAAAGATGGGACAAGAAGGAGATATCTGGCTGGGCGTTGGTGGCACACACCTTTGATCCCAGCACTTGAGAGGCAGAGGCAGGTGGATCTCTGTGAGCTCAAGGCCAGCCTGGTCTACAGAGGGGGTTCCAGGACAGCCTCCAAAGCAAGACAGGGAAACCCTGTCTTGGAAAACCAAAAACCAAAACCAACCAACCAACCAAACAAACAAAACCAAGGAGACATCTGGAGGGGACAAGGCCAACGAAATGGATAAAAGCTGTGGGGTCCAGGGAGGCCATGGGCTGTCAGCATCTGCTTCCCTCTGAAGAGCTCTTGGCCAAAGCTGGGATGCTAAGAGTAGAAATGTCATACAGATTCAATCAAATCTGTTGGGTGTGTATATGTATGTAGGCATCCACGGGACACTTGGAGTAACCATACAGTTTAAAGCAAATTTTAAATTTTTGTTTTTGTGTGTGGTATATCCATGTATGGGAACATGTATGTGACTATGAATATAGGTATGAATGTAGAATTAGTAGAATGAGCCCAGAGCTTGTTCTGAGATATCTTCATCTAACTCTCCTCTTTTCTTTTTCTTTCTTTCTCTCTTTCTTTTTTCTTCCTTCCTTCTTCTTCTTTTTTTTAATGTGGTCTTAATTTGCTTCTTATTTGTGTGATGAAACGCTATGGGCAAACTGATTTGTGGAAGAAATTGTTTATTCCATCTTACATCTCCTAGTAAATCACGGGGGGAAATCAGGGCAGGAACCATGTAGAGCAGGAACCTGGAGGCAGGAACTGCTGCTTACAGGCTCACTCTCTGTGGCTTGCTCAACCGGCTTTCTTATACAACTGAGGACCACCTGCCCAGGAGTGGCCCTGTCCACAGTGGGCTGGGCCCTCCCGCATCAGTGATAAATCAAGGAAATGCCCCACAGGCTTGCCCATAGGCCAGTGTGATGGAGACATTTTCTCAATTGAGGTTTCCTCTTCCCACATGATTCGAGCTTCTGTCAAGTTGACAAACAACAACACAACAAATAACCGCACAAAACCTAACCTGTAAATGCACCGAATCTGGAACTCACTGTTTCTGCTAGTCTGGCTGGCCAGAGAACACCAGGATCCTCCCATCCCCCAAGCCTGTTGGGGCTACAGGAACATGCAGCCATGCCTGGCTTTTATGGGGTGCTGACATCTACACTCAGGTTGTCAGGCACTTCACACTTAACTATCTCCCCATATCAGTGGTTCTCAACCCCCCCTAATGCTGTGACCCTTTAATACAGTTCCCCCAACCATAAACCATTCATTGCTACTCACGACTGTAATTTTGCTACTGTTATGAATCATAGGCATCTGATATGCAGGATATCTGATGTGTGACCCCCAAAGAGGTTTCCACCTACAGGTAGAAGTCCTTTTTTTTTTTTTTTTTTTAACTGAGGTTCTCTCTCTCTCTTTCTCTGCTTGTGAGACAGGGTTTCTCTGCGTAGCCCTGGCTGTCCTGGAACTCACTCTGTAGACTAGGCTAGCCTCTAACTCATAAATATGCCTGCGTCTACCTTCTGAGTGCTGGGATTAGAGGGATGGGCCACCACTGCCTGCCGAGATAGTGTCTCTTCATGCAATCCAGGCTGACACTCACTGAACTGGAACCCAGCCTCCTGAGTGCTGACTTTATGACTTGTATCACCATGGCTGGATGCAAAGTTTTCAAACTGTAGTGTGCACAATCTCATTTCACTTCAATTGCATAAGCAGGGTTGCTCCTGGGGTTTGTCATTTCACTATGGAAAGTGCATAGACTTTTCTCCTTTCGCTACCATGTGTAACCTGGCTGTTTGGGGCTCCCTCAGCCTGTTCTAGGTGCTTAAGTTCTTGTCCTATACCCTTCTCATATCATTCCAGGGTGACTGACATCAGTCTTCGCTTCTCTGAATGTGTTCTAATGAGCTGATCTGGTACCAGGCAAGCAGCTACTGGTTTGTTGTGACTTGTAGTGCTTCTTTCTTGGATGACCTACACTGATATGAAATATGGCTTTTAATCATATACAGAGAAGTGGCAAGCAGTAAACATTTCAGTTATTACAGAAGACTGAAAGAATTAACACATAAGGGGCCGGTGAGATGGCTTAGTGGGTAAAGGTGCTTGGAGTCAGGTCAGGCCTGATGACCTGAGTTCAATTCCCCCAAGCGACAGACATTTACACAGTGGAAGGAGAGAACTGGTCCTCAAAAGTATGCATGTAGGGCTGGAGAGATGGCTCAGAGGTTAAGAATATTGGCTGATTTCCAGAGGTCCTGAGTTCAATTCCCAGCATCCACATGGTAGCTCACAACCATCTGTAATGAGATCTGGTGCCCTCTTCTGTGGGGATATATGCAGACAGAACACTGTATACATAATAAACAAGTAAATCTTAAGAACACTGTGTTCATAATAAGTAAAAATTTAAAAGTATACATATACTCACATATACAAAATAAATCAACATTAAAAAAGAATTAACACTTAAGTCATTAAGCCATTAAAATTATCACTATTAATTGTGAGGTGTGGTGCTAACTCCTTTTATTAAACATATATTTGTTTACTTATTTTTATGTGTATGGGCGTCTTACTGCCATGTATATCCATGTACCTTATGTCTGAGGAGACCAGAGAGGGTGTTGGTGGAATTACAGACAGTTGTGAGTTGCCATGGGGGTGCTGGGAATTGAGCTCGAGGCCTTTGGAAGAGCAGCCAGTGCTCTTAACCATTGAACCCTGTCTGCAGACCCCAAATTATTAATTTTATTACTTAGTAAGTTAAATAATTAAGACATTAACAATTAATGGGTGCAGGATGCAGTACTTGTCTTTAATCCCAGAGCTGGGAAGGCAGAGGCAGGTAGACCTCTGAATTCCAGGCCAGTGTGGTCTATACAGCAGTTCCCTGTCTCAAGCAACAATAAAACAATACGACACCAACCAATAGGACACCATGACACTGAGGACACACTAGTTGCATGTGCTCAGGGCCCTGCATGTTTACTTTATCTCTCAGAACCGGGGTTGTTATCAGCATTGGGCAGATGTCAGGGAGACCTGACTAGATAAGTAGGAAGCTCCAGTTTCAAACTGATGTAATGTTTTCCGTATTCCTGCACTAAAATGCTGGTATCTTGGTGGGTGAGAAACCAGTCGGCTCCTATTTGCTAGACTTTGTAGGTCAGGAGCCACCGGTAGAGTGTAAATAGAACCTGCAAAGGACTCAGACCAAGAATGGCCTGTCTGAGCCTCAGCAGACTTCAGGCCACACTTAAGATGGGGAAAAGAGCCACAGGAGTCCTGTGCTTTAAAAGGATGGTATCATTTAACTCTCTCAGCAAGAAGGATTGATAGTTTCATTTTCATTTCAAGAGAGCCAGCCAGGTGTGGTGTTGCATGTCTGTAATTCCAGCGCTTACAGAGTGAAGGCTGGAGGATTAGGAGTTCCAGGCCAGTTTCAACTACATAGGCAATTCGATACCAATCAAAAGAAATAAACACATATAAATAAAAATTTAAAAATTAATACTTTTTTTTCCGAGGCAGAGTTTCTTAGTGTAGCCCTGGCTGTTCCAGAAATCACTCTGTAGGCCAGGCTGGCCTCAAATTTATAGAAATTCGCCTGCCTCTGCCTCCTGGGTGCTGGGATTAAAGGCTTGTGCCACCCAAACCCGGTAAGCACTGGGATTTTTTTTTTTTTTTAAAGGCATGTACCACCACCACCAATTAGCAGCTCTGCCCAGGAAAAGAATGCACAAACCACACCTGACTGTAGATAAATAAGTTAAATAAATAGATAAATAAATGAAATCTGATGTAGTGCCACGTGCCAGGCTTGGAGGTGGAGATGGGAGGATCAGGAGTTCAAGGTCACCTACAAAGCCAGTTTCCATTAAGATCCTTGTCTCAAAAACAGATGGACAGACAGGCTGACTGAAGGACAAACAAAGCCAAAGCTCAGTGACTTGCCAAGATGGCCCTGGCAGTTAATAGCGCAGGTGAGTCTTCAAATCCAGTTTGTCAATTCCAAACCCACGCGACCTGAACTTCCCAGCCCGCGCCTCCCTCACTATGTATGGGCTGTCTCATTGCAGGCTCTGGGCACACCGGTGGGACCTCCTGCTGAGGCACGAGCGACTTGGCCTGGCACGGCGCCGAGCCGGGTGACCTGCGGTAGCGGGCGCCTCCTCCCAGCCGTGCTCGCCGCAGGTCACACCTTTCCCGGCCGCAGCCCCACGCGCGGCCCGCAGCGAACTACACTTCCCGGCAGGACGCGGCGCGCGCACGCGCACGGGGGCCCTCCGCCATGGCGACAGTGCTGTCCAGGGCGCTCAAGCTCCCGGGTAAGGAGTCTGCCGCCCGGCGACCACGCTGGGGAGGCCTGGCCTAGGGGAGAGGGGCGGGCGAGGCGCGGCAGGCGCGGCGGGGCCTGGCTGCTAGCAGGGAGGGCTGCAGCGCCCTGGGGATGGGAAGGGGCGCCCGGGTGTGGGGTCGGGGACTGGGGACTCCCGGGGACTCCCGGGGCAGAGACTGCGGGTGGCGCGCGGGGCCGGGTCGGAAGCGCAGGGGCGCGGCGGTGGCTGTCAGGTCAGAGCGGTCTCCCAGGAAGGGCCGGCCGCCGGAGCATCCTTCCCCGGAGCGCCGGGACCCGCGGCTGCTATCCGGGGCTGGACCAGACGGGGAGCCGGGGGCGGCGTGCGGGGCTGTGAGCGGTGGCCTGGGCGGAGCAGCATCTCACTCGCTGACAGCCGCCTTGCAAAGCAGCAGAGGCAGGTGTTGCCCTTCCTCCTGTGTGGAAGAGGAAAGCGAAAAGATTAGGAAAAAAATGGCTAATAGAGTCGCACGGAGTCAGTCCACACGGCAGGGGGCTACGCTGTTTGAACCAAAGCGCATTTATTCTGTCGTTAGCAAATTTTAAACATCTAGAGCTTTCGAAAGATTTGTCGCTCTACTTAAACATTTGAACACCGAGTTGTAAGCATTTTATTTTATTTTTAGCTGATCTCTTAAGAGGGGAAGCAGTTGCTTTCCCTGGCATGTTAAAAAAAAAAAAAAAAAAAAAAAAAAAAGGCATCTCTGATGCCCAGCTTGAGGCTAATCGTGGGGCTCAGGGCTGTTGTTCTCAAACACTTTCTAGTCTGCTACCTTGAAACCAGCATTGTGTCTTAGCTGACCCGAGACTTCATGCCTTTTAGATCTTTTCGCCCTTCATGGGCAGCTTGGAACATTGGAAAGAACATTGATAAGATCTTGGAATGTGTACATAATACTGAAATTAAAAGACACGTCTTTTCCCTGCAGGATTCATTTACTCTGAAGAAAGTACCCTCCTGTTTGAATGCTGTCTTCTCAAAGGCGTAATTAAATGTTAGGCATTTTTAGCTTTTGTTTGTTTGCTTGTTTTGGAGCCCTTGTTTTATTTCAGCATAGATGATTGTTAGTCTCTGAGAATAAAACTGCAGAAAGGGGGTGTAGCTCAGGATAGGGTGCTTGCTTATCACACACACAGCCAAGTTAAATCCCCATCAGTGAAAAAAAAAAAGTTATTAATATTCAAGTGGAGGGGCAACAAGAGAGAATAATGAGACGGACACGAGCAAAACACATTACCATACATGTGTAAAAAATGGTAATGAAACCCAGCATTTTGTATACTATTGAAAATAATACCGAAAAAAGAATTCGAGAATATCTTGCCTGATCACTTTTGTGTCTTCACTCTGAGAGTGCGGGGCACACAGCGTACTCTTTGGTATATTGGGTTGTACTTACTTGGTCAGCTGACTGTACAGAGTGAAAGATTCCTGGTTTGGAAGGCAGTTTGTCCCTGAGGGCTGAGCTATGATCAATACTCTTGAGTCCTGCATACAGAAATATATTCCCTGCCCTGTTTATGATACGGATTTTATTTTATTTTATTGCTTGCTTGCTTTTCTCCTGGTCTTTCCCTTGCCCATTTGTGGCTTTTATATTGGGTAGAAGCTGCTTTCTCAAAGCTGTTTTTGGATATCTTGTAATTGAGGCTGAGACTTCGGTCCTGTTTGTTGCTGTGCTATGTTACCTTAGGTGACCGTCTTAGTACTTTTCTGTGTGCGGGGAGCAAATGGAATGGTGGCTAAGAGCAGGAGAAAGGCTCTGGATTTGATTGGATCTGTTTTGATTTGACGTTTGGTGTTGAGGATCAGATCCAGGGCCTTGCACATACAAGCTAGGCATGAAAAGCTCCCTGCTCATCCCCAGCCAGCCTCCAGATTTCACTTGGTTAGCTGCTTTACCCCTTTACACTCCAGTTTCCTCATCTGCAATAATAGTGTTGTTCTAGAACATTCTACATGCCACACACTGAATTGCGTATTTATCTCACAGGGTTATTTGGAATGGTAAAAGAGGTAGTTGTGCTTAGGAATTTAATTAGCTTCTCACACATTAGCTATTGTTTTGGTCATTAGTGAGTGACCCAGGGACAAAGCTCTTTTGGGGATGCATTTCATCATCGAAACCCTTTCACTGAGCTCACAATGGATGGAAAGGCGTTTGGCTCCCGTGTCTGGCATGAGGTTAATAAGTAACAGAGGGACAATGTGACATTCATAAAGCCCGTAGGACAGCTTATCTCTTAGGTATATGTTTTTTTTAGTTTTACTGTTGAAAGGTCAAACTCTGGGGGCACTGCTAGAGCAGTGTTATTGTTGTGATTTGTTTTATGATATGACTTAGAGGACTGTGCCTCTAGATAAACTAAGCCATGTTGGGAGTTATTTACTTTGGTGTAGGTATAGATCCCATCATCACACGTGCAAATTACAGTGTAAGCTGAGGTGTAGGGTGTCACACAGCTTAGTGGTATGTTGTACTTAATTATCTGACTTATTGTCTGGTTTCTGTCTGCCAACTGTGTTGTGTTTATCTAAGTTATTCTATTATCAATAAAGACTTGGGAGTCAGATATTGGGGTGAGAACCTTATAGATTAAAGAAACAGCATCGGAATGACCAGTTAACCTTACCCGCATACTTCTTAGACCCAAAGGGACAAAGAAAAGCTCTCGAATCCCCACGTACTTCCCTACTCCTTCCTGTACCTCTCTGCCCATACCCTGGGTCCTCCATATATATTCTCTGTGGCTAATTCGTATTGTGTATGCACTGATTCAAGGTTAGCTTTGTAGGCATCTGGTCTGTGCACCATAGTGGTGGCAGATGGAAGCAGAAAGAGAGAGAGGAGCTTGGGGCGTGGCTTTCCCTTGAGCCCTCTTTCTGGAGGGTCAACGGGTCCGGGTCCGGTAGAGAGAGCAGGGAAACACTCCAGTAGGTCTTTGTATTTGTGTGTGTGTGTGTGTGTGTGTGTGTGTGTGTGTGTGTGTGTGTAATTGTTCCCAATAAACACCCATTTATCATTTATCTTGGGTCTAGTGGTTTAATTACATCCTCACCTTCATAACCTTAATAACATAGTTTCACAGTGTCACAGTGTGATCAAATATCCTGCAACATTCCCCTCTTTTGTCTAAATAAAAAGGGAATGTTTTAACTATCATAGTAAAACTATATACAATAAGAACAAATATCAAGTAAGAATTACATTCCCAATGTCCAGCCCATTTGTATTTGGCAAATTCAGAGAAAGGACTCTATTATCTATCCTACCTTGATGAATCTAAAGTTTTATACCTAGACTACTTTCTATCATAGGCTGTATTACCAGCCTTTTTGTGAGAGCCTAGCCTTATGCCCGTATGCCCCAGCTCTGGAGAGTTGTTGTACCCACACTGTGGTAGGCATTTCTACCTAGTCTCCTGAGGAGTAGCTTGCCGGCTGTAGTTAGACTTTTTTTTGGATTGCCAGCTCCCAAATAATGACATTATTAATTATGAAAGCTGGCCTTAGCTTAGACTTGTTACCAACTAGTTCTTATATCTCAGATTAACCCATTTATATTAATCTATATTTTCCCATATGGCTTGTTATCTCTCCTCCATACTGTGTGGCCAACTTCTCCATGTCTTGCTGGAAAATTCCACCTCTCTTCTTCCCAAAGTTTCTATCTCTGCCCGGAAGTCCAGCTTATCCCCTCCTGCCTAGCTGTTGGCCATCTAGTTCTTTATTACATCAATCAGGAGGTGCCTTGGCAGAGACACATCCCCCCCCCCCAAGACAAGGTTTCTCTGTAGTTTTGGAGCCTGTCTTTGAACTTGTTCTGTAGATCAGGCTGGCTTTGAACTCACAGAGCTCTGCCTGCCTCTGCCTCCTGAGTGCTTGGATCAAAGGTGTGTGCCACCACTGCCCGGCTTCTACTCCTGGTTTTAAAGAAGGGACTATGACAGAAATGCCTCCTGTGACATTATTAATTAAAAGTGTATATTCCTATAAAAGAACATCCATTAATTATTTTTTATAGAGTCACTAAAATGTCTGCATTTCTGTAGCATGTCTTGCCAGGGCCTCTTCTTTCCTTGATGGGGGATGTCCCATCATAGCCTAAATCATGGTTAAAGTGAATTGCCTTCAGCTGTTCTGTTAGATGCTATTTTGATGGTGGTTTCACTTTGACAGTTTTGCTTCTTTGGGAATGTTGGGGGGCAAAGATTGACAAGATTGACTGAGGTAGGTGCTGCTTCTACATTTTTCATTTGGAGCTCAAAGTGCAATGGTAAGACCTTAGGGTGGCCTGAGTGCAGTTCAGAATCCTTGGGAGTTTTAGGATGATTTGTGTAAAGACCCACCAGTATTTTCTGAATCAATAAGCCATCTGGATTGTGATGGCATGTTCTGCCTTGTCTGTGGTGAGACCACACCCTTGCATAGTGCTCAATTCCAGAAACCCAACTTCAAAAAGTATGGGCATGTCACATGTATGCAGAGAAGGGTCACCTGAAACTGTCCCTTCAAATCTCGGGTTGAAAGGGACAGAGGAGTTAACTTGGAGATGAGGAGGCTGGGTGAAGGCTATTGACAGATTTAGACAGTAGTAAAAGAAGCCAAAATTGATTGAGTATGACCATAAACCAGGCATGAATTTTCATATTTTCTTACTTACTCTTTGTAACAATCATGGGATATGAACAGTAATTATTATGTTTTATAAACAGGGACATTGAGGCCCCATAGAGTTTAAAAGGAAGGACACACATAAAGAGAGGTGACTTGCCTTTGTGTCATGCAGATCTGGACAATGCCTCATGTAGCCCAGGCTGGTGTAAACTCACTGGATAGCTGGGACTGGCCTTGAGCTCCTGATCCTCCTGCCTTGGCCTTCCGAGTGGTAGATAGAGGCCAGCGGGCTCCTCACACTGGTCACACTCAGTGTGCTGAGTGACTGCTTGCTGGGTGTGTGACAGGGAACAGGAATTCTATGAACTTTAATTTTTAACCCAGCCCTGAGATTTCAAGATCTAGTATGTTTTCTTGGTTGCCAGAGGTATTTTTTAGATTTTGTTTATTTATCAGGCTGGTGGTAGTGGCAAGCACCACGCTCAAGAGGTGGAGGCAGAGGCAGATGGATTTCTGAATTCAAGGCTAGCCTGGTCTACTGTGAGTTCCAGGACAGCCAGACCTACACATAGAAACCCTGTTTAAAACAAAACAAAAAAAAAAAAAACAAAAACAAACAACAACAACAACAACAACAACAACAAAAAACCAAAAACCCAAAGACCAAATGAAACCAAACCAACAACAATAAAACACTCCCCCCAATTATGTTTTGCCTACATGTGTGGTGTCTGGTTCCCTCAGAGGCCAGAGGATGGCATTGGATCCTCTAGAACTGGAATTACAGACAATTATGATTCACTATATAGTTGCTGGGAGTTGAACTTGCATCCTCTGGAAGAGCAGCCAGTGCTTTTAACTGCTGAGTTCCCATCAGAAGTATTCCTAAACTTTTTGTTTATTTGTCTTTTAAGATGGAGGCGTGCCATGCAGTCTGGTAACTTGATGTGTAAGCCAGGCTGACCTCAGTTTTGGGTTGTTCTCAATCCTCTCGCTTCAGCCTCCAGCATTCTTAGAGTCAGAGACAGGTGGATCCTGGGGGCTTGCTGCTAGCCATCCTAGCCCAGAATGGCCAGCTTGATTTTAATGAGAGACTGTCTCAAAAAATAAGGTGATGCTGGCGGTGGTGGTGCACACCTTCGATCCCAGCTCTCAGGAGCAGAGGCAGGCAGATCTCTGTGAGTCCCAGGCCAGCCTGATCTACAGAGTGAGTTCCAGGACAGCCTCCAAAGCTACACTGAGAAACCCTGTCTTGAAAAACAAGAAACAAAACCAAACAAAAAAACCAAAAATAAAAGTGTGGATCAATGGAGGAAGATGCCCAGACTTGACCTCTGACCTCCACATGGGCACACACAGGCAAGTGTATCCAGACTCACATGTATACACATACTTATAGCACACAGAGAGAAAGTGAGGGAGAGTGAGGGGGAGAAATTCAGAGGGTGGAGGGAGCCAACTCCACGCCAAGCATGGTGGGTGGCACACAGCTATAACTCAGCAGTTAGCAAATCAGGGCATGGTTTCAGATAGCCCCAGCTTGACAGCAAACCAAAGACCAAATCCAGCCTTCATTGTTCAAAATGAATAACTCTGAAAATGAAATAAAGAGAAACCTCTAGTCAATCAGTCACCACATTACCTAGTGTAGTCTGTGTCTTTGGAAAGGGCTAAGTTACTGGGAGTGATCCCCTGGCAAGTTTTTATTAAACAAATGCTAAACTTTATCCTCCAGGTTTCCCCTCAGCATCTCCCTGTCTGTTTTACTGCTTCTTTCTGTGTGTTAGGACACAGATGTAATTTCCAGAAGGACGTCAGCAAGACAGAGTGCCAGTCCGGCTTCCTCAGTGCTAGCTGGGCTGTGTTTCCCTTTTGAATTCTTTGGAACCAAAGGCTTAACATTAGTTCTCATCAGTCCCAGCTTGCCAGGTGGTTTCCAAAGAAGAAAACTTCCTCAATCATAGCCCGACTCGAAGGCACAGGTCACTGCACTGAGAGCCAGGAGTCAGTGTGGGGATGCACCCAAGCCTCTCTGTAATTTATCTCTCCCAGTCTGCAGAGTCTGAGTAGAGGCGGGGAGCAGACTGTGCAAGCCAGCCTTACATAAGTCTGCCACCTCTCCTAGGATGAAGGCTCAAAATAGCAGTTTTTACACCTTTACTGAAAGGTGTTCTTAAAGGACATTCAGATTGCAGGACAATTCTGAGAAGTGGGGTGTCGTCAAACACCTTCAGCTGGTGCGTAGTATTTAGCTTACTAACTTGTTTCCATAGAAACAACCGGGAAACCATAGACACCCAGTGAGAGACAGCATACAGAATAGAATTGTTCTAGACATTTACCAGGAACAATCATGCATCATGGCTCTGAGAAAATCTAGAGCAGGAACGGAGGTTCGGTGTAAGGGAAGTTTCCTCAAGAGCCACAGCCTCAGGCTGGCAGTGGTTGTGCACACTTGTAATCTCAGTACCAGTCAGGCCGAGGTAGAAGGGTCACCACAGGTTCAAGGACAGCCTGGGCTACATAGTGAGTCCTTGTCTCAAGTGAATGAACGAATGCATACATGCATGAATGAATGAAAAAATTTAAAAGTCTACAGAACCATGGCCATCTTCATTAATGGCATTCAATTAGACAAGAAGCTTATAAGAGGAACGGATATATTTGGGTTGGCAGGATGCCTTTGTCCGTAAAAGTGCTTGCCAGCAAGACCGATGACCAGAGTTCAATCCTTGGGACTCACAGGGACAACCATAGTTATTGCTTGTGCTACAGAACTTTGGAAGTTATTTTCCTATCCAACTGGCCCTGGTAACCACTCTCTGTTTTATGTGTATGAGTGTTGTGCAGATTTGTATGTCTGTGCACCAAGTGTGTGCCTAGTGCCCACGGAGGCCTGAAGAGGGCTGCAGATCCCCTGAAACAGGAGTTGCAGCCAGTTGTGAGCCATCTGATGGATGCTGGGAGTCAAACCCAGGTCCTCTGAAGAGCAGCCAATACTCTTAACCACTGAGCCATATCTCTAGTCCCACACCCTTTTTGAGTCAGAGTATCATATGTGACAAACTGGCCTTAAAGTAAGCTGAGGATGGCCTTGAATTTCAGATCCTGGCAGCATTCCCAAGTGTTAAGATAACAGGCATGCACCACCATGCCTGCTTGCGGTAAGGATCAAACCCAGGCCTTTGTGCATGCTAAGCCAGCATTTACCTTAAACCGAGCACACCACAGCGTCTCTTATGTTTCTTAGAGACAGGGTCTTTTTTTATTATTACATTTAAAAATTATATGTCTATGGTTAGGTGACAACTTGCGGAAGTAAATTTCTTCCTTCTGTTGTGTGGGCCCTGAGGATTGAACTCGGGTCATCAGGCTTGATGGAAGCGCTGTCACCCACTGAGCCTTGTCCATGAGGCAGGGTCTTGCTTTGTAGCCCAGGCTGGCTTCGAACTCATGGTAGCCCTCCTGGTTTAGCTTTACAAGCACTGAGATTAAAGGTGTGGACCATTATGCCCGGCCTTCTGCTCTCAAGACTATTGTTTTAGCTTTCACATGGGCAAACACACAGCATGCATCTGTCCAGGCCTGGATTGTTTTGGTTAACATGGTGTATTCTGCTTCTACCACAGCCTTTTCAATTTTCTCAATCCCAAAGACAATAATTCTGGAACAGTCGACTCCGTCGGGGAACCCTGTGCTAACTCCTGATTATATAGAAGGCCACTGTGGTCTAAATGATGTTAAAGCCAGGCAGGCTGTCTGTCTGTCTGTCTGTCTGTCTGTCTGTCTGTCTGTCTGTCTCTATCTATCTATCTATCTATCTATCTATCTATCTATCTATCTATCTATCTATCTATCATCTATCGTGAGTTTGCTTCCACATCACCACAGTCTGGTGAGAATCTTTCCCTCCGGGCTCTCCCTGACTCTGTCCTTCTGTCTTTTCCAGGGAAGAAGAGCCCAGACCTCGGGGAGTACGACCCCCTCACCCAGGCTGACAGTGATGAGAGCGAAGATGATCTCGTGCTTAACTTGCAGCAGAAGAACGGTGGGGTCAAAAACGGGAAGAGTGCCCTGGGGGACCTGCCGGAGCCGGACTCAGATGCTGACGTGGCTGGGGCTGCGAAGCCGCATCTTTCAGAAGTCGTCCCAGAGGGTTACCCCTCGGAGCCCCTCGGGGGCCTGGAGCAGAAGGCCACCTCTTCCCTGGTGTCCTACGTGCGCACGTCTGTCTTTCTGCTGACTCTGGTGATCTCAATGGTCCTGGTCCTCCTCTGCGCCTTCCTCATCCCCTGCCCTCCCAGAGACCTGCACAGCACCTGGAGCCGGCGCCTGGGCTCCCAAGGAGGTGAGTTGCGGGATTTTAAGACATCATATGTTAGTACATTCAAGTTTTCCTGTTTTTTCTTTTTTTGAGATAGGGTCTCCCTCTAGCCTTGGCTGGCTTGGAATTCACTATGTAGACCAAGCTGGTCTTGGACTCACAGAGATCTGTCTGGCTCTGCTTCCCAAGTGTGCTGGGGCTAAGGACATGTAACACTATGCCCAACCTAGTTTCTTTTTGGAGATAGTGTCTCATCACCATCACCTTGGCTGGCTTAGGATTTACTTTTTCCACTAGGCTGTTCCTGAATTTGTGGCAGTCTCCTGCCTTAGCCTCTCAAGTGCCGGTTTCACAGGTGTGCACCACTATGCCTGGCTTTCCCTCCAGATCTTAAAAATTAATGTGTGTTATGCAGCCCCCCCCCCATGCATGGGGTTGTGTGGGAGGAGAAGTTTGAAGTGAGACAAAATACTGGGTTGCTGTGTCTCCCAGCTCTGCTCTCTCCATAGTTCTCTGAAGGTGAAGATAGTTTCAGCTACAGTGTCGCTGGTGTATCCAGGCCCCTTGTGCCCCGCCCCCCAATTCAGCTGCTGAGTTTAAGTTGATTATTAGTTGACTTTAAAGTTTTCCCACATTGGTACACTCATTAATTTGGTCTCACTGAATTTTCTATAAATACGATCATAGTCTTCTGTGACATTAGTTCAGCATCGTTTTTGGTTTTCGAGACAGGATCTCACTGTGAAGTCCAGGCTGGCCTTGGCCTTAGAGCTTCCTGCCTCAGCCTTCTGAGTGCTGGGGTCACAGCTGTGTGTCACTACCCTGGGTGCTGTCACACCTGAGTGAATACAGGTTTTGTGCTTGTTCATTTGTTTCTGAGATGCCCTGCTTAGGTGTAGGGTAGTCTTGAACTCAGTGTGTGGCTGAGGATGACTTTGAATTCCAGGTCTTGATGCTTTCACCCGGGGTTCTAGTGCCACAGACCTTAGCAGGGCCTTGTGCGTACAAGGTAAAGGGTCTGCTACTGCACATCACCTGTAAAGAGACATTTCTGAGACTAGTCTACCGATTCACTGTAGCTAGAGTCTATTAATTTTTACCAATGTCTAATTTTCCATGTATGAGTATCTCACTATCAGTTCTACAGTTGATTAGCAGTTAAATGATTTTCAATCTTGTTTTCTTTCTTTTTTTTTTTTAAAATAAGTATTCTAAGAACTTTCATATATTTCCAAAGGATTATGCACAAATTTCTCCAAGGCAGAAGCCTAGTAAAGTTGCCTGTGAGAGGGTGTGGGTGTTTCTTTCTAATCAGTATTTTAAATCATTTGCCCAAGTGGTTGTACCAGCTTGCGCTCCCACTTTGTCTGAGGTTCCTGCACATCTGGCAGGTGCCCTTTCACCCCTCAGACACAAGAGGGGACCCTCCCTTGGCTCTGCTCTCCACACAGGGCTGGGCAGAGCTCCAGACTACCCATCCCAGTGCAGGTGGGCTGCTCCTGGTTCCCATGGCCATGTTGTCCCTGACTCTGGAGGGAGGGCAGGGTGACTTGATGGTGCCAGAGCAAGGTTCCAGAAGTCAGGTCCCACAGCCTTTGCTGTGGGGTGGAGGTAGGGCTGGTATTATCTAGAATCAATTTGCCTTGCTGAGCTGCACCCTTCCTGGGCCTCTGGCCAGGGAAGCCAGGTTCCTTAGGTCTCCTTTTGCCCTGTGGCATTTCTGAGTTGCCAGTTGTTCACTAAACCCTGTCTAGTGTGGCCAGAAACCCCAGGGGGTCCCATACATTACCATTCCTTAGGTCTTAAGTCAGTCACCCTTAATGTCCTCTCTTTTCAGAACCTGGCTGCTTTATGTATGGTGCCCAGGGTTCTGGGCAGGGTCAGGGAGATGCACATCTCTGCTGTCTTGTCCACCTGGGCGGGGAGGGGGTGCTGGCTCTGTCTGCATCTGTCTTCTTTCTAACGCGGCAGAAGAGAACTAGTCTGTGGTAACTGGCTCAGGCCCTTTTTGTGTCATTATGTGTATGCCAGGCGGGGACCTGTCTCCCCTGGAGTTGGCTGATGTGAATAGAGATGGCCTTCGGGACGTGCTCCTCTCCTTTGTGACAACCAGGAATGGGACTGACGGAGGTAAGAGACACATCTTCTGGAGGCTGCCAAGGGGGAGGCGCCAACCGAGGGAAAGCGGGAAAGCCTAGTCAGCTTTCCAGGGTCAGTGCATAAGTGAGTCTGCAGGGGACAGGCCATTACAGATCACCATGCATGACGTGCCTGGTCAGAAAGTTCCAGATGTAAATAAAGATCATTTCAAGAAGCGGGGGCCCACTTTAATCCCAGCACTCAGAAGGGGAAGGCAGGCCGGTTTCTGTGAATTCAAGGGTAGCCTGGTCTATGTATTGAATTGTAGGACAGCCAGAGCTGGAGGGACCCTGTCTCAAAGTGCCCCCGCTCCAAGGAAGGAAAGAAAGGGAGGGAGGGAGGGAAGGAAGAAGAAAAAGGAAACCAGGGTGAGTGGTAGCTGGAGGAACTTGAGTGGTAACCCAGGCCAGTGGAGAAACTGGTTCAGAGAAGGGACTCGCCTACACCTTGGAGTAACAGCCATAGTAATTAGGTGTGGGTGTGTGCGGTTTTTCCATCAGCTTATTGGCTGCATTTGATAGTTTAACTACGTCTGTGTCCTGCAGTCAGCGACCCACAGCTCAGGCCCAGGCCTGGTGGGATTTCCAGTACACCAGCACTGTCTCTACAGCTTCTGTCAAACGTATTTTTAAAATAAACCTCTGTCATTCTGTTTCCTGATCAAGAGGTTGGGGTGAAAACCCGCTAGCTCAGAGAAGCAGCGAAGCAACCAGCTGACCTTGCCAGAGACCCAGCAAGAGAATCTCTCACCAGAAAGCCCAAGCCCCTCCTTGCTCCTTGCTGTGTGTGTTCCTGGCTCCTCTGTACTCTCTCTATGGCTAATTCCTGCCAAATAGTTGCTGGCTCCTCCCCCCGACCCAAAGTTGATTTTATTAACACAGCCTTAGTTTTCACAGGGTGATCAAATATCCTGCAGAAAGAGAGAGAGAGAGAGAGAGAGAGAGAGAGAGGGAGGGAGGGAGGGAGGGAGAGAGTTGGTGGAGGGGCAGAGTCCACCTCAGGTGTCATTTCTCAGGAACCATCCACATTATGTTTTGAGACAGTGTTTCTCACTGGCCTGCAGCTGGCTAGCAATGCTCAGAAGCTGCCTGCTTGCCTCCCCTGCACTGTGGTTAGGAGGATGTGCCACCTCTCCAGGCTCGTTTATGTGGGTTCTGAGGATTAAACTCAGGCTTTCCTGCTTGTGGAGCAAGCACTTTACTGAGCTATCTTGCAGCCAGTTTCCCACTGCCCGTTAGAATACAGTGAATGTTGAAATCCTGGCAGGGTTGGTCATGACTTACACACCTTTGCACATAGATGCTTGGGGGGGGGGGGCTGGTGGCTTCCCTTTCCCCTTCCAGGTAGATTTCTGTAGATTTGCCCTCCCTGAGAAGTGTGGAGGATATTTATAGGCTCCCTAGCCCTTAGGAGAGAGTTAGGAGTCAGACTTAACTTACCTGGCTTCTTCACAGCTGCTGTTAGAGCAGGATTGCAACAACTTGACCATCACCATAGCTGGTTCAAGCTGACCCTCTTAGAGAATTGTATTTCTGCATTCCAGTAATGGCTTCCTGCTCTGTCCCTGGGGGACATTAACAGCTCCGAGGGACTAGTGGGGTCCTCCACCCTGACACATCTTTGTTTATTAGAGTCCATAGCTTACACCAGATGAGCGTGCAAGTTTTTGGGACTCTGTTATACCTGATAACCAAAGAAAAGAAAAATGCCTCATTTCCATGACAGTTACACAGGGTCCCATTTCCCTCAATGTCTACTAAATTGGCGATGCCTGTGGCATACCAGCTGATGCAAGAAGGGTGAAGACATCCCAGGGCAAGCTTTTCAATCTTTGGGCCCAGAGTGAGTGCTAGGTATGCTTTAGGAATTTCTGTACTGCACATTTGCCTGATAGTACCAAAAACGCCCTTTGGAAGTGTGTTTGATGCACAGATGCGATTTTGTGACCGAGAAAGCTTCTGGGTTTGCCGTAGACTTTCATGTGATCTTAGCTCCATTACATTTTCCTGGTCTGTGATTCGCCCATCCTTGCAGTTAGGCTAGGGATGCCGAAGTATTTAGTATTTTGCCTACTTTGCTTTTCATCAAGATGCATGGTGACAAGATTGAGGGTTTGGATGCTGTGTAGACAAACACGTTTTGTCCACAGATTTTAAAAAGTAAAAATGTAACTGTATTTGTTACTTTTTTTTAACCCTGTGGCAAAATGCCTCGACCAAAAGCAGTTTACAAAAGTGTTTATTTTGGCAATGAGATGTGAAAGTCCTCCCCTCCCTGGTGACATACTTCCTCCAACAAGGCTTCATGTCTTAAAGGTTCCATAATGTCCTCAAATGGTTCCATCAACTAGGGACCAATTGTTCAGACACCTGAACCTGTTGGGGACATTTCTCATTCAATCCACTACTAGAGTAACTATCGTTAGGTACTTCCTGTGTGCTGTGCCCCGCTGGAAGCTCACAGCACATCGAATGAATTTGCTCCTTGACACAATTCTGGAGTATTATTGTCTCCCTTTCCAGATGAGGAAACTGAGACACACTGAGAGTAAGGAACATGTTGGGGTCCCACATCTGGTAAAGGTAGATCTGGAGTTTCAACTCCAAGAACCAGATTTGTAGTTCGTATCCTCGACCCTCATGCCATGTGGATGTACTTATAACCCACAATGCTTTTTGCCACTGGGAAGAGAGGGATGGAACTAGTTGCTCATGATTCATCCAACAAGCATGCATTGGCTCCAGCGGGCACTGTTCACCCCTCCAGGGTTGTGCTGATTGTTTAAAGAGCTGGTCAATAGGATTGTGCTTCCTGCCTACAGGAGCGGCCGTGTCACCGGGAAGGTGAAATCCTTCACTACATACGCCACACGAGCCAGAGAGCGGATCTGGACTCAGTGGGGTCTCAGGCAGGAAGAAGAAAAGTCTAGAGGGTACAGACCGATACCCTTGGCAGGGGTTGGAACAGGGAGGGCCTGCCGCACCGTTTCCTGTTTGAGGCTGTATTGTTTAGTTAGCACTGCTGGGGAACAGGAAGACTGAACCTTCGAAACTGATGGTGGCTGAATGTAGAAAGTACGAGATGACTCAAGATGTCCGTTCCTGAGAGTGAAAGTAAAGCTGGCAGGAGTTAGGACTGTTCTTAAGTTACGCCCTGGCCTGAACAGCTGTGGTCCCGCTTCCTTGGACCTGGGTCTTGTCGCCCCAAGTGTTCTTCTCCTGCCCAGAAGCAAAATAGAGAGCCGCAGACAGCAAGGCCTCCTGACTGCCCCTACTCTGTAACCTTCAGGCCGTTTCTGAAAACACCCTCTTCTGCTTGGGGAACATTTGCCGCTTGAAATGAGGGTTGGCATTTACTCCCCATGCCACATGGATTCTAGGTCAGCCTGTGTTCCTGCACATTCCATTCCCTCAACAAGTATTACCCAGTGTTCTGGATTTTACTCCTGTCTTTTTCTTTTGAATTTTAAATTACATTTATTGTGTGTGTGTGTGTGTGTGTGTGTGTGTACATGCACAAAACAGCGTACATGTGGAGGCCAGAGGACACCTTGTAGGAGTTGACTGTCTCCTTTTACCATGTGGAAATCCTGGAATAGTGTTGAGGACTGAACTCAGGTCCTCAGGCTCAGCAGCAGACGACTTTACCCACCTTCCCCTGTCTTTTGCTCAGCAAACAACTGGCTGCTTTGTGTAGCAGGCATCCTATAATGTGCCGAGAAATCGGAAATTAATGTCTGTCTTCAAGGATGTCACTGTTTAGTGTGGGCTAAGGTGGCCGACAGATGAACAGATGTGTTGGGAAAGGCGCCAACATGGAGACATGGTGTGGCAGCGTAGAAAAGCCCACAGTGGCTAGCCTTACACTTGTCCTACACAGAGGTGTGAGGAAGAATGTTCACGCCTAATTAGCAACACGGGAGGGAGCTAAGCACACAAGTGTGAGCTGCTGCCTCACCACCGCCCAGCATTACTCACTTTCAAGTGTCCGTGTCCTGCCTCTCATCCCTTCTGCCCCTTCCTCATCTCTCCTATGTGCCTTTCTTTAGGTGGTGGCACACAACCGACCGCAGATCTTGTGTGCCTCTCGGGGATGAACGGCAGCACACTGTGGTCCAGTCCCCTCCCAGAGGAGGCTCAAGATGTCACATGCTTGGATCTGACGCCGGGAAGCGTGGCCAAAACTGTCTGTCTCGTGACAGGGACACGCAAGATGCTCAGCGTGTTCAATGCAACATCAGGTAGTAAAGTGGTCCGAGCTTTGCCTCTGCCAGCCCGGGCTTTGCATTTAAACAGCCTGCAGGGCAGGCTTGTCCTCTGACAGGCTAGAAACCGCTTTGCTGCACTGGTTTGGAAGGTGATTATTAAGGGAATGAGATAAGAGGGGTTTGGGCAGATGGAGTAAGAAGATTCTTGTTGCAACTGGTCTGGTGATAAGACAAGCTCTTCCCCCAAACAGAATCTGCATGGGGAGGGGTGGGGGGCAGGATGGTCTCTTCGCTCTGTCCTGTGTACAACAGGCAAGGGAGTGTCACCCCCTCTTTGGATTATGCTGGTCCATGTATGAACCTGGCTACTGACTGAATGCTAGGGAGAAGAACTAGGGCTTGGGGAGGTTGTCGATATGGTAATGAGTCTCAGATGATAAAGATGTCTCTTTACGATATGCTTGTCACAGGGCCCGTAAGCTCAGGAGAAGCTGAACAAATGTTGATGCCCTTCCCACATCAGAGGTGCCCTAATTTTTGCCTCCTCCTTTTTGAGTCTTTATTTATTTATTTTTTTAAAGTAAAGTATTTTATTTATTTGTTCATTAGGGCTTCTCTGTAGCTTTGGAACCTGTCCTGGAACTCACTCTGTAGACAAGGTTGGCCTTGAACTCTCAGAGATCCACGTGACTCAGCCAAGTGCTGGGATTAAAGGCATGCACCATCACCCGACTTTAGTTATTTGTTTTTATTCAATTTTTTCATTTGTTTTACATACCAACTACAGTTTCTCCTCCTGTCCCCTCCCCATACCTGAGACAGTTTAACACTGTACCCCAGACCTTGAATTCATTACATCTTCCTACCTCAGCCTCCCCAGTGCTGGGATTACTGGTGTGACATGCTTGGATAGTGGATCCCTCTGAGTGGGGGGGGGGGCTATACATGTATCAGTCAGTCACTCAGCGTGCACAAAGCCCCTGTCCTGACTCCTTGCACCACATAAACTGGGCATAGTTGTGTAGGCCTGTGATCTCAGCCCTCATTTAATCAGGAGTTGAGGGACACCAAAGCTAGCTAGGGACACCTGGGTTATATGAACTCCTATACAAAACAAACAAACAAACAATCAGACACATACTGTCTTAGCTCAGGGCTAGAGTCCTGGACAGCCTTCTGCAGTGTCTCTGGTGTGGGCTCCTTGGTGGATGCAATGCTCTGTGCCGGACACATGCCTCAGTTCCTATTTACCAGGAAGACTTAGATATCTCCATCTGATATACAAAATCTGGATGTGTGGGATGGAAAGATGGCTCAGTGGTTAAGAGCACAGGGCTGTTCTTGCAGAGGACCCAGCTTCAGGTCCCAGCAACACAGGGGCGTTCACAAGCAGCTCTAACTCCGGTTGTGGATGCCCTCTCTAACCTTCCTGGGCATCAGCACACACGTGGTACATAGACACATATGCAGTCGAAACAGTCACACACATAAAAGAAAACAATAGATGAATTAATTAAAATCCAGATGTGGGGTTGTTACATGGAAGTGTAACCAGATGCTCCAGGGTTTGGAAATCCCACTTCTGGTTCCCTTTGTCCTGGGACAAAAACTAAAGGGGAAAGTGGGGAGAGGCTGCTGTCCCCTGCTCAGCCCTTTGAGTTCTTTTCTGGCTGGGGATGTTGCAGATGCCCTTTGCTGTGGTAGAAAGGGGAAGTGATCCGCCTCTCTCTCCTTCCCCAGGGAGAGTCATGTGGACCCTAAACCCGAACCATCTGTCCAATGGCACCTTGGCTGCCCCCGTGGTGGTGCTGCCGGACCTGGATGGGGACGGTGTGAGAGATCTGGTGGCACTGGCCATTGGAGAATTGCAGGTATGGTCTCTGTTTCAAAAGGTTTTGAATTTCGTATGGAGAATGCTTTTGAGGGTCTCCATCCCGGTTGGAGCAGTGTTATTATGAGAGCTGTCGCCTAGAACCTTGTGTTTGCAATGGCTGAGGCTGAAACAAAGTCATCTTTGACTAAATAGTGAGTTTGAGATCAGCCTGAGACATGGGAGACCGTGTCTTAACAACAACCACAACCCCCTCTGTAATCCCAGCACAAAGGAGGGTTGAAAGTTCCCAATCTGCCTGGGCCGCATGTTAAGACCTGTCTAAATAATCAGACCCAAAGCCTCTCTCATTCATTAATGACCAAAGGGAGGCACTGTAAGGAGACAGAGTTTCGGTGTGGATGTGGTAGCTCGGGGCTATAGTCCTAGCACTTGGAAGCTGAGGCAGGAGAGTTGCTCTAAGTTTGAGGACAGCCTGGTCTACTTAGTAAGTTCTGGCCCATCTAGTGCTCCTCAGCGATGCCATGTCTCAATCCCTCCCTTCTCTCTCCCTCAAGAAAGATAAACTTTTGATTCTGGCACAGTGGCCTCGTAGCTAGCCTAACCTTAACCTAACCTCCATAATTATGTGTTGCCGAGCGGCTGCTGTGCACACAGATGGAATAGTCTGAGAAAGAGCAGACACACACAGGATTTCACTGTGTATCCCTGGCCAGCTTCAAACTCACAGAGATTTATTTGCCTGCCTCTGCCTCCCAAAGTGATAAGAGTAAAGAGGACCACCATGCCTGGCCCTCGTTTAAAAATTTTAAAACACTTTGTTTATTTTATTGTATATATGGATGTTGGCATCTGTGTCTGTGTACCACATGTGTGCTCGGTGCCCTTGGAAGTCAGAAGTGAGTGTCGGAGCCCCTGCAGCTGGAGTTACAGACAGCTGTGAGCCACCATGTGGGTGCTGGGAACCAAACTCCAGGCCTCTGCAAGAGCAGCAAGTGCCCTTAACTGCTGAGCCATCTCTTTGGCCCCTCAATTAAAAACTTTATTTATAAGCCATGTTGCAGAGGCAAAGAGTTTGTGTTAAGTGTGGAAGCTGGTTATTCTGTCTCATTGTACTAATTTACGTGTGTGTGTGTGTGTGTGTGTGTGTGTGTGTGTGTGTGTGTGTGTGCGTGCGCGCGCGCGCACGCGTGCCTGTACCAGCCACAGTGTGCATGCATGTGGAGATCAGGGGTTGCCTTGACAGAGCTGGATTCTGTCCTTCCACCATGCAGATGCCAAAGATTGAACTCAGGTTCTCAGACTTGGTGACAAGTGCCTTTCCCTGCTGAGCTATCTTGCTGGTCCAACCTATCTTAATTTAAAAATAAATTTTCCTGGTTCAGCCTACTTTATTTTTATTTTTGAGACAGGGTCTCCTTATGGAGACCTGGAACTCACGATGTAGACCAATTAATTTAGCCTCAGACTCAGATCTGCCTGCCTCTGCCTCCAGTCTGCTGGGATTAAAGGTGTGTGCAATCCGTCCAACTCTTAATTTTAAAATAAAAGACCTTGTGGACTAATTAAAAACAATCTAAAAAAAAAAAAAAAAAAAAAAAACCAAAAAAACAAAAAGAAAACCAAACAAACACATGTGACTATTTTCTGTTAGTTTTCTTGAACTAGCTACTTGGTCTTTAGGTTGGCCTAAACCAGGGGCCCAGGAATTGTTCACACAGCGCTTTAAAGCCTTGTAACCTAGCCACTATGACTGGAAGGGGAAATCATCATTCCCCCTCTAGGAAGTGGTTTTCTGAAAGTGTGAGGAAGCATGGGAAACCCCCTTCTGATGGAGCTCGCCTTAAACTTCAGCAATCTTCACCTTCTTGTCTCTGGTCCCTACTGCTGGGATTTCAGGTGTCCAGCACCGTGAGTAGCAGAGAAATCTTAGTCTTAATACTTCCTCTGCTTCTTACGATCCTTGGCATTGAGGGGTGTGGGGCCCTGCGGAGGATGGGGCCCTTGTTGGAGAATCAGTTCACCTGCTCTAACTCTGTCTCTATCCCATCTGTTGCTCAGCCAGCCTCTCAGATTTTCCCCCTTTGAGTAGTAATGTGCAAATAATAGAGCAGTGGAACTCTTAGGTCTGGGTGGAATGTGAGCTGAACTTGGCAGAATGGCCTCTTGGGGGTGTGGGTGCTGGTCTGGTCTAGGATATTAGGGAGAAGGCACCCATGACTATGCATCAGTCTGAGTCTGAGCCCACACCCGTGGCTACCGGTGTCTTCCTCAAGCCCCGAGGCTAAGGTGACTGCCACTCTGTGTGAGGAACCATATTACATTAGCCAGCCCCTGAGCTGTTTTGTTGGTGGAGATGTTCACCCTAATGGCTTCCATTCATTGTTCCCAACTCAGTGCCATTTGGCTGGCATCTTGGAATGAATCTGATTCCCACCTAGTTTAGGAAACCCAGTGGCTGTTAGCCTGGTTACTTCAAAAGCTAAATATCCAGTTTCTTACAGGGAGACCCTTTTCCCTTGATTCTAGTCTGTCCATTTGCTCTTTAACGTATGGTACCCACATCTGCAAAGAGTTCTGTTCATGGTTATCAAACCCAAGGATATTGTTTTGTTTTGTTTTTTTGATCCATGGTTTCTCTATGTAGAGCTGGAACTTGACCTGTAGACCAGACTAGCCCTGAACTCCCAGAGATCCACTTCTGTCTGCCTCTAGAGTTCGGGGATTAAAGACTTGCACCACCATCAGACATTTTGTTTTGTTTTTAACTTGTTTGTTTTGAGACAGAGTATCACTGTGTACACCAGGCTGGCCTTGAACTCAAGAGAGATCCACCCTCCTCCTTCCTGAACACTGGGATTAAAGGTGTGTACCACCACGTTTTTTTTTTTTTTTTTTTTTTTTTTAAGACAAGGTGGTGGCGCATGCCTTTGATCCCAGCACTCCGGGAGTAGAAGCAGAGATAGGCAGACCTCTGAGTTCAAGGCCAGCCTGGTCTACGAAGTTGAGTTCCAACCCAGCAAAGGCAATACAGAGAAACCCTGTCTTGAAAGACAAGTCCTCTAGGGCTTCAGCTGACTTACAGCTCACTATGTAGATCAGGCTGGCCTGGAACTTGTGGCATTCCCCTTGACTCTGCTTCCCACACCCAGATACCTTGTTTTGTTTTGCATACCTAGCTTCTTTTAATGCAAACTTGATATCTGTATTTGTAGCTGAAGACTTTCTAAGCCTTTCTTCTTGCTTATAATCAGTGAAATTAACTAATCAATTAGTAAAGCAATTTTTTTTCTTACAATTTTGATTCTGGCCTTTTAGAGCATTAAGTTTGTTCTATAGTGTCATTTCTTCCTCTCAGCTTTGCCACACATTTATTCTACTTACCCAGTCTCCAACAAGAATGTTCTAGAATACATAATAGCAGGGTGCTATGGCATTCCTCTAAAACTTCAGTCTAAGTTAATAAGCACCTTATTTTCTAGGCGTGTTGTAAACCACACCCATCTGTTTTCTCTCTGAGAATTTGTAGTGATAGACCTTGTCAAAAGCATTCGAAGGGGCTGGAAAGGTGACTCGGCAGTCAAGAGTTTGCCGCTCCTTCAGAGGACTGGAGTTTGCTTCCTAGTACTCATGGCATGTCACTCACAGCTGCCTGTAACTTAAGCTCAAGGAGCTCTGTCACTCTCTTCTGACCTCCAAGGGTACCTGCTCACATACAGCACATACTTAGCAGACAGACACACATATGTAAGTAAAGTAAAAATAAATGAAAAAGAAAATCTTCTAGAGCTAGGGCTAAGAAACCGTGGCCTGGAGTTAAATTTCCCCCACTTTTTGTTTTCTCAAACTTTCGTTGGAGCATAGTCATTTCCTGTGACAGACTTCGTGCTGGACTAACGATAAAGAGTCGTTTCTAAGAAGACCATGCGGCTGGAACACAGCCTACAATATTTACTAGCTGGCTGTGCACAGAAACATGGATCTTGAGAGTGAGGTTGGCAGTGGCTGTGGCCAGGCCAGCCATCCGATGTTATGGGAGAATTCTGTGGGCTGAGTCATGTCCCAGTGTCTTAGTCACTCCCCCTTTACAGCAATCATACACCCGACAAAGGCAACTAAAGGGAGGAAGGTTTTATTGTGTCTTACGGTTTGAAGAGGTATGGTGGCAGGAGCATGAGGCAGCTGGTCGCCTTTCTTCCACAGCCAGGAAGCAGAAAGAGATGAAGGCTTGTGCTCAGTTCTGTCTCTTTCTTTTTAAATGTCACTGTATTTGTGTTTGTACATGTGGCTATATGGATGTCTGTGTGAGTGTGTGTATGTGAGTGCCCAAGAGGATAGAAGATGATTTCTGACCCCTTGGAGCCAGTTATAGGGATTCGTAAGCTGCTGGACATGTCTTGGGATCTAAACACTGGTCCTCATAATTGAGCCACAAGTACTTATAACTGCCGAATGATCTCTGTGGCCCATGATTTCTTATTCTTATTCAGTCAGTGCCCCAAGTTGATAGGACGAAGATGCCCACATCCAGGGTTGGTCTTCCTCCTTGGTTAAATCTTTCTGGAAACAGCTTTAGAGACACATCTAGATAAGTTTCCTGTGATTCTACTCTCTACCAAGCGGACCACCAGGGTGTCTCTGGTAGATCCTGGCTCTTGAGTAAAGAACCTCCTCACATCAGCATCTTACATTTAGCTCTCTGCCTTAGGAGATGATATCATCAGTAAGTACTGTGTTTCATCATCTCAGGGATCCTAAAGATACTCTTCACACATGTCTAGTCAGCCAGTGCACATTTGTCCCATTTCTTTTTCCCAGAGGGGATAAGCAAGTAAGTTTGGCTTTGCGCTTTCCAGCTGTGGGAAGTGTTTCTGAGCCCTTAGCTCATGAGGTGTTAGGGAATGAAAGGCTTCTATTAACATATCCCTTTCTTTTATTTCTTCAGCCAGATCTGTGTTTTCTGTTGGTATCTGGCCGGACAGGGAGTCCCATAGGCCGGCCCGTGAAGTACAACATCGTGGGAGTGGGGAACCTGATTGGTCCTCAGGTTTACATCACCACCAGTGGGGCTGTCTACATCCTGTTTGGCTTTGGTAAGGAGCAGGGCTGACTGTGGCTTCTGCTCCCCTGGTATTCCTGGCTAGGCCTCCCATGAGATCAGGCGGACACCCACGCTGGGGTTGCTGGCGTTGGCTCTTTTTTGTCTCCTGTTACAGGGCATCTCACCTGTTGCAGGGAACTAATTCTGTTCTCCCTTGGAGCCTTCTCTGGAGCGGGTGCTTCCCAGCATCTTCTTGATCACTTCCCAATCACTCCAAGTACAGCCAGCTGGAGTGGGTTCTATTGAACCCACGTGCTGTGCTCTGCTCTGCTCTGTGTCTCTCGCCCAGAACCCCACCCTGGGATGGCCTGGGTAGTTCTTTTACACCCAGCTTCTCAGTGTTGACTCTTCCTGTGGCACTAGGAAATATACAAGCTGTTGCCCTGCAGGACATCTTTGTTCAGGCCCAAAATCGAGACAGCTCACCACCTTCTCTGCAGATAGAAGAGCCGGAATGGGAGAAGCGCAGATCTGTCAACCTTTCCGAGCTCATCGATGTTTACAGGTATGGCTGAGATCTGTCACTGCCCATAGGGAGGTCATCCAGCATGGAGTCTCAGAGTTTGGGTTGACTGGTGACTAAGGGCGGAGGGTTGGGGGCAGTGGAACTAACCTTGAAATATCAACCCCCGGTCTGCTTAACGCAGTGAGAAGTTCTCTTCTGTTGGTCGTGGAATGTTGGGTCTGTGTAGCAGTGACCAAGGCATACTTCATAACTGGACTCATGTGTCTAAATCAGAACAGAACGGGGATGAATTTGTAAAATGACTTTAAGGCTATAGGAAGGCTTCAACCTACTCTTCCTACATTTTCCTCCCAGTTGAAGAATCGTTTTGTCAGAAGCAAGAATAGGAGGCATGATATCTTGTTTTGATTTGTTTTTCTAAATTTTATTTACAGCACATTCTTGTCATATGCAGCAATCTACATATTTTACCCTCGCAGCCCTTGGCTTGGGTAATGATTGTTGTTTTCCTTCCTGACAGAATCTCAGATATTACCATCTTAGAGGATTTGATAGAATGATTCCAGGAGTGCAGAAAAAAAAAAATAAGTAATTTGACGAAGTAAATGCCAAGAGTTATTGTCCAAGCTTGGGGACAGTTTGAGGCCACCTGTCCCCATCTCTGTCTGTCCTCTCTGCCATTATCCTTGTCTCTGTTACTGTCCCCAGAGGGTCCAGGTGGAGAGGTATCACACCACAGCTTTGTACTGTGAATTCCTTTTGAACGTGCATGGAACTTTCTGGAGATAAGAGAATGAGATTCAGTAGGAACGACCAAGTGCCCCACTTGACAAGACGATGGTGGGAAATGGATACGAGAGTGGAGTGGGGAGTTCATATCCTGAGGGGTCCACATTTGTGGGCTTACCCCCTCCTAACTGAGGGCTCTTACTCACAGAAGAGACTAACTTTTGCGTGTTGTTCAATACAGCGATGGAGTTGAGCTTCTCCAGTTGGTAAAGGCACCGGATTCCAACAGCAGTAGCCTCTTGATTACAACCAGACAAGGCCTGGTCCTACTTCGGGGACAAGATCTTACGCCGCTCTGGAAACTGAGCCTTCAGGGCTTGCACAGGTTTGCAGAGTGCTCTTCATCACAGCTGCTGTTAGCAGCTTTTACATTTGAAAATTATCCAGAAGGATCGCTTGTGACCATGGCTGGTGCAAGGGAAGGGAGGTGGTGCCTGTTTCTCTTTCTTATATGCTGTTTATTGCTTCCTTGTGTGTTTGCAGCCAGCCCACTCCTGGGTTTTTCACTGATGACCAGACATTGGACTTCCTTGTGCAGACACAGGATGGAGTTGGGATGAAAAAGGTAAACCACGGGCCTCAAATCAATCAGAGAGAATGGGCTCTGTGTCCATCCCTGGGTGAGACAGACACTGGGGAGAATAAGGGCCTCCTCCCTTCAAAGAACTCTAGTCTAGTGAGTGAATAAAACGGAAACTTGCAGCTCATTGCTATAATCTGCAGTCTAGCTTTACTGGGCTAATCTTACGTTCTGTTCTTTCCGGAGCCTCTTATTTGCAATTAGGTAGGAGGAGCCATCTTACAAAGCTGGGTAGGGAAAGGTTGGTATAAATGAGACTTGCATATCAGTACAGGCAAAATAAGGTTTCAGAGAAGGCAGCACTCAGTGGTGGTCGGGTGTTATGTAGTTGAACTTTTCTTTCCCACCCGCCCATTCCCAGATAACCAGCATGGAGACTTAATATGAATTGGAGATGCTCTGCCAATAGCTCGGGCTTATTACTAACTAGCTTTTACAACTTAAATTAACCCATACTTCTTATCTAAGTTCTACTACGTGGCTCATGGTTTGTTACCTTATTTTGTACACGTCTTGCTTCTCTGTGCCTGGTTGGCATCTCCTTTGACTCTGCCTTTCTTCTTCTTCCCAGAATTCTCCTAGTTGGGTTGTTCCGCCTATACTTCCTACCTGGCTACCAGCCAATCAGGTTTCTATTAAACCAGTCCTAGTGACAAATCTTCATAGAGTACAAAAGGATTATTCCACAACATTTGACCCCTTTTGTTTAATTAAAAAAGGAAGGTTTTTAACTTTAACATAGCAAGATTATATACAACAAAAACAGTTATTAAGTAAGAATTACAGTTGCAATATCCAATCCATTTGTATTTGACAAAATTAGAGAAAATATTTTATTATCTATTTTATCTTTGTGGGTGTAAAGTTTTATACCTAATTAACTATGACTATCCAGTCTTCAACTCCATCAAAGACCCCAGAAGGGTGAAATGTTACCTAATTAATGAAAGAGATATCTGGGTGCTTGGAAAGTCACCCAAAGGTCTTTTGTAACATTGGGACATCCATCTTTGACCTAGTATTTCTGACATACATTTTTGAGAAGCAGGGAATTTTGAAGAATCACCCTACCTTGTCTTGGCAAAGATTGGCAGTCACTTTCTTTGTGTCCTGCTGGTCCAGTTTGGAGAGTAACTGTCAGCAATTGAGACAAGGGCAGGTTCTTTGCCTAGTGGCTAGCTTTTGCCACAAAGAAAGAAAACTCTGTAAGAAGTTTCTTCAGTGCCCATTATCTTCTCTGAAGTAAATTGGTGCTGCCAGAAGCAGATGTGTCTCACTGTCAAAAAAAGACTTTTGCTATGAAAACATTTTAAATACCATATTCTGTAGGTCTTTGAAGTGTTTTAAGACCACATATCTAAATATATCTGTGTATGACCTTTAAGATACACCTAACATGACTATAAGTTTGACTGTTATAGATGACTATTAATCTGTATTTCTTAATTATACATTACATTTTAAAATGAGCTGCATAAACACAATATCCCAAATGAGAATTGAATAATGTATACAGTATAACAAAATTAAATTTGTATCAATAAACCAAAATCTATAGCGATGTAAAATATTTTGAAGAGATTTGCTTGCCTCTGCCTCACAAGTGCTGGGATTAAAGGTGTGTACCACCACTGCCCAGCTAGACTTGATTATTTTTAAGCTATTTTTTAATCTATGAATGTCTCTATCCTTCTGCTTTTCTATACCCAGCCTGTGTATATTTTTAAGCACACTGTGACCCATTTAGAGGGGTTTTCCCCATCTAAATCTGTCTTTATTGCTTATCTGTAATCTTCTTTTGACCACATAAGGCTTTAAGCTGCTGAGTGGAGTGGCGAGGAGTTCTGCCTCTGTTTTCTCTGTTTTGGTGGCTGGCTTGCCCTGTTTGGTTCCCTGAGAGCCTCGGTTCACGGTGGAGGTACCCGCTGGTGAGAGCCATGTTTATATCCCCAACCCTGGGTGCCACTGAATAGTGTACCACAGCTGCTTATAAACCCCATTTAAGTGTTTGGTAGCAGGACCTTTTAAAAGAGTCAAGCCCTCCCCCCCCTTTTTTTTTGCCCGCTAGCACTGAACCAGGACACTATCTCTTAAAGGAGCTGCAACTCTGCTTGTTGGTAGCAACCAGAGTCTACCTGAGAAAAGGCAACTACCAAGAAGTCATGCTTGACTCTGTTTTTGTGTGTTTTGAATCCTTTCTTAAGCTTTGTTAGGTCTTTTGTGGAAATTCTGGCCTCATGTTAGAATGCCACTTGTAGTTAGACTTTTCTTTCCCACCCACCAGTTCCCAAATAACTGACATGGAGACTTAATATGAATTACAAATGCTCAGGCTTATTACCAGTTAGCTGTTACAACTTAAATGAACCCATAACTCTTATCTACGTTCTATCACATGGCTCATGGCTTAATTACCTTATTTTGTACATGCCCACTTCCTCTGTGTCTGACTGGTGTCTCCTCTGACTCCTCCCTTCTTTGCAGAGTTCTCCTAGTTTGGTTGTCCCACCTGGCTACCTGCCTGCCTACTAAAGCCAACCTGAGTGACAAATCTTCACAGTGTACAAAAGCATTATTCCACAGCAGGGTTAAAATAAAGGAAGGAAATACGGGTAGGGCTTTTATGGTTGAATTTATGTGAATGTCAAAGAATACTAGGTCAGGAACACTTAAGAGCTCAGAAACAGAATGCTACAGCATGTTCAGTGATGCTGAACCATGGATCCACATTTTGGCTTTCCTGTATGGTTGTATGTTATGAGGATGTAATAGACGGTTTTCATTTATTTAATCTTAAAGGCAGAATTATAGAGTTTTAATTTTTTAAAAAAACAATTGGCCTAGATTTTTTTTGTTGGCCATCAAAGCTAACCAGTAGAGGGCTGCAAATAGCTTAAAAGACAGTTTATACTGAACTCTTGCAGACTTTTTTCTTACTATTCCTTAAACAGCATAGCAACAGCCATTACGTTTATTGTGTTGCAATAGGCATTGCAGTTAATCTGGAGAACACTGTAAGTGTACACAAGGCTATGTGAAGCTACATGCAAGCCCTTGCCCTTTCTATAAGGGACTTGACATCTGGTTTAAGTGCCTCACAAATATGGAGGGGTTGAATTACCCCCCTGGGGTGTTTGTCCTACTTTTTGTTTTTGTGTGTTCTCTTGTCCTGCCACTCTCCTAAAGACTGGCTGTTGTCTGTCTTCTCTACCGCAGATGACAGTGGTCGATGGTGCCTCCGGCTCCATCATCTGGAGTCACAGTATCCCCTGTCACATGAAGGAAACACCAACCACTTCTGCGATTACTTCAGACCAGAAGTCTGTCTTCCTCTTCTGGGCAGAAGCGCTGACTGCTGCATCTCTTAGTTCTGTGAGTGAGAGTGGGATGGAGGGACTGTGGGTAGGGATGGGGTCGTCCCCTTCTGTCACACAGTCATAGCTGCTGCTGTCCAGGGCTGGCGTGATTCCCAGATGTTGAGTGGAAACAGATCTGTGCTCCTGAGCTGGACCTTGCTTTTCCATCAGCAATGTGAGCACTGAGCATACGTCTTAACTGCAGGCTACCGGCAGAGAGGGGGCCAGATGAGAAAATCTCTCTAAGACACCACGTTCAGAACCACAGGCCGATATCCTACTGTGGAAGAGAAGAGATCACTGTGATCGGCCCGGTTGGGCAAAAGTTAGCCAGACTCTAAAGCTGGTAAACTTAGCAAGCAGAGAGCATGAGAGTTAGAGAGAGCTCTGGGGCCGTCTGCTGTAGAGGCTGAAGCTGAGGGGTCTGTGGGAAAGGAGTCCAGACACCTTGAAGGCTGATGTTACAGCTTTTTGTGTCGTACTGCAGTGCCTGGGTGGGGTGGTTGAGGGCTGGGGTGAGTGAGGCAGGGTTGCCCCCTAGAATTGGCGCCGAGACTCAGTAGGAAACACGGCTGACTTAGACTGGTCAGGTGCATTCTGCCTCACTTGCTGTGTGCCAGATGATGGAACGCCATCTGTGGGGACCTCAGTGTAACAAGATGTAGCTCTGAACCTCCGGAAAAGGCAAGTGACCCAGGGACAGGCAAGCATGGTAGGCACACAGCTCTGGATTTGTCAACCACGCCCTCCCTCCAACAAGTCACTTTTCCCAGCCATCTGGGTGTTTATTTGTTGTTTGTTTTGTTTTTGCTTCTGGCCTCCTGCTCCTCACTCATAGAGATGCTGCTGTCTTTCCTCACTCTGACGAACAGACTGACCTGAAGTCTATGTTGTGGCTCTAGCTCTGCCGTGCCCTCCATCCTGGTGTCCCTATGTAGTGATTGGGCCAGATGGCTTTCCAAATGAGCTTTTCTGGCGACCCCAAGGGCGTCTTACGGACATGGAGGTGCAGATAGGAACTGTAGATGGGGCTGTTGAGGCCGGATACCCTGTGAGTTGCTTGCCACTGACCGCTGCCGAGGTTGGCAGTCTGAATTTGCTCCTTGGGATCCACATGGTGGGAGGGGGAACTGACACCCTCCCCACTCCCAACCAGTTGTCCTTTGACCTCTGCATGCTCACTGTGGCTCATGTGTCCATACACGTGTACACATGCACACAAAATCGTGAGCTAGGCGAACAAAAAATACTGATTTTGCCTGGCGTGATTAGGGAGTGTCTCATGAAAGAGCTTGGAAACCCTGGCTGAGGGTGAGAAGTGGTTTGTGTAGACGAGGGGTAGAGAAGGTGGTTAGACAGTCCGAAGGGGGAATAACGTGACTGGCAGTGGCTTTAAGGAGCCGGAAGGAAGTGTGCATGCATGGATTGAGAATACCGTGGGGTGGGCAGCAAGTAAATGCAGTTACAGTTTAGAAAAGTGCTTTGTGTTTGTTCGTTTGTTTGCTTGTTTATTTATTCAGAGACTGGGTCTTTCTACATAGCTCTGGCTGCCCTGGAATTCACTATGTAGAACAGGCTGGCCTTGAACTCAGATATTTGCCTGCCTCAGTCTCCCAACTGCTGGTGTCATAACGCCTGGCTTCAAAAGCCTTAGCTTCCATGGTGAGAACTTTGGGCTTCGCTCTGTAGGCAGTGAGGAATGCTGTTTTCATGCCATACCAGTTGAGCCTAAGGTCTGTTCCTCCCTCCATACGCAGGCAGATGGAAATGACTTCCTCTGCTCATAGTGGGAGGAAGGGTGCAAGACCATTCCCTCTTCTTTCAAGTAGGCGGCTTCTCATACTGAGTCCTCGAAGGTGGGGCCAACAGCGTGTGGCAGGCCACACATGGGCTACCATAGTCCATCCCCACGGCATGCCGATAAAGCCCCCTCGTGGGTGCTTCCCCTGCTGCAGGGATTTGGGACTCAACTCTCAGGTCTCAGCAATTTTTATGTGTAATTAGTGGTTTTCTTCCGTCTGTGTCTCTGGGGAGCTGATAGGGTTTTCTATGTTTAGCCCGATGCCTGCCATTGGCATCACACCCAGGTCTTTATACACGCTAGGCTGGCACTACCGTGGCGTTACATCCCCAGCCCCTTGCAGTTGCTTTTGACATCCAATGAAAGGACATATATTTGGCCACTATTCAGAAGTAGGTCTCCTCTCTATGCAGCCTGACCTGTTGTAGGGTGAATGAGAACCCCAGCTCTGCCAAGGGTGGAAGAAAAAGTCTGCACACTGACTTCCTCCTCCCCACTTCCTGCTTTCCTTCTCCGCTTCCCCTTTCTGCAAACATTTGCAGTATCCTCTTCCTTCCTTTGCTTCCCACCTTCCTTCCCCTCCTTGCCTCTTTCTTTGGCTCTCCCCTCCTCTTCCTTCTCTCATATATTTGACTGTAGATAGTGGTTTGGAGTTAGGGGTGAATCTGTGCTCTGAGCTCTGGAAAATTTCACATGTCCCTCCCTGTAGCTACTCGGGAGTAGGGCTGACAGGAGCCTTCTGCTCTGCTCTCCTGTCCCTGGCGGTGTCCTGTGTGGGACATGTAGTCACCTGTGTTCTCCTTTTCTGTGACCGTTGCCAGGATGACATCCCGGGAGCCGAGCCTCCTGGCCTTAACCACCTTTACCTCCTGCACCCAACCTTCCCATCTATCCTCCTGGACCTGACCAACACCACTGGCATAGTGACCGCTTCGGAGGGTGAGTCCCCATGACATCGGCGAGTGTGTCGTGGCCGTGTGATAACTTTGCCCAGCTAGGGAAGGATAAAGTATCATTTTCCTTGGTGTCCCTGGAACCAGAGGCATTGCTGGAGCATTTCCTCGGGGTCATGGTAGCTGGCTTCTAGGGCGAGAATGCATGATCTCTGAATGTGCTGAAAGCTGGGAGGGGGGGGGAATGTGTACCCGCACTCCTGATCTCTGAATGTGCTGAAAGCTGGGGGAATGTGTACCCGCACTCCTGATCTCTGAATGTGCTGAAAGCTGGGGGAATGTGTACCCGCACTCCTGATCTCTGAATGTGCTGAAAGCTGGGGGATGTGTACCCGCACTCCTGATCTCTGAATGTGCTGAAAGCTGGGGGAATGTGTACCCGCACTCCTGACCTCTGAATGTGCTGAAAGCTGGGGGAATGTGTACCCGCACTCCTGATCTCTGAATGTGCTGAAAGCTGGGGGGATGTGTACCCGCACTCCTGACCTCTGAATGTGCTGAAAGCTGGGGGGATGTGTACCCACACTCCTGACCTCTGAATGTGCTGAAAGCTGGGGGGATGTGTACCCGCACTCCTGATCTCTGAATGTGCTGAAAGCTGGGGGGATGTGTACCTGCACTCCTGATCTCTGAATGTGCTGAAAGCTGGGGGGATGTGTACCTGCACTCCTGACCTCTGAATGTGCTGAAAGCTGGGGGATGTGTACCCGCACTCCTGACCTCTGAATGTGCTGAAAGCTGGGGGGGATGTGTACCCGCACTCCTGACCTCTGAATGTGCTAAAAGCTGGGGGGATGTGTACCCGCACTCCTGATCTCTGAATGTGCTGAAAGCTGGGGGATGTGTACCCGCACTCCAAGAGGACTCGGGGCGATGATGGCGTCTCAGCTGTACCAGGTGTCAGTTAACTGTGTGGGGTATAATGGAAAGAGAGGCGTGTCTTTCAGGACATTGATTTAGTGATTGCTCGTGTGAATATTACACATACACATTGCATAGAGATCGGAGTCAACAGAAAAACCACAGGAGGAAAATCACCCATAACCTGACCACTCAGAACATTTGGAAGTATTCTGCTTCACTGTGTGTCTACGTAATACTATACAGCAAACTTGAAAGCATGCGTTAGAGAAACCTCATTCAGGAACCCAAAGACCGGGAAACGGAGCACTTGCTGTCCGCTAGTCTCAGCTGGGCTTCTGTTGGTAGGTGGGCAAGGAGGGAGACCAACCAGTCTAGCCCATCTCCCTGTGTTTTCAACCAGGGAGGGGGCAATTAGACAGGTCTCACATAGCCCAGGTTGGCCTTGAACTGGCTCTGTAGCTGAGGATGGCCTTGAACACCTAACCCTCCTGCCTTCCCAAGTGCTTGAGTGCAGGTGTGTACCCTGACACCAAGCTCCTTCATGCCTTTCTACACTCTTGCCTCCTGTGGACTTCCTTTCAGCTCTTTGCCTTGTTGTGCTGTGGCGGTGTTGTGGACTTCACAGGAGGGGAAAACTGATCTGGAACTTGCAGGCTGTCAACTGATTGGGGGGTGGGGGAGGCGGAGTGGGGAGCGTCAGCTTGCAAAACTATGTAAGAGACATAATGAGCTGTTTTGCAGCATTTGCATAAGCCATTACTTGGGGAACATTAAATAATGGTAAATAAGAATCTCATGGGCTGTGGATGGAGCTCAGTAGGCAGAATGTCCGCCTAGCTTTGAAGAGGCCAGGGGCTTGATCTACTGGGGAGGTAGCGGGCGGGACAGTCAGAGAGTCATCCTTGGATGCAGAGCCATTCAAGGGTGCTTATCAAGCCAGGCTGATGCATGGCTCTGGTCATCTACGAAGAATCCCAGTTACCTAAAACCTAGGCAGAGGGAGAGAGGAGGGGAGGAGGGAGGAACAGAGGAAAAGAGTCAGGGTGAGCTGAAACCGGTTTATCTGAGGAAAGCTGAAGCTCATAGTGCAGCATATTAAAGGAGCGCCAGTGAGCCAGTGAGCTTTGCAGTTGTATGGGGAAAATGTGGAATGCTTGTCCCTTTCAGACAACCACTGTTAATCCCTATTCTAAAGATGAGGCTGTCGGTCAGGTGCCAGGCTGCACGCTGCTGACTCCCTTGCTGCTAACTGCTTGTCACTGTCCTTCCTCAGTTGGAATCAACGACATCTGGAAAGATGCCTTTTATGTCACCAGGACAACAGGGATGAGCCCTGATGGACACCCCACCTCTCTGGTGATCAGCAAGCTTAGCCTGCGCTGGGCACTCATGGAAGGCCAGATGGTCCAGCTGAAGGAGACCACCCCTAAAATTGGCCGTGGGGAGCTGAGAAGATTCCTCTCAAGGATCAAGTTTGTTGATTCTCCCTACCAGGGACTGACTTCGGAGGTATTTGGTTAACTGCTAATTAAAAGAATTGTATTACATTCATGTGTGGGGGCCCATATGGGTCCTGACCACATGTGTAGAGATTGGAAGGCAACTGCAGAAGTTAGTTTCCTCCTGTGTGGGTCCTGGGGTTTGTACTCAAGTTGTCAGGCATTTAGAAATGTGGTTTTTAAATCATCCTAATGACTGGAGGGGAGTATTTTTTTTTTTTTTAAGATTTATCATGTATGCAGTGTTCTGTCTGCATGTAACCCTGCACACCGGAAGAGGACACCGGATCTCATTACAGATGGCCGTGAGCCACTGTGTAGTTGCTGGGAATAGAACTCAGGACCTCTGGGAGAGTAGCTAGTGCTCTCAACCTGAGCCACCTCTCCAGTCCCTGAAGGGGTAGATCTTCTGGGTAGAGAAATACAGGTATAGTGTACAGAACCTAAATACCACAGTTACCTTGCTGAAAATGCCAGGGCTTTTCCCTAAAAAAAAAAAAAATCATCCTTGGATTAAGTTCAAAGCTGAAGAGCTCAACACTGAGAAGGTCACAGGTCACTAGGGCCCATAAACTGTTGGAGCTAAACTAGAGGACCGGAAGTGAAGTGACTCTGACCCTTAGACTTCCCATTTGTCTGGAAATCCATCTACAAGGGGTAACGATGGCCGTTTTCCCATAGATCTAGTGCAGTGGAACCCAGATTCAGAAGAACGGTACAGAGCGGCTCCTGTCACTCCTGTTGGTTCTCTGTAGACGATGATGACGACTTCGGGGTCATGCAGCGCTTGGGGACTGCCTGCTGGCTGCACTTGGGCAGCTGGAGCTATGTGATGCAGCTCAGCTGGGCATCTCACAACCTTCCCGTCCCTGCTCTAACCCCTCCTCCTGGGAACTCTGTGACAGTTTGGAAATGTGAATCTTAGAGTGGTTTTATTTTTTTGTACCTCTAATTTATAAACCCTTGCTGGGAAATCCAGTGGCCTACAAGCAAGATATAGGTTGTTTTGCATTAGGCCATGTGTGTGTGTGTGTGTGTGTGTGTGTGTCCCTAGTGTTGTAACAAAATTATTTTTGAGATATGCCCCAAGCTTCAGGGATTCCATTTCTTGTCCCCTTGAAACGACTCTGATTTGGTCATCTGCGTGCCTCTGGATGGCCTACCTCTGAGATCCTGAGGGTCACTCACCACTCATCACTCACCACTCACCTCTGTTTTCTGTCTGTCTGTACTGTGGTTCCTTCTCACCCCTAGACAACAGTGAGAAAACCTTGAAGTTATGATGGGGATAGTTATCCAGTATGTTCATCTTCCTGTCTTCTAGACCTTCCTCCTCTGTTAAGTGGTCATGAGAACAGACACATTCCTATCACAAAGGGAGCAAGGGACAGAGTTTCCGCGACTCCTCTGCCCAGGACCTTATGTTGTGCCCTGTGATGGCTGCACAGCTGTGATCTGTGATTCTACAGCCACGACAATAGGGTTTGCATGCATGTTGTCAGCTTCGAGGTTGGAAGCCGCATGGCTTTGTCCTGGCTGCAGCTTCACTCCGCCTGCCCAGAACCTTCTCTAGGGCACCTCCATCTCCTCCTTCCTTGCTTCCTCTTTTATTCAGGGATCTGTTTCTGGTCCAGTATGCAACCACTCTACCCTGTGTCCTTCCTCCCTCCTAGAACCTTCGAAGCATTACGCCGAGAAAATTCTCATGTAAATACTGTAACTTTTATAATCAACTTCTATAGAATTATCTCGATTCATCTGCCTTCTATGTAAATGTGTGGCTTCTCTTAATTTTGAATCTTCCAGATGTCTATGTCATTATCTGATATGCCATGTGTTCCCACGGGGGGGCCAATGAAAATGTGTTTCTCATCCAGATTTTCTCTTCACTTGGGCTCATATCATTTTAGCTTGTGTTAACAAAGAGATCCCAGAAAACTAGTTTCTAGATGTAAGGGGCTATGAACTGCCCACAGTAGGTGTTATGGGTAACAGGAAGTTGGTGTACTCAGCCCATCCTACCGATTGGCTTCGCCAGGCTTGTTGGCACCTCTGCCATAGACCCTGGGGCATATTTGGAAGTCGCATGGGACCAGGTTGATTTGGGGAAGGGGGCACAATGACTAGGCTCCCCTAGAGTCTGGAGAGAACTCTAGGTTCATTTCTAGTAGGCTGAATTTCTATGAGTAAAAGGGCTGAATATAGTTTGTAGTCTTTCTGGACTAGGTTAGAGTGGATCAAACTATCAAGTAGGTGGTGGCCTGGTTGAGCACCCCCAGACATAATGTGTTCTCTACAGTGTTGATATTCTGAGAAGCCTGCCTGTGTAGGAAGGAATAGGGCACAAAGATGCTTAATGGAGATCCTTTTGGGTTGTACTGTTTGGGGCTAAGGCTGTTTGTGCTGGCTGAGTCTCAGATTAGAGGAATCCACAAAGAGCAGCATCACTGAATCACCATGGTATTTTGGTAAACAGCATCCTAACTTATCAGAAATGTGACGCTCTTCTTTGCAAAATGCAATGGAAACTCTAGGCTTACTTCCTGTTGCAGCTGGTACAGAAAGGTAGCTGAGGGTTGAGGTGACTTCATCTGACTAGTGCTGACCTCCTGTCAAATGCCATCCCTGAACTTCCTCCTCATTGCAGCGAATCACCCAGATATCCAAAGCAGGAATTGCTCAACATGGGGTGACCCGCAAAATCAGTCTAACCATTACTTAGAAGTGATGCAGGGGTCATCCCTCGCTCTCTCAACCTCTCCTTTCCCTTCTTTATAAGCCCTCCCCTCTGCCCTGCACAGCATCCTCACCACCCCCCAAACAGATGGTGTGATGATACCAACTTATGCCAGGAATGTGAATCGCTGTCTACATACCTGTGTCGAGGAGGAGCCAGCTAGTCTGTTGCTGGAGTGCACCTTTTAAAATGTGAACTGTTACCGAACAAATAAATGCTGTGTACAGGAATATACATGTGTTCTCTTCTCTTTCTCGCTAACCAGCATGGTTTACTTGCCTTGTAGAAAAAACAGTGAGTAGATGGATGGCACCCTTTGTGGAGAAGGCAGTAGAGGCAGTTTGAGATGAATGAGCAGTAGGTAACCAGTCTCATCCATGGAAGAACCCCCTGTGTGAGTGTCTTCCGGGAACTTGGGAGGCCATTATACAAGTGAGCCTGATCCTATAGGCTACAGAAACCTTCTTATCTTCTAGGGTCATGTTTAAGAATGTTTTTATTTTTAAATTTTTATTCTTATTGTGTGCGCCATGGCATATGGGAGGATGTTAAGAAGACAACTTTTGGAGTCTTGTTTTCCACTGTGTAGGGCCCGGGAATCAAGTTCAGGCTGTGAGATCTGTGCAGCAAGCACTTTACCCACTGAGCCATTAGCCAGCTTATTCTTTTAAAGTTGTTTTGAAATTTATTTTATGCATACAGGCAGGTTTGCCTGCCTGTATGTATGTGTGTGCAGGCTTTGTGGAGGCTGGGGGAGGGTGGGAGGTCCCCTGTAGCTGGACTGACCACCATGCATTAGGCGCTGGAAACTGAACACAGGTTCTCTGGAAGAGAAGCCAGTTCCCCAACCAGCCCCTTTCCTCATACTGTCTACTATTGAGGATCCAAGACACCAGTATGTAAGTATGTGAGATGCCTTCAGTTGTTTGTATCCCAGTGCACGTAGGTAAGCTACCATCAGTGTGCTCACCTGTGTTTCTTCCACACAGCTGAACAGCTTTATCAGACCCTTAAAGGTAGAACTGGATTTCACTTGCCTTTTATCTGCATTGTATAGTCTAGAACCAGCCCTAAGCAGTCAGTGAAGAGATGGGGATTCTGGATACAGGAGATAGAGCAAAGCAGTGTGTAGTGAGATAGTTCTGTGGCACTGACCACGCCCATTGGGGGGTGGAGCCATGGGCGGAGTGACCTGTGGAAGGAGGTCGGAGGGGGCCAGGAAAGGCGCTCTCTTTCTGGCGTGACTCGGACAGGAGAGGATCGGGTTGAATTTCCTGGTGTTCATCTGTCTAGGTTGTAAGTTATTTCTCCCTGAATAAACATCTATTCGGCCTATTTGTTTATCCTGATCCTTATTTAACCGCGTTAGCAGTGTGTCACGGGAAAGGAGGCGGGGCAATGCCTTTCTACAGAGGACTGGGGGTCTTATTCTTAGCTTCCAAACATGAGGCTCAAGAGACACTTTTGCTTAAGCGGATGTTGATAATAAGCAAATACAGATGGTAGGGTTTAGCCTGCTTCCCAAACCCACTTAACTTCTAACACTGCTCTTCTACGGATGACCCAACCACTTCTTTTAACTCCTGGCTGGTCCCTTGTTGAGATTCCTCGTCTTGTGGCACTGAGTAGAGGTCGATGCCTTCGGAGACAGAGCGGATGGGATGGTTGGGATACTTATGGTAGCTGGTCAAAGGTTCCCCTTCGTGGACTGCGCATGCCAGCTGGGGAAGGTAACAGCGGTGGTGGAGGGGGGGGAGGCAACTGGGGTTGGGGTGGAAGCTCTTCCTGTGTCTGCACTGGAACTCCAGCACCATCCTTGTGTATGTGTTGAAGGTGGTGACAGCCGATGCCATGCAGCAGGTGAAGGAAACCCAGGCTGTGCTAGGGGTAGACACAGAGAAGGACAGTAAGAGTCTGACTTTATGGGAAACTGTTGTGCCATAGACTAGGCGCTGTGTTTTGAGCCTGTCCTGGCACTCACTCTGTAGACCAGGCTGGCCTCAAACTCAGAGATCTGCCTTCCTCTACCTCCCAAGTGCTGGGATTAAAGGCGTGCATCACCAATGCCCAGCTCCAACATTCTTAATTATCCCCAAAGTTGAGCCTTTTGAGAGTCACTCATGAAAACATTTTACTACAGATCTGACGGCATTGCACTCTGCTCTAGTGGAATTTGATTATTGAGAAAACTGTGGTTCTCGGTGTGGATGTGAGTAGAGGCTGGGTGGATCTGAGAAAGAAAACACCCCAGGGAACTACATCAAACACATTCCTAAAGACCTGGGAGCCAAACCCCTGACCAGCCCTGTCCAGCCCTGTCCTTCTGTGAAGCCCAGGAAGCAGGTTTGTGAGGGTAGGAGGGGGTACTTGGAGGCCAAAGGCTGGCGAGAGCCAGGCAGAGGCTTGTCCTGCAGGTTGCCCCGACAGTAGATTCCATGTGATCGTTTCTGGTCAGACTGTCAGCCTGAGCCCCCAAATTCTCTCTCTGTGTGTGTGTGTGTCTGTCTGTCTGTCTATCTGTATGTCTCTGTGTCTGTCTGTATGTCACTGTGTCTGTCTGTATATCTCTGTGTGTCTGTGTGTCTCTCTCTGTGTGTGTATCTGCGTGTCTCTGTGTCTATCTGTATGTCTCTGTGTGTGTCTATCTGCTTGTGTGTGTGTGTATGTGTGTGCGTGTGCGTGTGTGCGTGTGTGTGTGTGTGTGTGTGTGTGTGTGTACAGCCTCTTAGGTCAGTCCTTAACTTCCACCTTGTTTGAGGCAGTTATTCCTGTTGTTGGTGGTGTTGACATGGAGTACACAGGCTCACTGAGCTATGAGCTTTCAGGAATTCTGTGTTTCTGCCTCCCATCTCTCCACATTGCTGGATCATAGACTCACACACTACTGTGTGAGGCTTCTACAAGAGTGCCGGGGATTTGAACTCAGGTCCCTGTGCTTCCATAGCTGTTGCTTTACCCATGGAGCCATCTCACCAACCTAATGCCAAGAAAGAGTGAAAGTGGGCAAAAGGGGAGGCCTGATTGGTTGGAGAACCCAGCAAGGCTGTCAGGGGCTGGTGGATGGATTAAAGAGTCCTCGATAGCAGAGCCTAGTGTACTGCAGCATTTGGACATGGATGGGATGTGACTGGAAAGCTCTCCATTGCACCTGTACTAGGATGGACATGTGAGCCCAGCCCTTATCTGATGCCCTCAGCCCTTATCTGAGACAGTTTATGTGAATCCAGCTCCTTAGCTTTCCGGGGAGAAAAGAAAAGAATAAAATAAATAACAGAGAAAGAGCTCCTGAAGGTGGGAGGGGCTCCAAGGGAAGAGTACTTGAGACTTAAAGGTGATGCTCCGCCTGACTGAATGTGTTGACGGTGGTACACCTATAATCCCTCACTTGAGGAGTGAACGCAGGAGAATCAATTGGCTACCTAGTTAGAGGCTAGCTTGGGCTACACGTGATTTTTTTATTACCTTCCACCCCAAGGAAATTTTGTTTTTAAGGTTAGGATGGGGAAGCAGACAGAGGTGAAGGGTGTGGCAATGGGTTGGCATTGGTTGAAGCTCTTCCTGTGTAAATACTTGAATTCCAGCACTGTCCTCATGGATGTGTTGAAGGTGATGACAGCTGATGCCATGCAGTTTTATTTCTAGCAGTTCAGTAGAATTAAGACTAAAATCTGGAGTTAAGAAGTTACTCTTGGAATAAGGGAGCGTATAATGAGTGGAAGAGATTTCTGCTGAGGACCGTCAATAGGTCAGATGGAATTCAACCCTAATTTCAAGATTATAATTACTGTCCACTTCTCTAATATCCCGAATTATAAAAATACAGAACATACAACATAGTTCCCACAAACCATATAAAACTAGCCTCATTATTCAAGGACAGTATGTAAACCAGACAAAGAAGCAACTAATTACAGCTGCTGAGCAGGAAAACTGGACCAGATGGCATCCTCAAAGCAAGCAGGAAGAATGTTCTATGCACCCTCTGAAGGCAGGGAGGGAGTAGATGTCCCCATGGTCCAGCCCTGCAGTGGGCTTTTGGAGGAGAGGAACATGGGAAGGTACATTCAGCTGAGAGTAGAAAATCCTGTGTGTGGTGGCTGGAGTTGGGTTGTGATGGTTCAGGGGATGAAGGGTACTCACTAGAAAGCCCAGCCATAGTTCCATGAGTGTGGTCTCCAGTCATCTGGACCTAAGTTGGCAGTTGCCTGGAAGACTTGTGAATACATCATGTGGGCCACCATCCCCAGAAGGCCTAGGGGGGGGAACAAGAGGCAGAGGCCTTGGAGAAGGCTGCATGGCATCTATCTGTTGGTGTCTGGGTCAGTCTGTGTCAGGGCATCCGCGAATCCTTTGCCATCACATTTCCTGGGAAACTAATCTAGGGAAGAAGTGTCTCCTTGCATGCCTATCTTTACAATTAATATAATAAACTTTTGACTAAGAGATGTGGCAAAATCTGAGTCAGTCTCTCATGGTTGTTGCTCATTTTGATTTCCTCCTACCCTTTAACCTTCACTGTGTGTGTATGTGTAATCTTATTTTACTTTCAATTTTCTTCAGCAGTGACTGGAAAAGCTATATATTCCAGCTGAAAAGTAAACCAAGCCAACGATTTTACATGTTGAGAAAGCTGCAAATAAAGGAATCTTGAAGTAAGAGCACATAAAGATACAGTTTTATCTTCTGCTGCCTCTCTCTGTGTGTGGTTGTGGGCATGCGTTTACATGTGTGCAAGAGCCTGCACAGAAGCGTAGTGGTCGTCGGGTTTCCTTCTGGCTTATTCCGCAGAGACAGGGTTTCTTACTGAATTTGGAGCTCACTGCTTTTTGCCTAGGCAAGCTGTCCAGCAAACCTAGAGATCTTCCTATCAGATACTCTCACAAGCAGAGTTGGGCTTCCAGGTACAAGTGGCCATGTCCAGCTTTTTGTGTGGGTGCTGGAGGTTCTGACTTAGGTCCCCAACAGGAGTTCCTACCCACTGAGCAGTCTTCCCAGCTTCTACCTACTACTCCTCGTTTCCCAGTTGAATTGGCAGGACCCACCGAAAGGCACCTGTCTCTTCCTTTTCATTTACCCTTTCCCCAGCCCTGCCTCTCATCAGGGGCAAAGCCCCAAGTCATGGTGATATACACTTCTAATCCCAGCTCCAAGCTTGAATGAAGCCAGGCAGCTAGCTATACAGTGAGTCTGGACTAGTCTACATAGGAAGGCCCTAGGTCATCTTACAGAGTGAGCAAGGCAAAACAACAACATCAAAAAAATCCCAAGGAGCCCCAAGAGGAACCACCTTCTGCCACCGTAGGTCACTCACCTGACAGGACCAAGGAGAGGGCTGAAAAGGCGCTCAACTTGAGCCCACAGCCAGGGTTTCCGGTGAGCAGCAGATCTGTCAGTAGCAGGAGGAAGCTGATGAATTGAAGTCCGATGTAGGCAATTTGGGTACCCAGGGATAACCAGAGGACCTCTGCAAGAAGCCAGGGAACAGAACCCCGCCCAGACAGCAGTTAGTAACCGCTGTGGACACAAGTGCCCACCACAAGTCAGAGGCCCAGAGGGACAGGAGAGACAGACAAAGCAGAAATCAGCCCCCGGTGGTAGCTATGAAGACCGGGGGGGGGGGGCGCTATCACCACCCGATGGGCTGTGAGGGCTGCTAAGCTTAGTTGTCAAACAGATGGCTCCATTGTCATTAACCCTGTGCCAGAGCCATTCCTGTCTCTTTAGTTAGGGCGTGAGTATTTACCCTCCCGACCTCTCACTTCTCTTTTATTAAAGCAAACGTGGACAAGGCGGCTTCTGCCCATAACCCTGCTAGTAGTGTGATAGAGGCAGGAAGAGTGGTTTCTCAAGGCTAGCCCAGCTACAAAGAGACCCCATCTCAAGGAAATGAAAACCCAAGCCAACCCCTCCCCCAGTAATAATGCAAAAGGGAGAAGGCCACAAACTCTTCAGCTAGTGTCTGGGTTGGGTGCTGGTGACTTCCTTATTTGCGAACTGCATTTCTGCACATGCCTGAGTGTCTACTTTAGGAGGGATTCCTGTCAGCCTGTGGGGCTCAGAGATAGAGAAAGGAGGTCACAGAAGTTTAGATCCAGAAAGGCCCGGGTCTGCAGTTACTGAACACGTACTTGCCATGGGCCCCAAGGGGAGGTGGAGGAGGAAGGCCTTCTCCATCAACCACTCCCCTCCAAATCGGAGAGCGGAGTGATATGAGCCTTGCAACGTGGCAAATTCCAGTAGTCCTTTCTCACCTCTCTGGGCTGGTGGTGTGAGTTCAATGAAGCTTCGGCATTTCTCCCCTAAAACACACAAGGGCCACTGTCATTAGGGATAGAGATGTCCCACCTGCTCCATTTGCTCTGATGCAGCACCCGAAGAGCACACGAGCAGCCCTTCACTCTCAGATGGGTACCCCGTTTTCTTCAGTTGGCATCCCATTTTGAAAGCAGGAGAAAATGCACCCGCGAATGAGGCATCCAAGCTTGGTTCCTCCGGCCTTCATCTCTGATTATGAAGATAATGTTCTCCTGAGAGCACCTCTGTAGGGCAGACTTCCAATTTTCTGGCTCCATGCTAACAAGCGTTGCTGCTGGACCAAAGGTCTCAACTGTTTTGCAGAACCGTGACTTGGCCAGTGTTAGGTGTCACAAGGCTACAGATAACGCGATATCTGTCCCCACACATTCTTACTCTCTCCTGCCTCTCTTCTCCCCCATTTTTATTTCTCTCCTGTGTCTTTCCACCTTAGCCCATTTTGTAGAAATTTTAGTATAAAGAATATGATCTCAGCTTTTAGAAAACACATCACCTTCATGTAGTCTCATCCCAGGCCCCTCTGTGACTGAAATATTCTGAATGAGGAATAAGAGATGGAGGCATAATGTACCTTTCTTTGGTGCCATTCTAATCTAAGGCATACATACTAGTGTGAACTGAACGGTGTTTTTGGTAAGTGGCAGGAAACTTGGAAGATCTGTCTGCAGCAACATCAGGGCATCCTTACAGACATGGACTTCAGGACCCCCTAAAATCTGTCTGTCTGTCTATCTATCCATCCCACTGCTGCTCTGACTCTTCCCAGGCCTAGTGGGGTTTCTTTGCCTGCATAAGACTCCAAAATTCCCTGCCCTAGTCTGGCGCAGTGTCTCATATCTGTAATATGAGTACTCAAGAAGCCAAGGCTGGTGGATTGTGGCAACTTAGAACTCTGTCATTAGGGACAGAGTTCTGGTCATCCAGAGTTACAGAGTGAGTTCTAGGACATCCTGGGCTATCAAGTGAGTTAATGTCTCCATAAGCATTCTTTTAAAGGCAGATGAATGAGATGGCTCACTGGGTAAAAGTGCACACTTGCCAAGCTCGACTACCTGAGGTTGGTCTCCTGGGTCCACACGCTGGAAGGAGAGAATGAATTTCTCTGATCTCCATGTGCATGCGCATACCCAGACATGACAGATAAAAATGCAATTGCAAAAGCAGATCCATCTGTGTAACTGGTGTGAGTTAAGTTACCTGGCTCTTCCATGATTTCCTCACAGGATAGCCACATGCCACTGCGGAAGGTAAGGAAGGAGAACCGGTCATCCCCAGTCTCCCAGGTGTATTGTACCACCTCCTTGGCTGATGTGTTGGTGACGACCCCATCCAAGGACATCGGCATGCCAAAGCATTTGGCTGCCAGACCTTGCCCGCACAGGGGCTTGGGCACCTTCTGTGTGCCCACAAACCATTCGCTGCTGAGCAGGGATGCTGCTGAGAGGCCGAGTGATAGCATGTTGAGGATGGCAGAAATGAAGGTCCGCTGGACAGGGGAACTCTTCTGGAGCTCCATCTGCAACACACGAGAGGGGATGAGGAGACAGCTGGAGGGCATGCTCTTAGGCCTCATTCGCTCCTTTCTAAAGCCTGCCACTGGAGGGCTTCCTCCAGGAGCCCTGCAGTGATCATTTATGTTGAACCCTGTGTGACTCTTGCAGGACTGCAGTCATTTACACAGGCAGGTGATGGCCAGGTACATACTGAACAGGTTTACCGAGGGCTGAAGGTGATACCAGATGGGAGACATTATCACACGGGGGATGCTAACGTCAAGAGAACCGAATGTGAGCGTGAGCAGGGCGGTATCATAGCTATCTGCTTTAGAAGGCCTGTGAGCATGGGGCTAGCCCCATGGAATTTGTGCGTTTGGGTGTAAGACCTCCTCAGGACCCCAGTTACAGCATGTATCCTCAGGCAGAGGCAGCAAGGGAACAAAGCTGTCTCACTGCAAATGCTCGGAGCTGGCCAGCCTCTTTCGGGGTACTTTTTATAATTATTTATGTATAGTGGACTTATGGTTAATGTTTTCATACACGCGAATCACTGTAGTTTGTTCATATTTGCACCCTCCAGCCCTCCCTTGTTTCCTCTTTCTCTGCTAGTCCCTTCCTGTTCCCTAAATAAGCCTAATGTTTCTGCTTCCAAGGCATATGTAATATGCGTGGTTCAATCTAAATTCTGTATTTAAGAGAAAGCATGTATTATTTGTCCCACCCCCCCTTCATCCTCTCTGATGCCTTCCTCTCCCTACTTTCCTTCACCCTTCTACATCCATGCTCTATAGACACACATATCCCTATGCATATATATTTATATAAACGAGAGAAAACATGCAGCATTTGCCTTTCTGAGTCTGGCTTACTCCGCTTACCAAGTTGCTCACCAGTTTCACTTATATCCCTGTAAATAATGTGGGAAGTTTATTCTTTATAGCTGAATATAACTCCATGGTGTACGTATATTATCAAGTTGTACCACCCAACGGGAAGCAGATGGAAAGGTTTGTAGCTCATTTTGAGTGTTTGCTTAATATACATGAATCCTGGGTTTGACCCCCAGGGCAATATAAACCCAGTGTGGTGATGCATGCCTGTGGTCCCAGCACATGAGAAGTGGAGGCAGGGAGATTATCCCAGCTATTTAGTTACTTTGAAGGCAGCCTGGGCTACATCAAATCCTGTCTCAAAGACAAAGACCAGCATTAACTTTGTAAACCTCATCATGTGATTTGGATAGAAAATAACTGTCTTGAGCATCATAAGCTTCTTTAATACTTGGGGAAGAGAGAGGAAGCTTATGCTTAGCTTCCAGATGGTTCTTAAGGCAAACTATCTTGAGCTTTCATGGGATCTCTCTATCAGAATTAATCAGACCTCAATCTGCTTAGTTTAAGAGATGGAAATAACATACCAGGCAAATACACAGACCTAGCAACCTCCTTTACCCCAGCTTAGCAGAATCTACATTTAACAGCTTACAACTTTGGCCCTTTGTTCTTCAGGACCTCCAGGGATGAAGGCCGTGCATACCACCCACATACATGTGTTATCTGGGCCAGTAACAAACATAAAGGTGGCCATTTACACAAATATCCAGAATACAAAACAGAAGAATGAATGGCTTCTGGCCAGTGGGACTTTTTTTTTTTTTTCTTAAGCATTCAACAAATTAACTCCATCAAGAAATGCCAGTCTTTGCAAGACTCTGGGTGACCTTGGCTGAGGACAAATGTGTCATCAGTCACACCATCTAGGAGCAGGAGAGATCTCGGCCACCAGAGTCTACTGTCAGTGTTGTTCCACTGCTCAAAGATGATCTCTTCTTTTTAGTTCCAAACGTGATTGGCGTCCACCCTCTCTCCAGTACTGTGACTTTCCCTCCCTGATTATTTTACTCATTAGTTTTTTTTTTTTTTTAATAAGCAGTCACAGTAGTAGGTGTCACAGTGGCATTTTCACTTTGTTCGCCTTGGACATGGTCCCCTACCCCGATGCTCACTGCCACCAGCCCCTCCCTCAACGAGTCTCTTTCATTCTATTACCCACCCCCTCCTGTTTAGATCTCCCCCCTTCCTATGATCCCTTTATTGTCCATGCTACTCCTGTGCATATATACATATTCAAAAACGGAAAGCTATTTTTATCCCCCCCTCAGGTTTGGCTTATTTCACTTCATTTTATCTACTTTCTAGCAAATTTCATGATTTTTCTTTACAGATCAATACAATTCCATTGTGTATGTAGAGCAGATTTTTCTTATTCATCTATTGGTAGTCATGTAGGTTGGTTCCATGTCTTAGCTTCTGTGAAAACTGTGGCATTAGATGTGATGTAGAGACATCTCTGTGGTGGGTGTCCTGTCTAATTATCTGATATCCACTGCTTGATCAGGAAATGAACTTGCAGGTAAAACATTTTCACTAATTCTTCCATAAAAAAGACCAAACTGAGGATCTAGGCAGCTCCAAATCTCTCCTCCCCTCAGGGTTCAATTTTAATAGCTCAGTCTTAATTGGTTAAGAACTCAATCCATTTCAAGTTATGTATTTACCCATGTTCCTCCAGGTTATTCAGATATAAAAAAAACAATACTAAGGCTTATACACAACTCAACCACGATGATAAGTGAATTATGGAAGGTATGATTTAAGAAACAAAGGATTGTCGACTTGAACTGACTCAAGGAGACTCTGTCCTGAAAGAACAGATACCACGGAAGGGAGCCCAGGCTCTTCCTTCACAGCCTCTCCCTTCTCCGCTTGTGGAGCAGGGTCTCATGTAGTTTGTGACCTCAACCCGACTAGAGCTATACACATAGAGTTTGGCCTTGAACTGCAGATCATCCTGCCTCTATCTCCCAAGTGCTAGAATTAGAGGTGTGTGCCCAGTGTCCAGGACTTCAAATGCTAGGGGATGATGTTGAGCTTCCTCAACCCTACACAGTTAAATTGACATCTGGTCCAGGAGCCTTTTCAACAATTATCATCCATCACGCCACATCTTTCCTCACACACCTTACTCACACTGGAAGAAGGATGCTCATTTTACAAGTTTCCTTAAAGTAGCTCTAGGCTGAGTGACACAGGGTAAGGAAAGCTCTGCCTTGGCCTACGCTAACACATGCCTTCCTAAGGTGACCCTACTTTCTAGACAAGCATCAGAGTAGAAGCTCCGTAGATGCCACTAAGGCAGCCATGGTCACATCAATGTACGCTAACAGAAAAACACAACATTAGTGTCTGATAATAAGGACAGCCAGGCGATGAGGTCTAAAGGCTCAGGTGTTAAGGTTTCTCCTGTGAAATAAAATGGGGAGGTTGGTTACCTTGGCCATGGTCAGCGTCTTGTGGCCTGTCTGGAAGGATGGGAGGATGTCATCTGTCCAAGTCTCTCTGGTGCAACGTATTAAGAGTGAAAGCCGAGTTCCCTCCCCCTGCCTTTGCCTTCCCACCCTCCCCTTCTAGAGCTCATAGTTTGTGGCATGACTCTGGATTAAATGCTGCTGTTCAATGAACACGGACATTTAATAGTTGACGGTGCAATCACAGCCCAGCTGTTCTGGGAGATTATGCCAGACAACTTGCCAATCGGGTACCTGGGATTCAGTGCCGAGGAATCTGCCCTTGTTTATGTCCTTTCTACCCATTCTCTAAGTAAGGGGTGTGACTGGATGGGGCTTGATATTTATAGCAAGACACAAAATCTATAGATCCACTGCCTCTAGTATATAGTCTCCCCTAGGGAGCAGCTTTAGGCATGGTTTCCACCTTCTAGATGGTTCATAAACTGTTGCTTTTCTGCACATGTGATGCTGAGTGTGTAGGGTGAGGGTGAGGATGGCACAGGACAGGAGATCTGGGGATAAGCTCCAGGGACAGCAATGTGATAGCTGTATGATGCCCACCATTCCTTCCCAACTCTCAAGCAATGAATGCACAAACAAGTTTCAGTGATGATGATGATGGAGATGATGATGATGACGATGATGATGATGGATCCATCTAAACACTAAGGAGTGGGTCACTATTCTCTTGCCATTCACTGGAAGTATAAGTTATTCTTTCTGTCCTCAGAATTGTACAAATTGATATTTTGCAGCAGCTATTTCTCTTATACCCAGAATGCCCTTTGGACTTCATTTCTTTTCTTTCTTTCTTTCTTTCTTTCTTTCTTTCTTTCTTTCCTTTTCTTTTCTTTATTTTTTTTCTGTTCTTTCTTTCTTTCTTTTTTTTTTGGACAGTGTTTCTCTATGTAGCCCTGGCTGTCCTGGAACTCTGTAGACCAGACTGGTCTTGAACTCAAAGACCCACCTACCTCTGCTTCCCAAGTGCTGGAATTAAGACGTGTGGCACCACTGCCCCTTAGAATTTGGATGTAAAAAACAAAATCATTTGTTCTTTGAAAATGTTTTTCTCCTTTTTGTCTCTCTTGCAGCCTTTTTATTTTCTGTGTGTGTGTGTGTGTGTGTGTGTGTGTGTGTGTGTGTAGCAGGGGTGTGGCATATATATGGGAGACACCTCTGGGAGGAGTTGGCTCTCCTTTTCCATTGTGTGTGTTCCATGAATCAAACTCAGGTTGTCAGGCTTGGAGGCAAGCCTGTCTACCAAGTGAGCCACCTTGCCAGGCCTTGGGTATGTTTTATGTATCACCCTATCAACCCTTTATTCATTGTGACACAAGTCACTCTGCTTTGGGAGAAGGGGTCCCATTTTGCTGTGGAATAGGCTGATTTCCTGGCTGAATGGTTTCCTCGTGCCGCTGGGTGGCGCTGTACCCTCACGTTTTCTTTTCTGCCCTTCCCTACCAATCAGCAAACCGTGGATGGAGGTGGCTACTTCCCTCTATAAAAATCCCTTTCCTTCACTTGGCTTTCACCCCAAATATGAATCCACAGACTGCCATGTGTCAGCCGTATGGAATTCAGGACTTAGAATGAACTTTGGGGCATCCAGCCACTCCTAAGAGGACCTTTTATAGGATTATTTCCTATGGTACATTTTTTTTGGTGACCAGTTCCAATTCTCAGTGACTCAACAGATCCTCAGATGGCTCCCATGGGAAACACAACATCAAATTATCAGAAAATACAGTTAGCCAACATTTCCTGATGAGTTTTGTGCACATTTTTCTCTCCTTAATTGTATCCTCATTTTCTCTCCGCCCTAGAACAGTGACCAATTCTTTTCTCTCTGCCACGCTCCCACCCTTCCAATTCTTGGAGACACGTCTCATATCCCGCCTTGAGTCACTGCTTGGCACAGCACCGTGTCTTTGGATTTTATTGCTCTGCTCATAAACCGCACCCCCGAAGCCTTAATAGCCCGAAGTTTGCCTTCTTCAGGGAGAAGGGGATGGGAGTGGCAGGTGAGGGGTCCTAGAGGTGGGTTTAGAGGGAAGTTAATGAAACTCCACCTCTGGACCCCCTCGCTTATTTGGGTATTTGGGCTGCTTCCAAGGACCTGTTGCCTAATCCGAACTTAACATTTTATATTATTTTCCTTAAAAGGAGGTTTCCAAAATATTAGTGTAGGCCTCCACAGCAGCTCCAACCCGCCCATTCCTAGGCTGTGCAATTTATGTGGGTGCCTGGCTGGCTGCTTGCTGGATGTCTTGGCTCCGCCTCCCTGAGGACCTTGGGCCCCAATGTCCAATTTCCTCTTCTTGACAAAAACACAAGTTTCTCTGCCTTGCCACAAAAAATGTCAGAACCCAGCACCCCTTTTACTTCCTTTCATTGTAATTCGAGCTTGCTATTTCCCCCGGCCCTTTCCTTTCCTCTCTCAGAACAGAAAAGGTAATTGCTGGTCAATGTAACAAAAATAATTAGGCTGGGCTCAAAAGCTCACAACTCAGTATAGAGAGGAATATCCTGCATCCCAGTACAGTATTTAAACTTGGCATGTGGGACTGATAATGATTCTGGGGTGACTTCCATGGGGTTATGTATGCACTTAACTGTTTATGACATCACAATGCCAAGGCCTGGTCCTCAGTCACATTTCACTGCCCTGTGTGAAACCATTTTCTACTAGATATGCACAAATCTAGTGATGGTCTTGGGTCAAACATACTCGAGAGGCACAGATTCAAATTCAATCAATTGGGTTTTGAGTATGCTGCAGTTTAGAGGAGCCTGGGGCTAAGGATCCAGTATTGTCCCCCATTCGTCCACTTAGATATCTTGTTTGCCCTGCTTGGTGAGAGTTTCTCTGTCCTCCCAGGGGCCAGAATTCTTGATCCATGGCCCCAATTAAAAGTAACTCCTTTCTGTTACTCAAGGAGCAAAAGGCGGGAGTGGAGTTGAAGTGCTTTGGCTGTCACTGGCTGATGCTCAGACAGCTCTGCTTTCTGAGCCCCTACTTCCTGACAGGGGCGCCTTCTATGTGACCAACTCTTCAACCTTCCGTGTAACTCCTCACGTGCCGTATGTGTTTGTTCCTCTCATTCGATTCTAAGGCAGCGCGTGTAGTATGATCGGCCATGTTTTACGCATTGCTGACCCTACTGGGGTCTTCACATCCATGAACACAAGTTTTGTAAGGCACCGTTGGGAAACTGATGGGCAAAGACATGAACACAGACACGTGTCCAAATAGCTTCAAGTACATACACCACTCTTCCCCGTTCACTCACAAAAACGGGGAGCCATGAACAGAACCCAGAGGGCAGGGGCAAATCCGAGGCCCTTCCACACACCTGCTTTCCTGTCAGTACATTCCCCCCACCTGTGGGAACAGTCCTGCTTTCTGTGAGCAAAGGCTCAGAAAATAGCAATGATCTCATTATCAGTATTATCTTTACTCTGGCTGGAGGACAAACATCACTCAAAGCAGTGACAGGTCGGAAATGATCTGTCCTTTTCGAGAGGGTTGATTCCCTAGGATCATTTTGACGTGGCTCGAGCCCTCTGAGGTTTAATTAGACGGTGGAACTTCATTGATGAGATCAGAGGACATGTATGACCTTCCAAACGCCCGTGTTGTGTGAGAACCTCCTGTTCTCAACTGTACCAGCATAACCCAATTGCTCCTAAGGTGGGTCATGAGTACTGGGGACTCTCTTATGTTCAGTGGGAAAGGCCAAAGGGAAAGACTTGGGGCCTTCCTCGAGCCTTTCCCTTTCCCTTTCCGCTTTGTCATGGAATTGTTAGAGGGCTTTTGCTATAGCCGTCATTTCCAGGAAAGGAAGCCCCAGCCTTTCTCCCATGCCCCAAGCCTCTGGCATGAATCAGAAGGACAGCCATTTCTGCGTTTCCTGTGGAGCAATCTCTCACGTGCGAGTGAATGCTCAGACTGGGCTGGTCTGAGTTGCCAGGGGACTGCAGGATCCAATGAGGAAGAGGGATGCCCGGGCTGCTGCGGTCCACAGACAGCGCAGGCTAGCCCTTTCTACCTCAGCGTGCGCCCCCTCGCCTCATTGTTTCCTTCCCTCTCTCCCCTAATCTCCACCCTCTGTCTCACTGCCTGGGCCAGATGAGATTCCCATCATGCTTAGCCCAATGAGTAACGCTGGCAGCGTTTACTACGGCGCCCCAGTTGCCTAGCAGCGGGCGTGGTTGCCATGGCGACGCACCAGAAGCCTGTTTTGAATTGTTTGTCGTGGCCCCGCCCTTGCGCTCTGGGCGCTTAGGACTTCCAGGACGGGTGTGGCAGGGAACCACGAGGTTTCTTCCTCTTTCTCTTCCTTGGGTGGGTCCCTGCGTTCCGTTGGCCTCCCCTGATGCTGGCGAGGACCCGCCCAGGGAAGAGAGTGGAGCCTAGGATAAATTCCGCACACCCTGGCAAGGCATGAGGACCTAACCTGCTTGCTGTCAAACCCAAAGTCAAGCATTTCCCTGTCCCCCAAAGATGCAGGTCCCTGAACCCTTTCTGATGGAGTAGTAGGGTAGGCCTGCCTCGTTTTGTAGATACAAGAGGCGAGGCTACGGACACGAACCCCTCAACACATCTGAGTGGTTACCTACCTGCTTCCCCAGGGGGTGACCGGGGAGGTGGGGAGTCCTCTACAGTTTTGCTCTGAAGATCTAAAGAGGTGGAAGGAAAGCGGAATCTAAGGAAAAACCATCCGAGCTACCAGGCTAGTGGCTAGAGGCTTCCCTAACGCTTTCCTAGGCTCCTACACCCTGCCAGGTTCAGAGGCGGTGTCTCCATTGTATAAGTCAGGGCTCAAATGCAGCCTGACTTGCACCAGCTCTCAAATGTAGACATGGTGGAGTGGGCATCCAAATCTGCAAACCCAAGACGGCTGACTCCTTTCAAACTGAAGTGCCACCTAGCCGAGGGCGGGCAGGCAGGGAACCGCCTCCAGAATGAGGCAAGGGTTCAAGTGTTCTGTACTTTATACCTCTTGAGTCCATGCTAGCAAACAGATTCCCCGGTAACCTCCCTGTCCCCTCTCTAGAGAACCAATGACCAAAGATAATAAAATTTCAAACTCTGGTTTTTGCTGTTGTGTTCAATTCACAGCTGTCTGTAAGGGCTCTTCAGCTGGTCGTGAGCTCTGTGGCTTCTTCTGAACTGGGGGGGTGGTGGTTATCTTGGCCTTCTGAACACACTTGGCCACTGCTCAGTAACCCTACATTGCCCACCCCCACCCAACCCACCCCAGGTGTGTATCATGCCACTAAAGATGGGGGACGGGGGCTCGAATAGTGAAGTTAATTGATCAGTATTCACAAAATTTCCAAGAGCTGTGTACCTACCTCCTGGGTGAGACAAACATTTTGAGTCAGCTGAGAGGGATTGCTCATTCACTGTAGTAGTTCTGAAACCGGTGTTTCAGTTCCTTCTCTGATGGTTGTTACTCAGTTGCGGGACTTGGGTGTCGAGGGAGAGGACTCACTAGGTCCCCTCTTGCCAGCAGAGGGGGAAGGTGGTATGCCGTGAGCTGGGAGAGGATGAATGTCCCCCAGGCAGGACACAGGCTTGGGTGCTGGTGGGTTACTATGACTTTGCTCTGTGATGTCATAGTGGCAGGTGGGGTTCTCTTCCCCTGAGGCCCCACCCATCACTCTCCCCATCCCAGAAAGGCCAGGTGGGGAGCAGGGGACCCAGATGCCTCCAAGGTCTTTCCACCAGTGGTTATCGTACATAAAAAAAGACCCGGAGCTCTTTCTAACACAACTCTGAAGGTTAGGGTTCGCTGGCACCTGGTGCCGAACAGATCACACTGCTGTCAAAGCACAGTTAAGAGCCACAAACATGCTAAAATGTTATAACACCCCAGCTCGAAACAGTGCAATGAATACAAGCAGCAATACAACAATGAACTCTTACCCCATGCTGGGTGAAAGCAGACCAAACCCCTGGACTCCTCCCAGACAATCAGGTTGTGTCTAGTGGAAGATTAAGTTTTAATCTTGAAACTTAAGTGCATTAAAATGAAGTGTAATGATTCAGCTGTACTATAAGGGCTCAAGAGCCTCCTTTGTCGAGTAGCTACTGTTGGACTTTTAACTCTTATCATTCCTGAAAAGGCAAAGATGCACAAAGGTGGTCATTCTAAAGGACCAGTGTCTGGAAACCCAGGAGATATTCACTATCAGGTTTACTTTTATTTTTTTATTTGAAACATGGCCTCATACTCTATATGGAGCGGAGGCTGGCCTTGAACTCATGATCCCCCTGTGTCTACTGCCCAAGTGCCAAGAAGACAGGAGTATCCATCACAGCTTGTATTTTCTGTTTTTGCTTTTAGACAGGCTCTTACTTGATGGGAGATGTCATTCTGTAAATATGTTTCTCATACTGGTTAATGAATAAAGCACTGTTGGCCAATCAGAAAGCAAGATAGGTGGGACTAGGAGACAAGGAGGATTCGAGGAAGTAGTAAGGAGGAGTCAGCATGGAGAGACTGGAGAGAGAAGAACACCAGCCCCTCTCTCCGGTAAGATGAGACCATGTGGAAGTACTTAGATTAATAGAAATGGGTTAATACTTAAGACAGAGCTAACTGATAAGAAACTAGTACCTGGCCAACAGCTTTGTATCTAATACAGAGTCTCTGTGCGTTATTTGTGGCTGGCGCGGCTCTGGGCCCAGGTCTGCAGGAAAAATCTTTTCTCCTAACACTTACTCTTTAGCTAATTTACCATATAACCAAGGTTGGGCTCCAACTCATGACAATCCTCCAGCCTCAGCCTCTGAGTGCCAAAATTATAGGTGTGAGCCATCAGAACTTTCATAGGCACACGTTGACACTGAGGCAAAACTCAGCTTCAGGTGAGGGATCCCAGGATTGCAAGGGTCGGGATGGGACCTGCCCCATGCAACACACAACCTTCAGTCTACCTCTATGACTCCTTCCCATGGCATCCAGGTCCTGATGCTCAGGACCTGAGTCTAGTCTCAGAACCCTGTTCTTCCAGCCCCTCCCACTCTCCATTTTCTCTATGCTTCTGTAGCATTCTGGTCTGGTCACAAACTTGCTTTCTTATTTTCCTTCCTTCTTTTCTTTTACTTCCCTTTCTTTTTGCCTTTCTCTTCCCTTTCCCCTCCCCACTTCCTTTCCTTCTTTCACAGCAGTGTCTCCCTATGTAGCCCAGGCTGCCCCCATCCAGACCTCTTGACTCAACCCACCAAGTGCTGGGATTATGGACAGGCTCAGCACCAGGAGCATCTTCACACAGCAGCTTGGACTGTTTGCTTTAGGTGGCTTATTCAGTTTCTTCCACAATACTCTTAGTTGTTTGAGGATAAACTTGTTTCACTTCTATGATGTCTACTGCGGTGCCAACTGGAGAGAGTTACTCAACATTTTCTACTCTAGTGAACAACCTAAAGAATCCAGGCAAATGAGAGAACATCAAGTCAATAGAGAGGAAGAGCCTGCCTTGTTCTAGAGTGTGTCTCAATGGTTGAGACGGGGCCTCACTGTGTAGCTCTAGCTTGACCTGAAACTCACTGTGAAGACCAGGGTGGCCTCAAACTCATAATGACATGACTACCTCGACCTTCTGAGTGCTGGGACTAAAAGTGTGAGCCACTGGTCCCATGATCATTTTTAAAGACCGGGATAAAGCTAGGGATGTGGCTCATTCATAGAGGGCTGGTTTAGGATGCATCAGGCCCTGGGTTTCATCCCCATAAACAAGCAAGCAGCAAAGAGAAAAGAATGAAAACAAAATAGCAACAGCAACAAAAGAAAGAAGGAAAGGAGGGAGGAAGGAAGGAAGGAAACTTAAAAAGGAAACATGGCACATGTTTATGTTCCTGTGGGGAAGCGCACAGACCAAAAAGGAAGGGCTCTGAGGTAGGGACCTGCCCTGATAGACAGATACACTCTGAGCAGCTGGGGCCACAAGCACTGCTTGTGACTAGACCAAGAAGCCGATGGATGGACTGGGTCAAGACGAGAAAGAGACCCTTGACAAGCCTCCAGTGGACGCTGAAGTTGATGTCTATAATCTCAAGAACAAAGGTGGCTAGGTGTCTTCTTTCTTTTCCTTTTTTTTTTTTTTCCTTTTGAGACAGGGTCTCACTATACAGCCCAGGCTAGCCCAGAACGCACACTGCAGCCAAGGCTGGCCTTATACTGGCAGTGATCCTTCTGCCTCAGACTCTCCAGTGCTGGGATTACAGATGTGCACCACCAAGTCCTGCTCCAAAGATGATCTTTTTGACATGCCCTATTAGAATAATAGATGTGTAGCAAACATAAACCATATGCAAGCATATAAGAAAGTAAACTCCAAATTAAACAGAGACTGGATTTCAAGTGAGATTGCATAGGTACTTTCCTCTTTGACTCAAGTGTGAAGAAAGGATTTCAGATCATGACTTAACATTCAGATACTTGATATGAAAAGAGTGATCAACCCATGTAATTATTTTATAAATGAGTGAGCAAAAAAAAAAAAAAAAAAAAAAAACTACCACCATCAACAGACCAAACTTCTGGATGGCAAAAATCACTACAAACAAATCCAAAAATCACAAGCTGGAAGTGAATCTTTATAATACATATCACAGATAAAAGGGCAATATCCCTAAGATTTTAAGAACGTTTACAAAGAGGAAGCCAGATGTGCTATCATATGTCCTTAATCCCATGCTTAAGAGGCACAGGCAGGATTTTGCCCATGCCAAGGTCAGCCTGGCCTGCTTGACAAGTTACAGGCTAGCCGAGATTACATAGTAAAACCCTGTCTAAAAAACAAAAATAGCAACAAAAAATGAATCAACCAACCAACCAATAAATGAACAGCAATAGCAAATACTTAGTAAACTTCAAAATAGATAAATAACATTGGTATGGTGGTGGCACATACCTTTGATCCCAGCACTCCAGAGGCAGAGGTAGGTGGATCTCTTTGAGTTGGAGGCCAGCCTGGTCTATAGGTCTACGTGCTGAGTTAGATACCATCTCTGTGCTATCAGAGAGGCAATATTCAAAAGCTTGGCAATGCTCTCTTGGCAAGGGTTAGGAGTTACTCTCCATACTGCAGGTGAGGATGCAAAATGGAATAGCCACAGGGCAGAAAGTTTGACAGCATCTGACAAAACTACAAGTGCATTATCTCTCAACACAGAAACCAAACTTTTAGAGATTTACCCCAAGACACACTCCCCACAGTAGGAAATATGTATGAATGAAATTATCCATAACAATGTTGCCCAGAACATGGCACAGACCACTTTGGAGTAGTGTGGTTATAAAGCAAAAAACAGTTCAAACTGTGAGGGACTTCTGTGAACTGATAAGAATGGTTTCTGGGTAACATTGAATGAAGGCATTCCAGGTACAGAAGGGGGTGTGGAGAACGTTATCTTCCCTGTAAAAAAGGAAAAGCCAGAGTCTTTGCTTATTGCTATGGCAGAGCCACAGGAAAGGCAAGCCAGAGAACAGTAACGCGCATGCCTTGTCGGAAAGACAGGATGGAACGACTCTGTGTGTGTGTGTGGGGGGGAGTTGACACTCAGGCCTCTTTTGTAGGATAGGTTTGGTTTTTAAGAGCATGCTAGTGCTCTACATACTGGAGACTAAAACCAAAACAAGATGAAGAGGAAAGAACGCCTGAACTGCATATAAACAGGAACAAATTAACTCAAGTGTATTTCACATGAATATTGGGACCACATTGAAGGGCATGGGCAAAACAAAGAACCCATTCAAAGAATTCGGGAATGCAGCCTTAGCGTAAAGTCAGGCTGAGGTGAAGCAGGCTGGGGGCCCAGTTTAGAATGGGTACTTATTCATCTTGTGGTAGGTGTGTGTCGGGATTGTGAAACTAAGCTAGATGTCCTGTGGGATGAAGCAAATAAGAAAATGTGTTGGGATGGCTCAGCAGTTAAGAATGCTTGCTGCTCTTCCAGAACACTGTCTGCCAGCTCACAGTCACCTGTAACTCTAGCTCCAGGGGATCCGACCTCCTCTTCCGGCACTATTCTCTTCTTGTGACAGAGACATGAAAATACACACACGACGAAACATCAAATCAAACCTTAAAAACAAAAGGGACACTGACCTCAGCCGTGAGGCCCAGGTGGACGCCGTGTGTCTTGAGATACGGATCTCAGGAAGGACACAGCATCATGTCTGCAGACTCAGTGGCGACTGCTGCCTGACTCCACATTGAGGAAACAGCCCACAGGTCCTGAGTGAGTGATGTCCCATCTTTAAAAATGACATCTGTAGCAGGGTGTTGGTGGCACACGCCTTTGTGCCCAGCTCTCGGGAGGCAGAGGCAGGCAGATCTCTGAGTTAGAGGCCAGCCTGGTCTACAGAGTGAATTCCAGGACAGCCAGGGCTGCACAGAGAAACCCTGTCTTGAAGAAAAAAATGTAGTCTTCAAAAAGCCATTCAGATGATATGAAAAAATGCCCAGAGGCTACTAGACAGTCCTCTACTGCTTTCTAGGAGTAGATGTGACCATCTTCAAATTTCTGGGGCCCAGCTTGTGTCCGAATGTGGCTTCTGACTCTGCATGACCTTGGTTTCTTATTTACACTCTTTTTTCATAAAGGGAAGTGGAACTCTGATTTTTTTTTCTTTCTTTCTAGTTCTGCTTCCACTGAGTTATTCCTGAAGGTGGAAAACTCGCTTTACTAGGCTCTGGGGTTCCTACAGCTTGGAACACGGGCCCTCAACCAGTTAACATTTGCTGCCTGGAACCGGATCAAAGGAGCACAGGCTGTGTGTTATCTGGAGCTTTGTGTTTAGGTCTCACATTGAATCTGTTCAAGTCAAGGAGCTTTGCTAACTAAGCTCCCCCTGTGGATAAGGCAAAGGTGATGTAAATAAGGCTGGTATAGATTTTAACATGAAAAGTAGTTGTTTTGAGCCAAGCATGGGGCTCATGCCTATAATTTCAGTACTGACAAGGCTGAGTTCAGGTCTCTGTGAGTTCAAGGAGTCTGATCAGGGCTATGTAGGGATTGCCAGGCCAGCTAGGATTATATAGGATGACTCTGTCTCTTAAAAAAAAAAAAAAAAAAAAATTAAGCCAAAGCTGGACAGCCATGGCTGTTACACAGAGAAACCCTGTCTGGAAACAACAAAAATATCATAAAACCAAAAACAAAGCAAAACAAAAACCCCTAAGAACAAAAATAAAGCTCCCCAACATAGTAGCTGTGATAGGTTGAAAACAGCCCCCCTCCCAAATGCATACCTTAATTCCTGGAGCTTATGAATGCTGCCTCAGTGTCTAAAGAGCCATGACTAATGTATGAGACTGTGGGGCTAGGCTCATAACCAATAAGACAACAGAGGGAGGGAGGCCTAAGTTAGGATTCTCCTTGATCGCAAACGCTAGACCCACGGAGAAGAGGGCCTCAGGGACATAGGGGAAGGAACACCGGAGGGAGGTACCAGGAGCAGGGACAGACCACCTAAGACCCCCTGAGATGCTGGGCAGCTCTGCTGCAGACAAAAAAAAAAGGTTCCAGACTTTTGGCTTCTAGAACTTTCAGAGAAGTTTCCCTTGTTTTAAGCCACAGAGTTTGTGGTAATCCCCCACAGCATTCTTAGGAAACAAATATAGTCACAGAACTGGAAATGAGTTCATTGACTCTAGCTCATGTGTAATTACACCTTAAAGAGGCATGGCTTTTTCTGGTCTCATTGTGTTAAATTTTGCCCTCTCTGAATCTCACTGCTTTCAATGAACAGAAAATTGATTCAGGGCCCTGGCAATGGCGCTAGGATGGTAGAGAGTGTGTCTAGCATGCACAAAGCCCTGGGTTTGCTCAGTGCCGTATAACCCAGTATACCAGTGCTGGCCTAGAACCCCAGCATGTGAGAGATGGAGGCTTGGGGATGAGAGGTCATCCTTAGCTACATCAAATCTGAGGCAAGACTGGGCTCCATGAAACCTTGTCTAAAAAACTAAAACAAACAAATAAGCAACAACAAAATCCAGTTTCATATGCTTGTTAGTCACACTGTACTTAAATTTAATATTTAAACTTGTCAGGAATAACAAAGCTTTGACTAGCCTATCTTTATTGACTCTTTACAATGGGTCACACTGGGTATGGCCCTTTTCCTGTTTGTTTTTTGAATCAGAATCTTACTATGTACTCATTGCTGGCCTTGCATTCAACATTCTTCTGCCTCATAGGGCTAGGATTACCACCACATCTGGCTACTGTGGTGTGTGTGTGTGTGTGTGTGTGTGTGTGTGTGTGTGTGTGTACGTGTTTGCTTTATTGATGAGCTTAATAAAGACATTTTGATATAGGGGTAAAATGCCTTCAATTCAGTATATACAGGTATAAAATAAAATAAAGGTGAAAAGGAAATTCTAATATAGATCGACACATAAGGGCTACACAGAGTGAGATGCCCCAGAGAGTGGGTATGGGCTCCTTGAGGAAGACTAACACTTCATCATAGTCTTTCCCACAGTCATAGATACAGGACTTCGGTAGGGTTTGAAGCTATTATCCTTAAAGGGACCTAAATAGACCATGGGGTGGTTCCTGAGAGCTCTTGCCAGCTTTACAATGAATAAGATATGCTTCTAAGTCACAGGGAGGCAGGAAACTGTCTATCTTTACTGTAGCCAAGTTAATAACCCTTTTCCTTTCTTGTAATTTTTTTTTTTTAACAAAAAACTCATGACCTACCAGGCTGTGGTGACAACCGCCTTTAGTTCCAGCACTTGAAAGGCAGAGACAGGCAGAGTAGACCTCTGAATTTGAGGCTAGCTTGTTCAACACAGTGAGTTCCAGGACAGCCAGGAATACACACAAAGAAGCCCTATCTTGGAAAAAAAAAAAAAAACTAAACCAACCAACCAACCAAAAAACAAAACACAACAAAACAAACAAATGAAACAACCCATAGCTTTCATTGCAAATCAGTATCTTTAAAAATCAATTTTATTTTATTTTGTATGTATGTGGCACAGCATATATATGGAGGCCAGAGGACAACTTACAGGTGTCAATTCTCTCCGCTCTCCATGTGGGTCCTGCAGATTGAACTCAGGTTGTCAGGGTTGTGGGAAAATGCCTTTATCACTGAACCAACTCACTGGCCCGCAAATCAGTAGTTTTAAGAATTACATTTACTTATTCGGTGTGTGTGCATGTGTGTGTATGTACGTGTGCAGCTTACACATATGCCGTGGCATGTAGAGGCATGTGTACTTGAAGGACTTGTGGTTAAACTCTGGTTATCAGGTTATTAAGCTTGGTGCCTTTACCCACGAAAACCATCTCCCTGATCCCAAAGTTAGTAAAGTTAGTGGTCTTGATTTTGATTGAAAAAAAAAAAAAAAAAAAAAAAAAAAAAAAAAAAAGAAAAAAAAGAAAAAAAGAAGAAAAGTCTGGGGAAAGGAATAGGGCTTGACCTAAGGTCATATACATTCATTCAGGCTTTAAGCCTGACTCACTGTTAACTTTAACATAAAACATTTAAATATGAAAATGACAATATCTCTACATAGGCAACCTTCACAGCAAATGTTAATTGTGTACAAATTCTTTCTCTTCAGACTCTAGATGAGGGGCTCATTTTCCTCCTATGTCCTCATAGCTCCCTCTTCTTATCTTTTCTTAGTTTTCCCCTCTGAGACTTGAGACTCTTAATTTAAGGATCCCAAAGGCCAAAGCCTGTTTTCTATGAACTTCCCCACATTGAACAGGGCCATAGACCTCACCTATCCAGGGATCAAGGGTCTAAACTTAGGGCTGGAGAGATGGCTCAGTAGTTAAGAGTACTTGCTGCTTAAGCATGAGAACCAGAGCTTGGATCCTAACATCCACATAAAAATGCCAGTCATGGTGCATGCATGCATGCATGCATGCAAATCCTAGTGCCAAGCAAGGAATGTGGAGACAGGAGACAGGAGGGTCTCAGAGGGTTGCTGGCTGCTAGCCCAGCTGAAAAATGCTAGCTCCAGGTTCAGCTAGAGACCCTACCTCAAAAGAACATGATGGACGTGATGGAGAGTGATTGAGGATGGACCACACACACACACACACACCCACACACACACACACACACACCCCTGTCTAATCTGAGGGGGGAAATGACAGACAAGAACTTGGAGATCAGAGGCTCATCATTTGAGGTCAATCTGGAACACAGTATATCACTACTGAAGACATTAGAACACACCAACCATAAAATGTACAACAGATTGTTAGATCTAAAATTGTTTCCAAAACCAGCAGGGCCTTTTACCATGAGGTACATGATTTAATTGTTAAAGCTTCAGGCAGACTTTGACAGAGTTAATCTGGATAAATAACTCTTGGAGCACTGGGGACATATGGCCCAGTTGTCAGGTATTTATCTAATGGCACAGGTTTTCCTTGTCATGCTCTTTGAACACTAAGGTCTTGTTAGACAGCTGTCCTCTGTGTCTTAATGTCTTTGTTTTATTTTTAATCATGTGTCTCTGTGTATGTGCACATGAGTGCAGTACCCTCAGAGGCCAGAAGAGGGCATCAACTCACTGGAATTGGAGCTATAGGCAGCTGTGAATTGCCAATATATTTCTTGGAACAGAACTGGGGTCCACTGCAAGGACAGCAATTGCTCTTAACAACTGGACCATCTTTCCAGCTTCTCCTCCTCCTCCTCCTTCTTCTTCTTTTTTTTTTTTTTTTGATGTTCACTGTATCATATAATGTCCATAAGGCAATAGGGTGGGCTCTCTAAGGTGATTTTCATGAAGAGGAACCTGAGGATGTGATGTCATTAATGGCAATATGTGATTTTCTGATACGATGTGACGAGACTACAGTTCTTTTGGATGTTCGATGCAAGCAGGACTTCCCTGGCCTACGGGCACGGCTTACCTGGCTCTTTCTGGTACTTAACAAATAGGACAGAGTTTCAAAGTGAAGGTGAACTGAGAGGAAGTCATGTATAGAGAGGAGTTTCCATGGCATCTGGAGTCCTCTGAATCATCCAGGATCCAGACACAGTCCTGTTTTAAAATGACAGGTGCTTGAAGGAGTCTGCTCTGGGATCAGCCACCCTGGCACCCCATGGCTCTGAGGGCTCTGAGAAGGGTCCAGGGCAGTGCTTGGCCTCCTCCAGCTTGTCTTTGAAGAGTCCCTGGCTGTGTTTCTAAGGGGCAAATGGCAGACACTTTAACATTCGGCTCCCATCCTGCCCACTTAGCAAAGGATTTAAAAGCTGCAAGGATTCTATTCACCTGTCAGTCTCAAGCCTGACTAATAACCCGGATTCTCTTGCTGTAGGGGATGGCTGGTTTGGTAGGGAGGCAACAGTATGGTTGGAAGTAGAAGAGGATACAGGATCCCTGCCAAAACCCTGAAGGAAGTCATCGAGGCTGTCGGTGATACTTCATCTTTCAAACCGGGGTGACAGAACCTTCCTTGCTTACTTCACGAGGATGCCTTAAAGCCAAAACGAGGAAATACAAACTTATAGGGAACTTGGAGTTTAGACAGCTATGTTTACACCCTGCCTTTCCAGGCTTATGAGCTCTGTGACTTTGGGAAAGTGTATCCCCTTCCCCCCTTTTCTCCTCTTGGAGGGACTTAATTACAGAGCATTACAGGCACAGAATAAACACTGAACTGGCGGAATTTATTGTTATTAATAACCATAACTTATGTAAAGGAAAAATTTAAAAGTGAAAAAGGATCCTGGAATATATTAACTGTGCATCCACAAGGTTTATGAAATCAGAGCCTGCGGTTAAGTACACACGTGAGTTTTCCTTTGTTAATGACAATAAGCACTGCAAATATGTTTGATGTGTGCCCAGTCCTAACCACCTTTTTTCAGAGTAAGACTCTGCCAACATTTAGATTTTTAAAAAAATGTATAAGGGTGTTTTGCCTGTGTATGTGCCCATGTTCCCTGTGTGTGCAGTACCCTCAGAAGCCAGAAGAGGGCGGAGGACCCTCTGAAACTGGAGTTTCAGACATTGTTAGCGGCCATGCGATGCTGAGAACCAACCGGGTCTTCTAGGAGGGCAGCCATAGCTTTGCCATCACTCCTCAACTCTTGTATTCAGATTTTATGTTCTGGTCTCTTGCAAAACATCCTGTGCCCTGAATGACTTAATATCATCTTTCTTCTTCCTCTGAAGACTGAAAATGCCTCAAGAATAAAAATAGCATTTTTTGATGGCCAGAAAGCCCTGCTCCAATCGCTAAGAGCGGTGTGGGTGTTCAGATAGATGAACCACTAAGTGGTGCTCATGGGAAGCTGGGGTTGTTACTCACTTTTCAGCCATGTGACTCCAGACTGTTGTGTGAAGTGCACGTTGGGGGGGGGGGGGAGAGGCGCAGCGTGAAGCTAAAACCTTTGCCAGGGATTTGGAGTCTCCTACAAAGCTTTGTGAGCACAGCCGTCTGCCCGGGATTTATGTTCACAGTGGCATGAATGACAGTAGCTAGGAGGCTTGGTTAGGTCACCTTTTGTTCTCTGCCCTTAATTTAAACACTGAAGTCCATGCTCTGATACTCCCTGGCCTTGGGGGATTAAATACGTCACAAAGCCACTTTGTTCCTGGGGTTTAATACATGAATGTTAATATCAGGTATGCTTGCTTCACAGGGTTGCCAGGAGCATCAGAGACTAACATCCCATAAGAGCCATGCCTCCTGTAAAGCATGGTACACGATAAGGTGCTGTTATGGTATCACTTATCAAGGCCTAGAAATTAGTGACTTCCTGCTTCATAGGGGACCATGAGCTATTTTCAAAGTATCCATATCTCTTTGGCGATCAGGAAGGGCACCAATACAGAAATCAAGAAATGAGTTCCTTGCTGGTTCCAGTTCTCCAGCTACAGGGAGAACTTTGCTTGTTCCTAGGTTGCAGTATGGAAAGACAAATATAGCTCCATCCCTGGCATATGGGGCCACAACCTGGGCCTTCTCCACACTTCCTGCCCTGTTTTGAACACAAGTCCGATTCCTTCATGTTTCCCAGGACAAGGAGCGCCCTGTTTAGGTGGCCCTGACCCTCCCCAATGCTTCCCACCCCACCTGCCCCGCTGTGGAAATCCAAGTCAAATAGAGCTTTCCTGTGTTTTGACACAGCTCCGCATTCCTGGGCTGTTTCCACAGAAGGCAGGACAGAGGAAATGGAGCCTACAAGGAGAAATGCGTTGAGGAGCCACAGTGGAGATGATGCAGGAGGTGATGGAAGGTACCAAACCCCATCATTACAGATCGTGAAAAGGGTTACTACCGAGAAGGTCCTATAGATGCAAATGTTTAGAAGCCGTGTTTGGAAATGGTCTGAAGCCTGCACACGCTGTGTCCTTTTTCTGATGATTAGCTCTTGAAGCCCAAACCAAGACCTCTCAAAAGGGAAAGGGTACTAAGGATGGCAGCAGAGTACTAGTTTACACTTGGCTCTTTTTTTTTTTTTTTTTTTTTTTTTTTTTTTTTTCTGAGACTGTTGGTCTCTGGAAAATTCCAGGAATTTTCTGAAATCAAAGTTGGAGTTACAGGTATTTGCTACTGTGCCCAGTTTTTGCTGTTGGATTTTGGAGACAGGAACTCATTATATAGCCCAGGCTAATCTCAGTCTCAAACTTCCACTCGTCTTGGCTCAGCTTCGAGTGTTGGGATTACAGATGTGGCCACTATACCCAAGCCTGGCAAGGCTTTTGAAGCAGCAAAACTGTGAGTCCTGTGAGTGCTTCAGGGTGAAAACTCCCCTCTCGCCTCCAGGCTGCAGGTGTCCCTGTGGGAAGATAATAACACCCACAGCCTGCCATCAATTGCTTTCAGGCTGCTGGGGGGGGGGTTGTCTTTCATCCTGGAGCATGCCAAGACCCCAGAATGGAAGAAGCTAGAACAGACATTAAAGTGCTAGCATTCATTCGTGTGGCTGGTACAGCAAGTCTTCACGAAAGAGCCCATTATCAAACATTTGCCTCTTTGAAGCTGTCAAGTCCTTTTTTAAGAGGTTGGCTTATTCCAAGACATCTTTCCATTTCAGTGGCCAGAAGAGCTGACCCGAGCCACCCTTCTGCCTGCTTCCTTCCTGCTAGACTGGAGGAGACAAAAGCTTGGCCTGAGTGTTTTCTCCAACCCCATCTCGTGGGGGGGGGGTTAGGGAGGTGCAGGAGAGACGGTTGGGGGTGGGGTGCTGGGGAGATGGTTGGGCAGGGTTGGGGTGCTGTCCGGGCAATGTTGATCTCCTGAATTTGATCCTCAGAAGTCACATACAATGCCAGGCATGGTGGTATGCTGGGGGGGGGGCGGGGGGGCAGCCAGGTGGATCAGCTAACCCATCCTAAGAGGTAAGCTACCAGTCAGTGAACACATCCTGCCTCAAAACAAGGTGGATAGTGCCTGAGTAACAAGTAACATCAGAGGGAGGCCGGCCTCTGGCCTCCAGGTGTGTCCACACACACACACACACACACACACACACACACACACGAGCATGCATACGCTCATACATGGATACGCAAACACAGCTATGCATGTATATACCACACACCCCCTATGACAAAAATACTCCAGGACCAAAGAGCAAGGGGTTGTAATATGGGATTCTTGCAGTGGGCATCACTGACAAGAGGGACCGGTCCCTGTCACCTTTGCACCTCAGAGCTATTTTTATTCAACCTGTACGATATTTACTGACAGCATAATTGTACTTAATTTGTGCAGGTGGTGTTTGGGCTACACCAAGCCGAGAGTTGCACATCTCAGGCACAAACAGCAGCCACAATGAAGTTATTGCCTTGGGGAAAGATCACTAATGTTTATGGCTTTTTTTTTTAATAAGTCACCAATGTTTATTGATGAAGGACATTTGAAATATTGTCTCTGGTTCCAGTTCCGGACAGCTTGGTGGGTCTGGCCACCCATACTGGAGTGATCATATAGTGGGTCCTTTGGAGGCTGCCACACAACAGAGCCAGCAATGGTGTGGAAGCCTCATGCCCAGCATGCAACTGCATTGCAGATCCCTCATGGGCTGGTGAAAGTGAGGGAAGAATTCCATTTCCTGTCTGGCCTGTGCGCCGCCGCCTGCCTGCAGGGATGGACATCCCTGGTCTCTGGCTCACACAGGGCTCTGTTCTGTGTAGCTGGCTGCAGTCTCTCCCTGAATTCCTCTCTGCTCTTTCATTTCTGGTTAATTTGGGAAGAGAAGTGACGCCGGGCAGATGCTTCCAGGTGCGACCACACGCCACACGTGTGTGACGTTATCTCACTTTGTTTCACCAGTTTTGGCGTTACCAGGGAGTGCTGATGTTTTCCAAAACCCAGGAACAGAGGCGGTCACGGTCACGAAGGTCAGAGGGCGAGGTGTTTTCATGTTCCTTCTCTATTGTTCTCACACACGGGGATGGCAACACGGGCGCTTCAGATCACGGCATTGACATATTTCCACACGGGCTGCTTCTGCGGTGGAAATGTTCCTTTACAGGTTGGAAAAAAAAAAAAGATTAATTTTGCTTTGTGGAAGAAAGATGACTTCTCATGATGGTAGAACTTGGATCCGTACTGACCTTTGACCTTTGACTTCACTTAACAGACAGTTTTCAGTCCTTAGTTTAGCCCACGTTTAGGGACTGCAGATGTCTATGAGCCCAGGGCAAAGGCACTGCTCTCCATCACACAAGACAAATATCTTAGAGGAAACAGATAGCTTTTTTAATAGCGTAATAACCATTTGTACTAGCAGACTTATTTTGGTTCCTGTTGCTTTATTTTGTTTTCGCTCATTAGATTTATTGTTTGTTGGCTATAATAGCTTGGACCTTATAACCCCATTAACATCTCTTTTGAAATAGATAACATGCTCTGTGGCTCAGGAATGCTGAGAACAGGGAGGAGATGCGGTTTCTGGGATTTGACCTAACCGTTCCTGTGGGCAACCAGATGACCTGTTCCTCATGATGAATCCCAAGGAAGAAACCATGTGAATGATTGCAGTTCGTTTTGCATATATTAATACTTAAGTTTGTGTTTAATAACACACCCAAGGCAGATGTCCTATGAGCACATTAACCGCTCAGTCAGCGTCAGATAAATTGAGGATGCTTGCTCTTCCGCAGACAGACAGCTCTTACTGGCCTACCGACTCTCCAGGCTAGAAGGCCTGTTTCACAGCAGCAGTAAAACTGATTAAAATCGAGTCATATCCTTCCCTACTGACTTTTGTGAAGCCTCCCCTGGTAATAAGTATGCAGAACAATGACATGTGAGATACAATCAATTAACAAGTATTTGTGGCTTCTCTTGTGGTTCATGAGCTAAGTATAGATACCGGATTCCAGAAGAGATTGGGGAGGTGGCCCTTCCCTTCTCCCACATATGAACAATCAGAACACTCAAGAGGGAAGGCTGTAAAATGGTGACAATGTATATAAATTATGTGCCTGCCCTTTTCCCAGAATATTTGAAAAGGTTATCCTGTAGATTAAGAGAGAGGTGAGGGGCTGGAGAGATGGCCCCAAAGAGCTTGCTGTGCAACCATCATGACCTGAGTTTGAATCTGTGGTAGCCTGTGTGTGTAATCCCAATGGCCCTGTGCGGAGTCTGGAGGCAGAGACAGGAGAATCCCTAGAAACTGACAGAGCAGCGGCTGACAGTGTTGTCTCCAGTGAGGTAGAAGACGAAGACAGACACCTGAGGGTCTCCTGTCACCATGTGTGCCCTGGGGCAGACTCAAGCCCCATCCACACGGACACAGGAATGATTGCTCTTCAGATTGCTTCTCCTATCGCATCTGCTTGCATGCCCCTCATTACCTCATACAGTATGCTTTCTTGCTGGGTCATTGTCTGAGTTCATTTGGGCAGCTGGAACAGAATGCCATGGACAGAGTGAATTATACAGTGCAGAAATTTTCTTTCTTGTGCTTCTGGGGGCTGGATACCAGCAGAATTGGTCGCTGGTGAGAGCTTGTTTTTGTTCCATAGAGGCTTGTCTTCTTACTCTGTTTTCACATAGCAGAGGCAACTCCTTGGGGTCCCTGTGTGTAGACACTGGTTACACTGATGAGCTAATCACATGTGGTACATTCTCCTTTCTAATACCATCATATTAAAGGTGAGAGCTTCAATATATAACTTTGGGGTCGAGTACCAGCAGAAGCAGTTTTTGTTCATTTGGATGCTTGGGTTCATCACAGTCGGAGAGAGAGGTTTTACTGGGAAGGTCACGTCCATGTGGGCACTTCTGCAGCCCAGAAACCAGTCTGATAAGCCGGTGCTCATGCCTGTTATTCAAGGAGAAGAATGGGAAGGAGAGACTGTGGATGGCATGAAGAAGAATCCAAGAAAACTCAGGCTATCCCAAGGACTTCATGGGAACGTTGCTGGCTGGAGACAAGCCCTGGAAGGGACTCAGAGAGGACTAGGTTTGAGTGCTGGCTTGGCAGCCCAGGAGGAATGTGACGGTGGAACTTCCGCCCTACACTTAAGAGTTGCTCATCCAGAACACCATGGCAATTATACTGATTGGGCAGGCAGTTAGGAGGTTGTTGATACACCATCTAGTTTAGTGGTTTCAGACTTCACAGGTATGCTGGCATACACCTATAATTCTAGGATCTGGGGGTTAGAGGCAGGAGGATCTGTAGTTCAAGGCTAGTGGCAACTATATATTAGTGAGTTTACAGTGAGCCTGGGCTACATGAGACCTTGCCTTAAACAAGCAAAACAAACCCCAAACAGTAAATTTAAATACACAATGTGACAACTGTTGGGTACTCAGCCTATGGATGCTAGCCTGAGAAGACAATTAGGCCTGGGTGTGGAGGTTTACCATAATGATCCCAGCACTTTGGAGACAGAGGCAGGGGGATTGCTACAAGTTTGAGGGAAGCATAGTCTAGATAGCAAATTACAGAACCTGTCTGAAAAAGCCAAGGGAAAGGATGGGGGTGGGGGGAGAAGGAATAGAAAGGAGGGGAGAGGGGAGGACGTGGGGGAATTTAGAGACTCTGAACCATGATTTTTTTTTTTTTTTTTTGTTATTGTTAATTGTGATCACATCAGAGGCTCAAAGGTGGGGAGGAGCTAAAGAGGTCAACAAGATCTCATGTGCTCCACAGCACATGTCACTGAAAACTAACCTTGAGATTCTACGTGTTTTAAAAATATTTCTTAAGTATTTGTTTAAAGTGTGTGTGTGTGTGTGTGTGTGTGTGTGTGTGTGTGTGTGTGTGTCTCCATCTGAGTACAACTTGTGAGTTAGTGGTTCTCCCCTTCAATCCTAGAGACTCCAGCCTTAGCCTTGTTATTTTAGACTCAAGAGAGAAAACAAACAAACCCGTAGCATTGAGTGATCTGCAGAATGACCCTCATGTCCAGTCCTGCCAGGGGTGGCGGAATCTTACCCCCCAGAACAATTAATCACCACTTATCGAAGAGTGCTTGACAGTGCACGGACAGACATGCCAGTTGGTGCCTGATGCCAGCACTCAGCAGCACACATCCCCAGGGACACAGACTATGTGGAATTCTGGCTCCAAGGGCAGAGTGCTGGCACTTTCCTGTCTTAGCAGACATGGGCCAGTGACAAGACCCTGTGATGTGGGCGGGCATCCTGCTGGCCCCAGAGCCTCAGATCCTCAGACATCTCACTTTGCTGTCCTTTTAAGTTGCTGCCGTCCACCAGTTCCCGCTTGACCTTGGACCTCAGCTTCCCAGATGCCCTAGCAGGGTGACTTGCCTTATGCATCCATGATGCTGGACCTGTTTTCCCACTAGGTAATCTCTGAGCATCAGGTAGTCTGTCTCATTCACTGAGACATTTCTTCAGTCTGGTAGAGGATGGATAGTCATCAAAACTGCTTAAATGGCCAAACATAGTTGCTAACCACAGTAGATGGATCAAAATTTTGGACCTGCAACTTAGCATATTAAAAAGGCAGGGGAGGACGTGCTGGAGAGTTGGCTCAGTGATTGAGAGCTTGGGTGGCTCTTCCAGAGGACCCACATTTGATTCCCAGAACCCATGTGGCAGCTCATGGCTGCCTATACCTCCAGTTTCAGGGGATCTGCTGTCCCCTTCTGGCCTCAGTGGACACCAGATCTGCCCGTGGCGCAAGACATACACAGGCAAAACACTCATACATGTTTTTAAAAAGTCTTTTTAAAAAATGAAACTTTAAAAATGTTAAGACAGCAGTCTTTAATCGCAGCCCTCAGGAGGCAGAGGCAGGTGAATCTCTAAATTCAAGGCCAGCCTGGTCTACAGAGTGAGTTCCAGGACAGCCAGGTCTACATAGAGAAACCCTGTCTTAAAAAAAATTTTTTTTAAAGAAAGAAAGAATTGGGGGAGGGGGAGGCAAGATAAGGACTGGAGAGATAGTCGGGGCAGTAAAGTGAGCAGGAACACCTGAGTTTGGATCTCCAGAACCCAGGTTAAAAGAGGGGTGTGGCAGCATGCAGCTTTAACTGCAGTGTGGGGGGACTGAGACAGACAGGTCCCTGAAGCTCTCTGGCCAGCCACCTAGCTGAACAGGGGAGCTTCATACATACACACAGAGAGACTCTATCCCTGGAAATAAAGATGGGAAATGCTCAGCTGATGACTTCTGACTCCACGAATGCCGGTGCACACACCAACAGGTACACACACCACGCACAGCATGACGCACAACAACTGAATGGAAAGACAACGGTCTCGAATAAAGGAGAGTTCTTCCCAAGACGGGATTAGAAGAGTCACGTTGCTGCTTCCCTGTCTGTGTAGGCATAGTTTGCCTGACTGTGAGAGCATGTTGCTTTCCTCTGCTTTTTGAGTCCCATCTCTTACTAACATTTCATCAGGGACTTTCTTAGTCCATAGTCGGGCATTTCAAAACTGCTATTCTAAAAGTCACAGCCATCAATTAAGTGTGGCAAATGCCGTTGCTCTACAATACTGACAAAAGCAGATTTCCTAGTCCCAAAGGTTTCCTTGACAAGCTTACCAAATACACATCCTTACCAAATACACAGCCTCTTGGCTCAATTTTTACCCCGAGTCCTGCTTTTTTTTTTTTTTAATTGGAAATCTCTACCTCATTTATTTAGCAGATAAGGTGGCCCACACTGTCTAGGACAGGGAGATGTCAACACCTAGAGACAAAGATCATTCCTTTGGAAGTGTCATTTAACCAAAGCGGAACATGCCCCTCACCACTGTGGCTGAAATCCTCCCTACCTTTCTTCCTCCCTCCATCCCTTCCTTCTTCCCTCCCTCTTTCTTTTTAAGATTAAGAAAACTTCTTTTGTTTGTTTTTGTTTTTGCATGTGTGTATATGTTCATACAAGTGCAAGGGTCCTTGGAAGGCAGAGACATTGAACCCTCCATTACTGGAGTTACGGGAGGTTGTGGGCCATGCTGGGAACCAGCCCAGATTCTCTGCTCAGGCAGCACATATTCTTAACCATTGAGCCATGTCTCCAGCCTCTATGATTTTTCTCTTAAGTAGAATTTACTAACTTGGCATAGAGTGGTTGTACATAGTGATGCTTTCACTAGGACATTTCAGATAAGCATGTCATGTGCATTCACCTCTCTACTCCACTTCTCTTTCCCATTCATTTCTCCAAACAGCCTTGCTTCTTCTGTATGCATGTCCTGCGTACATATGTGATTTTCTGTATGTAAAATCCAGGATCTATAAATGAGAGAAAATAGATCATATTTATTTTCCTGAGTCTGATTTATTTCACTTAATATCACAATCTGCAGTTGTATTCATTTTCCTGAAAATGACATACTTCTGTTCTTTACGGATGAGTAAAACTACATTGTATGTATACATCACATTTTCTTTATCCATTGAATAATGCTTCAATAAAACAGGCATGCAAGTATTCCTGTGGCATGTTTGAGTCCTTCATGTATATAGCCAGGAGTGGTACAGCTTGGTCATATGAAATTCTAAAGCATTTGAAAATATTTTTACGGTGCTGGAGAGGAGCCTCAGTGGTTAAGAGCCCTGATTGCTCTTCCAGAGGACCCAGGTTCAATTCCCAGCATCCACATGGTAGCTCACTACTGTTACCAGTTCCAGGGTAGCTCACATTTTCACACCAATGCATATAAAATAAAATTAAACAAATGACTACAAATATTTTTACTTGTTTAGTATGTATGTATGTTACATATATGCACACATGCACACGAGCATGTACAAGCACTCAGGGGCCATGACACTTGTGTGGAGATCAGAGAACAGCTTTCAAGAGTTTGTCCCCACCTTGTACTTTTTGAGGCAAGGTCTTTCCTGTTTCTGCCGCTATGGCATGTACTCTAGGCTAACTGGTCTTTAAGCTTCTGGACGATTTATGCCACTCTCCTCGTCAATGTAGAGATTACAGATGTGTGCCACCATGTGGCTTCTTATGTATGGGATCTGACCTGGGCTGTCAGGTGTGTGTAGCTAGCAACTTTACTTGCTGAGCCATCTTCCCACCTATATGGTAGTTTACGTTGTTTTGAGGGACCTCCATACCGACTTCCATCATGGCTGGAGCAATTTGCATTTCCACAAACAATGTAGAAGTCCTCCCTTTATCCTACATTTTGCAGGGTCTTATTATGTTTTCATAATAAGGACCATTCTGGTGGATGAGATGGAATCTCAAAGGGTTAAGTTGATTTCTGTCTTTGGAAAAGTTTTAGGTTCATGGTATATCTGAGCCAGAATCACAGAGAGTCTCCATCGCTCTCCTGTATCACTGCAGTCTCCTCCATCGTGGGCACCGTCACACAGTGGTACCTTTGTCACACCCGGTGGACCTACAGTGACATACCGTTAGTAGCCAGTGCCCACAGATCACTTCAAACTGGATTTTCTCATGGTGCTGGACATTCCGTGATTTAGGCAAATGTAATGTGCCACGTGTGATGGAAATTTTCTTTTCTTTTGAGACAGGACTTCTCTATAGACCAAGCTGGCCTCCAACTCACGGAGATCTGCCTGCTTCTGTCTCTCAAGTTCTGGGAGTGAAGGTGTGAGGCCCCACCCAGAAGTGATGGCTGGTCTTGATTGTTACTTTGATTGGATTCGAAAAGACCTAGGAGACACACCTCTGGATGTACCTGAAGGCGTTTCCTGAGAGGGTTAACCGGTGAGAGAAGGACCCACCCAGGATGGAGCTTGCACCTGGGAGCTCTTGCTGAATAAAACAGGAGGGTGTCAGCCACCCCTCCCTCCCCCCCCCTGCTTCTCCATCTTAATGTCAGGTCCTTTCAAACCGAGAGCCAAAAGTAAGCCTTTCCCCTCCTGCATCGTCTTCTTGGAATTCAGTGGTGTGTCTATTATGCAGACGCACACGCCTCACTGAGTGTGCGTAGGGCAAAATGCAGCAGTTTGTGTTTTCCTTTTACCACGTGGATCCTGAGGATGGAACTCCGGCTGACACATGCTAAAGAGCCATCTTGCCAGGGACACCTTTTCTTTCTTTAGTGGCCTTTCTCTTCCTTCCTTCCTTTCTAAAATCACATCAAGAAGAAAATAGTTAATGAGCAGGGTGGTGGAGGTGAAGCCTTTAATCTCAGCACTTGAGAGGCAGAGACAGTTGGATTTCTATGAGTTCAAGGGCAACCTGGTCTACAGAGAGAGTTCCAGGACAGCCAGGGCTACACACACACACACACACACACACACATACACACACACACACACGCACGCACGCACGCACGCACGCACACGCACACACACAAATCCCTGTCTTGAAAAATCAAAAAGAGAGAAAAAGAAAATAGCTAAGGTTTGGTGTCTGCCGTGAAAGTATTGTAGTAAAGGGGGCTACGCCTCCCTACAACGCTCTGCCGTTCCCTGCCCACTCCTCCTCCTCCCCCCAACTCCTGAACTTTTCACTGTCTTTATAGTTTTGTCTTTTCTGAAATGCCGTGGAGTTGGAACCACACAATCCACAATCTGGTCTTTTCAGACTGGCTTCTCTTACTTCTCATACAAATTAAGATGGCTAAGGAACTCCTTACAGTTAGTGCCGTGTAGTATTCTACTGTCTGGATAGACCGCAGTCTGTTCACTCACCCAGGGGAGGACGTCTTGGTTGCTTCCAGGTCTTGGCGATTATGAAAAAAGCTGTCATAACACCCGTACGCAGGGCATGCTGTCGATGCAGCGTAAGCTTACTCAGCAAACACCAACAAATGCAGACTCTGTGTCCTTTGGAAAGGGTGTTGAGTTCTATAAGAAAGTGACAAAGCGTCTTTAATGTGGTTGGTCCACTTTGCATTCACACCGGCAATGGACATGAGATCATTCTCTCCACACTGGTCCTTGTCAGAACTCGATGATGCTACCATGTGAGTGGCTGGCTGATGAGTGTGCAGGGCTGGGCATTTTAATTTGTAGTTCTCCAAGGACACATGTGACGGTAGAACATCTTTGCAAATGCTTGCCGTCTCTGTGTCTACTGTGAAGTGTCAGCTCAGATATTATGCCCATTTTAACATTACACTTATTTGTTTTGTTCAGGGTTATTTCAGTTTGAGACAAGGTCTTCTGTAACCCAGGCTGGCCTCAAACTATGTAGCTGAGGCTGACCTTGAACTCTTGCCTCTTCCAGAGTGCTGCGACAATAGGCATTTCCTCATGTTCAGCTTAGATTGCTTTCTAATTGCTGAGTTCTGAGGGTCCTTTGGATGTACTGGATAGCAGTCCATTCAAAATATGTTGTTTTGCAAATATTTCCCCCTGGCCTGTGGCTTCTTGTCCTCTGGAGTGCCTACTTATTTTTAAAGTCCAACTCAGAGGTGACCTCCTGTGACACTGGGTTTGCCTCTTCTCTCCCTTAGTCCTGATGTACACAAACAGTTATGCTGCAAATATTTACCCACCAGGAAAGGGCCATGTCTTCTATTTCTTCATTTCCAGAGCTTGGCATAGTGTCTGTCACTGGTCATGTACCTAACACACGTGCATTGAAGGGACAGAAGGTGCGGAATGAGGACACGCGTGAGCCAGTCAAGAGCGTGGGTGAGGCTTCCTTTAGGGAGTTACTGTGAGCCTGCCCCGTGGCTAGCATTCTGTCTAGACAGGTGGCTTTTGCTGGACTTCAACCATCCCCACTGAGCTTAGGGCAACGTGTCCAATGCTGTCATGGTCTCCAGGGTGTCACTTAGGTCTGTAAAGTGTGGATGTGTGCACTCAACTCTTTTTTACCTCTGTCCTTTCCACTTGGTGGAGCGGTTCACCATTCCCTCTGCTTCCAAGTTCTCGCTGCTTTCCTGGAGGAAGTTGTTTGCTCAGGGACACACCCAGGCCTAGGTAGCCAAAGGCCTGTCTTTGGGGTTCTGACAGGGTGTGCCTTCAGCTGCAGCCACTGAGAGATCACCTGTGCACGTTCAGTATGTTCCCTCTTAAAAGGGCCCCGCCCACCTCCCCCCCCCTCTCTCTCTGCTTCTCTGCCTGTCTCTCTGCACCCCCTTTCTCTTCTGCTGCTCCTGTCCCCAGAGGCTGGTCTCCCCTCTCCCCTCTCCCCTCCCTCTTTTTCCCATTCACTTTCTCCCAATTAAAAACCAAAACAAAACCCTTCCACCCAATCTCTGCTGCATGTTTTCTCTTGCAGAATCTTGCAAAATAACATCAGAGCCCCAACCCTTTTTTTCTTTCCCTTCACCTCCGTCACCCTCTGGTTGTCTCCATTTCATCCTCACCTCCCTTGGGTTGCAATGCCACCCCCCACCCCCAGCAACAGTCTCCACTCACTGACCTCATTGGAATTTAGCTCAAAATGCATTCCATTATGTTTAAGAGGACTTTGCTTTCAATGGGGCTTCTATTGAGACCAGACTCTGCATCCAGCGTTGGGCTGTGCCCCTGGGGAATGACGTTGGGAGAAGAAAGACCATGTTCACATGATCGATGGGCTTGTGACCATATGATTTGCAGACACGAGTGCTGAGGCATTCACATGAGAGCTCTGGGAGAAGCCCATGAAAGAGAAGCAAACGCTGTGCCTACAAGACAGAATTTTTGGTTCAAGGTGGGAAATTGGACGACTGACTGAATTTTGATAGCTCCTCAGACATTTTAGAGGTATTTAGATAATAACCATTCTCGGTGTCTTGGGTCAGGTTGGGCAACTTAAAGTTGTCAAAGTGTGCCACACGTGTTAAGAAGAAGTCCAGATAATACAAATGTTCAGGGAGCAGCAGCCACGTGAACCTCGTTCTTTTCCCTGCCCCCTCCAATTTTACTCTTTGTGTTTCTCTTCTTTCTTTAGTCTTTTTTGAGGCATCCCACTACATAGCCCTAGATGGTCTACTATGCAGACCAGACTGGCTTTATACTCCTCCTGCCTCTGCCTTCCAAATACTGGGATTAAAAGCATACACCACCACACTTACCCTACATTTTTGATTCAAATTGGCTTTGAGCTTACTATGTAACTCAGGTTGGCTTTGAACTTGTGACAATTCTCCTGCCTCAGCTTCCCTAGAGCTAGGAGTGTAGGCCATGCTGGCTAATTTCAGTCTTTCTTGGGATGAGTTCATTGGCTAACTAAGTTTGGGAACCTTTTTTTCCCTGTGCATTTGTATCCACTCATAAGTCTATTAGCTTCTGTGGAAACTGTCATGTTACCCGCTTTGCCCTGTGATCTTTCAAAGAACCATGGAACTCCTGGATCATTCCTGTCAGTGTGCGTTAAAGTGTTGCACTCCAACAGCTGGCCGGAGTCTAGAAGCCTGAGCACACAGCCATTTATTTCATCATTTATGGTGACGTGGTGACATCCTTTGGATTGTCCCTGCCTTCTTTCCTTCCCTCCTCTTCCTCCTCCTCTGTGTGTTTGAGTGTCTTCCTGTGCTTGTGTGCATTTTAAAGATCTGTTTATTTTATTTTATGTGCATGTGTGCCTCGGTGTGTGCATGTATACAGTGAATTTGCCTGATGCCCAAGGAGGCCAGAACAGGGCCTTGATTTCTCTGGGACTGAAGTTGCAAGCAGTTCTGTGTTGCCATATGGGTGCTGAGAACTGAACCCAGGCCTTCTGCAAGAGCAGGATTAAGGTTTTGAAGAGAAGATTCTAAAGGTCTTACCAAGAGGATTGTTTTGAGACAGGATTCAAAAAAGCCCACATTGATTTAAAATTAGCTATATAGGTAAGGTGGACTTTGAACTCATAAGTTCCTGAATTTAGCTCTCAGGTGATGGATTACAGCATTGCTGCCACACCTGTCCATCACTAAAAGTCTTCAACAACCGAATGAGGTTATTTTAGACAAGAAACAATATAAAATGCAAGCATTTCGGTCAACAGTGCCCACTATACTAGTTACTTCCAAATTTAAGTGGCTCAGTGCTTTTTGGTGGAGACTGATGTGTAAAGAACAGGAGTCAAGATGGGAATGTGTAAACTTCAAAGCCTTGGGACTGACGGGTCTGCAGAGGGGTGCAGTGGTGGGTGAGGGAGGAGCAGAGAGCAGCTGCTCACCCACCCATCCAGCTGAGGAGATGGTCGTGGTTTCACTTTGTTGATTTACTTCTGAGGGGGAGGTGGGCTGTCCTTGACAAAGAAGGAAAATCTAGGGCATATATGAAACAAAAGAAAATCGGATACACAATTCTTTAGAGCACACACCAAAAAATACCGCAGGGCTATGGCGGTTAGTAAAACTGCTTGCTCAGAAGCTACTGCTTCACTCAAACATGCCTGCCTGCTGCTATGTTTCTTGCCACGATGGTCACGGAAGCACCCTCTAAAATTGTAATCAAGTCCCAATTAAATTTGTTTATTTATTTATTTATTTTGGTGGTGTTCGCTGTGTAACAGAATTGGCTGTGCTGGAACTCCCTTTGTAGACCAGGCTGGCCTTGAACTCACAGAGATCCACCTGCCTCTGCCTCCCTAGTGCTGGGACTAAACGTGTGTGATACTGCTCCCAGCTTAAATGCTTTCTTTTAAATTGCCTTGGTCATGGTGTCTCTCCACTGCAATAGATCAGTCACTAAGCCATCAGTCAACTGGGCTATGGCCGGGGCAGAGGCAGAGGCAGAGGCAGAGGCAGAGGCAGAGGCAGAGGCAGAGGCAGAGGCAGAGGCAGAGGCAGAAATTGCTTTAAGGACATGTTTGGGTGCTCTGAGCAAGGACACTTTGAAAACCACATTGTGTAACAATGAAGTGAGTGGTTGTTGTGGAATATTCCTTTACCCTGTGTGAAGATGTGTCACTGTGATTGGCTTAATTAAAAGCTAAGCAGCCAATAGCTGAGCAGGATGTACAGGTGGGAGTTCAGGACAGAGAGAGTTCTGGGAAGAAGACAGTCACCAGCCAGACGTGGTAGGCAAAAGATGGGCAAAATGGAGACGAGGCAATGGGCATGTGAGAGAACATGGATTAAGAAATATGAGAAATATGAAGGCTGTTCCATGCTAGGAAAGAGTCATGGAGCATGAACCCCAACACACACACACACACAGCCAACACCAGGGACCCTCAGGAAGCAAGCCAGACAAAAGTGAGCACATGCGTGCTTAGTTATTTACTTATTAATATATTTTTAAGACAGTTTCTCTGTGTAGCTCTGGCTGTTCTGGAACTCACTCTGTAGGCCAGGCTGACCTTGAACTCAGAGATCTTCCTGAATCTGCCTCCCAAGTGCTGGGATTAAAGGCGTACTTGTGGTCCCGGCTGCCGCCACCACCACTGGTTGACTAGTACATATTTAATACAGATTAGATTCCAGAAAATGCTGATTGTGGAGGAAGGGAACACAGCAAAGGGCAACAAACGGGCACAAGAGACGTGGCAGAGGTGTGAATACAGTCATTGTTTTGATTGAGGTTGCCTGGATGAATTCACATGCCCAAACTTTTCAAGTTATGGGTGTAGATGAAGTTTCTGTCCCACCTGGTCCCTTAGTCATGTAGTCCCAAATAAACATACAGAGGTATATATTAATTATAAACTGTTTTGCCTATGGCTCAGGCTTCTTATTGGCTAGCTCTCTCTCTTTATTATTAACCCATTTCTATTAATCTGTGTATCTCCATGTGGTTTTGGCTTACCAGCAATGCCCAGACCTCTTGCTTCCTTGGAAGCTACATGGCATCTCTCTAGAGACACTCTCTGGATCCCTCTTCCCAGAATTCTCCTAGTCACTTACACTTCCTGCCTGGCTACATCCTGCTTGTCCATTGGTCAAAACAGCTTTATTCATTAATGAATAAGAGAAACATATCTTCACAGCATATAGAAGGACATCACCCATCATATGGGGATTAAATAGTATTTAACTGTGTGTCAATTTGACTCCAATTCAGATGTTAGAAGCAAAAATGTCAGAGAGTAACTATTTACTGCAAACAAACAAACAAAAAACACACCATCTTTTCTAAAAGAGTCAAAACCAAAATTTTAGGCTAGTATGAGTAATTTACATTCAATCCACAATTTGAGTTAGGAAAATCTAGTTTTCCTGGGTGTGGTGCCACACATTTGTAACCCCCGAACATGGGGTTCAAGGCCAACCTCAGCTACATAGGGAGGGAGAGCAAGGCAGTCTGTACTACATGAGTCCCTGTTTCAAAGATCCTGTACAGGGGCCAGAAGTGGTGGGGCGTGCTTTTAATTCTAATACTAGAGAATCAGGAAGATCTCTGATTTTAAGCCTGGTTTGGTCTACATAGCAAGTCCCAGATTAGCCAGGGCCATATGATGAAACCCTGCTTTTGTTTTTGTTTTGTTTTGTTTTTTAATCCTAGCTGGACAGGTGGATCTCTGTGAGTTCAAGGGCAACTTGGTCTACACAGTGAGTTCCAGGACAGCCAGAGCTGTTACACTGAGAGACCCTGTCTTGAAATAAGAAAAAGAAAAAAAAAAAAAAGAAGAAAAAAACCTATTTACATCTGATACGTTCAAAGTTATTAACACACCAGGGAAGGCTCGCTCCTGTAGTCACAGCACTTGCAGAGGGAGCTCTGATTACTTGGAAGACTGAGGCAGGAAGATCATCAGGAGTTCCAGGCCAGCCTGTCTCAACACTCCCCACCCCTCAGCTCGGTAGGTAAAGTGCTTGCTGCACAAGGTGAGGACCCAGTTCAGATCCCCAGCACCCATCTACAGTGATAGCATGGGTCTTTCATCCTTGGGTGGCTGGACAGTAGAAAGCTCATGGGCTAGCTATCCTGAATCACACTGGGAAACCTAGTGGAAGGCAAGGCCTGACACTCTAGGTTGTCTTTGAATACCTGTACACACACACACACACACACACTCTCTCTCTCTCTCTCTCTCTGTCCCTCTCTTTCTCTGTCCCTCTCTCTCTCTGTCTGTCTCTCTCTCTCTCTCATGCACATACTCCTCTAAAGGATGACATTTTGTCAGCCACTGTCTGGGAGGAGGATTTATATTTCCAGATAAAATCTTCAGAAGCTCTGAGCTTTGTTTTTGCTGAGGTCTTTGTACATCTGGATTTTTTTTATCAAGAATGACAATGGGCTTCTTTAATATACTCTACATCACACACACACACACACACACACACACACACAGGATTTAAAGAAAAGAAACTTCCTTAAAATTTTTGTTATGTTAGTTGTGTGTGTATGTGTCTGTGTGTGTGTGTTTGTATGTAGGTATATGTATGTATGTGTATGCATGCACACATTCCATGGAATGCATGTGGAGGTCAGAGGACAATTTCTCTGTTTGCTCTTTCCACCGTGTAGGCCCCTGGGATTGAACACAGGCTCTTAGTCTTGGTGGCGAATGCCACCTCTATGGCTCAAGGATTGTTCTTCGTATTTATGGTCAGAAGAAAAACCCAAGGTGTTAGCAAATGCATCGGGTCACCAGGATGAGGAAGTGTGACATTATAGGATTGTTTCCCCAGAAAGAAACTAGAGAAGCCACTGTTAGTAAAAACCTGTATGCAAAGGCCTCAGCTGAGAACAGGGGCCAGAATTCCTGAATGTTTTCATCTGGAGAAGCAAGCTTTCCAAACACTGGTTGACAAAATCTCTCCCCATGCCATGAGCTGAAGTATGCAATCATCAGTTGTTTTATAGCTTACAAATTGGAACCCAAAAGGGCTCAGGCAGACTGGCCAAGGTCACCTGGTGAGGCAGCTGGTGACTCAGGGATGAGACCCAAGAACTCTGTCTCCTGGGCCTGCCCTGACTCATTCCAATCAACTGTGAGAGCCCTGGCTCCCTAATAGATCTGGGATAGGGAAGAAAGTCCATGGTTTAATGGGTTTGCTTTGAGTCTGAAATGGTATCAGAGGCCCCAGCAATATTTCGTCAGATTCAGGAGTCCTGGATCCAAGGCTAGCCCATCTCATTCCCTGCCTCTTGCCTCCTGTGTTGGATTAGTGTGGTAGGGTCTGAGGCTAACGGAATGTGTTGTTTCTTGGTAAACTAAAAGAATCAGGATTCATTATTGTTAGTACTAGTTTTTAGTTAGTATGTAAAATAATGGGTTTCCTTTTGACATTTTTTAGACATGCATGCCATTGTAGTTTGTATTTGATCCCTCTCTGTTTCACCTTCCTCCCTCTGGTATAATTGCTGTTCCAAAATAGTCCCATGTCAGTTTTCATGTTATATGTATGTAATACGGATTCTGCATATGACAGGAACTGTGATATCTGCCTTCCTTTTTGTTGCCCTTCATTACTCTCCTTCTCCACTTATATTTCCCCACTTATGGTCTCTCCCTATAGTGATTTCTACTTTTATCACACACACACACACACACACACACACACACAAACACACACACACACACACACACACACACACACACACACACACACACACACACCAAAGCAAATCAGGATGTTCACAGGTTTGTTCATCTGTATTCCAAGCATTATAGCATCAAGGTAAGACACTCCAGGGGATTCTGGGAAACTCAGTCCTGCTAGACTTGATTCTGCAATAAATGTTGCAACTTGTAGATCCAGAGGGAGGACTGTTAGACCCAGGGCACCAATAAGTGGGTCATGTGGCTTAACCTGGGGGAGGCACACCCCTGAAATTTGAGGAGTGCTGTGGGTTTTACATGTGGTGGGAGCTCCTCCTTGCCTGGCTGGCTTTGTCTCATGAGTGTCATGTTCTATCACCAGAACCATCTTTCTGGGAGACTCACGGTAAGGTAGTCTACCTAGTATGGGACACATTTATTATGAGTTCTTTCATGGCTTTTAAAGAATGCTCAATCATCTCAAACTCAGACACCAGAGGAAAGCACATGTTGTTAGAGTGGTCAACATGACTATCAAAAATGAGCTGGGTGTGGTAGCTCATGCGGTAACTCCAGCATTTGGGAGGTGGAGGCAGGAGGATTGCTGTGAGTTAGAGGCTCAGGCTGAGCTACATAATTCAAAGACAGCCTAGCTATAGAATGAGAGCTTGCCTTATTAAGTGAACACTGCCCCCATACTACTATAAGTAAGCCGAATTTTCTTTGCCAAAGTTTGATCTTGGAAGTTATAACTTTGTTTCACTAACAGACCTGGGGCCTGCATGCTCCACCTGCCACCCACATGCTCCCCCGGGGTCCTTGTGTATAGAGTTGTTTCCTTACACAGAGTCATGAATTATGCCCCATGGACTTTGCTTAGTGAAGCAGAGAAAACTAGCACTATATATTTAGAAAGAGTTCCAGGAAAAGAAGAGGAAGAGGAAGAAGAGAAGAAGAAGAAGAAGAAGAAGAAGAAGAAGAAGAAGAAGAAGAAGAAGAAGAAGAAGAAGAAGAGGAGGAGGAGGAGGAGGAGGAGGAGGAGGAGGAGGAAGAGGAGGAGGAGGAGGAGAAGAAGAAGAAGGTGGCTTAATGATTTGAACAAAAGATGTAAGCTCCAAGAATTTAGGAGAATCAATGACAAGGAACAGCTCTTTCCCAACACCACAGACCCCCAAGAAACAGCGACATTAGCACGTCATGGTTATTAGTTTTAAGTCAAGCACAGGACTCACATGTGTTATTGTCTGAAGACACAGATGTCCGCCTCACCCTTTAATTATCGTCAGCCTCTGTGACACTGTGTATTTTAGCTCAGTTAACTCCTTGGGGTGGGGAGACTGGGCACCGGCTGAACTGGGTTTGGTGACTGGAGGTGACATGTTTGAGGCAGGAGAAAGGACAGACGGCGACTAGAGATGCACACAACCCTTTATTTCGTTTTCAGCTTTTCACGGACAAGTCTCATTTCGCCAGCTTCTCTCCCCACCCCCTCTCCTGCTTCTCACATGTGAAAATAAAGGTCCAAGAGGAATAGCTTTAATGCAATTAGAATGGAGGGTGGGGCTGCCTGGGAATGTACTGAACACTTAAAATGAAACAAAATGTAAAGCCTCTTGGTTGCCAGAACAGGATATTTCTGCTCAACTGGAAGGGCTGGTTGCTGTCCTCCAGGGGCACTTCTGGAAGGGGTGGAGCTGTGGCTGGGAGATGGTTCCTGGGGTATCCACACCTTCTAAAGATAGACTGGGGACTGAGTCAGGCACCAAGGAGCTCAGGGCAGTGAGATGGGTCAGACCCATGTCAGGGATTAGGTCAGAATGTGGCCACTTTCTGGCAGGGTCATCTTTGTCACCTGACACTGTGGGCCCAAATGGTCAAGGCAATTGGATGGAACCCAAATCAGCCTGGAGCTAGTACCAAGCTGTATGATAAAGCCTCAGTTATGCTGGATGGACAGATGGATGGACGGACAAATGGACAACTTCATCACTCTCCTCTTGCACATAACAAGATATGGTTCTGATATGGTTAGCTATTTTTGTCTTATACTTCAAATGCATAAAGAAAGCACAACCTCTCACCCTGACCTGGAACCTCTCCCACAGTCATGTCCAAGGTGAGATTAATCAGATGCTAAAATTGGGAGAAACATTGAACCACACCTGTGTTCCCTTGCCCACTGTCTCAAAATTTTCCACAAACTGAACATAAGTATTTGCTTATTCTCTTAGTGAAGGCCTGGCTATTTTCCTGTTATTACTTTATTTACCTTTCATAACGAAGGATGTACTCAGAAGTTTATTACCGGACAAGCTTTGCCTAGAGGAGGCAACGGTCTGGTTATAATGAGGACAAACAAAGCAAGTTCTACAGTAATGACTTTGTCAGGGTCTCCTCCAGCCCTCAGTTCCCTGGTTTTTGATGGGGAATCCAGGGCTATTCTGGGTCCTGTGATATTGGGGAAGTGGGCTGGTGGAGGAGAAAAGGTAGCTCTACATTCTGCTATCCTTCCCCCATTGCCCTATGGGTAGATGCAACCAATCTTGGTTATGCAAGCCAGGTTATCATCAACCTACAGCATGTTGAAGAGAAAGACATTGTTCAATCTCTCTCTCTCTCTCTCTCTCTCTCTCTCTCTCTCTCTCTCTCTCTCTCTCTCTCTCTCTCTCTCTCTGCATTTGAGGGACCAGCTCATCTTGTTCCTTTCTGGTTTTCTTGCCCACTGTGCACTCAACTATTCTGTGGCCCCCACAGAGAGAAAAAGTGTGTTAGGTGTCTCACCTAGCTTGGTTCATACTGGATATGTAGCTAAGGATGATCTTGAACTTCCGAACCCCCTGCCTTTGTCTCCCAAGTGTGGGGGTTACAGCTTGCTACCATATACTCTCTGATTTCTCTGTTTCTTATTGAGTTTCTGTTATGGGTGATCACAGAGCTAAGTCACCCAGAAAGGTTTTTCCTCTTTTACCCCACTGGTACTTACAGCGCCTCTGAAGACTGAAGGCTGACATCCAGGTAACCAGACAGAAAGGGTAGATTGGCTTCTTGGTTTTTCGCGACAGGGTTTCTCTGTGTAGCTTTAGAGCCTGTCCTGGAACTCTCTCTGGAGACCAGGCTGGTCTTAAACTCACATAAATCCTCCTGCCTCTGCCTCCCGAGTGCTGTGATTAATGGCGTGTGCCGCCACCACCTCCCAGCTAGCATTTTGGCCCTAGAGCCAAGACCATCTCAGACCCTGATTGTGGAAAGTCAGTGTGGTCCCACATGGAACCAGGTGTTGGCAGCAGCCATCCAAGCTCTTCCTTGCTCATGGTGTCCCAACGGACACCCTGCACACTCTGGTTTCCTAACAGCCAGGCTTGCCTACCATGACCTGTGCGCTCTGGAAAAGGAAAATAGCTCCTGTCTGCAGAGAAGGGATTACACAATAGTTTGAAAGACTGAGTTGGGTAGGATGGCTTCCTTTTAACCCCAGACAAGGTGTTACCAGCGGGAAATCCAGCAGTCTTTTCCCTTGGCTTTCAACAAATGTACACTCAGCTCTGGCTGGGAGTACAGGTTCCTACCATCCAGAACACGCCAAGAAGGGGTGTAGTTAAGAAGTTATTACTGTGGGACTAGGGAGATGGATCAGTGGATAAGAGAGCACTGTTGTGCCTGTAAACCAGCCTTGGGGTTTGAGGATGGGGAGGAGTCAGACAGCCCTAGGGCTTGCTGAACAGCCAGCCTAGCTGAAGTCAGTGAGAGGCCCTGTCTCAAAAACTAAGGGTGGGGCAGAGTAAAAGAGTCCTCTGGCCTTTGCTTGCATGAACATGAGTGGTTCTCCCACCCACTCATGTGCATTAAGCCACACCCACACATGGGCAAAGGCAAAAAAAGTAGAAGTTATCACATGGCTTGACAGAGGAGCTGCCTCAGCCTCTTCTGGGATTTAGTTGAGTGTCAGCCTGTAACGTGTAGGGACAAAGAATGTCAGCATGTAGAGTTCAACTGTAAATAGTGTCAGCATGTACAGTGTAACTCTAAATAGTGTCAGCATGTACAGTGTAACTGTAAATAGTGTCAGCATGTAGAGTGCAACTGTAAATAGTGTCAGCATGTACAGTGTAACTCTAAATAGTGTCAGCATGTACAGTGTAACTGTAAATAGTGTCAGCATGTACAGTGCAACTGTAAATAGTGTCAGCATGTAGAGTGCAACTGTAAATTGTGTTAGCATGTACAGTGTAACTGTAAATAGTGTCAGCATGTAGAGTGCAATTGTAAATTGTGTTAGCATGTACAGTGTAACTGTAAATTGTGTTAGCATGTACAGTGTAACTGCTGACAGCTCAGAAGTCTGCCCCTCCAAATCCATGAATAAATTGAATAACTTTTTCCTTTGAATTTCAGCTAGAATTCCTTTAAAATTTTTGTATTTATTTATTGTCATTATTATTTGGACTCTTAAGATAGGGTCTGGCTCTGTAGCCACGCTGGCTTTGAATTTCCCACAACCCTCCTGCTTTAGTCTTAAGAGTGATGGCGTTACAGATGAAGAACACAGAAGCCGTTGGAAGGAGGAGAATTGGGAGAAACTGGGGGAAGAAATGGAAAAGTGATTTAATTATATTTAAATTAAAAATGTGTAAAAATAAATTTAAAAATAGTAAAAAAAAATAACAGAGAAGATATATTTTGAAGAGATGAAAATAAAAATGTCTCCATTTTTGGAGCTTTCTATTTACTGAGCACCTGAAGTTAAATGCATTTGAGTTAAATTCAAAGCATACGTGATGCTTAGCCCTGGAGGCTAAAGCTTGCTTGAACAGGCAGAATGTTTATAGATAGAGAGGAGAAAGCTGTAACTGCCTGAGGCTATTGAGAATCATGTGAATTGGTGCAGGCTGGGTTTGCACATTCTTTAATTAATTAATTAATTGACAGATGGGATCTCACTATATAGCCCTGGCTGGCCTGAAATTCATTGTGTAGACCAGGCGGACAGCAAACTCACGGATATCTACTTGCCTCTGCTTCCCAGGTGCTGGGATTAAAAGTCTGGCACTAGGCCTTCCAGGCTGAGCTTCTTAACTCAGGGCCTGCAGACCTATTCAGGGAGTGACATGGAGGTTGTGTGGCTTGGAGGGCCGAGGCAGCCATGCTGGGTTTGGAGCCCTTTGCAGGGCTGGCACAGACAGATCAGGAACAAGTCCCCTCTAGCTCCACCCCTCATTCCCCATCCTCCCTTCTCTTTACTCCACTACTAACTACTTCCTGAAAAGGCCAGATGTGTTCTCTTCAAAAGTGCCTTGCTGGCTTTCCCGCAGGGAATTCTGTTCTGTTGCCAAAGACACGGGCAGGCTTCTGTTTCCTGAGCCTCTTCCCATCCAGGCTCACTGAGGAACCTGGAGATGTGGCATCCCTCCTGATCCCTCGCCACAGACCTGTGGTTTCATGGTTCCCTTAGTAGTGAGATTGTGGCTCAGCTGCCAGCAGAAACCCCTGCACCAGTGGGAACTGTGAAGACATTCCATTTTCTATTTTGTCATTCAGTGGGGGGAATGGACACATCCAGGGAGCATGGGAATGCAGTCCTCAAGTCTCTGGAAAGAAAGGGACTGAGAGTTTGGTGGTTAGACCTCTTTGGAGAAATCGAGGAAGCAGCAGAGCAATTTCAGGGTTAGAGCTTATTCAAGATAACCTAAAGCCCCTGGGATGCTCTAACAGATTAGGCCACACTGAAAGAGAATCAAAACAAATAGTATTTTAAGACAGAAATCTGTTTCCTTCGCCTCAAGCAAAGGAAAGCAGCTCCGGACTGGTACAATCAGTTAACTGCCCCAGAGCCCCAGACTTCAGTCTTAATACTGTATTGTCTGTGTGGATTGCACCATCTCCAGCCACTACCCCCACATTCTAAGCGGCAGGGGGAAGAAGGACAATGGAGCAGGAGAGAGAGGTCACCTGGCCACTGTCTTGTATAGATTTCCTGGAAGCTTGTACGGACTGGCTAGGATTCAGTAGAGGCTAGCAGAGTCATCTCTTGGGCAAGAGGAGAAAAGACAGATGATGCAGCGGCCGCTGGCAGCCTCTCTTACAAACACCAAGAGCAAGAGCACAGCAGTATGTGGCCGGATAGCTGAAATGCCCTACTTCCTCTCCTCCATACCCATGTCAGTGGGAGAGTTCCGCACCGAGCCGGTCACCCCCTTCTGAATGTCTAATGCCCATGGCCTGATTGCCATGGGCATGAAGGTTAAGGGGAGGAGAGTGCCCTCCATGTTGCTACTCTGCTCCTCCAGATTATGTGAGACCATCACCACAAACCATCTTGCCTCTCAGGATGTCACACATAGTGTCCGCGCCCTGCAGGCAGAGCATGAATGTCAAGACCCTTCTGAAAGGGCTTTCTCTGGTTCCCTAAACACAGGAAACAGCCTGGAGCTGTGTGAGTCCACCCTCCCCCCAGAAGTGTCTGGCATGCTGTCTGATGACAGTGACCATGCATGTCTTCTCAGTGCGGCGACCAGGAAAGAGCAGGGAGAAAGGGAAAGGCAGAGGAGGGCGAGGAGCAGGAAGAAGCCAACCATGGAGGGAGGCAGTGCTGGCTGAATAGGACAGAGGAAAGGGTGGGCCCTGTCCAAACACTGTCCCCTCTACTGTCCTTATATCCTCATTCCATGATCCTCCCCACCCTTGGGTCATCCTCAGCATTACTGTGACCAAGCTTCTCCTCCTTCACACCAGTCTAAAGCAACATCAGTGAATATCTGTGACTATATCTTTAGAAATTCACAAAGGCGACTGCTACCTTTATGAAATGAGTAACACTCTGTAGGTTCTCTCTCTCTCTCTCTCTCTCTCTCTCTCTCTCTCTCTCTCTCTCTCTCTTTCTTCTCCCCCCCTTTCTCTGAGACAGGGTTTTTCTGTGTTTGTGACAGCCATGGCTGCCCTGGAACTCACTCTTTTTTTTTTTTTTTTAATATAACCAAGTCCATTTAAATGAAAACAAACATTTATAGACAATATTTGGGAATTTGGGCGTTGTTCTTTCCAAACTACTTCCTGCTGGTAAGGGGCGATGTCATGGGGGATTCGAAGAAGATTCAGAAATCCTGGCTGTAGTCTGTCAGGCTGCTTTGTCCAGCTGTTTTGAATGTAGGATCACCTGGTACTCTGTTTCAGGTGGTCTGGCTTGATCAAACCACATTAGTCTGGAAGGAATCCACATCTTTTCATTTTCTGTGGAAACAAAAATAGAAATCCTTTTCCCCAGTAACTTGTCCTTGAACTTAAATTTTGGAGTCAAAGCATTTTTTTTAAATTTAATTTATTATTTTACATGTCGATCCCAGTTCCCTCTCCCTCCCTCCCTCCCTCCCTCCCTCTCTTCCTCCCTTTTACCCTCTCTGCCCTCTCACATGCACTCTAACCACCCTCCCCTCCCATCCCCCCACCCCAATTCCATATGTAGGGGAATGCCATCCAGTTGGGGTCATGTAGGTCTGACAGGTCATGTGAAGTAGGGACTAGGGCTTCTCTCCTGTCTCTAGATTAAGGCAGTTATCCCTCCATGGGAGATGTGTTTGCAAAGTCCTTTTGTGTACCAGGGATACATCCTGGCTCCACTGTCTGAGGTCCCTTAGACTGCTCAGTCCTTCTGGCTGAGACCCATATTCAGGGGGGCCTGAGTCAGTCCCGTGCTGGCTTCCCAGCTATCAGTCTGGTAGCCCGTTAGCTCCTCCTTGTTCAGGTAAGCTGTCTCTATGAGTTTCCGCAGCCTGGTTTTGTCCTCTCCATCTGCATCTGGGTTCTACTTCGATTCAGTGTTTATGTATGGGTGTTTGCTCCTGTTTCCAACAGGCATTAGTTGAGGGTTCCATGGATAAGTTAGTTGTTGATCTCACACTCCAGGAAGGGCATTTATGGTAGCCTTTCCACGGAAGCTCAATTTGTTATTTGGCAGCAGTCTTGTAGTTCTCTAGACCTTTCTTTGTGTTCAATTTTCTCTTCAAACCAATATTGGCTCCCTCTTTTATGTTCTCTCTCTCTCTGTCTGTCTTCCTCTCTCTCTCTCTTTCCTGTCTTCTATTCCTAACTAGGCTCAATCTTCCTGGTCACACATGTTTTCCTTTCCTCCCCCTCGTTTTCTCCTACTTCTCTCTCCATTCACTGCCCCCCCCCCACTTCCCCTGAGCTCTGGAGGACTTGTCCCTTACCAGTTCTGTGAGGGACTTTATATGAATCTCTTAGAATACACCTTGTATCCTAGTTCCTCTGGTGGTGTGAATTATAGGCTGGTGATCCTTTGATCTAGGCCTAAAATCCATATATGAGTGAGTACATACTGTGTTCTTCTTTTTGTGACTGGGTTACCTCATTCAGGATGGTTTCTTCAAGTGCCATCCACTTTGGAACTCACTAGGCTGGCCTCCAACACGGAGATCTGCCTGCTTCTGTCTCCTGAGTGCTGGGATTTAAGGTGTGGGTCACCAGTGGCTGGCCTCTGTAGGTTCTCACAAGATGCTTTGTTTAACAACTCTCTCCTGCAAATATGAGAAAGATACCCACTTGCACAGTTGAGGTTACATCTAGCTTTTACTAGAAGTTATATTTATATTGCAAGAGAACCTACCTTCTCCCTCTCTACTTTCTCCCTCACCTCCCCCACATTCTGTACACAAGATCTTACTGTATAGCCCTGGCTGGCCTAGAACTCACTTTGTAGAGCATGCTGACTTTGAATTTGCAGTGATCCTCCTGCCTCTGCCTCCTGATTGATGCCATCACAGGCATGTACTACCAAGCCAGCCTTGCAAGAGAAATGTCTAACTCTAAATCTGAAGATACATTAGCTACTTTTGGTAGCACTCAAGCAAAAGGAAAATAATTGGCGGAAGTTAGGAGGCAGGAAGTGGGGTCCTACAGTGGAGGAGGTGTAGGGTCTGGAAAGAAGAATGGAGAGAGATGTAGGGCTCATCATCCCCACAAAACTGGTGTGTGTCTAGACCAGTGTCTCTCCATCCTACGTGACTAATAGGACAGGAAATGCAATGATCAACACGTCACAAAGCTTCAGGGATAAGCCTGGTCCACACAATGAATTCTAGACCAGCCTGGGCTACAGAGTAAATCAAGTCAAAAGTGTGTGTGTGTGTGGGGGGGTGACAGACAATACAGCATACACGGGCAACGGTGGAAACCATCTCCCAAACAGGAAAGGGGGGAGGGAGAGGTCATTAGACCTGGTGGCTTCATGGCTATGGGGTGGGAGGGAAGACATCCCCAAATCTCTTGCTCCATCCCAGTATTTCACCTGTACCTTCTGTTGTCCATGCTCACTGTAGCCCAAAAGTTCACACTTCAGGGAGACCAGGGTAACTCAGTCCAAGGCCACTTGAGACCAAGGTGTGGAAGAATGGGTAGTGGCCCTCAGGGGACAAACACAAAGTTTAACAAGTAGTTTTCAGAAGTTTAGCTTCCAACTGCAGAGGCGGATAACACCCACAAAACTCCAGGCAAAGGCCATAAGAGAAGGTGAGCACAGATAGGGTGACGTCATCGATAGAGGGTCTTCTTCTGAAGCCGTGGGAAATGGAGCGGGGTAGGACCACTCTGGAGAATTTAGAGTTAGGGCTGTGGAGCTACTGGGGTCCTCAACACCATGCATCATGTGATTAATTTTATTAGAAAGGGTTTTTGTTTTTTTTTTTGTTTGTTTGTTTGTTTTGTTTTTCCAAGAGCAGCTGGCAAGCTCTGAGTGTAGTGCGTAGGTTCGAAATCCTCAAGTTAGCTGAATCTGTCAATCAGGACATCTGTCTGTCTCTCCCTTCCTTCCTTGTAGTAAGCTTTAGTTGAATCCTTTGCAGCTTGGATCATCTGCTCCTGGCTGGTTTGGCCTCTTCCGTGCCTTGTTCTCTTTATTCCGTGGGATAGCCTTCTCATGTCCTTTCTGGTGTTTCCTGGTTGCTTGTCAGGCAGCTATTGTTGCCTTGGGACGAAAGGAAGGCAATGAAGACTTCTGAAGGAGCAAGGCTCGGGCAGGAGAGCAGAAGGAAAGACTGGGTTTGAGAAGTCCCGCAGGAGAGAGAAAGGCTGTAGGCAACGGGGAAGAGGGATCTCTGAGACAGTGAGTCAGTGCTCTTCTCTCTTGTCCCTCCCTTTTTTCACAGAGAGGGCTGGGGATGTAACTCAGGTAGACAACTTGCCCAGAAAACACCAGGTCCTTGGTTCAAATCCTCATCTCTCCCTACCCCTCCCCACAAAGTCACACAGTGGTAGGACTATGGAGACGATGGGACACTTGGCAAGAACTTCTGGCTGCTTATCTTGCTCAATTGCTTCTCTCACCCTGTCTCGGAGGTCTGATTGTTTATCTTTCCCTCCTTCTGCCAATGGTCAGGGACCTATTTCACCATTTCGGCGGGTGGGGGGGGGGCTATTTTTACTCTACTTCACCTCCAACCCTCAGAGTCACCGTTCCTTGTCAATGGTACCTGTGTCTAGCCTCTCTGTGACATTTCTCAAAATCTCTGTTCTTGCTGCTGTGTGCTTCACCTCACTGCATTCGGTTTTCCTTTCCCTGCTTCGTAGACAGCGTTGGCAGATCTCCATCCAGCTCCCTCCTCCCCCAACCCCACCCCACTTTCCATAGCATGGGGTAGGTGTTGAAGTTGGCTTCTGCTCATGCCTTAGACCGGATGTTGGAGCAGCCATGGAAAATATCTGGGTCTTAGTTTCCTGTTTGTAAAAGGAGAATGATATATAGTTACATTTTTTTTTTTTTTTAAGGACTTGTGGAGATTGAGAATCTGTGCAAATGCTGGCCCTCATTCTGACTCTGGAACAGTGTGGTTTTCGTATTTCGTATAAGCATGCTTGGGTACTCCTGTTAGTATTAACACGCATTGTATTAGGGTGTTAATATTAGTGTACACGGCTTGGTGTGGGCTTCTTTGGAGTGGAGTCCAGGTGCTGATTTTGTTTCTGCGTCGCTTTCTGTCCTTGGTCTTATGGTTCTTCTAGTGTGTCACTGGCTAATAGGTCTCATCTCATGTGCAAATAAAGTTCCATGTTCCCATGGGGAAGAGATGAGGGCAGGTTCCAAGCCTGTTATAGGCAACTATGGGCCCCTTCTGGACCTTCCTCACAGTCAGAGAACCCATAAATGCTGGAATTAGAGGTCCTTTGAGATAGTTTAACTCACATGGAGGATCACCAGACTGAGAAAAAACAAGAACCTTACAAGCCAGGTTCACATCAGGACCAGTGGCAGCACAAACCAGAAGGTATTCTCTTAACTCCTACCACAGTGATCTCCAGCTACTCAACTAGCATCTGTCATGCTGTATGCTCTCTGTCCCCCTCCCTTTCACATCTATATGTCTGTCTGTCTGTCTGTCTGTCTATCTATCTATCTATCTATCTATCTATCTATCTATCTATCTACCAACCAATCAATCATTCATCTATCTGTCACCTCTATCTTGCATCTGTCTATCTTCTTTCTATCTTTTTACCTGTCTTCCATCTATCTATATAGATGTATCTTTATCACTGTGTCAATCACTGTTTTCATTGCTATGACCAAATAAAAGAAGCAAGAATGGTAGCTGTGCTAGACCCGGCCCACATTTGGAGGGTGCAGTCCACCATGGCAGGAAAGACATGTTGGAGCACGTCAGGGCATGGCATTGAGAACATGTGGCAGATGCTGTTGATGCCGTGGTAGACCGGAAGCAGAGGAAGGGGAATGCTAACCCCTGCTTGCTTTCTCCTCTGTCCGTTTTGTTCCATCCTGTTCCTGGTATGTGGGATGGTCCTCCTTCACTGGGGGTAGGTTTGCTTCCCTCAGTTCATCCTGTCTGCAAACATCCTCACAGGTACATCCAAAGGTATGCTTCACTAATGCCTTAGGTGGCATTTCTTTTGTTTTTAATGTCTGTGTGCAGGTGTGTGTGTGTATGCGTGTGTGCGCATGCAGGTGTGTATGTGCATGTGTATATCTCTCTCTTTGTGTGTGTGTATCTCTCTCTCTCTCTGTGTGTGTGTATGTGTATGTGTGTATCTCTCTCTCTCTGTGTGTGTGTGTATGTGTATGTGTGTATCTCTCTCTCTCTCTCTGTGTATGTGTATGTGTGTATCTCTCTCTCTCTCTCTCTGTGTGTGTGTGTGTATGTATCTCTCTCTCTGTGTGTGTGTGTGTATCTCTCTCTCTCTCTGTGTGTGTGTGTGTGTGTGTGTGTATCTCTCTCTGTGTGTGTGTGTGTATCTCTCTCTCTCTCTCTGTGTGTGTGTGTGTGTGTGTGTGCGTGTGGAGGTCAGAGAACAATGTTATGTCTTACCCTCAGATACGCTATCCTCTCTCACTGGCATTGAGCCCAACCAAGCAACTAGCCCCAGGAACTTCTCCAACTTTTTTGTTCTGGACAGGGTTTCTCTGTGTAGCCCTGGCTGTCTTGTAGCTCACTCTGTAGATCAGGCTGTCCCCAAATCCCTAGAGATCCATCTGCCTCTGCCTCTGCCTCCAAGTCCTAGGCTTAAAGGAGTGTCCTGCTACCTCCTGGCTGACGTTTCTATTTTTTACCTCCCCAGTGCTAGCTCACCACCATGCCCTGGTGTTTTCATTGGGCTCTGCAGCTCAAATTTGGGTCCTCACATTTTCAAGGTAAGCACTTTATGGATTGGTCTGTCTCTCCATTCCTGAGCCATTTCTTAACCCAATGGACTTGGCAGTTCAGATTATTGCCTCTGCCATCACCACCGCCCTATCCACCGCTCCACCTACCACCCCATCCACTGCCATCACCACCACCCCATCCACCACCATCACCACCACCCCATCCACTGCCATCACCACCACCCCATCCACCGCCCCATCCACCTCCCCATCCACCGCCATCACCACCCCATCCATTGCCCCATCAACCACCCCATCCACTGCCCCATCCACCACCATCACCACCACCCCATCCACCACCCCATCCACCTCCCCATCCACCACCCCATCCACCACCCCATCCACTGCCCCATCAACCACCCCATCCACTGCCATCACCACCGCCCCATCCACCTCCCCATCCACCTCCCCATCCACCTCCCCATCCACCACCCCATCCACCACCCCATCCACTGCCCCATCAACCACCCCATCCACTGCCATCACCACCACCCCATCCACTGCCATCACCACCACCCCATCCACCACCATCACCACCAACCCATCCACCACCCCATCCACTGCCATCACCACCACCCCTTCCACTGCCATCACCATCACCCCACCCACCACCATCACCACCACCCCATCCACTGCCCCATCCACCACCATCACCACCAACCCATCCACCACCCCATCCACTGCCCCATCCACTGCCCCATCCACCTCCCCATCCACTGCCATCACCACTGCCATCACCACCACCCCATCCACCGCCCCATCCACCTCCCCATCCACTGCCATCACCACTGCCATCACCACTGCCCCACCCTCCGCCCCACCCACAGCCCCATCCACCTGCCTCATTTAACTCATCCTTCTGAATCTTTCCTAAGTTTAGACCTTTTCAGATCCCTGAGTTATGAAGAGTGGGTTGGCTTCACATGCTCTTTTCTAAGCCTTTTGCAAGCACAGAAACTGCCTACATTACAGCCTTATCAGCATTCTGCATCAATCTCCTTTCCAAGGTTTCAAACTCTGCTGTCCTTGTCACAGACCAGCTCTTCTGATTAGTTTGTGAAGCTAGTCTGTTTCACAGAGGGGTTGTCATCTGACTCTCTCCGTAGGATCCCCTGTGAGTGATGAGGGTCTGGGACAGTTTACCAAGAACTTGTTTTTTCCCAGGGGCCTGAGGCCAGCCTGGTCCTGTAATACCATGGAGTACTATAGAGAGAGAGAAGGACCCTAAGCAAACAGACCCACGCCCTGCTTCTATCAACACAAATATTTCTGCCCTCTGCACACAAGGATCAAGTTCCCCAAATTCCATTTAATTTCCTTGGCTCCCGTATTGAGTTACAGCTGGGCCACAAGGGAACTTGGCACCAAAAGCCAGCAAGGAAAAGGCTGTTTGGCTGAACTTTGTGGCTCAGTTCTGCAGACGTTGTAGGTTCAGATGAGGTGGTGGGTGGCCCATTAATTCTTCCTACATGTTGCTCTGAAGCGAACCTCAACTCTGCCACCCTGAGACTCCCTGCTCTAACGATTCTCCCTGCAATAGGAAACAGCCATCCCCGAGTCCATGCCCAGCTTTCCCATAAGCAGCCTCTCTGTCTTTTTTCCAACTACCCACTTCCAGGCTCTTTGAAGACTGCAGCCCCAACGTAGCTGCTTAGAGGCATTTGTTCACATAAAAAGGTGAGAAACATTTGTATGGCATTATTCAGCAACTCAGCCTTTCACTGCTTGGGTTCCGGTGAATGCTGTGTTTGTAGTTTCTTCTCAACTCTAGTGTCCTAGTTCTCTTTAGCTGTTAACTTTACACAGCCTTGAGTCACCTGAGAGGAAAGCCTCTGTAGCGTAACTGCTTAGATCACACTGGCCTGCAAGTCTGTGGAACACTGCCTTGACTGATAGTTGATGGAGGCAGGCCCAGCCCTCTGTGAGTGGCATCGTTCCTTGACCAAGTGGTCGTAGGCTGTATAAGAAAGCAATCTCAAGCCAGGAAGTGGTCTTCTGTGGTTTCTGCTTCAAGTTCTTGCTTGAGTTCCTACCCTTAATGATGGGCTGAGACTGGGACATGTGAGCCAAATAAACCCTTTCTTCCCCTAAGTTGCTTTTGATCAGAATAACAGTGTTTTATCTTCGCAACAGAAAACTAGAACATACTGGTAGCTATGAGTTTTGTGTTGTGCTGTGTGTGCATGTGTACTCATGAATATGTGTGTAAGCAAAGCTCCATGAACCAGGGTAATATATTTATTGCTCTACCTTCTAGGCCTGGCACATACCTAATATATAGTAACCACCCAGTTTATTCTGATTTGTTCGGAGAAATGGACCGATGACTGTCCTATCAAAACATTGTGTCAATCTGCTCTCCCTCCCTAAGTCAGATATGCGAGATAATCAACTTACAGAGAAAAAGGGTTTACTTTGGCTCACGGTTCTGGAGGTGTCAGGCCATGGTTACTGTTGCTTTCAGGCCCAGTGCGGTAAGACAGTGAATTATGGCAAAAGCATATAGCAGAGAGAAGTCATTCATTCACCTTGAGTTAATTAGTATTCTATTATGTGAAAAAAACCCGCCTGCAACAACTTTCAAGTTTGTTTTGGCTTTTAGTCTCAGACGTTTTAGACTGTGGCCAGTCAGTCCTGTTGCTTCTCGGTCTTCCCGAGGCAGAACATCATGGTCGGAGTTTATGACAGAGAGCTGCTCTGCTCACTGTGCCAGGCAGCAAACAGGAAGGGGCAGAGCCTTTCAAAAACTCTCCCCCACAGACCCACCTTCTGCCACCAAGCCCTGCCTCTTAAAGGTTCCATCACCCATTGCCTCCCAGACATGCCATAGGCCTTTGGGGACATTCAAGAGCCAAACTGTAGTAGCAATGCCTGCTCTCTTCCAGTCTGTATGTATGGATCTTGGAGAGGGGGATACCCTGGAGTCCATGAGGTTATTTCCAAGCTTTGGAGATTGTTAGGGGTTCTTAACTTCCACGTTTGAAGACTAAACACAATTCAGTGTGTTGTTTTGGCCATTCTAAGCTCAGCAGTCCATTAATGGATCAAGTCAGGACAATTGGACAGGAGAAAGAAAACCTTTTCTATTCACAAAGGACATGCTCTTTTACACACACACACACACACACACACACACACACACACACACACACACTCCATCTTATAGGGTTTTTTTTTTAAATTTTATTTGACAATTAGCAAACATTTAACATAAGCAAATCCAGGTTAGTTCTTCTTATACCAGTGAGAAGCAACTGACTGACTTAGTAGGAATTGATTTAAGGACACCTATCCACTGTCGTTCAGGACTGCAGCAAGCCTCTGTCACCAAGCCAGGCCACAGCAAAGCCACCTTCCCTGTGACTTTTCCCAGCTCATTTTTAATTGAGCCACAAGACACAAATACTTGTTCAGCTGTACATCCAGGATGTAAAGTTTCTGGTTGTGCTGGGAGGACACAGGACTTAAAACACATCTCATCATTAGATGGGGCCACTGTGCTCCAGCTCCTGACCACAAAGGAGGCTAAGGCAGGCATCACACCTGTTTCTGCATCACAAGGGATGCTTAGCCTTCTTCCTGGAGACCTGGGTCTTTTTACTTGAATTTTTTTTTCCTTCTCTACTTTTGGAGTTACTATTCTTTTAATAAAAATATAACAACCTCATCACAGTGTCAAATATCCACCAGAAGGAGCTTACATTTGATCAAAACAAACTGGGAGATGCAAACTGTTTAGAATCTTTAGGGCAGGCAACAACAGAGTCACCCTCAACCACGGCCCTGCAACAGTCTCCCCTGTGCTTGGTGGGAGTGAGGAGGAGAGACTTGCTATTCATTGTTCAGTCTGACGACGTTGCAGGGGGATGGCCAGGGCAGGGAACTGACTCTTCTATTTCCCAGACAGCTGCTTGTACAGCTTGGGCACATAGTCATCCCATTCGGCCTGGTAACACGTGCCGGCCACTGGGGCTCCCAGGTGATACTTTTTGCGGAAGGCTGCCACCTTGAATTTGCCACGGTTATCTCCTGACCTGTTGCTGAGAACCGGCTCGTCACACTTGAGTGGTCTGTCCTGCTCGTACACCAGCCAGACGTAGCGATGGAGGCCAGTGCCACTGGGAGGCCCGGAACCCACATAATCCGAGAGGACCTTCCCGCTGCTGATGTCGTTACCCTTCATGTTGACCACCAGAAAATGGTGCCACTCTCTGTACTTGGGGTCTTTTCTGCTGGGAGCATCCGGGTCTGTGAGGACCAAGGTGTAGAGTTTCCCTGGGTCAAGGCCATCCCATGAGATGCTGGTGGGTCTGTTCTTAACCTGGGTGGGCGTCAGCACTTGGCCGAGCTCATCCACCTCCACCCCAGCATAGGTGACCCGCAGTGGGTGTTGGGGTCGCTCATCCACCTCCTGTAGGCTCAGCGGCCCAGTCCACTTGCTGATGTCTGCCGGCATAGCAAAAGGCTGCCGTGGCGGTTGGGGCGAACAACCGGAACCCACGTGCGGTGCCGAGAACTAGTGGGTGATCACGTGAGCCCTGTAGCCGCGGGAGCACATCCCCTTAGCATTCTTATGTACGTCAATGAATACTCCAAAAAAGAGTATTAAAGATCAATTCAATTTGTTAAAGTGCTAAAATTAAAATACGCAAGAACAAATTTGACAAAAATTAAGAAAGCCATAGTGTGACAAGTACATGATACTGTTGAAAGACACTGGATAGGCTCTACATAAATGGAAACCACTCCATGTTTGTGGACCAGATTTAGGAGTTAATAAGAAATAAATGTCTTTTAGGGTGGTGTGTGGATTCAACAAAAGTCCTATCCAAATCTCAGTTTCTTCATAGAAAGTACTAAGTTTAAATTTTGTATGGATGGATTTTCAAGGAGTCAGAATAGTTAAAACTATGTTGGAAGACGCACATGTTTTCTGATGTAAAGTCAGAACCCAACAATAATAATTGAGGCAGTGGCATCCTAGCATAACAGAGGCACAGGGATCTGTGCACTAGGGTTGACTCCAGATGTCCATGTGAAGCGATTTTCAACAAAGACAACAATACACTCAATAGGGGGAAACCAGTCTTCAAGAAGTGGCTCTAAAATCACTGGACATCTCTGCATGCAAAAGGGTAACACGGGGCCCAACCTGAGCACCAGATACAAGTTAATGCAAAACAGAGCAAGGACTTAAACTACTAGGAGAAAACATACAGCCACTTTTTTATAACTTTGGATTCGGTAATGGATTCTTACCTATAACACCACGGTGTGGGTTAGCAATGGCTCAGTGGATAAAGGCACCCATTGAGAAGCCACATGACCCAAGTGGTGGGATTTGTTCTCTGGCCTTCACAGGTGTGCCATGGCAGACAAGAACACACACATACAACCCAAACAAATAATGTAACAAATCAAAACCAAATAAAATACACTAAGATATGAGCCACACAAGAAAAAGACAAACTGAATTTAATTAAAATTAAAATATATTTCATGTTTCCAAAAGTATTCTTAATAATGAGAAAAGGCTGAGATGGGCCAGCAAGATGACTCATTAGGTAAAGGTGCCTGCCACCAACATGACTGCCTGAGTTTGATTCCTGGGCTCCACATGGTTGAAGCAGAGAACCAACTTGCATAGGTTGTCACCTGACCTCTGCACACTTGTAGTAGCATGTCCCTTTAACATCTACACTAAACAAAATAAAAAATTTTAATGTAATTTAAAAAAAACAAGAAAAGGCAATATGGAGGGAACTGGGATCGACATGTAAAATAATAAATTTAAAAAAAATGCTTTGACTCCAAAATTTAACTTGAAGAACAAGTTACTGGGGAAAAGGATTTCTATTTTTGTTTCCACAGAAAATGAAAAGATGTGGATTCCTTCCAGACTAATGTGGTTTGATCACGCCAGACCGCCTGAAACAGAGTACAAGCTGATCCTACATTCAAAACAGCTGGACAAAACAGCCCTACAGACTACAGCTAGGATATCTGAATCTTCTTCGAATCCCCCAAGACAGCGCCCCTTACCAGCAGGAAGTAGTTTGGAAAGAACGACACCCAAATTCCCAAATATTGTGTATAAATGTTTGTTTTCATTTAATTGGACTTTGTTATATAAAATTAAATTTAAAAAATAAAAAAACAAGAAAAGGCAATATGTAAAGTGAAATTTTAAACATTTTTACTGATCATATGTTTGGTAAAAGTCTTACGTTTGACTCTATAAAGAACATTATGAAGTCAGATAGCGGTGGTGCACGCCTTTAATCCCAGCACTCAGGAGGCAGAGGCAGGCAGATCTCTGTGCATTTGAAACCGCCCTAGTTTTCCTAGTGAGTTCCAGGACAGCCAGAGCTACACAGAGAAACCCTGTCCTGAACTCCCCTCCCCAATATTTGCAATTTAATAATAACTTCCTACTAATTTAAACAAAGGGTTAAGGCTCAGAGCAGACATTTGTCTTAAGAAGATACACAAATGACTAAGAACACAAGAAAAGACTGTAGACATTGAAAGTCATCAGGAAAATGCAAACCAGTAACTTAATGTCCGTCATCCCTACCTAGATTTGCCAGAATGAAAACAGTCAAATGTAGTAAGTGCCAGAGGGTACATGGAAAAATAGAATCCCTCATACACTCCTGGCAGAGAGGAGAAATGGTACTGTTTGCTTCTCAAGAGACTGCCCATAAAAGTTACTTTATTACCCAGCTTCAGCTTCTGGATGTATACTCAAGAAAAGTGAAAATATATATCCACATAAAAAACCTGTATATCAGTGTTTATAGTAACAGTATTCACAATAGTCCAAAGTTGGAAGCAACCCAATGTCCATGAATGGATGAAAGGGTAAGTAAAATGTACTTATATACAATGAGAACAGAATTCTACTCAGCCATAAAAGGAGATGGAGGTCTGATACATGCTGTAACATGGGTGGACTTTGGAAACACGACTGTAAATACATATCAGTTAGAAAATACTAACTACACTCTGGGCCAATGAGATGACTCACTGAGTAAAGGTGCTTTCCAAGCGAGAGTGCAGACCTGAGTTCCATCCCAAAACCCACACAGATTGGAAGGAGAGAACAGACTGACAAAGCTGTCCTCTGACCCTAATCACGCCGAGGCACCTAAGCCGCCACCTCCCCGAATCACGCGATGCACATACAATAATAAGTACATTTGAAAAAAAAAAAAAAAGACCAGTCTATATGAATCTGCTTCTGCGAAATATCTCTAAAAGACAAATCTACAGAAATGACTCTGGAAGTTGCTCAGAGATTACTTTGTGTGGCAGCTGGGGAAACGAGGAGCTGATAGCTAAAAGGCACAGGGTTCCTTTTCCCATGAAGAAAATACTCTTAGTTTGAGAGTGTTGGTGGCTTAACACATATCTGTGACTATCCTAGGAAGGCCACCAAATTGTACCTTTAAAGTGGTTGAAGTATATGGCATGTGAATTATGTTTCCATAAAGCCATTATGTAAAACAAACAAAAACCTGCTTCCCTGGGGGAACAGTTTGTCTCTAGGCGGGCCTGCCTGTTGTCACAGCTTCTCACTATGTGGGTTTCCACTGGGACATGGAATGCACTTACAGACGGCAGCTGTCTTCACCAGAGGGAGTAACCCAAGACAGAAGGAGGTGAGAACTGCAACACCCAAGACAGCCTAACCCTGGAGACTGCAGCCTTCGATTGCTCAGTGTGAAATGGCTACAGAGGGGTGAATATACTAAGGGTGACAATCCTTTGGAACCAGTTTGAGCCTGGCTAGCACTACCTTGCAGGAAGCTTTCATTATGAACTGGGGCACTAAGTATAAGATAGGTGATAAATGTTAACCCAGCAAGTAAGTGTTAAATATCCAGTTTATTGTTGCTGTAGGTTGTCGAAGGCTAGATATGGCTTATTCATATTTACTGCTTTATTTACTTGGAACTCCCACAGACTCTTAGAATTCTGGGACTATCAGTCAAATTGATGTATATTTAATTTTTTTGTTTGTTTGTTTTTTGTTTTGAGACAGTACTTCTCTGTGGCTTTGGAGGCTGTCCTGGAACTAGCTCTGTAGACCAGGCTGGTCTCCCACTCACAGAGATCCACCTGCCTCTGCCTCCCCAGTGCTGGGATTAAAGGCGTGTGCCACCAACGCCCAGCTTAAATTTGTTTTAATTTACATTCTTTTTCCAAGACATGGTTTCTCTGTCTTGGCTGTTCTGGAACTTGATTTGTAGGCCAGACTGACCACAAACTCACAGAGTTTCTACTTTCTGGGTTAGGGTTAAAGGTATGTGCCACCACCCCGGTACACTTTGTTTGTTTATGGGTGTGTGTTTAGAGGCCAAAAGATATCTTTGGGGGTCGGGTCTTTCTGGCAGGTCCAAAGCAAAATCCATTTCTCCAAATTACAAAAGTCAGAAGGGACAAATAGCTACCTGTGGTGCCTATCAACAGGTTTTCTGCCCTCCCCCTTCTTAATAGATTTCTCTGCTGACGCAGTAAGCCAGATCAAGCCAATTGAAAAAGTAAACACCATCAACAACAAAAGACAGGTTTATTTGAGTAAAGCATCTCCCAGGAGGTGGGGGGGGGGGTCCTCCAGTCCTAGAGACCGAGGCTGGAGAAGCTGCATGCACAAATCAAAGCAGGGAGACTTTAGAGGTTCTAGGTGTAGTGATTATGTGTGTGGGACGAGCTGGGTTTCTGCCCAAGTATGGTCAAGAGCTGAACACTTCAGGTGGGGACTCGGGTGGCTGGTAACTTCAGGGAAAGAAGCTGTAGTAGCCACCAAGAATGTGGCCTGGGCTTTTGGCACCTTTCCTTTGTTGGGAGACTCTGATTGGGCAGGGTTTGGAGAGGGGGGTGGGATGGGGCTTTCCCAATCATGCAGGGGCAGCTGGAGGTTCCAAACAAACGTCATTAGCATACGGAAGTGGGAAGTGTTCCCTGGCCTCTAAGGTCCATCAGTAGTAAGGCAGGTCAAAGTTCATGCTAGCTCTCATCCTCGCTCTTCTCATCTCTTCCCCAAATCAACTTCCTCAGCTCACAGGCCTTCCGGCCCAGCTACTCATTCTCCTTAGTGGCCCCGCCATTTCAGCTATGTCTCCTCTCCCCTTCCTCCCCTCTCTTTCTCCCCCTCCCCTCTCTGGCCTCCTGCTCTCTACCCCACACCCCATCTTCTGCTTGCTCTCCCTCTCATGTTTTTGTTTCTGGTTTCCTTTCTCTCTCTGCTCTGCTCCTGCTTCTCCCCTGGCCAAGTGTAGTCTTCCCATGTTCAATCTACTGCTTTCTCCCTCCTGCTCTGGACTCGTTCACACGTCTCTGGCTGTTCTGTCTCATAGCTACAATAAAAACTTTACCCTTAACCAGACCACAGAACAGTCCTATCATTAGTTTACATACTTTCCTTCCACCAGGTGTGACCTAGGGATTGAACTCAGGTCACTGGGCTTGGTGGCAAGCACCTTCATTTGCTGAGCCATCTCACTGGCCCTCTTGAGGTATAATTTGGAGACTATGTGTTTCTGTTGGCATTTAGTTGACAGGAAGAAACACAGATGCTAAAGGGGAAGCTGGTAAGTCTATCATTTCCTGGGAGCAAGACCCAGAATCCTTTGTTGTTGTTGTTGTTTTTTTTTTTTTTTTCCTTCGCTTGTGAAGTCAACATAGTTTTATCTCTTCACAGTTTTATCATGTGGGCTGCAAAATTAGTAAAAAGAAGGAGAAAACACAGGATAGATAGGCTGGGTTAGTCTGGGGAGAATTGCTTCACACCCTGCCCTCCCCCCCCCCCCCCCCCCCAGCATCTGGCTCTGTCTCAGGCCAGCCCCAGGGGTGTGGTTTCAGACAGGATGGAGATGAGGGTGTGGTAGCCAGATGTCTGTGATCCTCTAGCTCCCTGCCCTTTCTGCCACCTCTCCCTCCCATGCTGATGGCTTTGGAAACAATATTCTGAAGCCCTAGAGGCCAGCTCAAGGGCCACTGTGAACCTCAGATTGCTTCCTGGCTTCTGTTGCATAGGATTCTTTTAAAGGCAGCCTGTGAGTTCAGGTTCAGCACAGATATAAGTGAGATTTCTGACATTTAGGAAATTTCTTTAATTGACTGTGTATTTCCATTTAACTTTCAGAGTCTGGTACATCATCCCCAAGGGTCCTTCAAGAAGTGTCTACACTCATTTAGCTCCAGCTGATTTATTCAGCTATGGGAGGTACTTCATCCTTTTATAAATCACTTACCTGAACAAGACCAGCAAAATGACAGTGCTAGTAGACATGCCTATGCAGACAGAAAATTCCATATGGTTCTACTCCTAGAGGAAGAGCTACAGATGGCCAATGGCTACTGAAAGAGGGTAAACAAGTTGCTTTTAGGGATAAGCTCTCACACAGGTTGTCCAATCCCAAATGGTCAGCACTGGACATATACATATTCAAGCAAAGCTAAATAAAGTTAGTAGGTTATGTATACATATGTGTATATACATACACATAGAGTGTGACACAACAATTAAGAAGAGATTTAGGATGGGAGGAGTTAGAGGAGGAGGTTCTCCAGTGATGTAGTGATGGGAGATGTTATTCTGTAAATATTGGTTAATGAATAAACTACTGTTGGCAAATAGGAAAGCAAGATAAATGGGACTAGAAGACAAGGAGACTAGGAGACTGGGAGATGTAATAGGAGAGTTAACATGTAGGATCAAGAGAGCAGAGGTCCAGACCCTCTCTCCAGTAAGATAAGATCACGTGGAAACACTTAGATGAATAGAAATGGGTAAATATTTAAGACCGAGCTAGCCAATAAGAAACACTAGTAACAAGCCAACAGCTTTATATTTAATATAGCTTCTCCATGTGTTATTTGAGGCTGGTGCTGCTGTGGGACCAGGCTGGCAGGAAAACTGCTCGTAACAATGTAAATCAGTGCCCATGCATGAGGGAAAACAAAATAACAACAAAAGCCAAACCAAACCAAACCAAACCAAAACCAACCAAATAAACCCTGTTGATTAAAAACCAAATTGCTTACCATCCTATCCAATGTCTCTGGAATATTCTTAGTTATTGGTTGGACCCCGGCATATGTAGGTGATGCTTTCATCCTGTGGAGGCTGAAATAATGGACGACTAACAGGGGAATCTTTCGTGTGTGGCTGCACATGGCTAGAAGCCAGCTTGTCAAACCTTGGCTCCCTGAATTTCTGCCTGACTCACTTTCTCTGTTCTTCTGCTCCAGACACCAGGCAGGATTTCCACTGGACTCAGCAAATCTGCTCTTTCTTAGGGGAGAGAGTCCTAACAGCACTTTGACTGGTCCTAAGAGCATTACCCAGTACTTCCTTCAGTAGTGAATGAGAGAACAGGGAATCTTGCCTGGAGGCTACAAGATAAGTTTAGGATAACACATATCAAAGTCAGGTCTGGATTCTCAGTGCACTCTTGAATCCCAGGAGGAGCTCTAGAGGCTGGGCATTTAGCTCAGTGGAAAAGGCTCTGGGCTTGGTCCTCAACTTTGTGTGCAGTGTGTGTGTGTGTGTGTGTGTGAGAGAGAGAGAGAGAGAGAGAGAGAGAGAGAGAGAGAGAGAGAGAGAGAGAGAAAGGGGGATTACAAAGAGACAAAAACAAACACAAAAGTAGCCCTGGGTGAGCTCTTGAGTTGTTCTCACCCTCCTTTAAGTTGGACTTGGTGAGAGATCTTAGCTTGACTTGGGCTCCTTCATGGTGCAAGCCCCTGCACCATGAGCCTCTGTGGGTGTGTCAAGGCCAGGGACTTCTCCTGATGTAGTGGTCTAGTTGCTCTTGTCTTATGGCCTCTTTATTATCTAAATTTAAGTTATAACCAATGTCCTCTCATTTTTTCCCCTCTGGCAAATTTATTCTACATATTAAACGTGATGAAGTGAAGTCCTTCCCCTCTATCCCCCACATTCTCCCCAGCTTTATTCTCCCCCCCCCCCATCCTCTCAGCTCTTTTTTATTCCCCACCTTCTACTTTCTGGAGCACATGTGTAGAATGTTAATATCTTAAGACTGACTGTTCCCTTCCCACAAACCCCTCTACTCCCCCCCAACCCCAGAGCAGGATATAAACGAATAGGAACCTGACAGATAACCACAGCTAACCTGTAGTGTTCTCCACGGTCCCGCACAATGCACACAAAACACAATAGGTCATTAATTCTGCCTCAAATCTTAATGTCTGTATTTTGTTTTTCCACTTCCTGAATTAAAAAGTTATTATTCATGGCTCTCCACTCCCTCTCCAAAAGCAACACAATCCTTAGCTTTCTGCGGGTGGCCCGGAAGGGTTCCTGAGCAGATGTTCAGGGGATTTGCTTTTAGCATCTGTAGACTTTTGTCTGGATTGCCTGAGCAGCTGAATATTTAATAAGCTGTCACCTGGGGATCTTGTCTCACCGCTTTCTACCTTTTCCCTCTTGGTTCAGGGTTGTTATTTTTTCTTGCTTATTTCTTTAGCTTGTGTGGGGGTGTGGCGTTTATGTGGTGTATGCACATGGGCGGGCATAGGGAGGGTGGAGGACATCTGGTGCCCTGTTGTCACTGTTCACTACATTCCCTTGGCACTGGTCTCTCATGGAACCTGGAGTTACACTGTAGCCCCAGTGATCTCCTGCCTCTGACCATCTACACACCCACCCTATTCCCTTTCCCACCCCTGCATCCCTATGCCCACAGTACTGGAGTTAGACCTGGATATTTACATGCGTGTTGGGATCTGAACTCAGGTCCTCTTGCCCAGGTAGCAAGCAAGCATTCTTCTCGCTGCATCATCTCTCCAAGGAAGCCTAGGAGAACGGCTTGTTCCATGAGAACATAGTATGCATCTAACGACAGAAGTAAAGATGGCCTGATCCACAAGAAAGCAGTGGAGGGTAGAATATTAAGTGGACTTGGCAGGGTTGAGAACAACTTTGAAATAATGTCAGAAGCAGAAACTTTACCAGGATACCAGCAAGCAGGATGGACAAAGTTTAAAGGAAAAAAACAAATAAAATGCAATAGACATTCAGAGAAACAAGAAAAAGTATTATTTAAATATTTAAAATTAACACGAAAGATACAGAAAAGCATTACCTTTCATAAGTTTTTTTTTTAAGCTAAAAATTTTGGATTCTTGAGTGCTATATTTTCAAGTATTTTATTGATGATGACGATGATGATGTCAGGGTCTAATGTAGCCAAGACTGGCCTCAAACTCCCTATGTAGTCAAGGATGACCTTGAACCTTTGCTCTTGCTGCCTCCACATCCTGAGAGCTGGGGCTGCAAGCCTACATCGGCATTCCTGGTTAATGTGGTGCTGGGGTTCCAGGCACTCGAGGTGTGTACTCTACCAATGAGTTCATCTCCAGCCTCCAGAATTTCAAGTTTTGAAAACACCTTTTTACACTTCAGCCTTCCGGTCAGACATAGCCATGTTCCTCATCTGTTCTAGAAGCCCAGTGAGAGGGTTCTGAAGACCTCTATGGAGGGGTAAATTAGAGGGGCCATTTCTCAGTGCTTAAAGAACTTTGATACCCCAGAGTCCCAACCTCTCCCTAATTAGCACTTCTAACCTCCAGTTATCTGGGACAGCTAATGTCCCCTTCTCTGATACTAAGGAAGATAAAAAGAGGATTGTGGCCTGGTCCTCTAATTCGTGAAGAAAGGGACAGTGAGTTCAGCTTAGGATCCCCCAAATGAGTTCACAGTGGCATGAGACCCCACCCATGCACAGTCTACTCTGGAAAGTATGAGATAGCTCCATGGCTGAGAACAGTGCGCTGTGCAGCAGCTGGCCTTCCACACCGTGGGTCATCATCCCCAGGAGGTTCTGAATCTACAGAACCTTCTGGAAGACAACCCAGACCTGTGAAAACTTCTCAAAAAAGCATAAAGGGTCTTTAAAAACCTCTTTCCAGATCATCCATTTGGAAATATGGACAGTGACAGAGTAGAAACTCCCAAGGTTGCCATAGAAGTGACACTCTGCACTGTTTCTGATATTCTTTAATGGGAGTGCTGGGATTAAAGGCATGAGTATGCAGCCAGCCTGGTCTACAGAGCAAGTTCCAGGACAGCCAAGGCTGTACAGAGAAACCATGTCCCTAAAAAACAAAGGAATGAATGAGTGAATGAATGAATGAATGAATACATTGCCAACCCACCCAGCCTGTTTCTGAATTGTTAATAAGAAGGAGGTACAGGAGGTCCTGGCTTTACACACAGATGGTTCTTACTGCCTCTGTGAAGATTCTGTCCATCACTGCTCTAATGTCACTAGGATGGATGAAGGGGTGTTGGAGATGTGGGAAAGATGGAGAAGCCAAGAGGTCTTTTTTTGTTTTTGTTTCATTTTGTTCATGTTTTTGTTTGTTTGCTTGCTTTTGTTTTGGTTTGAATTTAAAAAAAAAATTCTTTGGGGGGTGCAGCAGGGGTGAAGGGAGGGTATGGGGGACTGGGAGGTAAGGAGAATTAGGCTGCATGATGTGATACTCCCAAAGAACCAATAAAGAAATTATGTTTTAAAAAGAATCGAATCTGTTCCTAGTCTCTATGGTCATGATAGTGCTACTGTTTGAAGACAGAATCTCAGAGCCCCACAGAGGAGCTGAGGAATTCTGAGGATGAAAAGAAGCTCCACATGTAAGGCAAGAAGTCTAGTGAGTCCAGACTCTTACCAGGAACATTTCTCCTGCCCAATACTAAGGTACATGATGAGATTCTCCAGGGACACAATGTCGACTCAGAGATCCTATGATTGAGATAGTGTCCACCATTGCTAAGCACAGAAAAGCCGGGGAGGAGGGGCTCATGGTTAAAAGCTCACACAGCCCTTGCAGACCATCTGAGTCTGATTCCCAGCATCAGGCAGGCCACAAATGCCTGTGACACCAGCTCCAGGGGATCTCATTTCTCTAGCATCTTAGGACACTTACACACACACACACACACACACACACACACACACACACACACACCAGAATGTGGCTTTGTTGAGTCTGAAGTCTTATCACATGTTTCAGTAGACATCCCAGGGGCAAACAAATTCTGGCAGAGCTGGGATCAGGAAAGTTGTCCTGGAAGTCTTGGATATCAGTGTCTCTGTTGAGGAGTCTGACACAACCACCTCTGCCTCAGACACCTCAGGCAAGTCCCAGAGGACAGATGTGCTCCCTTAGGGATTATTCATGAATTCTTTGAGTTAACATAGGAGACTTACTCGGCCACCGGAAACCAACCAGGGTGCCCAGTCTCTGGAGTCAGCCTATATATAAGTCGCCAGGTCTTAGTGGTTCAATTATCCCTCAAGTTCTGTTTCCTTCTACAGCAGGTGACAGGGGACATACCCACCAATTGATTGCATACCCATTTCCATAAAAATTAAAATATAGCTTGTATTTGTACACCATCTTCTGAGAAAGTGTCAGTCAACAAAGACTTAGGGTAGAATGGGAAGGTGATTTTTTTTTTCCAAAGAAAAGGAAGCTGGAAACATCTTTTTACCACATTTGAGCTTTTGTAGTACAATCATAACGAGGAACGATTCTGTGAAAATTTGAGTTGTTGGTCAGTTTCCTAAATGGCCTCTAGCAAGGCTTTAACAGTCAGATCATGTTAGAATCATTTGTCATAGTCAGTACTGTCTTTTTGTTTCTTTAGTTTTTTTTGTTTTTGTTTTTTAAGACAGGGTTTCTCTGTATTGCTTTGGAGCCTGTCCTGGAATTCACTCTGTAGACCAGGCTGGCCTCAAACTCAGGGAGATCCTCCTGTCTCTGCCTCCCGAGTGCTGGGATTAAAGACATGCGGCACCAATGCCTGGCTTTGTACTGTCTTTCTAAATTGTTATATTTTATTTAGTGTGTGTGTGTGTGTGAGAGAGAGAGAGAGAGAGAGCGAGAGAGAGAGAGGGAGGGAGAGAGAGAGGGAGAGAGAGAGGGAGACAGAGAGAGAGGGAGGGAGAGGGAGAGAGAGAAACAGAGAGAAGGAGAGAGAGGGAGAGAGAGAGAGAGGGAGGGAGAGGGAGAGAGGGAGACAGAGAGAAGGAGAGAGAGGGGGGAGAGAGAGAGGGAGACAGAGAGGGAGACAGAGAGGAGAGAGGGGAAGGAGAGAGGGGGAGAGAGAGAGGGAGGGAGAGGGAGAGAGAGGGAGAGAGAAGGAGAGAGAGGGGGGAGAGAGAGAGGGAGGGAGAGAGAGAGGGAGAGAGAGAGGGCGTGCATGCCATGGCTCAGATCTGGAGGTCATGAGGTACAAGGTAGCATGCTCTCCCCTGTCACACAGGCTCCAAAGATGCAACTCGAGCTGTGAGGCTCAGTAGCAGGTGCCTTTGTCCCTGTCTTGTGTGTGAACCTCTTTTGTTGGTCTTTCGGAAAATTTGCTGACCACAACCAGATTCTCTTTTGCTAGTGAATATGTATGCATTTGTGCATTAACAAACTCCTTTTCACAATCCTCAAAATCTTAGCTGTTGAGTACATTGGAGAAAGGAAACCTACCTGTATTCCCATAGCTGGCATGACACCATAGTACAGGCCTGCATGGTATATGGCTGCCAGCACCACATCACAGAGTTTTCAATGCCTAAGAATTCCTTAGAAACACATAAGTAGATGACTACATGATCCCTTTTGTGGATAAATCCTAGCCTCTAATTTAAGACTCATTCTCCAGCTACTGGGTGGTTATGTCATTTCTTTTCTTTTTCTTTTGTTGCTGTTATAAACAGTGTAGCAAATACCTTCTCAGAATACAAACCTTCATTACATTCCTGTCTTTGTTTCTGCTGCATCCCCAGAGGCTCAGTTAATTGCTATGTACAAAATTATAGAGGTTTTTATACCAACTGCAAAAGAGTTTTCCTGACTGTTACTAGTAATTTGCACTTACTGGCAGCATATGCATTCATGGAATCATAGCTTTGCCAGTGTTGAGTATCATCAAGGAAAATATTTCTTGATAATTTAATCAGGGTGAAAGATATGAACTGAACTTGCAGGAACGAAGATTCCTCCTCAATTCTTTTAATACAGTGTGTTAATTAAAAGAGAAATTTAAAGTTCCATGTGGTGGTGCAGGTCTGTTAGCTCAGTGTCTGGGAACTGAAGACAGGTCGATAAGGTGTTGAGCTCCAAAGCAAGTTTGAGGCCAGCCTGGGCTATATGATATCCTGTCTTTGAAAGAAAATTCCTTTTTAACACACTGACATGACTTATTTTTTAAAAATATTACTAGATATTTTAAATATTTTATTCCATCCAACTAAACAGTTCTTTAACAATTTTCAATCTTTAACATCTTGAATCATTCAGCATTATTGGCTAGATACCTTTTCTGTCAGGAACCAATTAGAAGGGTATAAATACAAAGATTAGAAAATACATAGGTCCTTTCTTCTAAAAAGCTTGCCATTTCCTTAGGAGGAGAAGGCAGAAGGATGGTAAAGATCCTATGTTTACCAGCTACTAGGCAGTCTTTGAGTTACTTAAATATATAATCAGACCTAATTCCTCAACAGCTTTACAAGAACAATGGCTTTATCCATTGCATGGATTAGATATCTGAGGTTTCCAAATGAAATGATTTGCTGAAACTCAGGATCCTAGGGGCAGTGTTTCAGCCCTTAAGACCCCCTCTTCCCCTTCTGGTATCGCCCAAGGGTCTAAGCGGTTGAGCACATGGAAGGCCATCTTAGGTGAGTGCTTGAGAGCTTTCCATGTACCCTCAAAGGAGGGGACAGAGGGGCCCAGCAGGTTACAGCAGGGAAGGTGGAGCAGAAGAGGGGTGGGAAAGAGCCAGGACCACAGTGTAGCCATCGGCTGATGTAAAAAGATCACTGAAGGCAGTGGTGGGTGCAGCTTGATGAGTGAGGTACAGGGAGAGAGTTAGGCAAGCCAGTGGCTCAGGCAGGCACAGCAAGGCTCCTCATGGATCTCAGGCTGTAACCTGGGCACATCACACACCTTGGTTAAGGAAGGGAGAATACAGTTTAGACACATTTTCTTTTTTTTTAATTTATTTTTATTTTTTATGTCTTTTTAAATTGAAATGTATTCTTACATATTGATCCCAGTTCCCTCTCCCTCCCTCCCATGACCCCTAACATCGCCTTCCCCCTCCATTCAAGTCATTTGGAGTAGGGTCTAGGCCCTCCCTCCTGTCTCTAGGCTAAGGGAGTATCCCTCCATGGGGAATGTGCTCCTGAAGTCCTAGACACATTTTCTCAGTGGAACAACTACTTAGTTTAAAAACAGATGTGTGGGCTGGAGAGATGGCTCAGCAGTCAAGAGCATGTACTGTTCTCGTAGAGGACATGAATTCAGTTCTCAGCACCCACACTGAGAAGGTGTCAGCTGGGAGCTGATTGTTTCCTGTAAGACTGCTGCTGATGCCACTCAGATGCTGGAGGAGACGGAGTACTGGAAGAAAGTTCCAGAACAGGCTTTCCAGTGCTCTCCCTTTGCACAAGCTTAAGCTGGGAATAGGGAATGAGTTGCTGCCCTTGAGCAATAAGCTGTCTACCAGAAAGGGGTGACGCGGCTTCTTTAAATTGCCACAGAAGCCCAGGGACCCGTGGGGGTGGGCGCAGCTTCAGAGACAGACAGGGAGCATTCCAGGATTATGCACACAGCTGGCGCTAGCTGTGATCTGCCCCAGTGGTGCCCCCTCTTAGGGCTGTGGGAAGAGCTTTCCTGTGTACACAGGTGGGGCAGGCCACAGTTCCAATCTCTAGCCCCGCCTCTGGCCCCACCCAGCTGCTGGCAGCCTTCCCGTGGGCTGAGAACTCAGCTCCCTGGTCAGGCCTGAGCATCCTCATCACATTTACTCCCTGAGCGATGTCACAAGGGCTTCCCCCGAATATGATCTCATTCATTCTCAGGGTACGGTGGAAGTGTTGGCCTCCCTTTGAAGCCGCCAATCAATAAATGCCTTGGGAGAGATGATTTTGCAACCAAGTCACACTTAGGTTTTTGATGTGAAAGCCAGATTCTTGCACTGTCTGCCTCTGACTGTTCTGTTTTGGTGATGGGGAGGTGGCTAGGCCTGATAAATGCACTTTGGCCATAAAGCAGTGAACTGTGGGATTAGATGAAAACGGAAAAACAATTGCATGGCCGAACCAGAATGGCAAGATGCCAGGGTTTGCCATCAGCTGGAGCTTGCCAACTGGAGCCACTTCCTGTGCCTTCTATGAGTCAGGAAGCCAAAGCTATTTTTCTTTTTGTGGTTTTCAAACGAATTTTTAACAACTTTTTTTTTTTAAGTTAGTGTGTATTAATTAGGTTTTCATCATCAATCACACTTCTGCTGGAAGAAGGATAAATTATGTCTATAAACAGTAGCAGCAGGTATTGTTACAGGCATTGTGTGTGTTAGGGACTGGGATGCAGACAGGAAAGAGAAATGTCTTGAGCAAGCCTCATGTCCTGAATGAACAGGGAAGCGGCCTGCTTCCTTCCCGTTCACTGTGGACGCTGGCAGGCCCACCCCACGGCAAAGGGCACTGACCAGACACGTGACTTTGGCCAGGTCACCTGATCTCGGGCTTGGTTCTCCTTTCCTGGAAAAGGATGTGATCGCCGCGTTTGATGCTCCTGAAGGTCTGGCCACCTTGCATCATCTCTGAGTCCGACCTTTTTTTTTTTTTTAAATCACTTTTTGAGATTATAATTATATCATCCCCCTCCCCCTTCAAGTGTACATCATTCTTAAAACAAACAAACAAAAACCAAAAACCAGAAATTGCTGAAGTGGGAAGAGCAATTTCTTCCTGGAAACTTCTTCTAGGATTAAGAGATCTGTGAAAGAATGTCATTCTCTCCAGGGTAGATTATGTTCTGTGGTATTTAACTAGCTGAAAACTCAGGTAACTAGCTGGTTAAATAACCAATGGGCCAACTACCTAGCCAGCTAACCTAACTAACTGGATGCTGAATACAGCCAGGGAGATAGTAAGGAGCCACTATGAAAGCCTCTTCCCATCTAACCATGGAAACTGGAAGTCCTCTGGAACCTTAGCTTCTGGCAGCCCCACAGCTAGAAACCACCATGGCCATCTGAAATGCTCAGGAATGATCACCAAGCGTGTATTTAATCTTCCATGGCCAGACAGCAGCCCCAAGAGGCTTTGTGACACACACCTGTACCTGCCGAGCACTCTCCGCTGTGCTGTTTGCAGGACAGTTTCACACCACCCTGCCAAGTGTGGAGAGAGGCCCTGTGTGCACTTTCAGTCACATGACTCATGACTCAGGCACTTTCTGGCTCCTGCTTGTCACAGAGTATGGGAACCTGGGAGGAAAGGTGAGAACGGACTCTTCAGTGGTTCTCTGGGAGGGGCTAGGGTTGGGCAATGGTGTGGTGTTCTACAAGCTGCCCTGACCTCCCCCCCTTTTTTTTTTAATGTGAGTGTAATAAAGTTATCACAAGTACAGAATTGCTGTTCTCAGACAGTTCAGAGCTACTAGAATCAGGGGCACAGGTGGGAATCTACATGCATGAGAAGCCAGGTGTCAAGGTGGAGATCTACATGAATGAAAATCTGCGGCCAAGGTGGGGATCTACATGAATGACATAGGCTGGTACCTGACCTCCCTACCAGGGAAAACATTTTTTTGGTGTTGAATCCACCCGGCCATGTTTAGCGTGCTTGCTGTTTCTCTGCTAGACCAACAGGAAAACTAATTTCACAGTAGGAGGACTGTCTAAGTAACCCGGGGAAAATATATTAATTCTGTCAGTGTCCAGCTGTCCACTCTTTCACAAATTGATTGCTTTATCTTTTAATTTTCGAAAGCTTTTTCTTCTTATTTTAAAATTATGTGTATGTGTGTCTGTCTGTGTGAAAGTAGTGCACAAGAATACAAGTACCCTGTAAGGCCAGAAGAGGGCACTGGACCTCCCGAGGTTGGAGTTACAGACAGTGATGAGCTGTGGTGTGTGTACCAGGAACAAAAACCAGGTCCCATGTAAGAACAGCCAGTGTGTTTAACAGCTAAGCATCTCCTCAGCCCCAAGCGTTCCTTCCCTTAGAGAGCCTCGCCGTTCAACAGCTCCCTTCCTTAGATGAGGTGGAAAACACAGACACTTTGAGCTTTTCTCAAGTAGACTGTCACCTTGAAAAATCTTTGAGGGATCTAATTCAGAACACAGTGCTCTGGATTTCCCGGTGGGATAGATTCTCTTTGATGTGACTAGGGTGTCACGAAAGAGTCATGAGTTTGGTTTGAAGTAAAAAACACATAGATTTGCTGCCTACCATATGTTTTTGATGCTCTGAGAGCCTCCATTTTTTTCCCCTCTGGAAATATGGAGAAAGGGTTTTAAAACTTCTGCAGTCAAACATGAAGACAAAAGAATGTATCTGAAAGTATCATGATGATGGTTGTCACTGAAGAAGTGACCCACAAACACATGTTCATTGACTTTGAAGGCAGGGCTATAACTTGTTAACTTGTTTCCTTTCTCCTTCCCCTCTTCCTCCTCCTCCTTCTCATTCTTCTTTTAAATTTGATGTTTTGAGACAAGATTTCTCTGTGAAACCCATCCCCCTGAAACAGAGCCGCAGGTGATCCAACATTCAAAACAGTTGAGACATAACAGCCTTGCGTCTTCTTAGGATTCCCCCATGACAGTGCCCCTTACCAGCAGGAAGTAGTTTGGAAAGAACAACACCCAAATTCCCAAATATTGTTTATAAATGTTTGTTTTCATTTAAATGGGGTTGGTTATAAATGGTTAGTGACAACAACCAATCTCTTTTTAAAGGTAAAAAGGAAATTATGGTATAGATATTAATACTTTGTTTTGGAATGGATTTTCATTTATTGATACAATTTAAGGTCATTTTTTTGATATGTATTGTGTTAGGTTTTTCAAGATATACAGAGATGTATTTGAGATAGATAGTCATTCTTCAAACCTTTCAAAGACCTACAGAATATGGCATTTAAACTGGTTTAGGGTTTTTCTTGACAGTGAGACATAAATGCCCCTGGCAACACCACCTACACCAGAAAGGAAGATGGAAGATGGACATATAAGAAACACGTTATGAAGTTACTTCTAATATGGCTAAGATTAGCCATTTGGACAAGATACTGCTCTTGTCTGGACTGTTTGACTTTATGCTGTATAAATTGGACATGCAGGACCCACAGAAAAGTGGCTGCTGATTCAAGATGGGCATTGCTATAGAGTTCCTGCTTCATGGAAGAGTCTACTAGACTCTACAGGACACAGAGAAAAGTGACTGACAAACTGCCAATACAAGAAGACAGTTTAAAGTTTCCTGCTTTACTGAAGGGTCTGCCAGACACACTATGGCCTATGGGCTGAAGATGGAAGATTACATAAAAACTTCAGGTGACTGACCAGGCAGTGAGTTGTCTCTGTCATTTCTAGAGTTTATATACTATCCTTCTGTGGTCTTTGAGGGAGTTGAAGACAAATAGTTATGGTTATAGTTTTCCTTAGTTAGGATTAAAGATGTTACATAGACTTTAGACACACAAAGATAAGATAGATGATGGAATATTTTCTTAAATGTTGCTAAATGTTAATGAACTAAATATTGTTAACTGTGATTCTTATTTGATAACTGTTGTGTGATATATTTTGCTATGTTTTTATTTAGACAGAAAAGAGATGATGGGAGATGTCATTCTGTAAATATGTTTCTCATACTGGTTAATGAATAAAGCACTGTTGGCCTATAGGAAAGCAAGATAGGCGGAACTAGGAGACAAGGAGGAAGAGGAAGTAGTAAGGAGGAGTCAAGATGGAGAGACCGGGAAGAGCACAATGCCAGCCCACTCCCTGGTAAGATGAAAGCACGTGGAAATACTTAGATTAACAGAAATGGGTTAATACTTAAGACAGAGCTAGCCGATAAGAAACTAGCACCTGGCCAACAGCATTATATCAAATACAGAGTCTCTGTGTGTTAATTGGGGCTGGCACAGTGGCGGGACAAGACCAGCGGCGGGCGGAAAAACCTTACTCCTTACACCTTTCTTAAAAAATGCTCTATGTAATTCCACCTTTGAGCTGTCACCTGCCCCACCATTGCATTTCAAGCCACCATTTCAGGCCTTATCTGTAGGGGGTGAGATTTCTCCATCCAGTCCATCCATTGATCATGAAGCAGGATCCCTGGTTGCTAAGAGAATTCCTTTTCTTTAGAAACACAGGGCCTTACCTCCACCTGACTTCTTAGTCTTCTCTCCAGTGCTGGGTCACTGGAGATGGCAACAGCCATGCTTAAGGGTAGGGTGAAGTGGACAGGAATTAAGAATTAGGTTTGGTGACAAAAATTCACCAGGACTAGAGCAGGCCAAGGGACCATGTATTGAGATTCACTGCAAAATGCAGTGCGTAGGTCCTCAGAGCAGGAATCTCACTTCTGAAGGGGCCTGGAATTATTTTGTGGAAGTTACTTGGTCTCATTGTCTAGGGACTCCTGTGTGGGACCATGTCTGAGGGGACGAGCAGGCATCTTACTGTCTTCCATCATGAATTTTGCAGGGTATATTGTCTATCCTGAGACAGGCCATCTGTGCAAGGCATTATTGTTGTAAAGGAATGTAGGTCAGCTAGGTCAGCGCAATGGGCTGGGGGGAAGGAGCTTATAGAAAATTGCACTTCAGAATGGGCTTCACTTGGACAGGGTCTTGTGACCACGGAGGGAGGTTGCAGGATCCTGTCCGAAGTGGGAGAATGATTGGAGTTAGAGCATCATGCTGCCGAGGCTGCATGTCAGAGCCTTGAAGAGTGAGAGGGCTTTCCCTTCAAACCCCAGAGAGGGGCTGCAGTAGGAGACAGGGCCAGGAAGGGGGGAATGAGTCCAGAGAGGAATGGCATTGGGAAAGACAGTCGTCCTGTGTATTGTGGTGGGAGCCCTGAGACAGAGCCTCCAAATCCCTTGAACAAAGGTAATTTCTGATTTCTGCAGCTTTTCAAAGGGGTGTGGAGATTTTCCACACCACATGCTTTATTCTGGCCCAGCATGTGTACCAAGCCTGGGCCATAGGTATACCCTGCAGCTGGGAAGGAGAGAGGTTGGCCTTCTCACAGCCACAGGTGTGAGGCAGAGGAAGAACAATCAGAGAGAGGTTAGAGTTGGGCATGCCTGAGTTCTGAGATTGGGAAAAAGAAAGCTGGAGGGTCTGTGACCCAAAAATTCACAGTTGAACTCTAGATGCCAGTGTTTAGAACCAGGGGTCAGGGGCCAAACTGCTGTGGGCTGGGTGCTAACGTGGGGTTTTGCTTTCCTTTGGGGGCTCATTTCTCTATATTTTCCAGTGTTGGTTAATGGGTTCAGTGGAATCCCCCGGTGGTAGTAAGCTAGCCGTCTGAGTGCACCTAACTGACTGGGGAGTATGAGTGCTACCTTCCATCCTTATTTGTCTGGGTAATGTGCTCCAAAGCCGTTAAAGATTTCCACTAGGAAAATGAGAACAATACTAAACACTTTGCATGTGTGCTGAGCATGGATTAGAGTCGGGATGTAAGAGATGCTATGTAAGATGGATAAAGGAAGAGTAACTGGGCACAGTGATGCACCACGCCATCCCATGACTTGGGAAGCAAAGGCAGCAGGGAAAGACTGGGGATTCAGCATGGATGGAAAGAGATGGAAAAGATGAGCCCAGGAAATTGCTGCTTTGTGTTTTACATATTCTGCATAAAACAAACAAACAAGCAACCTCAGAAGCCATGAGTATACATTCCTTTGAAAAGCTTAAAATTTTTCGAAGTAATACATACACCTTCCTTTTATTCCTGTTTAAAAACAAAAGAAAACAAACTACTTTATCTTTGGATTGGGTGTGCAGGGAGTGGGTGCCTGAGGAGGCCAGAAGAGGGTGTCAGATCTCCTTGAGCTGGAGTGACAGGTGGTTGTGAGCCACCTGTCTGGGTGCTGGGAACAGGACCCCCCATCCTCAGGAAGAGCAACAGGTACTCTTAACTGCTGTACTGCCGCCCCCCTCTGCCGAGACTGTAGCCCAAGCTGGCCCAGAAATCACTATCCCAGGCTGGTCTCAATGTTTTGGAGACCCTCCTGCTTCTGCTTCCTGAGAACTGGGACTTAAGAGGATAAATAAGACTTTTTCGGGAGATGAACCAAATAGGCAGTTCTATCAATACACAAAACAGAAGAAAATCTGCGGCTTGGTCAAGAACAGCGTGATTTTGTGGCTAGATCGATTGTAGGGTGGTTGGTCTTGGGACAAGTCAGGAAAGGCGAGGTTGAGAAACTGACAAGCATCAGGTGCCACCGTCAATCTGCTATTTCCTTTACTGGGTGGGAACGACAGGACACCTGGGTCAGCTTGGTTCCATCTGTGTCTTAGGATTGCCCTTGTGGCAATGAGCAGTATCTGTTGGGGTGTGGGGATGGCAGGATGCTGGAGGGCCACATCGGAGGCCACTCCCACAGTCTCTACAGGCTCCCTGTGTAGAAACTGGTGTTCCCAAGATGATAACAAGAATAAAAGCTCTCATTCCAGTCGCCACCCTGGATAGAAGTCGGCCATACAACACCTTCTGATGGCCGGATGGTACCTGTCTCGGGAGATCCTGGTGGGGCAGCTTGTAGTGGACTGTAGCTGGTAGGCCAGCTTGGACAGCCTGCCTCTCCTCCTCATTCAGGAGCCTCAGGAGCCTACTGGGGCTGTGTTTCATTGCACCTTTCTAGATCTTTCTACAGACATGGCTCAGTCTTTAACACAGTTCCCCCCACCCCCACTCTTTAATGGTTCCTTTGGTGTTTATGAGCACCCTTTCAGTTTTTGTCTCCTTTGCTCTGCCAACTCATCTCAGATGTTAAGGGTTTTCTTCCTCTTGTTTCTATTAATACTTAAAAAAGCAATAAAATGGGGAAAGGAATGCTTTCATGCTTCTAGCCTCCTGCTGTGCAGGCTCACACCCACTGGCCCCCTCCCTTGGAGACTTACTAGCATCCCTCATGTTCCTGTGAGGAGGAGTCCTCAGAACTCCAGTCTCTCCAGAGCTACTGCTTCCTCCTTGCCTCCCTCCCTCCCCCTGGTTGCTAGGCAACATAGCTCAGGGACAGAGAGCTTCCCATTTTCCTCTGTGCACTCTGGCTAGGCATCAGGCCACGTGCTGCAGGTCATGACAGCCATCCCTCACCCTGGCATAACCCTGACCAGAGAGGGAAGATGCTGTAGACCGTCAGTGGCAGTTCCTTTTCCCTTCATACCCAGGAGGCCACCTAGTTCCTGCCTCAGGGGAGCATACAGGTGGAGCAGTGTTGAGTCCAATGCACTTGAGGAATCTGAGTTTAATTTCAGCCCCGCCCACCACTGTCCTTCCGCTGGTCCTGCTGGAGAATGACTCTTGACAAGGCAGAAGAATGACAAGCTCTCACGTTAGTAGAGATTGGGATTCTTTTCTTCTCCTCCTCCTCCTTCTTAAGGTGAAGTCCATTTTTCTAATGCTGAATTATTCAAATGTGACCCAGGACTCTTAATACTTCCCGCCCCCCCCATTGTTGGGGGGGAGCGGGTCTGGTTAGGAATGCTGACACCCATCTTTCTCAGACCACCAGGAGAGAATCTGTCTTTTGTCATAGCGGCTGGGTGGTTTATTTGTGAGCATGTTACATTTGAGACCCACTGATCAAATAGCCAATTGTTGACTTGGTGAGATCGGGCACATGGCTTTCAGTAGTCTTCTGTGTTCCAGAAACTTCTGCCTTTCCCTGCTCAGTGGTAGTGGGTGCACAAATGCAGAGACTACCTCAGTCCCCCCCCCACACTTTCTCTATCTGTTCTTATCTTACACTGGGTGTGAGACAATTACGTTTAGTTATCTCACTTCATCTGATAGTCCCTGGCAACATAAAGCATGGATTATAAAGATCAATTTTATTGATGAGGAAATGACCTATTTGCTTGAGGCCACCAGCCTGGTGATTTGTTTCACCCATGTAATTGCTGAACCTCCGAGTTTCCAACTTCCCTGTATACGTGACCCAGACTAGAACTTTCAGTCCTTTAAAACATGAAGCTCAAAAAAAAAAAAAAAAAAAAAAAAAAAAAAAAAAAAGAAGAAATCAGAAACATAATGCTGTTTGAGTTTGAGTCATAAATTCCACCACGGAGGGCTGAAAGAAGGACATTTTCCTGAACCTCTGCAAAGATGCCAGTAGTTGAGAGGCCCTTTTGAACAAGAGGTTACATGGCTTGAGTTTCAAAGAAAAGAATGTTGAAAGAAATCTTCCAGATGAGAATGGTCTCCAGATGTGAACATGGCTCTTCCAGATGTGTGGACATGGGGCGGGAGAAATGGGGGAGTCAGATGCCTCACATGTCTGCAAAATGGAATGGAAAAATCTCTCAGCCACAGGGGAAAGTGGGACCAGAGGAAAAGAGATGGCGCTGGATCTAAACTCTTCATTGAAGGGCTGGGCTAAAGGCTGAGGCAAAGTAGCAATAGTTGACTGCAGGCTGATATTTTAAATAGGCAGAATGCATGGCAGCCACACCTCACAGAACTGTTGGAGAGTGCCTGGAGGAACTCACTGTTCTTAGACCTGAGCAGACCTGCTTTGGGCCTCTGGGAGGAGCCTCCCAGTCCTGAGCCATCAGGCTGCAGAGCCAGACAGACAGGCTAAGAGAGACAGTCAGGAGAGGAGGGAACTGAGCCCAGAATGCAGGAGAAGGAGCCAGGAATCGCACAGACCCCTGCTTCTTCAGTTTCTGAATCAGCAACCCTTCTCTTGGCGGTCACTGAGTTTGTCCCTTTACAATGGTTAGAAGGTCCCATGATTCTTAGATGAGTAAATTGCAAACCACACAAAAAGAAGGCTGTGTGGCTAAGTCAACTTAGTTTGTCACAGTTCTGCAAAACTGAGCTGTTGTCAGGCTCTCGGCTGCATGCAATTAGCTGGCTTTATTTCCCTTTGCCAGGTTCTTCTGCCAGCTTTCTCTATCCACGTGACCATCTTCCCAGCCTCTTAGAGACCATCCCACAGTCCCTATACCCCAGCACTCTGAACAATCCCTGCTTTTATTGTGTGTGTGTGTGTGTGTGTGTGTGTGTGTATGTATGTATGTGTGTGTGTGTGTGTGTGTATGTATGTGTGTGTGTGTGTGTGTGTGTTTGTAGAAGTTAGAGTACAACTTTGGGAGTTTGTTCTTTCCACTACAGGATCTGGGGTTGTGCCTCGGGTCATCAGGTTTGCAACAGGAGTGTTTTAATGTGATGAGCTGTCCCACCAACCCCTAACCTATACATAGCCCTGGCTGATCTAGATCTCACCATGTAAACCAGGCTGGCCTCAGATTCCCAGAGATCCACCCATCTCTGCCTCCAAAGTACTAGGGTTAAAGATGTGTACCACCATGCCTGGCCACCTCTGTATTTTTAGTCAACACAATTAACATTGCACTGGTATGACTAGTGACAAGGGTAACATCTTTATTTCTCTCTAAGAATCCCCAGGGCTCAAAGGATGCAAACAAATACATTTAATTTATGGGCCACTTACATGATTAAAAATGTATCCATGTAATAATGCCTACATATTTATCATACACACCAACTGGTATAATCCCTGGTTAATATGCTGATAACACATTTAATAATTGGTTTGTTGTGGACAGAGAGTTGGCTCAGTAGTTAAGAGCACTGGAAGACCCAGGTTCAATTGCCAGCACCCATGTGATCAGTAACTCTAGTTCCAGGGTAATCTGAAGTCTTCTTTTGGCTTCCATGACCATCAGACATGAATGTGGTATACAGACTTACATGCAGGAAAACAGTCATACACATAAAATAAGAATAAATAAATCTAATAGAGAAAAAAGAAGTATTTGCTTTGCTGAAAATTTTAACTTAGCTGTTTTCTCTTTCACTATTTGGAGACTAATTCTCCCTGTGAAGTCTAGCCCAATAGCTTTCTCAAGGGCCCTAGTACTCAGAAAGCAGATTTTCCAGTTAGACAGCATTGGATTTTCTGGAAGGGTTGAGTTCAGGACCAGTATCTGTCCAGTCTTAGGGAGACACATGTCATTGCTCTGAGATTCAGGTATCAGGAAGTATAGTATTGTCTCCATCAGTGCCATCATCACCACCCAAATGACTAGACATTCTTCATGTCCTTTTGTTCTTAATGTGACCGAATCCCAAAGATGCCAATTGCTTAAGCTTGATTCTACACACATTGTGCCCACTTCCAATTTTATAGGATTGATTCCATTCTGGTATACTAGAAGGATACATTAAACTTTTGTTATTATTCTTAAACTCACCTTGAACTGATTCAAGGGACAGAAAATTAAGTTGAGTTTACTTCTACAGATAATCTTTTTAAAATGCATATATTCATCCTGGTTTTTAAACCATGAGTGTTGTGTATTCATGCCTCTCAAGTGGACAGATTCCACATTTATTGTATATTATGACAAAGGTGTCTCTTATTCTTTTTAATTGGTTGTAGTCATTATTATTTGGAGGATTCCACAAGACCTGATGCTACCAATAGCCCATCTCACCTCCACATCCTACACTGTCAGATCCTAAAGACAGCTCAAGTTGGGTGGTGGTTGGGTGGTGGTGGCGCATGCCTTTAATTCCAGCAGGCAGATCTCTGTAAGTTGGAGGCCAGCTTGGCCTACAAATCTACACAAAGATTGTTGTGTTGTCTCACAACAAAACAAAAACAAGAAAACAAAAACCACCACCACCACCACCAAAAAAACAACCAAACAAAAAACAAAAACAAAACAAAAAAAAAGTGTCAGTTCATAAAGGTCTCATATCTTCTGTTTCTGTCCCTGCCCTGCCCTGCCCTGCCCCAGCTCCCTCAGCTCTGAGGTAGGAGAGAAGATGTTTTGGTTGACCTGTTTCCTTGGGGTGAGCAGGGCTATCCAGGCAGACACAGTGCCTGCCTGAGAGGGGATTGAAGCCACGTGCTCTACAGCTGGTAACCTCTAACAATGACTAATGCTCAGCAAACCCAGCCCTTGTCTTCAGAGTCCAAGGGTGTGATTTCATTCTAAATGTTCCATCCTGGTCTCTGCTTTCCTCTTCAACTGTTTGTTGTCCTCAGCCCTCTGCCTCTGCACTTGGTATTTCTAAGCAGTTGGTGACTGGAGCAAAAGGGTTACCTCAGGAAGAAACTGATCAATCTACCAGTACAGCTCTTGCATGCCAAGACACCTCTCCTCAAGTGGTAACACAGCACATGAAGTCTACCACTGCTTCGGTATGTGTAGGCAAACAACATACATGCATCATATTTGTGGGTGCCAACTACTTATCCAGCTGGGTAGTGTCATCCCCGTTTTTAGATGAGACAATGACTCAGGCTGATTCCCTTGCCCAAGACTCTGCAGCAATCAATCAAATTAAACAGTCAACCTGACTCCAAGGATTCCCAGCTCTGATTCGGCTATGACATCAAGAACTGAAACGCGCAGGCCACTCTATTTTAATGCATTCTATTAAGAAAAACAGTGATTCGTGTCTGACCTAAAGGCAGTGTGATGAAGTGAAAGGAAGGAGACACAACCAGAAACATGGAAGTCACCCATTCATCCGAAAGGACACTTTTGGCTTGTAAAGAGGCATTTCCCTGAGAGTGACTATTGCCATTGCTTTGTGAACTCGACACTACCCTTTTAATTTGGTGGATTGATTTAACCCTGTACCACAACCTGACAGAACAGATTCCCTTCCTGGTTCATGAACCTGCTGTTGGGGAGGCAGAATCTACCTGGTAGTCTCTGAGTAAGAAAAGCAAGATCTGGGGGAGTCAGGGTGAGACACAGCAGTAATGGGAACACGATCACCCTTCAATCAGATGGCTGAAAGTATGAGATTTCACTGTGACAATATTTTTTTTTGGTAGAAGAAATACAGACCATTTCTTCTCCAGTCTTTCCTGTGTACATCCTCCACCCCTGACACCTTGAAGAGCTATTAATCTGTGCCACCATAAAACCAACTTGCATGTTGCTTATGGTTAGAAATGTGTTTGGTTGTGTATTTGTACCCTCATTCTGACTCTTTCCAGAAAAAAAAAAAAAAAAAAAAAAAAGACAACAGATGCTTTTGCTGTGCCCCTGGCAGTCTGTAGAAAGGCAATCTATAGACAGATAGGCACTTTGCAGACAGATACTCTGTAGACAGACACTCTACAGACAGACATGCACTCTGTAGACAGACAGGCACTTTACACAGACAGTCACTCTGTAGATAGACAGACATTGTAGACAAATATGTACTCTGTAGACAGACAGACACTCTATAGACAGATAGACACTCTGCAGACAGACACTCTATAGACAGACATGTACTCTATAGATAGATATGTACTCTGTAGACAGACAGACATATACTCTGTAGACTGGAGGAAATCAAAGCAGTATCCAGAAGCTCCAATGCCTCCAGTCATCAGTACAACCCTTAAGTCTGTCTCAAGACATGGAATCCAGGGGGAAGCATGGGAACTTTCCCATGGCACCAAGAACATTACAGGACCAAATAAGACAAGAGGAAAGGCCTCCTTACATTCTGAGCCCTCAAAACAAGTCTTTAGAGAAGCACCTTTTGGTCCTTCACTGAAGACAAACAAAGAGCTGAAGACATACTCCCTTCTGAACTCTTCTTTGCCCTTTCCATCCCCCCCCTTATTCAGGGTAAAGGTGGTATCAAGAGAGCCACAAGCTGGTCCTGTTCCTTACTTGTATGTGATGCTTGCTTGGGAACTATGAGCAAAGGTCTTGTCATCTTTGTCGTGATGCATTAATTGTCTTACTAGCTGACTCTACAGAGACTGTCATGTTTATGAAGACAAGGTAGTAGCTATGTAGCATCTCTCATCATGAGATTGCATGGTCTAGTCACCTTGGCCCTGATTTACAGAGCTGGAAATAAAAACCAGGACAGGTCACTAGTTGAAGAAGTCATTGGCAGAACAAGAAGTCATGGGCACAGATAGCCAGGTTGGGAACAGAAGCAGCATGAGGAAATCAAACCTTGCTACTATTGGGTTAGTAGCAACGCAAGGTCAGTTACCTTCCCTTATCATTAACAATCAGGCACTGCACTTGATATCAGGAGACAAGACGAGGGGTATGACACTTGGACACATTGAGTACAAGAAAACATAGTAAGTCAGGAATAATTGTGATCTCTGCATAAGCATCCAGTCACTGAAGACAAACATAGGGAATGTTACCAAAATGGCAAAGAAAAGAGGATGATGGGAACTCTGCAGAGGAGACGGTCCAGTGTTGTGAGTTGTGACGAACAATGTCCTAATGCCTTTCTCATTTCTTAACCAAATAATTGGCAAGAAGCAAGTGGTAGACACGGCAGCGGTGGCACCATGGCTCCCAACAGTGGGAATGTGAGGTGTCTGCTTATGTCCTAGTGACAGTCAGGAAGCAGAGAACTCAGCCAGAACCCAGGCAAATCCATTACCCGTTGGCATGCCTTATCCTTACCACGGGCCTTGTGTTCAAAAGTTTCCACAACCTCCCTAAATATTGACACCAGCTGGGTTTAAACACACAAGCCTGTGGGGGGCATTGTGACATGACATCATATTCATATCACAACAGTTAGGTGGGAAAGCCTGGTTCAGAGATGAGGGGAGCCACAAAGAAATACCATCCTAAGACGATAGGGCAACTGTCCTCTGCTGAGTAAAGGACTAGAGAAGGAAGGAACGGGAAGGCTGGGGAAATGGAGAAGGCTGAGAAGTGCTTGCTTTGCAAGTGCAAGGAACTATGCTTGATCCCCAGAACACATGCAAACAGGACAGTGTGTGATGTGCATTTGTGACTCACTTCTGGGATGGGAAAGATAGCAGCTCCAAAGCTTGCTGAGTAGCAAGCCTAGCCTTTAGACAAGGCCATTAAAAGAGCTTGTCTAAAACAAACGAACAACAAGGTGGATGATGGTACCCAGGAAACAACAGTGAGCTTGTCCTCGGGCTTCTGCATGTGTGTTCGCAGGCAGAGTATAATCGCAGCCTTTGGGCCATGCAGGGTTGCAGCAGGTGTGAGCAAATTGAAGAAGGGTGTATGGTGGGACAGTGGGGAGCCACAGTAAGGAGCACAGATTCAGAACCAGATATGAAATGGCCCTTGAAGCTGGTTGTTCTCAGTAACCGCATGTGGCATGAGTTAGCACAGAAGATAATCCAAAGGAAACCAAACAAATAATCAAAAAAAAAAAAAAAAAAAAAAAAAAAGTAGTGAGACAGAGACAGCGCTGATAGCTGAGCATTGAGAACCTTACCAGCTAAACAACTGAGGATATTTTTGTAGTGATGGGGGAAAAAGACCCCCAAACAGGGGGCAAGGAAGATAGTAACTAGCTGTGCTCAGCCAAGAAATAACTGTGGAGTCAGGTGAGGTAGCACACGTCTTTGATCCCAGCACTTGGGAGGCAGAGTCAAGTGATCACTATGAGTTTGAAGCCAGCCATAGTGATTTCTGAACCTGACAGGGTGCATAGTGAGACTCTGTCAAAAGAAAGGAAGGAAGGAAGAAATTAAAAAAAAAATACAGGATTAGAGAAGTGATGTTCAATGAGCTTTGTTATGAGCACTTTCCTGCCAGCCTGGCCCCAGAGCCTCTCAGCCCCAAATAACAAGCAAAGACAGTGTATTAATAATGAAACGGTTGGCAAGTTACTAGTGTTTCTTATTGGCTAGCTCTGTCTAAATATTAACCCATTTCTATCAATTTAAGTGTTTCCACGTGGTCTAGCCTTACCAGGAATGCAGGCCCTGCATCTCCTTTGCCTGCTACATCTCTGTAGAGAAGAGAGCGATTTTCTGTTTTCCCTGCTTATATTCTGATTCTGCCCAGCTACATCACTTCCCCACCTGTCTGTACAGACCTCCAGAACTCTATGGTTAGCTAGTGGCAGTATCTGCCATGCTACGTCACTTGCTGCCTGGCCAATCAGTGTTTCATTCATCAACCAATAAGACAAACATACGTATAAAAGAACATTCCCCATCAGAGCTTTCATTGCCTTTTTTTTTTTCAGGGGTGGGATGTCTGAGCCAGGAGGACTCTTAGTTTAATCCCTGATTTTATCATTCAGAAAACCAAGGCCCAGAGAGGACAGTGAGGTTGTATCCCACAGACATCCATGTAGGCCAGTGAAGTTCTGGTAGGCCTATACCGTATTTAGAAAATAGCAAGAATAGTATGTCTTAGACACACAAGTTCCTGCAATATGACCGTAAGATGAGTGAGAACAGAACCCTGAGGTTTGGCTTATGACCCCTGCATTCTGATTTCAAAATCTTGACCTTGCTAACCTCAGTCCCTACAGACCTTGGTGAACAGTAAGCTGTTCAGCAATAGGGCCATCCAAAAGCTAAAAGAGTCCTAAGAAAGCCACCACGTTCCAGACAGTTGCAAACCACAGTAGACAGCAGGCTGAGGACAGATGGGAACCCGTAACAACATCCTGCTCCCTGGATCTCCAAGATCTGGGAAGGACCCTGCTCGCTGGGGCCAGTGGCCCTTTCCAGGATGCCCCACTCTGGTCTTGGTTATCTGGCTCTTGCCCAGATTCACATCAGTTTTGAACACTGTGATAATCTGTGATGCTTCAGCCAGCACCATGTCTCTACACCACAGTTTGTCACAATAAATTAAAAACAAATTGCGATTCCCATGGCCCGTGAATGCATTTCGTTTAGCTTCCTTTGAAATACATCTTCAGAGTTGTGCTCTACAAATCTGGCTGACACTATAAATATGTATGAAATTGCAGTGGCCTCCTACACCCTTGGAGAAGCCAGCTCAGGGATGGATAACAGACAGAGAGAATTTTAAGTACATCCTGTTCCACCAAGGCTGACTTCTTTTCCATTTCCTTGTCTTTTCTCCTTTGCTTCCTCTTGATCTCCTTTCAATCCAGCAGAAAAATAATTACTTGGAGGGCCGAGTCTGGCAAGCTGATTTTTTTCCCCCTTTCTTAACAGTGTTGCAAAACCTTAAACTGTAAAAGGAATGCCAGCCTCCCCCAATGCATAAACACAGCTTGGCTTTGGCAAACAGGAAACCATCCCAGGGCTGTGGGCTCCGGAGCCAGGAAATGGGTCTTCGCTGCCCTGGCTACCTTCCCCACAGGTTCTTCCTGGCCATTCAATACAGTTAAAAATAGTAACCACCAAAACCAGAAGAAAAAAAAAATGAGAGGATTTCATTGTCTAGCCACAGATTTGGGTGGCTGCAGAGGGAACGAAATCTCTGAGTGGGTACAGCGAGAATTCTTGTAAGGCGAAGATTGATCCCTTTAGCAAAATTTCAACCCAAGTTTCTCCCAGAAGCCAGCTTATGCCAGGAAGGAGGTGAATCAGACACGGGTTGCCTAGGCATACATGTGCACACATGGGCATGCATATACACACTCTAGGTGAGATGAAACCCCAGACCCACCCCCCATTGGTATAACCTGTGTGCAATGCAGGTGGTGCACGGGACTCATTTGGCTTATAAGGCTAGGAGAAAGGAAAAATGATTTCAGAAGGCATGTGGAGGCTGCAGATGGGGAATAAAAGAGAAATCAATTTTTATCATGAAGTGGTCTGCTCTATTGCCAGCTAGGAGTGTCAAAAGCGCCACAGTAGAGGTCAATTCATAATGATGAAAAGATTAGCATTCTCAGTTTATGGCCCTAGTCCTAGATTTTGCCATATTTGCTACTCTATCAGGTGAGTGGAGTTTAAGATAACTTGTATATACTAGGGATCTTCCAAATGTTGTCAAGAGTTTGCATCCCCAGAGTCCATGTAAAGCCAGGCACGATTGCACACATGTCTGTGATGCCTGGTCTCCTATGGGAGATGAGAGAGAGAAAGCAGTAGCACTGTGAGCTCACAGGCCAGCCAGCCTGCCATATGCAGCGGCTGCAGTATAGACCCTGTTTCAGACAGGGTGGAAGGTGAGATTGGTACCTAAGGTTACCTTTGACCTCCACTTGGCATACAGGTGTCTGGACTCACTCAAGAGTGTGTATGTAGGCACACACACACACACACACACACACACACACACACACACACACACATTTTTAAAAAACTATACGATCTCTGTACCATCTTTGAACACAGTATCTGATGCGGGATGTCCTTCTGTATATATGTTTCTTTTATTGGTTGATGAATAAAACACTGATTGTCTAGTAGCCAGGCAGGAAGTATAGTTGGGACTACCAGACGAGAAGAATTCTGGGGAGAGGTGGCCAGGGAGATACCATGTAGCTGAGGAAGAAGTAACAGGTCTGGACCCTTCTCTGGTAAGATAAGACCATGTGGAAATACTTAGACTAATAGAAATAATTAAGAGAGAGCTAGCCAATAAGAAGCCTGAGCCATTGGCCAAATAGTTTCTAGTTAATATAAATATCTGTGTGTTTATTTGGAGCTAAACATCTGCACGACCAGGCGGGACAGAAACTCTGTCTTCAAGTACCGGAAAGCTTTGTGTTACTATAACAAAATTTCCTGAGAAATTTTACAGAGGCTTCTTTTGGCTCGCATTTCTGGAGGTTGCCATCCATGACTGGTTAGCCCTTTGCTCTGGGTCTGTGATGAGACTGGACTTCATGGCAGAGGTGAATGGCAGAGAAAAACTGCTCATCTCATGCTTGGAAATAAAAAAGAGCGGAAGAGGAGAGAGCTGGGTTCCTGCTATCCCCCTCCCAAGCACAGGATCAATCGCTCCAACTCCTCATAGCAATGGTGACATAACAATAACAAATCTTTAACATGTGGCCTTGGGCAGTTATTCCTGATCTGAGCTCCCAGGACAAAGGCTTTATGGCTTAGTTAAGGAGAGAGAACTCTGTAGAAGTAGCTAGCCATAAACATTCTGACATCTAATTACTAATCTCTAACACCTGTCACACACATGTTGCTTTGGGCCTTCCAGGGTGCAGCTTAAGCAGAGAACTGAGGATAAATGCCTACCCTCTGGTAATGTAGGAGACTGCTGATAAGCAGCATGAAGGCGGAGGGAGGGTGCACAGTCTGTTGGCCGAACTAGAGAAAGTGCTAAGGAAGAAAACAAGCAAGGGAGAGGAGTTCTGGAAAGAACCAAGGTTAGGTGGGTGAGGTGGGCTGGGGATGTTTGCAGTGCTAGAGTATTTGCAATAGTGCACAGGGTGTTGGGTTCAATCCTTAGTGCTGAATCACACACACACACACACACACACACACACACACACACACACACACACAAATAAACCCAATAGGAATGGAAATCAGGAAGGTGTAGAGATAGCTTAGTCGGTACTGACTGCCATGCAAGCACAAAGGCCTGGCTTCCAAACCCCAGTGCTCATGAGAAAAGCTGGGAACTACAGTGTGCATCCCTAACCCAATGCTGTGGATCCCTGAAATTCACCCCTCAGCCAATCTAGGCTAAGAAGAAAATAAATAAATAAATAAATAAATAAAACAAGGAAAGAAAGGAAAAAGATGTCAGGGGACTGAGGAAGTCAGCTGGCAGGGTCTTCTGTGTCTGCACAGGTGTACAGACTCACTCACAATATGTCCATGGAGCTGGAGTTACAGGCAATTGTGAGCCACTGTACCGGGGCTGGGAATCGAATGTGGGTCCTCTGGAAGAGCAGTAAACACTCCTAACCCATTAGCCATCTGCCCAGGCTTAAATACCTTAAATAATCTCTTAGATGATTTAGACAAAATAAAGTGTGAATCCCTACCATGGAAAGTTTATTGTGGGAATGTAAGGGAGTCAGGGAAGGGAAGAGAGAAGAGACAGAGAGATAGACAGAGACAGAGAGAGACACAGAGAGACAGACAACTGCCTTCTCAGAGAAACAGCAGGAAAGAGAGGTAAACTGTGAATCTTATGTGACCCATGTTACTTAGGAATGATGAAAAGAAAACAGAAACAGCAAACAAAAACAGACTTCTGTATGTCAGGTCCACCTGGCCCCAATACTTTCCATCTGCAATTGGTTGAATCTGTAGGTCCAGAACTTGTGGATACAGAGTGTTGACTATACCAAAATTATATAGTTCAGCTAGGACAAGTATTCCCTTTTAGACAACTTTTTATTACTAAATGTATTTATTTTGTGGGTGGGACATGCCATGACATGCATGTGGAAGGCGAAAATAACTTGGAAGAGTCAGTTTGTCCCTTGCACTGTCCACGGGATCAAGCTGGGGTTACCCAGCTCCAAAGCAAGCCCCTTTCCCCTGTAAGCTATCCCTTAAACCCAGGTTTCTGTATGCTTGGGGGACTGAGGGACCGCTGCATGGGAACAGGGTAGGGAGAAGCTTTGCCTGAAGCACAGGCTGGACTCCTGCACAGAGCGCCCTGCAGTCATGACCCGATGGATGAGGGATGAACATTCTTAGCAAGAGGTAGATCTGTGAAGAGGAAGAGGAAATTCATACAAGAGTGAGGCATAATCTAGATCTGGAAAGCTGGAAAAGCTTTGTCTGGTTAAAGGAAGGACCCAGAGAAGAAACATGCTGTTGTTCACATGAACAGTCAACCGTGAACTTGGGGCCCAGGGTATGAATGTGGCCATGTATCAGGTACCCTAAAATCGTTTTGTCGAATTGCCCCATTTAGGGAGATACATACATCCAGAAGTTTCTAGTGACGTGGCAGACCCCATCAGCGTGCCTGGGGCAGCACAAGGTGGTGTCTCTTCCTCTTGCAGTTCTCCTGGGAGAGGGTTTCTGGGTAGAAGGCAGTGCTGTGCCTACAGCCAGAGGGGTTGGGGTTCAAGTCCTACTTGGTTTCATCCTATTTTGTGACCTGGTACCAAATGATGTCTCTGAGCCTTAGTTTTCTCCTCTCTAAATTTAGAACATTAGCTTATTTTTTAAAACATAAAATCCAGGGTAGTTGTAGGTGTGTATTAACCACTAAGCAAGGCACACCCATTATTACCGTCACCATATAACTATGTGAAATAAAACAGTGGCTACCTCGCTGTTATGAAATCCCATCCTTGGTCTCAGGGATGTTAACATTGGTCATCAACCATAGAACTCTCAGCCTGGGGCTAGGTGACTCAGTGAGGGACACAGAAAGGTTAAGTGATGTACACCGGAGCTTGGGATGGCAAAGGGGTAACACTTTAACCTGCGGGGGTGACTTCCGGGTCAGGGGGCATCTAGGAGAGAGGCAAGGGAGAAGGCAGGTGGGACTGAGCAAAGGGCAGGTTTGAAGGTGCCAGTCGAGGGTCATGAGTGGAAATCTTCCTTTCAGAATGTACCGTGGAGGTGGCGTCCTTTAGGATGAGCCTGGGGGGAGGGGGAGGCACTGATACTTCTGCCCTTCTTCCCTGTGCACTCTTTCTGCCCATCTATGTAAAAATCGAATAACCGCTGTTAGACCATGAGGAGTTTCAGTCATTAAGACTGGCCTGACTAAGGTCTGCAGTGAGTCAGGAAGGCTAGCGTGTGGGAAACCAACGATGAGTGGTTGGAGGCATCTGAGAGCGTGCTAAGTGTGACGGAGGAGAACACTGTGGGGAATGCGGAGACCAGGTCCTCCTGCAGATGACATTTGGTGCCTGGACATGGGTGTCCCTTTCCAGGCAGACTGCTCATGACTGTGCTGTGGTCTTCCTTTTAGCATGGGGACCATTTTTTGTTTTTTCTACTGCCATCTGCTTGGCTCCTGCTGTGTATAATCTAGACTCCACATCCAGATATTGACCCAGTGTAACAAACAGGCATCCAAACGCTCACTGATTCATTGATCATTGAGGTATTTGGTTAACTTCTTAGCTCATAATCTATTTTTAACGTTTACTGAAGACTTATTATGCTCCAGGCAATGTGTCTTATGTGCATCATCTCATTCTCCCCCCCCCCACCACAAACACTTGATGATACACGGTCCCATATTTGTTTTGCAAAGAAGGGAAAATCCTTGGTGAGTTTTCATAGCATGTTTGGCCCTCCAGCTGGAAAGCAGGGGGGGCCCAATACAAACTCAGGTATTGCTTCACGCAGAGACATCAATATCGAGGTCACTTAAATACTGACTTGTTTATGTCTATTAAAGTGGGACCCTAAAGTATGGAGATGGGTGAGTTGGGAGGGAGATCAGTCTATTGACAAGACATTAATGTTACACCAAGACCTTTTTTTTTTTTTTTTTTTTTTTGCCATTCTGTATTATTTCTATAAGCATACTTCAAACTGTAAAAAGCATCCGCTATGCTTAGGGATTGCTTATAACTGATGAGGATTTGGAGAGGAACAATAGACAAACTACTGTTGTGTTCCAGGAGCTTGCCATCTAATGGAAAGGTGGGGGGATAGATGAGTATAGGCATGCTGGCCTTTCTCTGTGACAAACATGCAGGCAAGTATGCTCAGGGGCTTTGGGAGCAGCCACCAAGAGGCCACAGACCCCCAAAGCAGAGGGCCTTCTCCTGTGGAAGCTGATTTCTTGGCTGAGCATTGCGCATACCCAGCCATGCTCAATGGCACAGCCTCAGAGCAAGACTGACCAGCTTAGAGTCTCAGGCTTGGCACAGATAGTGCTCTATATGGCTCGGTGGTAAGACATGAGGAGATGATGGATTGGTAGAAGTTGGGGTTAGCAAGGTCATAAAGGCCAGGTTATAAAAAAGTCTTCCATAAATGCCAGATAGTGGCCCACAGCCTGAAAACAGCGGCACACCACCGAATTGGTTCCATAGAGGCCAGCGTAGCAGCCATAGAAACCAACTAAAAACTGAGGACAAAGCTCAGAATAGGGCTGGGCACATGCCTGCCATCCTACCACTTGGGAAGAAGAGTCTAGAGGACTGAGTCTGAGGCCATCATGGGCTACGTGGCAAGTTCCAGACCAGTCTATGCTACCTAGTGAGGTAAGAGCCTAGCTTAAAAACAAATCCAAATGAAGGATCGGAATGGGCCTGCAACAGAGAGGCTGGAGAGCAAGAGACTGAGGAGAAAGATTCTAGAGTGAGCAAGAACGGGGGCTGCAGGGCTGTTGACTTGGGTAGAGGGATTTCAGCATGTTACTCTCCATTCAGAACCAGGAGACGGCTGTATCATTACTTCATATTAGAGTTCCGGTTGGGATTTTCATCTTGTGGCTGATGCCTGTTGGTTATGGTTAATAGAGACTACAAACAAGTATAAAGAGCCTCGTGACAGGTACGGTTCCAGGTTCCTACCCCTGTCATGGCATTTCCATCACCTGGGGTAGATACTACTGCCCCTATCTCTCTAAACAAAGGGCTTGAGGCTCAAGAATGTCAAGAATGGATCCAGAGTCTGTCACAGTGACAAGTCTGGGATTCAAATTCAGTCCAGCACTTGTCCTTGCTTAAGAAAGCCCCAAATCTCCCTCTATTCCACCCACACCCATGCTTTATAATTGTGTTGATAATCCGGGTCATTTAAGAAATACAGTTTTATATCCCCCCAATTCTCAGTGAAGCAAGGGTCAAAGGCTGTGCCAGGCACTGGAACAAAGGCTTTGGAGTTCATGAAATAGATTCTTCTGACTGGAGAGATGAACATTCTGGAAGCATTGACTTCAGACCCCTAGTTTCCATGTGAAAAGCCAAGCATGGCGGTAGATTCTAGCAGCCTGGCACTGGGAGGCAAAGACAAGAGGAGCCCCAGAGTTTTCTGGCCAGCCACCCTACCAGAATGAGCTCCACGCTCATCCAGAGAGTGTTTCTCAAAAAGTACAGTGGAAATTGATAGGATAAGGCACCCAGTATTAACCTCTGGCTTCTACATGCACCCGAACACATATTGCACACACATGAGTGTCTACACACACACACACACACACACACACACACACACACACACACACGTGTGCATACTCAAACACACTCCCTTCAGCAGGTTCCAGTGAGGTGGGAAGGAGTCATTAAAGACTCTTTAATATTGGGATTGAGAGCACCAGGTTCCATTTGGCCCTACAGTCTTGAGCTCATTCTTTCTTGTTTTGTTTTGTTTGGAGCTAGGGTCTCACCGTGTATCTTTGGCTGGGCTAGAATTTGCTGTGTAGACCGGCCTGACCTCGAGCTCTAAGATCTGCCTGTTTCTGTCTCTCAAAAGTTTGGTTAAAGGCATGCACTACTACACCTGGCCTTTATCTTTTACTTTTTTTTGGTTTGTTTTTTCATGACGGGGCTTAACTATATAGCTCTGGCTGTCCTGGAAGTCATTATGTAGCCCTGACTGGCCTTGACCTTGCAGAGATCCACCTGCCTCTGCCTCCTGAGTGCTGGGATTAAAGGTGTGCACCACCACTGCCCTGGCCTCCTTTGCCTTTTTACTTGTGTCTTACTGATCCTGCACTCAGCTGGAAAATGACACCACATGACAGTATTTAGTAAGTACACTCTAGGAACAAATCACTCGACCTCCTTGTTATTTCTGCTCTGAAGCCCAGCCCAACCTGTTCAGGAAATGCTGAGAACTAACTGGGTGTTCAAAGATGCCTGGCTCTGCCCCTGGGGAGCTTGTGGTAGAAGAAGGAAGGTGAGAAGGTGTGGTGGGCATGGGCATAGCATCCTGGTTCACTGGGAAGATGACTCACGCAGCTATGGTAGGGTGGGGAGAGGGTGAAGGCTCCGCAGAGAAGGTGACTTTTGAACTGGCTGCAGAGGCAGACCTACATTGCTTCCGGAGAGATGCCAGGGACAACACTCATCGTGTCACAGTTAAATCCTGGCTCCACAACCCTGTCTTAAGAACTTTGCAAATATTATTTATCCTCTCCTCCCTGTAATAATGCATGGGGTGTCGACTAGTGTTATCCTAGTTTATAGCTCAGGAAATGCGGGCTTGGCGAGGATTTGTGCCTAAGTGATGTGATTCCAGCTCATTCTCTAGACCACCGTATGGAACTTGAGCAAAGCTGAGGAGCTGGGAAGATTCCTGGTTCATTCATGGTGTAAGGTGGATGAAAGGAAGCAGGAAGGCAAAGATGTAAAAGGTACAAGACCAGGGTGTGGTGTGATTTCCAAGGGTTTATTTCCTCGGCATAACTAAACAGTAGCCACATGGTGTGACTAGATCAGATCTGTGTTTCATACAGATGCCAAGTAACAAAGCAGCAGAAGCCACAGGCATCAGTGTCCACAGGGTGCCAGGGTCAGAGTGCTCAAGTAGGACATAGGTCAGGTGGGAAGGAGGGTCTCCCCTTGACAAAGGTGGCAAGCTCCCTGGCTCCATAACCTCGTGACTGACCAGTGCTCTGTGACAATGACAGCTGTTATCTGCTGGCCTCTCTAATTTAAACAACTTAATTAAGATATAATTGCATTATTTCCCACCTTTCCCCCCATGTTTGTCCTCTTCCAATGCAAACTTCTTTAATCATTGTTGTTACACACACACACACACACACACACACACACACACACACACACACACCACACACACACCAAATAAACATAATACAAGCTGCCGAGTCTGTTCAGTTTTGCCCGTGTTATATGTTTCTAGGGCTGCCCACTTGGCATTGGATAACCAATCTGGGCTTATCCCTGGAAAGCCTAATTCTCCCTCCCTTAAACTGAAGGGTTTGGATGCTTGGAACAGGCTCTTCCTTTCAGACCAGGCAGTGTGGCCACCTGGCTTTAGTTTTATGACATTTGAAAGTCCAGGAGTCTTGCTCACTCTTTTCTTGTTACATTTTCTTTTTGTCCTCATCAAAAACATTAGCATTGGTGTGCTTATGGGTGGGCATCTAGAAGGTGCTGTGCGAATGTTGATGTTACTGTCATCTGTAGGATGGCCTAGGCTTTCTTTTTCCTTTCCTTTCTTTTTTTTTTTTTTTTTAAGTTTATTTATGGCTATTGTGATGAGTGATCTGCCTTCATTTAGGTACTGTTATTCTACAGTGGATTAATTATGAAGGAGATAGTCTGAGCCATTGCTCACTCTACCACCTTCCCTTGAGTAGTATCACATATTCTGTGTCCAAATACAGGTAAAATTTCGCGTTGTTCATTCAGCATATACTTAGTGAGCACCTGCCAACCCAGGACACTGTTCTAGACACCTGGGCTGCATCCATGCCTAAAGAGACTTCTGTCCTCAAGATACTTCATTTTCCCTGCAGCCACAAGGACCTAGCCTGTTTGAACTGGCAGTTCGGGAATGTACACTTTCCCTCTTCTGTGCTCTCCGAATATGGGCTGTGGCCCCATCATTGCACATTCTCCATCCCATTTTGTCATGACTGCCCATAGCGTGGCAGCCTCTCAGCGGTGGGCACTCCACTGTCCCTCGGAGAGCTGTAGGTGGTGTGTCCAGGTTCAAAATATCACTATTTCTTTACATATTCGGAAAACGGGAGTTCTTGTTTGAGAAGGCAGTTTAACTCTATTACTAAAGCATTGTCATTGGCCACATGGCTAAGTGGAGACGGAGGAACGCACAGGCTGCTGCCGGGGATCATTTGGGTGGGGTGAATTCTTCATTCATGGAGGAAGGCTGCAGGGATCTGTTGGGGTTATAGACCACCGTGTAAGGGTAGGAAGTTCTGGTTTGGATGACACCCAGCTGGCGAAATTCAAAACCATCCCACATTTCTGGAAGTCTTCCATCTGTTTGGCTCACCCAGAGTCTATAGCAGATCCTCCATAGCTTCCAATGAGTTACAAAATGGCAGCGCTGTTAATGGAAGAGTACAGTGGGGGGGGGGGTAGGAGTGGGGGGAACGGAGTTAGAAGCATTAAGATTGGGCAGGCTTGCTGTTACTACTAAGTCTGTGGCTTCGGTAAGCAGTCTTGTCTCAGTTTTTCCTCCTCAATAATGTTCAAAAGAGAATAAAGAAGGGAGGCGGGAGAGGCTAGGAGGAGAGTGTTCGCTGCCCGCATACAAGGAACTGCGTTTAGATCCATCACACGCGCGTACCAAGCTGGCTGAGGCTGTGGTCGCCTGTGCCACCAGCACCATGTGTGGCAGTGACAGGATTACTGAACCTTGCTGGCTGCCACCCTAGTTTTGGGTCCAGTGAGGGATCCTGTCTCAAAGGAGCAAGGCAGAGGACGATAGGCTAGAGGACACTTGATGTTCCTCTGGCCTCATGAGCATGCATAAGGGCAAACCCATCCACATGCACACACACACACACACACACACACTACACACACATACACATACACACACACATACATGCATACACACATACACACTCACACATACACACATACACACACATATACACACACATACACACACACACTTACATGCATACACACATATACACTCACACATACACACATACACACACATACACACACACTCATGCACACACACATATACACACACATACACACACACACTCACACATACACACACATACACACATACACATACTCACACACAGACACATACACATACTCACACACACAGACACACGTACACACACATACACAAATATACACACATACACACACACACACAGCCACGTGTTCATATACCACAGTGACCCCTCCGTCCCCCAAGGAAAAAAGGAAGAGGCCATTACTAACGGCAGCACTCAGATTGCAGTAGAAGGATTGCTATGAGTCTGAGGCCAGCCTGGGTTGCCTAGTGAGTTCAGGGCCAGCCTGGGCTATAGGGTGAGATTATGTTTCAGAATAACAGTAACAGTAGTAACAAAAACCTAGCAAATGAATACACAAAAAGGCTGACATACAAAGAATGTGTGTCACTGTCCATTAAGCAGATATGTTGTCTTACATTGTTAGTTTTGTTGCAATTTTGTTTACTTTAATTAAAATGTAATTCTATTATTTACCCCCTTTTTTCCTCCAAACTCTCTGGTACCCCCCACTGCTCCCTCTCAAATTCATGGTGTCCTTTTCATTTATAAATATATAAATGCAATCTGCACAGTCCATTAAGTGTTGCTCGTGTATATATGATTTCAGGGCTGAACTCACCCCGAGCCCACACTAACCTGGACTTGAGTCTTTAGGGCTGTTCCGGTGAAGGCCAAAGTCAGGGCAAGGGCTGATGCCCAGTGAGGCACACCCAGCCCCACCCCCTGCAGCCCAGCCCCCAGCCAGTGCAGGGGAATCTGTGCAGCTGTCACCTTGCCACCAAATGAGCGCGGACCTTACATTTTACTGCTTCTGAGCTACAGCCAGAAATTCCTTGGCAAGGATTGGGTCAGGACAGGCTTGACTGTTTCCCATCACCCCGGGCTGCAGAGGGAAGTTACTACAGCAGGGTCCCAGGGTCTGTACACTCAGGGGTGACAAATGGCCAGCACATGGCCTGCTGCACGCGTGAGTCTGATGCGGAACAGACGAGGGTCATATCCTGAACCACGGGGACTGAGGCACAAAGCAAGGATAAAATGACGCCACAGTGCAGAATGTAAGGAAATAGGTGTGCTCAGGCTGAGGGTAGGAATGAGAACAGGGAGCTGGCAATCCCCTCCTGTATCTTTAAGGTTGGCAGGCCTATTTAGCATTGTGTTATTGGTGAAAGAGCAGGTTAACTGTATGAACGGCCAAACACCATTCATGAGCTAGAAAGCCAGCTTTCATCCATTTATTGATGTCTGCCATGAGTTTGCAGGACTGGAAAAGGTATTGTCCAGTGTCAAATACTAGTGGGTCATGGGAAACACCCTCTTGAAGCAGCTGGGCTCTTAAATGCATTGAAAAGTGCACACACCAGTTCTCTAAGCTCATACACTGATAAACAATGAAATCAGTACCATCTGGAAGGCCAAGATATGAGAAACACAATATTGAGACAAGATACCAGATCATGCTACCGTATGATTTCCTACATATTTATGTTCATGCACACAGGTTAGCACTACCCTCTATCTCTCCCCTGCATTTCTCTGCACATTAGTTAAGGCAGAGACTCATAACTGGTCAGAGTGCTGAAAATGAGTGTCTATTGAGAGCCCAGTCCCAAATGTGACATCTGTGGCAATCCTCCCCTCCCCCCTGCACCCCCTCTTCCCAAGGCTCAGGGAATCTCATGGAACAAAGGGCAGAAGGAATGAGTCAGAGAATGGGGGACATGCTGAGAAAATCAGTCCTCTAGTCATGGCATGGCCGTTGTGCTCACATACTCACTATAGCTACCCGTACCAGACATAGTCAACAAAATTCCAACAGGCAACACCGGTTGGATTCAGTGGGTTATTAACCAGAAAAAAGGGGAGGACATGAAGCTGGGCTGGGGGCATGCTGGGGATCCCTGGGGGTAGGGTGGAAGGGGGGATTGGGAATGTGGATGATTACAGTACATCACTGCAGGTGGGCTATTGGCATTCCTAGTCTTCCCCACTTCTACTTTGCTCTGCTTCTTGCTTTGGTTGAAAATGAACTTATTCACTCTGTCTAATTGAAACTATGGACTCTATGACCCGCACTTTCTCAGCCCCATTTCCAGTCTGTAGAAAACATCCTTCTACTCACTCTGATTTATACTTTTCTTGGGTTGAACATGTGAGTGTGAACGTGCAGTTGTCTTTTCCATGTGTGGCTTATTTCATTTAGCGGTGTATACACCTGGCTCATCTATACTGTTAAAGATGACAATTTTCTTCTTTTAAAAGGCCAGATTTTGTGTGTATGTGTGTGTGTGTGTGTGTGTGTGTGCTATTATTATCTATAATCAAAGATCAAATAGTTAAAGGGCTGAATCCCAGCTCGCAGGGTCAGAGATATGCAGAATGGCAAGAGTGAATGACTTATAGTTACTTCCCTTCAGTAATTAAGAAGCTATTGCTCAGCATGCTAGGCAGAGGAAGCACAGTATGGAGGGTGTGATACCCTGGATCTTTAAGTTCAGGTGTTACTACAGGGTTTAGGTTAAGATAACTCCATACTTTCTAGGTAAAACCTCCCTTTAAGGATAAAGAGGCAGGCAGTGGTGGTACATGCCTTTCATCCCAGCACTTGGGAGACAGAGGGAGGTGGATCTCTGTGAGTTCAAGGTCAGTTTGGTCTACAGAACTACACAGAGAAACCCTGTCTTGAAAAAAACAAAAACCAAACCAAACCAACCAACCAAACAAACAAAAGGCTGGGTGTTGGTGGCACACAGCAGTTAATGGGAGAGCTACCCTGTTTCTTATCTGTCTTGTGTTGGCATGGGTTGGGGAAATAAGCCCTTTCCCATGCCCACCAATGCCTGTGACAGGTAGGAGAGCTGTGAGAGCTGCCCCTGATCGCTACCAATGGCAACACCTGCTAGGGCAGCTCAACAGATCAAGCCCTGTTAGCAGAGCCAGTCACTGAAATCATGAACATAGGATAGTTGTTCCCATGTCCCATCTGGCAGACCAACCCTACAGCTGCACAGGCCCAGAACCAAGGGTTATGACTTGGCCGGCCTCAACATCCACCCCATCTGTTGGAGCTTGTGAAGAGACCTGACCTTCAGACTCAAAGCTGCAAGATCTCCCCAACACAGGGTGCCAGCAGGGTGTCCAGGGAGAGCCCTAGTGGAGACTCAGCGTTGAATGTGCACGGAGACCAAGGGCCTTCAACCAGACCAGTGACTCTTTGCTAAGAACACTTGCAAGTGAAGATGCATAGACCACGGGGTACAGTGTAGCTTGTTGGGTCTCACTTCAGCTTCCATAATGAGAATTCGAATTCCATCCCTTTTTTTGTGTGTTTTTATCATATTTTCATATTTTTTGTCTTGAATTTTGTTTTATTCATGGAGCAGGGGTGGATTTGAAGGGATGGGATGTAAATGGAGTTAAGATACATGATTATGAGTTGGGGATTGGTGGTACACGCCTTTAATCCCAGCAGAGGCAAGTGGATCTCTGTGAGTTCGAGGCCAGCCTGGTCTACAGAGCTAGTTCCAGGACAGGCTCCAAAGCTATAGAGAAACCCTGTCTCGGAAAAAAAAAATACATGCTTATGAGAAACACATAGAATAAATAAAATTTCTTCTACTTATTATTAATAATAATAATAGTAAAAAGAGTGCTTACTGATTTCTCAGAGAACTGAGTTTGGATTCTATCACCTAGATTGAGTGGCTCATAACCAACCACCTGTAACTAGCCCAAGAATCCGATCTGCACTGTTGCACACACACCCACACAATGACACACACACAGCACACACATGAAAAAAACTAAAAACTTTGGAAGACTAGTCAGTCAGAATCTCTGTGGAATGGCTCACTCTACAAGTAGTCCCAGAGGCAGCACTGGAACCTTAGAAGCCCCCAACTTTCAGACGACAGGCATAGCTATAGGCTAGCACAGCTAGATGGCAATTTTAATTGGAGAGATGGCCACTAATCTCTGCAAGGGGGAGCACTATGATTTGGCTGAAGACAGTGTTGATGGGCAACAAATCCCCTGAACTTATAGTAGTGGGGAGATCAGAATCATCTATAAAGGGGAGATGTGTGTGTTCATCAGTGTTTATCCTGCCGTTTCTAGGGAAGGGCGGCTGTGGGGTCATAAACTATTGAGACATTTCCATTCTATGCAGAGTACTTTGTTGTTGTTTTGAGACAGGGTTTCTCTGTGTAGCCCTGGCTGTCCTGGAATTCCCTCTGTAGACCAGGCCATCCTTGAACTCACAGAGACCCACCTGCATCTGTCTCCTGAATGCTGGGATCAAAAGTGTGAGGCACCACTGTCTGGCCATGCACAGATTTCTATAGGATGGATTTTCTTAAAACTTTTCCACTTGTGAACTTACACACACACACACACACACACACACACACAATTTGTTTTTATTTTATGTGCATTGGTATTTTGCCTGCATGTATGTCTGTGTGAGGCTGTCAGAAGCCCTGGAATTGGAGTTACAGACAGGTATGAGTGGCCATGTGGATGCTGGGAATTTAACCAGGTCCTCTGGAAGGGCAGCCAATGCCCTGAACTGCTGAGCCATCTTTCCAGCCCCTGAAATTTTCTTTTGGTTGCTGCCTGCCAATTTTTTTCCCCCCGCCACTCCAGGCATAGAGGTATGTAAAATAGTTATACAAATCAAACATTTACTGATAATAAATCATAGATAAATATATTTTAAAACTAGTCTGTTGTTACACATTTAACTTCATTATTTACTCAATCAGAAAGCAAATTTACATGCTAGTGAGGCATATAGGTTTAAAGGATTAAATCTTGCCTGGGTATTTTGTATTGCAGAACAAAGAACACCTTCAACATTTTTATGGATGGTAGATATTTTGATTACATAATCACCAATATCAAAAATGTCAGTTCATAGAAATGCATCATTTAAAATGGCAGAAGGATGTTTGGGTCCATTTCAGAAATTGTTGGAAGTTCTGTTGAAATTTTACTTAACTATTTGCTTTGGAAATCCAAGTCAGCAGCTGGAACAGTTTTTAAAATTTATATCCAGGGTCTGGAGAGATGGTTAGAAGCTCTTGTTGCTCTTGCAGAGGATCCAGGTTTGCTAGCCAGCATCCACAACCACCAATAACTACAGTTTCAGGGGATTCAATACCCTCTTCAGACCTTTACAGACACCAGGCCAGCATGTGGTGTACATACATACATTCCAGAAAGCACTCATACATGTAAATTTTTTAATTGTTTTTATATTTATGTGTGTGTTGTGTGTAGATGCACAAAGATCATAGGCATTTTCATGTCATATTTTAAAAACTGAACCAATCGTGCTGTTACTTAACCAGAATGAGTATCTATTGCCCAGTGAGGCTGTGGGATAGTTAGACTCTCTTTGGTGTTTGTTTTCACTATGCAAACATCATGCCTTTGGAGTGTCAGCTAGCCTTAAAGATCACGTCTAACATGAACCTTTGTGCTTTGCTGACCATGCAGTCCCTGAGGGAACAGTATTTTAAGATCTCTAGGCTGGACTGCTTGTCTTTGGGTCCTCTTCCATGACAATTTCCTTCAGATAACTTTAAAAACAACTGTATTCTCCACGGTAGTGGGATCTCAGCTAGAGGGAACGCAGTGGCCGTGACCATTTTCTAAGTTTTAGAAACAAATCTTGAAGGAGAGCATGAGATTCATTTGCTTGGCTATAAGAGGCGAGTTGGTCGAATGAGCTAGATTTTAGCTGAGTGCCTGCTGTGCAAATGGTATCTGCTCCTTGCTTGAGCAAGGCAAGCACAGCAGAGATGGCCTCTTTCTCATTACTCAGGAATATTCAGTCCTTCACTTGAAATGGTCCTTGACGCAGTAGGAAGGATGCGTTCATGACAGAAGAAAAGTACAAAGGAGACCCCACTTGTTCAAGACCCCTTTAGTATACACCTTCTAATACCGCAGCTGACATGCACTGGGAAAAGAATGAGTATTTTCGTTCTTTCAGTTCTCTTTTGTATTTGATTTAGCTTCTTATTTGTGTGCTTGTTGTTCTTTTCCGGTTATAAAACCATATCCCTAGGGGATGCACTCCAAAAGAGGACATGCTCTTTGGGCCATTTGGAGCATCTGTATACACCATGCCTGAAGAAACTTGCCACCACGATTGGCATCAATCTGACAATTGGCCTGTGTCACCAGGTTGGGCTTTGGTCCAGCGTGGTCAGATGTCTTTGTCCACCCAGCCTCCTTCTGAAACAGCAAGTACCTCTTCATTAGCAAGCCGGCTCAAGCCGGTCCCCCGTGCACAGCTGGAGGCTTTGGGTCCACATATTTGGAGCTCTCTTGGAATTTCATCCATAATATCTTTCCAAAGCAGTTTCCGCACAAATTAGCAGAGAGCCATGAAATGAGGGGATTCTTGGAGGCTTCTCATTTTATGAAACTGAATTAAAATTACATTTACAGAGAGGAGCATGGGAGAGCAAACAGCAAGAGCAGGAAGAAAAGTGCCTGAGGGGAAACACAGAAGGCACAGTAGGAAAAAGTGAAAGGAAGGAAGGAAGGAGGAAGGAAGGAAGGAAGGGGGAATTGTTGCCAAACCCTCAGTTTTCAAAGAGGAAGAGCAGGGAGCAGACACCAACTCTGGGGGAAAACTGTATAACTGTACATGCTTTTTGCATCCGATTTTGTTTGAAACAGTGTTTGCTAACATTAACAATGATGTTCCCTGAGCATACCACCTTTGGCGAATCCAAGATTAGGATTCCTATTGGATGGATTCTCACAGTATTCAAGCCTGTGTTAGTTCCCTTTCCTGTGGGCTGTGGGGGCCAGGCCCCGAGTAGCAGACTTCTCCCTGTTTCAGACAACAGAAGTTCCCAATTTAAGCCTTTATTAAAAGTGTTTACATCAGCACAGACTCGAAAATCTGCCCTAAAGGGCGTGGTGCCCGAAGGAGAGTCTTACTGATGCAGAAGGAGGGGACCATTCCAGTGCCAGCATACCACTGTTTCACCAGGCGAGAGGACCAATTCCTTCCCGAGAATACAGGCCTTTACTGAGGTCCGGTGAGGCTGTGCCTGGCTCTTTGCCTCCATGGGAATGAAACTCCTGAGTCCACTTTGCTAATGAAGGAAATGGTAACAGAGCAGAGCAAGGTAGATTACTCTGAGCTGCTTGAAATAACCCTTTAGTTGCTAGACAGAGAGCCCCATCCCCAGCCCTGTGCTTGGCTTTGCCCTCCAAAGTCACAACTGCACATATGACTGTGGTGAGAACCAGGTGCTATGTTTGATTTTATTATGTATTTATTTATTTATTTATTTATTTATTTATTTATTTATTTATTTATTTATTTTTGAGGCAGGGTCTCTTCTATCCCAGGTAGCTTCTCATTTATTGTGACTTTTTGATTCTCCTGCCTCCACTTTCCAGGTGCTAGGATTATAGATAGGCACCTCTGGGATCAGTTTTATTTGGTGTTGGGAATTGAACCCAGGTCTCCCTGTACACTAGACAATCACTCTACCAACCGAGCCACACATTCTCAGCCCAGTCATACTTTTTGTTTTTTGAGATAAGGTCTCTGTGCAAGGGCCCAGCCGTTCTGACTTTCTCTGTATAGATCAGGTTGGCCTCCAGAGATCTGCTTGCTTCTGCCTCTAGAGTTCTGGAATTAAAGGTGTGCACCACAATGCTGGGCCTTAGTCACAACATCCAGAGTTTTGAAAACTGGTTCCTGCATCCAAAATAGATTAGATTCTTCTTCCCTAGATTTGAAATTATTTTGTAAACCAGCTCAGGGTTGGCCAAGGATTAGTAACTATGAGATGTTAGGTTTCCTGGATGGCATCTATGTATGTATGCATGTATGTATGCATGCATGCATCTATCTATCTATCTATCTATCTATCTATCTATCTATCTATATCTATCTCTTTAAAATATATCAGCACAAATATTTAGATCTCTCTCTCTCTCGTGTGTGTGTGTGTGCATGTGTAAAAACTCAACACATTTAACATTTCTCTCCAAACCTAAACATCTCTAAGTGCACAGGACGGTGAGATTTATTAGGTCTGTGTGGGAAGCCACAGTGGCTACTTACATGGGTTGCAATGTAGGAGGCAGATTTCTGGGTGCCCTTCACTGCCGGGCAGAAGAGAAACTAGGGTCCCCTGCTGCGCCTGCCTTCAGAGACCCTCCCTCCACGCTCAGGCCCCAGGTTCTCTTTTTAAAAATGCAACCAGCACACATTCTCCTCCATGTGTTCAGGACTTGACTCCTGGAACCTAGCTCTCCTTTACACTCTGCTGAAGAGAGAGCCTTAAACTGGCAGAAGGTATTAAGTTAGGGGGGCTCACAGACTGATGTCTCAGGGTTCGGGCCCAGTCTCCTCTCCCTCCCCCAAGGCTTGGGCTGTGCAGCTCAGGGGCCCCAGCCCACTGCTGGAAGGGCCTTCTCCCAGACAAGCATTTTCTTTTTTAATTATCAAATGAGTGCTGGTAGAGTGGGAGGTGAGGAAAAACATGAGAAACTGATGTAATCTTTGTCACATCATCAGTTTTTAATGAAAACATCTAGAGTTTTACCTTTACAGGGGAGGAATTCCATTCTCAAGCATTTGTGAAGAGGGAAGTATTCAATCAGTGTGTGTGTGTGTGTGTGTGTGTGTGTGTGTCCACTGAAATGTACTTACAGCTTTACCACCTAACTTAATCAACATTCTGTCGGCTGTCTGCTGCCCATCCCTTTCTGTCTTTTTATGGAATTTCAGTTCCAAGAGGGCAGGAATTCAGTCCAGTTCTCCAGCCCACTTCTTAGCTGGGCCCTGGGAAGGCTGCTGCATAGTAAATATTGATTGGACAAATGGGTGAGTAAGGAGAGGCATGCAATGGGTTGGAAGATGTCAGGGTTCCAGAATAATGGCAGCAGGGCTCCTGGGGGCCTGGCAGCTGCAGCAACTTCTGTACCTTCTGAGGAGTCACTTCTGCTATTTAGGTATGTGTTCAGGGAAGTAATCATTGTAGCTGATATTGAATGACTACTGTGCACAAACAACCTTGTAGGTTCTATATCATTCATTCATTCATTCATTCATTCATTCATTCATTCATTCACTCATTGTCTCACGTATCCCAGGCTGGCCTCAAACTCACCTTAAACTTGTGGTTCCCCTTCTATTACCAACCAATTGCTGGCATTTTAGGTGTCACCTTGTCTACATACATTTATTTTTATTTCAGCTCCTCTCTCTCTCTGTCTTTCTCTCCGTCTCTGTCTCTGTCTCTCTCTCTCTCTCTCTCGATGGTCTCATCCAGTAGCCCACACTGGCTTGGGACTCATTATGTAGCCCAGGATGACCTTGAACTCATAGCAACCCTCCGGCCTCAGCCTCTCAAATGTTTCTGGCATGGTCCGCCACAACTTGCTGCTACATTTATTTCCTGCGGAAGGTGTACACCAGGCTTCTACTGCTCCCATTACATGCAGAAGGAAGCCGGAAGGGAAAGTTTAAGTACTTCGAAGTCATACTGCTAGTAAGGAGAGCTGGAATTAGATGGAGGCACCCAGGACTTGAACCTCCTTGGTGAGGTGGCAGAGATGTGGGATCAGAGGACCCTGTAGACACCCCAGCCCCTACTCCAAGATTAAAACAGAAATGGTGCTGGGAGGCAGCTTGATGGGCAGGTCCCTGTCAGGCTTCACAAAGGCCACCCGTGGAACAAGGTCCAGATGGTTATCACAAGAAGATTGGAGTGCAAAGTCCTTAACTCGAAGACTTCCTCCAGCAATGCATACAATCTGTAAGGGCAAGAGAGCACAACTGAAGATTCAGGATTGCGTGCTGTCAATCAGTGCCCCTACATCCAGAGCGTGCTGGGGTGCTGTTCTGTCTCATATTCATGGGCCTCATCCCACTGCCTCCCACAGGTCAGGGCAAGAGGGTCAGGCAGGGGAGTCACTGAGAAATGCATGGGACATTTTCTGGTGATGAGCAGTCGCTGGCGCTGGCGTGAGTGATGGGGGACGAAGGGAATCCTGTCTGACGATTAGCTGGGGTTTTAATGAACACAGGGCTGTCCCTGGCCCCGCCCCTTCTCCTCCTGACCCTAACCTGTGTTTTGCTATGTCCGTAGCAACCCAGTCTCCTTTCTGGGGAGCAGAAATGGGCTTCAGTAAACAGATCTATTTGTGTGACTCCTATTACTCATTCGAAGCAATGTCACTCCCTTTTTTCCACTGTGGTCTGTGTGTCTGACTCAGAGGGAGCTACAACAGGGTTCTTTGAATTGATGGCTCACTCCCAGCCACTTCTGACTGACTGCCAACTTAGCAGGGCGTAGCTCACCAACTTTTTTTTTTTTTTTTTTTTTTTAATCCAGACTGATTCATAGAAACTCCTTTAAAACAGAGGGAAAAGAAACCGCCCATCACACACCCCAGCACACCAGCCCAGGAAACTTATAACCTCGGGAGGCAGGTCCCTCCCCTCACTGTGGCTGCATACCTCCCGAAGAGCGGACCGGACCAGCAGCCAGCTCCACCACCACTCGAGGCATCTGCAGTCGCCTGACACTCCAGGTAGGACCGCTCCCACACTGGGGAAACTCTGCATGCGGGCCCGGCTCCGTCCTTTCCGCCGTTTAAGGGCTTTGGAGCTGTTCTCTTATTTTCTTTGCTAACCTTCTACAGCTTTCAAAAAATCAGAGTCCTTGAAACTTCTAGCTCAAAGTAGTGGGGAAATCTGGGACATCAGCTGGCTCCGTGTAATCACGCTCTTTCGCTGCTATCTGGATTCTTGCTCCCGAGGATGTGGAAGGGACAAGGACTTTGGAACAACCTGAGTGGAATGTTCTTTATGGAGGAAACTCTTCCGTGCCTTTAAAACGCATGGAAAACAAGCTTGAAAGATGTTGCTAAACCTTCCGTTTTGATTTAAATTGCTTGGAGGTGAAATTTAGAAGGATAATATCTTATGAGGACACTTCATCCCCTCTCACCCCTTTTTTCTTTCTACGAAGGTTAAATGCAATAGGTAATCTCTGAAAAGCAAGTTTCTTTTTGCTTTGTGGGTTGTTTGTTGGTCTTTTAGGCTTTGGGGTGTTTTTGGATAAATACCTGGGTTTCAGTTTGTTTTTGCTATTGCATTTGCCGTCCCTTCTTGTCTGTTCGGGTCTGTTTAAGTATTTTATTTCTTCCTTTCTCTCCTACCCCCACCCCTCCAACAGGATGGGAAGAGGGGATTGGTTTGTTTAAAGAAAAACCGTTAGGGAAACAGAGGCAAAGGGTGTTTCAAATAAAACTTGGGAGGGGTTGATTTTGGTGGGACGGGAAGACTGGCGTGGATTCCGGAATCTTTGGCCAGATGTGGGGGTGGGGGAAGAGAAGGCAGCGGTGGGAGAGGGTGGGGCTGGGCGACTTCTGGCATTCCTGTAAAGCGGTAGAGTGGCTTTGTGCTTCTACCCCAGCCAGCTGCATTTCAGAGCCAACAACAAAGATCTATCAGAATCGATTAAAAAAAAAAATTCTGAGTGGTCGTGGAACTTTCCAGCAAGGTCGTATGGGATATTTAGTGTATTACTTTTGCCCCAAGTACTGTATAACTACAAACCCACGTGCTCAATGCAAAATGAACCAAGGCACCCGACTCTGTTTGCTTTTGTTTTTATTAGCTTTTGGTTGAATGTCTGTGGAGGTGTGGTTCATTTCAACACAGATGTGGGGTTTTTTTTTTCCCCCCTCTCGTAAACAAGCGTGAGGAGAGTGACAGGATTCAGCTTGCCTGTGAAGTGTGGCGCCTTTTTCTTCAGAAATGCTGGTCGCTGGTTGGAAGAGAAAATTTAAATCAGTCTGTGCGTGAGTGGTCCAAAAAGTCTTTGTGTAGCTCCCCCTCCCCCCCAAGGTGGGGGGGGGGGATGAGTGAGCGCCAGGAAGGCTTCTCAAGACTTGGGGAACAACTGCCTTTGCTTCCAATGTTTATTACTTCCAGACTGCATGGGTGTGAACGAGGGAAGCCGTTGTTCAGCCCACAGCCACAGTTTCCTGTGAAGATTGAACACGATTTTTTTGCAGTTCTGATCTGATCGAAACTAGCCAACCCTGACGGAATAAGTCAGCAAAAGAGAAGAGCGGAGGGGTAAACTGGCACAAATGGACGGCCTCTGGAGCTGTCTTAAATCCCATTGTCCCTTGATAAACGAGAATATAATGCTTTGTGCCTCCCCCCCCCCCCCCGCGTCCCGGTGGAGAACAATTTCTTTAAAAAAAAAATTCACTGCTTGAACTCCTACTGTTTTCCCTCCAAGTAGTGGGAGAGTCCCCGGGCTGGGAGCTTTTCTAGGCTCTAAGTCTTTTACCATCCTGGAAAGGAGGCTTAGTTGCTTCCCTCCCCCTCCTCTCTTCCTCCATCCCCTCCCCCACCGTGGCTTCCCACCCTCTGGCGGCTCCAGTTTCACCCCGAGTCTGCAGAGTAGGGCGGAGGCAGAGCACTGTCCTGGGCTGCTGGACATCCGGTCTGGCACCCCTGTGAGAGAGCCCCCAGATTTTACATTGCTTCAGGCTATTAAACTGTCCTGGGAGTTGGCAGAAGGCCATCAAGGTCCAGCTGGATCAGATCATGTCCTAAGACCACTGTAAAGGCCAGCAGCAGGGGCAGCCCGCTGCCAGACTATAGACGGCTGTCCCCAGACCTTGAGAAAGGTTGGCTGGCTTCCTCACCCATCTTCGCTCTCCTCTGGAGACAAGATTAGGCCAGTCTCCAGCCCTGAGGAAGGACTCCACGGAGGCTGACGGGAATGCAGGGCCTCTTGCTGGTTTCTAGCTGGCTTTGGGACTGTGCTGTGAGAAGCAGAGCGCATTTCCATGGAGGCAAAACCGACTTTCTGTAGCCTCTGCAGAACTGGAAGGGGTCCCCACCTGGGATGTGGCCACAGGAAGAGACCCATGATGACTTAGATCTGTTCCTTTCTATTCTTCATTGCATGCATAGAATCATAAATTTGGAAGTTGGACATGATAGTTCAGACCTGTAATCCAAGGACTCAGTGAGCTGAGGCAGAGGGTTTGCGAAGGGTCCCGGGGGCCAACCTCGATACATAGTGAAACTTTGTCTCAAAAACAAAACAACTACAGAGATGGGAAGCTAATCTTATTCTCTTAGTGCACGCAGAAATCTAACTTCTACGTCATTACTGCCCATGGCTCATAGCTTCCTGGGACACCATGGAGGGGGCATGCATAGCATACGCACCTCAGAATGTACACCTACACGCATCCTTCTTTGCTGGACAGCAAATCACATCCCACAGAGTTTCTGAAACTCAGCACAAATGGCTTCCCTGAAAGTTCTTGTTTTTTTAGGGCCTGGAAAAAATAAAAAACAAAACGTTTTTTATTCTGGTTCTGCTGTTGCCCCATCCAACTCTCCATACTCCTGTTCTTCTGGATACTTCACCTTTATTTAATGTTTAATTAGTTTGGCTCGGTGGAGTGTCATTACCCACACTATCATGCTTTATTCTTTCCTTTATTTATTTTTATTTTATGTGCATTGGTGTTTTGCCTTCATATATGTCTGTGTGAGGGTGTTGTGGATCCCCCGGAACAGGAGTTATAGACAGTTTTGGGTGCTGGGAGTTGAACCCAGGTCCTCTGGAAGAGCAGCCAGTGTTCTTAACCACGGAGCCATCTCTCTAACCCCTTTTCTTTGTTTTTTTTTTTTTAGACACAGGGTCTTACTGTGTGGCCATGGCTGTCCTAGAACTTGCTCTGTAGACTGGGCTGGCTTTGAACTTACAGAGTTCCACCTACTTCTGCTTCCTGAGTGCTGAGATTAAAGTCATATGCCACTGCCCTTAGCTCTTTGGCTTTGTGAGCCAACATCTCTCTATGAATGTCAGGCTAGGGCCTAGAATGTTCTCCATCCTTCTTCCTCAACTACCCCGAATGCTGGGGTTATGGTGTATACCACTATTGCTGCAGAAAGAGCATTTTGAAATATTAAAATTATCCATCTGGTCAAATCATTCCTACACACTGATAATGAGCTCTTTTATTTTCTAAGCACATGGCTATGATCTTTTTCTGTAATTTACTACGTCTGAACACATAGCTACCTGACACGTTCTCAGAGGCCTTCTGGGACTTTTATATGCATGTGGAGTGACAGATCCAGGGCTGCTGTCCACTGGGTCATCATTAAATCAGCCCTATTCCTGAAGCATGGCTTCCAACAGCCTTTGGGGGATTGTCCCTGATTTGGTCTACAGATCGTGTAGTGTATACCTGCACACTCTTATAACCTGGTGTGGCTATGTATACGGTGAATATTACCAAATACCCACTCCTTGAAGGGCTGTAGTTCTTGATTACTGTGGAACTAGAATTTTCTGGACTGAAGTCCTGCTTTTGGAATACTCTTCTCCAGTGACCCTTAATTTCTGGGTTGTCCTTGTTGTTCCTGAATCAAAGATCACACATGGGCCCATTCAGGGTCTCCTTGGATGACTAACACCCATTTCCTAAAAGTAAGTCCCCAAGAAGACTCTGTGACACTTCAGTCCCTGGTACCCTGGCTTGTGAAACACTTCCCTCAATTTGATGGGGTGGAGTCCCTGACAATGAAGGACAAAGAGAAAAATACAAACTCCAACTTCAGACTCTTCCTTTAAAGCAAAACATCAGGGGTCAATGTTTTCTTCCCTGCTATGGAAAAGAGCCTTTCTCGTACCAGAAGAGATTCCCTATTGCCAGTGTTCTTGGCTTTAAGAAGCTGGGCTGATTCAGGCTTAGCTGAGTTTCTTCCGTGGAGTCTTCTGTCAAACAGGCAGCCGCAATCCAGCACTGTTGGCACATGTTGGAATTGTGTCCATAATTGTCGGGAGGATGTGAGATGACTGGGTAGGTAGATGGGGCTGTGGTCTTGCCTTTAATCTTCTCTGTGATCAGAAACAAGTCACTAAGAAATGAGGAAGAAACAGCTTGGCCACCAAGACAGCCAAGGCTCTGAAAAAAATTTAAAAACCCACCACTTGTATTTTCAGAAATCCCTTGAGTTTACACCAATGGCTAACTTAGTCCATAAAAGTTAATATAATGGAACTAGGGGCTAGAGATTCTGCCCACTGGCAGTGTGCTTGCCTAGCATGTGCATGGCTCTGCATTCATTTGCAAGCACTGGAGAGAGGGGGGTGGTGGTGGTGGTTTGTGCTGCCCTTGCTGATCCAAGATTCCCTGGGCACAGTATTCAAAGAACTCACCTGAAATAGCTCTAGACATCACCACCGAGCACATGGGAAGAAGGAAGAGTTTGGTTAGTTTATGAAACAAAGGGTACCATCTTGGAAGGGGCCTGTGAAAATATCAGTTCACTAGGAGAGAAGTCAGGTTCAGAACTGGACCTGGTCCTGAGGAAGACACTGCCCTCTTCCCAAGGTACAGGCGTGGCTTGCAGGTGTGGGTAGTAGGGGCAGAAGGGGACACACTAGGAGGAAAGGGAAGGTTAGAGAAGCCAAGGGGAGTGACAGGGAGTGGGCAGATGGCTGTGTTTGGGGATGAGGCAAGCAGAAAAGCCTAGAAAGAGTCAAGCAGTGATAGAAAGACAGAAAGTAAACAGGCAAGGAGACACAGCAAGGCTGTTCTTACTTCTGACTTCTCTTGATAGCTGCCCACACTCGCTGTCCCTCATGAAGGTCTTTTTCTCCTCTTCGTTTTGGTGAGGTTGATGCACACTTGGGGCAACTGGTTTTCATGGGAAGCATTCGGGTGTGTCTCCATTGGGAAGGGTCAGATGAGAGAGGGGAGTCTGAGAGGAGGGAAGGGGAGAAAGCTTTGATAAATTACAATGTCCACAAAACTCCACAGCTGAGCCCAGGAGCGTCTCTTTGCTCATAGCTGCTTCCTGAGCTTCTACGGGGAGGGGCCTCTGCCAGTGCTGAGGGCGTGGCCCATGATTGAAGATGGGAACCGGTCTCAGGGCTGGCAGTGAGGGGTTTGAACGGGCCAGCTGCCTATACAGGGTGCGCCTTAGAAAGCAGTGTGACAGGAAGAAGCAGTGGCCTGTGAAAGACACTTTGTGTACACCATTGGGACTATTAGGAGGGGCCGTCCGACTCTGATCATCTCAAACATTGTGGGAGGAACAGAGCCACTAGTAACTGTCAAACCCTCAGACAAGAGCTGAGTGTGGCACCACATGCCTTTAGTCCCAAACACAGGAGAGGGTTGAGGCAGGGGTGCAGTGAGTTGAAGGCTAGTCAGGACTACATAGTGAACCTATCTCACAAACAAACAAAAATGAAGGGAGGGCCTGGGGAGATGGCTCAGTGGTAAAGCGCTCATCATATAATCAAGAGGATCTGAGTTTGATTCCCAGGGCCCACATGAATAGCCGGGTGTGGTGGTTTGGATCTGTAGTCTCGACTTTGGGGAAGAAGAAACAGGAGTTTCTTACAGCCAGCCAGTCTAGCTGAATCTTGAGTTCCAGGCCACTGACGAGACTCCATCTCATAAACAGGTGACAACAACTCTCTCTCTCTCCCTCTCTCTCTCTCCCTCCCTCCCTCTCTCTCTCTCTCTCTCTCTCTCTGTCTTTCTCTCCTCTCAGATAAAAGATAGAAAACCAAGCTGGAGATCTAAGATAGTGGCTTCATCCTAACTATGTTACCTAGGAGGTGGGGGTCAAAGGGCATGACTTAAAGACCCCAATACTTTCAACTCCAAGTAGCTAATTCCTCTGAAACTGACCAAAGCCAGCAGCCTGCCCAGCAGAGTTGGGGGCCCTGCTGTCCACAGCCCTCCTGCTCTCTCTCAGGCTTTGCTGGTTGAAGCATGTGGCTGCCATCTGCTGTCAGACGCACCCAGAAGCCTCCAGGGCCCAGCCACACCTTGATTTTTCTTACCAAACCCTAGTTATTATCGTGGCAACATCTCCCTAGAAGACAATCTGGCTGCAGGAATACTTCTCCTTTGTCAAGAACAGAAGGCAAGGAAGCTTCCTTCCTCACCCAGGGGACACCCTCCCCAACACTGGCCAGCTGCAGTCAGAGGGTGTGGGCTCAACTCAGGCCTCAGCCCAGGTCTGTCTCTGGGTTTCACAGATGGTGTCCAGATCCACCCACTCCATGGACATAATGGAGGACAAGCGGAAATAAGGGAGAGACGGGGTGGGTGTGGGGTGAGTGTCTCTGGGGATGCATCTGCAAAAACAATATTCATGCTATTTGCTTGCCTTTGCATAGTTTGGGCTCCCAGGCTGTAGAGAAGCCACAAGACCACCTCACTGGCCTGAGCCTTTCATGAATAAATATGACCTACAATATATTGTTTGCTTTGTGTGAGGCACAGACCCTTCAGCACTTACGCTAACCCTATGAGGTCCATGTGTGACCCCTTAAAAATTTTTTGAATTTAGAGTCTGTGTTCTTTATCACTTGGGACTCTGCTTCCCTAGACTTCACCAAGCAGACAGGTTTGGCAAAATCCTTCAGCTCTGGTCATTAACCAGATAGAATGTTGGTTGGAATTGGCCTCCCTTTCTAATTGGAGCTCCCTCCCTCCCTCCCTCCCTCCCTCCCTCCCTCCCTCCCTCCCTCTCTCTCTTTCTCTTCCTCTGCCTTTCTGATAATTTTCTTCCCCCTTCCTCTCCTTTTTTCCTTCCCACTTCTCCTTCTTTCTCGTTCCGCGTCTTTTTCCCTTTCTATCCCCTCCCTCCCTTCCTTTCTCTCTTCCTGTGTCTTTCCCTCCCTCTTCTCCTTCCTCCTAACAGGACCTTTTGTTCTTCAAGCTTACACCTTGGTTCTGCATTCTAACTATGTGTGACAGTCCGTACAGGCAGGCTGCATTCACCCCTGCATGCACTATTTATCACGGCTGCCTTTGTAGATGGTGGTCCCCTTGGCTCCCAGACCATGAAGAAGCAGCTGTTTCCCGGAATCATACAGTTCCTTGCTTCTTTCACTACTCAATTGCTGATGGCCACAGAATCTATCAGACCTTGAAGCATCAGCCCTACTGTGAGATGCACAAAGCCAAGGGCAACCTGCAGTGTTTCCTTCCCACACTGAACATCCCATACCAGAAGCAGTAAGACTTGGTGTTTTAGGATCCCTGCACCCTGTTTCCCACGCAGTGATGCATGCCTCCCTTTCCATCCCTATGTAAAAACAATGCTGAGGATGGAAAAGTACACATGACATAAAACAACAATAACAATGGCCAGGAAAGCTCATCCAAGGTCCCATCCACTCAGCCTGCCTTTAATCCCAGCCTTTCCCTCCTCCAGATACATCCTCCACACTGCTCCCCAAGGGCCGAGCTTCCTCTTGTGTTTGCTTTTATGTCCCATGCACATCTATTTTGCCAACTAAAATGATCCTCAATGGGAATACAAACACTTCCGAACCCAAACCGCAGCATGAATGGTCTCGATGTGGAGGAGGGCAGACAGACTCCCCTGCTACCCTTCAGTGTCCTTAGGAAGCCCAGGTAGCCTCAGTTTCATTTCAGATGTCACATTGTGGAAGATGTGCACAGTCGGGGCTGACTCATGAAGATCACATGACCTAACCCCTGTCAAAGCAGCTTAACCTTCTTCCCTCCTGTGTTGCAGGAAGTGCCGGGTCTTCGATCAGATGGTGAGAAAGCTTTCACCCCAATTTGCAGTTAGCCTGAAGAAGATGGGAATTTCAGCCGTAGAATAGCATTGGCCAATGGAAGAAGGCCCTAGGAACAGAATAATCTCAGGACTGGGTTGTGCCTTGGGTGTGCGTGCGTGCGTGCGTGCGTGCGTGCGTGTGTGTGTGTGTGTGTGTGTGTGTGTGTGTGTGTGTTTCATGCAGCACAGTCTCACCTTGAAACTACAATGTAGCTGCTTTGGGTGGCTGAGCCTCCTACTTCTACTTCCTAAGTGCTGGGATTGCACATGTAGATGCTGGGGATTGAACCAAGGGTTTCCTGAGTGCCAGGCAAGCACTATTTTTTGTTTGTTTGTTGGGACAGGGACTCACTATGTAGCTCTGACTATCCTGGAACTAACTCACTATGTAGACCAGGTTGGTCTTGAACTCACAGAGATCTATCTGCCTGTCTCTGGCTCCCAAAAGCTGGAATTAAAGGTGTGTGCCAACATGCCTGGATTAGGCAAGCACTCACTCTTGTAAATTGAGTTATACCTGAATTCCATGGGCTGCTTGTACTGTTGGAGAACTTTTCTAATAGGGTCTTGATAGGTAGTTCTCCAGGATAGGAAGAGTTTAAGTGTGATTTGCACAGTTCTTCAGGTTGAGTGTGTAGATGAGTTTGTTGGCTTTGTTAAATGGAAATAAATAACAGGAAGTTTGTGTATAATAAGATGTCCAATCCATACTTGTAGTGATGTGCCAAATAATTTATAAAAATTATAGAGGACTAAAGTATATGCTACATTAAAAGAAAGAGAGATGCTCTGGAAAGATGACTCAGTGATAAAGAACATTGGGTGCTTTCCCAAGGGACCTGTGTTCAGCACCCAGCACCCACTGAGCGGTGGCTCACAGTTGTTTGTAACTCCAGGGGATCTGGAGCCATTTTCTGGCCCCTGCCAGACACATTCAGGCAAAACATTCATACACATAAAATACAAAAATACAAAAAAAAAAAAAAAAAAAAAAAAAAAAAAAAAACCAAACCCAAAACTAAACCAAACCAAACCAAACAACCAACCAACCAAATAAAAAACAAAGGAGATATCTGTATCCCTTATAAGTAAGGCCTTGAGTCACTCTGCTGTGATTTTTTTTTTTTTTTCCATTTTTCCATTCAGCCGGGTGTTGGTGGTGCACACCTTTAATCCCAGGCAGGTGGCAGAGGCAGGTGGATCTCTGTGAGTTTAAGGCCAGCCTTGTCTACCGAGCTTCAAAGCAATACAGAGAAACTCTGTCTTGAAAAACCAAAACCAAACCAAACAAACCCCCCTCCCAAAACAAAAAACAAACAAACAAAACCCTACTCATTTCACAGTTCATTTATTTGTTCATTAATTAATGAGGTTTATCCGGTACCTGTCATAGACTCTGCCCTTAGGAACTCAGATTCCTCAGGGCGGGGGAGCCAAACATGTCCATAAAGAGTCCTGTCATTAGACAGGGTACCATTAGTGCCTTTATTAGGACTGAATAAAGGCTATAACATTAACAGGAAGGGGGAAAAAACTACTCCAGACCTCTGGAAAGAAGGAGGAGGCAGAATTTGAGCTTGGGTGTGAAAAATTAATAGGCCATTAACTCGGGGAAGGGCATAAAAGCAGCTTTTACTTCTGGAAGTTGAAGTCCCAGGATTCCAGGCGTTGCTGTCTGGAGTCTCGTTTCCTGGGACTGCTTCTCGTCCCAGCTGTGAAAGGACAGAGGTTTGTAGGTTGAGAAGGGACATGGTTGGATAACTTAATACCAGTCCTGAGAATGCATGGAGAGGGGCAGTTTAGAGAAGGAGTAGTGTGAGGAGCTGATGCCAGCATCCAGGCTAGGACCCTGACAAAGCGGTAGAGGGAAATAGATAATACAGGTAGATACAGATGATACAAGTAGACTCCCGCTTGACTGTGATGAACTGGCAGGAAACCAAGGAGAGGTAGAAATGGGAGCTGGACCATCATTGCTCTTCCCAATAATGAACTATCTTATCTTAGACTCTTATACACCCACCCATCCCCCAGAAAAAACTAAACTGGTTTCAGGCGGCCAGATCCGAAGACATGGTCCCGGGAAGCTTCTTGTACCATCTTGCCATCCATAGAAACCGTCTCATTGGTGAGAATCTCACCTGGTCTCAAATGGGTTGTAGAGCTCTGTACACTCAGGTGGGTAGCTCAGCACTAAGGAAGGAGGAGGATTGCCACAAGTTTGAGGCTACTTTGGACTACACAGTGATTTCCAGATACACTTGGCTCCAAGTCTTTGATTCCTAGTTTTCCCAATAGTTACTTCTTTCTAGTGTGGCCATTCATGTCTTTTGGTTGTTTCTGTTTCCTTTGACCCTGGCCACACCCATGCCAATCACACCATGCAGATGGGGAGATTGCTGTGCTTATGGGAGGGAAGGTTCAGGAAAAATATTCTTAGTGTTCGTTCCCATAAGCCACCACACTTCCAAACCTTTCAAAACATTGTGAATTGACCAGATGTGGTTGCCCGTGCTGGGGAGAGTAAAAAGCACCAAGGGGAGTCACATTCTTCGTATGAGAGTCTCCAACAACAGTTGGCACGCTTTGGGTCTGTCCATGCCAAAAAATCGGGAGAAAGGGAGGACTCCCATGGATCATTCAGAGCTGTGGTACCTCATCCATTGGGGATGAGGAATGTCTCATCCATTGGGGATGAGGAATGTGTTCTCCCCCGGAGAATGCTAACCACAGCATTTTGGAGGAATAGGAGGGAGAATTCCATTATTGCTCCAAGTGAGACAGATGCTGTAGCACTGTATGCTCTTGAAATTGTCTAAATGCTTCTAATAGTTCTGTTTGTTGGTTTTTGGCTTTGGTGGTGCTGAGGACCAATTCCAGGCCTCTGAACACACTAGGTAAGCACCGTCTCAGCCAGGTACATCCTGAGTCCAGACATGGTCTTAGTCTTTGAACAAGGAATGAGTCAATGGACAAGTTATGAAAGACCTTGGTGGGCGGAAGTCTCAGGAGCATGGACTTGGCTGTTTGCTATGTTCTCAGACACCCACACATCGGCTACTACTGGTAGTTTTCCATAAAGACCCTGAGGGTTTTTTCTCCCTCGATCAGTGGCCTCAACCTTCCCAGTGCGGTGACCCTTCAATACAGTTCTTCATGTTGTGGTGACCCCCAACCGTAAAGTTATTGTGCTGCTACTTCATAACTGAGATTTTGCTACCATTATGAATTGTAATGTAGGTGTCTGATATGCAACCCCTATGAAAGGGTCATTTGATTCCCAAAGGGAATCCCACAGGATGAGAACTACTGTCCTTGATTGAGTGGACAAGGGACAGGCTCTATAATGCAGAGGCTAGATAACCATGGGTGATCTAAGACAGAAATTTCAGAAAAGGTTCCATTGTGTTTCTAAGTATTTTGGAAGATGGATGCTTGAAATAATGGAACCTGTAGGTGTGGTGGCATGTACCTTTAACCCCAACACTCTGGATGGAGGCAGATGCTCCTTCGAGCCCAGTCTGGTCTACGAAGCAAGTTCAAGGACAGGCAGGGCTACACAAAGAAACCCTGTCTCAAAAAAACAAAAACAAAAAAACAAAAAAAAAACAAAAACAAAAACAAAAACAAAACCAAACCAAACAAACAAACAAAAAAAACAAACCCAAAAACCAACCAAACGAAATAGGAAGCCCCTATAAGTGGACAATGGACTTCACTGATAAAAGCTGACAAATACGGGGGAGTTAAAAAAGGAAGTTACGTGTATTATGCAGTAACTCCGCCTGAACAGCCTCCACAGCGCTGGACACAGCAGGGACAACCGTGTCCGGTTCATTAAGAACACTCAATGGTCTGAGCTATTTTGCTCCCTTGCCCTAGCGAAAAGACACAGCACCCCCTACCCAAGCTCAGGTAGAAGTACCTTTTTAGTTGGATTCCCCTCTCCTGCTCTCCTACCTGACAGTAGACAGAGGGCCTGTGCCGAGCTAAGACGTGAGCCTGAGTGGCTGGGCGAGGATGTGCCTCTAGGACATGGTGAGGGGGTCCCTGGATGAGACTGCAAGTAGAGTGAAACAAGGTGGACTCTGGTGGCTAGGGTCCCAGCGCATCCATCCCAGGAGACAGAAAGGCTCCCCAATCCCACCCGCCTGTCAGACAACTCCTTTAACAAGACCTCACTTGGTGGATTATATTCTGTTCTTGGCTCCTTAACCACTTCTCACCATAAGAAAGATATTTGTAAATTATAAACAAAAGGAACAAGAGGGTCATTAAAGGGTCGAGGAGGGTTGAGTACCCATTATGTAATTATCGTGATTTCCTGCCTTGAGCCAGCTTCATTCTGGAGGGGCAAACCTAGGTCAGCCGGTGTGTCAGAGGAATGGACTCAGAAAAATCTACCGTTCTCTGCTGACTCTGGACGGTGTGTTCTTAGGATTTTCCCCGACAGTTTCCAAGGACCAAAATTATTCTAGCCACATGCTGCCTGGTAAGATAGCCTGCCATGTCTTACTTTTTATGCTTGCCATGGGGCTGCCTGTGATTGAGTAACCAGATTGGGTTGGCAACTGTCATTCTGCTTCATAGGAGGAAAACATTAACAATAACAGCAATCCTGGCAACCCCATTATTAGTGCCCACCACAAGCTAGAGGCAGCACGAGGTATTTCACTTCTAGAATCCAGGTGAATCCTCACACTTCTGGGTGTTAATTGGCATCTTTACCCACACCCCCATCTGTGAGGAAACTGAGGCAGGGACCAAATCTCTTGGAATGATTCTAATGACCTCTAACTAAAAAACAAACAAAGGACAAAAATGCAAAACCTTTCCTCCACACATGGAGGTTTCGGAGGCATGCAAAAACTCCAGTAAAGGCACAGGAGACAGGATTCACACTGGAGGGTTCCAGTCTCACCCCAGAGGCAGCAGGAAAATGCCATCAACTCTGCCATTCACAGTTAAAGTGGACACGTTCTTTCTCTCCCTCACCACTCCCCCAAAGAGGAGGGAAGTAGCCAGCGGGGAACGGTCTTTGGAGAGAGGAAGCCAGCAGCCACAAAGAGCCCAGAACCCAGGTGTGCAGTAGATCCCGTTTGATTCTGCGGGCCCAATGAGAATTCGAGCAGAGATAAAAGACACCTGAAATGTCAGGATAATGGTAGTATCGGTGTTCTAATAAATACCCAGTGTAGCGTGAAAGTGGCTTCAGCACACTCAAAGCATCAATTAAGTCAGGCGGAGTGAGGGGAGGTAGCAAAGCAGGCTAAAAGCCACCGCCTAGGTTGGGGCCTGGGCAAGCACACACTCCCTGCCTAGAGGGTGAATAACCTCCAGGCCTTTCCTTTTGATGTCTCCCTGGGCTGGCTCTGCATCTAACTGTCCAGGCTGTGACGCAGATGCCACCGCAGACATAGTTCCTCCGTGAGTTCCCCTCACACTTCCTTTAGTTCCTAGTTTCTACGAGTAGTGGTCTCTGCTGAAATTATGGCTGAGAACTTTTGTTTACCCACACCCATTGTTAATTTATATTAGTTTCTGTTCTTCCGAACGGTGATTTATGCATCTGTTTGTCTTCTGGGCTGGGTACTGAGTGACTGAAGTTGTTCAAACAGCACACACGAGTAAAACGCACATCTGGTGTTATCTCAGGCTTTACACTTCTGAAACCCCAGAGCTGTCATGTTGAGCCATAGGAAATCTAACATTGCCCTAAACTCTGCTAGACAGCATCCCCACCAACAGGCAGGCAGGGCCAAAGGCTCAGGTGTTGCAAATATTAGTCTGGAGTGCTAAATCAGTAAGTGATCGGACCATTAGGTTGTCATAATATTGGATGCCAAAAAGCATGGTAATAATAGAAGTAGTATCTCTTGCATTTTATGTCTCATCCGGGATCAAATTAGTAGTCTATTTGCTCTATGGGCATTGAGTAATAGCGGCTTGTTCTGCAGAGCACATCGTTTCTATTCAGATTGCTGGGTGAGCATTTTGCTGGGAGCATGGGTGTTCCTTATGTAAAGTGGAATTGAATGGTGCTTCTGCAGGGTTCTGGAGATGCAGAACCCTTCTCAAAATTCAAAGCCCCCTTTTTAGCCTCTAAATCACAAACAAAACATTAGCAGTTGTTATAAAAATACAAGACTCTCTTTTTAAAAGGGGGGGGGGGAATTAAAGAGGCGAATCTGTGGGAAGAAAACAGAAGTGTGCATTTCTACATAGATGATGAGACATTTATTTAGGGTTATCAATCAGGTGAGGTGAAAGGCTGTTTTTAGGAATTTTTGACACAACTTTGAATCTTAAAAATGGTATCACTCGTCTCAGGTTAATAGAGAGCCCACGAAATGAAAAGGCGGGATTTGTCTTATATAGCATAACTGTAACCTTTTTGGTCTCTCCTGTCTTGTTTTCAGAACTCTCTGTTCCCGAGTCACTAAGAAGCCAAGATGTTGGTGTTACTTGCTGGTATCTTCGTGGTCCACATCGCCACTGCTATTATGCTATTTGTCTCTACCATCTCCAACGTGAGTCATACCTCTCGCTCATCCATCCATGGAAGGGTCTTCAGAATAGTTCTGCAAAACGTCAAGAAAAATGGGGGAGGGTAGTGCATGTTAAGTCACAGTGCACAGAGAGCGTCTAGCTTAGCCTGGGAAAGAGATCGAACACATACACCAAACAATGAAATACTCAAAGTGATTCTAGGGGTGCTGGGGGGGGGGGTGGGAAGTACAAGAAGGACCTTCAGCTTATTGAAGGGTCCTCTCTACCAAAGGTGGAGCTTGAGATGCATTTGGAGGGTGGGTAGTTGGGTGGGGCTCCACCCAGAGAAAGAAGGGAAGTTGAAGAAAGTATTTCCTGCAGGAGGGCTGGCAAAGGTACCCTGCAGAAATGTGTGACTAGAGGGTAGATGACTGTGAGAGAATACTGACCCCTAGTGGTCATTTTCAGCTCCCAAGTTGCTTGTATTGTCCTCCTCTTGGACTAAGAAGTTAAGTGACAGTAAGATTTGCTTGAAAGAGATGGAGGCAAAAGGTTCATGAGTTGAGGCCAGCCAGGGCTACGCATTTTTCTGGGTGTGGTGGCACAAGCTTTTAAAACCAGCACTTGGGAGTCAGGATCTAAGTGAACTTGAGGCCAGTCTGGTCCATGTGGTACGTTTCAGGACAGCCAGGACTACATAAAGAAACCCTATTTCAAGAAAAACAAAACAAAACAAAACAAAAACAAAGAAGTCGAAACAATCAATCATTAGATAGACAAATGATGACTCTAGAATGGGCTACAGTCCTTGCTGTGATTAAAGGGTGAATAGTTTCTGCTTGTTTTGTGTTGTTTTCAGAGACAGGGTTTCTTTGTGTGACCCTGGCTGTCCTGGAACTCACTATGTAGACCTAGCAGGCCTCAAACTTGAGATCCACCTACCTCGGCTTCCCAAGTGCTGGGATGAAAGTATGAATAGGCTTTCAAGTCCAGAGAGAAGGGCTTTGCGAACACCAGTGGGTGTAAATACAAGCTAGGCTGGTTTAGGTGCTATGAGAGAGGACTCAGCCCCTGCCTGTCCAGGTTTGTCATTTATCCATTCTGTATGCTGACTCCTAACCCGGGCTAACTTCAAATTGTCTTACAAGATGCCCATGTGCTCCATATCCACACTGTCAGCCCCTGAGTGGGGCTGAGCCAGTAGGCGATTGTGCATGCTTGGGCTTCCTGTTTCAGCATGTGCATATGTAGACAACACTCCACACTTATTTTCTATTTCAGAAAGGAGTTTTGTTTTTGGTTTAGGCAAGAAGGGATGCTGGCACCGTGGTAAACCTGGGGATGTACATTTTGGTCATTGTTGTGCTTTTAGCTGTTCCTACCTTGAAGCCCTTGATGCACTATTTTGATATGAAATGACTGTGTATGTTGTGGCAGTCCATGTCTGATCCTTCTGTATAGACTACCGAGTGGCCTATGCGCTACCAGATTCATTCTTGTTTGCCAAGTAACCCTCCTGTTTTTTAGTTGTCTCCAGCTGGACATTTTCCCTTTTGTGTTTTTGGTTTTTTTTCCTTTGAAGATTTATTTTTATTCTTAAAATGTGTGTGTGTATGCACATATGAGTGCAAATAAAGATGCTAGCACCCCAGACACTGGAGTTACAGGTGGTGGTAAACCTCCCAGTGTGGACGCTGGGAACCAAACTCTAATCCTTTTGCAAGGGTGGTAGATGTTCTCAATTGCTGAGTCAATTTTGTTGTTTTTATCTTTTGACACAGAGTCTCATGTAGTGTATGTTGACCTGAAACTTACTATCTGAGCTGACACCTTAAATCCCTGAGCCTCCTATGTCAATTCCAGGGTACTGGAATTACAGGCAGCTGCTACCAGGCCTGAGTTAACTGTTTTGTTTTTGTTTTTACCTCTTATTAGTTAGGCACTTAAATACACGTCTTTTAAAGTGTATTGTACATACTCAATGTTTGTTTTCTTATCCAGAGTCTTTGCTCCTTGGAACTTTAGAATTTTAAATCACTATGGTGAACTTTCTTCAGCCAAGTGAGCGTGCACGCACACACATACACACACACACATCATGAATAATGAAGTCCAAAGGGAAGGTGACTTCTGGCCCACAGTTCTGTCTCGGAACCTTTGTGACTTTGGATCTAATTGCTACAGGGAAACGAACATTAGCTGTATTTACAGTTGCATAAGGCGTCTTGGTTAAGATTTGGTCCTGACAGATGGCTTTGTTTTCTTCTGAAAGCAGAAGAGCAATTCTTAATTAACCCCATCTCCTCTGGTTTCAGGTCTGGATGGTCTCGCCTGATGTAAAATCCTCTGTAGGGCTTTGGAAGAACTGTACCAATGGTGACTGTGGTGGCTCCTTGTCATATGGCAATGAAGGTATGAGTGTAGACATCCATGCGGAGCCCACCATGGGTGTGGTCGGGAAGATGCATGTCCAGACTCTCCGGTTGTTTAATGCTCCTCTTGCCCTGTGTTTTCAGATGCTCTCAAGGCAGTGCAAGCCTTCATGATCCTCTCCATCATCTTCTCCGTGATTTCCCTTCTGGTCTTCGTGTTCCAGCTCTTTACCATGGAGAAGGGAAACCGCTTCTTCCTCTCCGGGTCCACCATGTTGGTGTGCTGTGAGTATCCAGGGCAGAGTCTATTTTACATGGGAGCTTTTTCTCCCCCCCTCTGCTGGGGACTGAACCCAGGACCTTGAAAGGCTAAACAGATACCTGACTACTGAACTATATACATCCTTAGCCATGCGTGCATGACATGTTTTACTAGACCTCACATCATCGTTCCTCTGTTCACTGCCTCAGATTAGCGCATGGCTGTGTGAAGCTGCCTTTGGCTCTCCTCTGCTCTAGTCATCCATCGATGACCTGCTATTGCCACTTGGATTGACAACCCACATCTGTTTAATTATTTCAAAGGCTAATCTCCCTAGGAGCCACCAGGTGGTTGGGCAGGATCAGTAGCCCCTCTACTGATGGTGGGGGTGAGAAGGTGGGAGTCCTCAGAAAGATGTAGCAACTGCCATGTCTCCATCTCCCCAGAAACACCTGGAGCATTAATCTAATTCATCTTTATCAACAGAAAATAGGGAGTCAGATATCAGAGTAAAAACCTGAAAAATCAGAGAAGCAGGTGGAGCTGCCACAGTCGATCCCTCCCTTCCTCCCCTTCCTCCATCCAAAGGGGATGGGATCCTTTCTCTACCCCGCCTTACAACTTCCTGTATGCTATCTGTCCTCGGTCCTCCAAACCTCTGTGGTCAGCTAGTGGCTAGTTCCACCCTCTGACTCCAAGCAAGCTTTATTTGACAGAACACAATCAAAATATCACATGACAATCACCCAGTTTGGTAAAAGGTTGTACTGTTCTCATGACGCCATACCTAGACATACCAGGGTGCAGGCGAGAAAGGCAGGCAGCCAGTAGGATGCTCCATGGTTTAATCTTCATTGCACGCAAACAAGTGTGGGTATGGGAGCCCAGATATTTCTCGCTCACCAACACACCATCAAGCCTGAATCTCGGCAAACCAAAAGACTGGCCTTTTAGGGACAGACGACTACAGGGAAATGGGATCGTTCAGAAAACAACACTTGGGTGCCAACCATGACAGTGCCTTTTCCCCTGCAGGGTTTTGCATCCTGGTCGGCGTCTCTGTCTACACTCACCATTATGCTCACCGTGAGATGAACTTAACCGCTAATGACCACCAAGGCTACTGCTTCATCCTGACCTGGATTTGCTTCTGCTTCAGTTTCATTATTGGCATCCTCTATATGGTCCTGAGGAAGAAATAAGCTGAACAAAGCTTATGGGGACTGGGGGAGGGAGGGGGGCTTGGGAGCGGGGAGGAGGAAATGGCTTAATCTGGGAGGGAAGCTGAAGTCATTGTGTAGGGGTAACCTACACAATGGGGGGAGGGGGGAGGGGAAGGGGAAGGACAGTGGGAGAGGCCCAAACCCAAACACTTCTGGGGGGGGGGAGTCTCTACTGCCAGGCACCTGCCCTTGGAAGAAAGTTGTTGGCTCCTATGCTGATGCTTTCTTGAGGCCACCAGAGAGTCCTCCTCTAGCCACCAAATATGGCTCCATCTGTCCTCAGTCAGTTACATAACGCCACTTGGGGCTTGACCAGCTGCCATACGGTACAAGTCCTGGCAAGAGCAGGTATTGCCTCTTTGTTGAGAAGGCTAAGCCTGGAGGCCACCCTGTCCCGTGACCTTAAAGCGAAGCACCAAATTCAGATTCCAAGTGCCTTTGGTGGCCAGGAAGCCACTGTCCCTCTTTGGTGGCCTTTCTGACAAAAGAACAGAGAGATGGTTTATAAGGCCAGATTGGTGGGATTGGCTTAACCAAGAATTAGAAATCTCTGCCCTGGAGGACTGGGAGAGATGCTAAGACAGGCAGAGGTGCTGTCTCTCATGGAAGCCTCCTGCTGGACTCTCACAGCCAAGGCAGCTTTTCTGGAGTTTCTCTAGATTCTTCAGAGCCCTACAAGCTATAGGGTCAAAGGGCATGCCCGCCACAGTGCTACAGTAGGGTCGTGCTTTTTGGGATCCCCCCCCAAGTGCACATGAAGTTTCTTGTAAAAGTAACAGGTGAGGGGCATATGCGGCCCCTTACCAAGTGGCTCTGTTGAGTTTCCTCCAGATTAGGGAGCTTTGAGGAAGTTCCATCTAATGATGATCAACAGTGAGGCATGAAACATCTAAGTTCAGTGGTCACTGCAGCTCTGACCCTGGCTGGACTGGTCCCCTCTCAACGAACTTCCTCACACCATTTTCCAGATGAAGATAGCAATTCTGGAAGCCAGTTAAAGCATGCGCCAACCTAAACCAAAGAACAAACCCTGGGGGTGGGCGGGGAGGTGCTATCTGGTTATGGAGTATTAAACATACTGCATTTCAGTTATGATAAGAACAGAGTGCCTGCTCTCAGGGGGGAAAAACTTAAATCCTTTGAGATAGTAAGTCCAGGTGATGGGCAGATAGTTTCTTTTTAAAACAGGAGAAACTCTTGGGGAATCCAGTCAGATGGTAGCTGAATTGTTGGGGCAGCAGGGGTACACCTATGTAAGACTTAGAAGTAGTGTCATAGACCTGGTTCAGTGGGCAGAGCTCTGTCTACAGCAGCTATTTTAAGCCATCTCAGATTTCTGCCTAAAGGGCTTTCTGGTTAGGAACTGTTTCCTTTATTGCCCTTAGAAGATCACCCCTAGGAAGAGTCTGAGACATCTTGCCTACATTCTTTTTCCTAGGGATAACCTTACCCATTTCTTATACACATTTCTTTACTAGGGGGAGTTGTTATTCTATAATTGCTGGTATTTATGTAAAGGGACTATTACTAAGTATATTTCTCTATGTGTATTACGTAAGGGAATGTTGAAGGTGGGTTACTAAATTGTCAGGCCAAGAGTAGAGATGTTGGTCAGGAAAAACTGGGGGATAATAGACTCTTCAACTACAATTTGATCACCATACACTTGTTCAAGGCTGTCTTATGTTCAGAAGGATAGACAGCTATAGCCAGAAAAAAGAGAGTCACATTTTGCTAAAGTTGAATTACGATAGAAGTGAACCATGCATTCCCTTGTCTTTTACTTTTTTTCTGTGACATTTATGTCTCACGTAATTTGCATTGCATTGGTGGGTTATTCTAGTACTGTATTTGGCTTCTTCATTAATAGATTATTTCATATACTATAATTGTAAATATTTTGATACATATGTTTATAACTCTAGGGATATAAAAACAAATTCTGATTCCCTACATTGTGTGTGTCTTTTTTTTTCAAAAAAAAAAAAAAAAAAAAAAAAAAAAAAAGAGAGAGAGAGAAAATATAGAGAATGGTGACATTTATTCCTCCTCATTAAGTTTCTTACTGGTTTGATTTGGGGAACATGACATTTATTTGAGACATTGAATTACTTTCTGGTAAAACCTTAAGGATTTCTCTCATAATTATTTCAGGCAACTGAATGTTATTAAATATAGCTTTGCCTTGCTTTAATTAGACCTCTTAGGCAAAAATGGAATTTCATAAGCTAATAGAAAGAGGTTGTTATCATCTTTAATAAGAATGGCTTATGACATTAAGAGTTGAGGCACTTACATAGTTTGGTTGAAGTAGCCAGCTCCTCAAATGTGTCTTCACAGTATACGGTGATTCACAAAGGCTGTGCTAATTAGTATCTGCTGAAGCTCATTATGTTAACTGGAACATCTTTGCATGGGCTCAATGACTGAAAGCAAGATTGATCCTTTTTATGAGTGGTCAGAGCTGTCATTGATGGTGGAGAACAGGTGGATATGATGTATTGCATTTTCATATTAGCATCAGTATGACAAATATGGCTTATTGGTAGTTTTCTGGTCCTCTATGGTCTAACAAACAAACAAACAAACCCAAAACTACACAGAGGGGCTGGAGAGATGGCTCAGTGGTTAACAGCGCTGGCTGCTGTTCCAGAGGACCTGGATTCAATTTCTCAGCACCCACATGGCAGCTCATAACTGCCAATAAATAGCTTCAGTTTCAGGGGATCTGGTATATTCACACAGACATATATACAAGAAAAATATGAATGTACATGAAATAAACACACAGAGAGAAACACATGAGAAATTTGCTAAGAGAGGCTGAAGAGATGACTCAGTGTTTAAAAGCATTTGATGCATTTTGCAGAGGACCCAGGTTTGATTCCCGGTACCTACATGGGGGTTCACAGTCATCTGTAACACCACTTCCAGGAGATCCAATGCTCTTTTCTGGTGAAACACATAATAAAAATAGGCTAAGTATTAGGAAATATATCATGAAACCTGGAAATGAAACTTCAACATAAAAGCCTGAGCAATTGGCTCTGTCCAAACATGAGGACCTATACAAAAAAAGTTGGGTGAGGTGATATATGTCTGTAGTCCCCCAGAGCTGGGGGTAGAGACTGGAGAAGATCCCCAGAGCTCACTGGTCAGCTAACCTAAATTCATAGAGCTTAGAGCTTCAGGTTCAGTGAGAGGCCCGGTCTAAAAAAGTAAGGTGAAAATCAGTAGAACAAGACCACCCTATGTCAACCTTTGGTTTCCACATGTGCACAGATGGATGAGTACATGCACACACACACACACACACTTTAGTGTATTTCAAATTAGCAGATCAAATTTCATTGGTTTTGAGACAGAGCCTTACTAGCAAAGGCTGACTAGCTTCAAACTTGTACTCTGGGCTCTGCCTCTACTGAGTGACATGACTGTAGGTTTGCCTCATTGCATCTGGTTGTCCGTAAGATTCCTTAGGCTGCTTCTAGCACGTTTTCACCTAACTCTCCTAAATAATTTCCTCCCACGACACATTCCAATTCATATGTTGACTCTCCATTGCTTCCCCACAAAGGTCTTTAGTCACCAGCAAACACAGACCTGCCCAACATGTCTCCCACTGCCAAGATGTCATCTAGCACTTCAAGAATCTGGGTGGTGAACAGGGTGTGTTAGGAAAAGCTGCAGGAGAGCTATCCAGCAAGAAACTCACTCAAGAGCCGACATAGCAATTCATGCCCCACAGTGGTCCCATACAGTATTTCCTCTGGAGATCTGGTTTTCTTCAGGCCTTCAGCTGATCAGGCCCACTCACACTGCTTTACTTAAACTTCATCCATTTAAAAGTCATTCTCATCTCCAAATGTAGTCCCAGAAATATCCTGAATTATGATTGGTTACACAGTTGGATACTTTGACCCATCAGGTTGAAACATAAAATTAGAAATCACCAGGGTACCTTCTTACCAAGCATAAGGTGAACTAGTTTTCTAACTGTTTTAGAAATGATTTAACGAAAGCTTAAACCTCAAATGCCTCTGTGATTCTAGCTGATAGTTAGGTTTGTGTGGTGGTGAGATAGCAAAGACATGAGTTTTATCCTGCAAATGAGATTCCATTCTAAGAAAGGACAGGGAGTTTTCAGATTCCCATATAGAAAGGAACTTAATAAACATTTGAGCAATTAAATGTTTCAGATAGAGTCTAATTAAATTGAAGTGGTTAAGTAGGTATGCAGGTCCAAACGGAGAGTGTGGGGGTGGGTTGTCACTTATGGATGAGGTACATAGGCACAGGCACACCATTCGTCAGGGTGACAAATGCCAGATGCCACATAGCTAATAGATAACCCTGTCACTCAGCTTTGGACGTGGTCCTGATTGTCCCTCTGTGAAATCCCGCTGGCTTTCAGTCACAGAGAACGATTTCACAGGAGCCTTCACAGAAGGCACATGTGAGCTAAAAGTGTGTTGTGCAGGGCTCCATATTCCAACTCACAAGCAGGATTCTCCTGTGTCTGCGAAGAAACACCAGAACATACTAACATGCAGAAGAAATGTTCTTCAGAAACGCTGCAGTGAGTTTGAGATAGCCCCATGTTACGAGTAGTTTTCCCAACAGCCTGGTCCCACAACTGCACCAGCCCCAAATAATACACAGAGACTGTATTAGATAAAAAGCTGTTGGCCTGTTACTAACGTTGGCTAGCTCTGTCTTAAATATTAACCCATTTCTATCAATCTAAGTGTTTCCACGTGGTCTTATCTTACTGGAGAGAGGATCTGGACCTCTTCTCTCTTGGTCCTACATGTTGAATCTCCTCCACTTCTCTCTGAATCCTCCTTGTCTCCTAGTCCCGCCTATCTTGCTTTCCTCTTGGCCAACAGTGCTTTATTCATTAACCAATGAGAGAAACATATTTACAGAATGACAGCTCCCATCAGCCCCATTCTGGGGCACGGAGGGAATGTGGACAGTGGTGGGAGGTAGGGTGGAAGGAAGGAGGCTTGCTGGCAATTTTTATAGTGGTACAACTTGTTAGATCAGTTGGCAATTGAGAAGAGAACACCCCCCCCCCCACACACACACCAGTGGAGACATGTAGCACATGAGAAGGTTTCCTAGCTGGCCTTAATTTTCTAGGAGCCACAGAGAGACCCACATTTGTTGCAGAAGTGTGGCTGTTAAGACCCATGTTGGTAAACTGCTAGGCATAGGTTCTGGGGACAGAAAAAGAATCATATCTATCTCTGTCCCCCCCAAGCTTCCTGCCTAGAATGGAGATAGATCTTATGCTTACACAGAGTAATAGGAGGCACAGGAGGAGGGGGGTTGTCCTGGGGGAGGAGGCTAAAGGGCATGGGGCGCTATTACTCATTGGGGGTTGAAGGACTTTTTGGTTCTTCAGTCCTTCACGATCCTCTCCTACCTCAGGAGTAATGAGCTGTGCATTTTGCTGTTTTGAGACAGGGCCTTGCTGTGGAGCCCAGACTAGACTATAACATGCAGCCCGTAGTCTCCTGACTGTAGGGATTACGGGTGTGGACCATTCTGCTTAATTCCGCATGGACATTGTATGGTAGGTACATCCTTAGTCTTCTAGTGAATTGTAACTACAAAATAACCCATAATTCAAGAATGACGCTCCAAGTGGCAAATGAAAGGCATCACTGTAATAAGAGCTAAATGTGGGCTGTAGTCCCCGCTATGAAAGTGGAGGCAGAAGCCGCAAGTTTGAAGCCAGCCTGGTCAGCAAGGGCTACATAAACAAGGCCACGTCTCAGAACTCTTCTGGGAAAAAAAAAATCAGGACTATTTCCCTTACTGTCTGGGCTAAAAAGGTTTTGGTAATCTAGTTTGGAAATTCAATGTATTTTCGGCAGGATAGGGTTCAGTTTAAATATCAAACTCTTCCGTTGCTCTTCCAAGTCCTCGTGGGAAGCTGACTGAGGGAGGGCGAATGTGGGTCTCTTATCAGAAGGCCTGGCTTGATTACAACAGTAATCAAGTGTTTAGTTTCCCGTTAAATATGGAAGAATACAGTGTTCAGCATGGCCCTGTCTGGATTGAGATATCTGCCCTCTTCATCTATCCAATGCTGTAATTTGCATATTCTGAAGCTGCAACTGCGTAGCTGCCTCCTTAGGCATGTTCGAACAGCATCAGATCCCCAGTATTTACAGGCTTTTAGGCATTGTGAAATCTTGCTATTTTTAATTCAACTTCATTACTTTTTTTCCTTCTCTCTGAAATGCTGACATTTAGCACATATGTATTTATATTTTTTCTGAGACGGTCTCACGTAGTTCAGGCTGGCTTCCAATCTCACGTAGTTCAGGCTGGCTTCCAATGCACTGCCTAGCTAAGGCTGGACTTTTGATCCTCTAAGTCTCTGCCTCCTGAATGCTGGGATTGCTGTCACGAATCAACCACTTTTAGCTCCTGTATTTACAATTTTTAAGCTGAGTCAAAATGGTACCTGTTTCAAGTATTTTGCAATCGGTCTCGAGATAACTAGTTATTGCAACACTAAGTTTGAGAGTGAAGTACTTGTTCTGTTGAGTGAGCTTGATGACATTAATTCATCTGCCATTTTTTTTAGTCATCCTGTCTTAAAAAACGTTCAAACCATTTGAGCAGATTTCTTTTCATGAACCACGCTACAAAATGTGTATCGGCACGGCATACCAGAAATGACTACTAATATCTTTCCCTGGGGTAATTCAGATTCTGCCGGTCTCACTGAGCTCAACAGAGCTTCTGGAGAGGGAAAGAGAAGCTGCCTGCAGACAATTATCAGCTGCCGGGGTGAGCTCATCTCAGCCACCTGTCCCCTGACCTTGGCGGGCCGGGCCTCTCCTTTCCCAGCACTGCTTGTCCCGACTCAGGAGGGTCTGGATGCAGCCAGCACCACTGCCATCCTGTGTCCTCTCATCTCCCAGGGATCCTCCCTAGACACGGCCTTCTCCCCGCACCTCCAACCTTTCTCCCCCCAGAAGCGTTCTCTTGAGGACCAAATACGCTTGTGCCCTTCGTGGCTTAAGCAAAAAAGAAAAGAAAAAGAAAAACTCACTTCCTTCTACCTTAAGGCTCTACTTGTCAACTCTATCGTTCCTGTCCTGTGAGGGGCTGAGGATGAAGGCACAGAGGCCTACATACTGCATGTTTAAGTATGCTGAGAAGACCAACTAAAAATGCTCAGGGTCCTTGGACTTCTAGGGGAGAAGAAGGTTGCCCAGGGACAGTGCAGCTATTGGTCTTCGGCTTGAAGTTCAACTTCTTCACTGCTCGGACCCACTCCATTCTTCAGCTTTGGGGGCTCGGGGCGCCTGTGTGCGCATGCTCCCCTTCTTTCGGAGGACAGCTCCCAGTGGTTGTCCTTTGAGCTAGGAGTGTGCACACTGTGCACTTGGTACATCTGCTGTTTCACGTATCAGGGAAAGGGCCAGGTGAGTGTGGTGAGTGGCGCTGGGGCAGGGATAATTATAGTTAGGCAGGAGGCGGGGTTGAAGGTATGTATGGTCCTTTGGTCTGACTCCTGGGGTTTCTTCTTCTTGAAGGGTGTGACTAGAGGGTTGGGAAGAGCCTGGGACATTCAAGCCTATGAAGGCATTGCTGCCGCCCCAGCAAATACTCTCTCTCTCTCTGATATGTGTGTGTGTGTGTGTGTGTGTGTGTGTGTGTGTGTGTGTGTGTGTATGTATATATGATATATATATATATATATCATAAATACATAGATACCTATTTTTATTTCTCTCTCCCTTTCTGAGACAGGGTCTCACTTTGTAGCCCTGGCTGAATTTGCTCTGTTGACCAAAGGCTGGTCTTGAACTAACTGAGAGCCACCTGCCTGCTGAGTGCTGAAATTAAGGGCATACATCCCAATACCCAGCACAATTTGATTGTCCTCTTAAGGGTTGACCAGCAGTAGCTTTCTTTCATGTCCAGTGAATATTCTTAGACTTTATCCTCGACTGCTCTTCTAAGTCTTCTACCAGGTTTATCTCTGCACTCTGCACAGGGGATTGCTTAAAGTTTGTAAAATTAATGATCACCTCTCTTGAAATGGATCCAAAATCTGCATCTTGACTTAGGCCAACTTTCTGGATCCAGGCCTTTGTGAACTACAAGTTTAGCTGGGCCCATGAGGTTCTTCTGTTCCTTTGTCTGACTCAGGAACAGACAGACAAGCCTGTCACACAGGACTCCTCCTCGTTCCTCATTCCTCCCATCTAATTAGTAATTGATTGCCACTGATTCTAATTCCCAAGTATTTCTATATGACCCCCTTCTTCCCATTCTCTGCTATTACAGCATTGGCGCAAGTCTGGCAACAGTTATTTAAAGTGGCTGAACAGCTCAGAATCCACTGATGTAAGTCGTTTAACACTTGTCCAAAAACACATCTCTTAACACTCAAATATGGCCATGCCAGTCACCTAGTTTTAATCTGTCACGGTTCCCTTCATGCTATTTAGTATAAAGTTCAAAGCTCTAAACACATCTGCCACTGCCCGTTGTCCCGTGCCCACTGTGCCCATGTCTTAGTTTTCTTTCCATGGCTGTAAGGCTCTATTTGGTGTATATTTCTCTGGTCCATCACTGAGAAGAGCCAGGTAAGGATTCTGGAGACAGGAAGTAAAGCAGAGACCCTGGAGGGATGCTGCCCACTGGCTTGCTCCCCATAGCTTGCTCAGCCTGCTTTCTTTCTTCTCAGGCCTACCTGTCCAGAGGTGGCACTGACCACAGTGGTCCAGGCTTTTCCACATCAGTCATTAATCAAGAAAATGCCCTAAAAACTTGCCTGCAGGCCAAGGCCATGGGCCTGTCTCTCAGTTGAGGTCCCCTCTTCCCAGGTAACCTTAGCTTACATCAAGTTCACAGAAAAGCTAACCAGCACAGCTCTTGAGGTAAAATACATACAATATTTGCTGGTGTGACCTGATGTGATGTGTGGTTCCTTTTGTCCTTGAAGGTCCTTCCTTCCTCTGCTCTCTGGCACCTGCCTCCAGTTCCTTTAGCTTCTGCACATTCATTATGGCTGACAGGGCGGCCTGACCGCCTTGTCCATGTTGCATCCTCGGTGTTCACCCAACACCACATTCACATCCCATCAGACCATCTTTCACAGGATGCTTGAGCCATGGTTTTAGCCACAGCACCTCTAGCTGGACTGTGGACTCCGCCAGGGCAGGGACTCATCATTCATTTCCTTACCCTCAGCATCCAGCACATATTCAGTACAATTGTGGGAGAGGTTCTGGGTGCCGTGCTGGGCATGATGTAATTGGGTGTTGTGGTGGCTGTCTCTTACAGCACTTTCTGTCTGTGTGGGGAGAGACATTTCCCAGTGAAGTGAGGGGCGGCTGAGGCAGAGAACAGGGAAGAAGGTGCCTCTACCGTGACTCTTAGAAAGTAACATTGGGGTCATAAAAATTCAATTAAAGATACTCTTTATGAACACATGTACATTTTAATTTTTCTTTGTTTTCTTTGATAAAGTTTAGGACTTTTTGGGCCAGTAGGATGGCCTTTGGGCCCAAAGGAAGGTGCTTGCTATGCAAGTCAAAGGGCCGGGTTCAATCCTGAGAACTCATGAGAAGGGATAGAACCAACTCCCAAAAGCTGTTCTCTGATTTTCACAAGCATACCATGGCACGTCAACACACACACACACACACACACACACACATTCACACACTTACACACACACCATACACACACACACAGAAACACACACACATTCACACACTTACACATACACCATACACACACACACAGAAACACACACACATTCACACACTTACACACACACCATACACACACACACAGAAACACACACATATTCACACACTTACACACACATCATACACACACACACACACACACACACACACACACACACACACACAAACACATCCCAAACAATTTAGGACATTCACAAATCCTTCTAGAACTATCTGTGGCTGTCTACTGTGTAGACATCAGTAGTTACTGCCCCTGTTTTAGAACAGTTTCTCTGGTTCTCCCCCAGCTATGCCCTTGGGAGCATGCATTTAAAATGAGGCCCAAGGTTTGCTCTCCAGCACTGTATAAAATGTGGCAAGATGGTGCATGCCTATGATCTCAGCATGTGGAGGCAGGAAGATGAGAAGTTCAAGGTCACTATTAGCTACCTATTGAATTTGAACCTGACTTGGACTACAGGGGACTCTATCTAAAATAAAAAAATAGTTTTGGGGCAAAGAGTCATAGAATTGAAGGATGTGTTCTGGGGGAATGAATTTGGCAGAGGACAGAATGGACTCCTCTGGAAGAGAAGCAGCTGTGGAGGCAGCAGGGACTCTGCTGTAAGAGCCGAGGGGAGAGGTAGGAAGGGAGATAAAGCAGGCAGCATGGGGACCCAGGGCTAATACCAAGGTATGCCTGAGGCACTGTGATTCAGCAAGGTTTCAGGGAGAAAGGGCTGGAGAGATGGCTCAGTGGTTAAGGGCACTGGCTGCTCTTCCTGAGGACAATGGTTCAATTCCCAGCAACCACATGGAGGTTCACAATCCTCCTCATTCCAGTTTCAGTGGTTCTGACTTTGCTTCCTGCCTTCTAGGGGCCCTGGACCCATGTGGTGCACAGTCATGAGTGCAGGCAAAACACCCAGACACATAAAATAAAAATAAACAAATCTATGGTGATAGAAAACTAGCATTGGTGAACCATTGAGAAGGCTGGAGGGAGAATTAATTCAAGAGCAAAAAGAAAGCTCAGGTGTGGGCATGTTAGGTACAGGAGACATGTTGGACATTTGGGGATGGCCATGTTTTGCAAATAAATGTCTCCCAACAGTGGAGTCTTGGCAGCTAGCTGATGGGTGTTGGGTAGTGACTGGACCCTAAGGGCTCTGCCCTATCAACCTATTTATCTCTTGATAGAGTCACAGTATGAGAGAACTATTGGAAAATGGTGACATGCAAGAGGTGGGACCCTGCCGAGGGACGTGAACCCATGGGGGTAACTGACCTGGCCCTGCTCACACCTCTATGATCCCTGTCCACCAGGAGGTAAGCTTCTCTGCTCTCCCATGTGCTACACTCCCATGATGGTCAGCCATGTCTCAAGCCAACAACTTTGAAGCTGTGAGTCCAGACATGATGCTCCTCCTTCAAAACATTGTCTTGTAGGTGGTTGCTGTAGTGAGGAAAGCTAGCTAGCAGCACTGGGGTCAAGTCTGAAAATGCTCTGGAGTAACATTCCATCCCAAAGTGTTTCTGTAGGTTACTGAGGGCATCAGGCTCTAGGAGGCTGAATATTGCCATGTTTTAATTCTAGCTAGACAGGATTTTCAGAACTCAGATGTCGTTCCTGCTGTCATGTGCGTGTGCGTGTGTGTGTGTGTGTGTGTGTGTGTGTGTGTGTGTGTAAGGGTACATACATGCTACAGCATAGCTAGGAAGGGCACCTCTGATGTCGGCCCTTTTCCGACATAGGTTCTGATGGCGACAAAACCTAGGCTAGCTGGCCTCCAAGCCTCCAGGGACTCTCTTGTTTCTACCTCCCATCTCTTTTGGCTTTGGGGACTCGAACTCAGGTCCTCATATTTGCATGGAAAACATTTTATTCACGGAGTCCACTCCCTATCCCGGGTCACCCTTTCTTGAGAACCATTTGTTGTCTATCTGTTGGAATTCAGCCATCCTGTTGCCAATTTTAACTTCCTCGAATCAACATCTCAATTTCTGTTTGTGTTATTTGCAACTCAGATGCTACACTCGAGGGCATGGAGGGGCAACAGGAGGACAGGACCTGGATCCAGGACACACTTGGATTCTTAGTTTTGTATCCCATGAAGCTTGTTTAAAACATCGAATCTGCTTAAATTTGCTTCTCAGAAACATTGCCTTTTACTGAGTTTTCCTTTTCAACAGTTTTTAACATCTGGTTTTGTTTTAAAAGTAGTTTAAAAGCATCCTTTTCTTTTGTTCAAATTTCTTACGCCTCCCCACCCTAGTGGAGACTTCCTTGGGGAATTTACTTTGACACTGAACCTCTCTGGTTCAGTCCTCTCCAGTGAGAGACCTACTGATGATGGTGTCTACCCACCTGCCACAGAGATCAGTCAAAAGCTCCAGTGAGAAAGCTCACATGACCCGGGGGTTATGAAGAAACACAAAGCTGAAAGGCGGTCTTGCTTTTATACTCTGAATCAGTCTCATTAGAGTCTGAATTAGAACTCTCTCTTTGGTATTGGTCACCGATGTTCAAAGGGAGATGAAGAAATTGGGAGGGACTGGAGAATCAAGAAACAGTGATGATTAAAGGGCTGGGAAAATAGGTCCCGGGATAAAAGATAAGAAGGACTGTGGCTGTCTCCAGGAGGGAAGAGTGATGTGGCGCGTGGCTCTGACAGGGTTTTCTGTGGAAATGGTTATGACGTCGAGAGAAGATGGAAGGGCCATCCATGATGGAGCAAGACTACACTACGAGTTTAAGAGACTTGCTCTTTCCAGGGTGGTTGAGGTCGGAGCCAACCTGCTACCTGCTCTAGGAGCCATCACTAATTAACCACAGCAATTTCTCCCGAAGAGTTTGAGCCACCCCTTCCCCCACCCTCGGTAATGAACTCTGTGAATCAAGATGGTGACGTTTTTCAGCTCCAGCTTTAGACTTTTCACTCAGAGATGCAGGTCGGACCAGCTGATTTCTCCAAGTTCCTCTGAGCACCGTCTTTCTGCTAAGTCCCCGAGTTGAAAGAATTTCAACAGAAACAGACTTCATTTGTGGGTGATAACGACCATTGGAGCAAACCAGGACATCTTTGGACTATACCGAGTGACGGAATTGGAGGCTGGGCTGCTATTTTCACATATAAAATTTAGTTGGCTCTTCAAATAGATTCACCACAGGCAGTCCAGAAAGTTCCATGGTGCTGAGCTGACTGAACAAACCAAATTGGAAGCAAGGATCGGAAAAGGATAGTAGAGAAGGATTTCTGCCAGAGCACTTGTGAATTCACTGTTTGATCCCAAAGAGGAAAACGGGGTTCTGGATGGATCCTGAAATCTAATTGGCTGGGGAAGCTCACTGAGACCCTGCTTGTCTATAGTTATTTATGGGCTGGGAATGAGGAGCCCGGATGGGTAGTGGTTTTCTGGTGCTGGGCTCCTGGGAGGTAGACAGTGAAAAATGGCCTTTTTGGAAGCTGAAGGGCAGAAATCAATTCTAGGTGATACTTAGAGGTGAATTATGACAAGCCTTCAATGAGAGGGATAGGTATTGTTTTACAAACTGGGCTATTGAGCTTCAGTTGTCTCCAAATGCCCTTTCTCCCAGTGGATCTAAGGTGTAGTATTTTTTCTATATATTCAAACATGTGGGGATATACACAAGACCAGTAAAAATGCCGGCAGGTCATTTTACCTGGCACTAGCTGCATACTTCTTTTCTACCATTCAGTTTATTTAAATTTTCTAATGTTTCCAAGTGCAACCAGTTACGTCGAAGGGCAGCATTTGGGTCATAAAATAGATATAAATGACATAAAATAACTGTTTGAAAAACACCTCTCATCCACCCAAACCTTAAAAGTCAGCTAAGTTTCAAGGGCAGACTTTGCCATTGACATTTAGGTCACAAACATATATCTCAAAGCCATCAAACCTGAAAACTAAAATTAAACAAAAATGAAAACCATTTTTCTCTTGTAAAGTTAAGCAACTATTGCCACCATTCTAGAAACAAATTCACCATGTCTTACTATCGTATGGCTTTTCCTAGGGTGAGTGAACAAACATGCCAGAGTTAGGTAGGACCAATGACACTGCAAAGAAACAATTCCATTCAAGTCTAGCTTGGAGAACCTGAGTTTACTGGGGTTACTTGTAGGAGCACGACAGAGCTGTACCACCAATAATCCACCCCAGGATGTGATGCCTCAGGATACATCACTGGAGATACCTGCACAACTTGCAGGCAGGTCCTCTGAAGAGCCCCCTCCTCTGGGAAGTAGTTTTCTATTGATATACTGTTGGGAATGGGCCCGTGTGTGTCTTTTAGTTATGAGTTAATTGAGTCCTGTGAACCTCCCGCCTTCCTCCTGTCTCAGTCCAGAGGAAGATCGATTCGGCATCTCTCATATCAGGTGGTTTTGCGGACTGAAGAGTCATACCTGGAAAATAATAATTTTAAAAAGTTTCCAAAACATGGTGTTTGCTTTTCATTATTGTGACAAATGAGACCCGAGAGAAACGATGTTAAAAATGTAGAGGGTATAGCATGGCTCAGAGTCTCAGAATTCACAGTTGGTTCCATTGGCGTGGCATGGCGTGGGGCAGGACATCATCGTAGGGGTTGCAGGTGATTGACAGGTTGCTCACTCACCTCTTGGTTACCAAGAAGCATTCACACCAAGAGACTGGGGATAAGATGTATCCTTCAAGGAAACACCCTTCAGTGAGCTACTTCCTCCAACTAGACCCCTGCTTCTGGTCACTCACACAGCTATGAACTCATCAGTGCATGCACTCACCATCCAACTGCCACTCAAGGGCACCTCCAGCTTGGAAGTAAAGCCTTGAAAACAAGTCATTTGGGGGACATTTCCTGTCCAAACCATAAAGGCCTTTGGCTGTTCTCATGGTAGCCTCTGGCCTTCAATGGGAGTTGCTTTTCCTTTTTGATACGTCATCTCTTTATGAAAAGAACGAAGTTGTTTCCTGAAAGATGCTGCTAGGACATGACACTTACCTGAACCTTCTAGTGGAACTTTCTAGAACAAACTCTCAATAGCCAAGATTGCAGAAAGATTGCACCCATCAGAGCTCTCTGTATTTTAGGGCATTAAAGTTACTGATGAGGAATGTGCCTCTCTTGTCTCGTGTCCCACTGCCCAATGTATAAAGGGAACTCAGAGGAGGGCATTCTGTACTATTAGATATTACCATTATTATGGAGTGGTGTGTAACCAGCATAGCCTTCAAGGTAAATAAACGATGGCTTAGGGAGGGGGCCATGACTTAAGGTCAGATAAAAAACTGGTCCTCGTAGGACTGGGGCTGTAGCCACAGTAGAGTGATTGTCTAGCATGCACGAGGGACTAGGTTAAACCTCCAGCACTTCAAAAAAAAAAAAAAAAAAAAATCTTGAGATAAGATTTGATTGAAAGCTCTCCAGGGTTTGGCTATGAGGTTTTCCTCCTTTGTTTTTGCAGAATTCATCTTATTTCTTGGTCTGTCCTACATATTGAGTCAACATTCATTGAACAAATGAATGAAATGGTAAAGGAATCTCTGTTTCAGACGAAGAAGAAATTGGCTGACATTGAAATATCAGGAGTCTAGGGAAACCTGCGAGGGCAGTTCTTGGCAGGGGATGCCTTTGTTACATTATGGGCTTGTTAGGGCTTATTGACGAAGTTCCATGTGATCCAAGGAGTGCCATGATTGGAATGGACTGTCAACAGCTCCGGGATGATTTCAGTGGGCTGCCAGGAGACAGCGCAGACTGGCTGCTGCTGCAAGCCCCTTCTTGATGATGACAGAGACCCTGGCTTCCACCTCTGCCCCCTGACAAGCACCTCTATTTTCCTGGATGGGCACAGTTTCTCCGGTCCCTGCAGGGCAGTTCTGGCATTGCTGGAAGCATGGTATTGGCACATGGTTTTTCACAACATTTGTGTTTATGGCTCCATCTACTGAGGTGGCCAAAGGGCTGAAGTGTGAGAGGGAGCTGAGGTCCCACCAGCCAGCCATCATCATATCCTAATCAGAGCAATGCTGAGAAGCCACAGCAGAAACTTCCCATTCCCCCTTTTCCTTTCTGACTGCTTTTCAACCAGAGGACAGTAAGCATGATGGATGCTCATCAGCGGTTGGTCAGTAGCATGTGTTGTGCACTAAGAACAATGATGCCTCGTCCACCGTCCTCCAGGTTCCTCTTTTGAGCTTCTGCCCTGGACACACTGTGAAGCAGTGATGTGGTAGCTGCTTACTGGGGGGCCCTGCAAGGCCAGGAAATGAAAGGCAACCTTTGAAACACTGCTCTCCAAACCTGGTGACAAGCCAGGCTAATGTCCTCCCCTCTCTGTGTGTCTGGTTCCCAGCCTGTCATTTCAGAATCTGACACTAGATGTCAGGGAAAGACTTGGTGTAGTACCCAGCCAGCCTCTCCCCATGTCAGGCTGCAGGTGGGATCGGAGTTGACAACTGGCAGATTTCCAGCTGAGGCACTGCTGTTACCAGCATCACCGGGCTCTCACGCCAAGACACCTCTACCTGCTCAGGCCTGTTAGACATGCTCTGGAGGTTGCTGAAGCACATTTACAAAATGAAGTAGATACAAGGTCATTTCATAAAAAATAGATTTGGTGGGGGAAGAGGGGTAAAGTCATCAATGTACACTTTCAATTTCATTATGAAACATATTCAGTTTTACTTTAAGAAAAGGACAGATGACTTAACATGGCCATGTTCCTATAACCTATTTTATTCGTGAATTAAGAAGCAGTTAAATTATTTAAGTCTCATATAATCATTCTTTTGTTTTGCAAAAATGACTTTTTGTCTTCAATAATACTAAGTAAAACCACAGTTTTGTTGCAGACCAACTCAAGTTTAATCTGCTTTTGTTATGTTGCAAGATTTCCAGGCTCTTGGCCTCTCAGCAGGATTTCTGGTGTAGAAAATCATGTGTTTTTCCGTTGAGCTGGTGAATTCATTCAACCCCGCCCCCTTCCTCCTTCATCTACTTAGTAAAGTTGTTTTAAGGTTGAAATGTATTAATATTTCCAAAACTTTTAGAATAGCGGTGGTACCTAATTCATGCGTCTATGACTAATTCAACGTGTAAATCAACAGCTCTGCGACCCAGCAGTCCTGCCGCTCTCCATATTTTTAAGCCTGTCTCAGCTTCAAGTCCTCTGCTTCCGCCTTTCCCTCCCTCTTCCTTCCCTTTCCATCTCCTTCTTTTTCAGAAAGAAAGCATCACCCCAAACTGCAGTCGGGCTGGCTTTCAGCGAAGGTGGGAGCCTGAGGAAGGTCTTTTCTCATAGGGCCCATTCCCCCTCAAGACAGTCAGTCATCCTTAGGCATCTACCCACCCAAGGTCAAAAATAGCACTCTTCTTGGAAGGAGGATCCTGTAGCAAGAGGAAGGCCCGCCCAGACATGTGGAGCAGCCCTGCCTGCACCCCGAGGAGGTGCCAAAAGTCCTCTTAGTGATTCTGGAAGCCATTATATCATCACCCAAAATAGCACCATTAATACCACATGGGTGTGCCCTTCATCTACTCTCCAGCTGGATGCCACAAAAGGCAAATATGACCTGGAAATGAGATGAGAGTTTCTCTGCGGGCCCACAGTGGGCGCTGGAAACCTGCCCCGAAGCCCGAATCAGAGGCTTCCACTACTGCTCCCAGCCCGCCCCTCCCAGGGGTCAGTCTAGACGACATCATCCCTTGGGAACTTTCGGGTAAAAATTGGTGTGAACGAACATATTTTCAAAACACACTTGGATCAAGATGCCTCAGAAGGTGTGAAAATACCGAAGTTGTTTATGCCATTGACTTTATTGACAGTTGGCCAAGTCACAAACTTACTTATGAAACGCTCGCGTGGCGTTGGCCAAACAGAAGGCCAGGCATTATTCTAAGAGTTTCGTGACAATGAGCCCATTTCATCCTTAAGAGCACTCTGCCAAGTAGATTCTGGTATTAGTTTTGTGTTACAGATAAATAAGTCTAGGCACAAAGCGGTTTGCCCAAGGGTTCACAGGGCTGAATCCTGGGGAGCTTATTGACTTGCTTTCTTCCGCTCCCCAACCTGATCTCCAACCTAGGAACCCAGGGTTTTTCTTTTTCCCCGGGAAGAGAGATCTGTGCTGTCTAGCAGCTTGTGATTGATCTCCTCCCTGCTTTTCATGTTCTCATGTAGTCTTAACGACCTTGGACCACTTCCATCTTCTGAGTGCTGGGCAGGTGCCACCATCGCTGGTTTATGTGGTGCCTATGAGGTGCCGAGGACCAAACCCAGGGCTTTGTGTATGCTGGGCAAGCACCCTGCCAACCGAGCTTCAGCTAAAAGCTCCCAGAGCCTCCATCTTATTTGCAAGAAACAGTGGCAATGGGTTCCTATGTAAGTGGGAGAATAAAAGGAGACAGGAGAATAAGATTCCATAGGGGTGTGTGTGTGTGTGTGTGTGTGTGTGTGTGTGTGTGTGTGTGTGGTGTTCATGTGGGTATGCACATCGGAGGCTAGAGAAGGGCTTTGGGTCTCTTCTATGGCTCTCTGCCATGTCCCGTTGAATCAGGTTGCTTTGACTAGGCTGGCTGGACAGTGAACTCTTGGGGTCTGTGTGTCTCTGTTACTCAATGCTGGGCCGTAAGCACACACAACACTAGGTGCTGGGGGTTTGGATGCAGGTCCTTAAGATCACACAGGAGTGATCTTACCCATCAGCCCATTCCCACTACTCATGAAGGGCAGTGACCCAGATCAGCCACGAAGATTCTCCACTGTTGGTGACAACATACTGAGTGGCTATTACCTGGTCAGCCTGTGTGACCAATGGATGTCACAGGAGGGTCAGAATAGGACTTCTGAGCTTAGGCCACAAAACACTATGCCTTCTTCCTCATTCCATCATTGGTTTCCTGCCCTGAGAAAAGCAAGCTACCATGTTATGGGGACCCATAGAAGCCTAGAAAGACTCCGAAGATGGGTGAAGACCCCACCATAGTAAACATCAACAAGCAGATCGTGGGACAGTCACGGTCCTCTACACTAGTCAGGCCTTCAGATGGCAGCAATCTTTACCAATATTTTGACCAAGACCTAGTAAGATCTGACAGGCTCTCCCAGCTGGTGGGGTTGTTTGGAAGGTGAGGCCCTCAGTGGAGGAAGTAGGTCACTGGGGATGGGTACTTTAGTTGATAGCACTGCTCCCCTCCCCCCACCCTTGCCTGGTCCACTGGAGATGAGCAAGCAGGTTCACATCTTGCTGTCACTACACCTTCCAGTAACCCCATTTCCTCCTCCCTTACGTTGCTTTTTGCAGTTATGTGATTGCAATGACACACCAAAAAGTAACCTATCCAAGGAACTGTTCCTGCTGGCCTCTTCAAGTCATCTCACACCAGTCATTCTCACTGTCATCACACCCAGCTCCCACCACCCAGGCTTTTCTGTTCCAGGAGAACGTTAAGAGATCTGTCTGCCTGGGCCTTTGTGTGAGGCATTCTCACAGTCTCAAACCCTCTTTTCCCCAAGTCTTCACTCGACTGGTTAATTCTCAGCAGTTAGATTTCAACTTGGTGTCAGTTCCTGGGAGAGGCTTCTGCTCACCACATGGTAAATCGAAGCCCACAGCACTTTTTGTGTTAGATTTTGCCATACTACTGTCTTAATATCTTCGTGACAGCCACTGTGTCTGAATGATCCTCATTTGTCTCCACTCAGCCTTCGATGGGAGATGTCATTCTGTAAATATGTTTATCTTATTGGTTAATAAATAAAATACTGTTGGCAAATAGGAAGGCAAGATAGGTGGGACTGGGAGACAAGGAGGATTCTGGGAGATGTAGCAGGGAGAGTCAAGATGTAGAGACTTGAGAAAAGAAGTCCGGACCCTCTTTCCGGTAAGATAAGACCACATGGAAACACTTAGGTTAATAGAAATGGGTTAATATTTAAGAAAGAACTAGTCAATAACTAGTTGGCCTGCTAGTAACAGGCCAACAGCTTTATATCTAATAGAGTGTCTCTGTGTGTTATTTGGGGTGAATGTGACTCTGGGACCAGGCTGGGGGGAAAAACTGCTCATAACAAGCCTTTGAGTCTCTGCTCCTCATCTTAGTTTTCTTTCCTGTTGCTGTGATAAAATCCATGACCAAAGCAACTGTTGACTGTAATGACAAAAAAAAGTAACTGATACAAGGAACTGTTCCATGAGGGAGGAAAGGCTTATGTGGACTCACAGAGCTCAGGTACAATCCATGACAGCAGGGAAAGAGCCAGAGCAGCAGAAGCTTGAGGCAGCTGGTCATCACGTCCATAGTCAAGGCACACACAGCAACACATGCTTGCTGCTGATTAGCTTTTCACCATTTATACAGCGCAGGATCAAACTAGGGAATGTTGTCACCCAGAGTGGGCGGTTCTTCCCATCTCAATGGGTGAAATCGAGACAGTTCCCTAAGGCATGCCCAGAGGCCCATCCCCCAGGTAATTCTACCTGCCAAGTCAGGTATTGTGTATTGAAGAGTGTTTGGAGTGAGATAGCCATCTTAGACAACAAACTCCTCAGACTTGGTCTTGTTAGCCAGAAAATGAGACTCTAGAGTCACATGACCAATCCACATGCAGAATAGAAACAAAAGAAAGTACTCAATAAACACTTTTCCATGTTCTCTCAGTATCCAAACTCATCTTCTATTTCCTAAAATTGTAAGAATTCCAGGCCTCTAGCAGTGGCTTCTTGTCATGACTGCTGTGTTCCCTCACGTTCTCCCACCAGTGAGCTGGTGGGTATCCATGAGCCTGCTTGCTTTTTCTCTATGGAAGTTGTTAGTGCAACCATGCCCCCTGGTGGCCACATCATTTTTTTCTTTTTTGAGACAGGGTGTCCTGTAGTGGAGGTTGGCCTTTGTTCTTCCTGTCTCTGTCTCCTCAGTGCTAGGATTATAGGTATGCACCACCATACCAGGTTTACTTCATAAATAACAGGCTGTGGAAAACGTTACTGATGGGTATATGTGTCTATGGCCATTTGCAAGTAATTTCAAAGTTGGAGACATCAGCCTCAAGTTTGGATAAAGGTTTGAGCCCACAAAAACTATGGTCTCTATATCTGTTCAATCCTGAAATGTGTTCCCTTTATGGCCTTTTTACTTGGTCTTAGTAGGGCTCTGGCAAGGTCTCTGAATTAGTTTTCTCTAGTCTGGAGAAAACCAAACCAAACCAAACCAAACCAAACCAAACCAAACCAAACCAAACCAAACAGCCTCTAATTGATTTTTACTCTACACTTCCCCCAACTCCAAGTAGACAGCCATCTTACCAAAGGTCAGGTTTTACTTGGTCCCATCTTGCTCAAAGCATCCACGAGCTCCCCAGTAACATGGGAAATAAAGCCATACAGCTTGACTTGACATCCCAGATTCCTCAAAGCCCAGGTTCAACTTCCTTTCCAGTTTCAATCTCTTCTACTCCTCAACCTCCTCCCCCATCTTCCTTCGTAGTCCTGGAGAACAAGCCTGCTCTCCATTCGAGCCCTACTACTTTCATGGTGTCCTCTCTACCTGAGATGCTCTTCCACCCTCCTGCTCTCATGAGGCAGTCAAGTTCCACACCCAAAGGCAGTTCACAAGCCCAACTTCCATGCACTGCATCCTGGCCACACCATACTGTAGACTGCGCCACAGACTGTTGGAGCCACCACCACAGTTTGGTGGGGGTTCATTTATTTTAACAGTGGTGCGTGTGTAGGAAGTCATTAATATTTGCTGGAGGAGTAAATACCCAGGCTGGAGTTTTTGTTTTGGAGTCTTTGTCATTGAAATCACTTAAGACTCAAAGAGTCATAATTACTCCAAAGTAGAAATACTGCCTACCCCAGAATTCTGTAGTTATTAGATTCTTTAGGATTATGATGGGCACAATGGTTTTTGAATCTCTTTCTTTATATTGAGAGACTAAAGGGGAAGAAGTTGAAATGCTAGCATTTGTCTTCTGGAAGTGCCAATATCTAATGCAAGGTGCAAAACCTGTATTGTGAGAATACAAATGAACATGTTTGAGAAGTTGCATTTCTGTAAAATGTTCTGTTGCAGAATTTTTCTTGACTTTTCTGTCTCTTTGGTTTGTCTCTCAAGAGAGCTGCATATTACAAGTGGCTGAGATGAACGGTGATGTAACCCTTAGTGAATTTTGAGATCCAGGAGCCAGTCATTTCTAAAGCACACAGCAGGGACAGAGCAGCCAGAGAGATTTAGTCACCACATACATTAATTCTCCCCCCTAAGGCACCTTCTTATATCTCCGATGAAGACACAGATAGAAAGACCTTGAATATGCATAGCTGAGCTGACTTAATGCTGGGGAAATGGCTAGAATATCAAAAGCAGCCTACAGTTTCAACATGATCCTCACAAAAATTCCAACAACATCCTTCACAGAGTAAGAAGAAAAACAATTAAAAGATTCATTTTGAGGATGCAGGGAATGGAGAGATGTCTCAGTGGTTAAGAGCAGGTGGTATTGGTCTCTAACAGAACCCAAGTTTGGATTCCCAGAACACTTATATGGGGCACCCTGCAGCCACCTGGAACTTCAGCTCTAGGGGGATCAGATACTTCTGACATAACAAAAATGCACAATTAAAAATAGTTTTTTAAAAAAATAAAATGAAAATATTTAAAATTAGTTGTATGTTTGTGTGTATTTATGAGGGTCCTTTGCAAGAGCAGTATAGGCTCCTAACCACTGAGCAATCTTCCCAGCCCTAGAAGTTCTTAATCATTTTTTTGACTCAGTTTTATCTTCTGAAATTTGGACTAATATCTGATTTCCAATATTATCAACAAGTTGAGGTGTTCAGCAAACACTAATGAAATCTCACACCTAAGTTAAATATTCTTCAGAAAATGCTAATTACCGTAGCCATTAAGATTTGAAAGTACGTTTTTGGATCTGTCTTCATGTCTGTGTCTGAGTCAAGCCTTACAGAGCTCATGGCTTCTGTTGCTTTTCTTGGGCACTGGGGGAAGATATTTTCACCTGACTCAGAGGACCGTCTTCCCTGTCTTTGTTGATTAGACACTGGCTCTCCATAAACTAGGTTCCCTTCCTAGCTAGAACACTGCAATGACAACTATCTCAAGAATATCAGCAGAGGCATGGCCCCAACCCAATCTCAACTGGGGGTCCAAGCACTGTAGAGATTGGTGACAGTCTGTGACAGACACTAACTGGTTCTCATGTCCATCTCTTCATGGGGGGAATATGTTTTGTCATAGATATGCCCTATCTAAAAAGGGGGCAGGCAGAGGGAGAGAACTAAGGTGGTTCAGTAATCAGGAAATGCCACAATGTAAATACTTAGCTCACTGGTTTAGTGCAATGCTTATGAAGTATCCCAGTGTAGAGTAAATGAGATTTGATAGATTTAGGGCAAGTTCCTACATTTTACAGAGTTTCTGAATAAACTTAGACCAATCTTGGTCTTAGATATTTTGAAGACCAATTAACTGGGGGATTTCCCTGACTGTCCATATACTTTTTTGTTTGTCTTGGTTGGTCAGTGACCTTGCAAGTCACGTTTGTTGTAAGGCTTGGGGTTGTTTTAAGGCCTCCAAATAGAACTTGGCATTCTCAAGACTATCACAAGGAAAAAGTGTTCCGGAATCAGTCCTGGGTCATAAGATTTGTGCCTGTGTGGATTTGTAGGAAAATTATTACAAAAGTTCCAGGCAATACCCAAGAACACAGTGTGTCATTGACATCAGGGTCCTGGCAAACATATGCTCCCTGGTAAGACTGTAAGAGTGTAGATGGCCATTCACGAGATTGAAGTACAGCCCATGCCTGCAACCCTTCATATATGTGATGGAAAGTACTTCATATATAAATGTATTCCTGTCACAAAACTGTCTTAGTTAGCTTTAACTGTTGACTTGACCCAGTCTAGAGGCATCTGAGAAGAGACTCTCAGTTGAAGGATTGTCTAGACCAGTTTGGCCTGTGGACATTTTTTTTTTTTTTTTTGCGGGGAATTGTCTTGATTGCTAATTGATGTAGGAAGGCCCTGTCTACTGTGGGCAACATCAGTCCATGGACTGGTGGTCCTGGACTGCATTAGAAAGTAGCTGAGCATGAGCCTAAGGGAAAGCCAGGAAGCAGTGTTCTTCCATGATTTCTGCTTCGTGTTTGGGTTCCCACTCAATTCCTCTCAGTGACAGTCTGAGCGCAAGCCACACAAATCCTTTCCTCCCCTAAGTTGCTTGTGGCCAAAGCATTCTATTACAGCACCAGAAAGAAAACTAGAGAGGGTTGTGGTGGTGCGTAACCTTAATCCCTGCACTCGGAGGCAGAGGAAGACTGTGAGAGCAAGATATGATGCTTAGAGACAGCTTCCCCAGTCACTCACTTCCTCCAGCTCCACCCCACCTCCTAAAGCTTCCACAGCCTTCCACCATAGTGCTATTGACTGTGAAAGAAGTCTTCAATACACAAACCTGTGGGAGACATTTCATGGTCAAACTGTAAGGAGTCCAGTTTGCACTGTTGTTCTTCAAGTGCAGAGGAAGGATTGACCACTAGGGCAGGTGTAGGTGAGCTTCGTAAGTGCAGAGCGACTGGGACACACGTAGTGGATGAGGCTTCACAGCAGGGATTGATGTCCTCTGCTCTGAAAGAGAGTGATGTCTCCTATAGTATAGACACCGTGATGGCCAAATGTATATTCAACAGTGTGTCCCTCCTGTCCCTGCTCCGAGGCGATAACGGATAATGCTCTCCTGCCTGGTGTGTGAAATGCGGAGGGTCAGGAAAACAGTGGAGGCTCAGAACACGGCTTGTGAGACGAAGCCCATCTCAGGCAATTCTAAGCGCCAGAGCATATGCTATGCGCCTGAGATTTGGAACCAGCAGACATTCTAGATTGTTAGCTAATTTTTATGCGAGGCTGAACTTGCAGCCGTGAGTGAGATGGAGAGGTGGAGTGGGAAGGAGGGAGGCAGGGGAAGGGTAAAGAGGGAAAGACAGTGGGGAAAATGAAGGAGAGTAAATAACAACGGTAGGGAGAGAGAAGGAGGGAAGCAATATGGAGCAGAGATGGGACAGAAATGAAGTAATGAGTGCCGATAACTAGAAATACATCACAAATACAAATGTGGAGAATTGGGTTGGGGGGGGCGAGGGCAGTCAACAGGAGGGGAGGACAAGGTGGATGAGTAATGAAAGAGGCAAAGGAAAAGGGAGAAAGCACTTGAAGGAACAGTCAGGAGGCCAGCTGTGCATTCGGAATTTCAATGGATTATATGTCTCCCAAGTTTTATGCCTTACAGTGTGTTCTCCGATGACAGTCTAATTCTCAATTAAGATATGCTAATAAGGCTGACCGTAGACCATAGACTCACAGGGCCCGATAAGCAGCTCATTTGCTTCCTGGGTCGGGGGAAGGCAGCTATCTTGTCTTTCCACACCTAAGTTTCTCATTGGCATTCCTCCTCTAAAAGGCACAAAGCGACCACACGGCCACAAAAACCGGCCTCAACCCAACTCGACTTCCTCTTTACAAATCGCGCATATAAATTTCCTATTCCCTGTCTGCTTTCAGTTGACTTGACCAAAAGTCATCTTTACACAAACTCTTTCTGTCAGTAGAGAAAAATTGACTTCATGTTGGCCTGTTTGTCTGTGGACACATTTCGTGGTCTGCATGAGTAGCTTAAAGTAGCCTTGAGAGGAAGAGGTGAGGGGCTGGTGGTCAGCTTGCTTGCCATACAGTAAGAAAAGAAACTGAGCCAAAGCTGTGTCACTGAGTGAAGATCTGGAATGTACTTCCAGGGTGGTCAAAGAGAACATGGGAGGTGCTGGGGGAGCCTGGCACACATGGTGGCTGTGGCTGGGCTCCTCAGCACCATGAAGGGCCATGCATAGGTGGCCAGACTGCACAGGAACTGGGGACATCCTTTTTCACATGCCAATTCTCCCATGAGGGTCTCTGTCCCATGTAGTGATTTATTAAAGCTTGCCGGAGGTTTCAGAGAGCAAAGTCAGCTACAAGCCATAGAAGCCAGGCACACACCTTCAATCCCAGAAGTCAGAAGCTAGGTGGTACACACCTTTCATCCTAGGACTCAGGATTAGGAGGTAGGCAGATCACTGTGAGCCACCCAGATCTACACAAGATTGATCCAGTCCTAGAGAGAAACAGCTCACACAAAGATGATCCCAACACTCGGGATCACACGCCTTTGATCCCAGCACTGGAGAGGATAAAAGACGGGAGCCGGGGTCTCAGTATGAGGCTTTGATTTTCCAGCCACACTGAGGAGAGATAGCAGGGTAGCTCATTCAGCCTGAGGAAGTAGTAAGAGCTAGTGGCCTGCTACTTTGCTTTTCGGCTCGTCAGCCTGAAGTTTGAACCCCAGTATCAGTCTCTGGTTCTTTTATTCTTCATGCTATAGTCCCATGGTTCTGCAGGAACCTGGGTTCTTTCTAATGGCTTCTGGATATTCCTAGGAATGGCCCATATTCTTCCACATTCTTCCCATATTCTTCTGCCACATGTTTGCCACAGGGGTCTGCTGGGTCTCTTCTGCTAGGCTCTTCTCTACCTCATCTGTACGCCAAGATTTCTTATCTACTTCAGCCCCAAATGTCCTAGCTGATTGGGCCAACTAGATTTTATGCCTTTGGTATAGTGTCTTAATTGGGGATTTTATTTTTATTGATGTGAAGAGACACCATGACCACAGCAATTCTTACAAAAAATATTTAATTGAAGAGGTGGCTTACAGTTCTGAGGTTCAGTCCATTATCAACATAATGGGAGCATAGCAGCATGCAGACAGGTGTGATTCTGACTACATCTTGGCCAGAAGGTAACAGGAAGTCCACTGATCGTCACACTGAGTGAAGCTTGAGAAAAAGACCCCTAAGCCTACCCCCACAGTGACACACTTCCTCCAGTAAGACCACACCGACTCCAAGAAGGCTATGCCTCCTGATAGTGCCATTTCCTTTGGGGGCCATTTTCGTTCAGATACATTAAAGGAGTAATCTTCAAGGGATGGAAGAACTTAATTTGGTCATGGTTTCAGAACATTCAGCCCACTGTTAGCTGGATCAAGTGCTAAGACTTAGAGATGAGAGAGACTATCGTGGTGGCAGAGGCAGGCAGGAGAGGTTTCTCCCCCTCACACTGGCTAGTATTAGAGAGTAGAAATGGCCTGGATAAGACCCTCTTCAAAGGTACATTCCCAAGCACCTCCTTCCTGCAACCAAGCTTATCATTTCCTACCATCCTCTGAACAGCTCCACCAGCTGGGGACCAAGGATTCAACATCGGAGCCCATGGCATGGGACACAGTTCATATTCAAAGGATTACACAAATCCTGTCTTTGCTCCCCCTTCAGGGCGACCAGAGAGCTGTGGTTGGGCAAATGAGCTTTGCAGTCCAAGCCCAGGGCTCTATTTCCAGTTGTAGCAGGCTCTGACTGTTACTAGCTGTTATCAGGTGCTGAGTGTTACTAGTTGTATCAGGCTCCGTACTAGTTGGATCAGGCTCTGACTGTTTCTAGCTGTATGGTATTAGATGGCTTATTTAATGTCTCCGTACTTCATTTTCTCCAGGATGAGGCTGCTAACAACAGCTCTCTCCCTGACTTTCTATGAGGATTGAGTGACTTAACAACATAGAAAGGACTTAGAAGAACACCTGGGACATGTGCAAGCCTCAACAAACGCTAGTCATTAGACACCGTTTGCGGTGGTTAAGACTTTCTAATGAAGACTTGAGGTTGGCAGAAAACTAAGTTTTCTGAAGAAGCAATCCATCTCAGATGCCACCAATGCTAGCATCGGTGAGATAGGTGTTTGCTGGTGCAGTCTCCCTTGGGGATGTGTGTTTCCTTAGCCACCTGCCTCCATCATCTTCACGGAGCCCCTTTCTACTTCTCACACCTGGAACTACAGCTCCTGAGTTAACATAGCCAAAATTTGGTGAGTGACGAGACATTCTTGGACTCCACACTGATGGTTCTCCATCTTGCTCTCTAGAAGCCCAAGGTCTTCATTTTCTCCACCCATGTAGCTTTCTGTTATTGCAACAAAGCATGTGGCGAATCAGCACGGGAGAGGGCAGCTTTATTTTGTCTCATGGCGTTAGAGGTTTCAATTCACAGTGAGTCAACTCTACAGCTTTAGTCCTGCGTGAACTGAACAGCATGAGCATGCAGCAGAGAAATATTGCCCAGGTTATGGAGGCAACATAGAGCAAAGAAGGGAAGGGACCAGGGCAAAATTCCCTCTTCTATGACATGCCCATGAGGATCTAGGTCTTCCAGCCTCCCAAACTTCTCCCACATCATTGAATGCAAGAAATTTCCTCAGTGGTCCAGTAAGCTATGGTTATTCTGTTCATGAAATCAGAGCCTTCACAACCTAATCACTTCTCAGAGGCCATGTGTGCTGCTCTCAGGACCAAGCCTTTATGACATTTGGGAGTAAACTTTGGCTCTGGCTTTGTATGTGTATATGGTCTCAGCTCCATTCAAATGTTTCCCAAATAATAGACTTCCAGGGAGGGAATTCTCGTGGCGTTCCCAGGAAGAGGGCAAAGGCGCAGGGAGTGGGAACCTTCTGTCATCCCAAGTTTCTTCCAAGTACCGGAAATATTAAAATAATTCTGACTGAGGTAAGCTTGTTTGGGGTCCTTGGGATGTGCTTGTTTGGTGCTGTTGGTGGTTAATTGTCTTGAAGAAAATCTGGGATTTCAAAACAAGGTCTGGCTGCTGCCTGAGTGAAGAGATGGCCACACCTTGGGGGTTGTGGCTTTGAACACGGTTCCTTGACAACATCTGAAGAATGAGCATACATTCATCCCTTGATTCCAACATATACTTTCTTGTGTGGTATTATTTTCCTGGTTTGTATTTTTGCCACTGTGAAGAAATACCTTTCTTGAAAACTGTCAGCGTTCTGGGATTTGCTGTGTCAGGTGATGCTCTTTTAATCTAGGTGCTCATTTTCAGATTGCTAGAACATTCAGCATTGCCTGAACTCTGTTCTCTGTTGAGTGCTTCGTCCTCTCAGTGTCCCCATGTCCTTTAGCCCTTTCATTCTCTAATGACTCATCACTTTTCCGTTTTCATGGCCCAAGGCTTTGCCTTTGACATTTCCTCTTGTGGTTGCCACACTTCTCCTTCGATAAGCACCCTCTGTTAAAGTTTCATGTAAAACTTGTCTGAAAGTGAATTCTAAATTCCTGTCTCCGGCTTTGACATTTCCCATTCTCCCAGCTGCCTTTGCACCTTTCTATTTAGATATTTAGCAGAAACCTTACTTTCAAAGTCATCTTTAGAACTATGGGCATTTTTTTTTTTTTTTGATGTCTGTTATTATTGTGAACCAGTGATACTAGTGTCTCATCTTCACACAAATTTAAAACTTCCAAGGTAATGCTTTCAAATGTGCAAAACCGTGATCAGTGTTAAGAAGGTATAATTTGCATTGCAGCTTGGTTATGTTCACATAGACATATGCGTACACATAAATGAAGGAAAATCGTTTTGTTGTGGCTTGGATAGGAAATGTCCCCCAGGGGCTCATGGGTTTGCACACTTGGTCCTCCCACTGATGATGTCTTGGAAGGCTGTAGAAGCTTTGGATTGCAGGACTTGGCTAGAGGCGATGGGTCTCTGTGGGATGGATCTGTGCTTTATATCCCATCCTATCTCTTCTACTCTCCTGGTTCTATTCTTGCCCAGAAGTGAAAGAGCAGCCTGGCACTTCTGCTGCCACAGCCAAGAGTCACTCCCACTGCGGAGCCGCCCCACCATGCTGAACTGCACTAAAGCGTGGTAAATAAGAACCTGGGAAATGATAGGCTGATGCATGTTTATTCGGGCAGAAATCACTTGCATCAGAAACAGATGACCGCCGCAGGTTCCCATCCCAAGGATGCCTCCCGATGCGCTGTCTCTGACCAGGAAGTAGGAGATTGAGCTTGGGTCCAGGACCCCAGACCTACCTAGTCCCCCCAGGTCATGCCCACACCTGTCTCCACGCCCCAATGGGTGTGGTCAGTGCAACACATGTGGGTGGGGTGGATCTCACCCCACTGCACCCTTATAAGGTATTCAGTCACGGCAACAAGAAAACTAACACACCCTTATTATGGGCAGAAAGCTGTATTTTATTCTAGTCCATTATATTTCCCTAAAAAATAGACTGTGATCATTTAGTTGATTTCATTATCCACTAAGGATATATGAACTGCAGTTTTAAAATACTGCTTTTCAATAACCTTTGATTCATCATTCCCTTGCAACTTCCAGCTCTGATCGGCCAACAAGTCAGACTCCTTGTCAAATGCTTTTTGCATTAGGCCTCTTCTCTAATGTTACAGATCCTTTCAGATGTCACCGTCATTGAGAAGTCTTCCCAGTTTCCTCAGCCAGAGGCAATTATCCTCTAAGCAGCTTCGGCTGTAATGCTTACATTCCTGGAAATATATACCTTTTAGTTTTCCATTTTCTTATTTTACTTCATTTTCCAACTTAGCTTGGGCCACATGGTGATATACAATATATCTCTTAGTGTATTTATTTTCTTGTGAGACCCAAGATGGCAACGGCTTGGTGGCCTCAGCACTAGGAATTGAGCCGTGCCCAGAACAGTGGGTGCTGGCAGAGCAGAGCAGAGGGGACAATAGAGAGAGAGAAATCACTCCCAGAAGCAATCAAGATGAACGCTTCCAGGTCTGGAGAGGTGTCTTCTTACAATAGTTTTTTTTTTCCCATCAGACATTTTGACTGTCGTGTTCACCTTCCCGGCATGACACTGGTATGCACTGATGGAGCTGATGGCCCAATTCATTGGCAGGCACAGAATCATCCACTGTGAATGGCTTCAATCAAGGCCCACGCTTAGAGTGGCCAGTGCGATCTATTCATCCTAAACACCTGGGCTCCTCTTCAGCGGGAGTGGGGGATGGGCTGGAGGCATGGATTGACGGTTCCAACATCGATGCTAGGACTCAGAGGGGTCTGTTAGCAACCGTACCCTATAAAAACTCAGCAGTCCTACTTGCCCTTCCTAGGCCGCCTCCATAGGAAGCAGGGGAATGACACAGACCTCTCCTAGTCCTGTGCCTCCCACCTCCCTTGGTTTCTAAAACATACCTCTTGTCGTTCTGTAAAATACACAAAAGGACACACTGGCACAGGGTTGTCCAGAAAAGAATGAAGTAAAAAAGCATGAACAAATGGTTAAAATTCTTCACAGGCCAACTCATGCCATTGAGAAACTTGACTGATGTGAACACCATTCACAGTCGTCAAAAATGTCCCGGGGGAGAAAAGCAGGGGGACATTCAGAGACATCTGAAGCAACACTGGGAATTGTTCTGGCTCCAGTGACATAGAATTGTCCCTGGAGGAAGTGGTTTTTATAACTTACAGGTTCCCTCCAGCAGGCGAGGACCAAACCCTGCAGCAGTCCTGAGCTAGGAAGGGACTGTGAATTCATATCCAGACTACACTGGATGCCACTGTGATGTCAGCATCCAGTTCTCGTACTCACGAGGGGTGCATCACCTTCATCCCTATCCTCAGACTCCAAAGCTACACCTAATCAGACAGGGTCATTCCTGTGGCCAGTTTGGGTTTCTCACAGTGCTCACAAGAGCTAACCCTCAGCCTTTTGTGGGGTGACGTCACAGGTGAGAAAATGAATTCATAGAGAGAATCTGGTGCTCTTCCTTCAGCCGTCTGTCTCTCCATCTATCAGTGAACACGCTGACTGAATACTTGCTGCCTAGCAGACATTTCAGCAAAACAACAACAGAGGTATGTGCAGTAGAGACCTCTGACCTCAGTGAACCCCAATTTAAGTAGGACAGAAACGCGGCAAATTAATGGGTCCCACCTTACCATCATACAAGAGTTGTATACATAGCTAGTGGGTGAACATGGGATGACTCAGGCCTGCAAATGTCCAGGAGAGAGGGAGACAGAGAGAGAGATGGGGAGAGAGAGATAAAGAGAGAGAGAGAGATGGGGGAGAGAGAGATGGGGAGAGAGAGAGATGGGGGAGAGAGAGATGGGGAGAGAGAGAGAAAGAGAGAGAGAGAGATGGGGAGAGAGAGATGGGGAGAGAGAGAGAGAGATGGGGGAGAGAGAGATGGGGGAGAGAGAGATGGGGGAGAGAGAGATGGGGAAAGAGAGAGAGGGAGAGAGAGGGAGAGAGAGAGGTTGATGGGCCTTTGTGGTGGATAGCCCCACCTTACTTTATGTGTATTTGTGTTCACTTCTTATAGAAGAATCTTTTAGGGGGGCTTGAAGGCTGACCCAGTGGCCTAGAACATTTGCTGTTATTGCAGAGGACCCAGGTTCAATTCCCAGCACCTATGTGGCAGTTGGCAACCATGCTTAACTCCAGTCCCAGAGGCTCTGACTCCTTCTCCCAGCTCTGCAGGCACCAGGTGTGCACTCGGCTCACACACATAATGCATGCAAAACAGTCCTACACATATAATAAAAGTGAATAAATCTTAAAGAGATGGAGTTGGGTAAACTTAATTAAAAACTTAATTTAAAAGTAATATTTTAAACAGCTTTAACGAACCCAATTACATAAAAGTAATAACCAGGGACACTTTTCCAGCTGTCCTATAAGATTGCCACAGATTTCTCCACCCTTAACCAGCCCCCATGCCTCTTCCAATAGCAGCCTAAGGGTTCTCAGTGTGAGTCCCGTGCTTTCCAGTTCTGAATTATTTTAAGATCCTCCCCATTCAGCATAGCAATTCATTCCCAGCCAACCTCATTTCCAGACACTGCATGGCTGTCCAGCTCCATTAGAAGGACGGGCGGAAGGAGACGTCACCCGTCTAGAGCATTGGCTAGCGGCCCGAAGCCATGCACACACAGTCAGATGAAGGGAAGCCCCTGTGACAATACAGTCTCTGCCGTGGAACTGGACCCTAGGGGTCACCCCACCCTGCCCCTGTGACATCTATCTCTGAAGCTTGGCAGTGAGAGTGTCTCACAAAGGCAGAGGCAGGTCAGTGTCAGAGCTAGGAGCAGGCAGATGATCAGTCCCTAGGCCCCGGTTCCTCTGTCCTGAAGCTGCTGGAGTGTATCATGGACAGACTGTTCATTTGTCCAGATCTTTGAGAAGAGACGCTTGGCAAGAACAAAGGAAGCTGTAAGCATTTTAGCAACCAGGCTTCCCTCTTCCTCTGGTATTTCTGGCTAATCATCAAAGCACAAAGTGTTTCCATCCTTCCTTCCTACCCCCCTCCCCCTTTTTAAAAAATCTTTCCATAGCCTTTGGTTGCACTTTTATTTTTATGTTTTGGATACGTTGGTGATTCGGATCACACCTGGGGGTAATGTGCTAAGACTGCAGTACCAGACAACAGACGGGCGCAGGCTGCTTCCCAACCCGAATGGCTGTGCCGCCCTCACTGCAGTGGCAGATGGGACTTCAGCTTGGTCTCAAGATGACTCTTAGAACTGGCCCTGGAATGAATCTCATTATTTTAGGGGAGTAGAAACAATCCATCAAAAACACCACTGGAGGCAGAGTAACTGGGAAGTGGCCCAGTGGGTGAGGTGCTTGTCATGTGACACCGGGCAGGGTAGCACTCACCTATCAGTCAGTGCTCTTCGGGTGAGCTGATAGGTGAGCTGTCTTGCTTGCCTCAAACATACAGTGTTCTCTCTGCCTTTCACAATACCCCATCAGGGTTCTTCAGAGAGGCAAAGCCCTTGCATGTGCACATAGCATGAATAGGAACGAATTAGATTACACCCCCATGGAGGCTGGGAAGTCCCAGGTTAGCAGAGTGGACCTGCAGTTGGGGACACAGGAAGAGCTGCTCCTGCAGCTCAAGTCTTCAGGCCACCCCTTGCTCAGAGTATTTGGTTCTATTGAACCTTTAACCAACTGGGTGAGGCTCACTCACATTATGGAATCCAACCGCTTCACCCTATGTCTCTTGACGGAAATGTTATTTTCGCCTCAGAATATGCCAGAGACATACAAAAAATAGAGAGCAAAAAAATTTTTACACATTGGTTCAATTAAAATTAACATTAAGCATTGGTATTGCTTGCCCGTCAACCCCTTCTAAGTCTTTTCTCTTTGGATAAAAAAATATATATATATATATATATATTTTTGTGTGTGTGTGTGTTTTGAGACCTAGTCTTACTAACCTAGGCTGGCCTCGAACTTGTGATCCTCTTCAATGCTGGCATTGCAAGTGTGTGCCATGATGCTTTTTCTTAACTTCTACTAATTCTTAAAGGCACAGCTTAAACACCTCAGTTCTTCTAAGGTCTTTCTCCATGCCACCCCCAGGTCCAGTACATTCTTATGTTCTTGTTGCTGTTGTGGATATATGAGTGCATGTGTGGTCTCTCTCTCTCTGTGTGTATGTGGCTTATGTGTGTGTCTCCATGTGTGGTATATATGTGGTCTATGTGCACACATAGTGCAGTAACATTTGTCCATGTGTGTGCACAAGAAGGCCTCAGGAGGGCATAGGGTCTTGTCCTGTCATTCTGTACTTTCTTCCATTGAGATGGGGTCTCTCACAGAAGCCATGTCCAGGCTGGAAGGCAGTCAGTCCCAGCAGATGTCCCGTCTCTGTCTCCTACTATTCCCCTGTCATCCCCCCCAACCTAAGCAGTAGGTTACAGACACCCACATCCATGCCTGGCTTTCATGGACACTGGGGATTCATATTCAGGTCTTCATGCTAGTGCCATACTTGTTCTTACTTACTGACCTACCTTCCCAGCCCCTTGGTAAGCCTTACACTCATACTTGTTCCCTAGTACTGACATGATTCCATGTACTCACATGGACTTCTCAGAGCATGGACCTTGGAGTTTATTGGAGACAATATTGCAAGACAATATCCTGGATCTACCTGCCTTGTGCCTAGCATGGAGATCTGCTCACTGAAGTTTGCAGAGTAAATGGTGAGTTAGTGGGACAATTCAGGAGCTAAAAATCATTGCAGTATTAAGATGTTTAATCCTCCAGTATTTGATACAGCAGAGAAGTAGCAGAGCTGATGGATCTTCCTGGCCACTCTGTCCCAGGCATGTGTGATTGCATGTGCCTGACCTTTGATGACATTGCCAAGGTCATCAGAGAAGCATATGATGATTAGGTCTTGCTTGCCTTTCCTAGAGCAGAGGGGAACAGATTCCATAGAGGACAGGGCAACTGCCTGAACCTGGCCTGACTCCTGCATTCCCAGAGCCCCCTGTCATACTCTTCTAATCAATCACACAGAACAACAGTGATCATGCTTAGAATTTAGTGTTTCAAAACTTAAACAAAGTTAACTTTGCCTGAATTGACCCCATTTCTTCATCCACGTTTGAGTTCATGTCTGGGACGCGGCACATGAACTACTGAACACAACAGGAACATGTTAGTTCCAAAGATGCTCTTGTCTCCTGGGCTTCTTTTTGGCTCATTTCCACATCTTGACCAAAAGGGTGGGTATAGGCTGAATGGGAGGTGCTCCAGGGAGGGAGGACAGGGAAGCTGGTTGATGGGGCACCGTTTGGTTCTCTATTAAAATTGGTGACTCAATGTTGTTGAGGATGTGAGCATTTTTGAGGATGGGAAGAAAGCTAAAGATTTTCTCTAGAGCCATGACTTTATAGGACACACATTGCCTATAATTGTAGAAAACTCATCACCCCATAGGCCCCAAGTGAAGAATGTTGAATTAAATCTGCTCATTCCCAGGGCTGGAGAGATGGCTCAACAGTTTTTAAGAGCACACATCGCTCCTGTAGAGTCCCAAGTTCAGTTTCTAGCACCCACTTGCATTTGCCTGTAACCTCAGCTAAAGAGGATCTACACCTCTGACCTCTAGGGGCACATGTTTTGCTGTGGACATATTTCCCACAGGCGCAAACACACTTAATTGAAAATAAAAGTGAATCTTAAGTCAATCCCGTTCTTTCTTCCTCTCCCTCCCTCTCTTCCCCACCATCCCTTTCTCCTCTCTTTACTGGTCTTCTGTCTATATCTTCATGTGTGTTTGGGAGGGGCTCAAGGGTTGGGGATAAATACAAGAAGATGGATGGGTAGAAAAGCTGAGGACCAGGAAGAGCTTCCATGTTGAGTGGCTTTATTTTTTTCCCAGAGAGTCCACTGATGTATTCTCATGAAGATATCAATCTGCTATAAGGAAGGGTGTTATCATGGGTCAATTTAGAGCCTTAGAAGTCATCGTGTTGCTGACTTCAAGTCCCCTGTATGATCCTGGGCTGAACATTCTACCAGTACTTCAGTGTCTCTATCTTTAAGATGAGGATAATATAGTGCCATGATGTTGAATTAGCACAAAGATGAAATATGTCAAGAATTTTGGAAAAATTTATTTCAGTAAGGATTTAATATCTGTCAGCTGCCACCATTACTAATTTTGATCATCATTATTTAGTTGTTTAAGAAATCATATTCTTTTAGTTATGGTGCAAAATAATGGGTTCCATGATGACATTTTTCATACACAATTGAACTTGAACTTCGATGATTTTAATGTAGCAATAACACACTCACACACAGAACATGGCATACCACAAATGATAAACCATGTGCCCTGCCCACCTTGGCTGCAGGAGAACTGTAACCAGAGGTCTCTTTTTTAGAAAAAACAGAATGTTCTTGGATGATTTATTTTAATAGGAATTACAGGTTAATAAAGAAGATAGAATGTTATCCTGGATTTTTTTTTTTTTTCAGACCCAGTGAGACATGGAGCTATTTTTCTATAACACGACTTTTTTCCTGCTGTAGGGATCCAGGCACACTATTGGACACCACTGTGGGATTTCTGCTCTTTTATTTAGGCAGGGTCTCTAGACTGGTAATTATTTTTATATCAAGACAAAAATCCATTATCCTAGTTTAATAATGCAGACACTTCCCATGCCAGGTGGCTGGAAGGAAAGAAAGAAAGATGAGAAAAAGCGGGGAGGGAGGCTCAGTTGGCAGACAAGGTGCTTACTGTGCAAGCATGAGGACCCAGCTCCATCCCCAGCTAACACCTAGATAAAGATCCAGGAGTGGGGTGCTCACACGTGACCCCAGGGAGGTGGAGTCACGTGACTCCTAGGGCTGACTGTCCAGCCTAATCAGTGAGTCCCAGGCACCACATGCGTGCATGCATACATACACACAGACACAGGCACACACACATATGTACACACACACGTACATACACACATGTACACACACAACATACATGTACACACATGCACACATAACATACACACATACACACACGTACATACACACACATACACACACATACACAACATACACGCACACACATACACATGCACACACATGCATGTAAGTGTGCACGCGCGCGCGCACACAGATTGATTTATGAATCTACATTTGGTTCCTCAGTTCCTTGCACTCCTTCCCTCCAGCCCCCAGCCCTCCTTCTTCTTGGAACCACTTAGAGTTAGCCACTGTAGAGCTAAAGTAGAATTATCTGGCAAATGAAGTGTGGCTCAAAGGGGAAGCTTTAGCACCTTCTGCCCTCTGTCCCATCCACTAGGGGAAGGCACAGCCAGAAGATGGCGCTGTCTGCAAAACCCAGCAGAAATTCAAAGAGGAGGGAGAGAGGAATGGCTGGGAGGACTGTGCAGGACCACGGGTCTGTGTTCTAATGGTCCTAGAAGTATGAATTGTTAATTTTAAAGGGAGCACTAATTTCCATGCTAATTGTAATTAAGTCTAAGTAAATGGAGACATGTTTGGGATTGTCAACAGGCCTGATGAGCCGGATCTCCTAGCAGCCTGTTTGCAGGAGAATAGAGGACCCTCCTGGGAAGAACGCATCCTGAGGGAGTGAGTTGCTGTCAGCTGGACCAGTCGTAGTTGCTCCTGCATCCCTAACTGCTAATTGTGCCAATGGTTTGGAAGTGGCTTTTGAGCCCCATGAACAGCAGGCTGCATGTTGCAGGGCAGAGACAGGAATCTGAACAAACAGTGTGAAACTGCTCTACTAAGAACCCTGTAAATTACCAGGGTACAAGCAGGTAAGTGGAACCCCAGAGGCTTTCTACAGTGGATCCCAGGCTACAGCTGCCATGGCACCCAGTGCCACTGGTATCAATGACAAAAAGCATCTCACTTTCAGAACTTATTTTCTACCTGGCTCTGTGGTGGCTTGAATGAGATGCCTCCCATAGTCTCAGTTGATGGTGCTGTTTGGGTTATGTTAGGAGACGTGGCCTTGTTGGAAGAAGATATGCTTTGGGAGTTTAAAAGTTGCCACCATTTCCAGTTATCTCTGCTTCCTGCTTGCAGTTTGAGATGTGAGCTCTCAGTATCCGGTTTCTCTGTCAATCTGCCACCATGCTTCTCCACCGTGATGGTGGTGGACTCTTATCCCTCCAGCACGCTAAGCCCCAACAAATCCTTTCCTCTCTAAGATGCATTAGCCATGGTGTTTTCATTGTAGCAGCAGGAAAGTAACTAATACACCACTGTAGTGAGATACTCACCCCACCCGCACCTGTTGCACTGGCCACGCCCATTGTGGTGGGGACAGGTGCGGACCTGACCTGGGAGAACTAGGTCTAACCTAGAGGCTCTCTCTTGATTCCTGGTCAGAGACAGAGAGCATCCAGAGGCATCGTTGGGACGGGAACCTGCTGGTGGACAACTGACTCTAGTATAAGTGATTTCTCCCTGAATAAACATCTATCAGCCTGTCTTCCTTGATCCTTATTTTTCCACAATACACTGCCTCTTTTAGGTTTCAAAGTAAACATAGGAAGTAGATCCCACTGGAAATCTCACCGTGCAGGAGGGGAAAATGAGGCTGAGTTAATACTTGGACAAAGGTACGAAGTTTCAGAATATGAGCTCAGGCGGGCACTCGGCTGCTGTCCTTGGTCCTGACTCTTCAAGTGCTACTGGACTTACACATAGCCTTCACTTGGAGGGTACAGCAAGGTCCTGGTGGAGGGTGCTGGGCCACTCAGAATGAGTGCCATTGTCTTAGGCCTTTGATACAGTTCTGGACTTGAGCCACACCTGGAAGACATGGGCTTGGGAGAGGTGCTAGGCATTCACACAGGAGTCTAGAGGAGAGAGAGGAGGGATCGCAAGGAGGGGTAGAGTTTGTTCAAGGGTATCAGTGTCTGGTGGAGGGGCTGGAGCATGAAGCCTGTGGAGCGAACTTCAAAGACTTCAAAGTTGGAATCCCCGGGGACAGAGCAGAGGGATGGGGTGAGATGGGCTTCACTTCCCATGACTCTGGGGATTTGGGGTTGCCTAAAGACTCCCGGTTCACGTGCCAGCCGTGTATTCTGAAGCCATGTAGGGGGCACCAAATGATAATGGGTTTCGGTCAGTGCAGCTTGAAGATAGCATCAGGAGCTGGGTGTGGTGCTGCATGCCTTTAATTTCTTCACTAGAGAAGCAGAAGCAGGTGGATTTCTGAGTTCCAGGCTAGCCTAGGCTACAAAGCAAGTTTCAGGACAGCCAGAGGTACAAAGTGAGACTCTGTCTCAAAAGCCAAAATTAAAACAACAGAAAGATGGTATCAGAAATAAAAAAATTTAAAACATGAATAGGAGGTTGCAATGAAAAGAACTTTTTTCTTTTCTGGTCAATTTCCAATTATCTGTAACAAGTAGGGTTAGTTGAAAGCTGCAGATTTCAATGGCTAATTCCCCCTTTTTCCCCTTATGCAGTATGTCTTCTACAACAGCTTCCAGAAACCAGCAAACTGACTAGGTAGATTTTGAAATTTATTCTTCCCAGCCCTTCATCTAAAGCGCTAACAGTGAACTGGCCCATATGTAGACAGCATTGAGGAGATGGAGGGAAGCAGAGGGCTGGGGAAGATCCACTTAACACCACCATGCTAAGATGCCCAGAACTAAGTGCTGTGTTGAGGCCACTGTGGCTGGCCACAGGGGGATGGGGGACACAATGGGTCACACATTGTAGCATAATGTCTGCAGATGTCATTGAACTGCAGAGACTTATGGGCACACCACCAAGGGTGTGTGTCCTAAGGGACTTGAAAACTTCCCTTGGAAAATCCCAAAGACCTCACTGGAGAACACATAGTAAGTGTGAACTGACCTGAGCACTGTGAAAGGGTTCAGAGAATGACCAGGTGTTCAGGGCCTTTGCCTGCCAGGCAAGTGGGCTGCACCCCAGACTTTCAAGAATACTTTTTATTTAGAGATGGTCTCACTGAATTGCTCAGGTTGGTCTTGAACTGGCTCTGAAGCCCAAGCTAGCCTTGAATTTGTAATTCTTCTGCCTTCAACTCCTGAGTGTCTAGGATGACAGGCCTGCATTGCACATCTGGCTAAGTAAAGCCTACTGATGTGGGGATGCAGGGAAGGTCCTTGTGTCTAAGAGTAATGCCTGGATGTCTGTGTAATCTGTGGAGGTGTTCTCTGATGAACAGGGGTTTGGGTTTACTGTAGAGGCTTTATGGGGAACGGCAGTACAGAGGGTTGAAGAGAGCAAGGCAGGAATTCCTCCCCCCTTTTCTGAGTCAGGCTAGGCTGGTCTGAAACTTACTGTACAGCTCAGGCTAGCCTCGAACTCCTGATTCTCCTGCTTCCGTCACTCATGCTGGGATTACAGGTTTGGGCTGTCATGTCCTTCCCTTTGTGTCTCCTCCCCTTTTTATTAGACAGAGTCTTGCTATGTATAACTAAGGCTGGTCCGGAATTCACTCTGTACCACAGGCTACCTTTGGATTCTTGAGCTCTTTGCCTTATCCTTCCTAGGGCTGGGGATGCAGGCAAGTGCCATCATGCCTGTCTGCTACCAATCTTTGTTGATGGAAGGAATTCATCACAGATGACAAATACCCAGCATAAGGAGGGTCAGTCTGCATTTAAGAGGGATCAAGAGGCCAGGAAGATGGGGTATGTGTGTGGCAAATGGCTTCTGTGCTGAGACAGCCTCTGGAAACCCTCTTCTGTTCTGACAGAGGCCACACATGAAGTAGCCATGGAACCCTTTGGTCCCTGCAGCATCTCATTTGGTCTGTGACTTCTCACCTCTGACAGCTGCTGCTCTGGCTTCCCAGGGCAGGCTTCCAAACTACAAGTCCCTGGACCCCACTCAAGGGCCAGGGTTGCCAGAGGCTATGCATCCTAGGGTGTTAATATACAGGAGGGAAGGGTGACACTGACAGAGGGGAGGTGGCCAGAGGTAGCAGTTCTGAATCCCCACAGCATCCTCCCACAGTTTCTGAAAACCCTCTGGCAATGGCGGGAAGGCAGAGCTGGGCAGGAACACTGAGTCTGCTACAATATGGAGAGGAAGTTTATGTGCATTTCAGCAGCATTTATTCATATGGGGCATGTTGCATGGTTGGGATCCTGCCCCCTTACCCCTCATCCTGGGATTCTCTAGGCTGATGTCATCTCTGATCATGACCCTGGGGAGGCATGACTCGTGCATGCTGGCTGGGAAGTCTCAGACTTGGAGTGGTGGTCCCAGAAGAGTGGACTGGAGGTGACAGACAGGCTGTCACTGGTTGAAGAGCTGGGTGTGCTGTCCCTTAACCTCAACGGCAGTCTTAGACAATCCACATCACCCTCAGCATCCCAGTTTGTCCGTGAAAACTGAGTGGGTCTGGTGAACAGTAGCAGTTATTGCCAATCACCATGAACAAGCTTTTATGCTAAGTGTTTGGACAGTTACCACACCTCTACTTCCTCATCCACAAACAGGGCTAGGAAAGAGCATCTTGTGTGCTACTCTAGGGAGGGCAAAGGCGCTTGACATCCCAGGAGGGAAAGCACGGTTGGAACCCAGGGTGGAAGTGTGGTGATGCTTGTTTGCTCCCTCCTTGTAACTCATCATTACTGTGCAGTGCAGTCATGCACTGGGGGAGTTGTGTGAGCAGTCACAACAAGCAGGTTTCCTGGGTGGCCGAGACTTTGGGTTGTGCTCCAAGTAAAAATACAGTCTTTTCTTAGCAATTATCGAGGGACCCACTCCCCGTGTGGCGGGTGAGTCTGAACTGAGCACCGGATTTAAGGTTTGGGCTTGCTGGACTTCATGCCTCCCTTATCTCTCCCAGTTCTCTTCTCGTTCCCCTTTCTCTCTTTTCCTTCTTCACCCCCACTCTCTCTTAGACAGTGTCTTGTGCTGACCCCCAAACCACTATGTAGCTCAGACTGACCTCAAGCTCACAGAAATCCTCAGCTTCCTGAGTGCTGAGATTACAGGCACACACCATCTCCTTTGGCTTTTTTTCATCTCTTGATTTCTGTGGGTGTGTTGTGCTGACAGGTTTTGGCCTGGACAGCACAGTATGAATCCTGTGTGGCCCCCAGTGTGACACTAATAATGGCCCAAACTCTGGTACCCTCTAGTGTTCAGAGCATAACTGGATCTCCATTTCCTGGAAAACCTACATAGCTGACTGTGCCGGAATAAAGACTCCCTTTACCTCTATAAGCAAACGTGAGCAGGTTTGTAATTGCTCCTGTATTTCTCAGTCATAGTCATCAGGGGCCTCTCAAATTGTGGTTGATTTTAATGTCAGTGGAAATCTACTGGGAATTAACAGCCGCAACAACAAAACAATCGTTTAGAAATTGGATAACATGCCCAGAAAAGTTCCTAGCCCGTCACCTTGTCCATTCCACATCTCTAGTCACACAAAAGGTCATGCAAATCAGTTCTTATTTACTGAGCACTTTGCTTCAGTGACAAAAAAAATTCTAAGAAGAAAATTGCTTATGTTTAGCCATCTATTTTTCCAAAAATAGGACAGCAATTAAAGTAGTGCCATGAGATGTGACTGATGATGTCAGTTCAGAAGAAAACGAGTGCTGGATCTGTGCATGGGCTGAGCATCTGTCTGTCACCAGGGACTGGAGGCTGTGTCCAGAAGAGAGTCCCAGAGTCCAAGGTCCATGGAAAGGTGTCACATAGGACACCAAGTGATGCAAGAGTCATTTGCAGTGTCTTCCAACAGGGGAGTGTCAGAGATGCTCTGGGGACCCTGGTGCTAGCTCTCAAGACCCCAGTTTATTCCCCGACAGAAGCAAGATGTTTTGATTCTATGTATAAGACATGGGTTATATGCACCAGAACCTCAGGTGTTTTGCAAAGATTTACTCCCTTGAGTCTTCACTGTATGAATTGCTTTTCTCATAGCTATGACAATATAAGGAAGGAAGGAAAGGAAAGAAGGAAGAAAGGGAGGGAGGGAGGAAGGAAAGGTTTATTTTGGCTTACAGTGTGAGGGGACAAATTCCATCATGGTGGGGAAAACATGGTAGCAGAAGCAGGAGTCAACTGGTCACATACATCTGCAGTCAGGAATCACAAAATTAGCAGGCAGTAAGGCTGGGCTATGAAGCCTCAAGGTCCACCCCCAATGACTGACTTCCTCCAAGAGTCATCCTTCTACAAGTTCCAGAACCTTCTTTATCAAATGCTCAAGCACATGAGCATGTGGGGACATTTCACGTTCAAACCATAATACTCACATTGCTCCTATGCGAAGGGACATCCAGCTCTGTTTCCAAAGGAGCTAAGTCGATTACCACTCATCATCGCGCTCAAGTGGCGAAGTCCAGATTTGTACCCAGCTGGGATTGTTCCAAAGTGTCTTACTGTCTTATCCTGTCTAATACATTCTCATAATAAGAGGATAGAATTAAGTAATGGGTAGGGCAGCACTCACTGCTGGTGGCCGTATTGCTTAGAAATTGCACTGTTGAGAAAACATCAGACAAACAAATGATGTCTTCAGCACTCAGAACGAACTTACTCTCTTATGTGGCCATGGAGATGCCCAGCCTAGGGCTTAGGGCATGCAGAGTGGCTCTGGAGTCTGGTTCTATTAATTATTTATTATTTATTTATTTTCTTCACCATCTTTTTTTCTTGTTGTTGTTGTTGTGGAAGATAAAAGATTCTGACCAAAAGCTACTCAGGGAGGAAAGGGTTCATTTTACTGATCTTCTGGGTGACAACTCACCACTGCATGAAGTATTCTAGAGGCAAAACTGGAGAGGTGCTGTTTGCTGGCTTGCCCACCGGGCTCACTCACAGGCTCACACTTTCTTAGAGGCAGTGCAGGGCCACTTGTTCAGGGATGGTGCTTCTCAGAGTGGGTAGGCCCTCTAATATCAATGAATAATCGAGACAGTCCTTCAAAGACATGTCCACAGGCCAATCTGATCTGAGAAATTCCTCAATCTAGGCTTGCCTAGATGGCTCCAGCCTGTGTCAAGTTGACAGTTAAAAGATAACTATGATACCATCCTTAGCTATGGCTTCTATCATAGAGGCCAGGCAGTGGTGGCACACACTTTTAGTCCCAGAACCCAGGAGGAGGGAACAGGAAATGATATGGCTGGGCAGTGAGAAGTGATAAGGCAGGGCAGAGACAGGAGCTTGGCCCTTTTCAGGCAGAAGAGCACAAACCAAAATATCACCACAGAACCCCATTCCCCTGCATTAGGGGTTGAACCTCCTGCACTGAGGGGGTGAAGGCCCTGTGCCTCACAATCTGTACTCTCTTCCTTCCTCTCCTCTTGCAGGCCTCTGTGCATAGTGCCAGGGATCAAACCGAGGGCTTCATGCCGGCCAAACAGTGCTAAGCCCAGTGCCAGGCCCTCTAGTCCTTATGAAGACACCTTTGTTTGAGACTCCAGAAAGGCCACTTTAAAAGAGAATGCTCGGTAGATATAGGTTAAAATCTTACTATGTTGAAAACACAAGGCACCTGACTCCTGTGTACTGGCTCAGAAAGAGTAGGGCAATTTTCCCAGGAGCATGCACTTGTGGGTAGTAACCAGTAACTGGGAACCTGGGTCTCTAAAGCCCCTGTTCCAACCTCTCCCTGTTTACTTCCCTTAAGCTGCTGTGTCTGGAATGCTGTGGGCTGTCTCAGTCACAGATAGGAACCATTTCTAAAGCGATGTCACCCTTGGCCATTGGTTTCTGCCTCTTATATCTGAGTCCCTTTGACTTCAAAACTCAGGACTGATCAGGTTGTGAAAGATGACTTAGGCTTGGAGGAAAGGGGTGATTTTAGACCTCGGCTGTTGCCAAACATATCAGCTATGGATATCACCCACCCACTGGCTGTTCTGCAAAAGCATGATGGAAATCATTAAGATGGTCATGTCTCCTTCCCTGGAAATCAGATCCCCGAGGGTTTCTCTGCACTCAAGCCCCATCTGCTCCTTGTCCCCCAACCATGTCATGTCACAATTGTTCCCAATCATGTCTTGTTTGGCCAGGCTGCTGCACACACCTGACTGGAAGAAATTCCCCCAGTGAGTTGAATATGTCTGCAGACATTCAGGCGTGTGTGTGTGTGTGTGTGTGTGTGTGTGTGTGTGTGTGTGTGTGTATGTGTGTATGTGTGTGTGTGTGTGTCAAGGCCAAGGTGACACCCATGTTCTTTGTATGCTCTCTCAACCATGCAGCACAGCTATCAGCAGAGCAGACAGACCCGCCTCAGTCATCAACTGTTTACAAAAACTGGCACAGGCTAGTCAAATCCCTTGAGCCTTAATTTCCTCACTGACAATTCAAACAACAGTCCTTACCTTAAGGGAAATGATGGGATAGGAAGGTTAATTTTGGGTCAGGACGGAGAGGGCAGAGTAGGAGAGGGAATGTGAGGAACAATAAATAACATTAAAGACCTTTTGAAAAGCTACATGAAAACCTACTATTATAGAAGCTTACATACATGCATGTGCGCACACACACATACACACAGAGGAATTAAAATGGAGTTACTCTATAACAGGGCAACAGTACCCCTACTAGACATCATAGAATAGCAAAAATCCCTGCTAAGAATGAATTGCTGTTTTGGAAGTTGTTGGCCACTGAGATCCCATAGACCTCTAAACATCACAGGCTATTGCCATTGCTCTTGGTTACCCTGTAGAACATAACGGTAAGACTTTATTGCTGGTGACATTACATACCTAAGTCATAGAACAGGGAGAAATCAGGCTGGTACTGAGCTGGAAGCTTCATCCCTACTGGATGGCTTTCATAGTACTGGAAGGTTCTATGCAGGCTACCAGAGGAGAAAAGTAACCATCAATCATACTCACAATAATGACTGGGCTAGCAAGGTATGTCCATTTGTGAAATGCAGGCATAAACATCATGGCATGACCAACCACTTTCTGATTGGATTTAAGCTTTGTGCTACAAGATAAAAACCCATACGTGCCTGGCACCATTGTCAAGTCAAGGACTTATGAATAGATAGGTCATAGACTGCAGGGGAGAAGTGCTACTCTTACTTGGCTAATTGGACAAAATATTAAACCAGCTCATGATGATTTAGTATACTCATAGATCAATGCATCCTTTAGTTCTCATCTGAGAAGCTTCTCAATCCATATCTGAGCCACTGATTAACTTAGAGATCTACAACCAGCCCAGGTGCACAGACTAAGAGACTGCAGAGCCCTCAGCCCCAAACAGAACATATATATACTGTAACTTCTTCTTCCTAAGACTCAGGGATATTTGCTGAAGAGGGTATGAAAAGAATGTACAAACCAGAGGTGTATGATGGCTACAAGGAAACAGTATGTTTTGGACACATATGTGCATATGAAATCACAGTGGTTGCAAAAGCATGCACAAAACTTGTGCCAGCCCAAGTCAGACCAAATCCCAGCAGAGAGATAATAGTTGGGCATGAAATTTCACTCCTAGGCCTGGAACTATTGCCAACTGTTAGCTGCAGGGAGGGGAAGAAGCAGTTTTCTCTCAGGGCGTGACCCCTGGTCAGTGGGCCATGGTCCAGTAGAAGACCACATATCCAAGAATATATAAGCAGCACAAATTTTGATTGGTTTAAAAAATGAAGGTACAAAATTCTATGAGTTGGGAAGGATGGGTTATCTGGAAAGAGTTGGGAGAGGGGGTTGAATATGATAAAAACATGTTGTATGATACCATCAAAGAACGAATAAAAATATCCCTGCCTTGCAGATTTCTATTCAAAGACACACACTAGAAAAGGGACGATCAGGGAAGCTGAAGGGGACCAGGGAGAACAAACATGATCAAAGTGTTACATATATGACAAAGTGTTACATATATGAACATGAGTGGCTCAAAGAAGTCTGTCATTTTGTATAACTAATCTAATTCATTTTTTGAGACAATGTCTTGTTTTGTAATCCATGTCAGGGCAGAGTGCCATATCCTCCCGTTTTAGCCTCCTGAGTACTGGGATTATAGAGTTTATACCTCTCAGCTTTAATGCAAAAATTAGCTTTAAAATTGTTAAACTAGAGCTGGGGCTATAACTTACTTGGTAGAATGATTGCCTAGGACCTGCAAAGCCTTAGGTTCAATCTTGAGCATAACATAAGCTGGAACACATGAAACTTTGTCTTAAAAAGTTTAAAAAATATAAATCACACACACACACACACACACACACACACACACACACACACACACACACACACAGATGCCCTCAACAAAATGTTAATTAAAAGCAACCATTTGTCATAGATGGTTATAACAGATTTCAATGTGTCATGATTCTTCTGGTTTAAAATGCTTTGCTTTTTTGTTTGACTTGGTATTTTCTGGCTCCCTAGAATAAAGAAAAGAGGACCCCCCCACCCATACCGTGCCCTCCCCGTTAGAGAACTTTCCTGCCAGCCTGGTACCAGTGCTATGTCAGTCCCAAAATAACACACAGAGCCTCTACTCTATTAGTTATAAAGCTGTTGGTAAATGGCTACAGCTTCTTATTGGTTAGCTCTGTTTTAAATATTAACCCATTTCTATCTATCTGTTTCCATGTGGTCTTATCTTAACCGAGAGAGGGTCTGAACCTCTTACTTCTCCCATGTCCTACATCTTGACTCATCTCTAATACAACTCCCAGAATCCTCCTTGACTCCTAGTACAGCCTATCTTGCTTTCCTATGGCCAACAGGGCTTTATTCATTAACCAATAAGAGAAACATATTTACAGAATGACATCTCCCATCATCTCCTCTTTTTTGTCCAAATAAAAAGAAGGGTTTTAACTTTAACATAGTAAAATATATAACAAAACAGTTATCAAATAAGAACTATAGTTAATAATATTTAGTCCATTAACATTATCAGGAATTAAAGAAACTATTACACTATCTATCCTATCTTTGTGAGTCTAAAGTCTTATATGTGACTTATGTTTAATCCTAACTAAGGAAAATTATAACCACAATTATCTGTCTTCAACTCCATCAAAGACCACAGAAGGATAATATATAAACTCCAGAAATGAAAGTCCTTCCGTAAATTAGTGCATCCATCTTAGGCCCATAGACCACAGTGTATCTGGCAGACTTCTCAGCAAAGCGGGAAATTTCAAACTGTCCCACCTGTTGGCAGTTTGTCAGTCACTTTTCTCTGTGTCCTGCAGACTGTCTGGCAGACTCTTCCATGAAGTAGGAACCCTACAGCAATGTCCATCTTGAATCAGCAGTCACTTTTTTGTGGGTCCTGCGTGTATAGTTTATACAGTATAAAGTCAAACAGTTCAGACAAGAGCATTATCTTGCCCAAATGGCTAGTCTTGCCATATTTGAGGCAAACTCCATAAGTTTCTTTGATGTCCATCTTCCTTTGTGATGCAGGTGGTATTGCCAGGAGCAGTTAGTTGTACCTCACTGTTAAGAAAAACCCTAAACCATTTTAAATGCCATATTCTGTAGGTCTTTGAAAGAATGCCTATCCAATTGAAATATATTTTTATATATATCTAGAAAACCTAACCAACCTAACTATAAGCTTTAACTATCATAGGTAACTATTTACAATCTGTACTTAATTATACATTACATTTTTAAATGAGCTATATAAACACAATATTTAAACAAGAGGAGAAATATACTTATCACAAAATTGACTTTAGATTTGTATCAATAAATGAAAATCCATTTCAATACAAAGTATACATTTCTATACCATAATCCCCTTTCTACTTTTAAAGAGATTGGTTGTGATCATTAATCATTTATAACCAACCCCATATAAATGAAAACAAACATTTATAAACAATATTTGGGAATTTGGGCGTGGTTCTTTCCAAACTGCTTCCTGCAGGCACCATTTTGTTACTAGCAGTTTCCCACCAGCCTGGTCCTAGAGCCGCATCAGTCCCAAATTACATGCAGAGACAGTGTATTAATTCTGAAACTGTTGGCCAGTTACTGTCATTTCTTAGTGGCTAGCTCTGTCTTAAATATTAACTCATTTCTATCAATCTAAATGTTTCTATGTGGTCTTATCTTACTGGAGAGATGGTTCAGACCTCTTCTCTCACATCCTATATGTTGACTCCTCTTTACTACATCTCTCAGAATCTTCCTTGTCTCCTAGTCCCTCCCATCTTGCATTCCTATAGGCCAATAGTTCTTTATTCATTAACCAATAAGAGAAACATATTTACAGAATGACATCTCCCATCACCTCACCCCGCCCCCTGCATCAGTCATGGGCTGGAGTGTTGCTGGGAACTTGCAGAGCTATCTGGTCCTGGGCTCTCTTGTACTCCTGCTGGATAAATAGAACCAGGACAGAGGGTGTCAATCCAATGGTGGAACTTCAGTGACCATCAGAAGGAGATGTCTCTAAGAAATCAATGAGGTCCTAGAAACAGAAGCACATTGTTAGGCATCTGTGGTAGCATCAGCCTCACTCTAACCTGTCTTTCCTCTGCCTACTGCCCTAGGACAACCTGGGCCTTAGTCCACTGCATTGTCTCCTTTCCTTTGAGGGTCCTTGAATGCCATATGGTCATTTGAAGGAAAAATGAAAGAAAGAGAAGGTATGCCTAGGTATTATATTCACATCATCATCATCATCACTACCACCACTATCATAATCACCACCACTATCTCCATCATCATCATCATCACCACCACCACCACCATCACTAACGCCATCACTACCATCACCACCATCACTATCATCACCACTATCACCACCATCACTACCATCACCACCATCATCATCACCACTACCGCCATCAGCACCATCACCACCACCACCATCACCACTACCGCCATCACTACCATCACCACCACCACCATCAGCATTACCACTGCCACTGTTATCACTACCATCACTATCATCATCATCTTTATCATCATCACTACCACCAGTGTTATTTTGCAGTGCTGGAGATTAAATCCAAAGCCTTTTAAATTCTAGGGAAAGGATTGAACTACACCCTCCAGCTATCTTCAAGAAACTAAAGGACTGAACAGAGGTTAAAAACAGAAATGATATCCCTCCATTTTCTGTCCACAGAGTCCCCATTCATGACCTGCTTATATGATCTTGAGACCTTAATATTACCAATATTACTTTTGATATTTACTAGCCTTTAAAGATGGAGTGAAAAAGACCTTGAGTTGTCCAATGAGCTCTTTCAGTTTGATCATCAATGACCTTGTGATACCTGGTAGGCTTAGTTAATATTTATTAGGTATAAGTAGTGTCTTCTACTTAGTGACATGGTCACATTAGTTCAATCAGAGCCATATGGTTCACTTCTTGTAACTAGGTTTTTGTCTGTATCGATGTCTTGGGAATGTGAGCTTTTCAGTGTGGTGGATATGATGTTTATATCAGTATAAGCATTCTTAACAAAACTTCATCAGAATTCAGGGAATGCTGTTCATATTTTCTACAGAAAATGAAACAGGCCAAAGAAATAATACATTCAATCAAAAAAGGCCAAACAGATTGTTAAGGAGGACATTTGCTGTCTCAAGATTTAGTAGCTGGCAGGTATTTAATGATAAAGCCAGGCATTCCTCATATCATGGGACATATTTGAAGCATCCTTATTAGGCTCTTGTTTCAGAGACTTCTATGAAGATTAGGGACTGCACTACATGGTCAGGGGACAGCCACTAAAGGCCTCTTTTGGCCACCTGGTCTTAGAGACGAGCGTGCCAGCTGGAAACGGGTGAAGGACAGAGAAGGGTACCCTCTGGGTAGGGTTCAGCCTGGCTTTTATGACACGAGTGGCTCTCCGCAGCTTGTTCCCAGATCTCCACTGTGGAAGTGGACAGTGGATTTGGTGCCCTGGGGATGTCCTTTGTTCACCCTCCCCTGCTCTCTGTGTTCTCTGCTTCTTCTTAGGGGCAAGCAGATGGGCAGTGGGTGCCGTTTTCTCCATCCTGGGCTCACCCAGCCTCTCAACTCCTTTTTATTTTGTATCTTGTTCCTTCTTCTACTGTAAGTCCATTAATCCCTTCCTTTTATACTTACCATCTGTTTACTTTCCCATCGACCTTTTTGTTATCCAGCTTCCAGATAGCTTTCAACCTGCTATGCCCCCTCTCAAGCATCCCCTCTCTATATCTAGCCACCACTTTTGTTTCCGTCCTCCTCTGCTGGCGTCCTAATCCCTCTACCATTCTCTTACATCTCCTCTTACATCTCCTGTTTGAAGACAGAACTTAATGCTTTGATTAAAACAACAACTTGGGGGCTGGGGAGATGATTCAGCATCTAGAAGCACTTGCTGCCCTTACAGAGGTCCCAAGTTAGTGTTTCTAGCACCCATACCAGGTCGCTCACAACCACCTATAACTTCAGATCTAGGGGAATCCAACACTCTGTTCTGTCTTCCATGGGCATGGGGCACTCATGTGACACATTTAAACTCAGGTACACACACACAACACACAACACACACACACACATTCACACTCTATCTCTCTCTAAATAAATAAATCTTTACAAAATTAAGAACTTGAAAAAGAATTACTTTTCCAAGAAAACCCCTTCTTTGCACCAATTAAGCGCTGTGGTGGCTCATACATCCAGGGCTCATGCTGACAACCCCCTTTGTATACATTTTATGAACTGTTTCACTCCAGGTTAAGATTGCTTGTTTCAAGACTTGTTATTAGTGGGCTAGAAAAAGCTGTTATTGTACACAAGGAAGCTGAATGGCTGAACTCAGCGTTACCCAAATGCATAATAAGTGAGCTGGGAATAGCATTTTTTTTTTTTTTTTTTTTTTTTTTTTTAGGTAGCTTTGATGAAGCTTCAAGGTCATGAATTTTGGAAGGTCTTCTTACTCTAGCTAGAGATTGGATGCCACTGACCTCCACACTTTTATACAGCCCCATCGTCTTATATTCCTCTGTATCTTCATCATAAAATCATAACCTCACAGGCATCTGCCACCCGCAGGCACTCAGTGCACAGCATCCCCGAAAGAAGAGGAAGCTGTCTGTTATCTCAGGTGGGTTCTTGCATCTCGTTCTAGAGTGGTAGAGTTTCCCTTAGTTATTATTTGGGACTATTGTTTGTACAGAAAATTGTGTCAAATGATCCCCCCCTACCAATTCAGCCTTTCTCTCAAATAAAATAAATCAAAACAACCCCCCCTCACCTAGGTCAATCCTAGAACAGGGACACCAAAATAAATGAGCGTGGCCTCGAGGAACCGAGAGCCCGAAGTTTGGAACCTTTGCCAGCCCATTTTTTCCCCACTTCTGCATGTGGGCTCCTTGTGGATGTCAGAAACGGGGCTCCTTCTTGGCGCTCTTCTGGCCCTGTTGGGTCTGTGGTGTGGTCACCTGCTGTGACATCTGTCAATGTGGTCCCTGGGGCTGGAAGCTGAGCTTTGTTGGGCTGAACATTTCCAGTCTACATTTCCCCACACTTTCAGTACAGACATTATTCTTCTGACCAGGGCTGCGGAGAATACACAATCGGGTGCATGGTGTGTTTTCTGGAGACTATCTTCCCCACACGGTTTTTGAGAAATATGTCTGTAGACAGCTTATTTTCCCCAGAATTACTTCCAGAATTGTGAACAGATTAAAAAAAAAATTCACTTGATTGTGAAGCTACATTTAGTTCACAAAAATGTCACCGAGTCCTGCCATGGTTACTGGGGCCACTTTATCCCCAGCCATGTTGCTTAGGAACTGACCCAATTTAAGATATTTCAAAACCTCAATTGTCCTAAGTAGAAGAAACTTTTGAAGACAACGAAGAAGTTTATTGTCTCGAGGGTGGTGCTGGCTTATGGGTTTCCGTCTATATATGTCAACACCTGTCACATTATACACCTTAAACATATGTGCTTCATTATATGTCAATTACATCTCAATAAAGCTGCTAAAAATGTCTCACTGGACCCCCATTTCCCTGCTTCTGTTACTTGGAATTAATCATTTTGTTTTGTCTTGAGCCCCACCAGGCAGACATTTTATGAAGCAGACGGTATCAAGAGAGTAAAAATGCAGTCCGCAGATTCTCACCCTCTTATATTAGTGACGTCTTCTTAATAATCACAGCTCAGAGCTGTACAAATATAAGTGGGATTCAGATGAGGAGAGGCAAAAGCAAAGAGAATACAGAATCTTGGGAAAGTTGGAGGACTAGGAGACAATAAAATAACGGGGAACCAGTTATGTGCTCAGGAGATCGGAGTGTGTGTTGGTTAGTTTCTGTCAACTTGACACAAACTAGAGTCACCTGGGAAGAGGGGACCTCAGTTGAGGATTGGCCTGTGGAGGCATTTTCTTGGTTAGTGATCCGTGTGGGAGGGCCCAGGTCACTGTGTGTGGTACCACTCCAGAGTTGAGTTGTGTAAGGAAGCAGGCTGAGTGAGCCATGGCGAGCAAGCCAGGAAGCATCACCCCTCTATGGTTCCTGCCTTAGCTCCTGGCTTCTCTTGATGTCAGACTGTAACCCATAAGCTGAAATAAACCCTTTCCTACCCCACATTCCTTTTGGCCATGATGTTTATCACAGGAATAGAAGGAAAACTAGGTCATAAGTGGAAAGTACATTCACCCCCCCAAAAGCAATGATGTTAATGATCAAGGAACCACGCTTTGATTCTATTCAGTAAAATGAATAGGGCATCTACCAGGGGCTCTAGGTCCATGGACACCTGACTGCTGGCCTCATTGCTGATTAGAAGTGTGAACTTTGGTCAGTTTCTCACTTTCCTACTGTGTGAATGGGTACATGGGGGAGTGAAAGTATCTCAGGTGAGTGTTGTGAGGCTTGGGCAGGGTAATATAAACCCAGAACTTTGCCTAGGTTTCCTTTTAAAAACTGTTTCACTCAGGGCTGTGGGGATGGGGGCTTCCTTTTCTTTAGTGGCATGCTTGGCATAGAAGCATGAGGGCCTGAGTTCAATCCTCAGTACCTACACACTGCACACAGTGGTACATTCCTATGAGCCCAGTGCTAGGGAGGTGGAGACAGGAGCATCCCTGGAGTTCACTGACCAGCCAGTCTAAAAGAATTGGCAAGCTTGAGGTTCACTGAGAGACCTTGCCTCAAAATATGAAGTGGAGAGATATTAAGGAAGACATCCAGTGTTGACCTTTGGTCCTCATGCACACACACATACCCAAATATTCAAACACACAAAACTTTCCTACATGTATATATCCTTTGGAGCTTCATTAAGTCCAGAAAAAACATTTTGGTATACTTGTATTTTCCTTCTTACTGTAGAAGTAATCCATTGTAATATTTATGAAAGGATTAAGAGTATGAATCAGTATTTGGAAAAATCTTCCTTCTGTGTGAATTCTTGGAGAACGCTTGCTTAGGGTGGAGAGGAGGACTGGAGGGAGCACATGACCCTGAGCATCTCCTACAGTTCTTACGAGCAAACAGCCCAGGGCTTCCAGTCCTATTCTTGACTTACCTTTTGTCCCAACCTTCAAATACAGTCTAATTAGCCTATAGCCTTGGAGGCTCCTCTCCCCCCTCTAATCTCATAGTCCTTCCTCCTCCCTCTTCCTCCCCTCTTTTCTTCCTCCTCTTTCAGTTGGGTCTCTCAGTGTATCCCAAGCTGGTTTATACTGACATTGATCTTGGCTTTGCCTCCCAAGTACTGGAATTGCAACCATGTGCCACCACGCCCAACCCTGCCCCATAGTTTCTAGTCCCATCTGAAGCAGCTTTACACACAGCACACTTTGTTTTTTTTTTTTTTTTTTCCAGCCAATCACTTCACTTGCAGGGTCAAACAATCTGTACTATAGTTTTATGTCAACTTGAAGCAAGCTAGAGTCATTAGAGAGGAGGATGCCTCATTTGAGAAAATGTCTCCATAAGATCTAGCTTTAAGACATTTTCTTGATTAGTCATCGATGGGGGAGGGTCCCCGTCATTGTAGGTGGTGCCATCCCTGGGCTAGTGGTCCTGGGTTATATAAGAAAGCAGGCTGAGCAAGCCATGAGGAATAAGCTTGTAAGCATCACCCCTCCATGGCCTCTGCATCAGCTTCTGCCTCCAGGTTCCTGCCCTGAGAGAGTTCCCGCTCTCAATGCTTTTGATAATGAACTGTTACATGAAACTGAGAAAAATAAACCCTTTCCTTATCACGCTGCTTTTGGTCATGGTGTTTCATGGCAGTAATAGTAACCTTAACTCAGAAAAGTTGATACCAGGAGTGGGGTATTTCTATGACTGACTTGACCATGCTATATTGTGGTTTAATGAGGATCAGGATAAACAAATAGACAACAGATGTTTATTCTGGGAGAAATAACTTACAGCCTAGACAGATGAACACCAGCAAGTTCCACAGGATGCTCTCCTCTCTGCGTCCCACCAGCAAGAGAGTGTTCCCAGACTCCTCCTCAGACCTAGTTCTCCAGGTCACTTCTGCCCCTATCTCCACCCCCAATGGGCATGGTCAGTGCCACAGATGTGGATGAAGTGAATATCTCACTACAATGCTGCTTGTTGGCAGAATGTGGACTTTGGGCTAGAAAATCAGTTGAGTGCTTTGAACAGGACTTTGTGGGCCATACTAGTAGAAACATGGAAGACAGTGGTACTGAGGGCAGTATAGATTATGATGGCCTGGCTCAAAAGGTTTCAGAGAAGTACATTAGTAAATGGCCTAAAGACCATTCTTCTGATAAAGAAGGTGGCACCTTCCTGCCTTCCCCACCCCTAACCCCCCCCAATCTGCCTGATGCTAAATTGAAGAGTTTTGGATTAATGGCATTGGCAAAGGAGATCTCAAGACAACCTAGTTATTGACTCTGTCATGTGGTTATTTGTGGCACTTTTATTCAGATCTGTAATGAAAAGGAACAAGCTGAGCAAGGAAAAATGCAAAGTGAACAGTTTGGAAAGTAAAGGGGCACCAGGAAGTGTAATGGAGCTAAGTCCAGTGCGCAAAGAGATAAAATGTTTAAAGAAAAGACTGATTCTAAATGGAACAAAGGGAGGAGTAACCCCAGGGCAACACCCCGCCCAGCTAGCTTCCAATTTGTGAAAAGGAATTAAAGAAAAGCTTAGGCATTGAAGGAAACAGAAAGCTGTTGAAAATGTATTTGAGTGAGGGCGGGCATGCTCCACCCCCAGCAAACAGCAAAACGTGACAGCTTCAGTCATGTGGTTCTGGTGTTAGAGTCCAGGATACAAGAAAGGGGTGTGGCATCTCTCTTCACGGCCAAGGAAGCCACCAGGCCAGGTGTGGCTGCATGGAGGCCCAGAGAGGACACTGTGTGAAGCTGTGAAATTGAAACCTGGATTGCCTTGGAGACCCCAAGGTGTTAGAGATGCCACTTTAGAATGAGATGCAAGAACCCACCTGAGATAGCAGACAGCTTCCTCTTCTTTCGGGGATGCTGTGCACTGAGTGCCTGCTGGTGGCAGATGCCTGTGAGGTTATGATTTTATGATGAAGATACAGAGGAATATAAGACGATGGGGCTGTATAAAAGTGTGGTGGTCAGTGGCACACTCACTGTGCCCCCCGCCTCCCTTTGGGATGGTTGTATATATTCTGTGCCGCTGCATGTTGGAAATTTGGGATCTGCTTTTTAATTCTGATTTTACAGGGGTTACAGTTAAGAGAATGCCATGAACCTTAGAAGAGACTTTGAACTTTTAAATGGTGTTGAGACTGTGGAAGACGATGGGGACTTTGGAAGTTGGATTAAATGTGTTTTGCATCATGATGTGGTTATAAGCCTATGGTGGCCAGAGAGTGGAATGAGATGGTTTAATTAAAGACGGTCCCCATAGCCTCATATATTTCAATCAGGAAGTGGCACTATTTGAGAAGAATTAGAAGGATTAAGGAGGTGTGGACTTGTTGGGGGAGGTGTGTCCCTGGGGGTGGGCCTTTAGGTTTCAAAAGTCCATGCCAGGCCCAGTCTCCCTCTCTGCCTGCTGCCTGAAGATCTGGAAGTAGCTCTCTGGTGTTATGTGTGCCAACATACTCCTGTCATGATGCTAAGTCATTGAAACCATAAGAAGACACCAATTAAATACTTTCCTCTCCTAGAGTTGCCATGGTCATGTTCACAGCAACAGAACACTGACTAAGACACTGAGAATACTGATAAATATTCATCATTTTATTTAATCTTCAGAAATAGCTCCACAATGACACTACTTTTAGGGACGAGGAAGCAGTCTTAAAGGCAGTTAGTCAGTTACCCAAGGTCACAGCCAGGGACTGGGGACTGAGGTTCTCTCCCAAGTGTCACACAGCCTCTCACCCTCTCTGTGCTGTCTGGGTGATTACCTGAGAGTAGGTCACACATCTCGAGGACAGGGCCATCTGTGTCTCCTAGTGCTGAGAATGGCACCTGGCATGGGCTGAGCAGTCAGGAAATGCTTGTTGAATAAATGCATAAACAAATAAGTCTCAACAGAGCTCTCCCCGCCTCCTGCGGTCCTTGAGCCAAATGCAGGGACTTGGGGGAGGTGTCTTCATTGGTGTCCAAGAGCAGCAGCAGCAGATGGTGCCTTCAAGATCTGAAACGTGGTCCCCTTTACTCCTGCACTGGGCTGCCCACCCTCTGTCCTCTTGTCTCTGAGTCCCCCTGTTCCAGGAAAGTGGCCAGCGGAAGCCACAATGCCTTCCAGCAGAAAACACCTGGCTGGCCAAAGCCTTTTGCAGAGCTTTGTGTCCATAGTTACCTTGTATTTCTCTTCGATTTCATGCAAAGCCAACTGGTACTTCTTTTCAGGCAGCTGAGAACACCAGATGGGAGGGTAGGGGGGAGGTGGAGGCAGGGTGAGCGGCAGAAACGGCATAAGCAGGGCTGCGGATGGGGGGGGGGCATCAGGAAGCATGTGACATGGGGACAACGCCAGGCAGGTCAGCAGAGGTAGGAAAGGCAGAAAGGGCAGAAAGGAAGCAGTTACCATGTGTGTGCACTCACACCTGCAATACTTCCAACATACCATTAACACAGAGAAACCCTCTGGTTTCCGTAGCAACAAGGCCGATCGGTGCCTCAGCCAGTGAAACTTATTGGGGGGAAAGAAAGGCATTTGCCTGTTAAGGGGCCTGATGAATTGGGGGATAATTATACAGCATTCTGCCACCACCATTAACAACATACAAATGCAATTCAGAAAATTGATGCAAATCCCATGGAGGGAGGAGGCGGGAAGGAGAGGCAGAAGGCAGGAATAAAGGTAAATTTCCCAGGGGTGGGTACTTGGTGTGAGGAGATGCTGGAACTAGCTCTCACGTCAATCTTCAGAGGCCTAAAGTAAGGTGAAGCAGGCGTACCTGTCCCCAATTCTACAGGGCCGGTACACTGCGTCCTATCCTCATCAGTGGCTTCAGAAAGGGGGTGGGTGTGTCTGTAAAGAGTAAACAATTGGATTCAACATGAGGAACTCAAGGCCCTGTGTGTGTTTTCCTATAACACCCAAAGGGACTTCCAGCTGACCCATCACACTCACAGGAGGGTACGGCGGCATTCAGAATCTCACCTGGAAGAGAAAGAAATCACAATCATCTTGTCCTCTTGATAGCAATGACCCCCATGTCAAGCCCACACCAGTCACTAAATGAAAAGCTGCAAGAATGGGAACCGAGGAGATGGCTCAGTGGGTAAAGTACCTGCTGTTCAAGCGTGAGGACCCGAGTTCAGATCCCCAGGGCTCACATAAAAAGCCAGATGTGGTGGTATGCACCCATAGCCCCAGTGCTGGGAGGCAGATAGGGGCTGGCCAGCTAGTCTAGCTAAATCAGTGAAGTCCAGAGTCAGTGAGGGACCTTATGTCAAAACACAAGGCGGGGAGCAACATCAGAAGACATCCAGTGCCAGTCTCTGGCCTCCACAAACATGTGGACGCGAGACTTTACCTGAGTAAATGAATGAATGCACAGATGAGAACTGGGAGTAAGGAATGTTTTCATCTCTTGCTGATATTTCAGTGCAGGTTAGACTCCCAGAGATGGAGTCTTTGCATTGGAGGCATTCCCAAGACAGGCTTTAGGTTTCTGGGACTAGAGCTGGGTCTGTGCCCTTGAAGACTCTTGCCTTTTTTTTTTTTATGCATATAGAGTATTTTTTATTTAATTTTATATAACAAAGTCCAATTAAATGAAAACAAACATTTATACACAATATTTGGGAATTTGGGCGTCGTTCTTTCCAAACTACTTCCTGCTGGTAAGGGGCGCTGTCTTGGGGGATTCGAAGAAGATTCAGATATCCTAGCTGTAGTCTGTAGGGCTGTTTTGTCCAGCTGTTTGGAATGTAGGATCAGCTTGTACTCTGTTTCAGGCGGTCTGGTATGATCAAACCACATTAAAGACTCTTGCCTTTGAGCAGTCAGGTCATCTGAACATTCCGCTCCTCTGTTCTGATGACCCCCCCCCACTCCCCTCTGTGATGTGTTATTCCAGTGGTTCAGATGGGCTGGAGGGCAGAAGCGGCCCACTGCCTCAGCGTACCCAGAGCAGATTTGTCCCTGTGCCTCAGGAGCTGGTTCTGAATCTGTTCCCCAGATTTCCTACACTAACAGGGGTGCTCTTAGCTGACCCTCCCCCGCCTTCATCTAGAGCCACACCATGTAGCTATCTCCATGTGGTGGCTCGAATGAGACCAGCCCCCATAAGCTCATCTATTTCGAATGCTTAGTCGTCAGGGAGTGGAAGTATTTGGGAAGAATTGGGAAGAATTGGAAGGTGTGGCCTTGTTGGAGTGTTGGAGGAAGTGTCTCACTGGGAGTAGGCTTCGAAATTTCAAAAACCCATTCCAGGTTTCTGTCTTCTCTCTCTCTCTCTCTCTCTCTCTCTCTCTCTCTCTCTCTCTCTCTCTCTCCCCTTTCTCTCTCTCTGCTTGCTGCCTGTGGATCAGGTTGCAAAGCTCTCAGCTACTGCTCCAGCATGCCTGTCTGCTTTCGCCCATGATAATCATGGACTAATTCTCTGAAACTGTAAGCAAGCCCCAATTAAATGCTTCCTTTTCTAAGAATTATCTTGGTCATGGTGTCTCTTCACGGCAGTAGGTCAGTGGCTAAGACACCTCTCCAGACTGAAACATGCCCTCACAGTGAGAATGCTGGAGGCTCACTAAACAGCTTGCAAGAAAGTCCTTGAGGCTATATGAACAGCAAACGGTTCTGGAGAGAAGATTCTTGGGACAAGTGACTTGCAGGTTGTAAGGGAGCTCTAGGGTATGGCCTTTCTGAGTCATCGCCTAAGCTGGGGTGGGCTTTTCAGGAATTCAGCTGCCTTGGACTCACCACACTTTGGTGAGTACTCTGTTACTCAAGCTGGACTCGGATGGGATCATTTCTTTAGTCTGTTGTTCATAGCCTACCTTGGGTAAAGAGATATTTATCTACATCGCCCCAGAAACTGTCACCCAGCAAGTATTTAATTGTTCGTCCTTACTTTTTCCTTGGGTGTGCCATACTCCTGTGACTGTAGATTGGAAGGGGATTCCCTGGAAAACTTCTTCATGGTGGGCGCTCCTTCAAGAGGGCCTTGAGCATCAGAGCAACCTGAACCAAGGTGAAAGACCCTGATTTGAAGACCCTCAGAGCTGACTGAAAGCATCGGGTTCCTACCCAAGCCAGTCGACTGTGTGCCAAGCGGTTCCTTGCACAGAAGCCACTTGCACGAAGTGCGTTGCTCCCGGTGCGTTTGCACAGTCAGGTGCAGCCTCGGCGGAAGGCTGTGAGAACTGAGAGGAAAGGGGGGGGGGAAGCGAGGGGTGACTTGTCCGTTTGCTTCTCACAGGCCCTTCCTAGCTCCCTCTCACATCCTGGAAAAAGTTCCCGGAGATGTTGAGCAAGGTTTTCAAACAGCTAGCCCACTGCACACGTGTTGAGTGCCCGGGTGCCTCTTGACTTTTGGAACCCAGGCTTGCTGTAGGCACTGGAAGCAGGTAGTAATTCCCTCAAACGATTCCTCTTCCAAAACACAGCCTGGTTGGGAATCACAGGACAGGAGATGGGACCAATGCTGAAGACGGAAGGGGGAGGGGAGGGCGTCATAGGTTACTTTGTGAAAGAATTATATTAAACAGATTGCATTCCAACTATCAACAGACTTTCACATTTCCACTTTCCCCCTCTCCAATTACCCTTCTTCAGCCCCCACCACTTCCAACAGAATGTTCCCTTTCTGCATGCACTGCAAAGCAGCAAAACTGGCTTTTCCTTCAGTCCCGGCCTCCGGCACTGCACCAGCTGGGCCCTCGTACCCTACTGTCTTCTCTTTCTCGCTTATAACATTTGTCTGTTCATTAGCATTGTTATTATTACTATTACTACTACTACTGTTATGATCGTTGGAATTGGGAACTGAACCCGAGGTCTGACTTATATCAGGCAAATGCTCTACAGGAGGCCCACATCACCAGCCTTTTTGAGACAAAGATCCCATTCATTTGTCCTGACTGGCCTGGAACTTGTCATCATCCTGCCTCAGCCTTCCAGGTAGCAGGGATTACAGGTGTGCACCAAACACCAGTCCATTCTTAACATCAATAAACTCTGAGCTCTGCGCAGTGTCTTCGCCGACCGCCAGGGGTCGCCATCGGGCAGGCGGAACCTCCTCTCCGCAGGGCACAGGGCAGCTCGCCAGGAATCTGGAGCCAGCTCCTGTGTATATCACCCCACAACATTAATCAGACGCAGCCTCTGCAGTGCGCTCGTTCAAAGGGGCGTAAGGAGCCAGGGCTGGGAAGGAGATTTCGCAAGTAGCTAAGCCAAGAGCCTTCACCTCTTCTAGCTTAGACTCACAGCAAACAGTGCATCCAGGACAAGGCTCTGGAACAGGGTTGTTTGTAATTCACACAGGGCCTATGAGTCCTGAGGGGATGATATCTGCTGGGCCATCTTCATCAGGAGGGGAAGGAGGTAGAAGGTAGATGACTCCTCTCCCTCCTTCGCCCTTCTTCTGCACACTTCACCCAGACAGCCCAGGTCCTTAGAAGCAAGTGTGGCTTTCTTCACACACAGAGGAAACTCACTGTCCCTGGTGATTTTTCAGTTGCACTCAGACACAGGGATGAGCTTCTCATGATCTCTGCATGTTTCAGAAAGCCAGGCCTTTGCTAAGTTCCTATCAGATGAGGCAAGCTGCACCGTGTTTCCTGGTGCATGAATTTTTCAATGTTACATTTTCATCGCTCTGCCCCATTTCATTGCTTTTCTGAGATGGGGCTGCTACTTAAGATTTGATGCAATTACTGGGCACACATCTAAGATGAAGGCACTGAGGGAAACGGGGGGGAGGGGAGAAGGCAGAGGACAGTGCCAGCCTGGGATCCTGCAGGTGCTGGAGAAGCTGGGGGCTCGTCTGGGGTCGAGGTACCTCCACTTAGGGCTACTTGCTTCCTCTTTTCTCCACTTTCCCCTCCCTGCTTTCCTCCTTTCCTTCTTCTTTACAGACAGACACAGGTGTTGAACATGCACACACAGGGCGTGTTTATAAGACAACTTTAGTCTTTCACAGTGTGTTTTAAAGAAGGTAGACACTAGACAGGAGAAGTGAATTTAATGGAAGGAGCCAGTAGGTAGAGAAGTGGGAGCTGACTTGAACTTCTCCAAGAGGGAAGGCAGTTGGGCAGAGGAGTCTGAACAAAGATGTAAAAGTGAGCTTTCATAGCATTTGGATGGGATAATCAATAAGCTGCAAGGGCTTCAGTGGAAGGCAGAGGAAGGAGGAAGTGGGAAGTTGGGTCTGAGCATGCAAAGGTGAGAAGAGGAAGCCTTTGAATGCCTGAGTGAGGTACTGGAGTGCTGACCCCAGTATTAGTCAGGATTCTCTAGAGTAGTAGAGATTATAGCATGGCTTTCTATATGTATAGAAAGGGAATTTGTTAGAATGACTTACAGTCTGTGAGTCCTGCTAGGGCAACAATGGCTACCTGTGAAGAAGGTTGAGGAGTTCAGTCCAAGAGCCTGGAGGTCTAAGGTGGTCTTCAGTGTACACTAGAATCCAGGTAAGCTCTAATGCGGCGATTCTCAACCTCTGGGTTGTGACCCCTTTGGCAAACGTTTATCTCCAAAAATACTTGCATTATGATTCACAACAGTAGCAAAATTACAGCTACAAAGTAGCAATGAAAACAATTTTATGGTTGGGGTCACCACAACAGGAAGTGACTGTATTAAAGGGCTGTAATGTGAGGAAGGCTGAGAACCACTGCGCCAATCCCAGTGAAGGAATGGATTGGCTAGGGAGACAAGAGCAAGAAGGCAAATGAAAGCTTCCTTTTCCCATATCTGTATACAGACTTCTAGCAGGAATTGTGGTCCAGGTTAGAGGTAGGTTTTCCCAGCCCAAAAGAGCTGGATTAAAGGTGTGTCTTCCTACCTCAAGGATCCAGATAGGAGTAGATCTTCCCACTTCAGATTAAGCAAAAATCTCACACATGTGTGCCATCCATTTTTGGAATTTTAATTAATTCCAGATATAGTCAGGTTGACCACCAAGGACAGCCATCACAGTCTCCATAAGAAGAGGCTCAGATGAGGGTTCCATGGTGGGGCTGGGCTGTGACCTGCATGGGAAGTCTTCTAGGAAATCACCGTGGTGATAGAAAGGGGACTCATTTCTGTACTTGATCCCTTCAGTTCATCCCTCACTTCCCATAACACTCTAGCATGTCCTATGATCACTAGCTCTGAAGGACAGGAGGGAATGATGTGGCAATTCCAGGACCCTCCCCTCCCTTCTAAGGAGTGCCAGCAGCCCAGTTACCTTTAAGCCTAGCTACCTCTGTGTAGTTTTTCTTTATTGGTTCCATGATTACCAGGGCAAAGTGATCTCTACTCCCAAATGGCAGTGGCATGGCCATTATATATACCTAGAGGAAAAGAGAATGCTGTAACAACCCCCTTCCTCATTGTTGTTCTTCACCGAGAAATGGAAACCAGTGGCAGAGATCTCCCTTTGCCTCCAGCTATTAGGTCTATGTGTAAACCTGTGTGAATCAGGGTGTCTTAGTCAGGGTTGCGAGGAAACTATAACCAAAGAAACTTGGGAGGAAAGTGTTTATTTAATTTATGTTTCTACGTCACAGTTCATCATCAAAGGAAGTCAGGACAGGAACTCAAACAAGGCAGGAAACTCAAGACAGGAGCTGATGAAGAGGCCATGGAGGGTGCTGCTTACAGGCTTGCTCCTCATGGCTTGCTCAGCCTGCTTTCTTATAGAACCCAGGACCACCAGCCAAGGGGAAACCCCATGCATAGTGAGCTGGGCCCTCACACCCATCAATCACTAACTAAAGAAATGCTCTCAGCCAGATCTTATGGAGGTATTTTCTCAATTCAGGCTCCCTCCTCTCTGATGACTCTAGCTCGTTTCAAGTTATTATAAAACTATCCAGTGCAAGGGTATGCATTTTTTAAATGTCTCCTTTTGGGGTGGAAAATGTTCCCCTCTGAAGTACTTCACCTCTGCTCCTTCTTTAGGACGTATCTTCTTCATGATTCCTCCCTCACCCATACCATCCATCCTTCCCAATTTAGAGTCTATTCCTGAGACTGTAATCCCAGCACTCTGGGGGGCCGAGGCAGGAGGATGGTGAGTTGAAAGCCAGCATAGTAAGACCATGTCTCAGAAGAGAAACATGTTCGCGACCACCAGTACACAAGTGTTTCACATGCTTCCCATCTTCACAAAGCCTCCGCGGTTACAGAACCCTGCGTTAACCTGTAGCCTCATTGTCAGTACCGTATCTCCCCTGCCATCCCCGAGACTTCCTTTTGCTCAGTCTGGCTCATAATAGTCCCTGACCAAAACTGCTGTCCATTCTCAGTCACCCTAAAACCCAGGGTAGGTTTCTGGTGTTGTGTTGGCCTTTCTGTCATAACTGGCATGTTTGCCCCAGCCTCTCTAGCAAAACACTCTTTCCTGAGTTTCATGACAGCAGTGTAGACGTTAGTTACTTTACCTGTTCCTGTGAGAAAAAAGAAAAAAAAAAACCTGATTAACACAGGGGATGGTTTGTTTCCCCTTAGAGTCCAAGAAGATACCATTCATCATAGAGAGGAAGGCACTGTGTCCTGAGAGGGGGGTGTCTGGTCACGTTGTGTCTGTGGTTAGGAAGGAGAGGGAACTGGAGTGGGGTGATAACCCTCAAAGCGTGGACCGGTAGCAGACTTCCTGCAGTGAGGTGCCACCTCTGGTGGGTTCTACAGCCTCCCTGAGCACCAGCTGGGGACCGAGTGTTCAAACATGAGCCGATGGGGGACATTCACATTCAAACCAGGGCAGCATCATGCTCTCTTGGATTTATGCTGTCTCCCTGCCTTTTTTTTTGAAATCACAATTTGACTAGTTGTTCTTTCTGGACAGGGCCTCTGAAGATTGAGGAGCCCCGGGGCCTTGTTTTGAGATCCCACCTTTTCTGCCTTCTCTTTCCCACCCCTCCCCTATTCCTCCTTCCTTTTCCCTCCAGTCTCGTCCGTGAAGACTGTCTTCATCTGAACACTCCCATGGCATAGATATCACCCCTGCAATGCCTCTTAAATGGAACGGCATTTCAGAATTTTCTTCATGGAACCCATGTTGTTTTACCCAACTATCAGCTTGACATCTCCATCAGAGCGTCTCGTTGGAATCTTAAATTTAGCATTTCTAAAAGAAAACTTAATTCCCTGCTGTACCCAACTGCCAGCTGGCTCCAATCCTCCTTCTATGTCCCTAATTCAAGGAATGGCATTATCATCCCTCTAGCTGCTTATACAGAACTCCTGAGTCATCCTTGAGGGCTGCCCTCCCCTCATCTCCATCTCTAACTCATCCACAGGCTGCATCAGGCTGACCTTCGGTGGGCGTCTCAGGTTGGCTGCTTTCTCACCGTGACCCTTGCCTGACTCTTGTTTGGCGACCGCTGACTCTCACCTGACTTGGAACTGCTGACTCTCACCTGACTTGGAACTGCTGACTCTCACCTGACTTGAGCTTGTCTTCTCTCTCAGCCTCCATACTTCATTCCTTGCATTCATGCATCAGTGAAAACAACAGAAAATTCGGGGCTGAGGAGATACATGACTCTGGGTGATCTGTTTGTCATACATGCATGAGGACTCAAGTTCAGATCCCCAGTTTAGGTAGGCATGGAAGAAGGAGCCTATAGTACCACTCGTGGGAGGCAGAGCTAGGATTCTCTCTCTAACCCTGGAGTTCATCGAGTCAGCGAGATTGGCTAGGCAACAAGTTGCAGGGAGCCTCCTGTCTCCAGTGAGGGCCTATGAGGGAGGCTGGAAAAGGCATCTCTAGGATGAACAGAACTCTGGGAAAACAATGCTCAGGGAAGCAGCCAACAGCCCCGTGTATGGTCAGGCTGTGTGAAGCACACAGGGAGAGAGTGTTCAACCATTTAAAGAGGCTTCTGAGGAAGAAATGACCATGGGAGGAGACAGAAGTTCAGACCACAGCCGGCCCCACTCTGTCCATTACTCATCAAATTATTGTGATTAAATATCCCATAAGAGAACTTCACGGAGAAAGTTTATTTTGGCTCATAGTTTGAGGGTCTGAACCAACCATCCATCCAACCAACCAAATCCAGTTCAGTCCAAAAAACTCCCTGTGGGCCAGTGAGCTGATTCAGTGGATGTAGGTGCTTGCTGCCAAACCTGGGACCCACATGGTAAGAGGAGAGCACCGACTCCCTGCAGGGAATCCTCTGACCTGCAGACACATGCAGGCCATGGCAGGCGCATGGGAGTGCATGCAGACACACACACACACACACACACACACACACACACACACACACACACACACTAAATTAAAAGTTTGAAAGTTTCTTGTACTGTGCCACATTCTTCACTTATGGTATATTTTCTCTTTTTGTTCTTTTCTTTCTCTTTCAGGGTTTGGCATTGAATCCGGGCTTCATGCATGGTGTGTGTGTGTGTGTGTGTGTGTGTGTGTGTGTGTGTGTATGTTCTAGCACCGGGTCACACCCGGGTCAAGCTCTGCATTGCTTTCATTTTTCATTGCTCTGACAAAATAGCTGACCAAGGCAACTTAAGGAAGCGAGGCTTTCTGTGGCTCACCGTTTGGGGTGCAGACCATTATTCCATCTCCAGACACACTGGAGAGCTGTCTCCCAAGTGATTCTAAATCCAGGCAGGTTGACAACCCGAACTAAGAGCCCAGGCTCAACAGTCTTCACAGGACTCCAAATACGGAAGTCTCATGTCAAAAAAATATATGGTGTGTGTGTGTGTGTGTGTTAGCAGAACTAGAGATGTGAAAACATTTATGTAACTAAAAGTATTTGCTTGCACAAAACAGCATCATGTACTTCTAAGAGCCCACCCAGGTAGAGAGAGCCATGTCCCTGTCCTAGAGATTCGGGACAGAGACAGGGGGTACAAAGTGGTCAATATGTACAGAAATCAACCCAGGGAAAGTGCAGCCCGGAAGAGTGAAGCTGCTGCCCAACCCCTGCCCCCTCTGCTGCCTCCTTGAAGCCTTTCCTTTAAATGAAGAACAAAACCAGAAAGGCCTCTTTTATTATAAAGCACTAATTATTTATTTTGAAGTATTTGAGTGATAGGAAAACTAAAGAAAGCAAACAGCACTTAACAATTCTATTGCTCAGAAATAACCTGTGCAATTTTTTTTTTGGTTTCTTCTCACAGGTCTCTTCATATTCACATGCATAAATATTTATTTCTTTAACTATTTAAACATTGCCAGCAGCCTTTAATCACCTAGGAGCAGACCCTCTTTCGGAAGAAGTACTTGCAGACTTCACTTAGGCGGTGGGGTAAAACTAAGGCCTCTCTGTCCTTTGCTCCAGGAGAAAAGTATATAGAGCATGTTCAGCCTCAGAATATCCTAAAGTTAAGACTCTGGCAGGAACGAAGGTAGATAGGATCCCCCACCCCATCCCAAGCATGCTTTTGCTTTTTATCTGTAGATTAATAAAGCCTCAAAGAGCGAATAGTGTTTTCATTTGAGGCCCAAGGTCATCGGCATATGTTCCTGGCTGGGGCCCAAGGTCATCGGCATATGTTCCTGGCTGGGGGCCAAGGTCATCGGCATATGTTCCTGGCTGGGGGCCAAGGTCATCGGCATATGTTCCTGGCTGGGGGCCAAGGTCATCGGCATATGTTCCTGGCTGGGGCCTATATGACAAAAAAGGCAAGGAAAAGAGGGGTGGGTCTTGTGTGCAGAAAACAGCCCCACTGCACAAACTCCCTTGACTGTCATCATCCACTGGAAAAGTTGTGTTGGTGTTCCCTGAAAATACTGCGTCCCCAAACAGCTTCTACACTGCACCCAGGTCTGTTCCCCATGGTGCCGCACATCTGAGAAGCACCTTCAGAAGTGACATCACCACCCACCTAACACAAACCCACCGGGACCAGCGAGAGACAAGCTATAGCCTGGCTTCCTGAGGCCAGCAGGCTGTTGGCCACAGGGTGGGTCCCTTTGTCGTGACAGGAGATTCAGGGACAAAGTGGCAATGATAGCACCTATTGGCTTCTACCTTCATTTGTCTCTGTCCTGGCTGGGAAAGCAGTAAGTGATTGCTTTGCCCTGAGTAAGAGCCTGCCCCAGGAAGCGTCTGGGAAGGATGGAAGAACTGTTCATGATGGGTGAGGTAGGAGTGTCAAGCCATTTATTTGCCTTTTAAATGAAAGATGACTTGATATTTATCTTGAAACAGAAGGATGTCTGTGTAAATGTAGGTGTGTGTGCACAGAGTGTTTGCTCACATATGCATGTGTGTGTGTCATTTTTCTGGACTTCTGTAGCTGCAGTGGAGAGTCTGTTCCCCCAATCCCTGAAGCTGTGTTCTAGAACAGATGTGTAATTCAGAATTTGGTGTTACTTCAAAAGTCCTCATGCCCAAGAGATAATCTTCAAATCACTGAACTTTCTGAGGGATTGGAATGTTTTGTCATTCACTGCTATGTCTTGGAAATGGAGTAGTATTCAAATACACTTGTACTTAAGACTTTATAGGCAGCTTGGGGGTGCTAGTGCCGGGGAGGTCATGGAACTTTAAGAGAAGGGGCTTACTGGGAGAAATCTAGATCACTAGGATTGTGCTTTGGAACCAGATAATGGGGCTTTAGTTTCTTCCTATCTCTCTCTTTGTGTCCTTGTTAGGGTTTCTACTGCTGTGAAGAGACATCATAACCACAGCTACTCTTATAAAAGAAAACATTTAATTGGGGCTGGCTTACAGTTCACAGGTTTAGTCTGTTATCATGTCAGGAAGCATGTGCTGGAGGAGGAGCTGATAGTTCTCCGTCTAGACTGTCAGACAACAGGAAGAGAGAGCGAACCATTGGATTGGGCTTGAGCTTCTGAAACCTCAAGGCCCAGCTCCCAGTGACTTATTTCTTCCAACAAGGCCATACTTCCCAGGAGTGGCCCTCCCTATGGGCCTGTGGTGGCTGTTTTCACTCAGACCACCACATTTTGCTTATTGGATGCCATGTGCTCTTACCATACAGATCCAAAGCAATGGAGTAAAGAAACCGTGGGTAGAAGACCCCGAACGTGTGGGTCAAAACAAACTTTCTCCTTTAAGTTAATTATTCCATGTATTTGTCCCGGATAAAGAGCTGAGATTCACAGTGAGTCACAGTCCCTTTTCATAGTGTCCCCTGATCAGGTAGTTCATGGCCACCAGAGACCTGAGTTCGATCATGCTGGTGATGATCATGGGTTTCCTAAGTTCTGCTCAGACATGGCTGACTGGGGGCATTACTCTAAAGTCAAAGGTTTGGCTGATGCAGACGAGAGACAAACACAAACCTTGAAGTTACCTTCAGGGAGTGGTATGTTCCTGGAGGAAATAGACAGTGACGTGGAACAAAACCACCAGAGAGGAAACTTGGAGCTGGAGCTGTCATCAGTGATAAGAGAGAGGCAGCCCGGCAAATGTCTGGTAAAATGAGAATAAACTATGTGTGCATGCGTGTGTGTGTGCATGTGTGTGTGTGTGTGTGTGTGTGTGTGTGTGTGTGTGTAATGTGTGATGCATGGCTGGTGCATGCACCCATGCATGAGCCTGCAAAAAGTAGAGGGAGGGTGCACTTGTCGCCTTGAGCCAGGCTCTTTGCTGAACAGGACGCTTGCCATTTTGGCTAGGCTAGCTGGCAGCAAGCTGCTGGGATCTTTCCCAGGGCTCAGGTTACAGGCACATATTGCCGGGATTTTTACATGGGTGCTAGGTTCTCATACTTGCACAGCAAGCAGGTTACTCAGGGAGCAATCACTCCAAGCCCCAATCAGATGTTTTTGAAGATCGGGAAAACCATTTGGCATTGATGGAGTAAGCAGGCAGAAGGGAATGGAGTGGGGCTCAGAGTGGTGGGTGGGGTCTATTCTGCAGGGTTGTAGACCAGGTTTGTACTCTATTTTGTTACATATGACTAGAAATTCACTGGCGGACTTGTGTGAGTGAATGATATAACCAACGTATGACTTTTACAAGCACATATATGATTTTGCAAAAAGAGCTCCTGCCATCTTTACTATTCAATACTTGTTTCTTTTGCTTTGGCGCACGTAATATGAATTCGTGTTTATTTTGCATGGGATGCGCAATAACAATTGCTTGCAGAGGAGTCTACGGGAGTACAGGAGGCATCTCCAACTTTAGGGAAGCATGGCTGCTGTCCTAGAATACAAAGCCTGAGGCAGGCTCTAGAAGATGAAAGGAGTTGCTCTGTGAGGAAGGCAGTGAAGGGACTCTGCAAGTAGAGGCAGGGCATGGGGAGGCGGGGCATGGGGAGGCGGGGCTGGGGAATCCGGAATGCTGATATGTGGCCGAACAGCCCCAGTGGCTCTGTTGAAAAAACAACCACCAATTGCTGAAGGCCCAGCTTCAGAGGAGTGGGACACACATATTCGAGAATAAATTTTCAAGTTAGAGGTACAGAAACCACAGTTCAGTAGTTATTCAGTTACAGGGGATTCTGGGGTTGAAAGCCTACTCAGCAATGAAAGCCACAGCCCTGTTTATCACAGCAGAAGTCTGATTGGTTGCCCTCTGCCCACTTTTAGCTCTGTTTGCTTGAGCAGGTTGGTAACTTCCCAAAAAGGAGGGAGCAGATTTTTACCAGGCTCCCTAACCGGCTAAAGAGGCATCCTAACAGAGCGCAGACACTAGAACCAGACTGTCTGCCTTAGAACCCTACCTGGTCACTTCCGAGCTGCGTCATCTTAGGCTGATGACCTAACCACTCTGTTCTTTCTCAGCTATGAAAACAAACAAACAAACAAACAAACAACCCAACAACAACAAACAAAAACAAAACAAAACAAAAACAACGAGGGTGCTAATAATGATGTTCATTGGGAAAGATCATGGCAAGGCTTCCAAGACTCAGTATGCACACTTAGAATAATGCACGTCAGGTAGAAGTGGGTTAGCTGCTGTTTTTGTTGCGGCAATGATGAGACCGGGGTGAAGAAGTGAAGAGGCAAGGGAAGAACATAGTGACAACCCATGGGAAGTCAGCCAGGGCGCGCATATCCGTTCACAAGATGGTGTTTTCACAGGTGCAGGTAGTGATGGAACTACCGGTGGCATAGGGCAGAGAGAGTAACGCTGAAGAGTTCAGGGGATGCGGTGACGCCCACAGCCGAAACGGAGAAGGAAGGTGGGTAGGGATGAAGCGAGGGCGAGGGAGAGAGCAAGGTCAAGTCTCACCACTCCATTTGCTGCTGTAAAAGAACTTGCTGAGCTCAGGGCCAAGAAAACAGATCAACAGCATGTATGGGGCTTAGGGCACCAAACAGGCGTCAGGCTAATTTAGATTCTTCATTATGAAGCAAGAAAGACAAAACCTCACAGGTGTAATGAGTTCCTCTGTTCTCCACGTTCTGAACACACACACACACACACACGCACGCACGCACGCACGCACACACACCCCTGCTGTAATCCTCTGACATACTTCATCCTCTGGGCAATGCCTCTCCGACTCACTCTCCATAGGACCACAGGTGGTGGTGGGTCACGGTAGCCTTCCCTTAGCTCTTAGTGTGAACTGAGAAAATAAAATGAAGTAAAACTCCTTCACCGGAGGAGAGCAACTCAGGAGTGACACCTCTCCTAAACCCCCGGGAAAGCCCTGTCTGCCTGCCAGGCTGTCCTTCTGTGAAATTAAAAAATAATAAGAAGATAGGCAAACAGTGCCACGGGCCAGAATTGAAGACTGTTAAGAGATTTGTGAATTTCACTTCATTTTCTTTCCCTTCTTCTTTCTCCTCCTTTCTCTCCACTTCCTTTCCCCTCTTCTTCCTTGTCCTTTTGCATCTCTGCCTCTCTTTTTGTTTTTATTTATTGATTTTTGAGACTGGATCTAGTTATGTAGCCCAACATGGCTTTGAACTTGTGATCTCCCTGCTTCAATCCCCCATTGCTGGGATTCCTTCTTACTTGTCAGCTCTCTCAGGAGTGTGTAAAACCTTAAACTTGGCATCTTTTGGATGGATAATCTATTAACGAATTCCTGATGCTCCTTGGGATTATCCTGGGCATGGGGTGACTATAACCCCAGCATCCCAGGCTGCTGTGTGGATGTCTCGAGGCTCAGTCTTTCCTATGCCAGTCTATGTCCATGCTCCACAGCCCAGAAAACTAGCCATTGTTCAGTGACAGAATCCGTTGGGTGGCAGTCAGGTCTGAGTTGCACAGACGGTTCCATCATTGGGCTTCTCTCTGGAGAACCCCTGATGCAGGGGACCGGAAGTGCTCTCTTGCTAACTGCTGCTGCTGCTGCTGCCGCCATCTGTTTTGGGACTGGCCTTTGTCCAGAGTCATCTCTCTTCACATCTCCTCTGAGCTTTGTTTAACAGAGAAAGACCTTCCCGGCAAAGTCCAGTCCTCTGTGCTACCCAGAGGTTTCCTGGGCTAGTCTCCTGCTTAACCAGCTGCTGTGGGCTCCAGAGAGCTAGGGGTGTCGAGAACAAAGCCCAGGGCCGGGTGCCATCTGAGCTGAGGGCCTCAAAGTGTTCTTCTCTTAATGTGGGTGCATGGGCTTTCCTACGGAGCCCAGGCCCACGGCTTTGCCCTAAGTTAGTAGTGGTCTGTCATTTTTGTCATTTACCACCCACTTGGGAGAGGGTCTACTGATTGAGTAGACCCTCACAGCTCAGGTCTGAGGTCCTGACCCAGCTAGGTCCCAGCCATCTCCTCCTTTACCATCTTCCCTTGTGTTCATCACCATAGTCACCTTCCTCAGTATCCTCACATTGCCTGCTCCTGGCAGCTGGACCTGCTTGCCAGGTCCTCATGACTCATTGCTCTTTTGTTTGAATATCCTAAGGCCAACGATAATGGCTTATTTCGCTTTGAGCATCTCCCTCACCTCTGCCCTGCAGTATCTGTCCCAGGGCTGTGTGGGCACACAGTAGGTCCCAAGGCTGTGTGGGCACACAGTAGGTCCCAGGGCTGTGTGGGCACACAGTAGGTCCCAGGGCTGTGTGGGCACACAGTAGGTCCCAGGGCTGTGTGGGCACACAGTAGGTCCCAGGGCTGTGGGGGCACACACTAGGTCCCAGGGCTGTGGGGGCACACAGTAGGTCCCAGGGCTGTGGGGGCACACAGTAGGTCCCAGGGCTGTGTGGGCACACAGTAGGTCCCAGGGCTGTGTGGGTACACAGTAGGTCCCAGGGCTGTGTGGGCACACAGTAGGTCCCAGGGCTGTGTGGGCACACAGTAGGCTCATCACAAAGAAAAGAGCTCCACAGCCTCACTCTGCTTAGACACATTCCCTGGTCCTCTGGGGTCAGAGCCCTTTCTCAGCTCAGATTTGCTCTTTAAAACCAGGCTGCAAGGCGTCTCCACTTCTCCCCAAATATCTACAGTCTATGGGATGGGACGTCCCCTCGGAAGAAGAGTGGGTGCTTAGCATGTGAAAAACCATTGGTCACACCCTCTGTATGGACAAAACTAAAACCCAAACTCAAACAAACAAAATCCTAAAGTTCCAGTAGTTATGTTAAAGAGAGGCTACTCAGCATCTGATCAGCTATGGGACAGCACTGTTTGGGACAGCACTACCTCTGGAGTTCTGAGTGAGAGAGACCCCCCACACAGGGGCTTGTTGAAGGCATCCCGTGGTACAAGTGGGTGGGAAGCAGGGGGTTTCTGATCGTTGGCAATCAAATCGAGACAAGATATGGTTCTACACTTTTATATTTTCAGATTCATGCCTTTGTACTTGAGCTGCCAAAGTGGGTGGTCCTATCATTCACAGGACCCCCCCCCCAACACTTATGATTTTAAAATAGCTACCATCACAAAAATACACACTGAAAGGCATGGGGTGAGTTGTAAACATGGATTCTGACTCTTCTGTTCCTACACGATGGATGTGTCTTAACAGTGTATTTGTGTGTCTGTTTTAATACTAGAAGGGGCTTAAAAAGTCTGTTCATAAGTACATGTCGGGGGTATCTTGTAGTTTCATTGACTTGTTCAGATTTAATGAGTAGAGTTAACAGGTGAATTTAAGGCCATAACACGATTGACTGAATCACACACGTACTTATCACATGTAATTACACACACGGATTTGGATATACCTCTCACAGCTGAGGTCTTGCCCTTGTTAAGGACAATGAGCCCACATGTTGTTGTCTAAGTCCACAGTTTGCTTTAGTTGGCTTTAGTCTTAGAGCATCACCTCCACGTTTTTCAAGATTGTCTTATTTACCTATGTGATTTTTGGATTAGTATTCATAAATTGGCCTAACGGTTGCTAATCGATTTCTCAGAGATCTGTTTGTACTTCTCTTATGAAAGGTCACCAGCCCATGGGCATTCCTTGGCTTTGGTAGGAAATGTCATTCTAGGATAAACTCCTGGGATCTGGGTTGCACCTGGAAAAAACAGACTCCACATTTCAGGCATTCTTGGGAAGCTCAAGTGCCCTTTCTCAAGGGTGACAAAATAACATTATTTCACATGACTGATTGCATTTGACATGAGAAATACAAAATAGACATTGACTCTAATTAATGACATTCCTGATGGCTATTGATAGTCATTAGCCCAGTGCCAATGATATGACCATATAACCTCATTAATTCAGGAATTTGTTGATTTATAATTTGGGTTCCTTTATAGAGAATCATAGTTTACATCTGTCTCTTTCAGAATTGTGGAAAAGATTACACAACAGAGTCAGGCTTGTGCATTACTATATGGGGGACCCTGAAACACCCACAAGCATAAATCTAAGCAAGCCAAGCTCCCTCCATGGGTATTCTAAAATGAGTGTAGGTGGATATACCAGTATTTCATAAGTAGTTAAAACAAAACAAAACAAAGCAAAACAAAACTGTTGGGCTCAATTCTTCCTCTTCTGAGGCCATGTTTCTTGCTCAAAGCACACGAGATACAAGAGCCTGAGGGCCATACTGCCTTGCTTGGATTCACACATTGCATCAGTCCAAGGGCAGGTACTCACCCCTCTTTCTCTGTAGACTTTTGTTGTGAAATCCTTCTTTAAGCTCAGGAATTTGACCATCCATATAATGAACATAAAATCTGCCTGTAGCTTAGCTCTGCTTAAAGTCTCTACTATTGCACCCGAGTTCTTTCTAGCCACCTTGTCTGCATGCACCACAGAGACCTGATATCCACAAATGTGAAAATAAATGGCTGTCCTCCCGCAAACCACTTTTCATATATCATCCCTAAATTTTCTAAATCTCCCATTGAGAAGACCTCAGGGCCATCCAACAGGATAGTATGAATAAATGGCAGGGCTGAATGACAGCCATGAAACTGGCAGTCAGAAGAGGCCCTGGAGTAGTCACAGCCTGGTTGTCAACATTGATTGTCATGGTTTGAAAGAAAATGGAGCTCAAGGGAGTGGCACTGTTAAGAGGTGTGGTCTTGGAGGAAGTGTGTCACTGTGGAGGTCTTCTATGCTCAAGCTACACCCAGTGTCACAGTTCACTTCCTTTTGCCTGATGATCAAGATGTAGATCTCTTAGTTCCTTCTCCAACACCATGCCTGCCTGTGTGCCACCATGTTTGCTACCATGAGGACAATGGACTAAACCTCTGAAACTGTAAGCTACCCAAATTAAAGGTTTTTCTTTATAAGTGTTGCTGCGGTCACAGTGTCTCTTCACAGCAATTGAAACCCTAACTAAGACACTATCTTCTCTCATCATCTGAGCATCCTTCCTCTTTTTTACTCATTTACACACATTCTTCCAGAAAACCAAAATGCTTCTGGAGCTTGGGTGCAAGAATCAGATCCCCCATTATACTAATAAAAGGTGCTTGCATGAGCAGTGTGAGGAAGGGACCAGCATGGTGTTTGGGGTGCCAGGATTGATATTAGCAGCCTCTTTAAGCCCTCCCAGTCTCTAATCCATCATATCTCTTTCAGGAGATCTCTTCTATCCTTAAACAAACTACAGCGGATGGTGACCCTAAGACTTCAATACTGAATTCTTAGAAAACACACGTCTGTCTGTCTGTCTATCTATCTATCTATCTCTGTCTGTATCTTTCTATCTATCATCTATCTATCTAGCTATCACCTGCCTGCTTGCCTATCTGCCTAACTGTACAAGAAACTCATTACTGCCATAACAAATTATGCAAATGTATTGGCTCAGCCAGCATCTTAAAGTTCTGTAGTCACAAGTGCCACACAAGTTCTCACTGGCTAAAATCAGAGCATTGGCAGGGCTGCAGTTTCCCTTGGAATCTCTAGGGGACAATCTCTCTCACATCTTTTGCAGTTTCTGGAGGCCACATGCCTTTCCAGGCTGCCCTTCTGTGTTCAGAAACAGCCTCAGCCATTTCACGCTCTGCTTTGGTCACTGCTGCCTAGTTCTGGCTGACCGAGTTTGGAAAAGACATTTCCTTTAAAGATTCATGGGATTAGACTGGACCCACCAGGGTAATCCAGTGTAATCTCCAGTCTCAGGCCACTGTCCTAATCTCATCTACAAAGCCCCTTCCGCCATGTTAGGCAGTGCATTTACATGTCCAGGGATTCATGAGTAGATATCTTCAGGGACCAGTATTCTTTTCTCACATCTACAAAACCCATTTTAAAAATAAAGGCAGGATATACAACATACTATGCAGTCTCTCTCTCTCTCTCTCTTTCTCTCTCTCTCTCTCTCTGTGTGTGTGTGTAGCTATACACACATATAAGACTTGGTTACCATGTCTGTCACATCCAGTTTGTCTCATGCCTCAGGGGCACAGTTCTGTGTCATCTCTCTGTGTCTAGTATATGGTGGATTTTTATTGACTCTATTTTTCAACTTAAATTTTATGTTATGTATATGGATGTTTTGCCTGCATGTGTTTCTGTATATCATGTGAGTTTCTGGTGCCTGTGGATGCTGGAAAGAGGGTGTGGGATCCTCTGTAACTGGAGTTTCAGATACTTTTGAACCACTACGTGGGTGCTGGGACTTGAACCCTGACCCTCTGAAAAACTGTCTTACTTGCTGTGATGGTAGAGAATGGGCAAGTGTGGGCTGGGCAGGCATTTCCTCCCTAGCCCGGGCTGTGGTGCTGAGGCTGTTGGTCGGGTGCATTTTTGAAGCTCTGTTGTTGATTTGCATGGACCAGCTGTTACCTCAGCACCTGGGAGATGTCACAATTCCTATCTTTAATTTAATTAACCCTCCCGCCTCCCAGGGAGGTGAGGCCAACTCACAAGGGAAGTACAGAGATGGAGACACGGGGGTTTCAGGCTTTTCCACCATCACCGGAAGTGGGGTTCACAAAGGCCAAGAGACAGTACTATTGGCCCCAGTTTAGGCCCCTCCTGGATCCTCGCAGTGTCCTCCTGCTGCCCTTGATCTGTCACATGGTCACTGCGCTCAGTGGTGGAGAGACAGATTGTGAGGGGGGATGCCGAGGGCGATGCTAAAGCCTGGGGCCTGTTCTGGAAACAAACAACACATCTGGAAAGACTTCACACTGCCACTGTCCCAGATGCTGTGGGGAGATGAACTTACAAACGCGGTGGGTGCTGCGATTCATGGGAGCACATCATGGGAGCACAGTGATGGCTCTTCTAAAGGAGGTACTGTAATTATTAACAAGTAGCGACAGCACAGACTGTGCAATTCATGTCTGGACAGCATCTATCCACATCAGTATCTCCACTGTCCTTTCTGCTCCCTGTCTTCCGTCTGCCCTCCTTCCCTGTCCCTCACAGTAGGTGTTACTATTATTATTATTATTTGAAGTTCCATATATAACAAAAAGCATACAGAGTGTCTTTTTGCACCTGAGTTACTTTAGCATGATGTCATTTGTTTCTAATTTCTAGCAAATGACTGACAGGATTCTGTTCTTCTTGGCTTTATAATACCCCTAGTATACATACTTCATTTTCTTTATGTATCCAGCCAATGACAGGAATGTTTATTGCGATTAGGGCCATGATCAGCATGCTTGTGAAGATATCTCACCTGTGTGCGGACTTCATTTCTTTTAGGTATGTTGGACCATATGCTGGGTCTTTTTTGTAAGTTAGGTATGTTGGACCATATGGTAGTTCTATTTTGAATATTTTAAGGGACCTCCATTCTGCTTACAGTAGTACTAAATAATTTCTGCCCCCATCAACAGTCTAGTGAGACTCTTAATGACTTTGTCTTGCTCTTAGATAAAGTCAATGGAAAATGTTTGTAAGCCCTGAGTGATGTGGTCCTTATTTATCTGCATTACCAACATTTTCCCGGCTCCCAGCTGCTCATCTGAGCTTGTTGTGATCTGTTCTTACAGGTCTTCACCAGTGACAATTCCTCATCATGGACCATTTTCCTTCCATCTCCTCCCTACCCTTCCACTGAGGCAACTCACACTCTTAGGTTTGTGCTTCAAATCACTTATTCTAGGAAAGCTTCCTTGACACCCGAGTCCAGGTTAGGTCTTACTGTCATGCACCCTAATAAACATGCCACCGTTGTAATCACCTAATTAAAATCTTCAGTGATGGGATTTCATTCTAAGGCCATTTTTTTTCTTATTTAGACTATAAACCCCATAAGGAACTTCTCATGTTCACTCTTTTATTCTCAGGACACAGCACAGTATCAGAATAAGTGGGGCCATCTAATAAAATTTTATTGCATTAATAGCTTTCCAGTAAAACTCCCATCAACCTGCTGGCACAGGCATGACTGAGGAGACTGGGACACCATAAGTTTCTATTTCTGCCACAAATTCTGAGGCTGGACACTTCAGTGTGCATTGATTTATCCCTCCCTCCACAGTGCATCTCCTCTGTTTGTCTATTTTTTAAAAAAAATTTATGTGTATGGGTGTTTTTGCCTCTATGTGTGTCTGTGTTTAGTATCTTCTGAGGTTAAAGGGCATCAGATCTCCTGAGACTATAGTTGTAGACTGTTGTGAGCCTCCTTGTGGGTGCTGGGAATTGAACCCAGGTCACTGGAAGAGCAGCCAGTGCTCTTTAACCACTAAGCCATCTATTTAACCCCTCTATTATTTTTTCTAAACTATTTTCATTCATTCTTTGAGGGCTTTATTTGAGTAAACAATGTATTTTAGTCATGTTAGCACCAGGCTCCACAAGTCAGCCCCTTATTTCATGCTCCTTCAAGATCGATTTTTTAAAAAAATTAACCTACTACGAGTGGCAGGCAGGAGAGTTGGCCCTGTACTTCATCAACTGCAGCACTCAGGAGAGCCGACCATGCACTTCACCTGAGCAAAACAGGTCCTGGTGGTGTGAGTGTGGGTGTGGGTGTGGGTGTGGGTGTGGGTGTGGGTGTGGGTGAGCGGGCCCCAAGGGCATGAGAACAGCCGGTGTGACCCCCACTCCTTGCTGCCTGCTGCAGTGGGTGAGCTGGCCTGGGCAATGCTGGAGAGCTTGCCCTAGTGGTGCTGATGAGGGAAAACTGGTAGGCTGACCAATCCAGCTACCACTCAAGCCCAGAACCAGGACTATGAGTTGGCCCATCCCAGCATCCACCTCATCAATGCTGTGCTGGAGCATGTGAAGAGGCTAGACCTGCAGACCCAAAGCTGCAGGATCTCCATGATGGAAGGCAACAACAGGATATCCAGGAGGAGTCCTAGTGAGGGCCCAGCATCCATAGTGTAGTAGGAACCAGAGGCCTGGAGCCAGAGCAATGACTCACTGCAATGAGCGCTTATAAGTAAAGATGTATGGACTAAAGGGTGTACTGTGTGAGTGACCACTGTGTCACACTACAGCTTCTACGCTGAGCCTTGCTTTTTGTATGTCACTGTTTTTATTTTGAATTTTACTTTATTTTTGCAGGAGAGCTTGCAAGGGTAGAGGGCATATATGAAGGGGTGGAGAGGTGAATGGAAATGGGATGCATGATGTGAAATCCACAATCAATCAATCAATCAATCAATCAATCAATCAATCAATCAATCAAAAAGGTCTAAATAAAACCATTGTACACAGTTACCATAAAAAACCCTACTGAGTTTAGTGAGTGCTGTCCATGTGCCCATGGGTGTAGGTCCATCCAGTGCTTGGATAATTTACCAGAGGCCACACCCCTGAAGAGAACTGACTCCCTTTTCTCGGCAACCACCAGATACCCCTGGCTCCTTGTGATGTTCTTTCTCATCCTGTCTCTGTAACTCCTTGTTTCTAAGTGCTAGTAAATATTGAGCAGATGTTCAATGACAAAAGCAAAGGAGCCGATGGAAATCATGAGGGTGTGGCTCAAGGCCCAGGCGCTTCTAGAGCTGTCTGTGGTGGCAAGTGGACTCGGTTTGGGGAGAGCGGCTCACCTCCATCTCCCTCTCCTCTACACTTGGTGTCGCAGCACTCAAGGCTGGATCAAGCGGCTTTGCACCTCTGCTTGTAGGGAGGGAGGAAAGGGGGAGGCCCCTGCCTCCTCGTGAGTCTGTGCTGAGAAGTCTTGAAGAAAAACCATCTCTGTGTGAGGGAGAAGCCAGCTGACTGTGGGAGAGTGAGATAAAATGGCCAAGGCCACGTGGGGAAGCTGGAGTCTTCAGCACAGCTGGAGCTAGGAGTCAGAGTGTTGGTCTAGCGCAGGCCCACATTCACAGGTGAAGCCCCTAAGGACGACATGCGCTCACTGGGTCATCCACAGCGCAGGACTACTAGTTACTTTTGTAGCCATGTTTCAAACGTCAAATAACCTAAAGGAAGGATAATTTACTTTGGCTCACCACTACAGGGCCAGCATCGTAGGGGTTTGTGGTAGGGTGGGCAGCTCAATCATGGCATCCTGGAAGGAGAGAGAAACAAAAAGAGAGGAGGGAGAGAGAGGCTGTGCCAGTGGGCTCTCTCATTTCCCCTTCATCCCATCTGGGCTCCAGCTGATGGGAAAGTGGTACTCACACTCAGTGAGGGATTCCGTGAGCTGTAATAACCTCCTAGGTGCTGCTCATCCTAATCAAACTGATCATCCAGATTAATTGTAACAAATCTGGCCCTTGTCCATCTGACGCCAGACACAGCTCGTTAAGCAGGAATAGTGTCCAAGCAAGGGCACAGATCTATGTGTCTAGACTTGTAGTCAGCTCTCCCTGCCTTCATTTTTGCTGGCTTGGGCCCTTGACTGGACATTCATACACAAGGGCTGCCTTTCCTAAGACCTAGTTTCTCCCTTCATTGCCTCTCCAGAGATTCTTATGTGGCCTTGCTCATCTTAGAGTTGCTGCTTGTGCTGATTGCCTCAGTGGTCACCCAGAACACAAGTGTGCCTTGCCTTTCCCCCACCAAGTGATCCCTTCACTCCAGCAGGTGGCATTCATCACAAGTAAGGCACAGCCATCTCTAAAAGATGCCTCAGGCTATGGAGGACCTCCCGCTGCTGTACCACAACCCCCCACCCCACTCTTGTGTTCTTAGACATTTCCAGCTGCCTACTATTCTACTGGGGAGGCAGCTCAGCCAAGATCCGTGGATTCTTCTGTCTCCTCTTTAGCTTCTAGTCCAAAGTCCTGCTACTACCATTTATTTATTCATTTGTTTGTTTATTTATTTGTGTGTGTGTGTGCGCGCACATGCTCGCTCGCATGCGTGTGTGTGTGTGTGTGTGTGTGTGTGTGTGTCTGTGCGTGCGTGTGTGTTTGCGCATGCTCATGCAGTGCCAAAGGAAAGCAAAAGAGGGCATTAGATCTGCTGGAAGCGGATTAGAGGCCGTCATGAGGGACTAGTGAATACAGTCAGTTTTAGGAACTTCCTGAAGCTTTTGAGTTGTTCACTTCCTGAACTTAAGGAGCTTCTCCACAGAATGTTTCACTTCCCTTTAGAATATTCTGTGTCTAAAGGAGCTTCCCTCCAAGATGGAGATCTATCTCAGAGGAAATTGCTACACAACAGTCATAGTGGGGATTCACAAGAACATCTCACGCTTTACAGTGAACGTCTGACCACGGTTGGTTACCTCTTTGCGTGCTATTGGCCATTTAGTACTCGTTTTGTTGCTCCTCTGCCTTGAAAGTTTTTTCTTTCACCAACCTGCAGATTTTATAACTTTTTGTCTCCCCCTTCCCTCATATTCTCTGAGCCTTGGGGATGATGAAGTGTGATACAGATGACCCTTTTGTAGTATTAGACATGAGTTTCTGCCCGAGCAGGTTTTAGTTCTGAATTAGTAGACTGTAGGTTACTCCTGTGACATCCTTGCCATTATTGCAGAATTGAGCAGATCTTGTCAGGTTGGTCGTTATAGTAGCTGGTAGAGTTCACTGCTGGGTAAGATTGTTTATGCCCCCCCCCCCCATGCTTTCTGGCACTTGCTTTGAAAACTAGCCAGCAGAGAGGGTGGAAGCTTCCAGGATAGTGTCATGTCTTATAATAAAAATGTGGTTTCTTCAGCAATAGTATCTCATCGTCAAGGTCTACTGGGTAATTAGAGCAGTGGCAATAGCCTCTATGGCTTTGCAGGTGGTGTCTTTGTATGGGGGTCTTTGTGTGAGGGGTAATCAGCTAAGATTATTGCTGAGTTTGAGCCACAGAACAGATACAAAAAATGTATATTCTGGAAAGAACACCAACATGGTAAATGTAAAAATGACAGACAAGAGGAATGAGAAATCCACAGATACAGGGAATATGAAAGCTGCAGCACTGGGAAGTGGGGGAGACAGGTGAGGGAACTGAGAGCTACAGCCATGGAGAGATGAAGCATCACACACTGACACACACAGAGACGCTAACACACACAGGCAGACACACACGGAGACACACACTGACACACACAGAGACGCTAACACACACAGGCAGACACACACGGAGACACACCCTGACATACACAGAGACACACTAACACAGGCAGACACACACGGAAACACACACTGACACACACAGAGACACACACACACACAGGCAGACACACACGGAAACACACACTGACACACACAGAGACACACACACACACAGGCAGACACACACGGAAACACACACTGACACACACAGAGACACACACACACAGGCAGACACACACGGAGGCACACACTGACACACAGGCACACACAGACACACTAACACACACAGGCAGACACACACGGAGACACACACTGACACACACAGAGACACACTAACACACACAGGCAGACACACACGGAGACACACACTGACACACACAGAGACACTAACACACACAGGCAGACACACACGGAGACACACCCTGACATACACAGAGACACACTAACACAGGCAGACACACACGGAGACACACCCTGACACACACAGAGACACACTAACACACACAGGCAGACACACACGGAGACACACCCTGACATACACAGAGACACACTAACACAGGCAGACACACACGGAGACACACACTGACACACAGGCACACACAGACACACTGACACACACAGAGACACTAACACACACAGGCAGACACACACAGAGACACACACTGACACACACAGAGACACACTAACACAGGCAGACACACACGGAAACACACACTGACACACACAGAGACACACTAACACACACAGGCAGACACACACGGAGACACACACTGACACACAGGCACACACAGACACACTAACACACACAGGCAGACACACACAGAGACACACTAACACACACAGGCAGACACACACGGAAACACACAGTGACACACAGGCACACACAGACACACTAACACACACAGGCAGACACACACGGAAACACACAGTGACACACAGGCACACACAGACACACTAACACACACAGGCAGACACACACACACACACACACACACACAGATGGGGCAGGAGAGGAGACAGGATGTAAGAAGAAAGTGAAAACCATCTATATTAGTACAGGCAGGGATCCCGGTGGGATGGGAGAGGCCCCAGAGCTGGAACTCTACCCCAGGGCTCTGGATCTTGGGGTGGGGGCTTCCCTTTCCTGACTCCCCTTTCTCCTCATTCGTCCTTCTGAGGGTACCCTCTCTTAGGCTGCACATTGAGAAAATGCAAAGTCCGGTGGTGTGGATGGAGAGAGCTCCTCGGAGAAAGAAGCAGTCCATCTTCATGGGGCCTGTCCCTGCCTTCTCATTAGCCCTAGGTTTCCATGACCCTCCTTTACTCCACAAGTGAAGTGACAGTGTCAAATGCTAATGGACTAGGCACTGTTGCTTTACTTATTGCCTGTACATATTTATATAGTTGTTATATGTATTGTATATAGTTTTTCTTATGTTAGTTATAACCTTTTTTATTTTTAGACAAAAAAGGGGAATATGTGGTGATATCTTGCATGTACAAATAAATCTTGTCTGAGGATACGAGGATGGAGCTTGCCACTAGCCAGCCTTAGATGCCTGGATGTCTGTACAGACAGACAGGAAGTGAGCTAGCTGGGCTCTCTTTTCTGCTGGGAAGCTGATGAGGTGAATAAAGGTGGCTGTGGCTCGCTCCTTCTTCTCTCTCAGCAGTTTCTCTATATCTGACTCTGGATTTTTATTATTTAGGCTAATTATTTGTACAAGCAAGATATCATCACATGATGGGGTATCCCCTTTTTTTCTATTGACTTATGGACCCCTTTCTTACTGATTTGTAGGAGTTTTCCATGTTCTCTGAATAGAAGCCCTTCAGCAAATAAATATACTGCACACATTTTTCTCCCACTCAATTTCACATATTTTCTCTGTCTTATATTTTTAAACAAGTTCTTAAATTTTAGTCGAATTTATAAAATTTCTCTTCTTTATTATTAGAAATTTTGTATTCTATTTAAGAATTCAGCCAACTCCAAGGTTGTAAAGGTATTTGTCTGTGTTCTAAGAGGGTATTGTTTTTTTAAATGCTTTTAAATATTTTAATTATGCAATGAACAGCTTCCATTCTTTTGAGAATAATTACCAAATCCATGTTAAAATGTTTTGTCATTTTGAAAAACAAATCATATTCAGATAACCCTGAAAGCATCAAATCTTGGCAATGATTGGAATTGTTTAAGGCTAATGGGATTTTTCCAAAACAATTTTGGTTGTTTAAAAACAAAGTAATTAAGGCAAGAGTTCCTTTAGGAGAAGGGGAACTCTCACTTTATGTTAACAGTTATGTAAAATTGCATAGATCATTCCTTTTTTGGGTTGCAAATATTGAAAATTTGTCTCTAAGTTCCCCAATGGATACGAAGTGCTTCCAGTGGGATGGGAGAGGCCCCGGATGATGAGGAGGAAGGGCACAGAGGGCTGAATCTAAACCCCATGACTAGGAAGTACTTGATGTGGCACCTGCAGATCCAGCTGGGTTGGGGCACTCCAGCGTTGGAGTTCTCTGTCCCTACACCTCTGTCTGGTCTTCTTATCTGCTTCCCTGCACTCTTGGTATAATCTTCAAGGTGGCCATTAGAACTCTAGGTTTACATTATTATTATTTATAATGCAAGAGGAGACTTGGACTCACACGTGCCGCATACCCATCTCTGAACCTGTTCCTGTTGTCTGTGAGGTAGGATACTGTACAAGAAGTCGGGCTGCCTGGCAATGGTGGGTTAGGTTTGGGGGGCAGTGTTCTCAGACATTTTAGTTCAAGCAAGGGATGATCCTTTCAATACAAAGGGGTTTCCTCTACTTTTTACGGCATATTTTCTTACAAGAGTCTGTGTGACAAGGGGCACATCCATTGCTCGTGTCTTTATGTCTGCATAATCATGCTGATGGATGGAAACATCAAAGACAAATTCAAGAGGCTGCAGAGATGGGCCAGTGATCAAGAGCGCTTGTTGCTTTTAGGCAGGACCAGAGCTTAGTTCCCAGTACCCACAGCAGATAGCTCATAATGGCTGGTAACTCCAGTGCACCCTTGTGGCTCCTGCTGGTACTTGTACCCATGTGCACATACCCACACACAGACACACACTCATACACGTAACTTTACAATGGAGAGATATGTAAGACAGTGTCATATTGACAAAATGGAGGCCTGGACAAGGTCAGTGGTATGTCTGGTGGTATCTAGCATCCAGGATAAGGAGTAAACTGACCTTATTAATGCACACATGAGTTTTTCTGGCAGATGAGTAGATGATAAAGGACAAGGGTACTTACTTCCCAGGCCAAAAAAAAAAAAAAAAAAAAAAAAAAAAAAAAAAACCTCAGCTTGGCAAAGGTGTAGAGGACGGTACCCTAGGGCATGTTTAATGGAAATCCAAGTCTGGACTGCTCTAGTCATGCCAAATGAGGCATGGGCTAGGACATTAAAGGGGCCAGCAGGAGATGAAGTCTTTAATGGCAACATCAATGGCACTGGGGGTTTTAGTCCACAAAATGGCTGTACTCAGACTGCATGAAAATGGAGTCCTGTCCAGGGAACCTGCCAAGGGCTTTGGGGAAGTACACAAAAAAATTCAACCCTTCCTTCAGCTTTTTACCAAACAAGATGCCTACTTCTGAGCCTCTGCTGTTTGAGGCACATCTACAAATGAGGTAACTCAGCGCAGCCTGTACACTGATTTCTCTCTCTCTCTCTCTCTCTCTCTCTCTCTCTCTCTCTCTCTCCTCATCCTCATGTGTGCCTACATGCTCTTCTGTCTTTCACTTTGAAAAGCTGCCTGCCCCATGTCATGTTGACAAGGAGAAAACATGTTGAGAAAATGTCACTGCAGAATGGTCCCAAGGGATACAGTTTTGTCAAGTGACAGCCACTGACACTACAGTTTACAAGACTACATCCCAATCATCTCAGTCTATTGCGGTAAATAAGGATCAGGATAAACAAATAGGCCGAATAGATGTTTATTCAGGGAGAAATAACTTACAACCTAGACAGATGAACACCAGGAAATTCAACCCGATCCTCTCCTGTCCGAGTCACACCAGAAAGAGAGCGCCTTCCTGGCCCCCTCCGACCTCCTTCCACAGGTCACTTCCGTCCATGGCTCCACCCCCCAATGGGCGTGGTCAGTGCCACAGAAGGACTATCTCACTACATCAGTCCTTATGTGGTTTCTGGTGATCAAACACAGGTCATGCTTATAGGCAAGAGCTTTATTGACTTACTCAGTAGGACGAGAAGTAGTTGAAGGGAAGATAAATGTTAGCAAGATTTTCAAGACTCTCTTTCCAGCTGTTTTGGAAAACTTTGGAATTTCAGGACTCTCATTCCAGCTGTTTTGTAGTTTTTCCAGGACCTTAAAAATCTCCTTACCAAATACAATCAACCATAAACGCTTCTAAAAACCCTCAGACATGGGGGCGGAGGGGTGTGGTGTGGTGAGTGTTTCTCTTTCTGAGCCATATTGAAATGGATCTCTTCTCAGAACTCAACAGATTCAGTTCTACAAAAAACAATGTTCATGTCTTCTATGGGGAAAATCTGAAGATTATTACTCTTTATTCTACACTTCAGAGGTGATCATAAGACTAACAAGATGGCTGATATATACCAAAGGGTCCCCCCTTATCCTTTTGATCATGCCAAACACTACATTCATCTCTCTGTTTGCACCCCAACTGGACACAGGCAATGCAGAAGGAAACAAGTGAAGGGAATTCGTCTTCAAAACACTATAGTAGAGAGTGAGTCCCTTTACTCACAGATGTTTTTCACATCCATGATCATAGGAATTGGACAATGGATATTTTAAAACCACATATCCACTCGTTTAACAGCTATATTACAGGAGATTATGCTTCATGCTTGTGACTTTGGGGATATACACAAAAGCAGTGAGAATGATCCCCTGTTAGGACAAGCTTGCTGCCCACCTGGCTCCACAGCTGCATCAGCCCCTGGCTCCACAGCTGCACCAGCCCCAAATAGCACACAGAGATGCTGTATTAAATATACAGCTGTTGGCTGTTACTAATGTTTCTTGTTGGCTAGCTCTGTCTTAAATATTAACCAATTTCTATTAATCTAAGTGTTTCCACATGGTCTTATCTTATCGGAGAGAGGGAAGGTCCAGACCTCTTCTTTCAAGCCTCCACATCTTGACTCTTCTCTACTGCATCTCCCAGAATCCTCTTTGTCTCCTCGTCCTGCCTATCTTGCTTTCCTATTGGCCAACAGGGGTTTATTCATTAACCAATAAGAGAAATAAATATATTTACAGAATGACATCTCCCATCATCTCCTCTTTTCTGTCTAAATGAAAGAAGGGTTTTAACTTTAACATAGTAAAATATATAACAAAACAGTTATCAAATAAGAACTATTGTTAACAATATTTAGTCCATTAACATTTAGCAAGATTTAAAGAAAAAATTCCATCATCTATCTTTGTGAGTCTAAAGTCTTATATATAACTTACTTTAATTCTAACTAAGAAAAACTATACCCATAACTATCTGTCTTCAACTCCATCAAAGACCACACAAGGATAATATATAAACTCTAGAAATGACAGAGACAACTCACCTGGTCAATCACCCGAAGTTCTTCTGTAATGTTTAATCTTCAGCCTATAGGCCATAGTGTGTCTGGCAGAATTCTCAGCAAAGCAGAAAACTTTAAACTGTCCACCTGTATTAGCAATTTGTCAGTCACTTTTCTCTGTGTCCTGCAGACTGTCTGGCAGACTCTTCCATGAAGCACGAACCCTACAGCAATGTCCATCTTGTATCAGCAGTCACTTTCCTGTGGGTCCTGCATAACCAGTTTATACATCATAAAGTCAAACAGTCCAGACAAGAGCAGTATCTTGCCCAAATGGCTAGTCTTGCCATATTGGAAGTAAACTCCCTAACGAGTTTCTTTAATGTCCATCTTCCTTTGTGGTGCAGGTGGTGTTGCAGTTGTGCCTCACTGCTAAGAAAAACCCTAAACCATTTTAAATGCCATATTCTATAGGCCTTTGAAAGGTTTGAAGAATGCCTATCCATTTGAAATATATCTCTATATATCTAGAAATCCTAACTAACATAACTATAAATTTTGACTATTATAGGTAACGTTCCATAATATGTACTAAATTATACATTACATTTTAAATAAGCTACATAAACACAATACCTAAACAAGAGGAGAAATATATACATCACAAAATTGAGCTTAAATTTGTATCAATAAATGAAAATCCATTCCAAAAACAAAGTATTCATATCTATACCATAATCCCCTTTTACCTTTAAAAAGAGATTGGTTGTGATCATTAACCATTTATAACAAACCCCATTTAAATGAAAACAAACATTTTGGAATTTGGGTGTCATTCTTTCCAAATTGCTTCCTGCTAGTTGGGGATGCTGTAATACTATGGGAATCCTAAGAAGACTCAGAAATCCTGGCTGTAGTCTGCAAGGTTGCCTTGTTCCAGCTGTTTAGAATGTTGGATCACCTGGGACACTGCTTCAGGGGGGTTCTTGCTTGATTAAACCATGTTAGTCTGGAAGGAATTCACAGCTCTTCATTTTCTATGGAAACAAAAATAGAAATTCTTTTCTCCAGTAACCTGTCCTTAGACTTAAATTTTGAAGTCAAAGCATTTTTAAAATATATAAATTGGATTAATTTAGCAGCATTGATAATCAAGTGTATTTTAGTAGTTGTAGTTCATTCCTTAGCAATTGAGCAATTCAAAGGCAACACAATAGCACACAGTATCCAGACTCTCTGTGTATTTTCCATTTTTATGTGGATTTTTTATTACTCTATTTCTTTTACTTCTATTTTTTCATTTATTGACACAGGGTTTCTCTGTGTAACTTTGGCTGTCTTGGAATTCACTCTGTATACCAGGTTCACTTAGAAATTACAGAGATTTGACTGCCTCTAACTCCAGAGTGCTGGAATTAAAGGTGTGTACCACCACACCCAGCTACTCTCTTTCCATTTGTTTTAAAACCACTTTATTCTGTTTATTTTTCTCTCCCAAGCCTGTGTATATTTTAAAACACACTGAAAACCTTTAGAGGTTTTTCTTTATCTGAATCTGTCTTTACTGTAAATCTTATCACTTTTTGTCCACAAGTCTCTTGTCTGCTAAACAACAACATTGTAAAAATAAAGCCACAGCTGTTTTAGCCACCATCTATCGTGGTGGTGGTGGTGGTGGTGGGGTAGCTTTTACCAGCAGCACTGAGAGCTGTGCTCACTGCCTTGGTTTATGCTGCCATCAAGCAGCATGCTGCTGCCTTGGAGATGTGGTCACTGCCACTGCCATCTGCTTATACACACCATTCAATTGTTAGCATGGCTTCTTAGGAGCTGTATGCCATACTGTTTTTTTTTTTTTTTTTGTTTTGTTTTTGGTTTTGTTTGTTTGTTTGTTTTGCTTATGCTGATTCAGGAAACCTCCCTTAAAGGAGCCATGCAAATCTCTGCTCATCTCTAGCAAAACAGAGTCCATCGGAGAAAAATGCTGCGATCAAGAATCCTTGCCTGTTTCTGTTCTGTTCTTTTATTTCTAAAATAAATTTTTAAGCTTTTGTCAAGTTTTAAGTGAAAGTTCTTAGTACCCACATTTCAGGCACCATTTTCTTAGGAGCAGTTTTCCCACCAGCCTGGACCCACAGCCCCATCAGCCCCAAATAACAGACAGAGACACTGTATTAATATAAAGCTGTTGGCCTGTTACTAGTGTTTCTTATTGGCTAGCTCTGTCTTAAATATTAACCCATTTCTACTAATCTAAGTGTTTCCACATGGTCTTATCTTACTAGACTTATCTTACTGGACTTCTTCTCTCAAGTCTCTACATCTTGAATTTCCTCTACTGCATCTCCTTGAATCTTTGTTTCCTGGTCCCACTTATCTTGCTTTTGTATTGGCCAACAGGGCTTTATTCATTAACCAATAAGAGAAACATGTTTACAGAATGACATCTCCCATCAATCACTGTACCCAGACATCTCAAAATCAGAGGGAAGAAACAAAAGTAAACAAAGACAATTCATTCTAAGAGATAATAAGGACAGAAGAAGTGTTCACAGGTTTGTACAAGCCACATCTCATTTTTCTGGCAGGCTGTGGCCTCCCTGGATGAAAGAGGTTTGTAAGGATCCTGGGAAACTCTCAGGAACAAGCTTCAGGAAGACAGAAATAGGCCAACCCGGAACAGTAGGCATGGATGGCTGTTTTAAATGTCCCCTTCCAAACTCATGTTGACGTTTAACTGCCAGTGAGACCTTGGGACAATTAAGTGGTGATTAGATCATGACATTTGTGCCTGGTTGAATCAATTAATGCCATTCTTACAGGAATAAGTTCCTGGGGGGGGGGGAGTGTATTTGCTCTGTTTTTTTCTCTCTGTCTCACACATGTGCACATTTGTCATGTTATAATGCAAAGTAAAGGTCCTAGGTAGGAGCAGCGGCATGCTCTTGGATTTCGAAGCTTCAAGAACCACGAATCAAGCAAGCTTTTTTTTTTTTTAACTAATCTGTGGCATTCTGCTACAGTGACAGAAGATATGCTAAGCCAGAGGATTTCATTCTGAGGATGTCACCTAAGGCGATGACCATATTTCAGCTTGTTACTCCATTTTCTGTCTACTCAATCAGCTTAGAGCCATCCGTGGTTCTTTCTTAGAGTGTCTTATTGGAGGATGCCAGAAGTAGTCAAGAAACTTAGATCTAAGCGTGTAGAGTAGTGGCTTCCCTTATGAGCTGAGACCCCACACCTCTAGGAGATGTTACTCTTTATGTGCTACTATCCAGATGAAGTGAGCAAGGTCCTATGCTTGGTGTAGCCTGGGGTCAATGTCTGCTTATTGGTTGGAGGGTGAAGGAGATGCCTGTTTGAAGAAGAAAAGATGGAGGAAAGAGGTGTTCGGCAGAAAAGGACATCAAGCTACAGTTCACAAGTGATGCTGATATTTTCACTTATTCTCTCTGTCTCTGCCTCTGTCTGTTTGAATCCCTCTGTATCTCTCTGTGTCTGTCTATTTCATCCCAAAGATCCTTGATAAGAAAGAGAAGGGGGAGGAGGGAATGAGAGGGGATCTTAGGCATTATGGCAAACATTCTACCACTGAGCTAGCTATATATACCCTCCAAAAGAGGAGAGGCAATACTAGATGCTTGGATCAGAGGAAACTTCAAGAAAGAGGTGGGATTTGGCCTGAGTTTTTGGTGTAGAGAACCTTTGGGGAGCCTATAGTAACAATTGACTTTTGGTTCAGCTACTACTATAAGAACACCCCAGTATAAGTGGTATGGAAAGATCATAGTTGTAGGGGGTTGAGCTGAGTCAATTCCCATACAGTGGGAGTTGCTATCCTCTTCAGGATGTTGGTCAGTTGGTTTGCAGGCTTGGAACCAGGAATACATGTAAGCCTGAGGTAGCCATCTTTGGTCAGTTTGTCTGGGAAGACAGAGAAAGCAAAGAAGGAAAGCAACAAATCAGACCTACTGGATGAAGTGAAGAAGAAGGGTTATTTGACTACTGAGGGAGGAGCACAGAGCCAGAGGAACGAATCAGGCTCTGTACAGCCCTCCTGATTCTCAACTGGGTCCTTTGAGAGGTCTTGTTATGAATGATGCGTTTGGTTTACAGAATATCACTTTCCATCTTTTGAATCACGTCTCTCTCCTGCTGCCATTGAAGGATTGCGGGACATGAATGTGCAGAGATGGGCCAAAGGGTGAGGAAGAACACTGCAGGCAACTTGAGGTAAGCCCAACATAAGAAAGTGTGGGATTTAGAGTACATGATCCTGACTTGTTCACTATGTAAATGAAGGCTGGGGATGGAGATGGGAGAGTGGTATAGTCGATTGTGAAAGCTGAAATCTCTGGAGGTTAAGTTGGGTGTAAGGCAGAGCCACTGAATTTTCATCTGGAGAATAATGATCAGGTGTGGCTTTTGGAAGATCACAACAAATGATCACAGTTGTATCCAAAGGGGGCCCCAAGTGCCTGCTTTCCAGGAGGGGAAGGGAGTCAATGCTATCCACAATCCATAGGGTCTAGCTGGGACAGCTCGCTTCCTGCTTGCTGCATATTTCCTTCATTGTGGGGAATACCCACCCCTGAAATAACTCAGCATTCATGGATTCTGTTCCCGCAGTCAGTCTTATGAGCCTGGTGTGGGGGTGAGAAGTGTGGGGGTGGACACAGGACTTTTACAACCCAAATGGCCAAACTCTTTGGCAAGATCTAGTTCCAAGGCAATTTCTTCTCACTTGCAGAAAGCAGATGATAGAAAGCAGTGAATTCTGGGATAGCAGACTCAAGAATGTTGTGTGGATGACTCTGAAAGAGTGAGGCAAAGTCGCTCCATGAGGGAAGTTGTTTACTGCTGCTGTGTGACTGTCCTGAAGAAAACTTAACTAATGATTATTTTCCCTCAAGTATGGTCTCGACTATAGACCTAAGAAATGGGTCTACTCAAGCTTAGCTTTCTGAGCCAGTGAGTTTATTGGAATTAGTTACAGGAATGTGTGTGATTCCAAGTTGCAGCACTGGAAACCGCACCCCAGGGTGAGTGATGGATCAAAAGCCAAGTCCTAGAGTTTTCTACAAAACCTACAGGAATAAACACCAGAGAGCCTCTCCCTGGTAGAGGTGTGTGTGTGTGTGTGTGTGAGAGAGAGAGAGAGAGAGAGAGAGAGAGAGAGAGAGAGAGAGAGAGAGAGAGAGTCCAGGAACTTTCCAAGCCTTGTAAGACGTTTCCTTCACTTCTTAGCCCAGAGACCCTGCTCTCCTTGCAAGGGAGAATTCAAGCTCCAAGGAACTGCTTGTTAGTCACACAATGATTCACCTTCATGCCTGTGCCCAGAGGTGGATCTAAGTGTCCACTTCCGGAGTACCTCTTCATTGTGGGCAGACTCGCTATTGTCAGTCTCCTGTGACAGGGAAGACATCAGAAGAGGGTGACTAGAGAGTGGAAGCTAATGGAGCAGCCAGCTCTCAGCTGTGGTAGCTAACAACCAGGTGAGGAAGCAGAGACAATTATAAGGACAAAGGGTTGCTGAGAGCAAGGGAGGGTCTGGAATGGCCTAGTTAGGCAGGTGTGTTTAGCAGGGCCCTGATGGGCCCAGAGGAGACCTTTAGTTTGAGGTGGAGGGGTCTGCCCTGATAAGATGAGAAGCCACACACTCATGAATGCTGCTGCTTCCTGGCTACGCGACAGTCCCGGCCAATTAGCTCAGCTTTCCCTCACTTCTCTTGTTCCTCATAGCTGCTAATGGCGCTGAGGTCAGAGAGCACGCTTCGCTTTGACATCCTCTCATCACCCAGAACTCAGTATATAGGCAGGCAGTCCTGCAGCTGCTGCTCCTGCAGCGGGTGCAGAGGGGCTTTGTGGAGGCAGTGTCCCCACGTCAAACACAGGAAGTTTAAAAAGTGGAAATTCCAGCAAGAAGCAGAGTGGTAAGACGAGGCTGTCCCTTCCGTTTTCCTGGAGCTGTGTGGAAACCCGGCCTCAGCTGGCGCAGGGCTGGGGGAGGCTTTGCTCTGTGTCTGTGGACATGTGAAATAAGGAACACGGGACAGGAAGGCTGTCAGGGCTCATTCTGTTTCAGCAGATCTCACTAATTAGGGGGAAGGTAAGGGAGGGGCCAAGCTTTGTGTGAGGAGGCCATTTCTTCTTTTGTCCGGAGAAACAGGGACTGTGGTTTGAAGAGGAAACTAGTTGTACTGAATTCTGTCGTGGGGTATCATACCAGGCAATGGAGTTCTCCAGGCTGGAACTGTCAGTGGCGCCGTTTCCCCAGTGAGAGGTAGGGTCCCCAGAGTCCCTCCTCCATCTGTGCCTGACTTGACAGATTCATTCCTTCAAAGACCCAGCGCAGGCGTCCTCGGCTGCTTTGAGTTCGTGATTTCAGTGTTCAGCTAGAGTTTTCATTTCAGGCTGCCTTCAGAATATTTTTTTCTGGAATGACTAATAGTGAACCTTAATACAATCAACACAACAATATCTCAGGGCTTCCTTATACCTGCTGCTTCCAGTCTTCGGCACCATAATTGATGCTAACTCTAGCCTGATGTCTGGGCACCAAAAGCTCAGAGTCCTCTCTAAGGCCTCTCCCTTTCCATGTTAGACTTAACCAGAATTCTCACTATCTCTGTGTTCAAACCCTGCCTGAATCTGATCACGCTCCCCTCCCCCACCTCTGTTGCCACCAGCTCAGTCTACAGCCCCCTCATTTGTCCCTGATGCAAAAGGCTCCCAAGCAATGTAGCTGCTTCTGCTCTGATCTCTCTCTCTCTCTTATTCATAGCGTGAAGGATTGGCAGATCCTGGGCTAGGGCAATAGCTCAGGTACTAAAGCTGTTGCTGTAAGAACACAAATATCTGACTTCGTCTGCAGAGCCCAGGTGGAAAAATCCAAGTGCAATGGAACACGTGTGTAACCCCTGCTCTGGGGAGGGACAGAGGAGAGACTTTGGGGACTAGCTGGCCTGCTACACTAGACAGCTCTGCCAGCACCAAGCAGGCCAATGAGAGACTGTGTTCAAAGGCGAGTGTGGCTCTTGAGGAGTGACCCCCAAGGTTGCCTTTGGTCCCCATGTCCACACTGTGCACTCACATATACATATAGAGAACAGATTGATCCTTCCAGAATTCAATCAGGTGAAGTCACCCCCTTTGAGTTCCCTCCCCTTTGAGTCCGCCCCACCCCTGTCCATGTGTCTTTCCAACCTTCCCTCCTTCTCCTCCCCGTTTACTTACTTCCGTTTCTCTGCCTCCTGGCAGTTTGTGAATATGTGGGTCGTGATCTGCCTCAATGCCCCTCACCCGCTTTTCCCTCTTTCTGAGAAGATCCTCATTCACTTCTGTCAGTCACATTTTCTCCAGGCACCGGAGTGACTTCTTTCCTTACCTTCTTCGGCTCCTTCTCTGAGGTCTCCTATGGCTCTCCCAACCTGAGTAACACGGTACCATCGAGCCACATCTTCAGCCGTCCCCAGTGACTTTAAACAGCATTCTTGATTTCTGACATACCATCCATCACACTTTTCATTTGTCCTGGAGCTTTGCTTATGATAAACTATGCCCATGTAGGAGAATTTCTGAGTCTCTTTCTGTGTTTCTCTTGATACTGCATATGATGTTTTGATTATTTCTGAAGCGATTCTCTGAGTTTGTAACATACCTGCACTTCTTGCCTGGTGGAGTTGAGCTAAAAATATTCTGAAACAGCTAAGAAGTCAGCATCCTTGAGAGCTTGTGAACTGGCTGCTTTTGTGTCTTGTCTTTTGTGTGGTATCAAAACAAAACTCTTCAACATGGAAAGATATTCCAGTTCAAAAGCAATCTATTAATGTCACAGACAATGAATAGAGTAGCTTTAAAAACACCCAAACAGTGTTTTCCTGTCTCTTTCTCTCCATTTACTTTTCTACAATGACAATGTCGTAGTGTCGTAGTCATATCCTTTCCAAAGAGTTTATGTTCAAGGTTTGAAATCTTTTTCACAGAGCCTTTTGGAGAGGCAGTTCAGTGGTTAAGAGCATGTACTGTTTGTTACAAAGGACCTGAGTTCGGGTCCCAGCACCCACATTGGGCAGCTCACAATCTCCGATGTGAGCTCCAGCTCCTGAGGACTCTCCTGGCCTTCAACGATACCATCACACACATGTACATATACTCACACACGGAAGCCATACATACATATAATTATAAATAAATAAATAGAGAGATAAAATCCCACCCAGTGTGTGTTCGCACACTCATGCACATGACCCGTGGAGGTGAGAAGATAGCTTTTGGAGAAGCTTTCTCTTTCCATCCAGTTGAGGTGGGATATATCTTGTTTCCTGTGCTGTACCACATACTGCAGACCACTCAGTTCATAGGCTTCCAGGTGATTCTTTTTGCCTGCCTCCCATCTCATTACAGGAGGGTCGGGTCACAGATGTCCACCACCATACCCTGATTTTCCTGTGAGTTTCAAGGGATCAAACCTGGGTTACCAGGCTTGCAAGACCAGTGCTTTTACTCTTTGAGCCGTCTCCCTGACCCGAGACTTACATTTGTATAACTCAGAAATATAATAACTAGAAAACACACAAATCTGTGTGGTATTTGCCCCCTTTCAGGGAATTTTGTTGCCATACACATTTTTTAATAAGGTAAAATAGTCATTTCAACTCAATTCATGCACAGGGAAAAATGGGCCCAGAGGAGTTAAGTGACATCCTTAAGGCCCCTTTGCAAATCAGTGAGCAATTCAGGTCTCCAGCTGTCTGCCCCACACAGACCAGGAAAGTTGAAATGTTAACATAAGCTATTCTGATGACTGTAATTGCTGTGTATGTGTGTGTGTGTGCACGTGTGTGTTTCCTACTTGCAAATGCCATCCATCCCAGAGAGGCTTGAAAGGAGCAAAAGTGTCCCAGGCAAAGCATAAGACAACAGTGATCATTGTCAGTCGTGCCCTGATGCCCCGTCACTGAATGTATGAGGATACGGCTAGTAAGAATTAAAGGCACAGAGTGCAAGATAGCAGCATGGAAAATTAGGGAAATGTGTGCAAGGGGAGGAGGTCGTGCCCAGTAGAAGGCATAGAGAGTCAACATGCGTCTGGACACAGGAGTGTTTTCCTTGTAACCCACCGTTCCCAGGCTTTCAACACACTATCATAACCCAAGTCTTCCAGGTGGTAGGGTCTGGGGTTGTCTGGTTTGGAACAGGTATCTGACATAAGCCATGTTTTCTCGTATGTTCATCAAGTCCTTGTTCTCTTTTGGCCACTGCAGTGGTGAATCTATGTAACTGGATTTCTATTTGAAGTCAGGTACTAACAGCAGGCCATTTACCTCAACCCTTGCTGTTCCAAGGGCCCAGCACCAGCTTACACCCCCCGCAGGTGATTTGGGTTTGTTTTTTTGAAGGCCCTGGTTGGGAATGTGAATGGATTGATTGTTGATACTGGGGGCATAACTACCTTCCTGACCTTATCCACAGTAAGCACTATTCATTGCTGAAGCTCCAGTGCCTTATCTTCTTTCTAGAACATGAAAGAAAGTTAAAAAATAATGAATGACTAAATATACTCCTTGAACTTTGATCCAAACTCATTGACAAGATCTTTTTTCGATAGGTCAACCACTTGGCCCAAACTCACTTTACACCATTATTTGAGATTATAAATCGTCAGCTCTCTTCCTACTCATGGGGCTGCTCACCTGTAGCTAAGCCAGCATTCCCATCTCTCAATTCCTGGGGAAGAATGTGGCTCACAAGGGCATCCATTCACTTATTCTTTTACTCAATATTGCTGTCCGTCTCTCATCACCTCCACTTGACTGTGGGCAGAAAGACTTCCCTTGTCCACTTTTAGAGCTGATGAAAACCAGTTTGAAACCAAGCATTCCCCTTCTAAGTGGATGTTAAAATACTTTTTAAAGAGAAGGAAGGAGATATCCCTGGCTCATGTTCAGGACTTTGAAGGCAGAATTAGTCTTGACAGTAGGAAAAAAAATCAATTTCATTTAGGAGAGACTTATTTATTTTAAAAGTACTTTTATGTGTCCAGAACCACTGGGATGAAAAAGACCAGTCAGTCATGGCTTCTGCTCTCCAGGGATTAACAACATAGAGTCAAGGTAGAGTCAATAACAGTGGAAGTAGATGCCATAATTCCACCATCAGATAGACTTAACAGGCACAATTCCTGGGGCACTCATGGTTTTTATTTATTCCCAAGAGCCTGAGAAAGGCAGAAACCCTAGAGGGCTACATCTTGTTTTGTTCTCTCCATAGTCTTTTTGAGATTCTGTCTTTTGAACTAAATGTGATTCATTATTATAACTCAAGGTCTAAAACCTGGGATGAATTGGGCGTTATGCTTTAATGTGTCCTGCCCATTCAGACCATCCTCTCTAGTTCTGTTTCTCTTTACAGTCATTTACATTGATTTTAAGTGTATTCTTCCAGGGTGTTGTGTCAACAATGCAGGTAAGAGTTGACATTGCACTTTTTCTTCTTAAAAGCGAATGTCATATACATCCTCCATATAGCTTTTGCTCCTGGGCAGTAGAATCCCAGACTTGATTATATATCCAACAAATAAAGACTCTTTTGATTCTCTTTTTTAATAAATGCAAACAGAGGAAGTCTTATTGCTTATTTAGCCATTTCCCTGTGGATGGCTACTTGGAGTTCTTCCCACTATCTTTTATTTAAAATACTGTTGCATAGGTACAACTTTAATCCCAGTACTTGGGAGACAGAGGCAGTTGGATCTCTGAGTTTGAGGCCAGCCTGGTTCACAAAGTGAGCAGACAGGCAGGGATATACAGAGAAACCCTGTCTTCAAAGACAAAACAAAACAAAACAAAATGTTGCAGAAACCATTACTTTATCATTTCATATGTGGGAGTGTTTCTGTGGTAGAAACACCCATTGAAACTACTTATAGACCTATTTTATTTTTAATTCAAGTTAATCATTATGCTTAGTCTTAGAGATATTAGCTTTGCTATAGAGACTCCTGTATTTTTTTTTCTCATAGCTATGACAAAATGCCTGACAGAAGCAAGTAAGGAAGAAAGCATTTATTTTGGCTCAGGATGTGAAGGGAAATGTTCCGTCTATCATGACTGCAAAGGTGGGGCAGTAGGAATATGAGACAATTGGCCATATTGGATCTGGTAGAGTCAATAAGCCTAGAGAGAAAGATGAAAGCATTTGTCACATTTTCTTTCTCCTTTTCATCTTCTTATTCAGTACAGGATCCCAGCCCATGGGATGCTGCTGCCTGTATTCAGGATGGATTCCCCACCCCAGTCAAACATCTCTGGAAAGACCTTCATTGACATGCCAGGAGCTGTATCTCCTAGGTGATTCCAAATGCGGTTGGCAATGAAGGTCAGTCATCAGAATTCCCAAAGGCAACAGCAACAGACCCTTTAAGGCTGAATTACAGTCCTGTGAGAAATCAACTAAGATATAAACACTTTTTTTTTTAAGACACATAGGATCTGCTTCTTTCTGCACTACCTACTAATATGATCAGTCCTTTTATCAGATACTGATTTCCAATTCCACCAGTAGTTATTTTGGCCTGAGTAGTTTACTCAGCACGTATGTGTCAGTTTAGTCAAGAAATGGTACTGAGCATGTAGTTAGCTTTGAGGTTTGATGGACATGGGAGTGAGAGTGAGCTAATATTGGTCCTTGCTCTCTTAGCTCATACTATATACAGAAATGAAAGCAGATGGTTAGGTGGGTCATTGTATGGCAGGCATAAACTTCTGTACAGGGAAATCTTTAACAGCTCTATCTTCTTTGTGTATGCTCTCTGCAGGAGAGTAGAACCCCACGTATGAAGCATAGGAATTGGGTCTGAAGACTTGGACCTTGCTTTGATCAGTGATAGATACAGCTGTGTAGCTTTTCTGAACTATCAAATCTTCATCTGGAAAGCATGTGAGTGATGCAATCGCTTGAAAGAGCTTTGTAATTACTACTGATATTGTCTCCTCCCAGGAAACAACAGTGTGAGAACAATCAAGAGTTGGGATAATTTAGTGATGATTACCATATGTGTCTTTGGTCCTTCAGAGGCTCTCAACCCCCCTTTCATTTTTCAGATCCATTTTTCTGGGTCATCTGCAATCAAAAGCAGCCTTTAGAGTTCTCCTGCAATCAGAAACTCATAAGTGCCTATGGAGAGCTCAACCACAAGTGGGATGTCTATATCACTCTGCTCCCCAAGGCTTGGGGACCATCATGAAAGAGGGGACAAAAAGGTTGAAAGAGCCAGAGGTCAGGGACAACTGAACCACACAGTGTCATCTGGGCACTCATGACCTCACAGCAGCTATTGGTGCCAGCACAAGATCTTCACAAGATCAAGTCAGTCAGCATTCCAGCATGAAAGAAGGAGCTCACAAGCATTTACTCCTAACCCAGGAGCTACTGCATTAGGGGCACATGAATCTGTTCTCTTTAGGGTATGACCCTTGGTAGATTGACCAAGTTCCAGTGGATGGCCTCATATCCATGGTTTATAGCTAATGTGTTTTGGATTTGGTTGATTATTTATTTACTTTGTTTTTTCATGACAGGTTTCATGTAGCCCTGGCTCTCCTGAAACTAGCTTTGTAGAGCAGGCTAGCCTCAAACTCACATAAATTTACCTGCCTCTGACTCCCAAATGCTGGTATAAAAGGCACGTGCCACCACCACCTGGTAGGTTATTTCTAAAAGAGGATATACAGTTGGAGGGGTGGGAAGGTGGAGGGGAATCTGAGATGAGTTGGAGGTGAATATGATCAAAATACATTAGATGCACATATGAAATTATCATATAATTAATTTAAAATATAAAACTTCTTCAGCAATAGTTGTTTGAACCAATTTTCTGGAGGTTGGATTGGCATGCATCTTACAGCAAGCCACCTGTTCTTATTGTTGTCAGTGTTAACTTTATTATTATAGAGCCACCAAACTGATGGTCCTGCTTTTAATAATGTGAGGAGAGACTTTTTGAAGTGATGTCCCTGGAAAGTGTTCCAGAAGTTCCTGGGTGGACTCCTGAAGAAGGGATGGGGATGGCTCAGTGGATAAAGTGCTTGTCCCACATGTGTGAGCACTGGTGTTTGGATCCTGGGACCCACATAAAGCCAGATGCACTTGTAATTGGGAGGTAGAGATGGTAGAATACTCAGAAACATGAAGGCCAACTGGGCTTAGTGTGCACAGCAGTGAACAATAAGATATCTGCAGCAAGACAAGATGGAAGATGGAGATCAATACTGAGGTTGTCCTCCAACCTAGAAATACTTGCAATGGCATGTGCATGCCCACATTTACACACATAAAAACTTCTACCCTCACACACATGAACACACACACACACACCCTTAAAAGAATTCCTGGCAGTCTAGGGGACCTCTAGCTGTGGAACCAGGATGTATCCTTAGTGCATGAATGGACCTCGGGAGCCCATTCCCCATGGATGGATACTCCCTTAGCCTAGAGACACGGGGGAGGGCCTAGGCCCTACTCCAAATGACTTGACAGATTTTGATGATACCTCACCCTCCCTGGGGAGTGGATGGGGAATGGGATGGGGAATGGGTGGCAGGGGGACATGGGAGGATGGGAGGGAGAGGTAACTGGGATTGATATGTAAAATAATATTGTTTTTAATTTAAATATAATAATAATAATAAAGTTCTTTAGCCAAAAAAAATTTCTATAGGCAACAGGCATATATGCATTAGTTAGTTCAAGGACAGAATCAGGCCTTTGTGTCAGCCATGATAATGTTGGGGGAATAGAGTTCAGGCACAAAAAGCATATATATATATATATATATATATGAACTAAAAGAGTTGAGATGTCAACTCAGGGTTAGTGAAGCAACTTATATGAGTAGCATCCACAGTCAGCTACCATCCTTAAAATTAGGGTACCCTAGGAAGATGTGTTACCACCAGCATCCAGGAGGCAGGCCTGCTTGTGGGATTTGGATCAGAAAAGGCAGCCCAGGATTCGGCTGAATTCCTACCTCTGAGGAGATGAGAGAGACAGTCCCTGTTTTCTCCTTTCCTCCTACTTCTTCCTTCTGCTAGTGAAGATAGTTGGCAAAGGTTCCAGGAAAAGGATTTTTTTTTTTTTTTTTTTTGTCAAAGAAAATGAGGTATTTAATCTGAGAACAGACAGGCAGCTGACCAGCCTAGAAATTTTACTCACTTTCAGAAAGTGATCCACTAAGTGGGGAAGGCTGCTTTCCTTTTCTTTTCCTCCCTCCCTTTCCTCCTCTACCCCCCCTCCATCCCTCCCTCCCTCCCTGCCTCCCTTCTTTTTTTCTTTTTCTTTTCTGAATTCTCTACATACATGCCTGCATACCAGAAGAGCACATCAGATCCCATGACAGATGGCTGTGAGCCACCATATGGGTGCTGGGAATTGAACTCAGGACCTCTGGAAGAGCAGCCAGTACTCTTAATCTCTGGGCCATCTCTCTGGCCCCGGAAGGCTGCTTTCTATTCCACCTTGCCTCTGAAACTTACTCCTCTTGTCTTGTGGCTAGACTATACTTTTGAACTTTTTCTTCTTCTATTTTTCGAGTCAGGAGTATCAATACATTTTTTTCTACCTGTTCTCTTTGACACCTGCTACTACTGTCTAGTTAAGTGTTATGAGCAGTGTCCTGCCAGCCTGGCCCCAGAGCCATGTCAGACCCAAATAACACACAGAGGTGCTGTATTAATTATGAAACTGTTGGTCAGTTATTAGCATTTCTTATTAGCTAGCTCTGTCATAAATATTAACCCATTTCTATCAAACTAAGTATTTCCACATGGTCTTGGCTTACCAGACATGCTGGACCCGCATTTCCTTTGCCTGCTAGAAGAGAGTGATTTCCTGTTTATCCCTGCTTATATTCTGATTCTGCCCAGATACGGTGCTGCCTGTCTGTACAGACCTCCAGATCTCTATGGTTAGCTAGTAGAAGTATCTGCTATTACTTCCTGCCTGGCCAATCAGTGTTTTATTCATCAACCAATAAGACAAACATATAATATATAAAAGAACATTCCCCAACATCTCCTCTTTTATATCTAAATAAAAAGTTGTCTCTGTCATTTCTAGAGTTTATATATTATCCTTCTGTGGTCTTTGATGGAGTTGAAGACAGATATTATGGTTATAGTTTTCCTTAGTTAGGATTAAAGATAAGTTACATATAAGACTCTAGACTCACAAAGATAAGATAGATAATGTGTAATGTAATATTTTCTTTAAATCTTGCTAAGTGATAATGGACTAAATATTGTTAACAATAGTTCCTATTTGATAACTGTTTTGTTATATATTTTACTATGTTAAAGTTAAAACCCTTCTTTTTATTTTAGACAGAAAAGAGGTGATGATGGGAGATGTCATTCTGTAAATATGTTTATTTCTCTTATTGGTTAATGAATAAATCCCTGTTGGCCATAGGAAAGCAAGCTCTGTGGGACTGGGAGACAAGGAGGATTCTGGGAGATATAGTAGAGAGGAGTCAAGATGTAGGAACTTGAGAGAAGAGGTCCATACCCCCTCTCCAGTAAGATAAGACCACGTGCAAATATTTAGATTAATAGAAATGGGTTAATATTTAAGACAGAGGTAACTAATGAGAAATGCTAGTAATAGACCAACAGTTTTATATCTAATACAGCATCTGTGTGTGCTATCTGGGACCAGGCTGGTGGGAAACTGCTAGTAACAGTTAAGTTTTGCTTCAGAGTTGTATGTGGCAATATAGGAAGAAATGGAGAGGCCAGAATCAATAGGCAAACTTTGATGATTAGCTTTAATTGCCAGCTTGACACAACCTAGAATCACCCTCAGTGTGGGATGGTCTTCATTGAGTTGGCCTGTAGTTGTGTATTAACTGATGTGGGAACACCAAACCCACTGTAGGGAGGACTATTCTGTAGGCAGGAGGACCTGAAGTGTGTAAGACAGAAGTCAAGCTGAACAAGCGCAAGCAATCAGGTGAGCACATGCTCATTCATTGCTGTGTGCTCTTGCTTTTGGATGTGATGTGAACGATGTTAACCACAAAGACAGAGCTGTCTTTCAGTCAGGTTGTTTTTTTTTTATCACAGAATCAGAAATGAAACCAGAGCTACCACCTAAAAGGCCATGTACATGAGATTATCGGAACCCTACCTACACCCGAGGAGTCCAAGATGGGACACATGATTGCTGAGACTTCTTCTCATTGGTTGTTACTGGCAGTGTCTCCTCCCTAGTAGGTTACAGGGAAAAGCTCTCTACAGTCCCTGAGTCTGGGTCAGAGTGACAGGATCTTATAACTATACTATTGCAAGAAGTCACCAATCTAATACCTCCTCCATTTCATAAACAATTAAGATGAGGCCTGGTGAGATTAAGAGAGTCCAGATCACACCAGGAGTGGTGTGTGAGCTGATTTCATGATATCCCTGTTCCTCAGCCCCATTCAGTTTCTCCTAAGTTCCCTATTGATTCACTATCTTAATACCATTCCTCGAAAACATTTAACCATTCCCCTCCTACTGCTTCATAATTTCCCAGTGTGGAGATCAGCATGGACAACCTCTTTGGGTCCCTTACACAGATCACACACTTCAGTAATTTTTCTTTTTAAATTTTCTTCCGCTGTTTCCTCCTCATCGGATATAAGTTATTTTGAGTTCGAGAGCATAAAAGTTGAGCTCAGATTTAAATTGGCTTGCAGCTTGCTTTGTGAGAGAGTGGGGTTGCATGGCTTCCCCTTCTCCTGCATTGTTCTGGTGTGAGAATGCAAGAGTCCTTTCTGTGGAAAGAGATTCTTGGATTTTATTGCCAGGAAAATAAAATGGAAAACCAATAGTATCATTTTCACTGTAGGTTTTATTTCCCTGGTGATGTGTGAAGAAATTGCTTTAGTGAGGAAGCCAACATAATATAAGCATGGAAATCTGTGGACCTTGGGTCCACTGGAGGCCCAGAGAGTATGAAGATTGAGGGAGAGTGAGGTGTGTGTGTCCATGTCCCGCCAGCCGGAGCCCATTCCCTGGCTCCTCCTCAGACCTCCTTCCACAGGTCACTTCCGCCCCTGGCTCCACCCCCCAATGGGCGTGGTCAGTGCCACAGAAGGAGACAAAGTAAATATCCCACTACAGAGGTGGCCACTCAGAGTGGGAGAGGGGGGTGTGGGGTGCCGGAGAGTCCGAGGGATCAGGAAAGGAAGCTCATGCCAGCTTCAAACAGCTGCTTTCGATGGTTCAGCTTTTCTCACTGGTGGAAGAGGAATAGAAAAAGATGGCTTGACGATAAAGATGGAAAGAACTAAGGAGGGAGGGTAGGCAAAGGAAAGATGGAAGTGGAAGAGAAAGCCTCCCAAGAATCATGAGCTCATTGCAGAAGAAGCCTACTAAAGGGCTGTGAGCCATCCCAATGTGCACTGAATGGAGATATGTTCTTGGTCATCCATGCAATACTCGTTCTTGAGTCTCTTCATGGTGAGGCACTCAGATGGAGGATACGTTTCTTTGACAGCAAGGAGTCAAGGTGATCAGAAGGTGAGGTCAATACTGCATGAAGCTGCAGGAACTGAGATCTCACACAGGACAGAATGGGCGTGGGGAGGAGGTGGGAGAGGAACAGGGACGCTGATTCTCAGTCTGTGGTGGGTGAGGTTTTGCGTACACTAAGTGCTCAGCCAATGCTTGTTAACCTATATTCCCTTCTCTATATTTAGATATATCCCTGGTGATGCCAACTGAATGAGTCATACACTCTTTTAAAATTGGCTGTGTCCACTGGGTTGATGTTCAGTGGCTAAGAGTACTAGAGAGTCATTGCTGCTCTTGCAGAGGACCTGGATTCTGTTCCAAGCACCCACATGGCACTTTACAACCACCTGTAACTCCAGGGGATCCAGTGCCCTCTGTGGCTGCCATGGGCACCAGGTATGCATGCTGTTCACTGACGTATATACAGGTAAAGCGTTCTTACACCCAAGAACATTTATTTGGTCAATGATAATGAAGAATTGGGAGTTAAAGGAGAGTGAAAGCTTCATGGAGTAACAGAGACAGAGGTAGAGGAAATGTTCTAGAGGCTGGTGCAGGAGCATGGAATGGACAACAACTCCATTTTCATCGGCTAGAAGGCAAAGTGTGATAACCAGCTTGGCATCAACAGTCACTTTGTGGTTGTGATATTGGTCCTACAGCAATCAGAAGGGTTCCATGGGTTCTGTCCTGATCTTGGCAACATTAGCAGAAGAAAAAGAAACCAGAGTTAAGGTTTCTAAAAGCTGAACCCTACTTACTTGATCATTATGGCAGGGGCATAAGGCAGTAAGCAGGCAGGCAGGCATGGTCTTGGAGCAGTAGCTGAGAACTTATATCTTATCCAGAGGGGATAAGAGGGAAGGGGAGGTGTGTGTGTGTGTGTGTGTGTGTGTGTGTGTGTGTGTGTGTGTGTGTGTAGAATGGGCTTAGCTCACCCCCGTAACACATTTTCTCCAACAAAGTCACACTCATTCACTCCAACAAGGCCACCCCTCTGAATCCTTCCCCAAACAGATCTACTAACCGGGGGGTGGGGGGGGGGAGCCAAGCATTTGAACACATGAGCCCATGGGGTCCATTCTCATTCAAACCACCACACCTAGGTTTCTTTGATTTTTCTCATCACCCCCTCCTTTCCCCACCCTCTCATACCCTCTCTCAAGTCAGAGGACTCTTTATGTTGCTTGCTGTTGAAAAATCCCCAAATAACCACAGGCGCCCCACTTTCCTATGCAGTCACTAAAGCCTGTGGACTCTAACCATTTTCCCGCTAAACGCCTTCTGTATCCGAGATAATTGTCACATCCCATCACTCAGTCAAATGGCAAATCTCAAAAGCTTTTTCTTTGGAGCCCAGAATGAGCCTCTCTACTCTACAGATTCTAGTTTTACAAACTTGAGTAGCATGGTTGTTCTGTACCAACATCGCGGGTGGAAGCCACACTATCCAACATGGGAACTATTTTCGCTATCGTTCTGTCTGATGAGGCCATGGCAAGACGTCTTCTGTCTGTAGAACGTAAGAATAATTCTCAGCAAGATCTCAGCCCTGGGAGCTGGAGAGATGGGTCAGGCATTGAGAGCACATGCTAACCCTGCCGAAGATGGAGGCCCAGTTCCAGCACCCACATACAGCCCACAGTCCCCTAGGCCCACAGGACCTGATGTAGGTACCCTAACCTCAAGCTTCCAACCTTTACAACTGTTCATGGCACCATGTTTCACTAACATGCATGCTCTGACTTCGGTGTAAGCTTCCCTGGAAAACATTTGCCTTGGAACCAGTGTGACAGCAGCAAGGCAGGAGAGGTGAAGTTCAACTCTGCTGCTTACACTGAGGCTCTTGATCTCACCGGGCATGGGCGTAAAACCTGCCTCACAGGGCAGATAAAGTCACAGGGATTATCCATATCCAGGGGCTCATGAGACCTGGTACGTAATCAGGCATGTTTCTAGAGTTCCCAATTTGAATATATGGGCTTCAAACTCTTGTGCTTAGGAGAATGCATTTTGTGGATTCAGACTAAGGACGGGGGGGGGGGGGTTCATTATCCTTAGAGGTGTGGGTTCTTGATCAGAAACACTAAGGTCAGAGCTTTCAACCAGCATGTGCAGGAAAAGAACAAAGAGTCTAAAGACCATAGGAAGGCAAAGAGCCAGTGATGCTCAGATTACAGAAATAAAGGGTGAAGGGAAAAAGGAGAGAGAAAGGAGAGGAGAGAAGGGGAGAGGAGGGAAGAGGAGAGAGGGAGAGCAGAGAAGAATGTATAGGGACATATAGAAGGTCATAACTAGATGGCCTAGAGTGGTGATTCAGCTCTCAGGAGGGGCCTGCAGACAGACCTGGGGAGTTCAAGGCCAGCCTGTGCTACAGAGACTCTGGAAAACAAACAACAGCCAACCAGCCAGCCAAACCTAAAACAACAACCCCCCAAAATGAAATATTCATAGCCAGAGATAAAATGTGAACTTTTAATTTCGCCTACCTCTGTACTGATAACTCCTGAGTTGTCCTATGACCCAGTGCCAAGGCCATGGAGAGTGAAACGTGGCTAGAAAAGCAGAGCTGACATTCGCACAAAGCTAGAATTTCTAAAAGCTACGGAGGCTCTCATTAAACACACTTTAATTTCTGTGTGTTCTCTCCACTGTACCTTAAAATAAATGTATTCTTTATGATCTGGAGAGATGCCTGCTCTTCTAATTTGGAAGGAATATAAATGTTGGTAGGATGTCTCTGGAGACAGTTACTACCTATCGTCATTAAAGGAGAAAGTAATGAGAGAGTAGGAGATTAACCAGTTAGTTGGGGAATCTACTAAAAAAAAAGTGGGAACTGGTACCTCAGGGCCTAATGTTGAAAATTGTTCTGGCAGAGAAGGAGACATACCGAGCAGAAAAGGGATGCAAAGGAAGGGAGAATTATCGGAAAAAGTGCTAATTGAATACAATAAATATGTCTATATGGAGATGGGTTAAGCAGGGGGCACAAGCATGGGGACATGAGTTCAGATCCCCAGAACCCATAGAAAAGCCAGGCAGGCACAGCAGTGCACATCTGTAACCTCAGTTCTGGGATGGAAAGAGCAGGGTGTGGAGACAAGAGTATCTCAAGGACTTAGGCTCAAGGGCCAGTTCCCCAGGTCACTTCTGCCCCTGGCTCCACCCCCCAATGCGTGTGGTCAGTGCCACAGAAGGAGACAAAGTGAATATCCCACTACATTTATTTAAAGTGTTTTTATTATTCCAAACAGCATTTGGACAAGAGCTGCATCTCCACACAAACATTCCTCCTCTTCTGAGAAGGATGCAGGATGCAACCATTGAAGACCACAGAGGTAGCAAAGCACATCCCTGAAGTGAAAACTGTCACGGGCTCTTTCTTGGGTTCACCTGCCTACAGAGCATGTTAGGCGTTTTCTGCTTAATGAGATGTCACCTTTTCATAGTGGATAATCAAATAATTGTTTAAAGCAGAGAATGTGAAAGGTGGCGAAGTTTGTAGCTTGGAGCGCAATTCATTGTGATGCTTAGACTCATGTCTCCTTGGTAGAAAATGTCACTTTGCAGGACATGTAACCTTTTGCAACACCACACTTCACCAATTATAGCAAATTTCCCTTTACCCAGAGTATCTGGAGGTAGATGTTATATAGTTCCAGCATTCTGGTTAAATGGCTATTGACACATAACCTGATTTCCAAAGAATGTAAATTCATTTCCTCTGGATGGTCATTGTACTGTTTGGCCATTCTGTTCCTGATACCTTTCTTTGGGTTAACTTTTTGGAAGAGTGACTTTCTTGAACCAACTCAAACCTTCCAGGAATTCTCTAGCTAGTAAGATAAAGTCATCACACAGGCTGATTATGATTCCCAACATGCCACTTTCATACATGTTCACTTAACCCTTCACATGCTTCCTTGGTCTTTGTTGGGCTCATATTGGCTCTTCTCTTGACAGATATTCTGCTCTTTTTCTGAACGTTCAGTGTCATCTTTCTGGCCTTGGGACTTGGTCATTTTTCTTCTCTTTGTGGAGTTTTCCTCTGTCTCTCCCCATCCAATTCCAGTTTTTACTGAGATCTTTCTCATCTGACATTCTGTATTGCCGATGTCTACATTGCATAGGAAGGGGCTTCCCTCTTTAAGTTTTAACCAGTAACCTCATTTCTATCACACAGTTGAATCTGTTTTCTTGCATGCGTTATTTGTGTCAATTCCCTAGGTCATACCATATATCCTGCACATAGTAAGTGTGCGTTCAATAAATGCTGTCATGAAAATGGGTCAGCATGTGTGTTCTCTCTCCTGGTTGATTCATAGAACATGTCAGGATCTCACCATGCTTTGATTTAGTATGATCAGCATCAAACATCATTAGAAGGGCCGCAGGTAAGTCTGGACAGCTGATTTTTCTGGTCTGAGCTTCTGAACAAAACTGAGAACAAGTACATTTAGCAATTAGGGCACTGACAGATCCTAAAGGGAAAATACAAGTGTTCATCGACCTCTCATACAATACAGTAAACAGCTCTGGGAGTTAGAAGAAAATTGAATCCATCTAGATTTGAGATAATCTTGTCTAAGAGAGTCTAATTATTATGTTAGAGTGTCTTAAAAACTTTTGTGTTAGTACCACCCACTCTCTCCCAGGATTATGAGTTTTGGAAACACAGCTTTACCAAAAGATAATACTTCCTCAGCCCCGGCGCTGGGCAGGAGCAAGGCAACTTCCCTCTCAATTGCCAGTGCTGCAACAGGGGATTGAAATTTTATTTGGTTCCCTGCCCCAAAGCCTTCAGGGTATGGCATTTATTTCCCAGCCGGCAGTCACTGCCCACAATGATGTGCCTGTGGGCTGGCAAACATCTGTGTAGAATCATGCACTTGTAGATAAAAACGGCAAAGAGACCAGTCACCAAACATGGGTGGCAGAGCCATGTCTGTGATGCTGAGCCATGTGGTGAGCAGGATCAATGAAGAAATAAGAGGAAGAAAGATAAAAGGATGGTGGAATCAGGTAGAGACTGGCCCGCTGCCAAGTAAGCTTACACAAACAAACCAAGAAATAGATGCCAGGGGAAAAAATAGGAGACCAGTCCAGGCAGTCAGTACATCTCTGAAATTTGCACAAAATGAAAGATCAAAGCAAGATGTATTGTCACTACTGAACATTCTGGAATTCTCTCTTCAGAAAACATATTCATGGGCTTGGAATCCAGAAAAGAACATTAGTGCTAAGAGAACTTGTTAATCCAGCCCCACTGGCATTGACACACCCTCTTGTTCTAGAAAAGCCCAGTGGGAACTATTTTGTTTTAGAATATTATGGAAGGATGCCCACTGAAGCTAGTGTTTATATCTGCTGGTAAGACATGAGGAGGGGATTCTTCAGGCAGAACCCCATTCCTAAATACAGGGACAAACAGTTCTGTAGAAATGAGCCAGTCCTGGACTCAAGCAGTTAGGAACATGAGATAGAGAGTCTGTTTCTTAGATATGTATGATCACTCTCATCTGGTGCCTCTGTAGGGATGGAGAACTCACTTACTATCCTCTCCTAGCACCTCCTCTGACGCTGACCAATGCTGACTCTGAGAACAGCTGCTGCCCTTAGAAACCAGTCACATGCCCCTCCCAGGGGCCCAGGATGCCCTAGAATGACTCCCAGCTACATAGCAGCTAAGGGCAGTTGGCTGTATAAGGAGACCCTCTAAATAACACTCTACAGTGTTACCCAGCAAGAACGAGATCACTTGTGTTTTGCAGAGAAAGATACAGGGCAAGAATTTTCAAGGATTCAGAACTCAAGATCATAGAGCAGGCAACTGGGAAATTCCAGATCTGAATTCCTCACCATTAAATTATATCACATGGTCTTCAGAGACTATAAAATAAGTCACACTTCTGTGTTTCCCTGCTGTATTGGCTATATTTCTACCTGACATAAGTAACTTAAAAGGGGGGATGTTTATCCTGCCTCACAATTTCAGAAGTCTCTTCCCATGGTTTTTTCCCACCATGCACTTGGCTTTCACTGTGGCAATGAAGGCATGTGGCGGGTGTTTTTGGGCGCCTGGCTGAGGTTCCCTCCCATCCTTTTACTGCATCTAAGAGGCCCACAGCCCATGCAGTGTTTCCACCACATGCAGGGTAGGTCTTCCCACATCAGTCACCCTCTCTGAAAATATCCCAACACACCCACATATGTGCCCCAGCAGCCTCGGAAGTGACCTTAAGTCCAATCAAGTGGAAAATCAAAACCAAACCCCACACATCTAATTTGTGATGCCATCTATCATCTATGTAGCAGGAATTAATTTTTAAAGTGTTTACCTTGAGGATAGGTGTCATTTTGTGTCACTTCAGTTACTTGTCACACCACTTTGAACTCTAACTTCTATAGTTACAAAGTAGGATTTATTGTACACACACACACACACACACGCATGCGTGCACACACACACACATATCGATGATTATGTGTGTGTGTATGTGCATGTGCATGCGTGTGTGTGTACTCATGCACGCATCCTCATGTTATGGTACCCTGTGGAGGCAGAGGATGTACTGTGAGAGTCAGTTCTTTCCCTCAACCATGTAGGTGGGTCCTAGGACCAATGTGAGGTCATCAGGCTTGATGACAGGTACCCCCTATCCCATGCCCTACCTCAGCAGCCCTAAAGAAATGATTATGAGAGTAAATGAATGAAAATTCAAGTTATTCACTAGATACATGGATGGTTCTTGTACCATAAAAAGACATTCTTGAGAATGTCAGTTTGGGGCGCTGTGCTTTGTTGATGAGGACTCTTGCAGCTTACTTAACAGTGTTCCCTCTGCAAAGCTCTGACATCCAGAAAGCAGGGCAATATGAGAAATAGAAGGATCAAGAATAGAGATCTGGGTTCTAACTCTGACTGCTACCTGCTCTTTTGGAAACCATCTGGATCTATGAATATTCATTTTTTTCTTTTAAAATGCCACACTATCTTGGTTTATAGAGTTCTTGAGATGAATCGAAGTGATCCACAGCTTTTCAGACACTTAAGATGGTGACCATGTACCGATGGTGGCAGTTTCCATTGCTCATACCTCATCTATGTAACCTTCATGCTAATCCCATTTCTTTTGAAAACTTGATCCCAGAGTAACATTCAATTACTTGGTAAAGCTTAACTGTCACTGAGCAGGACAGCCAGGTTTCAAAACCAACCTACTAACTTTAAGTGCTCTCCTTACTCTTACACTAAATCACACGAATTGTTACAATTGTAGGGGAAATGGAGTGTCAGCAATTTCATATGATTTAACCTTTACCTGTACAGAGAACTCTGGGAACCCAAGAGAATAAAACTATTGAGTAGTGGCTTAGTCTGGATTTCCTGACACTGGGCTGAAGGCCAGAAACTCAGAGTTGGTATAACTCTTTTCTGTGGGGCATAGATACCCACCGGTTCAGTCACTGCTCATTGCCAGGTGGGAACCCAAAGCAGAAAGCAAAGCAGAGGTCACGGGGATGCTTACTGTCATGCTTATCTCGGCATATCCAGCCTGCTTTCTTATAAAACACAGGACTGCACTGCCCTCACTGGGGTAGACCCTCCACATCAGTCATTAATCAAGGGAAGGTCCCAAAGATTTGGTCACAGGGCCAGTCTAATGGAGGCATTTTCTCTCAGTTGATGTTCCTTCTTCCCAGATGACTCTGGCTTGTGTCAGGTTGACAATTGTATGTATGTATGTATGTATGTATGTATGTATGAGGACAGAGGTCAAAATGTTTTACACAGATTTCTGAGAGATGAGGCAAAGGCAGAAGGAATAGTTTCACATTTTATTCAGTTATTTATTTATTTTTTTGTGACAATACATGCAGTCTGGCATTGTATTGGCTCAGTATCACCTGGACAAGAATCTTGATGTTGCCTATCTGGTATGCCTGGAGATTGGATAGCTGACTACTAGGGTAAAGATGTATAGGGAATTAGGGTTGTCTTAACTGGATCCCAAAGGCAAGACCATGTACCATGGGTGAGAGTAGGTACCTTCCCTGGGGATGACATGTTGTCTTATTGTTGATCACCCTTCTGTAGAGAAAAGGGAAGGCTTTGACTTAGAGCAGCTGAATCTCTTCTCTGGCCTTGAAAGTAGCCAGCATTGAATGTGGGGAGAAGCGTCTGGGGCTCTCTTTGGACTGAGTTTGATGGTAGGTGGTGTGGTTTTGGTGTGCCATTTGGAGACTTTCCTATGGGGATTGCATGTCTCTTAGAGCATTTCTGGAAGGTGTGTTCACCATCTTTATAAATTGGTATGTAGGTAAGCCGTGGGTTGGCCACGTGGGCTCTCTTCCACTTCCTTCTGAAAGCATTTGAAATGTCACAAAAGTATTTTCAAATCTTCCTAAAATGACTATGATGGTTAGATTTAATTATCATCTTGACAGAAATCTAGAGTCATCCAGAATATCAATGAGGGATTTTCTAGAATTAAGTTGGCCTGTGGGCATGTGTATGGAGTTTGTTTTGGTTTTGCTAACTGATATGAAAAGGCCCAGCCCACTGTGGGTTTGGGTCCTGGACTGAATACAGGGGGCGAAATGGAGCTGAGCAGTAGGGATGCACACATTAATTTCTCCCTGCTCTTGACTGTGATGAAACTAGCTTCTTGTAATAAACAATATTTGTTTCTCATAGCCCTGTCAGCTGGGAAGTACAGGAACAAAGCAGCAGTACATCCCGTGTCTGGCAAGGGCTTGCTGTTTTATTTATGCATTCTATTTTCTTGCTGTGTCAACCATAATAAAAGGGAAGAATGGACTTTGGGGTTTCTTCCACAGGGGCACTAGCTGCACTTATGAGGGCAGAGCCTCCCTAAAGTTACCACCTCTTAAACCAATGCTGTGGTCATTAGGACTCCAAAGTAAAAATCTTGGGGGTGGGCACATTTAGCTGTTTGCAGCAGTGCTGAGGGGAAAGCTAGAGATGATAATAGCAGCAGGCCTGGGGAGTTATAGGTCAAACTAGAGCACACAGAAGTCTCCGAGAGGAGACTCTCCAAGCTAAAATTGATAGAATGCCTGATGAGAGGATTTAGACAACTAATAAAGAACTTGAAGTGAAGTTAATGGTATTTATTACCTAGAAAGTCAAACAGAATAAACAATTGCTGACTTCAGGGAAGGAAAACAATTACACTTAAAATCAAAAATAATTATTTTAGTCTATCTGGGTTGCTATAAAAACTGTTAGAGACCGAGCGGTTTATAAACAATAGATGTTTATTCCACAGAGTTGTGGAGTGGAGCCTGAGTAGTTCCGGATCAGGGCAGCAGCAGACGCCTTGCCTGGTGAGGTTCTAGGTGGCCCTTTTTTATTCTGCGTCAAATGGTGGAAAGGATGGTTATTCTCCGAGGTCTCTTTTATTAGCACATTGGTATGGGCTTGGTACTTACCACATGATCACCTCCCACTGCCACTACGTTGGAAATTAGGATTTAACATACAGATTTTGGGAGAACTCAAATGTGAGGCTTGTCAGAACAATCATATATTCCACAATTCAGATGTGAATGACAGTTACAGATTCCTAAAAAAATATTATCTTAAGTGTGTGGGTGTTGTACCTCTACATTCATGAATGTGTCTGCAGTGCCTATAGAGGCCAGAAGAGGTCACTGTTCCTTGGAACAGACATATTGTGAGCAGCCTCAGGTCTTTTGGAAAAGCGCCAGTGCTCTTAACTGTTGATCCATCTCTCTAGCCCCTATTTATAGATTCTTAATTGCATAATATATCAATATTAGTATAGCTAAAATTAAATGTTGCAAATAGGAAATGTATACAGGACACTAAAAAATACACACCACTTGGTATGGTTAAACTAACATAATACATACACATATATAGGAGGTAATATACTAAGATAAACATATCAATAGTATACACATATAATGTGTATTTTCTCCTATGGGCAAGGGGATTTTTTTAGCTTTTTATATTTATTATTTTTTCTTATTTTACATATCGATCCCAGTTCCCTCTCCCTTCCTCCCTCCCTCCCAGGCCCCCCAATCCCTCTCAAGAGACACACAGGGTAGAGACTAATAATGTTAATTGCTTGTTTTGTGTTTTTAACTTTGCTTGTTTAAACTGTGTGTACACAGAATGGACACAATGAAATTCTATGAAATGTAGCCAAGTTACCCATCGTTGCAGAGGGAAGGCCTACTGGAGTGCAAGAACAAATCAGAGGAAATATTGAGGAAGTCAGGTCACAGACACGTTCATTTGCCAAGCTCTTGAGCGGGGATGTCTGGCAGAAGGAGTAGATAGTGAAACCTCTAGGAAATGATGTGGAGCAGAGAAGTAGGTAAAAACAAAGTTCTGTATGACTCATGACTATAGCGATCTACTACTCATGACTATAGCCCTCTGTGTGGTCATTGACGTCTGAATATTGAGGAGGGAACCCATAAATGCTGGAAAGCATGCGTGCAAATGGGTTACCTGGCATCTCACATTACAAATTCTACAATATGTTATGTGCTAGACTACTTTACATTATTTTACATGGCTGACCTTAAAACACTTGTGTATGTATTGGCATGATAGATGCGTATCTCATGCTTCCAAGGCTGTCCATCTCAGGCCACCCACCCAGAGATGGCTATTGTACTTTGTTACAAAGGAACTTTTGGCTCATTGTTAATTGGTACTCAAGGCAATGTGTCCACTTTATGTGAAAGTTATTTAAATTCCAACCAGCTTTCCTATTTTAGCATGGAGTTATTTATGCCAAAATCCTTACATGTTACAGGATGGGGACTCATCTTAGGGAATACCAATATGTTTACCCAATCATTTTAAGCTTAAAAAAAGAGAGAGAGTTATATAGCCTTGAAAATAGCTGCTCAGGGATTAGCTGCTTGCCAGAAATGTACCAGGCTTTGGCCCTTACCAGGACTTTAAACAGGGAATAAAGGAGGAATGTGTGAAGGCTGGGTGGCCAGCTGATAGCCCTTCTCATCTCCTTCCTGTATTCTAAGAGGAATGAGGAGGTTAAACTGCACACTAACATGGAGCCATACAAGATACCGTTTCTTTAACATTTAAACAAGTGTGTACACAATAGTGCTGATCCTCATGTTTCTTTTGCTCACAGAATTAAAACTTCAAGCAGAGCTTTAGGAGATTCGGGCTCTATTTCCTTATTCCCAGTACCACCATTGGCTAGCTGAGTCAGACAGAGCACAGTAGGCTAGAAATTACCCACGAGTCCTTTCCATTGAGGGTAGTCCGTGAACTATAGTCATTAGCTCATTGCAAACCTCCCAACAACTGGGACCGAGAGGTTAAATGGCTTACTTGAGACCACATCACTAAGAAGGAGGGGAGCAGATGGCACTGCTAAGGTCTGTGACACTTGCTCCAGGACTGTTCTCATTACCATTCCCCTGCAGAGCAGCCATGGCCATCACAAAGTACATCTGCTCCATCCTTCCGACTTCTCATGTTCTACTGAAAGGACTTGCCGTCACTCATATGATGACATTGTGTGCAAAGAAAGCAGAGGCATTCATTCGTTCATTCATTCATGCATTCATTCAATAAGTACTCATTAAGTCATAACCACTGTCTACGCATATGCACTGTGCTCTGAATATCTCAGTGTAGTGAGATAGGAAGAAAATCAAGCAGTCTGATGAGGCTCGTGATGAATAGAAGTTCAGGGTGCCAGGTGTGTTGGATTCTGATAATGACTCTTAGAGGATGCCATAAGTGAGATTTACTAATCACTTGAGTAGGGGAATTTGTAAGTGACAAAGGACAAAAGAGAGTTAATGTGCTGTAAGGGTTGCCATTGTGCTAGCTCTAAAAGACTCCCTAGTACTCTCCATCTCTCTTCAAGTAACATTGTGGTCCTGATGTGCAAGATTCTTCTTGGGGTACCAGTGTGCAGCAAAGCTTCATTTATGGAAGCTGATGCCCATCAGTCAAGATAAGCCAGGTTTGTGGTACAGTAACGAATACCCCTAAGTGTTAGTGGTTTGGCGAAATAGAAGTTTATCCCATGTGAGTTGCCCAGGGATTCTATTCACTGAAGTCACTCTGGGATGGGGACTGATGGTGGTCCATATCTACATCTATTTCCCAGTTCCCAAAGGGAAAAAATAGATAGGGAAACACATCTTTTCTTAAAGATTTTCACCTGTAAGCCAGATGCCACTTTTCTCCTCCTGTGTAATCTGTCAAAGCAAATCAAATGCATATGCTGTTGCACAGACACTTCATGAGGAAACAGGGCACCAACGACAGATACAAAGACACCATTGCACCCAAGTATGTATAGCTTGGTGAATCAGACAATGAGCTCTAAGGTATTGGAGTGTGAGCAGCTACACCACTGAGGCACCGACCCACACCCTTATGCCTGTTAAGTGTCTATAAACCTTTGGAGAGTGACAGAGCTTCATATACCTCCTCACCCCAAGGCCCCTAGGACAGTCCCAGTCTTTTGCAGATCTCCTGTAGGTAAGAACAGCTAATGGAAGTTCAAGAGGATAATGGCCATGTCATTTCAGGAGCACAGTGGTCCACAACTGCTAAAAGACCAGGGGCTATGATGCTCTGTGCTGGAGAAGACAAGAGCCTCAGAAGATCTGGGAACATTCCTAAGTTGGCAGTGTTCTATGAGTCTCCAGCAGAGTCCTCAACATTCAATCTTTGACACTAGCCTCTGAGGTCCTGGAGGCCAAGAGCTGTCCCTCACACATCTCTGCATTCCAAAAGCCTACTACAATGCCTGATACAAAAGAGATTCCCAAAAGTTATCCATCAGATGAACCAATAAATGGGAGGACAGAGCTTTCTTGAAAGAATTCTTCCCATGGGTAACTGTACACCCCTAGTTATCTTTCATATTTTAAAATTAGGCGTCTGGGTCTAAAGTTCCTAGAAGACTATTTTGATGTTCTTCTAGTATAGTCTGAAATACACCCTGAAGGCCTGCCCATGTCTGCCAGAGGCACAAATTAACCTGGCTGTATCTCAACCTTCACTGATGACATTTGAGGATTACAGCTAGGACAGCCCCTCGTGTGCCAGTCTAGTGGAGAGGAATGTGGAAGATAGACAAGCAAGCAGGCAGCTTCCAAATGTGGGGAATATTATATTATTACAGCACAGCCCAGAAGGGCAGCAAGGGATGCAACTGACCCATCTTCTATCGTGAATGCAAGGCAGTGGCTACATCTACCAAACCTGGCCTCTGGCTATGCTTAAACACACAGTCTTAGGAAGGGTCCTGGAATGGAATAGTCAGTTCTCTGAGGAAGCCCTGCCAACGTCAAGGTTGTATACCTGGAGTAAAGGCTATGGTGTCACATGGTAGAGATCCAAATTCAGAAAACAGCTAAGTCATTGAAGGACTGCTGGAGCATAGCAGCCACGGAGGTTGCCAGAACCAGATGGATAACAAACAGGCTATAATCTGATGTGCGGCTCGTTTATTGCTGCCCTTCATATTACAATGTCTGGCAGCCATCTCTTAGCTGAGGTACCATTGCACAAAAAGATTAGTGCAGGACCATGGAGAGCACATGAAGAGCCTAATAAAAGCCTGAGGTTTGGAGGAGGAGCAGCCTGGGCTCAGGGCTATGAGCAAGTGGAGTCCCGATGATGAGGTGCGGAAACTGAGGTAGAATGGCTCCCTTTGGTGGGGCTCTGGATGCTGGGATCCTGTTCTGTAAGAAAAATAAGGCATGACACTTTATTTTTGCCTTTTCCCTTTGTGCCTAAGAATTATGCTTTAAATTTATAAAATCACTTTATTGTGAAGAACTCACAAATAAAAATATTAAACAGCCAGATTGAGGTAGTCACTGAAATGTTTGCCCATCCCCAAATGAAGTGTTCCATTCTAAGTCACAGAGCTTTTGATTGGGGTGTTATATTTTCCATATGAATTACATTTTTATGTACTTATACATTGCCCCTCCCAAACTATGACAGATTTGGAACTGGATTTATCTTTATATTTTTTTCCCCATGGCAATGCATCCTTCTGGCTTTTTCTTTGTGAGACTTTTGGGATCACCTGAGTGACAGCAAGGTGAGACAGTTTGAGGTCATTCTTTGTTGCTGTTCTGTCCAGCTTCTGTGTCCAGCAAGGCTGCTGCTATCTTCTTGGAGACTGGCCATGCATATCTGGATGTGTTAGGATGATCTGCAGTGATGTAAGGACTGGGGTAACATGTGTATAGTGAACGGACTTTGCTTCTAAGCACTTTTCCTAAGCTGGCTCAGGGGTGAGGAGCACTAGGGGCAGAACCCCCTGGGATGGATGGTGCCTCTGGTTCTCCCTCCAGCAGCCTCAGCAGGGTTTGCTGGGCTGACCCTCGAGGGTTGTCCATGCTGCTTTGGATGCTCAGAGGGTGAAATGGGTTGAACATTGGATCAGCACCAAAAAAAGTCCTACGGAATGATCATTATGAGGGACTTTTTGAGCCGAAAGCAATATTACATTCTTAATTTAGGAGCCTTCAGAACCTTAGACATGGTGAGTGTTTTAGTCCTTTAGGAGACAAAGGGTAATATGCTTAAACTGACTTGCTTTGAATGGTCTCCTGGGTGCAATAAAGACACCCCAAGTATTTTATGAATTTTGCACTGGAGTCCTTTTGTTATTTTTTTCCACAAAGTCAGAAAACAGTTTAGGTTTTATCTATCATGTATGGTGTGTGTATATTCCCTCTCCTTCCCCCTCTTCTTCTTCTTCTTTTTTTTAAGTTCCTACTAACACAAAACCCATTATTTGTTTAGGGACCATACAGACATAAGCACTGGGCTTCCTGGCCCATTACTTTGGTTGGTTGGTACATGCTTCCTAGCACAAAGTGAAAGGCCATCTATCTAGTCTAAACACTGGCACCATAGCATTTTTTGAAGACTAAATCAAGTAGAACCACAGTACATTTGTGACTGTCCACTGGGTCAGCCACACATTTATGTGGGTCAGGGTGATTTGAGAGGGGCTGGCAACTCAAAAGCCCTTCTCCATCACCCTGACAGGGACACCATGGAATTCTACCAGAGCCATATTCTCACGGCAAGGCCATACCTCCAGAGGCTCCCTGCTGAGAGAAGCAGTCTGGAAGGAAGAGTGGTCACCCCTTCAGATGGTTCCTCAGATGGAGAAGCAGGTCAAAAGAGAGTGAGAATTGAGACAGGTAGATCAGGACATCTTCTAGGCAAGAGTAAAAATGACAAGTGGCTTTGGCTTAGAAGGAAAGAGCTAAGGTCACTCACCATCACACCAGCAGATTAAACATTAGAAACCATGGTATGGTAAAAACGTACCCAAGGGAGTTAGGATACATTGGGGACTATCATAAATGAAGCCCGCCTTCAAAGAGCGCCTGCCACAGGATAGTCACAGCAAGTAAAGAATGGATAAGAGAAGGGTGGGACCAGTATTGGGAAACGATGAACCTGGCATTGAGACAGACAGGCATAGGGACAGGTTAGGAACCTGGAACTCACTTGTCTTGAGCTACACATTCACTCCTTTCCCCAAGATATACATAGTAACCCCAGCCCTCCCACTTGCATCAAGCTGCAGGCTCAGTGCTCTTGGAACAAAGCAACTGGTCACAGTGCCATTAGTAACTCTTTAGCCACCTCTAGTAACTCCCAGTTTGTGGTTGAATACATCTTGGGACAGCTCCTGGAACCAGGGGGCGGTGGTTTGGTCAGCCTGGATTGGTTTGAGGTGCATATGTAGAAAGACAAATTGCCCTTTGAGTTAACTTTTAGGGAAAGTCACCTACTTACCAATTATGCACATGCATAATTGGGCATGCATATTTTTAAAATCAGTTGCATCATGGGAAATTATATGTACAGTAGACAAAGGCTTACTGAACTCAATCCTGTCAATTAAAACAGCAAATAACTCATGCCTTGTCCCTTAGCAACCAACTCCTCCTACTCTTAGACTCATTAAAGCAAGCCCCAGACAGTAACCTGGGTCAGAGTATTTGTACATATAAGGAACACTAAATGAATACAGCAGGTTGTATTGCTCTATGTGTGTGTGTGTGTGTGTGTGTGTGTGTGTGTGTGTGTGTGTGTGTAATAGTAACAATGAAACAAAAAGACCATGGATCTGAGGGGGAGGAGGGGCAGAGGGGTGGTTTGTGGGAGAAAGTGAAGGGAGGAAAGGGTGTAATATTTTAATTAATTAAAAAGAAGAATGTATGAGTTTCCAAGGTATGCCATTATACATTGCCACTCATTGGGTGGTTTTATAAATCAAGTAAGTATTTCCCATGGATTTGGAGGCTAGGAGCATATACTCCAGGTGTCACCAGTGCCCCAATCTCATGAGAGTTTTGGTAGAGTCCTTCCTGGCTTCTTTCTAGCTTTCATGGGGGGTGATTGATGCTTGGTATTCCTTGGCCTGCCAATATATCATGACCATCCTTCTGTGATTCTGCCAGTATTCTCCATCTTCCCATGGCCCAGCCTTTTTTGTAAGAGTGTGCTAAAGATTTCATGTTAAGTTGTTTACATTTGGATGAATCCATTTCCAAGCAGGGCCACCCTCACAGTCGTAGGAGTTGGGGCATCCACATGTTCTTCCCAGGGTATGTACTCCAACTCCTCCCTGAGGGTAAGAGCAACAAGGTACAGATACTCTTAGCCCAAGATGGGTCTCCTCAACTGATGACACAGTTGGGTCTTGGAGTATCTGCATGTTTAGGGTGAGCCAAAGTTGGCGGACAGTCCACAAAGGGATTACAGAGAATGGAGAAGGACATGTGTTTATGGATGGTTACAAGCAGCCTCTGTGGTCTCCAGCAACCTCCAGTAATGGTCAGAAGGGGATGGGCTGCTATGTCTTTTCCCTCTGGTGGTGGGTAATATAGGCTGTTAAGTATTAGAACCTTAGGTTCCCTCACCCTGATCCCCGGGGGGAGAAGGGAAGGAAATGGCCAAGGGAAAGGAGTTGTCAGATGGTTTTGATCATAGAGGGATGAAATTACATCCTTTTAACAAGAGGATGCTGAGTTGTTGTCAATTTGTAAATTTAAATCCACCCCCTCTATCCAACATCAGAGTCTTAAAAGCAGGAAAGAAAGCTCTCTCCATACGTGTCCACCCCCACCAGACTTACACTTTGATCTCTTGCTATGCATGAAAGACATATTTACTGTCCACATGTGCTGGACACTGCTGTTATCAGGACACTATGATGAGCAAGCCCAGCATGACTTGCACCTTCCTGGAGCCAATAACCCCCTTGGTCTTGAGCTGCCACTGCCTCCTTCTACCTTCACCCAGCCCACATCTCCAGAGACCCACCCTTCATCTTCCTTCATTCTGGGAACAATAGAGAAAACTGCATCACCGGTACAGGGGATTTCAGCCATAGCCTTTAGGCCACTGAGCACATGTTTGCTTTTCTCTGTCTCTTTGTTCATGAGGCTCTGAAGTGACAGCTTTCTCCTGTCACTCAGAATGAACCTCTTTTCAAAAGTCACTTATGTATTACTGCTCACTCAAGCCAGATTTTTGGAGGTTTGTTGTAACTGCTTCAGGTGGCATCAGAGGACGGTCAGCTTCTCGGTTCTAAATCCTTCTCTCCTGTATATCCCCCCAGCCATTACCACAGATGCTGCTTCCCTCAGTGCCCCCCACCCGTTCCCCTGTCCCAGATTCCCCCCATGGATTATAATCTGTCTTCTGTGCTATAGTTAGAGCACTCTTTCCGAAAGGCGAAATCTGTTGTTCCTCTTTCAAACACATTCAACGCTCCTTCATTGTCTACCAGATAAAATCCTAACTTCTCGTCGTTGGGAGTGTGGATCTCACATAATCACTCCTAGGATGTGCGATTCTAGCTGCTTCCCTACTATATAGCTTTCCTCAAGTCTCGAGGGCTCTGCGCTTGGCTCACCAGGGTCTGCTATAGCCTAGAAATTCTATTCATGTTTTGAGTCTCCCTTTATGTTGCTGGGCTGCAGTCTTACTAAGAAAGCCTTCCTCCGGGTTCCTATGGCAACTCAGGTTACCAGAACACTAATTGTCCTGAATGGTCATTTCAGTTAATATCCGTGGTCCATTTGCTACATGTTAGGCATGGAAATAAAGTCTGTCATTTTAAGGGACTTTTTAGTAAAGGGCACATATAATCAGTTTCTGGTATGATCTGGATGTTTATGTCCTTTTGATCTTCACATGATAAAATGTGGTTCCCAAAGCATGGTTATTAAGAGGTGGAATGTTGGTGAGGGTACTGCATCAAGGAGGTACAGCCTTCATGCACAGGATTAGTGTTCCTATAAAGGATCCCCAAGGGAGCTCGCTTGTTATTCCTGCCACGCAAGGATGCAGCCGTCTGTGGAGCAGAGAGAGCCCTTCCCAGTGGCTGATTGATTCCACAGACACTTTGACTTTGGTATTTCTAGTCAAAAATTTAAAAAGCCAAGAATAATTTCCTGTTGTTTATAACTTGTTTACTGTAAGGTGCTTGGTTATAATAGTCCAAATGGAGTGAGGAGGTCTTGTACATATGCCTCAGCCTCCCTGTGCATAGCACATGTGGCGTATGTGTTTCTTAATGGTGCTTGTGAATACATGCATGGATGCATGGATGCATGAATGAATGAACACACAAAATGGCTATTGTGTGCGGTATTGCCTATAGACATATGTGAAGGCAGTTTTCCAGGGTAGTAATCCTCATTTCCTCTGAAATTCTTCCCTCTTCCTGAGAAGTCTCTCGTGTTTTCCCGGCAGAGCTCTGGCCTGTGTTCCCTAGGAGGCTTTTAAAACGGGCTTCTTGTTATTTCTTTTCTGTTCTTCCTTTAATCACGCCCCTCTCCTCACTATGTACGCTGCCTGGGAGGTTTCTGATTTTTCCTCAGACAAAGAAAACCATCATGTTTTCGGGGTGGGGGAACAGGCATCCTCTGAGACTCCCCTCTTGTTGGGTGGAGACAGGACAGTCCACACTATTCCAAACCGTGGTCCACTCACAGGTAGAACAGAGCCAAGCTCCACCTCTCCTACCACAGAAATAACAGGATCTCATTAACCTGAGTCTCACCGAAGATTCAGAGGAGGCAAATGTGATGTTCACAGACAGTCACATGCCCCTCCATCTTACAAGTTCACTTGCATAGTAGTCTAGCAGATAATGCCACAGGGTGTTGAGCAAAGAGGCACCATGGGTCGTCCAAACCCAGAGACATGAGGCGCAGAGGCCTGCCTGAGCCGGCGTGTCTGCTATGCTCATAGACTTTCCCCTAAATTTCCTGGTCCTCCCCCTCCTCCATCGCTGACCCCCTGAGCTCTTGCGCCCTCCCTTCCCTACCCTTCTGTCAGCAGTTCTTTTCACCGTTTGTTGACATGAATTCGCCTTTAACCAAGTCCCATCTGCAACCGTTTATCGAAAGTTAATCGTGCATGCGCCACACTGCCTTGACACTGCTGCCTTCTGTGGTTGCTGCTGCCCTGATGGCCCTGGATGGGGAGATGGGAACTCAGAGCTGGGAGCAATGTTACAGCCTGGTCTCCGTAGTAGGTGCTCTCTCTCTCTCTCTGTCTCTCTCTCTCTCTCTCTTAAGACAACTGAGTGTAGATGTAGTTTAGCAATGGGACACTTGTTTAGCATATTTGAAGCCCCAGGGCCTGGGTTTGATCCTTAGTAACACACACACACACACACACACACACTCATGCACGCACACACACGTGCACACATGCATACAAAAATGGAAAAAGTCACAGACTAATAAAAAGTCAGACTGCTAATTCTTACAGATTAGAGATAGGAATAGTCTTTTAAAGAATGTCCTGTTGTTAACCTCAGGTGTATTGACTGAGACAGGATGGGCTAGATTTTGCTGTGGTAACAACTTTGCCCTGGCCTCTCTCGCCCCCATTCTTCATGTGCACCTAAGGTTGAACAATCCCTGCTCACCATCTTTCCCAGCCTAGAGCCCAGAGAGACAGGATGCAGTATCTCTCTTGGCAGAGAAAAACTAAAGTCCACAGAAGATACAGGATAGCTCTCCAACCTTCTGCCACTTCTGCTCCCATCTTGATGAGTATTATGTGTAGGAAGTAATAAATAATTTGGCCAGTAGTACAGTCTGTCATATGCTGAAAACTCAAGCTGTCCTAACAATCTTCCTACAAGCTATTGTTTTTTTTTTTTTTTTTTTTGCCTTTTGGCTTGGGTGGACAGTGCTAATGTCTGCTCAGTCATACTTCCCTGGAATGCTGCCAGAAGTGTCTCTAATTTACACAATGTTTCAGATCACATCCCGGAATAAATTCTTCAGTGCCTGTCCATTGCTCAAGCTATAAAATCCCATATTTTAAGATGGCTTGTGCATGGGCTGGCAAGACGGCTCAGCAGGCACCTGCTACACAATGCAGATGTCCTGAATTTGATGTTCCCTGGGACTCATGGTGGAGCCAACTGACACTTGAAAGTGACCTCTAACATCCACATAAACTCTGGGGCATGAGGGCTTGCACTCACATGAGTGCACACACATGCACACATGTGCCAATGTAACACACATGGCCATGTGCACATATGAGTAAATATGCATACACATGATAATAATAAATGAGGAAGGTATTAAGATGGCTTATACAGTTTTTGTGACATATTTATCTCTATCTGTGCTCTTCTCCACCTCAGAATATGCTGCTGCATGAATTCTAAATAATCCAAGTCAACTTTAAAAATCCAGTTTCTTATCTTCATGGATGTCTCCATACAAACCTGGTGTATTCTTACCAGCATACAAATGCCCTTGTAGTGAGATATCCACCTTGCCAGCATCTGTTGCACTGACCACGCCCATTGGGGGTTGGGGACAGGTGTGAGTGTGACCTGGTGGAACTAGGTTTCTCTGTTGCTTTCTGGTCCGAGACAGAGAGCATCTGGAGGCATCCTTGGGATGGGAATCTGCTGATGGTCATCTGTTTCTAGTGTAAGTGAATTTTCCCTGAATAAACATCCATCAGCTTATTTGTTTTCCCAGATTTCTTATTTATCCACGATATCTGCTGTCAGAAGTGGGATCTAGATTGTCCAGGAGTCTGGGGAATTAAGTTTCACCCAAGCGGTGGGTAGCATCTGTGCAGTGCTGCCTCCTTCCCCCACCCCAGCCTTTTGGCAATACTCCACTGCCCCCATGGTGTGAGGCTTCCTTGCTCCAGGAAGTGCTCCCAGTTGCAGGCTGCAGCCACTCACTGCACCACAGGCAGTGGTTGGTGCCATTTACTCCGCAATGACCTCGCACCCCATGCGGGAGGATGCAGCTGCTTGCTGCTGCCTCTGCAGCTGCTACCACCACTGCTGACCCAAACCCGAACTTGGGCAGGGTCCCTTGACTAAACCAGCGGGACACACCGCAACTAGTGGGCCATTTGAGTCTGTGCTGCAAAGCTCCTTCCCCGCAGCTCCATTGCCCAGTAGCCCTGAGACTGCACTTACAGCGGCTGCTTCTGCTACTCATGCCCCCACGTTCCGCTGAGACTGTGTACAGAGCCCTGAGCTCGGAGCCCACCCCACCTTGGTGCGAGGTCTCAAGTAGTTCTGCTCCTACTGTCCCAGTGATTTACATAACGCTGGGTTTCACTCCTCCATCTAACAACATTTTGCTTGTTAGCTCGTTAAGACCTATTAATAGGGATCAGGATCGAAAGGTGGTACACCTGTGCACCTACTGGCCAGGTGTAATTACTACAAGTTAATATCTACAACCAAAAGTATCAGAGTCCCAAGACAGCAGGATTACACCTAAAGTAATTACAACCTTTCACAATTTAAGCTGATATAATAAGTGAGATCAACTGTTCTATACCAATGGCGAATAATTTTACGATGCAGGATGTTAGGAATCTTTTCATTTCATATATTGAATAAATCTTAGAAGATAACCATGACTTAACCAACACATATATTTTCCTAATAATGGTGATTAGTTTCATAATCAGTATAATGATCTTAAAGGAAGGGTTTGATATTAGAGTGAAGAATAAGGAAATTGTACAAACCATAGGACACTTAGTAACAAGAATTCAGTATATTGAAAATGATAATGGGATATGTAGATTTTAAGTTTGTGTGGTCTTAATTTTTCTTTTCATAGAGCATACTTGATATTTACTGTCTTTGTATATAGTTTTGTATCAAGCCTAAATCTTTTCTTTAAACTAGAAGGAGAATTGTAGTGACATATCCACCCCACCTGCAGCTGTGGCACTGACCACGCCCATTGGGGGTGGGGACAGGAGTGGGCCTGACCTGGGAGAACTAGATCTGGGACCCTAGCACACTCTCTCTCTCTTCCTGGTCAGAGACAGACAGCATCCCGAAGCATCCTTGGGACGAACCTGCTGGCGGTCATCTGTTTCTGGTGTAAGTGAATTTTCCCTGAGTAAACATCCATCAGCTTATTTCTTTTCCAAGATTCTTATTTATCCACCCTATTTTTAATAAGCAAAACAAACATCATATACAATATTAAACTTTGGGTCTTGCCTGGTGGTGATGGTGTACACCTTTAATCCCAGAATGTGGATGGCAGAGGCAGGCAGATCTCCAAGTTCAAGGCCAGCCTGGTCTATAGATCAAATTCCAGGATAGCCATAGCTACACAGAGAAACCATATCTCAAAAAAAAAAAAAAAAAAAAAAAAAAAAAAAAAAACAAGAACCCCCAAACCAAACCAAACAAACAAAAAAACAAAAACAAAAAAATCTTTGGGTCTTACCTTACATTGCCTAAAACTCTTACTTAGATAATACTATTGTCTCCTTGGGGTGTCTGCTGAACCTTATAGAAGAGCAATTTTCAAATGCTTCCTGATTGTGTTCTTACAATAAACATATGATATAATAATCTGAATCTGTACATGTATATATACATGCATGTTTTTATACACATGCATTATGAGATAATATTTACCACTATGCAAATGTATTATGAGATAATATCTACCTCTATGCATGGTAACTTCTTTAGTGTTGCCATTTGCTTCTGTTAACAAAAGTCATTTAGGTCTGACCAAATTTGTTTCATGATTCACTACTGGAATGTTCTCTGTGAGTGAACAAACATTGCCTCCTAACATAGACTTAAGAATGTAGTGAAAATGGAAGTAGATAGGGGTCAGTGGCTCTGTGACATGACCTGAATTAAATATGCACACACCAAGTGACAGTACTCACTTAGTAAGCATGCCCACAGAAGAGATACACTTCACAATGGCTGTGTGTGAGCAGGGAGGAGAGTGGGAATGTGGTTTGGATATGGAAGTAAAGAAATAGTTAAATGCATCAAGGCTCTATTCAAAGAGAGCCCTTGCATGACCCAGGCAGCAAGGGTAATGGTTCTGTACCTAAGAATACTGAGAAAGCTTATTATTATGGGAGCTTCTTTCGTAGCTCTGCAGCACATTCAGATGTGTGTAGACGGAAGTTTCTGTCCCACCGGGTTCTGCAGCCATTCAGTCCCAAAGAAACACACAGAGGTGGTGGGAGATGAATAAAACACTGCTGACCAATAAGGCAGGAAGAAAGGCAGGACTAGAGGGAGGAGGATACTGGGAAAGCCTGACAGTCGGAGCCCGCCACAAAGTCGTGATGCTGCAGGAGGAGTAACACTATGCTGGGCAATACCAGGTAAGCCACAGCTTCGTGGCAATACATAGAAATGGGTTAATAATTGAGACAGAGCTAGCCAATAAGAAGCCTACTTGTCGGCTAACAGTATTATAATTAATATAGCGTCTGTGTGTTCATTTTGGGGCTGACACAGCTGTGGGACCAGGCTGTCAGGAAAGGGTGCTCCTTACACAGAGGCTCATAGAAAGTGTGGGCCTGAAGCCTCGTGCCCCAGCTTCAGTCTGCCCTCTAGGCCTGTGCCCCAGACAGCAGGGGGTCTGCTTGAGCCTGGTCCAATGTGACCAGATTCTCAGGCATGATGGCTTTTTGCTGTGAGCTCTCTTTTGCATGTTAATCCCTGGAATCCGGTAGTCCTAAATGAAAGCCCCATTAAGGACCTCATTCTCGGACAATCTGTCTATACTTGCTCTGATCAATGCTGTGTTACTGTCACTTGTGGACTTGCAAGCTTCTCAGCTTTAATATCTCCATTTCATTACTGTTTCAGAATTGATGTCCTCACAGCAGTGTACCATCAGAATTTGCCCTAGGGCATTCTTACCCTCTCCTTTGCTTAAACTGCCCACTCCCACCAACCAGCTCATCCTTTGAGGGCTGGTTTCAGCTGTTCATGGAGATTTCTTTCAAGTTCACCAAATGCAAAGTAAAGTGTGTTTTATTCAGGGGTTAATTATTTGAGAAGAGAAGGGTATTTTCAAGGTACCTAATTAGCCACTTGATAGCAATTGAGTCATTACAAGATCCTTGTTTCCTGTCTATACTATTAGCTTTTAGAGAAACAAAAATTGAATATCACTAAACCTATCATGGTCCTGGATTATGAATGGCACCCAGACATGTTTGCTGAGGTCACAGGAGAGGGCTCACTGTTTAAGAGCAGTTGCAGCTCTTTCAGAGGACCTGAATTAATTTCTGAGCATCTACTTTGTGTGGCTCAAAACTATCTGTAACTCCAGGTTCCAGGTATCCTACACTTTTCTGCCATCCACAGGCACCCCAGACCCCCAAAATACACATAAATAAAACTTAAACATTTTAAGAACATTTGTTAAAAAAAAATCCATGATGTCTAAAGCCTTCTATTCTCAAAATACTACAAGAGCCATCTCTACTTATATAATATAATACATACCTTGTAGTCTGAATGCCTGAGTATTGATAGTTATTTTCTGAATTTCTAATTTTATGAGGAAAAGAGAGGCAGAATGGTTGGGCTCTTTGGGGCCTAAACTCCACCATTTGTCCTTCATCCCACCACACCCCTAGGAGTGGTAGATGATAGCTATCACTGTCAAGTCAGTGGTAAACTTTATACTGAGGCTCAGCCTGCTCAAGTGCCTTGGAAACCTTGGAAGATGCAGTTGAGATACACATTTTTAAATACTTCTATTACTTAGCATTTATCGTTCTTAGGATCCCAAGTTCCCTGTGGCTTTCTAGTTCAGGCATGCTGAGCTGTCCTGCAGTCCCTGATCCCCAGCAAAATAAAGATCCCCTGTAAGCAAATTTTAGGGATTGGCAGGATTCCAAGGGGGTATTATCAGCAGGCTCTTAGAGCTTAGTGATCAATTAGGCTTATTCATTAGTAGTGTTAACTCTCCTCTCCCCTCATCCCCCAGCACCACCTGGAATTGGTTACAGGTGGTGAACAGATGCTTTCCAGATGTTTGTAAGGCTATCTTGTGGGTTTTCTTCATTCTGTCCAGGCAGCCTGGCTAGGGAGAAAAGGTTTGGGTGTGGGGCTGGAAAGGCAGGTAGAGAATGAAAGAACATTTTCAAAAGTAGAGCAGAGAAAGACTGAAGGAATATTTTCAAAAGAGAAGTCCTGTAGGACAGACCTGGTGTTAATTAACCTAGGGTTTGCAGAAAACATGGCATCCAGAGTGTTTGTAGCAGACAGGTTGCTTCATCTGTGAGAGTTCTGGTCCTGTTCTCCCCAGGCCCCTCCCACAGTCTGATGAGCATGTCCCACCCTTATGCTGAGGAATGCTGGTGGGTTCCGTGGTGACAGGATCAATTCGTGTCTCTACTTATCTGGAAAGTAGGGGGTTGTGAATGTCTGTGTGAGTCATACATCAATAGGGTACAGAACTAGGCATTTGGTAGAATAGGAACTGATAGTTTTCCCAGAGACCTTTGGGAAGATTACCACTCAGTCTGTGACAGGCAAGCTAGCTTGCTTTCTAGACGGTTCCAAAGCCTGGGGCTATGCCCTGTTTATGCCTTTCGGTTGACCAGAGCCTATCTGTAAACCAGGCCTAACGGACGGGAGAGACAGCAATGCTCCACCCTCGTGACCTACTCTGTAGTCACAGCCTGTGGCTGCCTTTGCAGAGCTTTCCTTCCCTGTTCTTCAGGGAAACAGATGGAGAGTGGGTGTGAGCAAACAGCGCAGGCAGCCGCCGCTCTGCCTGGGTGCTGGACGTTCATGGTAACTCTCATAATAGAAATATAATTCTCACCAGTTGGTGAAGGTTTGCCAGGGGTGCATTTAACCTCCCCCCTCCCAACCCTGTTAGCAGAGCGGCATCATGACTCCCATTTTACAGGACAAGTTTAGACTCAGGCCCTACAATGGGTGAAAGTCACTCAGCGGTCAATGAGCTGGCTGCTTGACGCCTAGTTGAGATGTCATTCTCCTGTTGTGTGGAAAGCACACATCGCTGTGGAAGCAGCAGCTGTAGAAAGGGAGGAACGTTGAGGGGAAGGGTGCAGGTGGTAGCCATCTGTTGTTAACCCCTTCCCCACTGTGAACTTTGCAGGATACATTTACCTATTACAATTTTGTATTGAGACAAAAGACAAGCAACCATCCCTGACCGGAGCTTGTATTTTGGTGTTTTTGCTGGCTTTCCTAGGAGTTAATATGATCCTATCTTTGGCTGGCATCTTTAGAATTAAAATAGAATATTCAATGGGAACAGAATTCTTTTGAAGCAAGTTCATTTTTGTGGTAAATTATGATAACAACTGAGTAAAGCTTGATTATAGTTGCCACATTACCGCCCCCTTTGATATGAGGAGCACCTTTCTCTGTGACTAAATACCTGCTTATTTCTCAGCCTCAGCACTGTTTGCTTTGCCCTGTCTGGGAGCAAGGTGGCCCCTGAGAGCTGGGGTTCAAACAATGTGACTGTCAGGGACACCAGGGATTGTGTATTTAGTAGACAAAGACCTTGCTTGGGGGTATCTTCCCTGCAGGCTTTCTCATTTGGGGGAGTTCACCCCCTTATTCTCCAGGAAAAGCCTCCTGGGAGAAGGCTCAGGCCAAGTGTACCCCCAGGCTACTTTTTCACTGGAAAAAAATCCCTTGTATTTGTAACAAGGACTCTGGAGAGTAAGTGGGAAGCCTCCAGGCCATGAGGGATGTGACAGATATGGAATGTCTTGATTGAAGTTTTCCCACTCTGCTGTAAAGGCCTAAAAGTTGGACCCCAGCATAATTCCTGGGCCTTCAAAGATGTCTTTGGCTTATTCATCTTTCATCAGCTCCCTTAACTTGGGGCTAGGAGGAGAAAAAACTGTTGCTCAAATGAACAAGTATAATAGGCAATTGGCTTAGAGAAAGCGAAGACCAAGATGGGAAAACACTTCTTGCTATATTTAATCACAATGTTCTATATCCATTGAGTTCCTTTATACCCAGACCTGTGCAAAACAAACAAACAAACAAACAAAGCCTATAAAAATGAAACAATTCTCCTCCTTAGCTTAGCTACTCAAAAGGCAGAGGCAGGAGATAGTAAGTTCAAGGCTTTACCTGGACTACAGAGTGAATTTAGTACTAGCCCAGGCTACTTGGTGAGATTCCATCTACAAACAATACTCACAGGGGGGCTGAGGATATGCTAACTTAGTGGTAAAGTACCTGCTACTTGTGTAAGACCTAAATTTAATTTCCAGTAAAGCAAGCCCATGTACGTACAAACCCACACACACAACCAAGTTGAAACAGTTAGAGGCCCCAGGAAAAGGCAAGAAACTTCGGGTCCTCTGAGGCTTAATCTACATGGATATAGTTCATTCTGGTCAGTAGGACCCAAGAGGAAATTGATAGGCAGACATGGGCTCCAGAGGAGCTCTGGGAGTTCTGCTCAAGGTGGCACCGAAAGCCAACTCTCTTTATACACACCAAGGTCCCAACACCTTTCACATTTTAAAAAGAGGTGCTCCAAAGCCAGAGCTAAGTTCAAAGGCAACATAAACATCTCTGTGTGACTTATATTTTAAAGTTTAAAACGGGCAAGGGCCCGCTGGGTTGTGTCCTGGAATAGGTTGAGTCAGCAGGGGTTTCAAGAGTTATAGAATATCAGACAGGAAAGGTCTCCCTCCAGAGGAGTCTTAAGGGCCAGGGCAGAGCAAAGGGGGACACACTCATGACAAAAGGCCAACAAAATGTCATCGAACTCTTTCTTGGTGTCTGGGGAGTGAAGCTGACCCAGACCTCTGCCTGGTGTTAAAGCCAAGGGTATGACAGTCTTAGAGGACTGTGCAGGAGAATTCACAAAAGTGTCAAGTGAGGATGGACATAGGGGAGAAGGTGGAGGGAGAGGGAGAGGGAAAGGGAGAGGGAGAGAGAGATTGGGATCTCCAAAACCTGGAGTGAAAACAATGTTTCAAAATGGGAGGCAACAAAATCCGTGTTTAGGACACAAATTCTCACCAGTGAAATCAGGGCAATACAGAAACAGTTTATCTGTCCCCTGAGGGTTTCGTGGACTACAGAATGGGAAAAGGTCTTTACCAACCCAACATCTGACAGAGGACTGAACTGCAAAATACACAAAGAACTCAAGTAACTAGACATCCAAAGACCAAATAACCCAAATAAAAAATGGGGTACAGAGCTAAACAGAGAACTCTCGACAAAGGAATCTCAAATGGCCGAAAGTCACTTAAGGAGAAATGCTCAACATCCTTAGTCATCAGAGAAATGCAAATCAAAACAACTCTAAGACACCATCTTACACCTGTCAGAATGACCAAAAACTGTGATGACAGCTTGTGCTGGAGAGGATGTGGAGGAAGGGGAACTCTCCTCCATTGCTGGTGGGCGTGCAAACTTATACGGCTATTTTGGAAGTGAGTTTGGCAGTTTCTCAGAAAATTGGGAATCAATGTACCTTGAGACCCAGCAATACCACTTTTAGGCATGTACCCAAAGGATACACACTCACACCACAAGGACATTTGCTCAACTATTCTCATAGCAGCATTATTCAGAATACTCAGAACCTGGAAACAACCTAGATGTCACTCAGCTGAAGAATGGATAAGGAAAATGTGGCACCTATACACAATGGAGTACCACTCAGCAGTAAAAAACAAAACAATGACACCTTGAAATTTGCGGGCAAATGGACAGAACTAGAAAAAGCCATCCTGAGTGAGGTAACCCAGACCCAGAAAGACAAATATATTATGTACTCACTCATAAGTGGATATTAGACACAGAGTAAAGGACAACCAGCCTACAGGGCACACCCCCAGAGAACGTAGGTAACAAAGAGGGCCTAAGAGAGACATTCCTGGATCTGCCTGGGAAGGGGAAAAGACAAGACCTCCTGAGTAAATTGGAAGCATAGGGGCAACAGGAAGGGTGGGAGGGAGAAGGGAGGAGGGAAGGGGGTGGAGAAAAATGTGTAGCCCAGTAAAAGAAAATAAAAAAGAATATAGCATAGTGGGGAGTCCTTGGGTATCCTGGGCGGTGAGGATGAATCATTGCAAGTGCTCCCAGCTCACTTTGTTTCCTGTGCGGCTCTGTCCCTGATCGGTCTCTCCTGTTTATGGGAGAGAACAAGCCAGGTGTTCTCACTCCCTTAAACAAGTTTGTTTGACCCAGCTGCACCAGATGTGCGTGATCACATGTGGGCTGGAGGCATGTGGGCAGGAAGTACATTGGGATATGTGCTTGCCCCTGATTGGACCTGGTGGGAAATATGTAGCCTTATGGTTTTGCCTTTATAACCCTCTGCAAAGTGTGACTCAGACCTGGCCAGAGTCCATCATCCTGGCCAGTATTTAATAAAAGCTTGCTTGCTTGCTTCAAATATGGCTCAGAAATTGTGGTAGTGGTCTTATTCTCCACTTGTGGGATTAACAAACTATTGTGAGATGACTCAGCCCCGTGCCTCCTCTCCAGAGTCCACGTCGTGGTGTTGAATTTTCAGCCTCCACGAGTTAAGCACAACCTGTTTCTTCCTAAGCATTCAGCCTCCGTTTTACATCGATGCAACCCCCAATGAGCTAACACTTAACACTCTTCATGTTAGGAAAGAATTATCTTAAAAACAAGTTAGGACAGAGTGCAGTCTGAAACAAAGCAAAACGGCAAATTTATAAGAATGAAACAATTGGGAATCTTAGGAGTAACAATTATTGAAATGGGGAAAGTTGGTAAAGCTCACACTTGACACAAAGGGAGGCTTTGTCAATTGCAAGATATTTGGTGTAGAGGGTACTCTGACTAGAGCAGATGAGAGACACGGATGAGGTAGGCACAGGTGGAAATCCCAGAGGAGGGTACAGGAACTGAGAGCAACATCGGAAAACAAGGCAGAAGACTTGAACCCGCAAACACGTCCTCACATAGACACATTATGGCAAAAGTGGAAAGGGCTTTCTTTTACATTCACCAGCCAAGGACAGAACCTGCTCTCTTTAGAAAGAACCCTGCTCCGTTGGCCACTCAGTAAAGACCGGAAAGCTCATGAGCTAACATCACTGGAGTGCTGAGAGAAAATAAAGGTTTGGATGAATTTTCAAAAAAAAATCCAGATTTACATAGTCATAGGAGATGGCCAGTTCATGCTGCATCTGATATTGCTAGGGGTCTTAGCTGGGGTTAGCTTTGAGGTTTCCTGGGAATTTCCCATGTGTCCGGTTTCTACCTGATCCGGAAACAACCTCTTTTCTAGTACTTTCAGTACTGTCCCCCTCCATCCCTCCTCAACCTGATCACTCATGTTCCCATCCCCTCCCGTCCCAAGTCCACCCACTAAATCTCTTCTACTTCCCCTTCTCAGGGAGATTCGTGCATCCCCCCTTGAGCCCTCCTTGTTACCTAGTCTCTCTGGGTCTGTGGATTGCAGCATGGCTATTATTTACTTTACAGCTAGTATCCACTTGTGGGTGAGGACATACCATGTTTGTCTTTCCATGTCTGGGTTACCTCCCTCAGGATGATCTTTTCTAGTTCCATCTGTTTGCCTTCACATTTCATGATGCCGCTGATTTTAACAGCAGAGGAATACTCCACTGTACTAATGTACCACATTTTCTTTATCTGTTCCTCAGTTGAGGGACATCTAGGCTGGTCCAGGTTCTTGCTATTAAAATAAAGCATCTGTGGACATAATTGAGCAAGTGTCCTTGTGGCACGGTTGAATATTCTTTGGGTATATGCCCAGGAGTGGTAACGATGGGTCTTGAGGTAGATCAATGTCCAATTTTCTGAGAAACTGCTGAATCAATTTCCAAAGTGAATGTATAAGTTTGCACTCCCACCGGAGTATAACCGGGCAGTAGTGGCACACACATTTAATCCCAGTACTTGAGTTGCAGAGGTCGGTAGAGCTCTGTGAGTTCATAGGGAGTGCCAGGATAGGCTCCATAGTTACACAGAGAAACCCCGTCTCAGAAAACAAAAACAAAAAAGAATGGAGGATTGTTCCCTTGCTCCACACCCTCTCCAGCATAAGCTGCTTTTTTGAACATGCTACGAGGAGATGGTAAGATTAACTGCAACTTGATATGCCATGTTTTGTGTATGATCGTAGGGTGCCTTCCCTTTCTGGATAGAAATGGAGGAGTGGATGGGGCACAGAGAGGAAATGGTGGGAAGGTACTGGGAGGAGATTTAATTTAAAAAATATTGAAAAAAATAAAATAGAAAAAGATTCAGATTGAAAAACACCTGGCCTTTGTCAGAAAAGCTCCTACAAGGGTTAATGTTAGAGCAATGGCTCTCAACTGGGAAACTGTCCATTGAGAGGTGTGTGTGTGTGTGTGTGTGTGTGTGTGTGTGTGTGTGTGTAGATCAGAGGACAACTTACAGAAGTCCCCCCCCCACATGTATCTTCAGAATTAAATTCATGTTTCCTTGGAATTAAACTCAGATTTGATAGGCATGACAGTAGGCACATTTATTCACTGAGCCATCCCTGAAGCCCATAGTTTTAAACACTAGGAGAAGACAGATTGGGTGGTGATTTGATGTAGGTTTGGAGGAAGACAACCAGCGACAGAGTGCACAGGACACACCAGTATTTTCTAAAAGAAAAATCTGAGGTAAGCATGAAGAAAATGTTGATACTATTTAGGGAGTTACATGTAAGTATTAATTAGCCTTTGTAGTATTCTGAAAAATATTTTAAGAAAGGACTTAGAGAGATGGTTCAGTGGTTAAGGATACTTCTTGCAGAAGACGCAAACAGTGGCTCAAAAACTACCTCTAACTCCAGTTCTAAGGGATCGGATGCCTTCTCCTGGCCTCTGCAGGCTCCTACATGTACAGGTTGCACATAAACTCATAAACACACACACACACACACACACACACACACATGCATATGTACATATAAAAAATACAAAGAAATATATTTTTAAATTATATTAAAATATATTACTACATAAAACTATATTAGTTTTTAAAGTATGTTTATGTACCTGTAGGGGTTATGTAGATATGCGTGCAGTATCAAAGAGGTTAGAGGCTTTGGATCCTTCTGGGGCTGGAGTTATAGGCAGTTGTGGGCTTCCTGACATAGGTTCTGGGAACTGAACTCATAGGGGCTCTGAGCCATCTCTCCAGTCTCAACCATATATAGATTTAAAAATGAACTGGACACTGTCTTAGATACGATGGAAAAATTAGCACACACGATAGCAGAGGGTAGAAATGAAACCTGAATCCCTCCTCCTCATAAGAGTGGGTTTTTGTTTGTTTGTTTGTTTGTTTCAGTCCGGTTTTATCACCTTGTTAAAAATTCGACCATTTTGTGATTGCTTTAGATGATTGTATTTAACTATTTGTCTGATTTTTCTGTCAGAGAGACCCACATAAGGTAATATTTATCAAACAAAATTGCTCAACAAATAGATCAAGGATTGCATTCACACACACACACACACACACACACACACACACACACACACACACACACACACACACACACCTTTATTTGTCCCTTAGAAAGAGGCCACATCTGGAGGACACTGGGAAAGGAAGCTGCAGCCATGGTTCACATTGCTATCCTCAGGCTTTTCTGCCCTTGCTCTGCTGTGTAATCTGGTGGACAAGGAGTTTATCAATAATCACATCATGCCACTAGGATGCCAGACTCTGAGTAAAACCCAAGGAGGTTAATAGTACTTGCCTGGCTGCGGAAATGATGGAGGTGGAAGGAGTATTCAGTTAGAAGGTTGTTAGCACCACTCATTGCTTAAAAGGACTGGTTTTATTGTGACATTTTCATATACAGATGTCATGTATTTTCCTCTATTCACCCACCCCCTATGATCGTCTCTTATGCCTCATTTCTCCATCTTCTGGTCCCCTTTGTCTTTCCAAGTGATCCTATTTGGCTTTCCTATCTACCTGTAGATGGTAGTTTCCTTGTCCTGCAGCTGCTCAGTCCCAAATAACCACTCAGGCTTAATATGAGTTACACATGCTTATTACTAACTTACTCTTACATTTAAATTAACCCATATGAACTCGGTCACATGGCTGTTCCTTTACTAACATGCCTTCCTCATCTCCCACTCCCTCTGCATCTTCTGGCTACTCCTCTGATTCCCCCCTTCCTCATCCCATCATCCTCAGTTTGGCTTTCCTGCCTATTTATATCCTGTTTAGCTATTGGCCAGTCAGCTATTGGCCAACCACAGCAACATAACATGTATTCACACAGTATAAAGAAATATTCTATGGCAATTTGTCTGTTACCCCTCCATCCCGTGTGTGTGTGTGTGTGTGTGTGTGTGTGTGTGTGTGTGTGTATGAGTGCTTGAGTGTGTGTATTCATGTGTCTGTCCATCCATCCATCCATCCGTCCATCTGTCCATCCGTCCATCTGTCCATCCGTCCATCCGTCCATCCGTCCATCTGTTCATCTGTCCATCCATCCATCTGTTCATCTGTCCATCCATCCATCCATCCATCCATCCATCCATCCATCTTTCTATAGCTTAGAGTTCACATATAAGCAAATTTTAAGAGGCAAAGTAAGATAGCTGAAATAGAAAAACAGGGTTGTGTTGAACTGGCTGTGGAAATTCAGGTCAGGAAAAATAAAAGAATAGTGTATTTATGGTCCAGATGGAGTATGGGGGGCTTCTTAGAAAGTAGAGGGATTTTTTACACCCTACTCCCTATTTGATATGCTCTTCAGCCTAAAGGGTATGAAAGCTAATTCTAGCACTCCATCCCAGAGGGCATCTCCCTTCCTGATGCTATAGTTGAGTAAAAGCAATAAATGATGCAGGACACGTCAGTAGAATTGACATTCAGTAGTGTAGATGGCTTATGAATATAGATGGAACTCTCTCTCTCTCTCTCTCTCTCTCTCTCTCTCTCTCTCTCTGTGTGTGTGTGTGTGTGTGTGTGTGTGTGTGTGTGTGCATCTAGGGACAGCATACTGAGAAGGGTCATTGCTTTAGAATCCACATCTATAAACATTGGCTCACTTGAGGGGTTGAGCATAGCTACTGTCTCTTGATGCTCAGGGAAGTGCCCATCACGCTAGCTATGGGCTAATCATGTTCCTACTGAGTCTCTGTTCTCCATCAGTGTGGCAGTAAGTGCCACACTGATCCCTGTGGCAGTTGGGCAACAACTTTAATTGGTTTAATATAGTTTGAAAATCCATAATACTTTTCATTTTCCTATATATCCCAAAGCACCTAGTGCTTAGAGAAGTGAAGACCAAATTTTCTGAGGAATATAATTGGAGCAGTAAAGAGAAAAAGAACTCTGATAGCTGCAAAGGAAATCCAAAGAGGCTTCGCGGAGTCCCCAGTGATCTATAGAGAAGATGCCTACACAGCTAGAAGCTTCCGACATTTCCAACAATAGCAGCACCATGCACAATGGGTATCATTTACTGAGTGTTTCCTATGTGATTGCTCCACAGGAAGTGATGGCTAGTCTTCATCGTTAACTTGACTGGATTTAGAATCACCTAGGAGACACACCTCTGACCATGTCTGTCAGGCTTCTTTCAGAGACTCCTGAGGAAGGAAGATTCATCCTGAATTCAGGTCGTGCCATTCCATGAGCTGGAGTTCCTGGCTGCCTGAAAAGGAACAGCAGAGAAAGCAGGCTGGCTGCCAGCATGCATGGTGTTTTTCTGATTGAAAACACAGTATGACTGACAGCCTCACATTCCTGGTGCCTTGCCTTCCTGACATGATGGATTATATCCTTTCTAAAACCATGAACAACATATAAATTTGTCTTCTCTTGTGCTTTGTCACAGCAAAGAGAAAATTAACTCATATAATCAATTATCTCATTTATACCTTACAGCACCCACTGCGAGGTTTACTGTTATTATATTGAATCTAGATGGGGGTACTGAGGCTTAGTTGCCACACAACTAACAACCAATAGAATAAGGACACCAACTCCACTTCATGACTCTCAAGGGCCCAAGTCCTCAAATGCCATTGTTTAGAGGTTTAAATTTCTGTTCACAAAGTGGCTCCCTAATTTTTGAAAAGTTAATAAACCCCAATAATTCTTTACTATATGTGTAACACAACTTCCTCTAATGTCAGATGAAGTACAGTTAACACACAGCACAGAGAAAAACTGTACAAACAAGCACACGAATTAATGAAAGCATTTGTGTATCACTTGTTTCAGAACTTCATGAAGCTTGTCTCAAGCAGAATCCACCCCCTCCATCTCAGCCACTCACAAGCGTCACTACTTCGCTTGGTGTTTCATTTGAGTTTTATCCCATATTTCATTATCATTTCCCCCCCACCTCTTCTGCACCAGTGGACATCATCATTTAATCTTCATAGACATATGCTATGGTTTTCCAGGAGCTATTTAATCCTCAGGCTTTCCTTCCAATATTTTACTGGCAATTCACTTTGCAGTCGGTTTAGGTTGGTTGCCATGTAGAGTTTCAGTGTGGAATTTTCTGGCTGTATTCTAATGGTACAGGTCAGCATGTTCTTCTGCTTTCCATAGTTCTTATAAATTATCTGTTGGATCCAGAGGCTAATCCACCTGGCAGAAGTGGCCACATTCTCTGTCACTGGCAAGAGGCACATAGTTCCTGCCAGCATACAGCTTAGGTGATTATAAACAGCACTGATATTCTATTACTTCATCTTTGCAAATGACTGATGGTTTCTGTAAAGCATCATTGTAAATTCATTGAATTAGACATATTGGAAACTTTTACATCTATTGCAATTATACTTAATGAAGCTCAGAATGTTCTGTTGTGGACCTAGTGCAGCCTGTGTGATTTGGCTCTGGCCCTGTTACAATGAGATTAATAGTACTTGATAGCTTTTTTGCTATTCGGTATGTAAAATATTCTAAGAACATCTCTCTCTCTCTCTCTCTCTCTCTCTCTCTCTCTCTCTGTGTATGGCTGCACTCATGTCTATGGGTGTGTTTGCATGTGTGAGCATGTGCATGTGGATGCCAGAGGATTATGGGATTAGTTCCTCAAAAGCCATGCCCCATTTTCTTTTTGGAGACAGGGTCTCTCCTTTGGTCAGATATTCAGACTGCTTAATCTAGGATGTTCAAGTGACCCCAGTATGTATGTATGTATGTATGTATGTATGTATGTATGTATGTATGTGTATATATATATATTCTAGTCTTGTGCCAGGGATATGGCTCAGCAAAGTATTTGCTGAAAATTCTCTTTTCCAAGGACACGGGGCATACCAGAGTTTGATGACTCACACCAGTAACCCCAGCATTTGGAGGGCTGAGGCAGAATGAGCTTCATGAGTTCAAGGACAGCCTGGGCTAATTAGTGAGTTCCAGGGTAGCCTGGGTTACAGAATGAAAGGTCTTATCTCAACAAGCAAGTGAACAGCACAAAGAAGAAAACAGAAATAGGAAAATTCTTTGGCTTCCTTTGCCCTTCCACATATATATCCTGGACAATTGCAGTGCCATTGAGTCTAACACCATTCTTTTCCTTTCTTGCTAGGAGATACTGAGAACTGGCCTCACCATTTTCCATGACAGACAAGTGGTCTACCACTGAGCTATAGCCCCAGTCCACATTTTGAGTTATGCTTGAGAAAGTGTCTTATTAAGTTGTCCGGGATAACCTTGAACTCTGTAGCTGAGGCAAGGCTTGAAGTTACCATCTCCTGCCGCAGTTGCCTAAGTAGCTAAGAACACAGATCTACATCACTGGGCCTAGATACTACTTAGACTGATGATACATCATTTGGTGTGTGTGGCATCAGCAGCCAGGGTGTTTGACTTTAGCAATAACACGTGTCGACAAAACTCAGAGGTGTCTGAACTCTTCTGTGTACATACTCACCATTAATCCTCCCCTAGTCTCAGTATGTGATCAGAGTTGCAGGCATTCTGTGCTGTGGGTTTGGTGTGTAGGACATAGTTGTTTGAGTTGCTGTGTATATATAGTGCTCTGGTTCATGTAGTACATGATGCTATGGTCATGTTAGATCTTTGTCAGTTGATTTTCCCAGCAGTTCGCACCTGAAACAACATTCATTGGGCTCTGGCATGTCAATAACAATCTGTGCTCTTCATGACTGAAGATTAGCCATGCTGGATATTAGGGCTTTACATATTTTCTTTGTTTTGTTGCTAAGCTTTCTCCATTGTTTTCTGCTACTAAATTAGCTTTCTTTTGTCTGTTTTCTTAAAAATAGATTTATTCACATTTTATAAAGTTCATCGGTTTAAGTTACTTGAGTGGGTTGAAAAGCTTGCTTTCTTGTTCTGTCACTTTGGCTATGGCTCTGTGAGAAATCAAGAGGCATTCTGGCTATCTATTCCTTGTAACGGATTTAATTCTTGCTTGTCATAAAGTGTTTTTGGCAAAAGTCCAAGACAGTCTAATTTTATTTCACATCTTTTCTATTTATTGATCAATGGATTTTAAAACTTATTTTTAATTTTTTAAAAATTTAATTACATTTATTGTGTGTGTGCATGTGCACAAGTGTACATGCACACACACACATGCATGCTCAACATGTGTGCATGCTTGCAGGCAGGCACATACGCATGTACCATGTTATATGTGTGGAAGGCAGAGATCAACTTGAGAAAGTCCATTCTTTCTTTTCATCACATGGGGACTGTGGGACCTGGAGATTGAACCCAGGTTGTCAGGCTTGGTGACAAGTGCCTTTGCCAGCTGAGCCATCTCATTGGTCGATTTCTATTTATTTATTTATTTAGGTCAAGCAAATTACACAAATAGGTCATTAGGTCTTGCTTGTGTGGTCATTCAGAGTTGACAACGACGGGCATGGGTTGTGTTCCTTGTACTTGCAGCAATTTTTTGATTGCAAGAAAATTCCTGTGGGTTGTAATTCTTTTTAAATGGTGATGATTTTCTTGCCACATCGACAAAGCACTTGACAAGGGCAGCTTAAGGAAGAAAGGGTCCGTTTTGGTGAACAGTTTGGGTGTGGAGTCCCTTGTGGCAGAGGAGGGCATGGTGTCAGGAGCTGGAGGCAACTGGTCACATGTCTGCAGTCAGGAAGCTGAGAGATAAGGCTGGTGCTGTTTGCTTTCCCTTTCTGTTTATTCCTGGGATGGTGCTGACCATTCGGTTAAGTCCCTCCCTGTCTGCAAATGCTCACACAGACACAGACATACCCAAAGGGTTGCTCCCAAGGACAGTCTCAATCGACTCAAGTGACAAGCAAAACTAACCATCAAAATCCTGTTCCTCCACGTTGGTTTGTGGGCTTCTGCCTACTTCACTTGTTTTTAATATTTGTCTCTGTCTCAAACCAGTTCCTCCCTTTTCCTACTTGAGTTTTCCTCTCTTAAGCTTCCTAGCTCTTTGAAAGAATTACCTGTATATTAACTCACCCATGTGTCTTTTTGTTCCATATTCATTTTTTGAGATGTTTTATGTGTAATCTTTTTTCTGTGTTCTATAACCCAATTTTGAGTTTCTTATACTTTTGATTTGTGTTAGTCACCTTTGAAAGTTACTTTTCAAGTTGGTTTTGAAATAAAAAGTTGTGGTTTTGATCTTTTTTGTGTGCATTCTACCCCTTGGGAGACATCCTGCTGCCCTTTATGCTCAGTTTTCCTTATTATTACTTGGTGGAGGATTTAAACTCAATAAATTTCTTACGCTTTTACTGATATAAAATTAATTTTCATGTAAGTCTTCTAATTTCACCAAGCAATCTCTCCTGTGGTTTTGAATGGTGTTAAAAAGAATTACCAGTCGGTTTTTCTGAGGACAACTGCCTGTTACACACCTTATTTCTTTTCTCTGTATTTGTGCATTTTAATTCCATTTTTGCTCACTCATATAAAAGATCCCTACAAAAGTATAGATTCTGAATGCGTGTGGATCAGATATCTCCATTCTCATCCCAGCTTCCCACAGAAAGCTCCCATCTCCCCATCCCAAGCACAGTTGGAGAGGTAGCAATCTCCCAGTATATGCTGTGGCTGTTTTGGATTCTGCTCATACTAGTTACAAGTTTGGGGTTTTCTACGGTTACTTATTTGAGTGTTAGAATTCAGGAATTAGACTAAGGTATAGAAGTAAAGGGGTAAATTAGGGGTGTGGAGGAGAATAGGAGGTGTTGGGGTGTGGAATAGAAGGGAAGGGATTTATTAAGAATACTAGGGAGTGAATATTACGAAAAAACACATTGTGTGTATGGGGGATGTCACAATAAACAACAAATACCCCCCTTTGTACAATTGTGACCACATTGTTGAATGGCGGTGGTATGAGTGTGTGAGAAAAGAGAAGACTCCATTCCCAGCAGGAAGCTGGGGACCTAGGAGGTATGGCCAGGCTCAGGCTTCTAGAATCCCTACCTAGGACTGCCTCCCCCATTCACCTACTGGCTTTTCACATGTCCCCACCTCTTAAAAGTGTAAGACCATCTGGCAGGAGCCCTTCCTTGTGGCCAAACTCCCAATCCATGTGACCTTGGAGGGAGCATTGAGACCATGTCCAAACACAGCAGCCATCATTCAGCTTCCGTACTTGTTCGGAGGAGACACAGCTGAATCACAGCACATGATTTAGAGGAAAAAGCCAGGCATGGTTCAGTTCTGTTCTATGCGGCTTTAGAATTTAGGATGCCTTTCAGTGCAGACCCAGCCATGAAAGCAGTACCCTATTAAGAGAGAAGGGGGAGGGGATACTCTGTGTTATGTGGTGTTTTGCCGACATCAGTAACTAGCACTAGACAGAAGTGGCTGCCCTCCTTCCTCCTACCCTGCGTACTTTCTGTTCAAACAGTACCAGATCTTGCTGAGAGACTGACAGGCCGAGGATGGGTTAAGTGCTCCAGGCACACTCCTGAGGCACCTTTAGGAACAGATGGGCTTCTTTCTTTCTCCTTTCTCCCCCGAGGCAAATATTAACTCGGCCGGCTTCTAGAATTTATTTGTGTTTAAGGTATTTTAGCTGGAACCAAAGGGCATCTTTTAGCTGTTACAAAGCTAGAGAGCCCGGAAGACATAACCGGTTTCAGTTCCAATACTGCTGCCTGTCTGCCGCGTGAGGGGAACCTGCAAGACATGGCATGATCCTCTGGCCAAATGCCTCACAGACATTTGCAGCTGAGGGCCTTTCACACTTTAAAGCTTTGCTATAGATTTCTTTGCCTGATTGCTGATATATGATTTAGAGCAGGAAAGGATGCCGTGTGACCCCGACAAGGCTGTGCAAACACTAGTGCCCTGCATGCATTCGTAGGTGGAGTGACTATGTAAATTGGGCACTAGCTTAGTCTTCTCTGGTGAAGTACCAGAGTCTCTGAGATGCCCCAACAATGATTCATCATATCTCTTCAGGGTCCTTAACTGGGAGTTTAAGTTTTCCTTTCACTCCCTGCACACTAGAAAAGCTGAAAGAGTCGGCGTTTGTAGGCCCGTGTATGCCTCTCTTCTCTCTCTCTCTCTCTCTCTCTCTCTCTCTCTCTCTCTCTCTCTCTCTCTCTCTGTGTGTGTGTGTGTGTGTATTCATACAGCTACTGGTGGCTTCATGATTGGCTTGAGAGACTAAGGACTCACCCACCCAGTTCCTCTCTAGCCTTCCAATGTTTAATTGCATTGAGCCTTTTCAGCTCCAAAGCAGGAGAGAAGAAGCTAGCCTCACTGAGTACTGGAAATGGGAAAGGAAGCCATGGACCATCACTCGCTATTCTCCTAAAGCCCCTGTCTTGGGTTCCGCTTTGCCTTTACATTTCAGGGGTTCTAAGAGTAAGCTAACCTTTCTGCTGCTTGTAGAGAAAATGGTCAATGTTAAGCCTGCATACTGCAACAAAACAAAGATGCATCAGATGGTACCCTAACTTCACACACACAGGAGAACTTCCTTAGGGTAATTTCCATCCCCATGATGGTTTAGTTGGGGTCGGAGGTCCTCATCAGAATACAGGACAGTTTACCTGTATCCTGCTTCTTTTTTTAAGAGTCTAAGTGCAGATATCATTATAATTATTGATAGAATTATTCACTGTATTTAAGAAGGCCATGTTTAACCAATGACAGGAATAAAAAAATATGTTTCTGATCAGGCTTTGTGGGTGCTTACAAGATAGCCTCTTATTCTTGGCACGTAAGTCAGAATGTCCTCATTCTGCCTTAAAACATATTATTAATACAACTTGTCCCCTTTCCTAAAGAGAAAATGAAACAAAAACAATATATATCTGGCAAAAGTATTCTGTAATAAAGCTTAACATCTACATTCCTCATCTTCTAAGGCTGCATAATTTCAAGATAAATTTAAGAAATCTCTTATATACATTTTCTGAAATGATCTTTAGCACAGAAGGCGAGAAGGGCAGGCCTGTCTGCCTGTGACGTCTCTCTTCTCTTTACACCCAGCAGTGCCAGGGCAGGCTGTGTAAATCCCCAGACCCGAGGTGCATCCTGTCTACCTTAATTGTCTTATTGGCAAATACGGCCAAGCTCTTCCCCCCCCCCCCTCAATTCTGAGTTTTAAAGGACTTCCCAGCACAGGGCTGTGGAAAGCCCTGATGCTTTACTTTCCTGGGGTGCTGTCAACCATGACAGGTGAAAATGAAAACCTTCCAGGCCCATCTTCAGACTCCCTTGGGGCTGGCAGCCTGCGGTGTCTATGCAGATTGCCAATGTGCCTGGAGAGCTTGCACACCTTGTAATTTGTCACTGCCTTGGAAGAATCAGAGCAGGTAGCTACAGCGGTGTCGTCCTTGTTTGCAAGCACATGGTGCCAGGATGTGGGACCATTGGCTAGGCCCTGAGGACTTGGGCAAGATGTACAACCCTTCTGAGCCTGAGCTCTCCATCTGCAGAACACAGGGCCAGGTAGAAATGAGAGTCCAAAGGGTAAAATACGAGAGTGTTAAAGCTGGTGAATGCTGAATTACGGAAAAGCCTTACAGAAACCATTACGCCCGTGATCCATGTGCTTAACGCATGTCACACATCATTTGCTGGCGCTGATGCATCACGTCTTTCATTTCCCGTCTCCTCCACTCCTCCCCTGCCATCAATTACAGCCCTGGTTCTGTCTGCAGCTCTGTGCTCTCCCAGTGACTCTTTCTTCCAGTCTGGACAGATTCTGCAGGTTTCTGGTAATCCCCAGGGAAGAGTTAGTACAACGGAGCAGCGTGGTCTAAGAGCACTCAAACCTGTCCTAGGGAATGCTTTAGAATTCTCAAGTCTATTGCTGGAGATAAGCAGGGTGGGGGTACTTTCCAGAGGCCTGGATGTTCGGTGAGTAGCCAGCCACCCAGGAGGAAGCTCCCAAATCTCAAGAGGAGACGGAAAGCACAAAGGCACACATTTCATTTGCACCAAGCAAGAGGGGAAGGTGCAGAGAGAACGCTGCCCTTTGAAGACACCAGGAGAGACGGAAAATCACCCGTAAGAATGACACCAGAGAGGTTGGGGCTTGCCTTGCTTCCTCGTGTTTGGGATTGGTGCCAGCAGGAAGCAGGCATTTGGAGGAGCGAGGCCTCAAGAGCTCAGGAGGTTCTGACCTCTCTGCTCTGGTTCAGGGAGCAACTCCAGGAAGGTTCTTGATGGTACAGTGCCTCTGTTCCCTCCCCTGGAAAACAAGGGACGTAACCAAACTTGTGGTTGCTAATTCTCCAGAGCCAGGAGCAGGTTTTGCTGTCCTCCTGTGCATTCCCTGTTTCTGTTTGTCTTTGTCCTCTTACTTTCCCCAGGGTTCCTTCTGCCACCTGTTGGAGCAGAGTGACATCTCGGCTCTGTCTTGTGGAACCAGTCCCAACAGTAGTAGACAGAGTAGGTTATCACATCAATGTGTATATGCATGGTATGTGTGGGTGTGCATGTGTGTGTGTGTGTGTGTGTGCACGTGCGTGCATGCGTGTGCATGTGTGTGTGTGTGTGTATGTGTGTGTGGTGTATATGTGTGTGTGCATTCATGTTACATGAAGGAGAAATGGATTCTTTTCCCAAATGTCTCACCAGCGTGTAAAAATTTACTATTGATTTTTCTTTTTGACTTTTTTTTTCTTTTTGACTTTTTTTTTCTTTTTGTATTGCTCTGTAGCCCAGGCTGTTCTGGAACTCACTGGAAGACTGGGTTGGTCTGGAATTTCTGATTGTCCCTGACTCTGCCTCCCATGTTCTGGGATTGCAAGGTGAATTACCACACACCTAGTATTTGCAGAAATTCCAGCCACTCTGACAGCAACTCTGACACACAGTTCCAATCTGTCATGATTCTTCCAAGCATGTAACCCTTTCCTGACAGCAGGCTTTGAAGGCAAAGGGAAACAATCTCTGTGGCTCAGTCCAAAGCAGCCGCTCAGTGGTGGGGGACACAGGGACATGTTCTCATGCCCAGTTCTAAAACTGAATCATAGCCATGTGGAAATGAACAGTTTCCTGTGACCCCAGGACTGGGCCATACCCACTGCCCCGGGCTCACTGGAGTAAATTCTGAAGCCAGAAAGAACAGAACTGGGCTTGTAGCAGCTGCTTGCTGGATTTGGGATCTGAAGAATTGTGATTGACATGTGCACTGCCCATAGCTAGTTGACTGAAAGAAGACATTCCAGAAATGTTCCTGTTGCCACTGCTACAGCAAATCTGGTCCAGTGAGTGGTGGCTCTGAAGACCTCCAGGGTTGTAGCTAGTGGGACCCTCCCTTCCACCTCTATGTGGTTCAGATGAACTGAGATTCATTTTAACTCGCATCTGCCCTTGTCCTTGTTCTAGTCTAATGCCCAACAGCCCAGTAAGGAGCAAGGGAGCTCATTTTCACACATTAGCAAAGTTATTCAAGGGGACTCGCTCTCTCCATGGCTGCAGCTGGCACATTCTCTTTTAGGAAGCATGCCTGTGGCTGACAGCCTGCTTTGCACTTTAGTCCTTCAGTGATGCAAAGCTGGTCTGACAGGATTCAAAAGACCAAATTCCAGACAAGCCAGTGAGGCCTTCAGACTGTGAACCAGTGGGGATTGGAGCCAGGAAGGGTCATTAGAGGATGTTCACTCTGGAATAGGAGATGGAGCCAATGAGAATCCTTCAGGAAGAGTCAATTATGAGCAGATATGCAGACTTCTGGAATGAGGCTATGGACTGTTGATGTGGTCTGAAAATTCCCTTACACAGAAACCCACTTCATTATCAGACTTGACACTAGTAGGAAGGCTGAGTCCCAACTTTCTAGGCACTGAATTCTTTTCTGTGTATAATGGAATCTACTGCTAAGTCTCCATAAATCTCAGTTAATTTTCCATTGCTGTGGCCAAAACAAACTTGGGGAAGAAAGGGATTATTTTATATTATATTTCCAGGAAGGTGAGGGTGTATTATATTCCAAGGAAGGTGAGGGTAGAAACTTGGAGAAGGAACCTGGAGGCAGGAACTGAGGCAGAAGCCATGGAGGACTTTTGTTTAACAGCTTTCTTTTTATGACTCACTTGGCTTGCTTTTTTATACAGTCCAGGAAAATGCCTAGTGGTGGTACCAACCCACATCAGTCTGGGCCCTCCCACATCAGTCATTGCTTACAGGCTTCCTCTTCCCAGATGACTCTCTAGCTTGTGTCTAGTTAACAAAAACCAAACCAAACCAAACAAAAACAGCAAACCACCAAAATCAAGTCAGTATCCCTTCAGCCTGGAAGTATTTACTTAGACAAGGGTATAGCTATGGCTCCTTTTGGCCTGAGGTGTGGCACATGGCAACCTGTCATCTAAGAACATGGGTAGAAGTGACGTTAGCCACTTCCATACCTGATGATAGAGCCTTGTTCTGGTACTTCTCAATGCTGTCCCTGCTACCACCCTTTGTCCTTCTGGTCACAAAGGTAAGCTATCCCTTTGCATATTCTCTATAATGCCTGTGGCAGAAGGTTCTGGAAAAAGGCTTCTAGATGCACATGAAAGACAAAAGTCAAAACAAAGTAAACAAGCTTCCACACTGTTCTTGCACCATTGCGTTTGGTCTCCTCCTCAAAGACCCTACCAACAGGCATATCCTACAGCTGAGTAGAGTGTTTGACTAAGTTCTCACCATCCCATAGGTTGGAGACTTGCTGCTTTGAGAATTGAAGACTTAATTATCCACCCAATGTCAGCATTTGAATAATGAGTCACAATATGAATGGACATCCATCTGGTTTGATTGTTGAATTTCCAGAAAGTCAGGCTCCCAGAGGAAAGACAAGGACATAGACATTTTGATGAAGGGGAAGGCCTGATTGTGTCTACAAAGTGAAGCCAAAATTCATGCCATGTCTCCCTATGGTCCAGTTGAACTGGATTTCCTTGTAGGAAGGATGTTGAAACTGGAAGAAGTCTCAAAATCAACTAGGTCAGTGGCTTTCAGATCCCATTTGGCAATGGCAATAATTCTAGTAATGGAATATTACATAGAGCATTCATAACAGGGCTTGTCTCTTTGAAGAGACCAACAGATCCTCTCAGCATTGCATAGCAAATCAGAGGGCAGCCATTTTGGTTGTTCATTTCACAGGTGAAAAAACAATGGGGCATGGAGTGTCGTTGAGATGGTAAATGGCAGAAGGAAGCCACAGGCCCTGACTTTCAAAATTAGAGTTATTTCCATTGCGTGGATGTGTTAGAGTTTTTAGAGAAACATAATCAACAGGAGATAGAGAGATGATCAGTGGATAGATAGTAGTCAGACAAATGATAGATGATAGACACTAGATGATAGATGATAGAGACAGCAGGTAAATAGGTGATAGATTCCTGATAGTAGATAGATGTAGATGACCGATAAATAATAGATAGGTGGATGGTAGATGGCATGTAGATAGATAATAGATGGTAGATAATAGAGCTCTCTTATGAAGAATTGGCTGATAGAGATATGGAGGATGAGTTCCTCAATCTATCTTTTAGCCAGTTTGTGTCTCAGGAAAGATGATGGGATAATTCCATCCATCCCCAAGGGCTGTGAACCATGAGATCTAGCAGTCAGTGGCAGAGGGAGATGGTTGTCCCATCTCAAGCAGAGGGAAAATTACTTTTCCTGTGTTTTTATTTCATCTGGGACCAGTAGAGTACATTATGCCCCTTCATTAGTGAGTGTGGTCCTCTTTACTCACTTTACTGATTCAAACATTATCTCTTCCAGAAACACCCTCACAGCTACACCCCAAAGTGAAATGCTTCGCTAAGACCTGAGCCTTTCTCAGCCTAGCTGAGTTGGCTTTCCCTTTTTGCAGTAGCAGACTTCGAATTAGCTGCAGAGCTCAGATGTTCAGCTAGGGTAGAATAACACAAAGGGCAATTACTTACGGTAAGCTTTAAATTTCTGTATAACACATTATCAACAAGTTCAAGTTTGATCTATTCATCTATTCATCGTCTCAGATTTGTAGCCTGGGTGGGTGACTTAAATCAGGCTCTGGGGTGGACTATGCTGGTTCTTGGAAGCCATTTCTAGGCCCCTTCAGGCTGAGAGCAGAATTCAGTTCCTTGTGGGTTAGGAGCATACATAGTCTCTGCTCCCCTGCTGGCTGTCGGTCCTTCTCAGTCAGTGGCCACTGTTGTCCTGAGGTCATTCCTCATGACCCATGCATGCTAGCAACCAATAACTTTCTACTCATCAAATCTCTCTTTTTACCCTTTTGTTCCTACCACTTGAAAGGCTCCATGTCACCAGGCTAGGCCATCCAGTATCATCTCTCTAACTCAAAGCCAACTGGTTAGTAACCTTAGCGACATCTGCAAATACCTTTAGACATGTGACACAGCATTATTGGGTGATAAAGGGAGCCTACTAAGAAGCCTGCCTACAACTCTTATGTAGCTACAACTAATCCTAGGATACACCACCTTCTCTTGGAACATCTGAGAACAGTGATAATGTGTGTGTGTGTGTGTGTGTGTGTGTGTGTGTGTTTTCCTGTGACAATCGCTACAGATTTCTTATGCCATTTACTTGAGTAGAAAAGCCAGCTTGGCCACAGTATTTTGTTTCATTTTCACATAGTGTGGAGGGAAAAGGTAGGCATTCAAATCTGTAGGGTATGTCCACTCAGTAGCAGCTCTGTCAGGGTGAGACAAGGTCCCAGCCCACCCTTTAGGCTCTTCCAGCCCATACTTAGAAAGACAGGAGGCAGGCTTGGGGTCCCTGGTTTCTCAGGCTGTCAGGCCCCGATTTCTTCAGTGGACCTTCCTCATATAAAGACAGTGGCAGTAGTTTCTTGCAATGACAGCAGAGGGGGAAAGGGTAGTTTTACTCAAGTTGGCATGGCTGCATAGGGCACCCAGTTTAGTGCCTTTTCTGACCCCTCAGTGAACACAAAGCTCTGCTGCTTTCTCTGCAGTTTCTTTGCTCTGGCTTCCATCTCTGAAAAGTCATCCTTAGTGTCTTCAGTTTGCCGTCCTGCAGCCCAGCAGAAAGGATTGCTAGTTGCATTGCGCAGACTGATGAAGATGAGATATTGCAGAGTTGAGCATTGCACCACCAGTCTCTGGCAGAGAGCCCCAGAGGAGATGGTTTCCATCAGCAGAGCAACTTGAATTGATGAAGACAGGACTGAGAAAGAAGGGGAGGACAACAGATGGTGACATGGCTACCTGCCCTGCTTTCTAAACTGTTTTTGGTGGGCATGGGAGTTTTCATTGTGTACCAGGTCTAGGTATCACATTCAAGGTCTGAGTGTGAGTCTGTGACCAGATTTCCTAGAACTCAATAGTAATCACCCTGCCTCAGCCTCCCACGTACCAGTATTGCAGATATATGGCACCACACCCAGCAAGAAAAACTCTTGGAGAAATTGCACTTTCTGACCGCATTTTCTCACCAACTTTAGGCTGTGTAGAATGTTTCACAGCCATATTTCTTATAATCAGCACTAGAGGAAGCATGCTGGCCTTTCTCTAGTGATAGTTGCTTGCTACTGGTGACAATCAAGTACGCTGGTAAAGAATCTGCCTCTGATATCTTTCTAGAGCACACCCAATGAATGGCAAGAGAGAGAGGCAACATGTTCCAGCTAGCTTTGACTATCATCTTGACAGCCTAGAGTCATCTGAGAAGAAAGCCTAGATTGAGCATTTGCTTAGGTCTGATTGGCTTGTGAGCACATGTCTTTGGGGAGGGTCTAATCCACTATGCACCAGGCCATTCTTTGAGCAGGTAGTCCTGAACTGACTAGGAAAGCTAGCAAAGCGTGGTGCAGCAAGTTCTGCTTGGTGCCTCTCTGAAGTTTCTGTCTCAGAAAGTTCTTTCCTCCCCTACCTTGCCTTTGGTCCTTGTGTTTAGTGCAGCAACAGAAAGGGTTCTAGAACACCACCTGAACTCTGAGAGTGTTGGTAACATCTGTACTCCCACCAAGCTTCTTGAATTCTAAATTTTAAACTTTTTTGTTTTTAGAGAGAGAGCCCTGAACTGACTATGTAGGCAAAACTGGCCTTGAACTCTCGATCCTCCTGCTTCTACTTCCCAAGTATTGGGATGACAGTTTACAGAGGCATTTCCAGATCTCCAAATTCCAAAGTTCTAATCAAACAGAAAACAGTGGAGGCAAAATTGGTAAGGGATGCTGGAGATGCTGGGGATGCTGGGGATGCTGGAGAGTGTGGACTCCTTAGCCAACTTTCTGAAGTGCATCCTCTGAAGATGCCTTTGAGTTGGTGCTGCCCAGTGGGCTTGGGGCAAAGCCAGATCTCACAGTGACAGGATTCTGAGAGGGTGTGCTGGAGTGGGGAGTCCAGAATCCTCAGATTTAAGAGCACTTCTTTTTTATACAGTGAAGGTCTCTGGATTTCCACTTGTAAGACTCCAAGACTACCAAACTAGGCCCTGGTTAATCTAGACATTAGGGGTTCACAGTTAAAGAGCAGAAGTCTCTGGGTGCTGCCAGTGCCATCACGTCAGGTTTCAGTCATTTTCCCTTGCAACTCCCTTCTCTTTGAAGGGATACCACTTACAATGGGCCTATTAGAGCCCTAATTGAGTCGTTAGTGCGCCAGCCATTAGCAGTTGCTAATGAGGGAATTCAAGGGATTATAGCATCAATTATCAAGTTTGACTTCTGAGTGTGGCTGTGCCAATGGGTTCTTGTGAGAGTATCTAGAAAGTGTGACAGAGAGAAGGAGAAGAGCTACTGCATGTGGCCATGTCCCGCCTGTACGCAAGAGAAGCTGGTAGCCCTCAGGTGTGACTACCTGGAGAAAGAAAGCATATCCCCAGCCTAGCCCCACTGTGAGCCTCTCTGCTCAGTCTATACACCCCCCCCCCGCAAAGATAAGGGCCTTCTCCCTTCCCTGTGCATCTCTCCTCCTCCTCCACTTCGCTGCTTCCTCCTGTCATCACCTCATCTGTGGCCTTTTAACAGCTTCACCTGAAGTCTTCCAGGTTTTGTTTTTAGCAGCATCCCATCAATGCTGACCCTGTGGCATTCCACCTTAAAAACACCCCTTTCTCCTTCTTTTCCACCCCCTCCCTTTCAGTCTTCTCATCTCCTTTCCCTTCTCCTCCTCTCCCGTCCTTGGATCTTCTCTTACACTAGTTACTCTTATCATCCCCAGGGCACCTGAATCAAGACACTCCTCCGTCCATCTCCACTCCATCCATTCTATGTCCAAATCTTTCTCTTCATTTTTATGAATGACTTCAAAAGTCATATTGGGTTGTCACTCTGGCATATCTTTTCTTCAGCGATCACTGTGTGTTCTAGGATAACGGACAAGTCCCTAAGCATGGAATGGTGAGACTTTCATGATCCGGGACTTCCTTCCATCTCTATCTCCTATCTCACATTTGTCTGCTTTTCTTGACTAGCTGTTTTAGTTACGGTGCTACTGCTGCGATAAAACACCATGACCAAAAACACCTTGGGGGGGTGGGACGGATCTTGTTTTGGCTTGCGACTCTCAGGTTGCACCCCATCACTGTGTCAGAGCCGGATCTGTAAGTGGGTATTAATGCAGAGGCCATGGAGGAACGCTGCTTATTGCAATGGTTCTCAACCTTCCTCAGGCTGTGGCCCTTGATACACTTCCTTAATACAACTGTGGTGGCTCTCAGCCATAAAATTATTTTCATCACTGCAATTTTGCTACTCTTATAAATTGTAATGTAAATACGTGACATGCAGGATTGTCTTAGGTGACTCTTGGGAAAGGTTATTCAACCTCCAAAGGGTTGTGATCCCCAGTTTGAGAACCACTGGCTCATTGGTTCATTCTTTATGGCTTGTTCAGTCTGCTTTCTTATACAACCCAGGACCATCAACGTTAGCACTACCCCCAACCCACAGGCTGGGCCCACCTACATTAACCCCTAAAGAAGAAAATGCCTTAGAGACTTGCTTGCAGGCAATTTGGTGAAGACTTTTCCCCATTTAAGGTTCTTCTCCCCAAATATGTCTAGATTTGTGTAGAATGACAGAAATCAAACTGGGTGCTGTCCAAGGTAGCGGCAACCCTCCTTGTGTTTCCCCCGAGTGTCGAGCTGTTGGGTTTGCACCCATTGATACAGCTGCCTTTTCCCTCTTTGTGACAGATCCTTTAAACCACAGGAATGAAGACTTCCTAACTCACCCCTCCCGCTTGTGTGCCCTAAGAGTATTTCTTTCACTGTACCTATACTAGTTGTATAATTATCTGATTCCCTCACCGGACTGTGAGATAATTGAGTGCATCTGTTTCAATATCTAGTTCTGAAAACCCCAACGTCTAGCACATAGTGCTTGTTACACCATACACATCCAGACAGCTACCACAACTATAGTGTGTGCTTAACTAATGGATTAGAAAATTGATGAAGTTTTTCATAGCTCATTTCACAGATCTCTATGACATGCATTTTATTATCCTATGTGGGACTATAGTTGTCCATAATCTAGTTGTTAGTTGTTTACAATGTACTTCTTTGGAACCCAAAGAGAACAGTCTGAGTCATTAGAGCTACCCACCCTCTACCCCCGTGGCTCAGGGTGCAGTCTTGGGATCCATGAAAGCTTACTGAGTTGATATAAAATCTGCAATAGCTTATGATTGCCTTGCTCTACTTAGACCCTGGCAGTGGAGGCTTGAAAATATCAAAGACTCAAGAGTTTACTATTTCTGTTTGCATGTTTTTTTGTTTGTTTGTATTTTTTGACACAAGTTTTCATGTAGCTCAGGTTGGCCTCAAACTCATTATGTAGCAGAGGCTGGCCTAAGCTCCCAATACTCTTACCTTTGGCTTCACCCCCATGGTGGGATTATAGGTATGTGACATCACATTTCATTAATTGTACTTGTGTTGAAGAGCCCAACCATTATGACACTTCTCAAGTATTTGGATACAATCATGGACAAAGGATATCAGGTCTCAGCTCAGTTGTGTTGAGATCAATTGCGGAGACGATACTTTGCATCCCAACCAGCTTCATGCACTAACAATAGTGATCATTCATGTCTGTGTGGCTGTAACTATGCCAAGTGCTTTAACCCTTGACTTCCCTGTTTGCTTGCGGTGTGGTTGTCACCACCATCTTCAGTGTGTGTACTGTTTGGTGTGGCGTATATAGGAGAAAACCATGCCCTGCCCAGAACTCAGCTAGGCTACCTGCTATCACAGCTCTGGACTGTCACCCCGTAGTGACACATTGTCTCACAGGCTTGTTTGATTAACATAAATTAATTATTTCTTCTAGGAGGTAAGATTTTCTACATTTTCCTTTGCTCTCCATCTGTAAATACTGAAATCCTACTAAGACTTGGCACATCAAAGCCTGCCAGATCAGACCCAAAGAGATTAAAAACCACAGATTGAACTGTTACCTGAGGCCAGGGGGCTTATTTTAGCACAGAATTCCTTGAAGTTTGAGACTTCCCATATGGAATCACAAAGTCTCAAAATGAGGACATGTACTCTCTTTCCTACCTCAAGCAACTCTTTTGGCATGCAGTAGGCACATAATAAGTGCCACGCAGCAGGAACAGTTCAGCAGAGATCTCTAGGACCATGGTAGTGATTCTTTTTATGTGTTTCTAAAGGGCTGACTTTTCCACAAGCCACCAAGGACATCTTTAACACCCGACCTTCAGAGTTCTCTTTGTTCCAGCATTCTCAGAGTTCCAGAGAATGAGATTGTAGCTTTGTGCTGCCACCTCCCTGAGCAGTTGGCACTCACCAAGAGGCAAGCTTTTGAGACAGGATCAGAATTTGGGGATAGGCAGAGGAATTTAGAGAACCTCAGCTTTTCTGGCCCTGCAAGTTGCCTCATGGTCCCCTAGCCATTATGAAACAAAACACATACACTTCATTAGCTCTACAAAAATGTGCATCTAACTGCTATGAGTGCATACTTTTTTTTTTTTGCCTTGAGTATGTTACATTGAATCACTTATTTTTACCACTCTGTGGATGAGCCCATCCAATTCTTTCCTGAAATTAAGGCACAACATTCTTGCAATGATGTTTGAATCATGCTCTATTGAATCAAATGTGTTCTTTAAGGGGAATTTTTGCTGAGATAATTGTAGCATTATCTGCTGTTTTATGAAATGATATACAGATACTTTTATTCTTTACTCAGTTTCTCCCAGTGATAACACTATTATCAACAATGGGATGCTGGCGCTGGAGAGATGGCTCAGACATTAAGGTGGCTTGGTGCTTTTGCAGGGGACCTGAGTTCAGTTCCCAGTACCCACATGCACCAGGTGTCTCAGAACTGCCTGTGACTCCAGGATCTGCCTCAGCAGGTACCTGTACTTATGTGTACACAGACACGGAATTAAAATAAAATAAATCTTTTAAAACCAAAATACTGGTGTTGATAAAATGCACAGTCTGCCTGTTTCTCCATTTCCTTCTCTCTCCCTCTCCCCTTCCTCACCCTCCTTTCTTTCCCTTTCAGCTCTTTGCTATAGTTTGAATACATAATGTCCTACAGATTTATGTGGTGGACATCCAGTTCCCAGCTGGTGGTGCTGTGTTGGAAGGCTTTAGAGAGTGGGAACTATCCAGAGTGGCTCACTGGGAATATGTCTTTGCAGGCAGATCACAACCTGGCCCTGCCTGTTCCCCCTCTCTGCTTCTAGTCCACCATGAGATGAAGTTCCTCCGCCACAAACTCTCGATGCTGTTATGACCTGCCCAGGTCCAGGAGAGAACTTTCTGAAACCATGAGCCAAAGTAATCTCCACCCCTCCACACGCACACCTTCACCTTGTTTTCCTGGGTGTTTTGGCCACAGGGATAGATGAGCAACTCTGATTTTCCCTGTGGCTGTATCAGGCATGCAGGTTGTGTGTCCTCGACTGCCACCAGGTTCTGCTCAGACCCATCAGCATCCAGCCCGATGCCTTTCATAGTCACACCCTCCCCTTACCCAGTGCCGATCTCCATGACATTCCCATGTGATCTTGAACAGCATCATATTAAATGCTCCAAGTATTCCACTGTATACTGCACCTTTCTCTTCCCCCTCAACCTGTGTGTGTGTGTGTTTGTGTGTGTGTGTGCGTGCATGCCATGCCATGCCTGTGTGTATGTGTGTGTGTGTGTGTGTGTGTGTGTGTGTGTGTGTGTGTGTGTGTGCGCGCGCGCGCTTTGGTAACCGAGATCTTACTTTGTACCAATTCTCCTCTTGATAACTGAGAGCTTACTTTTTTTTTTTTTTTTTAACCAATTCTCCTCCAAAGTAAATCAAAAGCTTCTTCAAAACCTTGAACTTAGGAGCAGAGAACAGAGCCTGAACAGGACTGGCATGTTCTAAACTATGTGATGCTGTTCCCACAGGTGACTTTGAAAGCAGAGCAGTAAAACTATCAAATGGAGTTGCCTCTTGTCCCAGCCACTCACTCACAGACAGCAATTATCCAGAAGTGGAAGTTCTGGCTTGTTTCTGTGGTGGTCTGAATGAGAATGGTCCCCATGGGCTCTTATATTTGACCACTTGGGTCTCCACTGGGTGGAACTGTTTGGGAAGGATTTGTCAGAGTGGCCTTGTAAGAGGAGGTATGCCATAGGGGTGGACTTGGAGCTTTCAAAAGCCTCTCTCTGTCCCCAGTGGGCTCTCTGCCTCCTGCTTGTGGTTCAAGATATGAGCTCCCAGCTGTTTGTGCCACCCTGCCTTCTTGCTGCTATCATGGACTCTAGTCCTCTGGGACATAAACCCAACTAAATTCTTTCCTTTGTAAGTTGCCTTAGCCATGCTGTTTTGCCACATCACTAGAAAAAGGAATTAAAACAGTCTATAGGAGACACGAGACACACTGCCTAGCAGCCTCTTCTGGGATGGTTGTGGTAAGAGGTAGAGAAGGTGAAGAATGCGAAGATGAGGCCTGGGTATCAGGTGGTAGTGGGGACAGGAGTAGGTCTGTCCAAGAAATTTGTGGCACATAGCTACCGGACACTCTCAGAAGGGAGTGTGGCACCCTAGGACAGGGCTTCTTAATTTTCTCCTGTGATCCCCTTCCCCCTAAGAAATGTTTACACGATTCTGGGTATATTGGGACATAAAATAGGAATATTGGGCTGGGAAGTTGGCTCAGTGGGTGAAATCACTTGCTGTTCAAGTGTGAGGATCCGAGTTTGAATCCCCAGGACCTGTTTGGGGTTGGACACATAGTGTGAAGGTCCATAATCACAGTGTTTCCTTGGGGAGAGAGGGGATGGAGCCAAATGCCAGGAAGCTGGTGGGCTATCTAACTGCTGTACACAGCAGTAACACAAGAAGGAGACCCAATCCCAAAAAAAGATGGAGGATGAGGACTGACAGCTGAGATTGTCCTCTGACTTCCACACATGCTTCACTTGTCTGCATGCACATACATGAATGTATGCACATATGTGTTGTACATACATGCCACATGTTTATGAACCAAACATCAGCTCATAATGAATCATAAAGGATTTTATTTGATGTGCATATAATTATATTATTTGCTAAAGACAAAAAGTAAATTTGCATATGAATTAATGGATATGCTTGTTTGTCTAATGCAACATTATACAAAGACATACTAATTTGAAGCTTACATGCTGAGAAATGATGATCTGAAAATATTAAAAGACATTATTTTCCATAATTAAACCATTATGTTTCTATAAGAGCAGGAAATTTTGCATGTACAGTAAAAACATTGCAATTAATTCACGCCGTGGGCTCAGATTGGGACTGCAGTGTGTCAAGCAGCATTTGTTTGTGGTCGATGGTGTGAGGACATGTGCAGGACAAAGTGAACATGCTGTGTGTGCAGGACAAAGGCTGCAGTGACATTGTGTGATGTAACGTGGGCGTTGGCAAAAGCACCTTGGGCTCATTACACATTTGATTTTGAATTAATTCAGAAATATTTTCTTTCTCCCCATATCTAGTTACAACCCCATGTAGGGTCTTGACCCGAGTTTGAGAACTTTTGCTCTAGGACTCATCCACTGAGGAGGAGGAGAAAGATAGGTTAGCAGGTTGCAAAAGACAGCAGGTACCTCATGGAGACAGATACTAGATCAGGACCACAGGAAGGAAATAGGAGAATCTTGCTAAAGTAATTAGAGGACAATAAACTATTCCATATGAGGAAATTTAATCCACATAGATTCTGGAAGGACTACCCAGCCCCAGATGTGGGAGGGGCATCCAACTCCCAGATGTGGGAGAGACATCTCACTCAGTTAGAGGCCAGCTAGAAGACTGGGTGTCAGGAAATTCCATGGGTTTTGTGGAAGTTGTGGTTGGTTCATGGAAAGGGGTCTGTTATAAGAGGGGGTGTTCCAGGAAACGGGGGTGGCTTTGGGTCCAGAGTGCCTTTCTTGGTGTTTCATGGCACCTTGGAGTAGCCCTGCTCCCTCCCAGGCCTGATATTTTGAGTTCTCCTCAAGCACTCTAGTTCTGCCTTCCCACAGGGATGGAGATGTCTTGGTTCCTCTTACCCAAAGGATAAGCTTGCTCACCCATCCCTGCTCGCTAGAGTACTGTGATTAGTCAGATTTTATATCTGAAACATAGATCCCATGGCTGAAAGAGATCCACAGTTGTTCCAGAACTTTCACTATCTTCTTGCTATGGTCTTACTCAAGAGGGCTCCATATAGATAAAATTCTCCAGATGTGGCTTGCTGGGCACAGCCTTAAAACCATAGTGGAACACGTGAAAGGTCCAAACAAAACATAGCTGCCAAGGATTCTGTCATGTAGGCCCTCACATATCTCCCTGAAAACCTTAATGGCCAGAAAAGTCTTCCCTAGCTGTGCTCCAAGCATTCTCATTAGCTAGTTGTTCTGTAGCTTGTGGCCTTGATTACTGCTTTCTGCAAGTCTGGGAGCCCCACCAGTGAATTGCATATAGGTGTGAATGAGGGAGTGGGTAAGGAGACAGAGAACATGAGGATGGATGGGGATTTGTGTATAGGATACCCTGTCTCTGGAAGCTGCTGCCTCCTCTTCCTCCTCTTCATCCCCTCCACCTTTCCCTTCTCCTCCTTTTCCTTCTCTTCCCTTCTCTCATTCTTCCTCTCATTCTTCCTCTCCTCTTTCTCTTCCTGTTTCTCTTCTTCCTCGCCTTCCTCCCCTTTTTGTGGTACTGTTCACAGAACCCAGGGCCTCACACATACTGGGTCAGAATCCTGTCATTGAGTTACACCTTCAGGCTTTTAAAAAGAGGACTTACAAAAAGAAAGTTCTCTAAAGTTCTCAGTGAAGAGCCCTGGATGTCTTGAACTTGCTACCCTCTGGCCCCAGCCTCCAAAACAATTAGGGTTACAGGTGTGCATCACTAGGCCTGGCTGCTTGTCTTTGTTTCTATTTGTTCAGCTCATACCCATGAAGAGAGGGAGTGTCCAGGTCATAGAACTTCCATTGACCACAGTCCCCAAAGGCGGGGGACTGCCCCTGACCTTTCTCAGCCTACGCTCCATTCTCAATGTATTAGACCCGTGTGGGAGGTTTTGTTGCTGATTCAGGCCTGGGTACTGATGGAGAGCTGGTTCTCCTGGATCCTACCCAGAGACTATCCCCAGTCAGCAGTGCCCTATACTAGCAAGAGTACAGGGAACAGGTGCCTGGCCCTCTGTTACTGCCTGTCCTGGCAAGCTGGGAGTCTGGCTGGCCTAGTGCCCGGCTCATTTCCAAGAGCTGCTAGCTAGATATTTTCTGGGAGGGAGTCTTGGCAAGAGGAGGCAGCTTGGCAGAAATGTTGCCCAGGCCCTTTCACCCACTGCACTGTGGCAATGCCGGTTTATTGCCCCGGTGGAGTTTGGTTTATGACAGCGTATTAGCGAGCTTATTCCTCAGGCTGTTCCTAGTAGACTAGCTGTAGAAAAGGCATGCAGCACCTCTATCACTAGAGGCAGGATGGGATGCTTATTGTATTTCCCTAACTGCAAGGCAAGGGAAATTTGATTTATTTTAGAGTTAATCCATCACCCTCTGGCATCCTTTCAAGACAGGCCTTGAGCATAATTGCAGGATCTGGAGAAAATGGGGAAGTCAAGTTCAATTTATTCCATTAACGTTTTAAAAAACATTTAATTACGGTAAAAACTGAAAAGCACTTAATATGACTAAGACCATGGTTTTATCTTCTCTGAGTGTTCATCCCACCAATCATTGTCTTCCTGCTGTCACTGCCATATTAGGGCTCCGCTAGCTGACTTTGATGGTTCCCAGGAGTCTCGGTTCCATTACTTCCTTAGCTGGCTGTGGCCAGGAGCACAGTGGTAAGATGTTTGTCTGTTTACCACCTCTTCTGTGGCCATGAATCCATTCTTTCTTTCCTGGATGATCATTATATCTTTTCTCTTCTTCCCCTATTGCCTCCAGCCGGGGAAGGTCAGGAAGGGCTCTCTAGGCAGGGTCCTTGTCAGCGCCGGGCACTCTGCAGCTGTAGGAGACTCACAAGTAAGACCACACAAAATGAATTCAAAGAAGGTAGTTAGTTGTGGGAAAACAGTATTTTATAATATTTCTTTATACTTATTTTATCACTAGGTATTGATTTTATTTTGAACTTCTCATTGGATGGTGGAAGGCAGACCAACGGCCCTTCAAAGATGTCCATCTCCCTATCTTCAAGGTATGTGTGTGTGTTGCTGCCTTCAACTCAAAGACTTGCAGGTGGAATTGGGATTTCAAATCCAGTCTCTTCAGAACATCAGACACAGGTGAGCTCTTGTTCTCAGATGCTCTCTGTTTTGCTTTTGTTTTGAGGATGCTGGAGACTGAACCTAGTGCTTTGTTTATGCCAGTAAATGCTCCACCATCGTGCTACAAGCTTTCCTTTATACATGGGGTTACATGAAATTCCTAGGTTGGCCTTGGACCTGAGGTCATCTTGTGTCGGCCTTCTGAGTAGCTGGATTTACCGTCCTGTGTCACCAGTCCCAGGTATAAGAATTCTCCAGAATTCAACAGGGAACAGAAGACAGATTTGGAGTTATGAGAGGACTCAGTCTTCCATTGTTGCCTGTAGAGATGAAGGGAGGTATCAACAAGCCAGGGATGGTGGAAATCTAGAGAAGGAAGAGTCAGTAAAATGAGGCGTCTGCAAATGAACATGGCCAGGCCACACCCTGCTCTTTACCAGGGAGACTTGGTTTGATCTTCATATCCACAAAGCTACAGGGTAATATGTCTGTGTTTTCACCAAAGTCAGTTCACAGGGGTAGGGAAATTTCCCAGGTCCTGCCTGGAGCTTGGAAAAGTTATCACTGCATTTGTTTCTGAACATCTGCCAGATGAATGGTGTTGGGAACCTGGCCATTGCCTATGATGAACCCAGAGAAGATACTATAGCCCAGTGCCCAGGGAGGGTCTGGACAAGGAGTGATCTGAGCCCTGTTAATGATGTCTCTGAGCTCCTTGGATTCCAGTAGATGCAACAATGTTACACTGTAGTTGATATGAAGAGTAAGTAAGTTAATATTTGCAGATACATGTAACCATGCCTGGGATATGGGAAAGAACACTTTAGTTGTTATCTGTCCTCATTGCTGCTATATTCTGGGCTTTCAGGGAAGATTTTAGGGACAAAACATACTTTGGGGAGGGGGAAATCTGGTAGGCTAATGAACATGACCAAGCACTCCCTTTATATAAACAATGCATTGAACACTCATTTTCATAATGTTAGGATCAAGTAGTATTAGATCCATTTCCCAGGAGCAGAAACTGAGGCTTAGGAAGGATAAGTAACCTAATTTACAAAGTGATACTCAAAGCAGGGGTCCAAACTTGTTTTTTCTGTTTTTAACCAGTGCATTTATTTAAGTAACTGCCTAACAGTAGGGATGAGCATACTCTGGAAGGAAATCAAGAAAGGCAGATGGTTTAATCAAAAGGAAGCTTGGTGTGATGGAGTAACTAACTAAGGATCAGGCTGAGAAGTGAGCAGGGGCCAGACAGTAATGACCTTGAACAATAGGTGATGGGACTAGGGATTTTAATCTGCAGGGTAGAGAAGTTATGGAAGGCAAGGATATAGAATTGTAAAATATGAGAATGGCAAATGGTTGTGGGTAAGGGATGTCCTATATACAGACAAATCAGGTGAGATGTTATCCTAAATGTTCAGGAAGTCAGGGTCTTCAGAACTCTGCTCTCTTAGCTGATGTGAGAAATGTCTAGATGCGTGAAAAGGAGAGCATCACCAAGACCAAGTGTGTGGTGAAATCTTGCTTGTACGAATAAAGCCTGTCTGAAGGTCAGAGAATGGAGCTTTCCACTAGCTAACCATAGAGGTCTGGAGGTCTGTGCAGACAGACAGGAAGTGAGGTAGCTGTGTGGAAACAGGATATAAACAGGGAGAAATAGTAAGTCTCTTTTCCACAGAGATGCTAAGGAGGTAAGGTGTGGCTGTGGCTCACTCCTTCTTCTCTCTGATCTCTCAGCATTTTCCTCTATATCTGACTCTGGGTTTTTATTACTTAGGCCAATCAAGAACTCCATTTACACTGGTGTGACTGACTGACAGTGGGGAGGAGGGGAGAGTAGAGGAGGAGAGGGCAGAGATCAAAGATTTCACAACAGTGATTCGGTGCTTAGCCTCCATATGGAATGGCTATGACATAAGCAAGGGCTTGCAAGCCATACTTGAGTCTTATCTTGATTGCTGGTTCCATGATCCTTGCTGAGTGTGTGTGTGTGTGTGTGTGTGTGTGTGTGTGTGTGTGGTCACTTTACTGCTCCATGCTTTCACTTTTTCATGCATTAGTAAATAAGCTTCATCTCGTGTACCTATGTCTGTCATCCCATCTCAGAGAAATGCACAAGGAGGTTCACTTGAGACCACAGAAGGCACAGGGCTTCCATGGTAAGAGACTGAACAGATTAAGCTTATTGGTCATTACTCACTTGGCCAGACAAGGCCAAGTGCCCTGGGGCCTATACCAGGATGGACCTTGTCCCATCTTTATTTATTGGAGGACAGTCTCAGACTTGATTTTTAAGAAGACCAGATTTTGCATGTGCAGTTGAGAATTTTCCTTCACAAACAACAATTACCACTCTGCATTAGGCTTCCCCCACTCTCCCACCCTGGTTTGGACATAAGTACTTGAGAGAGGCTAGATTCATCATGTCATTCTCAACGACAAAAAGCCCAAGCCCCCTCCCCCCCCCCAAAAAAAACAGACAAAAACTAAGCTGCTGTTTTCCTTCCAAGAAAGCAAAGCCATTAAGAAGCCGAGCAGCCCCAAAGGGCGCTCTCAAAATTGCATAAAGGGTTTGTATGCTCACACTGAAAACATAATTAAAATAACTCTGCGTCCCTTATCTGAGACATGGGAGGAAAATGAGTAGGAAGACAACAGAAAGAGATAGCTCTTATCTCTCATTTTGTAAATGAAAAATAAAATCTCTCCTCCTTTTCTTAATAGCAAGTGGTCATCAGCACCAGTGTGTCCACAGCAAAAGGAGTTCTGTCGAGAGCTGGGAGAATGCAGTAGGTGGTGGTGACTGAACGAGGGGTCTCAGATGGCAGCAGAAAACCCAGAGCATTCCTCAAGTGAGGCTGAGAGCTAGTCTATAGCCACACCGAGGCTCCTTGGGAGCGCCAGATCTCATAGTGTGCCTTTGTGATGTTAATTTTGATCAGGAGACACCCAGGAGACACATCCATGGGTACCCAGAAAGGTTTAGCTGAAAAGACAAGGCCAGCCCTAAATGTGAGTGGCATCATGCCATGGTCTGGCATCCCAGACTGGGGAAAAGGAGTAAATGAGCCGAGCACCAGTGGTGACCACTTTTGCTTTCAGAGCGCAGACACTGTGTGACCCGTGTCCTCATGCTCCTGCTGCACGCCTTCCCTGCCACGATGTACCTTCAGACTGGGAGCCAGAGTAACCCGTTCTTCCAATAATGAGAAAACAACAAAACAGGAAACTAACACAACTTCAAGGCCACGTTTCCTGCCAGGGCACCTGCACTGCCACCCTGCTTCACTCATACCCTCAGCAGAGAATTTGCATTGCATCAAGCCCTTCTGCCACCCCACTGTCCCTTGCTCACATCATCCTTTGCCAATCCCTGACCTGTCCCTTTCCCAGTGCTGGAAATGCAAGCCCAGCCACGCTTTCTGAGCACTGAGCCATTCCCCCAAGGTGCGGTGCATTCTTCACACAGCTGTCAGGTCAGGGCCAGGTCAAAATGGACAACAAGAGGAAGAAGAAAAGCAAATTGCAGCTAGCTCTCTGTTTTGAGGGCAGCTCACCCATGCATCTAACCAACTGCGGATCGAAAGCTTTGAAATGTCATCTTCATACTGAAAAGTTATTGACTCCTTTTCTTGTCATTATCCCCTAAACAATGCTGTGTGACAACTGTTCACGTAATGTTTAGAGTGTATTGTTTCTGTTTGCATTGTCAGGGACTGAATCTGGGCCTTGGTACATGCTGGACAAGCACTCTACCACCAGCTAGATTACATCATCTCATTCCTTTTTATTTTGAGGCAGGATGTCACTACATTGCCCACTCTGGAGTTCAGACATGCCTTCAACTTGCCATCCTCCTACCTCAGCCTCCTAAGTAGGTAGGATCATTGGCCTGTTCCACCAGGTGTGTCCTCCAAGGTGAATAGTCTAGAAATGGCATAATGTAAATGGAGGGTGTGTAAGTTATAGGAAAGTATCACGTGCCATTTTATATAAAAGAACAACACTGGATTTCGCTATCCATGGGACAATGGGCTTCCCTGGAAGAATCCCTCTGAGACACCAGGGGTAACTGTGCACAGAAGAGGGTGAATGAGAACAGAAGTCCCTACCCACCCTTTCCCCGATCCTCCTGGGTGAGGCAAACCAGAAGTCTGCTGTGCACTTTCCACCCTTCCATCCTGCAGGTGCCAGGGACAAGCCTCACTCCTCTCCCTATGGAAGAGTGCCAGCATAGGAGACTCACAGGAGACCCGGGTTCTCTGTGGGCCACATTTGGAGGCTGAGCAGAGAGCCAGAGTGAAGTGATGGTCAGTGAATGGGGTTTAAGGGAAACAACCTCACCGGGCTATTTCATTGTTATTTAGTTAGAACACTCGGCCACAGAGTCAATGATAGAAACAACAAGAAATGATGACACACGGGCACAAGAGAAAGTGTCGCGTGGGTTGAGAGCTCAAGGGAGCGGCTGTGGGGGCAGATGGGGGTGTAAGAAATACACGTGGCCCTGAACTGACGGCACGGAAGGGTGATAAACGGTACCTCTTCTTAGTGGGCTTGCTTTTTCTCAATAACAGAAGCAACTAGCTTTGTAAAGAGACTGAGGTTAGTTAGGTCAAGCTTTAGAGGTTCCAAGGCGTGGTGCCTGTGGATGTTAGAGTGAAAGCAGCAGATGGAAGTCCAGTGTATGAGGATCAGGTGGTCACACCTGATCCAGGAAGGAGGGAGGGAGGTGTGGGAGAGGGTGATGGAGAAAGAGAACCCACTGCCCCTTTGGAGGGAAGGACCCTGTCAATGGCCTAAGCTTTCCTAAGACTCCACCTCCTAAGGGTTTTGCCACTTGCAGACCAAGCGTGCTACTCTGGAAACTGAATATTCAACATGCAAGCCACAGCAGACCCACACAGCCCCAATGCCAGCTGCTGGGTACCTAATTATTGTCACAACCATTATGCATGATCCACCCAGAGCTCTGACCCCGTAGTCTAGGAGCATGGAGAGGGGCAGAAATAGACGTCTAGAAGGCAGGATAAGAGGAGCTGAAGGCTGGCATCTTGAAGGGTGCAATTAGGGTGGGAAGCAAATTGCTCTGGAGTCCAGGAAGGACTCAGGAGAGTAAGTCTCCAGATATTTTGACTTTCCTCAGAATACTACTTGCTTCCTATAGGGTGTCATTTTAATGAGCCCAGTAGATCAAGACTTTTCTTGTGGGGTGCTCAGTGTAAGGGGCTGGATCCCCCTGAGAGCCACCTGCTCATTTGCTAAGTCCCATTGATCCCAGTGTCTGTCCACCTCTCTCCTCACTGGTTTTTGTCTTCAGCTTCTCGTAGTTTCCTCCTGTGTTACTGAAGCCCTCCGGCAAACGGTTTCATCACTAGTGGTCTTAGTACTTCTCCATCCACCTCCTAACTCCTTCTGGACTGGTACTCAATGGCCATCTTCATAGGTGTTTGAAATCATCTCCGCTGCTGATGTCCAGGGAAGTCTCCCCTGACCCAGCATGTCGACTCCAAGGCCCTGCCACTGAGACTCTTATTTAGCAGGCAGAGGACAGAGCCCCAGATGCCCATTACAATCCCACACATTAACGTGTTAATGCTCTGATGATGGTGGGAGGCACTGTCTGTAGAATAAGGCTGAACTCTCTCACTTGGCATGGCGTAGTGAGATATCCACCCTGCGCACATCTGTAGCACCAAGCAGGCGTGGTCATAGGTGCAGACATGATGGAGGGTTAGGTTGGGTCTGGGGTCCCTGACCTCTCTTTTGGTTCCAGTTGGGTCACTGAGAGCAGCCTGAGTGGATCCTTGGGGCAGGAACTTGGGGGTCATCGGTTTCTGGTGTAAGTGCATTATCCCCAGATAAATCTCACTTAACCTGTACTGAGTCTATTGAATCTTGATTCCGCGGAAAGTCTGTGTTCTGTCCCTAGTCATGTCTCTGCTCTGTACCCTGACAGCCTGGGCTAAGTCTCTGGGCCCTGATTGTCTGAGCCTGGCAAGTCTGGCTTACGAGTGGGGATTGAACACTGAAGATTTGTTTGGAACACTAGTGGCTGGGCAAGTTTAGTTCCATCTGTAAATAGACAGCTCCAATGGGAGCTGCCTGGGAGAAGGCTGGACCAGGGGTTGCCCCTGCTGGGAAGGTGTTTATTTCTATTTCTTCTTCAGTACATGACTGAGACAATAACAGGCTGGGGCGGCAGAGGGGACAGGAATGTCTATACATGAGAACTTGTAGCACTTAGTGCCTGCTGTTTTTCTGAGATAGCTAGCTTACTAAGTAAACTAAGGCAGGAGGATGGGATGGCGGCAGCATTGGAAATAGCTCCGCTTGTCACTCTAAATCCCGCACATCTGATGTTCCCGTGCTCCAGCTGGCGGCACGGCCAAGTTGGCAACGTTTACTGTGACATCTTCAAGCCCTCCGTTCGCCTTCTCCCCTTTGCCTGTGTTGCCTCTTTCCGCTGTCTCCTGACCTCTCTGGATTGACAATCATTTATCTACTCTTACCCCCTCCCCTGTGGTACCCCACTCCCCCCTTATTGTCAATTCGTACTTTGCCACTTGCTCCAAGATGAAAAATGACCCGACAGAACACCCACAGTCAATGTTTTAATGACGTTACTCACACCGTGCAGGAGTGTAGCATTTAGACGCAGGGAGACTGAGTCCTTCCTACTGCAGGTTAAGTGAACTTGTGGACAGTACTTGAAGAGAGTGTACGGGACCTGGAGAAAGGTTCTTGTCATCAGTCCCCTGAAGTTTTAATCATTTCCTTCCCTTGCAGAGCTAGCATTTACTTCACTTGGATCAGAGCCTTGGACCACAGAAAGATTGGTTTTTGACATCAAAATTCCACCTGGATCTTCTTGGGTCATGAAGGGATAATCTGTTATTTTGACAAAGGAGATTAAATATATATTTAGTGAAACATGACATCATTTATTTTTTATATCTTTGAAGACTTTTGATTTCAATAAAGCTCACATTAAAAAGAAATATCAGACCCTGTGTTTCTGGGATTTATTGATTTGGGATTGAATAAAATATGACTCTTTGTAAAGAGTCTTTTTCTGTCTGGTCAGCCAGCTCCCAAACAACGATATGGAAACTGCTTTTTAATTATGAAAGTTCAGCCTATAGTGTAGGCTTGTTCCCCTAGCTCTTATAAACTAAATTAACACATATTTTTTTAATTAATGTACATTCGACCATGTGGCTTTTACCTCAACCCTGTTCTGTGTGTCAAACTCATTCCACATCTGGCTGGCTTCTCTGCCTCTCTTCTTCCCAGAGTCCTCTCTGAGTCTGGAAGTCTGCCTACTCCTTCTGCCCAGCTATGGATCATTTAGCTCTTTATTAAACCAATCAAGATGTGCCATGGCAAAAGTCACGTCTTCACAGTGCACATAAAGATCATTCCACAACAACTCTTAGTGTGCTTCTGACATAAATGTCTTAGACTAAGGATTTCCCTCATCCATGCCCCCTTTCCTTATCTATACCCCAGCACAGTTCTGAGCCACTGACCTGTTTCCAGTGTGGACTTTCCCTCTGTTGGCATGGTGGGCAGAGCTTTTTACACTCCCTGGCTTTATCCAAGCCTTTGGCCAACAGCTTTATAACTAATAGAGTCTCTGTGTGTTTTTTTTTGGGGCTGACACGACTCTGGGACCAGGCTGGTGGGAAACTGCTCATAACAAAATGTGGTTACTAAGAACTTCTACTTAAAACTTAACAAAAGCTTTAAAAGGATTTTAAAAACAAAAGAACACAGACAAGCAAGTCTTCTTGGTAGCAGCATTTTCCTCGTTTGGGCTCTGTTTTGCTAGAGACAAGCAGAGACCTTGCTCGACTCTTTAAGGAAGGTTTCCTGACTCGGCATAAGGGGCAAAACCTGCAGGGCTCTTTTAAGAGGCCCTGATAACAACTAATTTTAGCAATGCTGTTTAGCAGATACAGGACTAGCTAGAAAAAAGGTAGAGATATACAGTAAAGACAGATTCAGGTGAAGTAAAACCTAAACGTTTTTTACAGAGTGTTTAAAAATACACCTGAGCTTGGGAGCGAAAATAAAAAGGATATTTGGTTTAAAAAGAAAAATGAAGTGACTGGGCAGTGGTGGCACCGCCCTTAATCCCAGCACTCCGGAGGCAGAGGCAGGTGGATCTCTGTGATTTCAAAATGAACTTGGTGTACAGAGTGAATTTCAGGACAGACAAAAGTTCCCAGAGGAAACCCTGTCTCAGAAAATAAATGAATAAATGAATAAATAAATAAAAGGAAAAGAAATAGAGTAATAAAAAATCCACATAAAAATGGAAAATAAATGTGGCATGTGGATACAGTATACAATAATGCTGTCTTTAAATTTCTTATTTGCTGAGGAAAGAGCAACAGCTGCTAAAATACATTTGATTATCAGTACTGCTAATTAATCCAACGTATATTATTAAAAATGCTTTGACTTCAAAAGTTTCTATTTTTGTTTCCATAGAAAATGAAAAGTTGTGGATTCCTTCTAGACTAACATGGCTTGATCAAGCAAGACCCCCTGAAACAGTGTCATAGGTGATCTAACATTCTAAACAGCTGGGCAAGGCAGCCTTGCAGACTACAGCCAGGACTTCTGAGTCTTCTTAGGATTCCCATAGTATTACAGTGTCCCCAAGGAGTAGGAAGCAGTTTGTATAGAATGGTGCCCAAATTCCCAAATATTGTTTATAAATATTTGTTTTCATTTTAAATGGGGTTGGTTATAAATGGTTAATGATCACAACCAATCTCTTTTTAAAGGTAAAAGGGGATTATGGTATACAAATGAATATTTTGTTTTGGAATGGATTTTCATTTATTGATACAAATTTAAGGTCAATTTTGTGACATATATATCACAAAATAGGTCATTTAAAAATGTAATATATAATTGAATTATAGATAGTTATCTATAATAATCAAAACTTATAGTTAGGATTGTTAGGTTTTTATAGATATTAGAGTTATATTTCAAATGGATAGGCATTCTTCAATCTTTCAAAAACCCACAAAATATGGTATTTAAAATGATGTAGGGTTTTCTTTAAAGTGAGATATAACTGCTCCTGACAATACCACCTGTGTCACAAAGGAAGATGGACATCAAAGAAACTCATTAGGGAGTTTACTTCCAATATGGCAAGATTAGCCATTTGGACAAGATACTGCTCCTGTCTGGACTATTTGACTTTATGCTGTATAAACTAGACATACAGGACCCACAGAAAAGTGACTGCTGAAACAATATGGACATTGCTGTAGGGTTCCTGCTTCATGGAAGAGTCTGCCAGTCATTCTATAAGACACAGAGAAAAGTGACTGACAAACCGCCAATACAGGTGGACAGTTTAAAGTTTTCTGCTTTGCTGAGAAGTCTGCCAGATACACTATGGCCTATGGGCCTAAGATGGATGTGCCAATTTACAGAGGAACTTTCTAGAGTTTATATACTATCCTTCTGTGGTCTTTGATGGAGTTGAAGACAGTTATGGCTATAGTTTTCCTTCGTTAGGATTAAAGATAAGTTACATATAAGACTGTAGATTCACAAAGATAGGATAGATGATAGAATATTTTCTTTAATTCTGGACAATGTTAATGGACTAAATATTGTTAACTATAGTTATTTGATAACTGTTTTGTTATATATTTCATTGTGTTAAAGTTAAAGCCCTTCTTTTTATTTAGACAGAAAAGAGGAGATGATAGGAGATGTCATTCTGTAAATATGTTTCTTTTATTGGTTAATGAATGAAGCCTTGTTGGCTAATAGGAAAGCAAGGTAGGCAGGACTAGGAGACAAGGAGAATTCTGGGAGATGTAGTAGAGATGAATCAAGATGTAGGCCGTGAAAGGAATAAGAGATCCAGACTCTCTGTCTCTCAGTTAAGACCATGTGGAAACACTTGATTGATAGAAGTGGGTGAAAAATTAAGACAGAGCTAGCTTATAAGAAGCTCTAGCCATTGGCCAACAGCTTTATAACTAATAGAGGCTCTGTGTGTTATTTCAGGTCTGACACAGCTATGGGACCATGCTGTTGGGAAAGTGCTTATAACAATCTACTCTTTGTTATGGAATATTACTTTGACTATGTGAAGGTGTGTTACATTTGTTTCTCCTGCATTTTATTTAATTATGAAAAGATGTGTTGCTGTTTCACCTTGCCTGCCTAAGACACCTGATTGGTCTAATAAAATATGACTGGACAATAGCTAGGCAATAGTGGGGTAGGTGAGGTTGGCAAGCAGAGAGAATAACTAGGAGGAGAGATGCAGACTCAAGAGAGAAAGAAGAGAAGAAGGAGGAGGAAGAGGAGGAGAACACACACCAGGCCAGAAGCTAGGCAGTTGTCAGCCAGCTGTCACGGAGTAGGACATACAGAAAGAAAGGTAAAAAGCCCTGAAGCAGAACATAAAGAGAAACAGATTAAAATAAGAGCTAAGATAAGGCCAAGCATCCATATTAAGAAGTCTTCATGTTATGATTTGGGAGCTGGTTGGTGGTCCAGAAAAGAAAAAGAAAAAGCCTGGTATGACTGTTGATAGAACTGAATGGATAGATCCATGCATTATTGTTTTAGGGCTGCTGTAACGAAATGTCACAAATGGGGCTACTTAAACAATATGATTTTTTCTTCTTCTCATGTCTTTGGATGCTACAAGTCTAAAGTCAAGACTCAGTATATCCCACCCCTCTAGCTCTGGAGATTACCCAAGCTGGCTTCTTCTAGCTTCTGGTAGTTGCTGGTGGTTTCTGACATAAAGAGGTATAACATGAAAAAAAAAATGACCCAAAGACTAATATTGGTTCAAGCTTCAAGCTGAATATCAGAAAAGCAAAGCATCTGGTCACTAGCTTCTTACCTCTACCTCAGGCTAAATAGGCTGATCCTGTCTCTATGAGCTCTCTCTCACCAAGCCTCAGACTGTACCCTCTCCTTAGTGTGGCTGGAGAATGAATGCCTCATACTGAGACCCTGCTTCTGTCTTATATACTTCCCTAATGTTGGGATTAAAAGTGTGAGCTCTAATTTTCTTTTAGACTGATTCAATCTTATGTAGATCTGAGTGGCCTTGAACTCACAGAGATTCTACTTCTTAACCCTGAGTCCTAGGATGAAAGGTGTGTACCACCACCTCCCAGCTTCTGGCTGCTGCAATTAAAGGTGTGTACCTGGCTTCTATAGCTTGTGGCTGACTTTGCTTTCTGAATCCTCAGGCAAGCTTTATTAAGTCATAAAAAATATGTCACCACAGAGGGGTAACAGTAATCCCTGTCTCTGCCTTGCTGTCCTCCCAAGAGCCTCATCTGACTTATTTTTTTCTATTATAAGAACTCTCAGTGTTGGATTAGGGCCTGTGGTGTGGCCTTGCCTAAAGTAACTCCATGTCCACACCCTCTAGGTGACCATGTTTGTTTTGGAGGCAAAGGCAGGGAACTCAAGGACACACTTCTGACTCCCATTCCAGGACTCTTGTCATCCAGTTGGCTTCTACTATGTGGCTGTAGATTGCTCCTGTGATTTAGTGTTTATTTCTTCATGGCCTTTGTTTTTTTCTTTATTATGTATGAGCATGCATATGAATGTCCACATACCACTGAGTACACACAGAAGTCAGAAGACAATACTCAGGAGTTGGCTGTCTCCTACTGTGTGGGGCCCTCTTCTTGACAGTCTTTATGACTCCCTCCTGGCCACAATGTTAATGTTGGAAGTTGTGTGGATAGGTGCAGGCATTGCTGTGTCTATTTCTTCTGAGCACTACCCATAATCGCTTTTATTTTACCAAAGTCTCCTTGCCCTTTCTTCTCGATCACCAAACACTTTACTTTTCTCTGCAGATGATGGTTCCACTTCGGGATGCAACATCCTCTGTCTAAGGTGTGAGTTGAGATCCAGTCTCTCACTAGATCTGAAACGTTTTGGCTTCAGACAGAACATATTCCTTGGTCACCATCTAGACACTGGTCTCTTAATTCTTATATTTTGTTTTCCTCTTAGGATGCTTCCCTTAGCTTGTGAATATCAGGAGCCCACTCCTTAGCCACACAGCTATTGATTCATTGCTTCTTCTCATATCATGCCCAGGAATTCCACCAGGAGTACATGGAACAGTGAGGGCCAGCTTTGGAATTCCTTTTTTTATTATTTACTTTAGACTTTATCATTTATTTTTCCTTTAGTTATATGAGATTCCCCCCCCCCCCCACCATATGTGTGCATGTGCAAAATGTGTGTGCAGTGCCTGTGGACTCCAGAAGGGGGCATTGGATTTCATGAAATCGGAGTCATTGGTACTTGTAAGCCACCATGTGGGTGCTGAGAACCAAACTCAGATCATCTCAAGGAGCAGTGAGTGTGCTCTCAGCTGTGGAGGCATCTCTCCGGCCCGGAGCAGCTTTGGTATTCTGTAGGTACATGGTGGTTTTAACCTGTTTCTATAGTCTTCATGGACACTGGAGTCATTGTGAGTCTTCAGCCTTCCACAGGGCTTATGCTCATGCTGTTCTTCGTGAGTATTCTAGGTCTGTTATATTCATTTGTCTATCATTTTCTTTTAGCTCTCTCAACTCCCTTTATCTTCCTGTTTCAAAAAATGACTACATTTTACTTTTCTAAGTTGAATGTTGTAGGGGTATTTTCCATTTTGTTTAGCCTGTTTGTATTGTTATTCTGCCGTTCTTTTGCTTGTAGTAACTCCCAGTTGAGCATGAACATAATACCCTTTGTGGTTACATCCAGCTCATTAATAGAGTTGCAGAGAAAGACTTGTTCTCACCTCAAACTCTGTGGCAATAGTTAGACACTCACTCTGCAGTGGACTTCATCGAGATTTATCATTACCCTATGGTCTTTCAGGAGGGCTTAATCAATGAGGCTGGGTTCTTGTCCAAGCCAATTTTAAACTAAGTTGCCAAGGAAACTTTCTTGAAGCAAATTGCTTTCCTGACACTGGATTCTCTGGCAGTCTCTCCAGGTTCTTCCTCTGATGCTCGCAAGTTTGTCAGATCATTTATTTAGCTCTAAGAATTGTTCAAGATGGTAACATTTACCTCTTTTCACCTTTAACGACCTTCTTCCCCTTGAGGAAAGGAAGGAAAAAGAGAACTAAATCATCCAACGGGTTCTTTCTGTGTTACTGATGAATGGAGTGTTGTCTGAGCAGTGTTGCAAAAGGTGGTGTGTGGTCTATGCTAGGCAAGGCCCTTGTCACTTAGCTGTTGCTACAGACACACCTAGGTCCACAACTCTATGGTTGGGTCTAAGCAGGGATCCAGGGGCATACCCACCATGCTGTGTGTATATGTACTTTTTCCCCCCAATAATATCGATTGTCAGTTTGTCAGGATCTAGGATTATATCTAGGATTATCAAGAAACAAACCTTTGGTCATGTCTTTGGGGGAGTTTCTAGACTGGGTAAGTGAAGGGGAAAACCCTACTCTGGGTGTGGGCAGCCCCATTCTCTGGCATGCATTCCTGGACTGAAGGAAAAGGAGAAAGACAGCCAGTTGAGCACCAGTTTCGGCTGTTTTCCGACTGTGGGTACCACGTGACTGCCTGCCAACTCCTGCTGCCATGTCTTATACACCATAATGGGACTCACCCCAAAACTGAGTCCAAGTAAACCTTTCCTTCTTTGGGTTGCTTTTTATCAAGTATTTTGTTGCAACAAAGGGACCAACTGATAGTGAAGGGTTTGTGTTTCAGATTCTCCGAGGGGTTTTATTCTAAAGCTAAGGGTTGTAAATGAGGGTTCTTCTCATCAATTCCAGTCAGTACTTTCTTACCCTCTATGAAGATCAAACCAAAACTATGGAGTATCACGTATGTTTTAAGACACATACCAGTTTTCTACACAGAGAAAAAGACCCCATAGTCATACCCTCAGGTGTTTTCAAGTGTAGTGGTGGAGTAATTGTAGGCCTCAGAAAATAGGTTATCTGACTTCTGTTTCTCATCAGAAAACACCTTCTAGTATACTATTAAAGCTGGCCAGCAGGGAGAAAGATTCCTGGCCGGTACCTACTTGATTTATCCATGTCCCATAACAAAGGTGTGTGATGTTGTCAGCAGTTAAGGTGTTACCTCCAAGTTCTGGCAGGAAATGAAGGGCAGTAACAATGGCCTGCATTGTTTTGTGCTTTTGGAAACACCCTTGACCAATGACTTGGGGGAGATACCCCACAGCTGGCACTTGGCTTTTTCTTTGATACCCGACATCTTCTGGGAGGGGCATTGTCCTTGTAGGGTACATGCAACTGAACATGTACATGCACATGAGCACACACACACACACACACACACACACACACACACACACATACACACAGAGCACGCTGATAAGATAGTAGTTTTCCATATGGCCTTTACAAACATGTGTAGCGTTAGTTTCCTCCCTTGGCCCCCTTCTCTCTCTCACACCATCCCTCTCCCCACTTAAATATGCCAAGCATTTTGTCTGGGGGTTGGGGATCTGAACTCAGGTCCTCATGCTTGCACAGCAAGCACTTTACTCACTGAGCCATCTCTCCATCCCTCAGTGTGCAATGTCTTTCATCTCTCAGTGTGCAATCCAGGACAACTATGTACCAGACAGCAGAAAGTGCTCCCTCAGGTGACCCATTTGCTATGCAAATTGTGAAGAAGCTGGAGGACAGGCATGCTCCATGAGCTCCCAGTTTGCTGGGTTCTGATTCATTTCTCTCACTGCCCAGCCTTGGGGCGTTATTTTAGGGAAGCCAACTTAAAATTAACACAGCAACAATGATACTTTCTTGGATCACTAAAAATGCAATACCTCTGGCAATACAGGCTTTTTGATAAGAGAGTGGCCACGACCCAAGCCCTATGCCCTATTTGTCACGGGGGACAACTGCTTCCACATTATGTAACTGGCAGATAAATGATGTCTCTATTGCTCACTTCCCTGTCGCCCGGTGCAGAGCTAAGTGTCCCATGCTTTCCACTATACACTACAGAGGTTCAGTTTGGCTCCAAACATTTTCTCAGAAAGCTATTTGTTTGTTTATTTTAAGCCCCTTTCTGTTGTTTCTAGTGGTCAAAATAGTGGGAAAACATAAAGCAAGTCAAGGCTAGAATGCTGGCAGTCACTGCCAAGGACACAGCACATTGTGTGGAGGAAAATAACTCTGCTTTGGAAATGGAATGATCTCAGCAGCAGCCTGCCTCTAGATGAATCAGGGCAGGCTCAGAACCATAGCTTCCACACCAGCGTGGAGGCAAATGTCTTCGTTTGACTTGTCTGGGCCGGCTGGCGTTCTTCTAATCCATCCAGTAGGAATGAACACCTCAGGGCATTCCTTCCTTCTAGGGAATCCACCACAGAGTCATATCAAGATTACACAAGTCCCAGGAGAGGGTCCCATGTCACAGCCCTCCATGGTGAAGACTCCCAGGCACTCTTGAGCACACTCCCTAACACCTCTTGCCCTGGGTCGGTGCCCACGGTGCCACATCCTGGCTGAAGTTTACCTGTCAGATACTTCCGGTATCTCTCCTCCTCTTGCTTAGCTACATCTGCCTCTTCTTTGCTTAGCCCCAACTCCTTCGAACATGCAGCCAGTATGGGCTCAGGAAACAAGTACGCTTCCTCTGCCCCCACCTCCTCCCTGCCTCACCCTGAAAAGCACTTAGACAATGATTTCACATTAGTTATGACTTTCCTCCTATTGTTAAAAAAAAAAAAAAAAACGTTGAATGACCCCCAGACTTGTTCGTGATGTCTGCACACGAAGGACTAAAGAGGACTCTTACTAGAACCTGTAACCACTTGGCAGCTAAAGAATCATCAGTTCCTCCACTAACCTGCACTAACCTAAAGTGATTTCAGGAGCTATTGCACATATGTCAGGGAGATGGCATGAGAAGCTGCGCACACTGCACAGAAGGGAACCCATGCGTGTGTCATAGGACATCCTAGGGCGTTAATAAGTTAACACCGTAAACCATGGGGCATGGTGCCTGGCTCTTGGATCCGGTGAGAGAAGTTCCTTGGTTAGACCTACACTCAGTATCCCTCTTGATTGTCCTTCCTGGCAACTTTGCTTTGCAGGGTCTTCTTTGTTTCATTCAGACACACATAACTTCTCCACAGAGCGTCTAAGATTCTATTTTTACTGTCCTCTGAGAGATGATAGAGAGATAGATGGTAGAAAGAAAGACAGACACATAGATAGATGATGCACACATAGGGGATAGAGGATAGAAGATATATGGATGATGGACAGATTGAAAAGTAGGTATGAGGAGAGGAAAAGTGATTATATAATTAGGCAGCAGGCAGGGGTTTTACCCTTCATCTTTCTTACTGTTTCCCTTGTCCCTAGAATATGCCTTAGCACACAGAGTAGGTCCCTGGCATGCTGGTTTGAAAGAAAATGACCCCTAGAGGAAGTAGCACTATCAATCCTAATGTATGGCCTTGCTGGAGTATGTGTGGCCTTGCTGGAGGAGGTGTGTCACCGTGGAGGTGGGTTTTGAGATCTCACATATGCTCAAGATACCGCCCAGTATCTCAGACCACTTCCTGTTGCCTGCAAGTCAAGATCCAGAGATCTTAGCTCCATCTCCAGAACCATGCCTCCTCCATGGCACCACACCACATTTCCCACCATGATGACAGTGGACTAAACCTCTGAAGCTGTAAACCACCCAATTAAATGTTTTCCCTGTGGTTGTGGTGTCTCTTCACAGCAATAGAAAACCTAAGACACCTGGTAAGCAGTGGTTCAACTGAAAGGATAGTGAATGGATGGATGAGTAAATGCATGCGTAACTGCAGACAGCAGAAAGGACCACATAGCTGTCTAGCGCACACCTAGGGCATAAGCTCTGCCCCTGTTATACAGGCCAGAGTCTCTTTGCTGACCCATTGCTGTATTACCAACTGGAACCTAGAGCATAGCTTGTGGGAGTCTATCCTCCAGATTGGACTAAAATCACTGCATCTCTGATGTCTTCGGTGTCTACAAAAATCACTTTCCTTCCCTCTGTCCTCAATATGCTGTCCTCCCTCGGGTCTTCAAATCAACTCCAGGGCCTTGCCTAGCACGTTCTTTGACTGATTGCTCTCACCCTTTGGATGCAAGCTTATATACACTTTTTTGGGACTCTGTCCTTTCTGCTGTCTTTGCTTTGAAGGTTTGTGTGGTGTCATCCCTCCTTCGAATTAATATGCTGAAACTTAATCTCCATTGTGACTGTGCTAGATCACGGGAGCTTCAGGAGGTGATTAGGTCATGAGGACAGAGCCTCCATGAGTCTGTTTTCCTTTCCTACCACAGGCACAAAGCAAGAAGATTCCATTTACAAACCAGCAAATGAGACCTTCATGGGACGATGACTTCCCAGACTCCCAAAACTATACACAAACCCATTGTTTACGAGGTGCCCAGGCTATTTTGTCACAACACTGGAACAGACTAAGAGACAACCCCCACACAAAAGCATGTTTCTTTTTTCACATTTTGTCACTCTTCTCTTGTGACCAGTTGTTTAATCATTCCATTCCTCCAGGACAAAGGCTGTTTGCACCACATTCACCTTTGTACAGTCAGTGCCAGCAGAGTCTGTAGTCATGAAACAATGAACAAACAAGTCTATTATCAGATAAAGTGCAGAGGAGTTGGGGACGAGGTATTATTTCATATTAGTCATCACAGCCTCTGTTGAAACACACGTGTCTGAGTAGCAATTCTCAGCAGCAAAAAAGCTTTATAAGCCAACCACAGCTTGAGTGAGAAGCTCTCACAGGGCATTTTATTGGTGTGTGTGTGTGTGTGTGTGTGTGTGTGTGTGTGTACTAGTCTGTTTCTAGCTTGTCAAGAACATCCCAGCAAGTGACTTGATATGTCTTCATCACAATAGAAACACAGACACACAAATTATATGTTATGTTGTAGATCCCTGCTTATCAATTAAATATAGCAAGCTGCGAGGACATTTATATTCATATCCAATTCAATCCTTATTGGTATGTCTCATTTAATTCCTACCCTGTTAGATTATACCTCACTGGAATTTGAAAATGGCTTTAGATAAATGGTACTGGAAACATGTCCTAGAAAAGTTCCTAGCCAGGGTGTCCTCATTTGCTTCTCTATGATAAAACAATGACCCAGAGCAACTTAGAGAGGAAAGAGTTTTATCACCTTGCATTTCCAGGTAACAGTTTACCATCCAGGGAAGCCAGATCAGGGGCCCAGGACAAGTGGCAAGAACAGTAGCAGAGGCCATTGAGGAGTGCTGTTTACTGGCTTGTTCCCTACGGTTTGCTCACTTTGCTTTCTTATTTCTCCCAGGAGTCCCTGCCCCGGGGTGGTACTGCCTGTGGTGAGATGGACCTTTCTATATCAATCATTGATCAAGGAAATGCCCTCAGACTTGCCTATAGCCCAATCTGTTAGAGGCAATTCTTCAGTAAAGGTTTCCTCTTCCGAGATAATGCTAGACTGTGTCAAGTCGACAAACACTAACCAGAACACAGAGCTCTGTTCTTATGAAAGAGACAATTCAGTTGGATGAAGACGTTTTCTACACAAAAGCCGTAAGTAAGATTATAGCCTTTAATGTGCTTATTGAGCAGGACACACACTACAACTGAACATAGAACTAGGGAAGGTATACTCATGCTGGAGCATGAAGAGATGGCATATGAGTGAGGGAGGACTTAACTGGACTTTAAAAGATGGGGGAGAACAAGTAACATACTTACTGACAGCCTACTGTGCGCGAGACACAACACTACTTTGGGGGGAAACAAAGACTTATAAGATGGAACACTTATCCTTGGCAAATTTATGATCAGTTGTAGATACATGACATAAATGAGTGGAAAATTAAATGACATTATGAGAAACAATGTTAGAGGTGTCATGAGGCATTAAGATTAACGATATGGTGAAAAACATAGACAAGGACAGCTTTAGGTGTTTGCTAAAGGTGGGCTGAGAAGGCTCCTCTGAAGACACAAGGCAATTCTGACTTAGGAGGATGGGTGGGCTTAGTTCAGAGGATGACGAAGATGACAGAGACATCATCTGAGAGGATGTGGAGAAGAACACAGCAAAGCAGAGCAGGAGAGATGGAGGGCGGTGCACCAGCGAGAGCAGGGAGAGTAAGCACGGACAGAAAACTGGATTGTTAAGGATAGTGCTAGGGAGAACGATTAAACCTGTGCGATGAGGGCAGCAAAGACCAAGCCATTGAGTCTACACATCGCCCTTCACACAAGAGCTGCTAGAGACTTTGCATAGGGATGTGATGTGTAGAGCTGGGCCAAACATACATCTTGGATGTTTCCAGCCTTCCTCTTAGGGGGGATTCAGTGCACCCAATACCTATGCACATGCATGGTGTTTTATTGAGCACCTGCTCTTGCACAGCCATAAGCTCCCATATTGAAACTGCAAAGACTGCTGAGTCAGGACCCCAGTTTCAAAGTTTTTACAGTCTGAAGTGGGATAACAATTCTCCACAGGCAACATGATCAGAATCTTCCAGCAACAGTAGTAATGGCTACACATGTAAGTTCAGGGACTACAAGTGTCTTCTAGTGAGACCCCAGTTTAGGTGCACTTGGCTTGAGTGGGACTTTCACAGGATACAGACAAATGAAGAGAGGGGATGCAGGTGGTAGAAGGGATGCTCTGAGAAGGAAACGAGACAGAGGCAGGAATCAGAACATTACCGAACAAGCAAGGTAGGGACCAATTAAGGCAGGATAGAGTTGGGGCAGTGTGTCACTGAACAAAAGGGCAGGATTTATTCAGCAGGGTTCCAGGGTGGGATGATGAATGGGGGCCATTGGGAGGCTTGGAGAGATGTCTCTGCAATTGACTGCTCTCACAGAGGACCTGGGTTCAGTTCTCAGCACCCACGTGGCTGCTCCGAACCATCTGTAACTCCAGTTCCAGGGGATCTGATACCCTCTTCTAGTCTGTACCTGCACTAGGCACACACATGATTGCAGGCATACATGCAGCCTAAACAGCTGTACACACACAATAAAGGAAAGAAGAGCTAAAATGAAAGCGCATGGGGCATCTAGTCAGGCAGTGAACTCTACTCCTGTGACTTTTCTGATCAAAGACTAAATAGTCAGACGACATAAATCATACGAATTTCCCCAATTTGGTAGGAAATCAGGCCAGTTAAAGGGATTTAAATTATAGTGCTTTTCAAGAGAGGTGTTATTACAAATGAAGTGTAGAAGTTATTCATTTCGTTACTAAAAAGTTTAGAAATATGGGAGCTTATAGATGATTTGCCCTTTTTCATACTTAATAAATCAAGGATAAGTGATTATTTAGCGTTTACTGGCTTGCATTTACAGAAGGTTTCCTGAGTGTGAGAGCAGGCATCTTACATTGATGGCAGCTTCACTTGGGAGCTGGACATCATAACTCCCAACCCATCAACCCTTATGCTTAACACCGATGTCGTAAGCTCTAGTGTGTAAGGTTGAAACATGCTGGTGTGCCAACTGAACCCCAGGGCTCTTGTGACTTGATGTTTCTATAGCATTGTGATTTAATGCTGGAGGGGGCACTGGTTGGAGGCTTCTCGCTAGAGGGCAGAGAACAAAATCCAATATATGTTTAAGTATTTCATGATTTTTTTAAATCTACAAACAAGTTGATGGAGGCCTTACTGGAACAGTGCAGTTCCAGTGATGTTGGAAGGATCAGCATCAGGTGGTAAAGATAATGAAGAGATGGGGAATAGATGGAAAGTCAAAGGGAGTGGCTTTTGAAACAGTCTCCCTTTCTGTGAATGCTCATTAGGTCACGTATCTGAGCATTGCTAAAAGTGCCTGAGATTGGATGTAAGAAATTGCTGGCAGTGAAACTGACAGATACTGGTCCATGATTGCCAAAAAGATGAGATTGGCAGAGATCTGGGAATGCTTGAAAGAGGAAAGCAGCCCTTACTTGGGGTGTTAGTCCTTTGCTTCCCCCTGGATGTATTGGCTCTATAGCCAATGGCTCTCTTTAATGCCTGTGTGAGCAAACCTCCTATTGCTGGGAGTTTTGATACTACCACTCTGAAGGCACAAATGCAGTTCATTGTGCATCCTACATCCCAGTGGGAAATGATACCATGCCTGAGACCAAGGCATCATAGCAATGAGCAACACACACACACACACACACACACACACACACACACACACACGATAAGTGTGTGTGCATATGCTGTGTGTGTGTGCTTCTGGTAACCATGCTCACTGTCCTTCTACTCTCAGGAGACACTTGCCTCCTTTTTCTCACTCACAACAGGGCTCAGCATCATCGCTTATTTTGAATTGCAGGATATCTGTTTCACCCAATGGCACCAGCAAATCAAGAAGCAGGCTTGAGTGGACCGTATTTCTCTCCAGGCTTGTGTGCTACCGTGCTTTCATCCATTTATAAATAACCTCGTACTGTGGCCAGACATTTACTATAAGCAGCACTGGGGCTTTTGACAATGGTTGTCTTCACTTGATGGGTAATGCTCTGCTGAAAAATGCCAGAGGAACCTTAATGCATGCTCTCTCCCCCTCCTGCTTCATTCCAATCTGGATGTTATTCCCCCCCCCCCTCTTCCCTTCTGTCGGCTTCCTGCTCCCTTTTCTTTTCCTTTTCCTCCCTCAATTTTTATATTCAGAGTTGCTTTGAATACAACAAAAATACTGCCAGAGATAGTTCTAATTGCACATGAATTTTGTCATATTTCATAGATTTTCTTCTTAGCCCGACTAGCTCAAATTGACCTGTAAGAAGTAAAAAGAATTAATGTGATAGCTTCTCCCCCCCTCTTTGTTCTATTAAGAACATTTTTTTCCCTCATCCTGATAGGGGCCTATTTTTATTCTCTGTCCCCTGCATCCTTGTTTAAACTTGAAATATTGATGAATCCCACGTGGATCTCAGCATTCATTAGCAGAACCAGAGCTCAGTTCAGTACAGGTGAATGCAAACTTGCTAGATCCTCAGAGACGCGCAGCAGAGAGATGAACGCCAACCATCCAATGGCTGCCTTAAATGCTCTGGGTACTTGAGGTGTAGCCACATGGGCAGCACAGGGGATGGATTGTGATCCAGGAGTTTCCCCTAGGTCAGCAGGATATGGTGAAAAAAGATGAACTGAAAGTCTAGCTGCAAGTTCCAGGAATGACGCTGGCAGCTTGATCCTGGGCCTCGACTTTAACTTCCCAAAGCACCTCAGAATGGCATCATATTCTGAAAGACAATCTTGCAGAATTATGTCAAACCTGTGTTTATTTTGGAGTGCTTTCTTATTTAGTGGGACCACCTCCTTATGCTATAAGAAAGGAACGATCTGGAACACCAACTGAAAATTGGAGTTAAGCTTTCATAAACTGAGGTGTTGCCAGGGTCAACAGAGGTTGGGAAGAGGTGAGAGGCACTCTTTCCTAGGATCTCATGAAGAATCATAGCTCTGCCCATGCCTTAGTTTTTTACTTTGAGGCTGCAGAACTCTGAGACACTACATTTCTGCTGTCCCGGGCCACCGTCTTATTGAACATTGTTGTAGCAGCCCTAGGAGGCTCACAGCTGTGTAGGAAGGAGGGGACAGGGAAGATGCCATTTCAGTCTACTGCAGATGGACATATCCTGAGCTGTACTGTAAGAGGCAAACATGACCAGCAAGTTATGGGATCCACCCAAGATATTATTAAGGGATTGTGCTATGTATTAGGGAAGGGAGGCTCTACCGAGTGAAGATAGATGAAGGACTGGAAAAAATGCAATTATTTTACGCATAAATCCTGCTGGGTTCAGAGTGCTCCATAAACCAGTTACTTACAGATTTAAATGTCCTCTGCCCACCAGATGCTTGGGAACTTCGCCAGGATTACTCTCAAGCTGCAGCCTGGTTACCATGACAATGAAGGCAAGAGACAATCCTGTAACTAGTTTACAGACTGGGTGGTGGTTTAAACACTCCATCTACCGATGTTTTGTGATTAACTCTGGTGTTTAAAGATGAACCCTTAGGGTCACGACTCAGGGGACCCGAGGGAGCACCAAGGGACACAAAGAGCTGCCACAGTGAAAGACCAGACTTCCCAGGTAGCTTGAAGAACCCTTCTCACAACTTGACTTTGCAGTCACTTGAGTGTCAGGCAGCTCCAGGCCAGAGGATCTCCATGGCAGACAACTCGCAGAGGTCCCCCCAAGCCTGATTGGGGTAATGGACTTTGTTTTGCATTCCCAACACAGCCCACTGGGCTGCCTCATTAAGTCCTGCCAAGGCCCCAGAGGAGCAAGCTATAAACTGAGTTTTGGGTGGGGGTGGATTTCCATCTTTCTCTGATTTCCATCTTTCTCTTTCCCGGAGACTGGGGCCCTGAGACCAGAGTCTCAGCAGGTCTGAATGTTAGTTGTGTTCACACTGCAATAGCCTAGCAGGAGTGACTGCTACAATTAACACAATCTGGGCAGCTCAGCCAGGACCTCCTCATCACAATTTTCATTTCCAGACCTTTCCAGGGACTGTCAACATTTTCCTACCTCTGCTTGAGTCTTCTTAGTGTGCCTGGGTGTGGCCATTGCTGGTGGTTGTGGAAACAGGATGGAGTGTTAAAGAAGAGGTATGGAAGGAGGTAGTGAGGGGTGGGCAGGGGAGATAACAGGGACGCCAGCCTGGGTCTACCACAGCATCCTGTCTCCTAACTAGAAATACAAGGGCAACACGATGACAGCACTGAGTACAGAACGGAAAATCAAACCTTTCCTTCCTGATACCTTTCCTCCTTTCCCATCACGCTTGGGTTCCGAGCTGGACATCTGTTTTGCCCAATTAGTTGGCTCCATAGGTAAAGAGGAAGGCAAAGGCTGGCGCCACGGTTAAGGCTATCTACTTCCTTTTTCTGAGAGGCAGGTGGGAGGGAGGGTGCTGTGACAAGTTTGGGTCTCTATCAAGACTCCACTTTGCTCTTGTTCTCACCCAGTTTACAAGTGAACCCCATTGGCTCTTCTTAATGCCCTGGTGTCCTCTTTCCTCAGCCCTGGCCTCCACCCTTGGCTGAGTTCTGTTCTTATCTCTTGGGATGCTCATTTCCCATTCCCTGCTCTGCTTCCTCCTCTCCTGTCTGTCTTTTAGATGTTCTTCATCTTTGTCATTTTCCTTTTGAATTTTTTCACTCATTTCTTTAATGATGAGTTTCACATCCAAATTTCCAGAACAGAAAATGTTTTCTGGACCCCAGATTCAAAAATTTGCCATACTTACTAGAGCAATACCTCTGAGTGCCATGCAGACACTTCCAGAACTATCCATTCCCATCCTTCCAAGGAAGCTCTGAAGGTCTGCTCCCCATTAAGGAGCTATTGTGGGGCTTGCTCCATTTAGCCAATGATGTGTGGGGTGACTAGCCCTATGGGCATCATTTTCTCTGATACTGACCTGATAAGAATTGAGGTGGGTGTGGGTGTGGGGGGTCACTCACTTTGGCTGGGACATGGAAGGCTTCCTGACATACCCTTCAGTGATCTGGAACTTTCTCCATCCTTCCCTGGTAGACCGAGAGGCAAGGGGATCACTTCTTGTGTTCCCTATTTCATCCCTTAATAAAGTTAATATTCAACCTGTTTCCTCATCCTCCTCCTCTCCATCTTTCTCCCCCCTCCTCTTCTTCTCTCTTTATATGTATGTGTTATATGTACAGTATATATGTGTATGTTGTATGTACATGTGTATGTTCAGGGCATGCCCATGACTGAACATGGAGGGCAAAGGAGGGTATTGGGTGTTGTGTTATATTACTTTGTTCTATTACCATTAGACAGGGCAACTCAGTGAATTTAAGACTTACCCTTTCAGTTAGACAGACTAGACAGCAAGCCCCAGGGATCCCCTAGTCTCTCGTCCTTCACAGTGCTGGTGTTGCAAGCACATACATTTTCGTTGGGTGCTGCACTGAGAACTCAGATCCTTGTCCTTGCTCGGCAAATATTCTTATTCACTGCACTATCTTCCCAGCCCCCTTTCTATCTTTTAATGACATTAAAAACTCTCATTCTTAGAGCCAGCCTCCAGGAAAGATGAAGCTAAAGGGCAGAAACTCCAGAGAGTGATCAGTGGTTTATGGTGGAGAGGGACACTGCTGTGTCTCTGTTAGTGTCAGACGAGCCTTGGCAATATAGCAGAGTGAATGTCAGTGGTAGGCTCCAAGGTGACAACACTTGGAGGGCCAGTTTGAGGAAGATTGACTTGGATGGAGATCTGGCCCCGTGGACCATCAAATGTCATCATAAGCACTGGTCCAGTCTTGGAAGCTATAATGAGATGCTGTACTGGGATTCTGGGATGGCACTTTCAGTCTCCATGAAAGAGTACAGTAGAGATTCTCAGAGCTCCAGGGTAACAGCGCAGTAACAGCTCTCCTTTCCTAGCTAAGCATAGCAAGTACTATGGATGGACATTTGTGGCTAATGTTTAGTTAAACATTCCACATTCCTCCTACTTGGAGGAATCACATCTAAAATCCTAATGAGTCTCTGAGGGCAAATTTGGAGTAGGGCTGAGTCTAGGGGAGAATTTGTTTTTCTAGAGGCACAGGGGATATGAGGGGTCCTCGCTAAAGGAACATTCGGTTATGGACTACAGTAGAAATCTAGACTCTTCACAAACAAAACCCAAATACCAAATTCTGTATCTCAATGGTCAGGGCAGAGTAGATCAGCCTGAAGCTTGGGATTCTTTGGAATAGTTCTAATCCATATTTAGCATTCAAAGTGCAGAAATCCTAAATGAATCCTAATGAAAATGAGCAATAGCCAAGGGAATAGAAACTTAAATCAGATGTAGTAGTTATGTGGGCCCATCAAATTGAAATTTGGGGACTGGGGAGATGATTCGATAAGTATGGAGACCTGAGTTCAGATCCTCAAAATCATGTGGATGTTGTAGTAGGAATCTATAATCCCAGCACTCCCACAGGAGATGAGAGATGAAGATGTTCAGAGCCCAGAAAGTTCACCAACCAACTAGCCTGGTGTGCACATCCCTGAAAAAATGACTCCCAGATGAATGAAAATTCAGGATTGACAACCGAGGACATCCTCTGTCATGTGTGCATAGTGGCGTGCACTTGCATGCATACAAACACATCACCACCATCACAAGTATGCAGGAAAAGATAAATGATACTGAAATTGGGAAAGAAAGGCAAATGTGTCTTAAAATGCAATCACAAATGCTGGTGGAGGTACAGTTCGATGTTCTCACATATTGCTGAGTCAACATTGCTACAGTCCTCATGGAATTTGAGCATTTGTATCAATCCCTTAGAAAGTTCATTAATTCAGTCTTCATTTCTGATATTTTGCCTTCATAATACTATTCATGTCTTTCTTTCTTTCTTTCTTTCTTTCTTTCTTTCTTTCTTTCTTTCTTTTTGAATACAGGTTCTTCTTACACAGATCACAGGAATTGGGCCAATTGACTCTGTCTTCCAGAAAGCCCTTGATTGCCTTAAGACAACTCAAACATCCGAAGCCTCTGCCCACATTGTGTTTGTTGTCAGGTGGAGGGGAAATCTATAACTCAATCACAGTGAATACTAAAGTATTTTTTTTGGAATTAGGAAAGAGAAATGTTCCCCCTCCCATTGGATATGACTAGCATATCATAGTTCCAACTGTGGCTGATAGCTGTCCTTGTTTGTGTTAAATTTTCTGCTACTTGCTACTGAAAACCTGCCAATTTGACCCAGGAATTTCACTTCTAGGAATCTATCCTAATAAATTCACACAAAATTCCAAGTGCACTATGATTTATAAGGGAAAAATAGAAAAAAGCCCACATAAATGTCCCCAGATATGTGAAGGTTAAATAAATTATATTATGTGCATATGATAAAATTTTATGAAACAAATATAAATCTTGTTTCTGAAGAATGCTTAAGGACCTTAGGAAATGCTCATAGCATAGCACAAAGCACAAAAGATACGATGTGAAATTGGATTCATGCAATGTGATCCCATGACCTTATTTACATACAGAGAGATTAGAAGGAAGCACACAGGCTATTCACAGTTATTTATTGGTCACATTTACCACTCTCTTTATGAGTCCTTGTTTTTAAAAGATACAAACATATCACTTTTAAAATTAGACAAAAATTCAGTAAACATTACCAGTACTTTATAGATTTGACTATTTGACAAAGACCCCCCACCCCCCCAAAGGGTGACAATCTGTTCATTCTATTTGTTGGGCCATATATTTGAATCATTTGCCAGGAGGCTGTTATGAGGGAGCACGTTCCTAAACTCTTTTACCCCTTTCTCGGACTTGACATTTTATGGAGATTGGCTCTGTAGAGAAATTAGGCTCTGAGTAGAGATAGGGCACAATCTCATCCAACACAGAGGAAAATCTTCCTCACCAAAGAACTGTGTGGGCTCACTTCTCTTTGGGGCCTACTTCTTTTATTATTAGTTTTATGATTACTCCTATTTTGTACATGTACATTGTGTGTGTTTATGGTTGCATGTGTGTGGCACAAGCATGTGTGTGTAGGTGCATGTACACATGCATGCACATGTATACAGAGGCCAGAGTTTGACCTTGAGTGTCTTCCTCAATTGGTTTCTATATTATATAGTGGTATAGAATGTCTCACTGAGTCCAGAACTTGTGGATTCACCTATTCTATCTATCCAGATTGCTGCAGATATTTTTCCTTCTTCCAGAGCACTTGGACCCCTGCATTTATGTGGATGCTGGGATGTGTCTGTGGTCTTCACGCTTGTGTAGTAAGTGCCTTACCCACAGTGCTGTGGATTCAGACCCAGAACTTACTTCCAGAAGCCATGAGGCATGGAATCTGAGGCTGCATCTCCTCCAGACTTCCCTCCCCCTCATCTCATGATGCTTAGGGTTAGGGCTGTCACTGTATGTTGCAGATGGGAAACTGAAATGTGCTGGGAAGTGAGTCACCCACAGCCAGACTGTGACACAGTCACAAAGAAACAGTTGGGAACCAGGGCCATCTGCTGTTCCAATTACAGACTCGATCCCCAGGGTAGCTTGTCACTTGGAGCTACTTCTCTCATGCTGGATTCGAAGGCAGCATCCTGCATCGAGAAGGCCAGCACCACAGAGCCTCAGCCCAACCACACAGAAGATTTAAGGCAGAAACCCTGAGAGCAGCAACTCCATTTCTCAACTTGGATCCCTTAAAGGTCATCTTAACAGCCCACCGTATTTCTTCCATGAGAGGGAGGGATCCAAGGCTAGCTTATAAAAAGCAGAACCTTCTTTTCTTCATCTCTTTCCCCAGTACCCAGCTCCTTTTCTTCTTATTTCTCTTCTTCCCTTCATTCCTTCCACAATTCCTCCTCCACCACAAACCCCACCCCCTTCTTTCTTCCTACATCAGTGGTCAGTGTCTCTAATGGCTCCTGATCATCAAGACTTGAGCAGTGGTCTTCAAGACCATCCAATTGCTACAGTGGGTATCGCCTTTTTTTGTCATCGCCATGACTGAGGCACATAACGGTGTTCTTAGTTGTCATTGCCTCATCAAGATACAGGCCATTTCAATCATTCTTTCTCATTCTGGTCCATAAAGCCAGTATTGTCCTGAATGAGCTGACTACTAAACCCATGGTGGAGTTGGGCTGAGTGTGTTTCTAAGTTCCGGGACCTCTCATATCCTACTTCTTTGTGCCTGCATGGGGTATATAATATGAGACATGTCAATGAACTTCTGATGTATCTTGCAGCCTAGTTATGTCAGGGCTGACCTCCATGCTTAGGGTTGTTCCAAAAGGTCATCTCAGTTTTAGCAGTGTTCCTTAATGAGGATAGGATAATGAGTTGGGAAGACATAAACACATGTCTACCCATGCAAGATATGGTAGCAAGGACAGACCAAAGCAAGGACCCCACTCAAATCTAGTTTTGAGAACCAATAGGCTTATTTGGGTTACCCCCATTCCTGACAGGTCACTTACCTTAGTGACTCAGAAAGCTGTGTCAGTGAAAATCCCTCCCCAGTGAGGGTGATGATGGTGATGATGGTGATGATGGTGACTGACAGGCCAGCAAGGCTGCATTACTGGAGTTCTCTGCATAGCTTGCAGGTAGTGCTAGCACTGGAGAGTTTCATCCTCCCTCCAGAATTGTTTCCTGGCTATGTAACGTCAGGGAGGAGCCTCATGAATCTTATACATTACTTGTGAATGTCACAGAACTCTGGAGCCTCCTTCCTCCTCCAGGACAGACTATTTCAATAAATAAAGAGGAGTGCCACACAGCAGGGACCATTTATCTTGCAAGTTCTGAGAGTTTCACTCCTAAGGTTAGACTTTCAATAGGTATCAGAGCCCCATGGGAATAAATAGGTACAGAGCCCTCAAGTTAGGGACATACCACCCAAAGTGCTGTCACAGAGTGTTGGGCAGGGCAAGAGCTGATGGCCCTGAAATCCAGGATCAAACCTTGCTTATCATGGCCCTTCTGGTGGTGAGCATATGGCTGGTTTCAGGGGAGTAAGTCGAATTCAGATCTCACCTTATCCCACTTTTAATAAGAGATAATTGGAAAGTAAATAGACCCACACATGTACATTTCTATATCATGGTCTTGAGAAACTATCTTCTAAAGTTGAATGCAGCTTGATCTACAGACACTTCCAGCAGGTCTCCAAAGTTTAGCCAATATTTACTGACTATGATGGGCTAGTCTCAATAGGAGGTGTTTTTAATTATTTTGACCAACTATTCACTTTTTTTAGTAGACATTATCACCATCTCATCATATATATGTATATTTGTATATGTATAGAGAGAAAGAGACAGAGAGAAAGACATATATACACACACGTGCACACACAGGCACACACACACACACACACACACACACACACACACACACACACACACACAGATTGACACAGAGAGATTGGGAGAGAAAAAGAAGAAACCAAATCAGGGAGGGAAGAAGTGAGATGAGGTGGCAAAGACAAGTTTGAACTTTACCAGGGACAATGAGGTAATGTCCTAGGCATGGGGGTCCTGGCACTTTCTAGGGAAGGTTACAAGGTGCTTGAACCTTCTTTCCTTGAGGGCAGAATCCTGATCTCAGGAAAACCCATTCAGCTAACAGTAAATGCTGTGGTTGAAAGTGGAATCTGGAGGGTTCACTATTTGCTCCTTGTCAGTGTACAATTACAACTGCTGTCCTTGACACTCTTAACAGTGGGCATCTTAGTCCCTATCACGTCTTGAATGCTATAAATACTGCGTTGTGCTTTGAATATAGAAAGTCCTTCATAGGCTCCTGTGTTTGAGTGCTTGGTCTCCAGCTGGGGGTATTGTTTTGGAAGGTTGTAACATCTTTAGGATAAAGAGCCTTGAGGAGGGAAGTAGACCACTAATGTCAGGCCTTGAGGTTTCATAGTGTGGCTCTATTTCCTGTCTCCTCTCTACTTCCTGACTAAGATGTAATTTGACAAGGTGCCCCATGATCCTGCTGCTACAATGATGCCATGCATCCCCTTAAAATGTGAGCCAAATAAACCCTTCCTCCCTTATGTTACTTCTTGTTAGATATTTGATAAGGGGAATGAAGGTAAATAAACCCCCATGTATCAGCTACTTGTTTTGGGCCTGTGATAAGATGCCTTAGGAGAGACAACTTATTGGAAGAAAGGTTTGCTTGCCTCAGGGTCCCAGGGCATGGTCCATCATAGTGGACAAGTCATGGCAGAGTGATATAGAAATGCATACTTTGTATTGGTATGGAGGTTGATTTATTGTTACAAATTTAAGGTCAACTTTGTTATATGCATATATTTCTCTTGTTTTGGTATTGTTTTTATACAGCTCATTTTAAAATGTATAATTAAATACAGATTGTGGTCAGCTATAATAATAAAAACTTATAGTTAGGTAAGTTGTTTTCTACATATACAGAGATTTATTTCAAATGGACAGGTATTCTTCAAACCTTTCAAAAACCTACAGAATATGGCATTTAAAATGGTTTAGGTTTTTCATGCCAGTAAGACACAACTGCTCCTGGTAACACCAATTACTTCAGAGAAGAAGATGGGCATCAAAGAAACTAGTTATGGAGTTTGCCTTCGACATAGCAGAAATAGCCATTTGGGCAAGAAACTGATCATGCCTGGACTGCTTGACTGATGCTGCCCAAACTGGACATAGAGCACCCACAGGAAAGTGATTGCTGAATTTGCCAAAACAAAATAGGACATTCCTGCAGCGTCCCTGCTTCCTGGAAGAGTCTGCCAGACATTCTACAAGACACAGAGAAAAATGACTGTCAACCTGCCAAAACAGACAGGACAGTTTAAAGTTTCCTGCTTCACTGAGAAGTCTGCCAGACACTCTCGGCCTGTGGAAAAAGAAGTTGGGTGACTGTCCAGGTAGTGAGATGTCTCTGTCAATTCTAGAGTTTACATATTACCCTTCTGTGGTCTTTGAGGGGGTTGAAGACAGTTATGGTTATAGTTTCCCTTAGTTGTGATAAAAGATGTTACATATAAAACTTTAGATTCACAAAGATAGGGTAGAAGACAGAATATTTTCTTTAAATTTTGCCAAGTGTTAATGGACTAAATATTGTTAACTATAGTTCTTATTTGATAACTGTTTTGTTGCATATATTTTACTATGTTAAAGTTAAAAACCTTTCTTTTTATTTAGACAGAAAAGAGGAGATGATGGGGGATGTCCATCTGTATATATGTTTCTCTTATTGGTTGATGAATAAAGCACTGTTTGGCTAATAGAGGCAGGAAGATAGGAGGGGCTAGGAGATGAGGAGGATTCTGTGAAAGGGAAGGCAGAGAGAGACTGTGAGGAGACACCACGTAGCAGCTGAGGAAGGAGCAACAGGTTTGGACCCTTTTCTGGTAAGATAAGGCCACGTGGAAATACTTAGAATTATAGAAACGGGTTAACAATTAACAGAGAGCTAGCCAGGAAGAAGCCCTAGCCACTGGCCAACAGTTTTATAGTTAATATAGTGTTTCTGTGTGTTAATTTGGGACTGAAGCAGTGGGACCTGGCAAGACAAGAACCTCCAGCAACAGTATAGGGAGCTTGAGGTGGGTGGACACAATGGCTCTGTAGTCAGAAAGAGAGCAGTGAATGCTTACCATCAGCTCACTGTCTCCTTTTTATTCATTTTGGGACATTGAAGGCAATGGTGTCATGCATGGTGGGCAGCTCTTCAACCTAACCAAAAGATTCCTTCAAAGGTATGGCTAGAGGATATAATCTAACTTAATCTACATAACATCTCTCAGGCATAGCTAGAGGTTAAATCTCCCATTTGTAAGTGCCCCTAGAGTCTTCCAAAGGTACTACATCGTTTAAAAGTTCAAGGTCCAGGTCTCATCTGGTTTAAAGCAGTCACTCAGTTATTGGTCCCTGTACCGCCAAAAACCGAATCTCACAGTTTCTATATCCAGCATGGTAGACCTGTAACGGAACTGTCTTGGCTTTAAAGCGCTTGGGTTAGCCCCATCCTTCTGTCTCTGCCACCCATGGCACACAAAGCCTCTTTCTTGACCCAGCTCCTATGTAGACGTACAGCTTTCCTTGGTGGACATCTCAGGTCCTCACTTCTCTAGCATCCTGCTGTCGTCATTGTAATTTAGACTTCACCTTCATAGCATCATGTTGTAGTTTTTCTGTGCCTGCTACACACTGCCTAGCATCAGCAGCTACTTGAAACCACAGTTTAAGAGTTCATGTCTTCTTCTATTTTTCATATTTTATGCTTGCAATAGCAATAGCCCATGGGTGATGCTTAAGTTGCTGCCTCTCAGCCCATAGTCCCAACAGCTTCTACATGCTGACTCTTGGGAAGAATTCTCTAGGCAACTTTTGGAGATTAGGGGACCCTTCAGCATCATTTCTGTTTCCATTAGGCTCTTTTTTTTTTTTTTAAACGAATTTGGGTTTTCACAAAATGGGATCTCCAGTGTAGAGTCTTGCCCTGGTGATACCTTTCCTGTTGTGTCAGTGAAGAGCACCAGGCTTCTTCTTAATGGTGCTGAGCTCTTTAGCCATTGAGGTTTCAATGTCAGTGTGCAGCTATGTTAATATCAAGCCTGCTTTCTCTGCAAGCTTGAATTCCATCACACTTTCCCTCATCAAACTGCATGCTTTAAATATCTCTCCTTCTTTTCTTCCTTTCTTACTTTTTTCCATCCTTCCTGCCCCTTCATGGCAGATCAGAATGAGAAAACTAAATAGTAGCTACCAGACTGACACATATCCTGATTTGAAATTTCCCTTCCTATATAAATTTCTCCATTACTTTTAAATTCAACTTTCTTAAGGTCTCGGGATATGGTGGAATATAAGAGTCTTTGCCAGGCTAAGAATGATGCTTAGTCCAGTTTCTAAGAGAGTCTTTGTTTCTGAACCTTATAAGCTAGTTCTCAGAACTGGATAATTTTTATGTCAACTTGACCCAAAGTAAGGTCATCTGTGAAGAAGGAATCTTAATGGAGAAAATATCTCCATAGGATTGGCCTATAGGCAATCTTTAGAGAACATTTTGATTGATGCTTGATGTGGGAAGGCTTGATCACTGTGGATGGTGCTATCCCTGGGCTGGTGATCCTGGGTCTATAAGAAAGCAGGCTGAGCAAGCCAGGAGAAGCAAGCCAGTAAGCAACATCCCTCCATGGCCTCTGCATAAGCTCCTGCCTCCAGATTCCTACATTGACTTTCCCACCCTGACTTCTCTGGATGATGGGCTGTTAACCAGAAGTGGAAGATGAAACAGACCCTTTCTTCCCCAAGTTGTTTTTGGTCATTGTATTTTATTAGCAATAGGAACCCTAACCAAGATAGTCTCTGTGACCTATATTACTCTTAACATTCTGGTCTTCCAACCTCCCTTCTGAATGACCCATTTCTGCTCTGCTCCAGGGTTCTAGAGCTTTTGTAGCTCAAAGTTTCAAACTCCATAATCCTGAAAGTTGAAGAACCATATATGATCAGGTTTATCAAAGCAGCAGCCATACAGCAGTACTTATTGGTACGTGATTTCTTTATAATGTTTGCTTGTTGGCTTGTTTGTTTTGTTTATGTCTGTTTTTTTGTTGTTATGTTTTCTATAGCTGTAATGCTCTAACAAAAATCAGTTAAGGAAGAGTTAACTTTAGCCCATAGTTCCAGGGTCTGAAGAAGTCATGGTGGCCAGAGTCTGTGGCAGCTGGACAGCTTCATCAGGAAGCAGAGAGTGATGAATTGTGGTGCTGGTTCACTTTCTTTGTACCCAGGAGAGGACCACAGTCCATGAAATGATACCACACACAGTGGGCCAGTCCTCCTGCCTCAACCTAAGTATGAAAATCTGTCACAGATACAAGAAACTAACCCAATTAAGAAGATTCCTTAGAGGTGATCCAGAAATCTGTCTCTGGGGCAATTTTAGGTTCTGTCAAGTTGACAGTGTTGACTATTATAACCCTGTTTTGCTGTCCCAGGCTTACTGGGTGGCTGCTGTGTGTCTGTCACTGAGCAAGGAAGCTGACCAACTCCCTACTCTTCCTTTGCCTTTGCAATCATTATGTCCCTTAGTCCTTAGTAGAGAATTATTGCCATTGCTATAGATGGACTGAAAGAATGAAGATGGGACTTTGTTAATGTCACTCAGCTAGAAAGATGCCAGCATTAAAATTATTACAGGCTTTTCTACCCATGTTTCAGTGAAGACAGGAAGTGAATTATACACTTAAGTATGACACAAACACCACTCTGTGTGAAATGCAGCACTCCTCGGCAGGTTTCCCATGTCCCTGGACCAGAGAGGGAGAGCCTCAGTGACCTGTGCCTGTAACTGATGTTAAGAAGGTAGTGGACCCCTGAAGGGTTTGGGACAGGGGAAGGAGTCTGGAGGGAGTCTGGCAGTAAAATGAGTCATAATTTCTGCCTGTACTCGGCCTCTTGGGAGGGGGGTTGTCTCTACAGACTGTTTCCTCACAAGTAAACTCAGGCTGGGAGATTTTTATTTTTTGGCAGGAACACCATTTTGGCAACCTCTGATGTCAGTTTGTCCTAATGCTGCTGATATTAACTTTGATTACTTGCTTAACATAGCATCTGTTACCTGTTACTTTTGTTAAGTCTCAATTTCTTCTTTTGTGACATTCTAGAAACTCATGGAGAAAAGTTTCCAAGACATAGACAGTGTCTTGTCTGTTTCTTACCCACTAGTTTTGAAAATGAGATTATTTTCTAACCACTTAATTCTTTTGTACTGGTTGGTGTTCTTTTTGTTTGCTTGTTTTTCAAGATAAGGTTTCTCTGTGTCGCTCTAGCTGTCCTAGAACTCAGTCTGTAGACCCGGCTGGTTGCAAACTCAGAGATCTACCTGCCTCTGCCTCCTGAGTACTGCCACCACTGCCCAGCTGTTTGTGTTCCTTTAAAGGCATATTTATGCCTATAGAAGTTTATGTACTTACAAACAGTGGTAAGAACACAACATGAGAATTATTTTGTTGAAGTTCAAAGCATGAAGCCATGTGTGGTGGTGCATACCTGTAATCCCAGCATTCAGGGAGTGAGTTGGGGAATCAGGAGTTTAAGGCTAGCCTCAGCTACATGGTAAGTTCTTAGTGAAGTCATGCTTCAAGAGCAATTTATGTTAGTGTTTTTTTTTTTAACTTTGACAATATTATACTTGTATGCAATGCACTGTGATTCCACTTACCCCTCCATTGTCTCTCACCTCCCTCCTACTGTCACTGACCACTTTCTACCCAATTAATCTGCTTATAGCTAGATGTTTTCTGTGTCCTGCCCAGACCGGCAGCTGTTTATAAAAGAATCACTCAGAGGCATAATATTAAGTATAATTGCTTGGCCAATGGCTCAGGCTTATTACTAGCTAGCTCTTACATTTAAATTAATTTCTATTAAGCTGTGTATCACCATGTGGTTCATGGCTTAGCGGTCAGTCACAGCTGTTGTGGTGTCCATAATTACAGCTCAACCATCTCTCATTCTCAGGGTTTCCACTCTCAGGGTTCCACTAATTGTAATTCCCTGCTTTGGCCATCGGCAACTGATGGAAGAGGGTGTGTGTGTGTGTGTGTGTGTGTGTGTGTGTGTCTGTGTGTGTGTGTGTGTTGTGTGTGTGTATGTCTGCATATATGTGTGTGTGTACTGTGTGTATGTTGTGTGTTTGTATGTGTGTTGTATGTGATAAATGTGTGTATTATATGTGTGAGTGTGTTGTGTCTTTGTATGAGTGTTTGTGTTGTGTGAGTGTTTGTGTGTCTGGGGTGTGTAAATGTCTCTGTGTGTGTCTATGGGGGTCAGAGCTTGACATTAAGTATCTTTCTAGACTCCTTTCTACATTAAATTTTGAGACAGGCTCTCCCTTGAACCCAGAGCTTATTATTTGGCTTGTGTATCTATCCAAATGGCCTGGAGATCTCTGTCTCTGGCTCCTGCTTGCAGCCAGGCTGTCTTGTGGTTCCTGGCGTTTATATAGGTTCTGGGTTCTGAACTCTTGTGCTCATGCTCATGTGGTGAGTACTTCTCCCACTGGGTCAGGGCCCTAGCACCACATGGATGTCTTACTTGGAGAAATATCAATTTAGAGTCTTAGCTAACTTTGTCAGGTCAGAACATTAAAAATACCTGAACTGAGTTGCACATATTAGATATGAACTCCTCTTTGGATGTACTATTTGCAGATAATTTTCTCTTAAACAAACAAAAATCCCCAACAAAATCTTTTCTCTCAGCCTGTCGGTTGCCCTTGTTGAGTATTTTGTTACTGTACAGAAGGTTGTTGGACTTCTTAGTCTCACTTGCTTATCTGCACTTTTGCTCCCGTGCTTTTAGAGTCATTCACAAATGCATTGCCAAGACCCACGTTGTAAAGCCTTTCTCTTGCAGTGCCTTTTCTTTTAGGAGCTGCATCTGTGTCTACACTCAGGCCTTAAATTCCCCTTGAGCTGATTTGAATTCCTTCTCATACATGGTGGAAAACAAGGGTCTGATTTAATTCTTTTACCTGTAGACACACAGCTTTGCTACCACTGTTTGTTGTAGAGACCGTGGTGTTCTCTGTGCCTATGCTGAAGATCGTTGATCATATGAATTCAATTTAGTGCTGGTTTCTCTCGTTGGTCTACATATCTACCTTTATGCCAGTAGCATAACTGAGTACAATAACTTCATGATGTATTGTGAAATAAGGAGCAACGCTTCCTTCCGGTTTTATTCTCTCTCAATGCCGATTTGGCTGTTTTTCTAGTTTTCTTTCTGTTACTGTGATAAAATGGCCTTGCAGAAGTGGTCAATATGAGAGAGGGAAGGGCTTATTTCATCTTATACTTGCCCGTTACAGTTCTAGTTACTGTAACTTCCAGATTATAGTCCCCATTATGGTGGGGGAATTCAAGGCAAGAACTGAAAGCATTGTATCACACCCATGGTCAAGAGCAAAGTGAGAATAAGCACGCCTCTGCTTGATTGTTCTTTTCTTGCTCTCAGCTGACTTTATTCTCAGTCATACAATTTAGGGTATGACCCATGATAGTGTGCTTCTCATATTCAGAATGGGTCCTCCCATCTCAACCAACAATCAAGAAAACCTCCACAGTCACAGCCTCAGACACACACACACACACACACACACACACACAGATACACACACACATACACACACAGTCACAGTCACAGCCTCAGACACAGACACACACACACACACAGAGATACACACACACACACACACACAGACACAGTCACAGTCACAGCCTCAGACACAGACACAGCCTCAGACACAGACACAGACACACACACACACAGACACAGACACACACACAGACACAGACACACACACACACACAGACACACACACAGACACAGACACACACACAGACACAGACACAGATACACAGTCACAGCCTCAGACACAGACACAGACACAGCCTCAGACACACACACACACACACAGATACACACACACACACACACACACATACAGACACAGTCACAGTCACAGCCTCAGACACAGACACAGCCTCAGACACACACACACACACAGAGATACACACACACACACACACACACACATACAGACACAGTCACAGACACAGCCTCAGACACAGACACAGCCTCAGACACACACACACACACACAGATACACACACAGACACACACACACACATACAGACACAGACACAGACACAGCCTCAGACACAGACACACACACAGACACAGACACACACACAGACACACACACAGACACAGACACACACACAGACACAGACACACACACAGACACAGACACACACACACAGACACAGACACAGATACACACACACACACAGATACACACACACACACATACAGACACACACACAGACACAGACACACACACAGACACAGACACACACACACACAGATACACACACACACACACACACACACATACAGACACAGTCACAGTCACAGCCTCAGACACAGACACAGACACACACACAGACACACACACAGACACAGACACAGACACACACACACACACAGACACAGACACACACACAGACACAGACACACACACACACACAGACACAGACACACACACAGACACAGACACACACACACACACAGACACAGACACACACACAGACACAGACACACACACAGACACAGACACAGATACACAGTCACAGCCTCAGACACAGACACAGACACAGCCTCAGACACACACACACACACACAGATACACACACACACACACACACACATACAGACACAGTCACAGTCACAGCCTCAGACACAGACACAGCCTCAGACACACACACACACACACAGAGATACACACACACACACACACACACACATACAGACACAGTCACAGTCACAGCCTCAGACACAGACACAGACACACACACACACAGACACAGACACAGCCTCAGACACAGACACACACACAGACACAGACACACACACAGGCCAATCTGACCTAGTTATATCCTCATCCAGACTCTCTTTCTGCGTGGTCCTAGGTTGTGGTAAGTTGACAATATAACAACTGCACAATATTTGTAATCTTTTTATTTCCATATGAATATTAGAATTTTTCTATTTATGTGAAAAATAGAGCCGTGATGGAAATTGTACTGAATTGGTGAATTGCTTATGTAGGATGGATATTTTAATGTTACATGTTTAGATCCACAAGGGGGAGGTGCTTTTCCATTTTTGTCTTGTTTAAATTTTTTTTTACATATTTATAATTTTGGCATGCACATGTACCTTGTGAGATCATTCCTACTTTATAAATTTATTTTTATGCTAAAATAAATGGAGTTTTCTCTCTAATTTCCTCTTTGGGTAGTTCATTGTTGTGGTATAAAAACTCAACTGATGGCTCAGTGGTTAAGAACACTTGCTGCTTTTGGAGAGGACCCAGGTTCAGTTCCCAGAATCTACCTAGTAGCTCACAACCATGTACAACTCCAGTTCCAGGGGATCCCATGCTTTTCTCTGACTTTCCCTGACACCAGGCACACATAAGGGTCACATACATACCTGCGGGCAAAACAACTATAATACATAACAGTAAAACTAAATTTAAAAGACCAAGTCGCATATGTATGGTAAATTTGTATCCTGACACTATACTGGATTTGGTTATAGTTCTTACAGTTTTTAATGGAATTATGATCTTTTAGGGTATAAGATCATGATATTTACGAATAACTACAGTTGTATTTCTTCGTTTGGAATGCCTTAGACACCTTTTCTTTTTCTTATCTAATTGCTCTGGCCATGACTTCTAGGACTTTGTGAATAAGAGCGGCGAGAATGGGCTAATTTTGTCTTCTTCCTGATCTTAGAGGAAAACCTATCAGTAGATTTTTTTTTTTTAAATCACAGAGTGTATCATTTATGGTGGATTTCTCACTTGCGGCCTTTATTATGTTGAGATTATTTTCTTCTATTCTCACTGTGTTGAAAGTTATTTTAAAAGATGGATTCTTATGCTATCCTGTAGGTTGTAGTAAATTTGTTATAATTGTTTTGATAGTCAGACTACTCTGATTTGGCCTTATGGGCACGTGTGTAAGCTGTCCTCTGTGTTCTTTTGATACATAATTTTTTAAGAGTTCTCTTACTCATCAATATTTTTTTTCCACTCTTATTGCCCATTCCTTGCTTGGAATTATACTTTTCTACAAGGAACCTGGTTGCCTTTAATGAAGATTGGCATTTAGAAGCTAGCATCTTGGTTTTGTACACATTTAAGTGCTAGAAGGACGGCATTGCTGCTAGGCTTTCTAAGGATAAATAGCTGGAATACACTTTCCTTCTTGTTTCTGTTTATTTACTCTATGCGTCTTTTACATCATGTATATTGATCCTATTCATTTCCTCATCCCTTTGCATCAACTCTCTGCCCTTGTACCCCCCCCCAAAAAAAAAATAAAACAAAATTTAAGAGGAAAAAGGAAAAAAAAAATAAAGAGAAACATAAACTGTTTTTTTTTTTTAAAAAAAGGAAAAAAATTAAAATTCTCATCATGGAAACTGCATTAAACCCCCTTGTCCATATAGCTTTATTTACAAGTGTCCATTGAAGAGTCGTTGGTCTGACTCGAAGACTCTGGTTTCTACCACATTACTGATGCTCGGCCTTCAGGGGCCTCTTCTTGGCTATCTTGTTGTTGCCATGTGCTATGGAGATACTGAAGCTTTGGGCTTTACAGGTCCCTTCAAGAGCTCCAGCAGATCATAGATGGGGTGGATGTTGGGGCCTGCCAAGTCCTAACCCCGGTGTTGGGCCTGAGCTGCTGAAGGGTGGATCTCCTGATGGTTCCTCCCTGTCTTCACCACCAGGGAGAGCTCTCCAGCACTGCCCTGACTAATTTGCCTCTTGCAGCAATGAGCAAGCAGTGGGGCCAGCTTCCCTGCGTTTATGCCCTCAGGGTCAGCTCTCCCACACCTACACCATCAGGGCCAGCTCTGTTATGTTGCCCAGGGGAGTTACGGGGCCACTCTCCCGGTGCTGCAGTTGGTGAGGGGCAGAGACAGCCCTTCCTCTCTTATGACCCCAGGGCCAGCTTCTCCATTTGTTTCAGGCATTGATGGGCAGGGGTTGGAGGTGGAGGGCTTCTCTCCTCTGTCCATGCTACCATATGTCAGGTGAGTCATCAGGACAGCTTTCCCTTGCTCACAGCATTGGGGCTGGGTCACTCTCATCTTAGACCACCAGGGGAGGAACAGAGCCTGCTTTCCTGAGTGATGCACTTTCCTCATTTTACATGTATAATTCTTGTATTCAATAGTGTACTGGTATTGCTTGTGTGACCAAATACCCGACTGAGGCAAAGAAGTTGAAGGAGGAAGGGTTTGATTTGGCTCACAGTTTTGGAAGTTTCAGTTCAAGGGCAGTTGGAGCCTTTGCTGTATCCCTGAGCATCAGGTAGAAAAAGAAGCTCACTCACAACAGACAGGAACCAGAGAAAAGTCAACAGGATCAGAGACAAGATGTGCCCCGTGATGTTATGGTCTCGGTTGCCTTCTTCCTGAAAAACTAGATCATGCCTCCTAACAGCCCATACACTGTGAATTAGTCAATGAATTAATATATTGGCCAGAACAGAGTCCAAATGGTCCAATCATCTTTAACATGGAGGCTCTTTGGTGGATCTTTTGTATCCCAGACACAACAATAAGAAACTTGTTTCTTATTATCATGATTAGTATGTCACCCAATTTCTTTCTCCTAGACCACACAGGAAGAAGTTTCAGAAATCTTAACCCAAAGCACTATGACTAACAGTCAAATCAACCACAGCTCAGCAACTATCTGTAGGTCTGTAGTTATTTTTTTAGAAGACCTACATATACACTACAGATACACAGATCTTAAGCTTATTATTCATTAAATACTAACAAATGCATATGACTAGATAACCCATAATTCCATCTGTTTGTCTGTGTCTCCATCTCTCTAATCTGTTTATATAGTCATCGATTACCCAAGGAAATTACCTTATGTTCTTTTATACGCTAAGAATGAACTATTTCCAAAATTTTATTTTATTAAACATCAGTTTTTCCTACAATAATATTTCATATCTATAGGATAATACCCACATACCCTTGTCCTCTTTGGCCCAAACTATTTCCTTTCTTCTATTTTTCCCTCTACAGATGTCATCATTCAGGAATCCAAGTTTCATCTGTGTCTCCTCTTTCATTAATCAACAAGTTCAATTGATTTTATGTTCTAAAACCAACCTTTGTGTTTTGCTCTTGACTCTCCATCTTCTCTAATCTTTCTACCTGTCACCTGGATAGTGACAATATCCTAATTGTGGTCCTTGCCCATCTCATATCATCCTTCAAAGACATTCTTTACAATGCTGCCATGGCAACCCAAACTAGAGCACAAATCTTACCAGATTCTTAGAGATAACACCTATGTCTCTTTGTGTTTGACATATGGCCTTTCATGATTTGACACTTTATTCTCTCTTTCACAATCAAGAAACTGTTAACCAATCATCTTCATTTCTTTTTTACTCACTTTTGGTTTAGAATGATTTTCACTGTTCAAAAAGTAATCTTCCTTATCCATTGTCCAGTGTTACCTCACCTGCGATTCTTCCCAGAATCTTTCTCTGAAGACAGGACTTGAACACTGATTCCTACATCTTTCTTGCTTACATTTTTTCTTTTGGTGTTAAGTCACACTGTGAGATCTTACAGCTTTTTGGGAGTGTGTGTGTGTGTGTGTGTGTGTGTGTGTGTGTGTGTGTGTATCTTCTCTACTACTGTGTCTTCCTGAGGCCAGAAACCCCTTTCTTTCCTATCTTGCAGTATGTGGTGTCGGTCTAGACTGTAGAGGATGAATGCTTATTCCACATACTGTTTTATGGTTGTTGAAATAGCATGTTAAGACTACAGTCAAATTCTACCCTTATGCAGTATTGATAAACTGGAAATTCTAGCTTTATGAAATGAAAGTGACTGACTGATAAATGAGATCTGAAGGATGCTTATGAGCCTTTTATGTGCTTTTTTATTAGCTCCGAGTATCTCCTAATTCATTAATAATGAGGAATAGCAAGAATGCTGGCAAGTTTTATCTCAAATCTTTATTAAAACAGATTTTTCCCCCAAAAATAGTTTCTGTGTAAAGCACCGTTGAAGTTTGTCTGTAAAACCCACACTCAGAAAATGACTTGGTTCTTCACCTTGTTCATTAAAACGCAGTGCTGTAGCTGCTGGACCCTGGGAGCCCACCCACCATTTGCATGAGTTTTCCTGGTAAAGGCTGACACACCCTACATGTAGAAACAAGCGTATCAGCACATCTTGCTGTGTAAGATACTGTTCATCACCTTCCCTCTCAACCCAGCGCCACCTCCCGTTTTTGTTAATGGTGTTGCTATCCTCCCTGCCACCAGGGCCATAGGCTCCTTGTTCTCCATGTCTCTCCCTCTCCCTCCCTGACAACACCAAGTCTGCAGTTGGTTCTGTCTTCCTGCTATCTTTCACATCCCCTCGAGTAGCCACTGCCCTAATTCGAGCACTTATTACCTTTTTGCTTGGACTGCAGCAATAACCTCCCAAACAGTATCTCTCTGCCTCACTTGAATCCATCTTAGCTATCAGGTTAATCTACCTGAAGTAGAGCTCTCATCATGTCCTAACCCAGCCCATATCTTTCCAGCAGCTCTTCTATTCCCCACAGGATCAAGCCCACGGCCACTCAAGGTGTGGCCTTTGCAACATTATTTCTCATTACTCCTTTCATGCTCCCTCAGCTTCCACTAAATCAAACCACATTTTCTGTATTCTCTTGTGCATTCATTGACTTACTGGGTATTTCTTGGACCACTGGGTGAGGCTTGAGAATATCAAAATAAAAGGTGACATTTCTGATCTCAGGGGGGGCTCCCAGATCCTCCCCTCCCTTCCAAGGACTTTTAATTTTTCTGTCCCACTGCCTAGAATGATATCCACCTTGTCCCCACTGCCATTGACACCTGCCAGAATTTTACACATTCCTGTCTCCCATTAATATACCACCTTCTTTGGGAAGCTTCCTTCCACCCTGCCTCTTTCTCCAGGTTAGAAGAAATTAATTTCACCCCTCAAAAGTTATGGCACTTCACCAGCCTCCTTTTAAGATGGTGGCCTTGCTATCCAGAGCTCGGTTTACTGAGAGACAGTGCTGTGCTGGCTTCACCCATCCATCTCCAAAGCATTCCATACAACACTTTCCAAATCCCAGCTATTCAATTAAATTTTCTTGTGGTCAAATCTTCCAGCAATACACCACATCAAAAAGGCCTTCAAAGGCTTCTATTTTAAAAGTTGAAAACAATTCTTGTCTGCCTTTCTTTTTAATTGTCAGAAAGACTAGTCATTTCACTGTTCATGTGTGTGTGTGCGCGTGCATGTGTGTGTGTGTGTGTGTCTGTGTGTGTGTGTGTGTGTGTGTGTGTGTTTAATATGATGCTCAATGTTGTGTGGACTGAAGAAGTTGATGAAAGAGGCTGACTTGGAAGTCTGTGGACTTTCTAATCCAGTTAGCATGGTGGTTTGGTTTTGTGGTGGCCCAGAGGACATAGACTTTATTTTGACTTCTTCTGGAGGGATAGTATTAGTCTTCTGAAACTCTTGACGTCTTCTGGAGGGATAGTATTCGTCTTCTGAAACTCTTGACGTCTTCTGGAGGGATAGTATTTGTCTTCTGAAACTCTTGACTTCTTCTGGAGGGATAGTATTTGTCTTCTGAAACTCTTGACTTCTTCTGGAGGGATAGTATTCATCTTCTGAAACTCTTGACTTCTTCTGGAGGGATAGTATTCGTCTTCTGAAACTCCAAGTTCCAATGATGGCTGACAAAAGCAAAGCTGCTGAGCAGCAAAGCTTGGTAGATGCTCGGGCATCTGCCTTACAAGCAAGGGCAAAGGGCAACAGGCTGGGTAGCCTGCCCCAGAGGCTGTGCGTGCCTAGGATGTGACAGGTCCCCAGTGACAATCACAGTGTGGGGGGCAGACTTGTTGTGAATGCGAGCTAGAGGTGAGTCTAAGCCGAGTCCAGGGTTTCCCCGGAAAGGAGAGTGCACCAGCTCCCTCAGTAGCTCTGTCTGGATAGAACACACTTCACAACCTTTACCCCCGAAGGACGCATCACCTCCTGTGGACACAGCATCTATTCCCTTCATAACTGAGACTCCAATGCCTCCAGCACACTGGTCACACCCCTGGTCACACCCCTGGGTCATTGGCCAAACCCACTGCTAGGTCTGTGGAATCATGTGTCTTTAAACCATCCTAACTCTCTCATCTCATCCCTCCTCTGACAGTTTGGTGATAATTCATTTCCCATCGTTCATTTCTTCAGACTTGCTAACAAGTCAGTATGCTGACAGTGGGGGCAGAGTTCCAGTATGAACACTGGTAAGACAGACAGTCTTGCTTTCAACTTGCATATTTCCCATGAGCCCAGAGCCCTTGGTGTCTTTCTCACAGGAGGCCTTCAGACTGTATACACTTTCTGACAGATGAATAGAGCTTCCAGGGTCTAAGGTACTGTCTGCTCATTATCACCAAAGTCATAAGTATCTCCTCTTTCCCCCTTCTTCCTTCTCTCTCTCTCTCTCTCTCTCCATGTGTGCATGTGACAAGATCTAACTCTGGTAGGTCAGGCTGGATTTGCCCATACTAAATAGCCCAGGATAGCCTTGAACTCACAGAAGTTCACCCTCTGGAGTGTTGTAATTATAGGTATGTGCCAGTACACTCAATTTATAAATTTACTTTATGATATTCTAGCATCTGCTGCACATCGTTAAACATATAGCAATTACATAAAAAATACTGCTGAATTATACAAACCAAGCCCCCACACTAGACAACTGTGTGAGTCATGAGCATTATTGTCTATCAGTGTGCTTGGTAATTAAAACATCTTCACTGGGATGTTATCTTTAGTAACCAATAACTGGAAACCATGACAAAGAATGAGGTGTAAGATTGAGTAAATGACGAAATACTACACTTATTAAAATGGTAATTATCCATAGAACAATGTGGAAACCATTTATGGTAGAGTAGAAACTGGTAAAAATTATCAGAAATGATAACTGTAATTACTTCCTATGCATTATGATAAACCAATTAATGATGGATGTACAAATTTAAGTGATTTTATTCTGTGCCCTGAAGGTTGTGTCTACATCATTAGAAAACAAAAGTTAGGCATACATGAGTATAGTATGCAAATATGCAAAGTTAAGGCTGGGAATGTAGCTCTGTGGTAGAATGCTTCCCCTAGCATGCACACTGCCTCAAGTTAGATCCCCAGAATTGCAGAAAGCAGAAACAGGAAATAACTTAAGAGTCTAGCCAGCTAGAAAAAGAAGGCCATGTGAAGAAGTAACTTACATCAGTACAAATACCCTATGTGTTGTATTACAGATCCTTTGAAATGACAGTGGTCCTGAAAATCAGTATAGAACCCACAAGTTACCAACCAAGCGATCAAATGAGTAACACGCTGACTCCCACAAGCCTGGAGATCTCAGTCCCACCTGGTAAAGTGCTTATTCCTGACTCTGTGGCACGTCAAGGCAAAGTAAAAGGAACCATGGACAGAAATATTGGAAGGCAGGATTCTGTTCCCACACTGGTATTAAAGACCCATGACATTTTAGGAAAACCACTTAAACTAAATAGGTAATTTCCTCCCTCCAGCTGGCCAGCCAACCCCCTTCAACAGAAACACATTGAGTTCCCACTGGGCAGCAGTGTGTTCTGCGGCACTGGACCTCCCTGCTGCCGGCCGGGTCTTGCTCACGGGCAGTGCGAGGATAAAGTGAAATAATGTATGTTGGAGGCTGCGTGGAAATGCTGAACTAAATAAATGTGGGCTATTATTAAGAAACACAGAAGCATAGCTGATCTGGAGAGTGCCACAATGCTAACAGCTGATTCAGATGGGACCAAAGTGGAGACAATCAGCTACTAACAAAGCCAGCGGAAGACAAAGGCCTCACTAAATGGGCTGCAGCTGACTTTTCCAATCTTTCCAGCTGGACACATTCAGGTTTCCACAGTAGGTGGCCTGTACCTCCATCAGCTCATCAGAGTCCTGGTCACTCTTCCTGGGACAGACATGGTCTGCCTATGCTCCTGCCTGATAAATAGTCAACTTATCTCAAAGACCGTTCAGCAAACGCTTGTTAAATCTGAAGGCCTTACATGTGTTTTTAACAGTTTTTGATTTTGGGGTCGTATTTGTCTCAGAGAGATGATGAAGAGGTTTCCATCTGTTAAAGCAACATTGATTTCTTCGTGTGTGTGCATTTGTCTTGCTGTCCTATTGCACAGGTGTAGACATCAGAGAGCAACTTGTGTAAGTTGTTTGACTTCTACAATGTAGGTTCTGGAGACCAGACTTGGGTTGTCAGGGCTTGGGGCCTGTTGGGCCTCCTAACTGGAGTGGAACTTCTGTGCCTTGATGAGTATTTTTTTTCTTTTATGACTTTTTTCCCTTTTTAATTTAAATTTGAAACAAGGTTGTTTTATATATTAATCCCCATTTCCTCAACCTCCCTTCCCCCCCTGTTACCCCACCAACCCCCATCTCATCCCCTTTCTGTTCTCCAGGGAGGGTGAGGCCTTTCACGGGGGATCTTCAAAGTCTGCCATTTCATTTGGGGCAGGGCCTAGGCCCTCCCCCATGTGTCTAGGCTGAGGGAGCATCCCTCTGTGTGGGATGGGCTCCCAAAGTCCATTAGTATACTAGGGATAAATGCTGATCCATTACCAGAGGCCCCATAGACTGCCCAGTCCTCCTAACTAACACCCACATCCAGGGGGGCTGGGTCAGTCCTCTGCTGGTTTCTCAGCTATCAGTCTGGGGTGCATGAGCTCCCCCTTGTTCAGGTTAGCTGATTCTGTGGGTTTCTCCAGCCTGGTCTTGATCCCTTTGCTCATCACTCCTCCCTCTCTGTAACTGGATCCCAGAAGTTTGGCTCAGTGTTTAGCTGTGGGTGTCTGCTTATGCTTCCATCGGCTACTAGATGATGGCTCTAGGATGGCATATAAGGTGGTTGTCAATCTCATTATCAGGGTAGGGCATTAATGATAGCCTCTCCACTATTGCTTAGATTGTTAGTTGGGTTCATCCTTGTAGATCTCTGGACATTTCCCTAGTGCCTGATTTCTCCTTAAACCTATAATGGCTCCCTCTATTATGGTACCTCTTTTCTTGCTCTCCTCTATTCTTTCCCTGTCTCAATCTTCCTGTTCCCTCATGCCCACCTCTCCCATCCTGTTCTCCCCTCCTCTTCCTCCTAACTCCCTCTCCCCTCCCTCCATGCTCCCAATTTGCTTGGGAGATCTTGTCCCTTTCCCCTCCTCTAGAGCTATAGACATAGGGCAAAGGATCACCAGCCTACAATTCACACCTCCAGAGAAGCTAGGAAACAAGGAGGACTGATGGGAGAGGTCATTCTGTATGTTTCTCATACTGGTTAATAATAAAGCACTGTTGGCCAATAGGAAAGGAAGATAGGAGGGACTAGGAGACAAGGAGGAAATAGGAAGTAGTAAGGAGGGGTCAAGATGGAGAGTCTGGAGAAAACAGTATGCCGCCGGCTCCCCAGTAAGAGAAATACATAGATCAACAGAAATGGGTTAATAATTAAGGCAGAGCTAGCCGATAAGAAACAAGTAACAGGGCCAACAGCATTGTATCAAATACAAAGTCTCAGTGTGTTATTTGGGGCAGCGCAGCAGCGGGACAACACAGGGCGGCGGCAGGCGGAAAAACCGTACTCGTTACAGAGGACCCTAAGGATAATCTCTTATCCAATAAAAACACAGACTCTATTTCTTTTCCAAGCTGAATACTTACCCTGTCTTATATGAAATATCCTGTTTTGTTTTGATGAGAGTCTTGCTGTGCAGTTGTGGCTTGCCTAGAACTTGCTGTGTAGATAAGGGTGTCCCTAAGCTTGTAGTGACCTTCCTGCCTCTGCCTCCCAAATTCTGGCACTAAGGATACACCCAATTGCATTTGGTCAAAACTCTTGATTTTAAATCTATTTTGCCTTTTCGTTGGAAATGGCTCACTTTCTTATTCGGTTACAAACATGATGCATTAACCCAGAAGCTTGGGCATGAGCTGGAGAGAAGAGACAGAGAAAGTGTGAAAAACCAATGGAAAGGATAATGGAGAGAGCATCCATGCTGATGTGGCTGTGGACCCTCTCTGCACCATGTCATCCTGTGACGAATGGGGCAGTGGAGATGGGTATGTACCCAGAGTCAATCCTTAGTCCCTCCTTCCCCAAGACACAACACTAGAAAGATTCCTCACAGCCAATGAAGTTTGACTTAATGAATCGGTACTCACAATTTCAGTCCGTTATTGCTTAGTAACTTAACAAGACAGTCATTTGTAAACTTGACATTGTCTGCAAACCCACACTTAGCACTGTGTACCCTCCACCATCACTCCTGCCAGCACTGTAGCTGCTATCACCAGTACAAAACAACAAAAACCCAAACCGTGTAGTAGGGAGAATGGTGTGATTATAGTTCAACGAGATAAAGTATATTATGATGCATCTTTTTCTGCCCATGTCCACGTGGCAACTTTCAGAAGTGGTACCAGAGTGAAGGTAGCACTGTGACACACTCTACTACTCAGGTCTGAGCAGTCTTCAGTTGCAGCCAGGTCCCCTGGGAACCGTCAGTCCAGGAAGAAGGCAGTGTTTGCAGAATGGGAAATGAGTGGTTTACCTAATGTCTTACAAAGGTGTAGGTAGTGAAGATGCCAATCTCCCTTTCCAACGGGCCACCAGTGCTGACTTGTCTCTTCCCAAAAAAAAGACCCATCAACCTGTCGCAAAGGATCCCCAGCCACAGCAAGCCATTCCCCACGTCTGAGAAACTTGGAAGGTGGACTGCATGTCTCTTAACCTCTTAAAACACAAAAACTGGGAAGTTTTGGACTAGAGAAAAAAGTGCATCAGTATTAATACTAGGAATTAATACATAAAACAAGTTATGTGTACATGGATCTATCCTTCAGATATGCTAATGCTCATTAAATCCTTTCATGGAGCCAAGTGAAGCTGATCCCAGTCTGAAGCACACAAAACCACAATCCTCTTCACGTCCACACCTAGCTTGCACCTTGTCTATGGTCTGGAATTCTGCTCCTTAGAATCTCCAAATATCCAAATACTAATGGCTATGAGTGGAACTATGTGCCTCCCAATACACTGTAGTCCTAACTCCCAGTGCCTGGGGAATGCAACCTTATTTAAAAATTGAGTTTTCACAAATTATTACATTAAAACGAGGATGTACATATGGCCTGCATCTTCATAGGCTCAGAAAGTTACAAACTGAAGGGAATTATAGAAAGACACAGGAGAGTGGACCATCTCTCAGCTAAGGAAAGCACAGGGCTACCAGAGGTTAAGAGCGAAACATAGAACAGATTCTTACAGACCTTAACAGGAATCATTTCTGCTGATGGCTTTGTTTCCAACTCTGAGCAAGTGAAACTGTGGGACAATACATTTCTGTTGTTCTCAGCCACACATTCTGTGAAACTATGTTATAGAAACTCCAGGAGCCAATACAATAATCAACTATCAACCTCCCATTACTATCCAGAGAGGATCTTCTCTGAGTGAAGCCTGGCATTTAATAAGCACTCAACTAAAATAATTTACCCACTGGTTTACTGTTGCCTTCCCCCATGATAGGTACTGTAGCTCCCATGAAAATACCAGTATGACATGATTTCAACTGCAAACCTCTTTTAACCTTTGTATATGCCAACATGCAATCTGTGTCTTCCTAGATAGATTAATAATGACAAGTTACAAGAAAGGGCTATCTCAGGAAGAGGTTATCTCAGGGAGGGCATTGTGGAGGAGGAAGTAGGCTAGGCAAGGGTCTCACATAGAGAATTTTTTTTTCCTCCTTGACAACATGAAGAATCCTAACAATAATCTGGATTGTTTCTACCCATGTCAGTGTATCTAGGTGGCCTTGGAGGTCACACCATAGGCTCATGGTGGGGTCCTAGGTTCTGAGCATATGGAAGGTGGCAGCTAAGAGTATGCCCCTATGGTTTTTTTTTTTTTTTTTTTTTTTTGTTTTTGCAATAAACTCTCTGATTGGAGTCTGCGCTGACAGTGGAAGTTTGTAGTGACATATCCACCCCACCAGCACCCATAGCACTGACAAATGGGCGTGGTCACAGGTATGGACGTGATGGCGGGGGGAGGGGGAGGCTAGGTCTGGCATTCCAGACCCCAGCTTGAGTTCTTGCTTCCTGGTTGGATGGCAGAAAGCATCCAGTGGCATCCTTGGAAGGGAACCCGCGGAAGCACATCTGTTTCATGTGTAAGTGAATTCTCCCTAAATAAACCTCATTTAACTTATACTGAGTCCAGTGGCTCTTGATTCCCATGCATTAAAAATGATACAGACCATTGCTGGCCCTCACCTCAATCTAGAACAGAAGAATCCTGGTGATGTTGGTCACCAGGGATTTAGGAAGCCTTAACAGCCTTCCTTGGTCCCTTTGTATCTCTTTATGTTTTTCTTTCTCTTGTCCTCTGAACAATTACAACATTGATATTCCCTCATATGGCCTGTTGAGTAAAGAGGAAATGCTCTCCTCCCACTGACCTTGGGGAGTTCATTTGATGAATCTACTTGTCCATTCTTCTTCTCCATTTATCTCCCTCATTTTCTTAGCTATCCATCCACCCTAGCATTTAGTCAATGCTCGTGAGCTGATTATGCTTTAAGGCCAAGAGTTTTGCTGGTATCTGATTGGGTCTTGAAAAACTTTGCAGAATGTGAACATGGCAATGATCTAACCTGTATTGCATTCTCAGAAACCTAGGATGCCACAAGACATGTACACTTGGATACAAGGAGAAAACGCACCAGCAGATATTCAAGAGCTGGAAACAATTGGTGGGTAAGGGAGGTGGCAGGCAGGTAGAGGGAGTGTCTCTCTTGTGTGTCAACTTTTCGCTAGTAAGGCTGCTTCAAAGTAATTTTCCACAAAGCAAATCCTTGACCTAGGCTCTAGTATTAATAGACCAAGAAGCATAGGTTCAGAATGTTAGCGATGTACCCTGTGGCTGTCATTGTTATAAAGATAGGTCGTGCATGAATGGTCTTTTAAGCAAGGCTGTCATTTGATCCCTGAAACCAGCCTGGTTATCTCAAGTGGAGCCAATGTCCCTTCCTGACATTTTAACTTCTGCTTAGCATACATGTCACCATGTCTTAGGTTTTACCTATATGCTGGCCACAATCTTTAAATTTAAGAACCTAAGGATAGGAAACATAGCCAGATCTTTATTTTCAAAGTAGTTTTCACTCCTCTTCCCTCCCTCTCTGATTATGCATGGGTGTGCATATGGGGGTCAGAGGATGACTTTAGGCGGGTAAGTTTTCTCCTGCCACTTTTATATGAGTTCTGAATATCGAGCTCAGGCAGCCAAGCTTGCATCACAAGTGCCTTTACCTGCTGAGAAATGTCACCGATGCCATTTTTATCATTCTAAACACAAGCATAGTCACATTTGTCTAATGAGGGTCAGTAAGTCAACCAGGAGATGTCTGTTGTGTGCTCTTAATAAGTGTTGGGCTTTGAGCTGTGCTTTGATCAATAGTTTAAATAGAAGTGTCAACAGATAGAATAAATTCTGCTTGTATTCTCGACTTCTATTACTTTCCAGCTTCCAGTTTCCTAATATGGTTTATGGATCACATCTGTGAGCTTGTGAACTTCTCAGGAAGACATTCATAAGATGCCCCCTGAAGGGTGGTAGAAGATTACTCAGTTTATAAACCTTCTGTTTATGACTCTTTACATGTATGGTTAGGGTGATTGACTGGATTCCATTTCTTGCCTTTTCAAATCCTAGCTTCCTAATTTCTCATGTAAACTCATTCTTATGCTTTGACTAGTTGTCCATGACTTCTGCCCCCATACCTGAGTTTTGATCCTGGTTCTGCTTTGCCCATCAGTTCCTTTGTGCCCTTGAATCCGTCATCCATGCCTCTATGTTCAGTGCACACTTCACCTTGTGAGCTATGCCTAGGATTCTAGTGTCCATTCATGTGCAATCCGTTGTTCTGTTACTGTGATAACTTGGGGCAAGGAGTGATTTTGTCTCACAGTTTAAGAACGTTCAGTCCATGGTCACGGGATGCGCTCCTGGGACTGTGGTGAAAGAGAGCTGATGTGTAACATACCGCAGAGAGTGATGCACAGCTGCCCAGCAAGCAGAGCACAGCAAGCATCCCTGTGCTGGGGGTCTTCTTTCTTCCTCTTTTGTTTCTTTGGGTCCTCAAGCTAGTGAATGCTGCTTTCCATATTCAGTTTAGTTAATCCTCTCTGGAATTTCCCTCACAGATATTCCCTAATCTAGGTGTTTCTCAGTCTAATCAAGGTTGCAACCAAGATAGACTACCACAATATTATGTGTCTGCTCTCAAGTGAGAGAAAAAGAAAGACTTGTAAGAATGTATGAGAATTTTGGTAGACCTACTGTTGAAACACTGAGCATAATGTCTTGTCATATTAAGAATTAAAGTATCCTGTAAGAATAAATTATACCCTGAGGAAAAGTAGAATGTATTGTTCTAAGTTCTTTATACAACCTGCAGTGAGCATAAGGATATTGTGTAGATCTACATTTACAGAGATAAAGTATATATGGCTTGGTTTGTAGGATAAATATTAAAGGAATACATAGAATGCATAACTCTGTAATAGACAGTATGGTGGTTTTAAGTAAGAATTGCTTCTGTAGGCTCATATGTTTGAATGCTTGGCCCTCAATTAGTAGAACTGTTTGGGAAGAATTAGGATTGGGGCCTTGAGGGAAAGGGTGTGGTCTTATTGGAGAAAGTGTTTCTCTTCCTGCTGCCTGTGGATCAGAGTGTAAAACTCTCGGTTACTGTCCCAGCTTCCTGCCTGTCTGCTTCCTGCCATGATGACCATGGACTAACCCTCTAAAACTGCAAGCAACCCCCAAATAAATGCCTTCTTTGATAAGAGTTGCCTTGGTCATGGTCTCTTCACAACAATAGAACCGTGACTAAGACAAACAGCAAAAAGGGATAATAAAATGCTCCAATATTTAAAAAAAAAAATGAATGAAAATAAAAGAGCCTGGTTAAATACAATTAAGACAGTAAGTTTTTGACTGATAATCATTGCTTGCTACAAAAATTTAAGTAGATTAACGTTTCCAGAATTGGAAGTTGGGAAGAGGGCTCAGCTGGGAAAATGCCTGTTGTGAATCACAAGGAGTTCCTAGGACCCATGTAAAGACCAGCATGGTGTCTCAGTAACTCTAGCCCTGGGGTGAATTATGGGGACAGAATGATTCCTTGATCTCACTATCCAGCCTATGTACCCAGTTGGCAAACTCTAGATTTAGTGAGTACCCTGACTCAAAAGATAAGGTACACAGCCGGTCACTCTTGGGCCTCTACTTGCTCATGTAGTCAAACATGCCTGCACATTCATGTGAACACACACACACACACACTCACACGACCGAGGTAACTCATATTTATTTGGGGGATTGCTTACAGTTTTAGAGAGTAGTCCATGATCTTCACAGCAGGAAGCAGACAGGCATGGTGCTAGAGCAGTAACTGAGAGTTTTACATACAGTATATAGCATATATGAATAACATATGATAGTACATATTTATTCTTGCATATAAGCTATTGCAGACATACACTGCCATATGTTATTTTTAAGAGACTTACATCAAATGTAAGAATGCAAAAAGGCAAAAGGTAAAAGGATAGAAAGAACATAGCAGACAAATTTTAATCCACAGATACTAGAAGGATATATTAATGTCAAACAAAACAGAGGTAAACATTCTAAAGATGGCATAGACTTATTATAGGAAATGCTTCAATTAGCAAAAATTTGCAATGTGATATGTATGCACATAAAACTCAAAACTTTAGGATTCATAAAATAAAAACTGACAATTATAAGAGTTAAAATCAAAATGGGAAATTTTTAATGTGTCTCTCTTTACCACAGATACATTTCTAATAAAAATATGATAGCATGGGGAACTTAAGCCCAATTAAAACTTTGACTTAAAGGGTAGATATAGAGCACTGTGCTGAATAATTGTAGAAAACTCATTCCTTTTGGGCACATATAAGATTTACAAGATTTAATCATTTCTGAATGTTGTCAATTTTAACCAATTTTAATAGATTGGAATCAAATCAAGAATGTTCTTCAATAAAGAATGCAATTAAGCCAAGAAACAAAAAGAAAAATGTAATTAGACCATACCCATATGATTAGACATCTATACACACTTCTTAGTAATCAAAACATGTACCTTAAATTCCCCCAAATATGGTGCTTCTTAGGACATACTTTGAACTAAGCTATGGTGAAAATTCTCTGCAGCCATTGGTGGGTGAGCTGGCTCAGATTTGTAAGAGAGTCTGCTAAGTATTTAGGAAGATGTCTTCCTCACTAGTCGTGATGGACAGTTCTCGGTTCTGGAGCCCAGTGTGGTGATGCACGCCTGGCATCCCTCCACATGGGAGGCTGAGGCAGGAGGATCGGGAGTTCCAGCTACATGAAGCTCTGCCTCAAAACTGGATAATTAAATAAATAAATAACAACATAAAGGAACTGACACTGCATATATCTGAACTTCGCTTTCTTTGAGCCTCCATGCCCAGCACACAGCAGTCCTCTATGGGATGCATTTAGGAAATCACACAGAGGGGGATTTACAACCTAAAAAGGCAAGGGCAGGGAAAGCAGTGCCAAGATGTCTTGACTTCAGAAATCAAGTAGAAGAGAAGAAGGCATGATAAGATGAGAAGGTCAATTGATGGCACAGAAAACACACAACGTAGAAACATTGGTTACACAAAGTAAACATTGTTTCTTTAAAACTATGAATAAAATTTTGATTCCTTAAAACTATGAATAAGGGGCCAGAAAGGTGGCTGAGTGGCTAAGAGCACTGACTACGCTTCCAGCGAACTTGGGTTTAGTTCCTAGGGCCCACATGCTGGTTTATGCCCACGCATAACTCCAGACCCATGGGATCTCATGTCCTGTACTGATCTCCTCAGGAATCACACACTCATGTGGTACACAGGTGTACATGCAGGTAAAACACTCATACACATAAAATATGCACAATGTTAAAAATAAGCGTGAGTAATACCGTGTCCCTTAAAATATGAATTGGTAGATTAATTAGGTGAATAGTAATATCAGGAATGAATAAATAGTAACAAAAGTACTATACATATTAAAATATAATTACTTATGCAAATCAGTGCAATATGCTTGGAAATTAATATTGACTGTATACATTCTTAGGGAAAATATAACTTACTCAAACCATTTTACACAAAAAATAAAAATTATAACTTGTTCTCATGCTATTAAAAGGAAACTGAAGCTCTTCCTATCCAGAACTCTTTGTCCCAGGTGATTTTACAAGCAAATCTATAAACACACAAGAGTGAAATTTCCAGTTTATATACATCCCTCAGACTATAGCTCAAAAGTGCCCACTAGCCATTATACTTTATGAACATTGCAGAATCTTGATACACAGGCAAAACAGGGGACAGGGATTAAAACCCAGGCTCTTTCATGAAAGTGACCAGTCTGGGTTTTAATTGGGAAAAAAAAATCATTCATGATAAACTTCCTCATGAAACGGAAATAAAGCAAACAGTCCTTCATATGGGGAGGGGAACCTGCTGTAATCTTGCTACAAATATCACCGGATGCTGAAAACTGTGGATTTGGGACCAGACAGAGTTCTCACTGTTGCTGGTTCTGTTCAGCCCTGTCCTGGAGTCCCTTGACAGCTCGATAAAACAACGAAAGGAACTAAAGGCTATAAGAATGGAAAAGTAGGGAGAGTAACTCTCATTGTTATAGAGGACATAATTATGGGCAGAAAATCCAAAGGAATTCATAGAAACATTATTGTCGTTAATGCAAGAGTTTGACACGGTTGTGGTCTTCACATGCAATACTTAAGCAATAAGATTCATTCTTATAATTGGGCAACAAACTGAAACAGAAGGGAAAAAACCCTACCATTTACAATTTTACAAGGCAAGATGATGCCATTGGGAGCGAATCTGATATGACAGTTTTTTTTCAAGATCTCTGCCATGAAGATTAAAAACACCAGACACTAAAATAGAGAAGCAACCAAGTACTGCTTGATACACGGATTATGAATTTGAATAGTTCATTTCTTTGCTTATAAATGTCATGCAAATACAAACAGAATTCCATGAATCTGTGTTTTTCTTTAATGCAGCAGGCCTATTTAAACAATTAAACATTTATTACACTTGTTTATGCTTCTTTAACAAATGTGTACATGGGTGCACACATGGGTATGGAGGTCAGAGAACGATGTGGGAGAATCCAGTCTGCCCTCCCTTCCACCACGTGGATCCCAGCACCAAACTCAAGCCAGGCTTGGCACAAACACCTTTTACCACTGAGGCATCTCACTGGCCTTTATTTAAACATTTTTATTACTATACCAAGTATTAAGAATAGTGCACATTGTCTGAGGACTGAGGCTTAGATCCCAAGAATTGAAAAACAAAATCAATACAACCTGTTCAACAAACTCCTGGGGCGATAAGGGATCCATATGGAAGAAATGAAGCTGAACATTGACTTCATATCATATGACAAAGGTCCATTTAATTAGCGGAATAAAGAAGACAAATGGACAGAAAATCGGAAAAGAAAATATGAATATCGTGAAATAATCAACAGGCTGGTATCAAGTAATTGAGATAATTCCTACAGGTAACTATGAAAAAGGCAGCTAACTCAATGGGCAAAATATTTACACCGATATTTAAAATAAATAAAAGCTTGGGGCTAGGGATGTAGTTCAGTGGTAGAGTGATTGTTTGGCATGTTCAAGACACTGGATTGGGTCTTTAGCAGCAGAAAAGAAACCATTCAGTCCATGAAAAGTAAGATTAACAATCAATTGATGAAACATGACTACAATGGGTTCTGTACATGCCCAATGGGCACATGGGATCCTCTTAGCAAATATTCTCTTGTTATATTGGTTCATAGCCAATTTTTCAAACTGCACGTTGTGTTTTATGTACTTTTTTGTGTATGTGTCCATACCTCACACCTTTTCAAGTAATGGGGAAAAGGTCAAATTATCGTCTCTCTGTGAACATTCCCATTACAGGAAGCCAGGAAAGACACATGGCCCACAGAGTTGATGAATAACTCAGCTAAGTTTTCTATTGAGAAATACAATGGGAAATAATCCCACTCAAGTACAGTTGGGAACCAAGAATAGCCATGTGTAAGCCTTGGAGAGAGGACATGGACAGCTCATCACTCTAGCTTCTCTAGCAATAATCATTGGCCCAGCACAGTCACTTAACCACATACACAGAGGCCCATTAATGTACTTGATACCTTCAGGGGCTACAGAACCTCAGAAGGACTTCAGGAAGTTGGTCTCAAAACAAAGAGACAAAAAGAGATATTCCTGTTGAATTCACAAAATGTGAAGGTAACAAGAGCACTTTGCATTTATGCAGCACTTTGTCTTATATGAACTTTTGTTTTTAACCCACAAATATTTTCCCATTTAATTGGAGGAGAAGGTTCCCCTGACAGTCTTATCCAGGATGGATACCACGTCAGGAATGCCTTCAGTAGTACATCTCTGGTGGACTGCTAACCTGTGGTCTAGGATGGATTAGAGGATGACAGGGGATACCAAAACACTGCTTCTTGTAGAGTTACTGTGTGTACTGGAATGAAATGATTTAGCTTCAAGATTTTGGTTTTTCCCTTTGGTAGAATTACTGTGACACTCTTGACTGACAGGCATTTATAAGGACCCTTTTTGGTAAAGTTGTTGCCCATGTAACAATGGCAAAAATAGTCCTCTAGGAACGATCTAGGCTGCAGCAGCCATAGAGAAGAATGAAGAAGGCTCACATGAGACCTCTGGTTTATCTGGAAACAGAAGTAGAGGGTGAATGGAAACAAATGTCTACAGGATAAACTAATAGGAGCTTGCACTGTTTCCATGGCAACCCGTCTGAGTAAGCCTGGGCCAGCTGGTGACCCTCTCTGAGCCTCACTTTTCTCAGCTGTGGCATGAGGAGGGTCCTGTGTCTCTGCAGCCGTGATTGCGGGACGAAGCGACTGGAATGGCTTTGAAGGTTTAAGATGGAAAAGCTTGCCTCAAGGGACTTGTCATCGCAGCCATACTCTTTTGTGTGATCTGTTGTCTATTGTCAGGCAGAGAGATTATTGGAATTTAATTATTTAGTATTGTTTTTGGGTCTCTTCTGTCTGCTAAATAGTGAAGTACGACAACATTGCTCCTTTGTTGTTTGACACTTAGCTTCCCTCCTGGCCTAACTGTCTGTTTACTTAAAAATTCCAGAGCTCACAGCTTTTCAAAGGAGTGTGTTTAAAATTAGGGGTATATATAAACCCAGAAGAGTAAACAAAGTCACAATCACTTGGTTGTCTTGGATTCTACACATACAGGCAGAAAGAACAAATAAAGGCCAACAGAAAAATAAGCATGTTCGCACGAGACAGAAATAGGAATTATCTTCAAAACTGCTAATGGTGGTGCTGGGTCTTGGTGGCTAATTTTAAACACATAATTTCACCTCCATGTGACAGTCCCGTGGAAGGCTCTTGTCAGTCTCAACTGTGGGTCAGCCAAGCTTGCATCACCCGACCACCCTGTTGTGAGGTATGTGGTTCCTCACAGCTCCAGAGTCTGGAATCCCAGATTCCAACACTCCTCTTTTGTTCTACTACAGATCCCCTGAGGTTTGCTTCTAGGGGACAGTTGATTAAAATGTTACTTTTGCACAACCTAATTTCCTGCATTAAAATGCAAAAACCCAAGAGAGCAGCTTAGGCTTGTAACTGACTCTCTGTTGGCCTACGGTGCCCAACAGCGTCTGAGCAAGGAAGAAAGAGAGAAAGCATGGTGGCCACGGGATGTCTGAAAAATGTATAAAAGATGCCAGCATCCCAGTCTCCACACAAGCATCTTCCATGTTGCCGCTCAAGTGACATGGCTCAGATGGGGACAACCTGAGACGGACTGTGGGCCAGGTGTCAGGTTCCAGGCAGGCTTTGCAGCAAGGGCAGTAGTGAAACTCCTGTCTGCCCCGGATCTCAGTTTTCAGTGGTTTGATTCAGCACGGGAGACTCTGCGTGAGTCAGCCGTGGCTCTTACTCCTTGGTGACTTTAGAAGTACTGTTGCTGGGTGGTAGACGTGGTGCCACTATGTCATTTGCTTTTCATGTCAAACCTCGTGTCACTAAGAAATACTTGCAAAGAGACATAACCCCAGTGGGCAGATACCCAGAAAATGTTTTTGTCTGTTTAGCTGGAGTAATTGATAGCTTTTTCTGGCTAATTTTGATTGATAGAGGCCTAATGTATAGAGGTTGACCATAGATAGCAATTTTCACATTTCCAGTTTTGAAAGGGGCATGTTAGTATGTTCATGTGGGTGTGTATGTTCATGTGTTTGAAAGTGCATATGTGCGTGTATGTGTGCATGTGTGCATGTATGCGTGTGTACCTGCGTGAGTGTGTGTGAGTGTGTGTGTGTGTGTGTCTGAATGTGGAAACCAGGGAGCAACCTCTAGCATGTCACCCAGACTTGAGTGAGCCTCTAAGTGGCTTTATTGCAATTCCCTGGTCTCATGGTGATAATCCAAAAACGAGTATATGTTTTTAAGTCAAATGCATGCTTTGTGATCAGGCTAGTAAAATGACAGGGATGAGTGCCAAGCCAAGGCTGCCCGTCTCCAGAGCCATCCCTTACTCACACAGTAAGTGTAGGCCACACAGGAAATAGCTCGATGCCTCAGGCTGAAAAATGGAGCTAATAACAAGTTCCCCTAATTCACAAATAAAGCTGGTGCTATCTATGTTCCGTACATGCTGTTCCTTAGGATCTCTGACCAAAAAAAAAAAAAAAAAAAAAAAAAGATTAAAACAGTTTTAAAGAATTTATTGGGATGGTTACAAATGCTTAGAGACTGGAAATTGATTGTTTTAATTCATTGATGTCTTCAAGCCTTTCGTATTGTCTCCAAATTATCAGGGACATCAATGGAATAAGAACTAGAAGAGGATAATGTACCTCAGAGAGCTTGCTTTTCAGAGTCGTAGAGACATGGCCTGGAATTCTACTCCAATTAGTATCTGCACCATCATCCATTAAAGAGACACTCACTAACATCCTGGTATTTTTTTTTTTTATAATTTATGAAGCTCCCAAAATCTTAGACTCCTCACCAATAAAGTACACGTTAAAGGTTAAGCTCCTAAGGTCAAGATGGTGTGCTGTGTGTAGCAGATGATAGATAAGGGAAGTAAACAAGTCATGGCTGTGGAGGAAGCTGTGAGCTCATGGTAGGTGGGAAATTAAGGCAGTGCCCGCTTATAAGGCAGAATCAGCTAGTGTTAGAGATGGGGCATGACAGAGCTATGATGACCTGGAATTTTAGGAGCGGGTTTAGTAAAGATTGGGGACCATGGTGTGGATGCTGACATACAGCCACTGTGGGTTGTCCAGAAGCAGATAAGATGGCAGAAAGTAACGCAAGGTATGTCATGCCAAATTTCATTTTGATCACTACTCAGCCTTGCCCGGTGAGGGGGGGGGGTGAGTGGAAGGGTGGAAGAGCCACATATTCACCCACCTATCTTTTCACCGACTCATCCTTTAAGGGCATACTTATTTACCCGTCCCCCGTGTGCGACATCCTTCCTAGCACTAGAGATAGAATAAAAACTGTAGAAGTACACATGCGTAGAGCACTGTAAGTCATTGCAATGAGTAGGAAAATGGTGAATGGATCCATGTAGGATCCCCCCCCAGGGGATACAGTCCTGAAATTGCCACTCAATGGCTAAGCACCTTTGGGAAGAGGACAAATCCTGTCAGTCTCTACCGGCCCTTGTCCTCTTTTTCACTGATTTGAGGTTCAGTTGCAATGATTCACTGAAGAATATGTGAGGTCAATATTATGTTATATAAATGAACATTTCATTTAATGGCAAATGAATCTTTCCTACTGACTCTATCACAGCAGGTCTTATCATCTTCATAATTCTGCCAAAACAATAAATAATGTCTGACACACGCATTCTATCTTCTCTTTCGTTTTTAAAACATAGTATTGCTGTGAAGGCCAGGCTGATCCAGAACTCACTGAAGAGTTCTTCTTGACCTGAAGTTCATTCTGTAACCCAAACTAGCCTCAAACTCACAGAAATCCTCCTGCCTCAGTCTCCCAAGTTCTGGGATCACAGGAGTGAGCCGCTATATTCACTAATCCCACCGATCTTGATATGGTTTCTTTGCAGTTTTTATCTTTTAGCTCTTTCTGTCCATCTGGCTGTGTCTCTTGCTTGTGCGTCCTTCAGAATTCTAGGGAAGACTAATGAAGACTGAACCTGTCTTTGGGGGTAGAGTAGAGTGCTGCCTGATAATGAAAGCTTTAGGAGGGAGAGGTGAGCATTGCAGAGAGATCACAGTAAGAACATGGATGAGGGTGAAGGGAGGAGAAGGTGAGCAAAGGTAGAAATAGAACCTAGCAGAGAAGGCATTGAAAGCAAGAGGCAGAAGTACAGACAGATACAGCCTTCCAGCTGGTGGGAAAAGGAAAAAGTGTCTTTCATTTTACACCGCTTGCTTCTTGTACAATATTTTTGCTGATGTCTGAGTAGAGAGAAGTGTGTGTGTGTGTGTGTGTGTGTGTGTGTGTAATAACAGTCATCTATTTATAGGCCCTAAATTATATGCCATGGAAGCCTCTCTGAGACAAGATGTGTTATTTGGCTGCCAGACGGAAAAGTTAAAGGGAAAAGGGAGCTTCTAGATTTCTTTCTTCCCTTTCCGCATCTTCTCGTGTCCACCAGGTTCTGTGGTTGGGGACAACTGCCTACCGTAGGGTTTAGGATGAAACTCTAGAGAGGGGGAAAAGAGAGCTCTGCAGCTCTACTCTAGGAGAATGTGTCTTCATGGTTACCCCAAGCCAATCATCTTTCAGCTGCACTGGGAGAGCTAACATCATTTCTGGTGCCTGCATACTACAAAGAGGAGATTGAGGTCAACAGGATTGTCCTACCTGACGCTACCCAGGAAACTGGTGACAGAGGACAGAAGGGTCATCTTGTTCAGTCTAGTTCACTCTCTCTCTCTCTCAACCAGGGTGCCCACCAAACCATCATTCCTATTCCCAACTCCAACTGGTATGACTCACATTTGAAGCCATGGAAATTCATTTCACTATTCCTCCTGACTTCATGTGTCCAAAGCACAGGCTCATCTTTACATGGCCTCCAGATGATCTTGCGGTACAGGGAAACACACACACACACACACACACACACACACACACACACACACACACGCACGCACGCACGCTCGCACGCACACACACACACACACACACACAGTGCTCTAAGAAAGTGGGCAGAGGGTCAGACCTGGGCCTTCCTGTCTCTGCCTGTGTGACTATGACTCATACAGGTTACTCAGTCTTAATGTTTCAGTTCCCTCGCGTGAAGAATGGAGTTACTTCGATTATTTGAGACAGGATCTCATAAAAATCCAGGCTGGCCTCCAGCTCACTATGTAGCAGAGGATGGCCTTGAACTCTTGGTTGTCCTGGCTTCACCTCAAAGAACTGGGATTACAGGTCTACTTAGTTAAAAATGGAAATAAGAATAGAATTTCCTTCATGGGATCATTAAGAAAGAGCGAGTGAGCTAATGTAGACAAAGCCCTTAACAAATGTGTGAGAAATAGACTTGCACAGTTTATTATTGTTGACATTACCACAACCATCATCATTATAATGCCTTATGGGCAAGAAAATCTGGTGATTCAAGAGCTTTGGTTATGCATATTAAGCAAGGAGGTGTTATTCTTCTTGTATTTTTATTGAAAGATTTTTTTAAACAATCTATTTTGATTATGACTTCCCCTGCCTCTCCTCTTTCCCTTCTCTCCTTTTACTCAAATCTCTCCCTTTTTGCTTTATCTTGTTAGAAAACAAACAGGCATCTAAAAAAATAATAGACAAAAAAGGGATAAAAACTAAAAGAGTAATAAAAATAATAAGAATAAAACAAACCTGAGTAGAACAAAACAAAGAGAAAGAAACAAAGGACGTATTCCACAAAGCACATATAGATGCAGAGAAACACACAGACATTTCATAGATACATACAATTGGGGACCATATTGTAAGTGCAAAAGACCTGAAGGGATGGGGGAAAAAGCCCAAAGTATTGTGAAACAAAAACAAAACAAACAAACAAATACACAAGAATCTTCCAAAAATACCACTGCTTTGTGTTTGCCATCTCCTGCTGGGCAAGGAACCTGCACTGAAGTGTGCGTGTGTGTGTGTGTGTGTGTGTGTGTGTGTGTGTGTGTGTGTGTGTTTCCTTAGTGAGCATTTGCCAATTAGAGATAACTTCTAGGTTAGGGATGGGGGCTTGTGCCTCTTCCCCTCCCAGCTCTGGGATCCCATTTGGCTTGAACGTGTGCAGCTCCTGTGCATGCTGCCACAGTCTCTGTGAACTCATGCATGCATCAGTGCTGTCATGTCTGGAAAACCCTGGTGTCTTCCATAACCACCAGCTCTTAAAATCTTCCTGCCTCCTCTTCTGCAGATGGTTCCCTGAGCCATGAGGGGAGGGCTTTGATGGAACATCCCATTTAGGAGTGAGTGTTGCCAGGTCTCTCACCCTGTGTTCATTTTCCAGTTGTGGGTCTCTGTATTTGTTCCCGTCTACTGCTAGAGAAAGCTTCTATGATGGCTGAGTAAAGCAGATTGTGGTTGGGAGTCATTTTACTGCTACGTTCTTTTAGCAGTCAGTAGTATTTTGTTTTCCTCTAGGTCCACGGCCTATCTAGTCCCAGGTTCTTAGCTACCCGATCACTGTTGGGCATTCTATGTCTCACACAGTGGGACTTAAATGCAATAAGATGTTGGTTTGTTATCCCCACAACTTGTGCCTCCTTTGCCCCAGTGTATCTTACAAGGTGCCTCTTCTTAACAGACTCTCATGTATGGGATGTCAATGGAGATTAAGGTCACCCATAGCCAGCAAGGCGATTATAGAAAGTCTAATTGAGGATGTTTGTAGCAAGGAGAAAGACGTGGTGTGAGGGCACAGACAGGTGTGAGGGTTTCACATTGAGTATTTGGGATGGCTGGGTCTCTGGAGTGGACAGAAAAGACTTCTCTGCTGCTTTTCTCCCTCTACAGGCCCTGGTAGGGGACAGATGGATGGCTTGCTGCATCCTTTAGCCTGGAAGACAATCCTTCCCATCCCCTATGCCTGACCTACCCCTCCACTCATAACACGGTTTGCATTGTGTTCAGTTTCCCCAGCATCTGTGCTGGATAGTTTTTCAGAACACTTGTGACTTTTTTTTTTTTTTTTTTTTTTTTGATCCAGTGACAAAAGAGCAGGTGACAATTGTCATCTCAGAGATGAAAGTAGCCTATCTGGGAACTGGCATTCAGCTGTCATCCTTCTGTGTCCCGAGGAGGAATGGCTCTTCTCTCACATTACAGAGACCAGGGTTCTCCATAACCCCACCACTCCTGAATTCCCCATGTACACACCACACATACACCACACACACACACAATACCACACCACATATACACACACCCCACAACACACACAACACCCCCCACATACCACACATCACACCACACACACACACCACAACACATACACACACCACACACAGACACACACCACATAACACATACACACACACACCACACACACCACACACACCACACACCACATAACACATACACAGACACAACACACACACACACCACACACACCACACACACCACACACAGACACACACCACATAACACATACACACACACACCACACACACCACACACAGACACACACCACATAACACATACACAGACACAACACACACACACACCACACACAGACACACACCACATAACACATACACACACACACCACACACACCACACACAGACACACACCACATAACACATACACAGACACAACACACACACACACACACCACACACACCACACACAGACACACACCACGTAACACATACACAGACACAACACACACACACACACACACACACACACTGCTTTTGCAAACTGCCAAAGTGCTATGGATCACGAATATTTGAGTTGTGGTTAAGCTGGACAGTGTGTTCTTTTCTTCCTTTTACCGAGTCAATTCAGGTTTAAGGAGGCACGTGAAAATCCAGGCTCTCAGCATGACCGTCCATTCTACTCCCTTTGCAAACAATCCCAGGACTAGGTTATCACATATCTTTAATATGACATACATTTAATCTCCTATAAAGCTTACGACGTTACTTAGAACCTAGTAGGTTTCACTAGTTCTAATAAGTATAGCTGATTAAACATGTGTGGGAGTGGAGGTAGGCAGTGCTTTTGCGAGGCCCCAGTTAAATTAGCATGTGAAGCTCATACAATTCTACAAGAAGCGTTTGCTTTATAATTCTTCAACGTCCCTGAAAAGCAGGTATCGTCTATGTCTAATTTAGAGGTGTGGATAGCTCGGTGGTCAGCTTAACTCAACAAAGCGGTCCAAGATAGAGTAAAAAATGTGGATTTTCTGGTGTTTCTGTTGTTGCTACTTTTGTGTTATGTGTGGTGCTGCTGTCGTCAGGCCTTCACCTTCCATGGGACTAGGTTCAGTGCAGCTTTCTGGAGTCCTGAAATGTATTACGTTCCATTGGCAGAGTGGGGGCCGTTCCGGACACACCCACACACATGCGTGGCACCGGGTGCACAGATGCCGCTTCCCCGGGAGTCCTTTCCGCAGCCTCTGAGTGGGGTGCCTTTGGCAGGCTGAGAGCTGGTGGAGCCTGCGTGGGAGCTGCTCCCAAGAGCTTGGAAAGTGGGAGTGGGGCTCTTCTGTTACTAAGCAAGACTCTAAGAGCTGTTGTCAAGGAAGAATCTAGCCCTTCCATAAAAAGAAGTATCTTTCCTCTTCCTGGAGGACAGAGCTGCTATCAGCAGTGAGATTGACAATTTCCTTGACCCACCTGCACCCTGGTATCTTTGAGTGAGGTCCCAAAAAAGGAGGGGCAGGAAAACCTGAAGGTTTGCAGCATTTGAGGAGAGCATTCCAACCAGCAGGTGGCGCTGAGTAGAGCGACAGAGCCCAATGTACCCCGGTTCCTCCAAATGCTACCTGGGAGATTGACCCATAGCCCAAAACCCAGCTTAAACTGCCTTCTGTGGTCCACCACCACCTACTGGGTAACATCTATTTGCGCTTTGCAGAAAAGGCCCTTCTCATGATCTGGCTTTTCCCTAGTCCTCCCTGGCCATTCCTAAGTGACTGCCTGCCCACCAACCAAGTTCTCCAGGGCATGTGGATCTTTGCATAGGCTGTTTTCTCTACGTGGAGGACAACCCTCCAGTGTAGGACAAAGCCACTACTGACCGGGAAGTCACACTCAGAGCTTTGGCACAAACCTTGTAGATAGAGGCCAAGTGCAGTTCTTTCACCAATTAGCCTGTGGTGGCCTCTTCTGTACTCCACCCTGCATCTGAGTTGCAGCCCACCACAGGCCTTCCCGGGGGAAACAGAAAGCGGGCATGGGGGGATATTGCAAGCTTAAGCAGAACCCTAGGGTCAATTCCCAGCAGCAGCACCTCAACCATCAATACAACAACTCACTACTCGCGATGATGGTGATGGTGACAACTTGAGACCTAACTTTCAAGTCTAAGGAAATCTGTAAACCTCAAGTCATACCAACCCAAGCTGTCACTGAGGGGAGATAATAGGAAATGGGAAAGTGGCTTATACAAGACAGGGTTGAAATGCTCCTCGATTTCATTTCTGATTCCAGTTTGCATCCAGTTCCACTGTCCCTATACTCTTTCAAGTATGTGGAGAGAGGTGTCCTTTGGGGGTACAGAACCAGCTGCAGGTACAATCACAGACTTTCAGGACTGATGATTCATCGCTCACTTTCACCGTGGGTTTCCTGTTAGTATATTCCAAACAGCTATTGAGTACCCGGGGCTGCCTGAAGTGTCTTCATTATCGCCTGAAATCTTTGCAACCGCATGAGGTTTGTTTTATTATGCTCATTTCTGCAGATGAGGCTGAGAGTTATACTATTTGCTCAGAGCCCAAAAGCTTGCAGAGATGATCAGTCAAAGTCATGCCTGAATCCTAAACCCACACTCTCTAAAGAAGCTTTCACTAGCTGCCCTTTGAGTCCAGGCACTGTTCAGCAACAGGACATGGGGAGAAGGGGCTTCCATTTCTTGCTTTGGAGCAGCTTACATTATGCTACAGAAGACATATCAGAGAAAATCAGTTCTTACTGTAGACTGTCAGGGTCCTAGTACATGTCCTTGGTAGACAGAGGCTGGAAGAGCCCACGTTTGAGGTCAGTCTGGGTTACAAAGTAAGGGTCTGTCTCAAGTCAACCATCCAAAGAACTAGGCAAAGAAACAAAAACAAACAACAAACAACAAAGAAAAACAAAATCAACCAACCAACCAAAACAAATCTCCAAACCCTAAATCAAAGACCACTGCCACCAATAGCGACAACAATAACAAGAAACCCATTTAATGCGCACCAGGAGGGGTAAGAGCAAAGGGAAAGGTGGTCAAAGCTGCCTGAAATAAATGGGTGAAGAATAAGAATGTGTCTACCTGAGTGGGGCACAGAATCACAGATGCTTTCCTGCCAGTAGTAACCTGGAGCTTGGGGGCAGTCTGCCCACACTGATGTAGGTTGGGTTGTGTGCTATAATCCCACCTCTCTCCTTCTTCCTGGGATGGAATAGACATTCACTTGCTCTCCAGCCACAGCCTGCGATGTTTAATCCTCACGGGGTTCTTTCATTTGTTAGTTCTCTTAAATGATGGGGGTGGGCTATCTTCAGAGGCAAGAGATATGTTTCCTGACTCTTAGACATTGTATCCCAGGACAGAAGCCTGCTGCTCCTGTTCTCTGGCCTCTCCTCAGATGCCGGGGAACAGAGACATGGGATCGAAGTTTGGGAAGCCCGGCTCATGTGTGCATGAGAAGAAAAGCAAGGCTGATCTCCTTGATAAATCTCTGTATAGCTGGACCCAGGATTGGCTCACTGATGTTGAGTTTTATAGCTAACTCTTAAAGCTATAAAAGGGTTTCCTTTTGAAACCCCCATGGAACAAACATTTTTTGTTTTTGTTTGTTTGTTTTGTTACTTTTTGTTATATTTTTTTCTATTAAAAGGTTGAGTTTTTTCCTAGGCCTTAGTCATTGAAGTTATTGTCCTTATGAGGCACCATTTGAACACAAAGTGTCTTAGCTATACACAAAAAATATAAGTGAAGGATTGTCATATGATAGAGCCCAGTCTTGGAATGTCCCTTAATTGGTAGACTCCATGGATACAGACCCACAGGGGTGAAGAGACAGCTGCATTTTCCAGCACTGACACACATCTGTAACTGCAGCCTGCCTCCATTGCTCTTATTTAGAAAGTTGTTCTGGCTTACCTACCCAGGATCCTGGTTTTAAAATAGCATTTAAGAAAACTATGACATGCATGACACTGCTTATGTAACCAAGAACCAGAGACTAGATAGCTCAAAGACCTAGGGTAAAGCAAACACTACTAGTTAAAAAAAAAAGTATAAATAAAATGACTCATAATGATATTCTGTTATGTTCATAGATAGATGTCTTATCCAGTCATTATCAGAGAGGCTTTCCATGGCAGCAGATGGGAACAGATCCAGAGATCCATAGCCAGGGGTTACGTAGAGAGAGAATCTAAATGGGAGGTGCTTATCTTCTCCCTCCCCTCAGAGCTCAGGGAATCCTACAGAAGAGGAGATATAATGAGTGTTAGAGCGGTGGGGATGGAGGATGCCAGGAGAACAAGGACCTCTGAATCAATTAAGCAATGCACATATAAGCTCACAGAGATGGCAGCAGCAAGGACAGGGCCTACGTGGATCTGCACCAGGTCCTCTGTATATGCATTATAGCTATTAGCTTAGTGTTTTTATGGGACTCCCTACTGTGAGAGTGAGTAGGTCTCTGACTCCTGTGCCTGCTCTTGGGACTCCTTTCCTCCTTTTGAGTTGATATAACTTTTTTGTTGTTGTTTTTTTTTTTTTTTTTTTTTTTTTTTTTTATCTTACTGTATTTTATATGGTCACGTATGGTTGTTATCTCTTACAATCCTTTCTTTTCTATGGACAGAAAGGAAGTAGCTCTAGAGGGGAGGTGGGAAGGAATCTAGATGAGCAGAGGGGGGAAGTATAATCAGGGTATATTGTATGAGAAAAGAATCTGTTTTCAATAAAAGAAAAAATGCAAAAAAGAGAAAACTCTGATATTGTTGGGCATGGATGACGCTAGTGTTTTAATTCCTGGATGAACAATCTGAGTGAACAACAAAATAAGACTTAAATCTAACCAATCAGAAACCACCAGCTAACCTGTAATTGGTCTTTCCACCAGATCTTATAACACAAACCTAGGATGGGTTTTGCTTTGCGGTGCCAGGAACGGAATCTTAGGCCTTGTGCACGTTAGGCAAATGCTCTGCCACTGAGCTACATCCCTAGTTCATTTTCTCCATTTCATTTTGAGATAAAATCCCACTAAGTTGCTAAGCAGGTCTTGAACTCACTGTGTAGCTCATCCAGGCTTCAGACTTGTTATCTTCCTGTCACAGCCTCTCAAATAGCTAGAATCACAGGTCTTCATCATCAAGTATTGCTTCAAAGTTCAGCCTGGAAAAATCTACTGTTCTCTTTGCTAAAACGGAGCTCTGGGGAAAAGGTCTGGCTTGGAGTGCTTGTGTGAACATACTCTTCTTCCTGAGCCCTCTTCCTACTCTTGTATTTCTTCTTTCTGTCTGACATCATGCTCCTGTGCCAACTGCTCAAAGTAAATGCTGTACCCAACTCTGGCCTGGCTCAAGCCTCACAGCTCCTGATGGTCATCAGCATCAGTTTCAGATGCAGCCTCACACGCAAAGGGTCTCTGGCAATCCCAGAACCCAGGATGAACTGACTCGAGGCCCTGCAGAGGACTGTGGAATCTGCTGATCACTTCCATGTGGAAAATCCTGGCCTGGTTTAATGCCCCTGGAATCCTGGGGGGTGGGAAGGGTTGAGATGAGGGAGGGTGAGCCTTTAGTAAGTATGCTTGCACAATTTTAGATTCGCATCACTCATCTCTCTCCTTCATTTTGCCTCCTGGCTTAAAGCTGAATCTAGGAATGGGGGTTGGTTTGGAGATTCATGAACCCAACCAAAGCTAGCTGAATGGCTCATGAGATCTGAATCAGCCGGAAGCAACTGTTCCCAGCCCCAGAACCCATGTCTCAGTTCCACCTGGCATCAGCAATTATCTGTGCCTCTGACATAGGGTGGATTTTTTTCCTTCTTCTTCATTCCCTCGAAATAGAACTATAATTAAATCCAAAATTGTACTGGAGACTCTATCGTCATAGCAAAAGCAGAACACAATGTCTGCAGACAGAAAAACTCTCTCAATAAAAATTAATTATGCTCAGCTCGTGTCCCAGTCTGATGGTGGTGTGAGGGATGCATATGGAGGCTTGAGGAGGAGCTCAGCTGGGTAGCACTGCCCAGAGCAGCTCCTTCCTCCCAAAGCTCCTGCTGCACAGTTCTCCTCTCCATTCAAGCAGCCCCTTCATAGCAACTGCCAAGGGACGCTTCCTTCTCTCTGTTGTCAGCCATAGACAGGACTAGGAGAGGTAAGAGGGGAAAGATACAGGTCAGGAAAAAAAAAAGAGGGTCCCTTGTAATTTTTTATTCTCATTTAATTCTTAATTTCCAGAGGAAATATTCTCACAGTTAGGAACATAAGATTTCATCTGGCACTGTGTACAGCATGCTTCCGACCTCAGGGAGTATGCGGGCTGATTGAACTCTAGGGGGCGATGACAGAGCCTGGAACTCATGTCTCATGATACCCATGAGGCAGAACCTGCCTCTTAGGACTTGGCTCTTCCTGAAATGCTGAGTCTGAGCCCAAGTACTATATAGTCAGACAACGGCTCTAAAAGTAGACACAGCCCCTAGGAAAAGCACAGGAAAAACCAGAGCGGCAAGGAGAAGCAGATGCGAAGACCTCGCCTTATATACTTAGCAAAGAAAAGGGGAAAGAATGTGGGGCAGGAGAGATATTGTGTTAGGTTTCCATTGCTGTGACAAGTAACCGAGATTGAAATGGTGGAAGATTATTTTGGTTCATGGTCGTGGAGGTCTCCGAGCTAAGATTCCACGGTCCCTTAGTTCCATTGCTGTGGGTATGTGGTAAGAGAGAGGTGGCAGAAAGGGCTTAGTGGAGTACAGATGGCCACCTCTTGAAAGCCAAAAGCAGAGAGAGAAATAGGAAGGTTCCAGGACAGCATACATCTCTCAAGGGACATTCTCAGAGATCTGCTTCCTCTGTCTAGCTCTCACTTTCTACAGCTGGACCACCTAATAGACTACTAAAACTTTAAATCCATCATTAGGTTAAACACTGATCAGGATGCAGCCCTCATGATCTAATATACCAGGGAACATCCATGAGGTTGGGGGAGCAGAGTTGACATAGATGTCTCACTTAGGGCCAAGAATTCAACCATCACTTGTCCTCAGCACTTTGACCAGTTATAAGTCACTGAATTAACTGAAGCTTCAGCAGCCAAGATTGGGAGCATTAAACATACCTTCTGACTTACCTAAGGGACGGATAACAAGAAGAGGGAAGACACTGTTGGTTTGCTGGCGTCTAATGTGTCTTCTTGCAGAAGGCTAAGTCTTTACCATTCACTCTGTTTGGAGGAGTATGCCACCAGACCTCACTGGAAACTAGGTCACAGCTCAGATCCCTGTGTATTGCCAAGGGTTCATGAGTTCCATATGGCACACTCAGGGCTCTGTGAGGAATGTGCCCAACTTTAACCCAAGAACACAGAAGTACTGAAGGTTCCAGTGGAGTATGAAAACCATCTCTAGATTGGTCAAGAGAGGAAAAACTAGCAGTCCTATATGATGTGTACTTCAGAAAGGGATAAATAGGTAGGGGTTATGAAAGCTTGTGGGATAGCACTGGAAAAGCCATCCGTACTGTGCTTTTCTACCCATCTTATAAATAGAAGATTAGATAACATGCTCCATCAGACTTGCTGATTTCTGCTGAGTCATCTACTGCTCCCCACTTGTGGGCACTGCAGGGTTATTACTGGATAAGTGCTTAGCCATCCCTGGCGATGACCATCTTTACTTCTAGTACTGCAGATCTTGGCAAACAGGCACAGAAGTGAGTGTTACATGACAGGTGGGCTAACAGAATTGGCAGTTCCACTCTCCTCTTCCTCCATTTCTCCTGAGACAAACTCTTCCCCACCAACTGGTGTCGAAATTTAACAAAAACCCAATTTTGCTGGATGAAGAGATGGCTCAGGGGATGAGAACACTGGCTGCTCTTGCAAGAGGACCTGATTTTAAGTCCGAGCATCCACTTGATGGCTCACAACATTCTTTAACTCCAGTTCTGGGGGATCATCTGCCCTCTTCTGGCCTCTGTGGACACTGCACATGGGTGTACATACATTAACACAGGGTGGACATTCATACTCATGAAATAAAGCAAGCAAATCTTAAGTGGTTGAAAACTCTATCAAAGTTTCTCTGACACCAGGAACTAAACTGTCACCACAGTGATAGTGTGAGTTTTAGCCAGATAATTAAGACAAGAAAGGATTGAAAATACATAGCTATAGCTATTATCATTTGCATATGACATAAAACTTCTGCAAGAAAGTCTTTACATTGTCTGTTTAATCTGAAGGTAATTACAGATAAATTACACAGATTACCTATTTAAATGAATAAGCAAAACTATCAAGAACACTGGATTTGTGGTCAATATAAAATTACTTATGTGTATATTTTGCAGTTATTTTTTAACCAAAAATTAAAAACATTAACATGTTTATGGTCTGTATTTTATATTACTACTATTCTCTATTATCATGTTATATCTTTCTGCAGGCTTTTTATTTCAGTCTATGTCTTTACCTTAAAGAATATCATTTACACAAAGCAAGTTGGATTTTGCTTCATTCTCCTACTTGAAAATCTGTGTATTTCATTTAAACTGTTAACTTATTTGTATTTGATGTAATTTAGCTCCGATTGCTTTTACTATTTCTTTCATTGTTGAGATTATAATATAATTACATTATTCTCTCTAATTTTTTTAAATTTAGAACATTTATTCTAATTGGCAATGGTTGTTCATTTTTGTGGAATACAATGTGATAATTTAGTGTGTGTGTGAACTAAATCAGCCTAATTAATATTTCTCTTTGAACATTTATAATTTCTTCATGTTTGAAGCCTATGGATTTTTCTCTTTTAGTTATTTTAAAAATATGTAATTTTTAAATAAATTATAGTCACTGTACCATGTTATAAATCAGTAGAGCTTATACTTATCAAAATGTACAAGTTTACTGAAAATTAAATTATCTTACTATTGTATGTGAGCATGTGCAGGAATGCATGCAGATGTGTGCACATGTTGTGTGTGCACGCGTGCCTGTAAATATTGACAGACAGACAAAACAGTCTTGAAGGTCAAACCTGAGCTCTAATGTGTCACACCTCACTCTAAAATAACAGTACGGAGTCCCCTGTGATGTTGACACAGGGATAAACAATCGTCTAGAATAGAATACAGTTTAGAAGCAGGGCACACATGTCTGTCACTAGACTTATGAAAGTGACAATGCAGTGTTTTGTTTTTATCTGTTTCTTTTATATATTATTATGTTATTTATTTTGAGATAGGGCCTCAGATAGTTCCCCAGGTTGGCCTCAAGCTCACTATGTAGCTTAGGATCACCTTGAACACCTGACCCTCCATCTTTTACTTCCCAAGGGCTGAGTGTAGTATGGAACACCATGCTGGGCATGGGGATTTAACAGGGAAATGTCCCCTATAGGCTCCCATATTGGAGGACCCAGTTTGTGGCAGTGTTTGCAGAGGTGATGCGGCCTGGGTGGAGGAAGAATGTCATTCAGGGAAGACTTAGAGCCCACCTCTCTTTTGGTTTATCCCCTCTGCTTTCTGCGTGTGGTTGGAGACATGCTCTCTCAGGTCCCTGCTGTGGCTCCTGGGACTCCCCAGCCATTATGGAAGCAAAATCAAGCTCTTTCTTAGATAAGATGCTTTTGGTCATGGGGTTTTATCACAGTAATAGAAAAGTGACTGATGCACCTGGTGAAATGATGTACTAAGTGGTGCTGAGTAAATTAGAAATCCAAATGGGAAAAAAATGTGTTTTGCTCTAACTTACAGCAGATACAGAGATCAGTTCCAGTGGATTATAGGTCTAAATATGAAAGGCAAGAAAAAAAAAAAAAAAAAACATCTAGACGCCATGGGGAAACACCTCTGTTACCCTGATGCTGGGAACAATTCAACAGGTGGAAAATGAAGACCTTGACATAAAGGGACAAATTGATAAATTGAAATTTAAAAATTAATTACTTTTATTCATCAAAAATATGGCTTTGGTGGTTTACTCTAAACCCTTTGAAGGCAGAGGCAGGGGGATTTTCCAAGTTAAGATTAGTCTAATCTACATAATTCTCACCTAGCCTAGGGTGCATAGCAAGACCCTGTCTCATAAAAATACAACAAAAATACAGAAAAATCTAAGAGAAAAGAGAAGACCATATGTACAATGTATTTCCATATTTTATAACTTAAGAGTACATAAAAGACCCCTAAACTTAATAATAATCACAAGAAGATAGACAACTAATTATCCAGAAAAAAATAAATAAAAACATTGAATAAGAATTTCATGTGTTTTATTCTTATTAGCATTTTAAGCAAGAGCTCAAATGTGCCCAAGAACAATGAGGTTTTGTCTGTGCATTCAGAATGGCTGAAATAGAAACTCCTGCAGAATTAAGAGTTATGTGTGGAGCGCTGCATGTGAAACTAACCTACTATCACTTTAATGGTGCACCACACAACCCAGACATTCATCCTCACTAGGTGAGATAATCATGCCAGTCTGTGGGTACCAGGACCCTGATGTCTGTGCTCAGAGCATCTAGACACCTCAAACCATACACAATCTAAACAAAACCCGAAACAGACTGATAAATGTTACTGTGCTCGTAGGACAGGATATTGCACAAACTTGCTATTCATAAGTGAATATCAAACTTAAGTTTGAGCAAAAGAAGGGATCATAGTTGGAACTCTATATGCAAACAATGGTCTATTTATTCATCTAGGTAATTATTCAAGAGGAGCCTCTAAAACATAATATGCTAAACTTAGCACTTGTGAACTTTTTTGTAATTATGTAAGACTGCCATAAGAAGCTTGCTTTTGTGGGTGGGGGTGGAGATCATCTTACTACATAGCCCCAGCCAGTCTGGAACTGACTGTGTAGTTTAAGTTGGTCAGAAACTTTCACTGTCTCTCCCTCATCTAAGGCTCCTGAGTGCTGTCATTATAGATTATAAACAAGAGCCACCACTCTTGTCTTTAATTTTTTTAAACCAGAGGGAGGAGTTCTCATGAGACTATAATCTTCAATTTAAGGAAATGAGAACCATAAAGAAATTGAGCCTGAGGTTAGACAATGAGTTTCAATGAGTGCCATAAGAAAATCAAGTAATTGAGGAGATGGCTAAGCCAGTAGCAGGTAGGAGCACTTGCTGTGCAAGCATGAGCGAGTATGAGGACCTGAGTTCAGATCCCCAGCACACCCACATGAAAAGTGTGTCTGTATGTCTGTGACCCTAGCATTTAGCAGAGGACTGCTGCCAGCCTAGCTCTGGGTTCAGTGAGAGACAGATGTTTTGTCAAAGGAATATGGTGGAGAGGGATAGAGAGAACATCCAGTGTTCTCTTCTGGCTTCTGCAAAAGCACAAAGGTGCACACGCGCGTGTGTGTGTGCGCACACACACACACACACACACACACATACACATGAAAAGAAAAAAGCAAGCAGGCCAGCCTAGAGGTGGGTGCTTACCTTGTGTGATAGAGGATCATACATAAACTGTGATCATGGTTCTGGAAGCTTCAGCACCATAAATATATTCTTGACTTTGCTCTTTCAAGATTCTCCTTAGAAGGCTTATACTTTATGTATTGTTATCAACTAGCTCGTCAAGAAGATTTATTGATTGTTGGCTGAGGGGTAGTTCAAGCTTCTCTGTCATAGCCTGGGCCCCTGAGGCTTTCTAAAAAGAATTGTGTGAGTGTGCGGTGAGAGGCTTCAGGGTCAGGTTCTGTCATCTGCTTGAGCTACTTCCTTCTCAGTCACTCATTTCTTCATTCATTTGTGCTCAGTAAATACTCAGCCTACATTTGTGGAAGAGCTGTATTGGCAGTATTGCTACTGAGAAATCTGAAGAAGGATAGACAGTCTTGAGTTACACAATCTGGTTTGTACAACACAGTGTTCTCAGCAAGGTGGGAGGTGAGCTGTCCTCTGCTTATCAAGGTGCTCTTCAGTGGAACCTTCTAGAACCCTCCCTTCAGCCATCTGTCAAAGGAAACAGGCTTGACTTCAGGGTTCAACTCAGAACAACAATGGTTTACTGTGATATGGGTGCGTTCATGTCTAGTAGCCAATGTTATGAAATTTCCATTGTTTGACTTGATGTCACAGTTGCCTATACCTGCTTTTTATTATCATTAGCCAGAAGAGCTTCTTATTGGTATATTTGTTATTATAAATGTTATGTGTATAATCATGGGAATTTGTCACCAAGGCAACAGAGAAGATGTAATGTTTAGGAGAGATGTTACTTATTACAAACCCCAGGACTGATTCTCGAAAGGACATACCTCAGACCCATAGCCTTAGAGTGCCTTACCCAACCATTAAGCCACATTACAGTATTATTTATTTTATCTTAATCTTGGAAACTGAAAAGAGAACAATGAGAGAGAGAGAGAGAGAGAGAGAGAGAGAGAGAGAGATAGGGAGGGAGAGAGAGAGAGGAGGGAGGGAGTGTTATTCGTATTAATCACTGGCAGTTTGATCCATTCTGCTTGTGTTCCATGTTAAGTTTTAGTTAATAAAACCTAATCATTGTTTCATTAAACACACACATACACACACCTTTCCCACAAGAAAACAAGTGGGAGGAAGTTCTTTGTCTCAATGTATCATAGGCCTAATCGCAGAGGATGGAAGATGCTGAGAATTCATCGTACATTAGGGATGAGCCTCCAGTGACATCTCACTCTCTAAGATGGCCCACTGCACTATGAAGAAATATGCATCATGTATTAGCCTCATCTGAGACATAATGATTCTATCTACTATCGTTCCTTCAACAAATGTGGAATGCATTGTCACCCTGTGTCAGACGCCACACCCCTTACAACTCTACCCCAGGACCCATCTTCCTGTGAAACTCTCCACTGGCAATGGAATTCTATACATCCCCTAAACTCTGTCTACCGCTCCAATGTGTGACACTTGAGATGTTCATTCTGAATATGCAAGAGTCATGTGTAGCAGTGGGGTCCCTCATTTTACCCACTCCGTTTTCCTACACGCCAGTGGTTTTCAACCTTCTTAATGCTGTGTTTCTTTAATGTCATGGTGACCCCAACCATAAAATTATTTCCATTGCTACTTTATAACTTTAATTTTACTACTATCACGAGCCACAATGTAGATATTTTTGGAAATAGTTTGTCAAAGGTGTGAGGTCATGACCTGTAGGTTTGTAACTACTGTTATATAACATGTTGTGTCTTTCTAGAAGTCTACTCTGCCAATAGACTCATGATATATGTTTGCCAGTCTGTTCTTTCATTAGCAAATTCTGGTCAAGACAATCTCCACCATGACAGCTCAGATCTCCATGTGGTATCTTTTAAGACTATGTTGGCTTGTTGTCCACAATGGATCCCTTCATAGCTAATGACATTGACATGAGGGCATGCTGTGGAGGAGCCATACCTACATACAACATCTTGGGACCTTCACATTGTAAAGGAGATACCTTCCTAGTCACACTCCATCCCTGATAACACTTAGATGCATAGAAAAAGGGGATGCAGCCTGCAATTCAAACGTCACAAGGAGGCTGTTTCTATTAACACTACCGGGGAGGTTTAATTGTCAAGCCTCAGGAGGTAGCTGGGTCAGAGGAGATGCTTAGCAATTCCTAAGGTAACCTGTGTTTCTTCTCACGACTGACTCAGAAGTGGCACAATGAGGTCCAAGAAAGGATGTCAGAGTATGGAAAATGAAAGCAGAAACAGCTCATGAAAGCAGAAGAAACCTTCCGCAGAAACACTTCTAGGTTTCTGAGAAGAGACCTGATATATGGTATGTAGAAGGCTTTAAATGTTAAGACAGAGTTCCCTGTGCTCAATGGGACTGCAGGGGCCTGCTTAGGAACTAGTCCCAGTCTCTGTAGACTCCTGTGGTGAAACTGGAGAGAAAGCCAAGAATTGAGCTATATATGGAAATGACTAGAAAGCGCTCAGTATTAAATCTCACTGAGTCTATTAGCACAAATGAAAGGCCACACAAATTCTAAGACTGCAGTAAAGAAATAGTTGGTATAGTTTTCAGGGAGATGGCCAAGGTCATTCAGGATATTGGAGTCCAAGGCTGTAAAGAAGTTTTGTAAACACCTAAAATGCTACTGGTGAACTCAAGAGCAAATCACTTTAATCTTAGCTCACTAAATAACCAAATACTCTTTGTAGTGATGGTTGAGAATAATGTTGACAAATATTGATAAGGTCCTATGGATCTGAGGCTGGTTGCCCACCTCAAGGAGAGATGAGAAAGGCTTCTGTGCTGGACCAGCTAGGAGAACATTTACCCCTAACTGTCCTCCAAGATTTGGCATAGGCTGGATGCCAGTTGCCTGCCCCTGGGAAATCAAGCAAACATTAAGAACCCAAAAGGAGATGCTCCAAAGCAAGCATTTGGGAGATAGCCGAAAGAAAGGCATTCAGCTGAGCTGGCAACATTGAGAACAGAGGGGATGAATGCACTTGAACTTCAAAAGCAGCTCTCAGCAAAGTCCTGGACAAATTGCCAAGACAGGCAGAGCCCCAAGCTCTACTGCTTTTGGCCCTTGAAAAAAGGTGGTTGGAACTTAAATGATTGATGCCTGGGAGGATTTTCAGTTTCCATGTTTGGTCTCTCCCCAGTGAGCATATACATGACTCTATACATGATTTTAGACAGTATATATTATACACTTCACACTTTCTACTCAAGACTTTGATTGAAATCATGGAAAAGCTCACCTGGTGTAGGCAAAATTGTTTTAGCTGGTAGTCATAATGATCCAGCTCTTGGCCTCACTCCATGTTCTCCCAGATAGCTCCACCAGGCAAAACATCTTCCAACCCAGGCAAACAGAAGGATCCCCAGCAGGAAGGCTATTTCCCCCCACAGGTAGTGGCTTAAAAATACTTTCTATTAATTATATTATTAAGTTTTCATCCGTGAGTCATCTTACTTGCAATTGAGAGAAACCGGGGTGCCATGGGTACTCACTGAGAAATAGCAGCCATGGGGTATGCTGATTCCGTAAGATCTTATACCACATGTCAAAGGAGTCTTTAAAAACTGGAGGATGTATCACGAAAAACCGTGAAAGAGGCTACTCAAGGAGGGTCAAGTTTGAGCATCATGAAAATGGCAGTGATTAGTAATAACATTTAATAAGACAAATAATCCATGAATCCATAATATCGTAACAAAAAAGAGCAAGGTGGGCTCTTCTTACAAAAGAATGCCAACTAGCTGTTGTAGAGGAATGGGAATGCAATAATATGGTCACTTTATCTACATAATTTGGGCAATGTCATCTACATAATTTGGGCAAGTGTCATATGGGTTCACCAACAGCTGAGTGAATATTATCGGAACATATTCATGTGTGTGCTTAGTTGTTCACAGATATCTGCCTGCACGTTTAAGTTTTGTTTACAAAGGAAAACATGTAATACGCTGCACCAGAGAATCTAGGAGTCAACTTCTTAATCAAGCAAACTCAGCTAACATCACCAATAATGAGGTAATCCAACATTCTGTGTCTCCTGATTTGACACTGAGAGTCACAAAGTGGCCTACTATAATTCTTGTCAAACAAAGTTTAATATGAATCTAGTCATGAGGAAAAAATTAAACAAATTTCAATTAAGAGACAATAAAAATATGCCTGGCTGGAACTCTTCTATATGTCAGCATTATAAAAGGCCTTATCTTTCTTAAGAGATTTTTCTCAATTAAAAGATACATCAGTTCAATGAAATGTATGAAATTTGATTGGATTTTGGATCAAATGAATAAAAACAATGACATGAGTTATGGAGAACTAAGAAATTTGAATATGAGTTGTGGATTGTTGACTTTTGGGCAATTATCTCATTCTCTTAGGAGACACTAACAGGAGTTGGGGACATATTGTCATTTTAATGTCTCTAATTCACTTTCACATCATCTGTTGAGGATGGAGATAAAAGATGGGACTTGGAGAGAGCGATCAGTAAAAAGTTAGCTGGTGAAACAGATGAACTGAAATGAATCTCCATTGCCATATTTTCTCAAGTATTTTGAAACTTTAAAATAAAATAATATCAAGATTTTCTAGTGGGTAAAAGCATGTGCTACCCAACTTGATGACCTGACTTTGATTTTTAGGTGCCACATAGTAAAAGGAGACCACTGACTTCAATAAGTTGTTCTCTGACTTCCATATGTGCAATGCAGCCAGTGCCTGTGTGCACATACAAATTAACGAGTGAATATATAAATGCATGCAATATAATTGTAAAATATCAAGGAAAGTTAAGTGGTGAGAATATAGGGGAAATACTAGGATAAGGCATTTGTAGTAGTCCTTTACTGGTTACTATAAGAAAACACCAGAATCTGGAAACTTTATAAAGAAAAGCTCATAGTCTGGAAGGTCAAGGGCATTGTACCTGCAGTGACTTTGCCCTGTGAGGGCCTAATGGTAAGGGGCATTATGGGGAGTGTCTACAGGTGAGCAGGATCTCATGACAAGACAGAAAGCCAATGTGAGGAGAGGAGTCACACTTGCTCACTTATTTTTTTTATAACACCTCACACTTACAAGAAATAACAGGGGCCCCCAGAAAACTTCATTAATCCCTTCCAAGGATACTTCCAAAGGCCTCTCCACAGGTGAATGTCTTTTTTTCCCATATGTCTGCTAGGAATCAAATATTTTTCTAGCAAAGAATTTAAACATCAGTATACAATCATATGGTGTACATGCATGTATGAGTGCATATGTGTGTGTGAATACATGTGGACTTGTGGTGGCTCAAACTTGCTATTAGCCATCTTCTTCAATGGCTTTTTCATTGTATTCTTTGAGATGGTGTCTCTGAGTCAAACCCTCATCTATATGGCCAGTCTTGCTGGTCAGCTTGTTCTGGGGATCCTTTGTCTCCACATTCTGAGGCTGAAGTAATGGGAGGGCTGCCATATGCACCCAACATTTCCATGGTTTCTGGAGACCCAGACTCTAGTCTTTGTGCCTGTGTGGCAAACATGTTAACCCCTGAGCCATCTTCCCAGACTGTTTGACCTTATTTTTTTGAGAGATTCTGCCACTAAACATGGAGCTCACTATTTGGTCAGCAAGTTCCAGGGATCCTCCTGTCCTGGTTTTCCCAGTACTGATGTTGTAGGCAAACCGCCAGATGTGGCTTTTCCAGTTATGTGGGTTCTGGGAATCAAACTTACAACCTCATGCTTGTGCAGAAAACACTTTCCTGTCTGAACCACTCTCCTGTCCCAAATACCCCTTCTCAGTACTCCTGACGCAATAGTTCACAATTACTTAGCTTGTGTCAAGATACAGGAACTGTATGAGGTAACCACTACACTACAGATGAGATGAGGAAACTGGGCACAGAAAGGTTAGGTGACTAGTTAGTATAAACAGTAAGCACATGAACCAGGCCGGAGCCCTCTGCCTGACTCACAGCTTGGCTGGTGGTCCCTCTTCATCCTAACTCTGTAGCATCATCAGGCATCCTGACCCTTTATGGAAAGTGAGTTCTGTGCCTGTGCTTGTGTATGTGTGTGTGTGTGTCCATATATCTATGCCTGCCACAAACATAAATGGATTTGTTATAAATCAGAAAGAAACCACATCAGTACGGAAATATGCACTGAACACTATCAATCTAATAGCTAGGGAAATTAACAAGTAATTTAAAACCCTCTGTCACTCAGTCTTATCACTTAAATTCATCACTGTAATTTAGCATCTTATTTAACTCATATATATTATAGATAGCCAGTTTTTAAATGAAAATAATCATTTTGAAATCATTTATAAAAACTCTGCCAATGATGACAAGACCCGTATTCCAGTAGTGTACAGAGCAGACCATACTCTGTCTGGACTGCCCGCCTAGCACTTCAGAAGCTTTCACAGTTATTATCAGGGTCTCTATCAGCTGCAGAAAATAATTAACATGGTTGGAGACAGGTGTGAGTGCTGCCGGGCGAAGCTCTGTCTGAGCTTGTGTTATCCTCACTCCCCAGTAATATTTTTTTTTAAATAATGCACAGCTTGACTCCCATCTTCCTGTGTCAACATGGAGGGTGGAGTGTATGTCTCTTCATTATGCTAGTGAGTGTGGAGTTTTTGGCTTTTGGGGAAGCAGACAAAATAATCTTGACCAGTCAGGAAGATGAAGTAAAAGAAGGGGAGAGAAATATCTGGTTAAGAGAAAATAAACTGAAAGTTCTCTTAGCAATGTTTGTAGATGGAGAGTGCCTGGATCAATGCATTTCCACAGACCCAAGGTCAAACTTGACTCTGGGGCAGGGGGGTGGGAGTGGGGAGGAAGAGAGCAGTGTAGAATGGTTAGCGCTATGGACCCAAGTACATGCTGTGAGAGTATGAACGTGTCATGAGGAAGTCCCGGTTTTATACAGCAGTAGTTTAGAAGACTAGAATAAGACACTGTTTCCCATAGCAAGCTTTATTTGTGAGCTAAGTTTAATTCTAAATCATTATTCGACAATAAGCTATCTCTCTGGGAAGTTTAATATCAGAATGAAAAGGGATGCAGGGGCAGGAGTCAGTCCAAATGGAGTTTGTCCATCTGCTGTGTGGATCTGGGCAGCTCATTTGACCTTGTTCATCCTCCGTTTTCTTATCTGACAGATGAGAAAAGTTTGAAAAAGTTCCACTTTAATGTCATCTGTCTTTGACATTTGAGGGACAGGGAGCCCAGTGACTGAATACAGGTCATGTCGCTGGGAAAATCAGAACTATTTTCTTCCTCTCAAGGTTCTGAGACAACCCTAATCTTTGGTTGTGCAGTGTATCTGGCATGCCACATGGCTGAAACTGGGGTACTCTATTGCTGGTCATTTGATGACACTAGACAAAACATTCTAGAAAAAGATGGAATATTCTGAGTGACTTTCTCTAGAATTGAAATCACTCAGTCACAGCTGTATTTAAAGTCATGATTCTTCATAGAGGTCTGTTCGGGTCACCAGGGCCTGGACACCTGAAAAAGCAAAATACAGGAAGAAGTTTGAATGCCAGTCTCTGGCAACCACTACTTCTCCCTCATAAACCAGGTACCTGCAGGTTGGCAAATGCAAGCAATAGGCAGACACAAGGACAGACATGGTAAGGTGTTCCTATTCAATGTAAACACCAGAGCTCACACTACAGGTCAGTGAACAATAGGCAGAGCTTGTTGTTGCTAATCTCTTCTTTATAACCTGCACTGATTACTTACAGCTATTATCAGGTATCTGACAAAAGCCTTTTATTCTGCCTTGCACTTTGAGAGGATACATCCCATCAGAGTAGGAAAGGCATGATGGTAAGGTGGCAGAGGCCGTATGGCACAGCTGGTCACATTGAGACCAAAGTTAGGAAGCTGAGCAAGGAGGAAACTGGCCCAGGCTATCAAACTTCAAGGCCCACCCAGAGAGAATGACTTCCTCCAGCACTGTCAGCTGAGGACATGGCCCAGAGAAAGGCATTGCTCATTCAAATACCAACCCACCCCAACACAAGTGCCCTATGCTGCTTTGCTATTTCGAATATCTTTAGATACCCTGAGAGCTGTCCTGCTAAGCAAAACCAGCTCACCCTAATATAAACAACTATTCTCATGGGCAGTGGAGGAAGAACTAAATTGAAATTATTGATGAGAGTTTATATGTCAGGGATGCATTTGGATTTACTAATATTGACATGGCAAACCCTTTTTCCAACTGAGGCATCTCCCCCTCCACAGAGCCTTTCTCTTCTAATGAATACACTA